>NC_023163.2:21216524-22466524 GCF_000231095.2 Oryza brachyantha | reverse complement strand
TATGCAACCAAAATCTGTCCCCTTTTCAGTACATGCACCACTCGTCTTCTCCAGAAAGGGCCAGTGCTTGCACATGAATGCAGAGCAGGAACAGATCAGGCCATGGATGTTGGTCGTTTGGAGATGCCCCATACGTCCAACAGCTGCATTATTGGGAACCTGACATAATCACACTACAAATTAATCCACTCCATCTGAAAAATTAGTTCGTGCTTTATAGTCTAATCGCTGCATTGGCCCGTCGCTGATGGACCCGATGGCGACCTAGAGCTACTTACCGGATAGCAAAAACAGGGCCTTGTGCAGCTTTCACTGATTGCGCGTAGCATGACGCCATATGCACCAGCACTAGTGAGATTGGCTGTCACTATTGTAGGTTAGGAAAATAGACACACACCGAAGACAAAAAAAAAAATTAACATGAAAACACATAAGACAAAAAAAAATTAACATGAAAACACTTGCAAGAAAAACTTATAGGTGTTAATCGACAATAACTACTTATTGTATAACACAGACGAATACAATAGGCCGTTGCATCATTCTCGTGATGGACTATTAATCTGATTTGTAACTCCGCTTTGTCTAATATATCGAAACGATCTCGGATGACGACGCACACAGATCCAGGGGCAGGACGCTACTTCGCGTGGATGCAGTAGATTGATCTCTCCAATGCTATGATATCACATGTTATGAAAATAGACTATTTGTCAGAACATGATTTAATCTACATGAGATTTATGGTAACTGTTGATTTTTATGATACAATAGAATTCATCTCCAAGTGAAGATTGGTAGAGATATGATTCGAATTATAATCTATAATATATGGTTATTAACTTTTTCTATGAGTACTCTTAGATTTTTTTTCCCCTTATCTTTTTTTTAATAAATGATTAGATTAACCCAGCCTCTACACCAACAGGGGTGTGCACAGCCAAACAGTAGTGACAAGAGTACATGAGACTCGTCCCGTTACATGGGAGATAACACAAGTTTAAACACTTTAAACTGAAGAACCAAGATCTAAACATAAATTCTTCTTCTAAAGTTCCAACCAAAATAAGCATAAAACTCCATCATCCGTGACTCCAAAGTTTTGCAATGTATTTGCACAGCCTCACCGTCTTCCTCCCTAAAAAGCAATGACCATAGTCTTGCCCAATGAGTCCCCTAGAAGATCACCTGCAAGAAAGAAATAGGGTTGGAGCCATTAAATAATACGTCATTCCTACTAAGCCACAAAGCCCACAACATGGCAGCTATGCCCAGATAAATTTATTTTTTCAGTCTATCTTCAACACCATATAACCAGTTTCCGAATAACTGGGACATGCTATGTGGTTGTCTAATTCCAAAAGTGAAGAAACAAGCACTCCAAATATACCTAGTGATTATGCAATAAAAAAGAGGTGTTGTATTGACTCTTTTGAGTTACAAAAGCAGCAACTTAGGCTACCCTTCCACCTTCTCTTATCTAGGTTGTGTTTTGTTAAAATTACTCTTTTTTTAAGATACCACAAGAAAATTTTAATTTTAAGCGGAATTCTAAGCTTACAAATTAAATCCTTTCTAGGTAACACACCATTAAGCATTAGAGCTTTATACATAGATTTAACAGTAAACACTCCATCTTTAATGGCCATTCAAATAAATTGATCCTGTTGATTGGATAAGTTAATATTAACTACCTTAGAGACTAAGACATACCAATCTTGTAGGTTTTTTCCTGTAATTGCTCTTCTAAAGCTCACGTTTAAAGGAATACTTCTCATAACCTTAGCTACTAAGGAGTTCTTGTTTCTTACTAAGCTGTACAGGTTAGGAAACTCCTTCTCAAAGGACTGGTTCCCTATCAATAATCTTTCCAAAATCTCTTATCTATCTCTTGTAAGTTGCACGAAAAGGATGCGACAACCTGTTGTATTCCCGCGTTATAATCATCTCCTCATAGTAGCTATTATCAGTCAGCGCTCGTGGTTTTTTCCGTAAGGGTTTCACGTTAAATTTATGTCTCAGTTGTATCTCTATTTTTCTAACATTGTACTCTCAATATTATCGTTAGGGAAATAATTCTGACACAGTTCTACTGCCAGCAAAAAAACATTGGCAGTAATTTATTTATGTAGTGATATAAATATATATATATATGATTTATTAAATTAGAAAAACAAATAATCTATCTCATATTATTAGGAAGTATTATAAAATACCTACTAGTGCTATATAGTTTTAGGCTTCTAGCAGAACTAATTTTTCTCCCGTTCGCAGATGCTGAAAAACAAAAGCACCAAAATCTGCCATCCCACTGGCAATTCAGCTTCTGTGCAAGCATAGAGCATATAAGCGCCGAATAATTGAGCGCTCGTCATCGATCACCAGTTCCCGTTGTAAAAGGGTGATACGTGCCCATACATGTGTTGTCTTTTCGCCTCGCCCGCCCTCCTGCTGAACACTCCTCCTACACCGTTAACTTCACCTTCCTCACAGCGAGCGGCCACGGCGCGTTTGGCCGGCCCGCCCGCGCGAAACCGTACAAGTCTCAACGGGACAAACACTGGAATATCCAGGGTCGCATTCCCTGTCCCCTTTTTTTTTTTTTTTTTTACCTTTCGATTCGGTTGAAACCGTAGCGCGCGCGTGGAGGCGTCGTCGCGGTTGACGCATGTACATACGCGTCGCTATCTCGTACCACCTGCTTGGCAATGGCACTGGCAAGTACTGGAGGACATGACTATACAGTACACACGGGCCGGCCGGTATACCGCAAGCAACTCATTCTTAGCCGAGGTTTAGAATGCGAAAATTTTTGCGAGAAGTGTCACGTCAAATATTTGATTGGATGTCGAAAGGGGTTTCGGACACGAATGAAAAAACGAATTTCACAGCTAACCTAGAAACCGCGAGACGAATCTTTTGAACCTAATTAATCCGTTATTAGCACATGTTGGTTACTGTAGCACATATGGCTAATCATGGGCTAATTAGGCTCAAAAGATTCGTCTCGAGATTTATTTCCATAACTGTACAATTAGTTTTTTGATTTATCTATGTTTAATAATTTATTTAGATGTCCAAAAATTCGATGTAATGTTTTTAAAAAAATTTAAAAACTAAACAAGGCCTTATTTTCTGCCGCGGAAGCGACGAAGCGAGGGGGGTATATGTTGTGGTGGAGACGTCGACACGTGCCCGCGGGCACGCATGGTGCGCGCGGGTGTGGTTTTGAGTCCCCGGGTGACATGTACGTGAGTTTAGGCCTTGTTTAGTTCTCGAAAAGTTCTCTAAAAAACATCACCTCTAATCTTTGAACATTTAAATAGAGCATTAAACATAGATGAATAAAAAAATTAATTGCACAGTTGTGAAAGAAATCTTGAGATGAATCTTTTGAGCCTAATTAGTCCATGATTAGTTATAATTGCTATAGAAACCAACGTGTGTTAATGATGACTTAATTAGGCTCAAAAAATTCGTCTCGTGCTTTTTAGCCGAGCTGTGAAATTCGTTTTTTCATTCTTATCCAAAAACTCGTTCCGACGTTCAGTCAAATGTTCGATATGATCTCTTCCTAAAAAAATTTGTTATCTAAACACCCCTTAGACTATTTAGACTATGTTATCTTCGGATGGGCACGTACGTCGCAGAAAGCGTGAGATAAGGTACAGAGATGGCATGAACGGGATGGGAGAGAGTCATATGATATCAGAAACATGGCAGTACAGCTACTACTTCTCTGCTCGATGCTGATTTCCTCTTTGATCCCAAAGATCTGAAAGAGGTGAAACTAAACACCCAGGTATTTTGTGCTGAGATTTTTTTAAGCGTGGCAGCGCCATCGTACAGTGGGCTGAGGATTTGGGGAGTGACGTGCGTGCCTTTCTACGTGGTTGAGTGGACTGTGGACACTGGGCACTTGGGCAGGGATAGGCTCGTGACAGCGACTCATTCGAGACGTGACTGAGAACTCGGTTCCTGTGCGAAGTGGGGGCATAATAGGAGCAAACGAGCACTCGCGGTCTCGCATCGCACCACGGCTCTGCACCTTTCTCTTTGTCAAAAAAAAAAAAAAAAAAGCTCTGCATCTTTCTTCCTTGCCCCCTCGCACAGGAGACAGACAGCGAAACTTGGAACATTCCTGAACAAAAATCAGCTAGTAGCATCATATACGTCCAAAACGAGACTCGAATAGCAGCCACAGGAGAGATATCTACGGAGACGGCGATCCGTGATCGCCATGCTGTACCAGTACCACTTTGACTTTCTGAGCGTGTGAAGATGTTGTTACATTTACCGAGAGATTGCACGCATGCCATGGTACCATCGTCGTGCTGGGTGTTCCACGGTACAACCACACACATGTGTGCATGTGACAGAAGCGATGAGATCATGCCGCGTGTGCGTTCGACATGTGTCCTTCGATCGACCGATCGCGGGCAGAAGAAAAAGAATAATAATCGAGGCGCATCGGGGACACCGAGGCTGTAATCTTTCTTTCTTTTTTTTTTCTTTTTGTGATAGCACGTACTGGGTCGAGTGGCTCCGACGTTGCCTCGGCTGCAAGGAGCGTGATTCTTCCAACGTTGATACTCGATAGGGTGCTCGGATTTTTTTGTTTGTTTGATTGATTATCCACCGTTGAAACGGGTGCAGTATAAACAATAAACAGCATCGTGCTTGTCGATACATAGGCTTGGAGGCTGTGGCCGCCGGCGACGTTGAGGGTAGGGACGTAGGGTGAGTCTGGTTCACCGTTCCATGGTTCTGTAAAAAAATAGTTCTGCCATAAAACGGACCGGTGATGGGATAATTGCATAATATTTGGACCAGAATCGTTGGGCCCGGTGTTGGAATCGACGTTATCAGAGAGCTTATTTAGGTGGGCTCGATATCTACAGGCTGGATGGTCCAAGTAAAGAAGCCCACAGTTGCAGGAGCAGCACAGAACTGGCCGAAACAGATCTTTTTTCGCCAAGAATGTTTAAAAAGACGCGACGGCCCGGTGTATTTATCATCTTATAGTGGTTATTGCCGATTGACGTCCGTAATTTTTTTCTCACAAGAATTTTCATGTTATATTCCATATTTCCGTTGCGTCTTCGATCCGATCAATCTCCCTAACACATCGAATTTAAGCCTATCTAGTGATCATGTAAGTAGGTGAATCCTTTTTTTTTTGTTTTAGGCCCAGTTTGTTTACAGCTAATTTTACTGTAATCTAAATAATTCAACCATATTATTACAAAATAAATTGTTACAAACTAAAGTATGTAATGAAAAATAAATGATTTATTACTTTATAGTACGCAAGGACATTGGGTCCGTAGCCACCTAATACTATGAGGAAAACATTTTTGAAGGGGTTTATACTATTTTTTATAAGCTATCAAAATAATCTAATTATTTATTGTATATTATTTTTATAATTCTGATAGTAATAATTTAGGCTGAAACGAACATGGTCTTAGCAATGTATTCCCTCCATTCCACGGTATGAGACTTTCTGTTCTTACGTAGATTCATATATGTGATAGTAATTTACCTCTTGGTACCTTAGATACTGAAAGATACCAAATTTTATATGGAAAAGAGTGGTACCTCATGGTAGCTTCTCAAGAATGGAAAAAAGCTCATAAATTGATGAGCAAATTTTTCTATTCTTAAGTAGATATCACTGTTTTTAATATAAAATTTGGTAGCTGATATTAAATTTTACATAGATACCTCATGGTACCTACTTAAGGATGAGAAAAAATACTCTACAATTATACGTATATATACATATATATTGAAGTACGAATCTAGGTAAAGTTATATGGAACGGAGAGAGTACTAAAATGCAGTTACCAGTGTGCCATGCCACGCAGTATATTCGATACCGGCGTGAATTTATTCGACAAACAAAAGAGGGCACCTACAAATTAAGTATACAAATACCCCATGCAAGACACTAGTCTTCGAAATTTATTCTGATCGTCAAAATAAAAGAAAAGGCAGTGATCAGTGATCAATCAGCGTTTGGGCTTCCCGGCGAGCATGTAGGCCTTGAACACGAGCCTCCTCGCCACCGTCGGGTCGCCCCAATCCGCCTCCACCCGCTTCATCACGTCCTTGATCACCGCCTCCAGGTCCACTCCCTTCTCCCTCGCCGTCGTGACGACTGAGCCGGTCTTCAAGAACCCAACAAGGTCGTCCAGCGTCATGTCCACCTCAATGTCGGCGTCGGCCGGCTCGCCCTCGCGGCCCACCCCGACGGGCTCGAACGGGAACGGCAGGTCGCGGTACCTGTCCATGGCCAGCCTCGTCCTCGGGTCCATGAACGGGCGCATGGCCGGGTACATCTGCCCGTGCAGCTTGTCCTCGAACGGGTGGATCTCGTAGTTGTAGCCCCACACGGCGAGCACGCCGCCGGGCTTCTTGAGGACGCGGTTGACCACCGCGTAGAAGAGCGGGATGTCGAACCAGTGGATGGAGGTCGCCACGACGACGAGGTCCAGCGAGCCCTCGCCGCCGACCAGGGCGACGAGGTCGTCCTCGGAGAGGTCCACGGGGGTGTGCAGGTAGCGCACCTTGGGGTGCGGGACGGCGTGGCGGATCTGCCCCTCGCTCACGTCCGTCGCGACCACGCTGTCGTAGTGCTCCGCGATCTGACGGACACGGGCGCACGTATAAGACAGCCGCCGGGCAAAGTTTTTTTTTTCGTTTTCAGATTTCAGATCAAGCGACGATATAGTGGTTCAGAGATCGGGCGCTTACGCTTATGGAGGCCTGGCCGGTGCCGCAGCCGGCGTCCCAGGCACGGTGGTGGCCGGCGGTGAGGGCGGCGAGCCTGGCGAACCAAGCGTCAGGGTACCGAGGCCGCTTCTTGGCGTACGTCTCCGATGGCCTCTCATACAGCCCCGCCATTCTTGACTGCTAATCTGCTGCTCCGATACCTCGAGTCCTCCACTGCGAAGAGCGCGGATTGTTGGGGGTGGATCTGGACAGAATTTATAGAACACCGAAGAGGCCAGAGTCAAAGTCGAAGTCATCAGCTGTCATGGTGGTGCACTGGTGCAACAGAATTAATGCACAAGATGAGATAGTTTTCAACATGCATTCAGGAAATTAAGAGTGCAAGGAAAAACAAGGGTGGTATTTTTTTTACTGTTTGAAGGAAAAACTAAACGATATACTTGTAAAAAAAATAATTTCTAAACTAAACTTTTATGAACGTATTCTTAGCTATCTAAAAGCAAAAATTGAAATTAAAAAATCTTAAAATCAACTCTATATTTAAGTCAAATTTAAAATTTAACTTATAACGTTAAGAAAAAGATGATGCCGAACGAGTAAAAGGTTAGTAAAAGCAGGCAACACGTCAAATCTGAAACCTGTAGATTGTGGAAAGGTGAGGTAAAGGGGCTGGTTAGTTCTCAAATTTTATTCTTAAAAATATCACATCGAATCTTTATACATCTAAATAAAGCATTAAATACATATAAACATTAAAACTAATTACATAAAGTGAGACGAATCTTAGACGTGATTAGTCATAAATGCTACAGTAACCAACATGTACTAATGATAAATTAATTAGACTCAAGAGATTCGTCTCGTGGTTTCCAGGCAGAATCTGAGAATTTTTGTAATTAGACTAAATTTAATACTTCAAATGTGTTTAAAGTTTTGATATGATGTTTTTGCAAAAAAATTTTACAAACTAAACAACCCAAAAGACAGGCAATGCATCAACAAGAAATCTGCGAAATTGCAGAAAGATAAGACTGGAATTGCATCACACTGTAGATTGTATGATAAACCGGGTCAAACGAGTCAACTAGACGTGGGCAAGTTGCTCACTTCCACTTGATTGACCAGACGCAGCCTTGGCTAGAATAGCAGGATGCCCCTCACATCGGTACTGCGCTGATTGAACTACCTGAACACAATAAGATGCTTCAGCAGTCGTACTCGTCGATGGGATCATGGGAATATCATAACATGCTTAACATGTAGGTTAGTTCTTCATTACAGTACTTCACAGCAAATAGATATCTCTGCCCATTTAAAACATACTTTTAACTTCGTGCTGATAGTTAATTCGTTCTTTTGTAACCTTAAATGATTACCCAAATCATTCATCAATCGATTCCATTCCATACCATTCATTACATAAGAACACAACTGCCATAGCGCTACAAGTTACTACCTTCGTCATTCGTCCCTAAAATGTTTGACGTCGTTGATTTTTTTTATAAACGTTTGATTATTCTTCCTATTCAAATTTTTTTGTCAAACTTGTAAAGATATATATATATATATACATAAAAGTATATTTAACAATAAATAAAATGATATAAAAATAATTATTAATTATGTAAATTTTTTGAATAAGACGAATAATTAAATATGTATAAGAAAGTAACGACGTCAAAAGTTTTGAAGTCGAACAAACGTTTATGAAGTCGAACATTTATGAAAGGAGGAAGTAGTAGTGAACAGAGGATACTGAATACCAAGAGAACTATACAGCAATAACATGCGAATCCCAAAGTCTGTGACTGGGGATTTTGGACTGGCAGAGAATAAGCAGAGAGGTGTGATCAACATTGTTAATTTGTTTAACTAAATACATTTAATCATGTTAACAATGTTTGGAGGTTTAGGTAGGTGCCTCGGTCACTTCATGCAATATTTATCTTAGGTACAACATTGTTAATTTGTTTAACTAAATACATTCAATCATGTTATTTGTTTGCTTAGATAAACTGTATTTTATTATATCATCTTTTCACTTGAAATAAGATAAGTGAAACGACTGACTAGTGATTAAAAAATAATTTAGGGATAAAACTTTACATACAGATCTAATAGCAAATGCCATAACATAAATTACGATGAAAAAACAATAAAATTAACTCTAGATTTAAGTTTTAAATTTAAAATTGATCTTATAAACATAATCATAAATGAAAAGATGGCCCTTATTTGTTAAGCACTTTGAAGAGATGATGGCAACAAGAAAGCACGGCATTGATGTTACTGCAGGGTAAAGTCCATTTTTAGCCCTCAAAGTTCACTATAGGTCCAGTTTTCATCCTCAACTACAAAACTGGTTATTTTTCACCCTGAACTTTTTAAACAAGTTAAATTGGACCGGACACAAATTTTAATAGTGGTTTTTACAGTGCCTAATGCAACAACACTATATTATGCTATTCTAGCTTCTAATATGGCAATGACTTCATATGCCATACATTTTCCCACTCATTTTCTCACACAATGTAGTGATGAGAGAGTAAAATAGGAGGAAAAGGATACAAAACGCCAAATATGTGAGATAATGTCAAGTAAGAAATCAATATAGCATAAAAGCAGCAATATGGTTCTTAACATGGCTAAAAGCACAATTAAAAGCAATCACAGGGTGAAGTTTTTCTGATTTTAAAAGTTTAGGGTAAAAAATAATTGGTTCAGGGTGAAAAATGAACTTTGATGAAATTTTAAAGGCCAAAATTGGACTTTACTCACAACTAAATGTATAAGATAAGAACTGCACAGTTTACATATAAACTCCTTTGCGCGATACCTGTATGCCATTCTTTTTTTTTTTTTTGCGGGGTATGCCATTCTTAACTGTTTAACATATTTGTAATTGTTCTCCCCATATCTGGTCCTTTTTTTTTATAATAGTCTCTGCTGGCAGCAAGCAGTTTCCATACCGTCTGAGTTAGAGGTGCAAATCATCTAGGAAACTTTCATGCCATTTTAACACATCATCCTGTCTGCAAAATACCTGACTGTCTTCCAGGAGCAATCTGATAATGCAACTTTGCATCTTCAGGAGTTCCCAAAGGTGCACCAGTGCAGGAGCAATTATCAACCATATAAAGCTCCCACTTCTTGATCCCACACTTATCTAAAGCAGATGCCAGTCTTGGGTTATCCAAATCCGGACAAGAGCCATCTGGGCTAACGAGCACTGCTCCAGTGTATGCTAGTCCAGCAGCCTGAGCTGCTCCATGATAATGGAACAGACCCCAGGTGAAATCATCCGAAACATCAACAATTGTCCAAAACTCCTTTGAAACCACACCATTATCCAAAACACTGAAGTAAAATGTACCAGGGATGCTAGCTCTTCTCACTCGGTACTTTCTGCGCCTCCAAACCATCTTACCTTCCAGGGTTCTGACTTTAAAAATTGGCTCATACCAAAATGAGCCTTTAGCTTTCCCTCTGTAAAATAGTTGGAACTGACACGGGAATTGATCATACGCTGGATTTTGTCCAGCTACAACTATCCAACTCCATTCCAAGCTGTCCAGCCATCCAACAAACAGGTCTTCTGCAAGTTCATGGCTTAGCTTTTGTTCTCTGAACATGGTTAGTGGGGTTACAGAGGGCTTACTGGGGATCTCAGCATTAAGCTCAAGACAGTTGTTCTTCTGTAAAACACATAGAGAAAAGGCCTCCAGATATGGGCTCTCATATGAAGCAATGCAGCGATAGTTGCAGACTTGATCAGTCGGAGAACATGAATTTAAGCACTGAATGGCTTTCCTACAGTTGGGATCAAATAGACAATTCAATATCTGAGGACCACAGTTTCTTATCATACAACTTAGGGTAGACAGACCTTTTGCCCTAAGGTTTTTCAGCATATCAATAGGTCTTATGTACGCATTAACCACAATAAGTAAGCAAAATCTAATGTCATCTGAATTATGCCTTTCCCAGGCATTAGATACAGTCTTAAGGACTTCAGCAGATTCCTTCATGCCAGCTGTTTTCCCAATATTTATTAACTTGCCAAACATGTCCTGATGTCCAGAATATTGAACATATCTGCCACCTAACTTGTTTTCTAAGGTTGGAGATGACTGGAAGCAGATTATATTGGGGATGTTCTCACTATTATTTAAAAGCCACTGAACACTCTCCTGACTTGTTAGTGCAACATTGACTAGCATATCACACTGTGCCAACTCTTTCCTAAGATCACCATGGCCAATTGACTTGTCTGTGAAGACAAGCATTTCAAGTCCTTCGTCAACCCACTTCATCCTATTAGCCTAAAAGACAGAAAAAACAAGCTGCGTGATTACAGGCAACAAAACTTATACAGGAAAATTCTGCATGTTGATATTAAGTATGACATTATATCAGATGATCTGTTTCTTGCTTTTTGAGTGATGTGTTCTCTTGTAATTTACAGATGCACAAGCTTTCTGAATGTTTTTCCTTATGCTCATATGCTAACCATCTAGATAATATTCATTCAAAGATAAACAGTTTGGATGACATTATTGTATTAGATTGACCTCACATGAGTGGTATCTTGGGTTTGCTCCTCATCGAAGAAGAGGGAAACAATGAAAACTAACTTACAAGTTACAACATATTGCTCATGAAATGGCTCTGCAAGGGTTGCAGTGTTGCCCACTATCACTAAACAAACGATGGCCAGGAAAGACTGAAGTATATGTGCAGATATCTTTGGTGATTCCAGGCACATGCCCCTTTTCAGAAGCCCACAGGTAATGCATGTATTATAGAAATAATGTAAATACTATACAAATCATGGTATGGTATACCAGACATATCAATCCACAAAACTGAACAGCAATTCTACACTTGCATTCGAGTGAGACATCTTACAATCTAAAATTGTAGCATTGACAGGTTTATGAAACCATATGCACAAGCAAACAACGTATAATAAGCGACACAAAACAACAACTACTACTACCGTACTACTTCCTACATCCCAAAATGTAAGCATTTGTAGGATTTGGATCTTATACCAAAATATACACATTTTTGGCGCTATTCACAGCATTAATTGTTCTATCAATCACTTCTCGGTCAAAATTCTTCTCATTTTATCTCCACTTGCCCTCATACCTCTATCCATTCTTTATTTATTAAGGGACGCCATAGTTTTTTCTTCTCAAACTTAATTTCTGCTAAGAAATCTATAAATGCTTATATTTTGAGACGGATGTAGTATGTACTAAGACATTTTGGCAGTACCAGCAATCTAAAGTGTTCATACCCAGCTAATCACATAAATTTGAATACGTCTACTCTAGTTCTCCATATGAGTGTGTAATTGACTATTTGCGTGTGCATTGCAATTACTAAATTGTATCTACAAAAGTTCTTCACTTATCAGGATATTCCAATGAGCTTATTGCAATACCGTCAACTCGTCAAGTTCAGAGCTCAGAGCGGATGTCGGGCAGAAGTTATGATTTGGAGAGAAGCAGGAATTTTTAGAGAGGGGGAAGGATAGTTTTAGTTTTCAGGTTTTTGACCGGTTTTGGATCGCCTAAAACCGCTGTTTGACGGCTTCCTGTCATTTTTACTTCTGATCTCCTTGATCAGCCCTGTACTTACCCTCCTTTCTCTTAATGAAATTTGGCCGGCCCAGTTGGACCGGCCCGACTAAAAAAAGAAAGAGCTCAGAGCGGATGCCTACCGTGTGGCGCATAACCTCCTCCCATGGCGTGTCCTTCAGCGGGCTGATGCTCCCGTCGCCTACTATGGAAACTATGCGGACGGTCCCCTCCTCGGTGATGGTTTCGGCGGCCCCGCCGCCACGCTCGCCCACTGCGGCACAGGGCGCCCTGAAAGAGTGGACGCCACCGGAGAAACGGCGCGCGATGGTGCGGGAAGGGCCAGGCACCGAAGCGGTTTCGTGGAGGTGGCGGCGGGTCGGTAGGAAGAGACGAGTCACGGCGGCCGCGGAAGCGGAGGTGGGGGAAATCGCCGTTGCCGCCATTGGAGTATGCGAGGTGGATCAGTGGTGGACGAAACGGCTGGACCGCTGGAACTCGACCAGAAGGACCTCGGCCAGATTCACTGTCCAGGAGGGGGTCACGTCCCCTCATACAGAGTGCGATTGATGAAGTAGTTTATGTTTTTATAAAAATAATAAAATGGTTAAAGATTTACGAACATACTCCCCTGTCTTAAAAAAAACTAATTTCTCTGGTTTCCGGGTCCGATGTTTGACTTATTTGAAAAATTTTCAGAAAATTAGAAAAAAATTAGTCACACATAAAGTATTATTCATAATTTATCATCTAATAAAAACAAAAATATTAATGCAAAAAAATTTTAAATAAGACGAAGAGTAAAAAATTATAGGTAAAAAATAAAAAATTGGTTTATTTTGGGACAGAGGAGTACATTCAGTAGTTTATATCGTATAAATTGGCTCTATATTGACTCTTAAAAGATCAATAGAATAGCTACTGCTAGCCCAAAATACCATTCGTTTGTTTTATTTTTATTAAAAATATAAAAATAGTCATCATAATGAATTCTACATGTTATATCATATAATAATTATAAAAGTACTAAATATATAACTTTTTAAAATAAAATAAGATGGATAGATAAGCGTTGAATATAAATATGGTAAAAGTGCAACCTTTCTAGCCAGGAGATAGTCCTAGCTTTCAGTTTCGACTCCTTCCCTGCCGTTGATAAAAACAATCAACTGTGGATACTACTCCCTCTAATTTACTCTAATTTATTTTAAAAGACGTACTTGACTTTTAAATTTATATTTTACTCTCCCTTTTAATTAAATTTTCAGTTCAAATATATAAAATATAAATCATATTTTAAGTTACTTTATTAATTTTCAGTTTTGACTCTTCCCTGCCGTTGATAAAAACAATTTTCGGTGGATACTACTCCCTCTAATTTATTTTAACCGACACAATTGACTTTTAAATTTACATTTTATTTTTTATTTTATTTAAATTTTTAGTTCAAATATATCTAAAATTGTTTTAGTAATAAATCAAATTATAATAATATAATCAATAGTTATATATTTTTCAAGTAAAACATATGGTCATCTAAAAAGTTAATGGTGTTAATTAAAAACTCAAGGAGTAAATCACAAATCACGGAGAATAAAAAAGAGAAAAACGTTTTTCTACCCAAACAAAAGAGAGGAGCTATCTCCCGCCCGCCGCCCACAAATAATCAAATTCTCCACCCCCACCACGCGCGCGGGGCCGCGGCCCCACGTCTCCTCCAATTTCCAATCTCTCGCAGTTCGTTCGAGGAACCTGAGAGGCTGAGGCGGCCATGGCGACGACTCTCTTCCTCGCGCTGCAGTGCGTCCAGTGCTCCACCATGCAGGTATGCGTGGCCTCCGCCGAATGCCTCCCCGGAAACCCCCGCAGTTTCGTCAATAGCTCATCCGGTTTTGTTTTGCCTGCCTCGGTTTGATTCCCAGGTGAAGCCGCAGAAGAAGAGCAGCAACAAATGGGTGTGCGTGGTGTGCAACCAGCGCCAGTCCGTGATGCGCGTCCATGCCCGCGGGTGCCGCGCCGCGGACCTTCGCCGCTTCGTCCAGGACGCCAACCTCTCGCGCGGCCGTGCCGCTCATGTGCCCTTGCCCGTGCCCGGGGAGGACTGGACCCCTGCGGTGTCGGGGGAGCAGCAGGATGACTTTCCGAGGGGGAGGAAGAGGCGGATGGACTGGTCCGAGTACCTGGACGATCCGGGGGAGTGCGATGGCGGCGGCGGCGGCGATGAGGGAACTGAAGATGGAGGTATGCCTGAAACCTGTTTGACGTGATGTCGCAATGTATATGGCATACTTTGGATTGTTGTTCTCGGGCAACCTGTAATATGATATGCAATGATAAATTGATTTTGCTAGGGCTACTACTTAGATCAATAAATGGTCACTTGCTTGCCGCAGCATGGGTTAATATTGTTGGTACTGCCAAAATGTGTTTTCAAACTTGGATGCAGTGAATGATGGTAATTTACTCTTATGGCTCAAGGGTTAACAGAGGCCTTGCTGAACTAAAATTATGCACACATGCTTGCGTATAGTCCTGTATTTCACGTTCCATGCATGAATGTAAATGTTACTGAGGCAAGCTATAAATTACCTATGCAGAGTCTGTTATGCAGTTACAATGTATAGTATCTGAATGCTCGACTGTCTGCTGTCATGTATGCTGTGCCTATAAAAATAGTTAAATATCTCCATTATGTATTCAGGATGATTAAGTAAAAAAAACCTAGCATGGTGGCCTGCACATATTGCGTGCGCCTAGCATTGGTATAAATTGTACCTATACATAGGCTCCTATCTTGATATTGATTATTTTTAAATTTTAATTTGGATTCAGATTGTTCTAAATTGTATTTCTACATGGTACCTCATTTTACTATTCTTTATTTTTTTAATTTCCCATTTGTATTTGTACTCTTTTCTTCGTAATATTTATTTTTAATTCAAATTTTAGATACTTCTAAATTATATTTATGCGCCAACTATTTCTCTTAATATTACTTATTTTTAACCAGATGTTTCTAAATTGCACTTATAATGGACTCTTCCCTCAATATGTAATATTTTTAATTTTTAAACTGAATTATGCATTTTTCTAAAATGTATTTACACATGGACTCTCTTTTTACCTTTCTTTCTTTTTAATTCCAAAATTGTATTTCTAATCGGATTATTATTATTTTTTCGATTAATGTGAGATTTTTTAGCCCGTGAGAGTGAACATGCTGACTTCTTTTTCTATTACTTTATATTTTAAACTATATTACACATGAACTCTTTTTTACTTTTCTTTCTTTTTAATTTTGGAATTGTATTTCTAATTGGATTCTATTTTTTTCAATTATGAGACTTTCTAGCATGTGAGAGCTAACATGGTGACCCCTTTTCTTATTTATATAAATAGATGCATTCAGGATAAGGTTGTATGGTTCACTTCTAAGTCTTTAGTATTCCTCATTATCTAATTGTTTTCATGCCCAATTTACGAATAGAAGTAAGGATTCAAGTGACAACGGAATTACCTGAAAAGAGGCCTAAAGTCACTTCCTTGAAGAGGGCCCCCAAAGCCCAATTGGGATTAGCTGTAAAGAGGCCGAAGACACCACCAGTCGATGCCTATTTACCCAAGAGGCAGCTGATCGAGGAAAGTTCACCTCCGTGTTCTGCAGCTACTACTGTTGAAGGTACACATTCAAATCCTAACAAATATTGCGCTTGTTATTACCAAAACATGTAAGTTAATCGAAATATATGTTTGTTTTCTGCAGCACAAAGATCAAAGTGGAGCAATTATTTGGATACAAGTTTCTTTGAAGAGAGAAGCGGATTTCAGGACTCTGGGCAGCATTGCGCTGAACTCGAATGCTTCACTACTGATGTTGTGGTGAATGATGAAGTACACCCCGACTTCATGTGATATCTATCTTGTCTTGATCTATAGCATTTTATCTTTTGAATAGTGAAGTAGTTAGGAAAGATAAGATGTGCAGTTGGCACATATAGGATGGGCACTTTATTATGCAATGAACCGCAACTTGCTATGTTAAAATTGAAGAGAAATTAAGATGGATGGTAACCTTTTAAAACAATGATGTTAACAGTGCATCTGCTTAACATCTTACCTTCTGTCTGAACTTTGTCCTTTGAGTTTAGAAATGTATATCTATATGGTGACGCGATGACACACATGTTACAATAAGAGTTTTAGTTAGCCGTATACTTAACAATACCCCCACCCCCCAAAAGAATCCATGTCCAACAAAAAAGAAGAGAGGATGAGACACAAGTGTTGACTCTTGTTTTCATTTTGGAACTCCACAGTGTTATCCTAAAAGCACTCTATTCCCGTATATAACTTTCTTAGTCATTCCACTGGAAGTAGGGATATGTAATTCTGAGTTAACTCAGGAGATGGGGTATTATGCACTACTAAATAACAGCTGATTGTATGCTTCATCTGTTACTCTTGTGTCTGGAAGAGGGCATCACTATATCTTCCAAACATAAACTGATATTCTGAAAGAATAATCCTCAGGCGAAGCTTGAAAGACAACAAAGAAATATGAAACCTGCTGATTTCTGAACAATTCAACCACTTCTGAAACCAATGTTAGCTTAAACAATTTCAATCACTGACTATGGTGAAGATTTGCAGCCTTCTGACATGGACCTATTACCAGTCACTGTTTCATTGTCAGCAACCTGCTGTTATAACCTACTACCCCGTTCCAAATATAAGCATTTTTAAGTTCATCTGTCTCAACATAGTTCTAAATTGAGAAGAGGGACTTGAACAAGTGATCATTATGGTAGGGCAATCTGAAGCACAAGATAAATACAAAGGAACATATTTGTGTCCTGCTACTTTGTTAAAGGGAAAAAAGGAAATAAGAATACCTTGCATTGCTTTCAGCACCGTTCCACCACTTTCATCATTAAGCTTCTTTTGCATGGCATCATATATAATCTAGTGAAAGGTCACATACCTCCCTTATTTGGCTATACAAGCAACACAATTCTTGTTCTTAGCCCTACAGCCAGACATGCAAAGAACCGAACAAAATGCTTATTGCCCTTTTAATCTGGAGTAATAGCGCCTTGGTTAGCCCGTCAACAACTTTTTTGGTCCAGACAATCATTTCGTTTCTAATCCTTTCTAAGAGTGGTCACACAGTATTTTAAACTCAGTCTATTTGGCATTTTACTATATATAGTGCATTGGTTTTAGATTATTCGCGTGTAAATTACTGCAGTCTATTTACCCTAATCCCTGATTTCAATTATGCATAATTTCAAATTTTCGTTGTCATGATTCAAAAAGCGTACCGAATTTCCATCACTGTACTCTAGAGAAAAAGACCATTCCATTGTTAATGCAGTACTAACTGGGCATGCATTTGGTAATACATGTCAAATTTCACTGGACTAGAATTACCGGTGCAATTAAATTCTCCTATATCCTCAATTCCTCACTACTGTTCAGTGGCGAGCACATAGTTGTGCCTGTGGGGTGGCGTGCTCTGAAGTGCGCCTTTAAAGCGAGCAAGAGCCGACAGCTCAGCTTGCGGTGATAATCTCCGTTTGGTAGCGAACAATTTTGTACGACCTCCCAGACCCCCACTGCTTGCCGTAGCCAGCACGACGGCAACGTCTCAACTGCATTTCCTAAATTCATCCACTGTGCTGGCCATGTCTTCCTGGTGTTTGTTTACAGTCTTTCAGTGGTAGTCAGATGAAACTGCCATTTGGTGTTCTGTGTGTCGTTACGCGATCCGGATGGATTTGTTGGTAGGTTTACTCGGTAATTCTAGAACCGTGGGAGTCAGTGCAGCATTAATGAAATCTGTATCCTGCAACTTGAGTGACTTTGGCCATGTGTGGTAGCATAATCATTACTCTCTCTGTTCTAAAAAAACCAATTTTTCGATTTTCGTGTCCAACGTTCGACCATCCGTCTTATTTAAAATATTTTCAGTAAATTAAAAAAAATTAGTCACACATAAAGTACTATTCATGATTTATCATCTAATAAAAACAAAAATATCAATCGCAAAAAAAATTTAAATAAAACAAAGAATAAAAAAATATAGATAAAAAGTGAAAAATTGTTTTATTTTAGGACGGATAGAGTACATCTTGATCGCTTGAATATCTTTACATTGTGGCCTGCGAAGATCGTATATATCTACACTGCAGTGGCAGCATGTATCCTATTGCCTCCCGTGTCATTCTGACATGACGCTTCGACTCAGCCTTCCAACAAAAAGTCAATGTTTTTCCCGTCTCACGGGCGATAGATCAAAGCTTTGTCGTGTGACATGGCACGGGATCTTGGCGCAAGCGGCAGCCGACACCGCAGCCAGCGTCCCCGTCCCTCCGGCGCCGTGCTCGCGCGTCGCGGCAGGCGGCAGCGGCTACGGCGACGCCGCGCCCGCGCGGGCGATAAGTAAGACGCCGTGCCGCGCCGAGGTGCCAACTGCGAAATCGCGAGCGCGTCGCATGCAAGCTGGGACGAAATCATAGCCCAACACCCGCAACACTAGGTACAGCACAATCATGGAGCATCAAACCGGCGCGTCCAAGATCTCGCCACATGATGAGATGGCCCCCCGCCGCGGCAGCTGGTATCGTTGTGGGCTCGAGTACCTCGTATACGGTCTAACCCCCAGTAATGCCGCATCTGGCCCTACGCCATTACTGCCCCCCAACAACACGCGACGTCATCATGAATCACAACCATTGTTGCAGAGCGAGCGCCCGTCACGGAAACGGCTCGCCGCTCCTCCGCCCGTGCGCGCCGCGCGCGGCGGAGGTGGAGCTCGCGTGCAAGGCGGGCGTTAGCCGAGCCAGCCGACCGGGGGTTGGTAGTTGGCTGGTCCTTGGCCCGTCCGGTCGGCGTGATTATTAGTAGATATAGGAGCATATGGGTGTGCTATTAAAGCACGAGGCGATGTGCTCTTATCCGTCTCGTCCTTCCTGGACTTTGGAATTCGGAAATCGGAAATGGAACGGGGCTGAGGGAGATGCCATGCTTTTGTTGATGCTCCTAAGTCCTAACTACCAAAGCTCTGTGTGTTCTTTTTCTTTTGGCATCGTCGTAAGTGATGGTGACTCGACTTAGCAACACTCATCATCCTTGATTGATGCCTTACTTTACCGTTAACACGTCGATGCGTTTCGACGAGGTGCACGCGCCACCGAACGCCCGCACCATCACGGCGGGCAGATGGCAATTGCTGTACTTCACGATTATCATATGATGCTCCTCCGTATTCTTGCGCTGAAAAAAAAAAACTGGCAGTCGTAAGGTACCATTACCAACCTAGCTGAAGCCTGTCTGGCTGTCTGTTGTAGTGGAGCACTGGCCGCACTGCTCCTTCCTACCCACTCTCTGCATTCTCACCATGCCATTCCAATACATTGGTTATTCTTGGTGGTATCGCTGGCTTCGTACAACCGATGAGCTTTGAAGGAGAGGGGTAAAATTAGAACGGGGAACCTTCTAAACCACGTCATTAGTCATTACCATAACTATGTAGGCTCACATAGGCATAATAGACAGCCCGGCACTGGTCCTCACGACCTCACTTACTCCAAAGAGCAGCGGATTTTCTAAATCCTCTTTTAAGCGCGCGCGGATTAGGATGCTTAATAACACGGCCGCAAGGGTCCCCACCACCCGACGGCAACCAGCTTCCACGCTTTTTGCACCCGCGTTTCGGACGCACGGAGGTCACTGACACGCGGTCCCGGAGGCAGCGCCGGCTTGCGCATGTACCACCGCCCGGCCTCTCCCTCCAGGTCCAGGCGCTAGCCAGCCTCGCTCCGGAAAGGCGAGGAGCCCTGGCAGTGGCAGCCGTTGGAGACGTTTGTTACCAGCAGTCCATCTCCCTCTCGCTCACTGACAGCTTGTCCCCGAAGTGTTCTGGCCCCCACCACCCGGCGTCAGGGGCTCACCGGGATGTCGTCGGTGGTGGATTCCTCTTGCTGTGTGCCTCTGTCTGTCAGTCACTTGCGCTGTGCTTTTTCTGTCTTCCCCTAGCCGTCTCGGGCCCGAGCTGCTGCTGCTAACTCCACTAGGCTGGCCACTGCTCCTACTCTCTACTACCAATGGAGGCTTGAGGGTTTGGTCGTTGGGGACTGAGAGAGAGGGAGAGCTGATCGGTGAGTCCTCGGTCCTTCCTCCGGTGCGTCGACGCCTGCTCAGGTCGAGCCTCTTCGCTCGCTCGCTCGCCATTTCCGTGCGGCATTCATTCAGCTAGCGGTGTTTCTGAGGTGATTTCTCCTCGTTGGATTTCGGTAGTGTTTGGTGCCCGGTTTTTTGGCTTGGTTTGGAACGGCGTGGTTTGGTCGTCAGATCCGTGTCTGCTTCTCCTTTGGCTCCGTTCTGCTTGGCCTCTGGCCAGCCATCTCTTCTGCTGGTTGTTTGAGCTTCAGGCCTGTCCCTTTTCTTTGCCGCTGCATTCGCACCATCAATTCATAATCACCCTCCACTCCGTGTTTGTGTGCGCTATTCTCTCTGCTCGGCTCTTTCGTCTTTATACATTCTCTCCCATCTTTGTCTCGCACTCGCAATTGGTTTTCCCGGTTATTTCGGGTGTGTTGTTGCCTTTTTGTTTTGTTCGTAAAGGTAAAAAAAAAATGTTGTTTGAGGTGTGGATCTGCGTACAGCGTACTGATGAGCTGCGCTGTAACAGGGCCCGAATTGCACGTTGTTGAGTTGTTTCGACAGCTATGGGGAAGTCTCCAGCGAAGTGGATCAAGTCTGTGCTCCTCGGGAAGAAATCGAGCAAGTCTAACTCTACCAAGGCCAAGGATTTGGCTGTAAGTACTTCTCTATGTTTAAAGATGATTTTTTTTCCTGTAAAAACATGATATCTGTTGGTAGCACGAACAGAGAAATATACATATTAAAATTTTCAGAGAAGAAGTCGACTTAGTAAGGCATTAAGGCTTGAAATTGCACTACGACTCCAGGACTGGATTGTATTATTAAAAAAAATCTGTCTTTTATATGCCTTGCAACATTCTTTTTTTGCTTTACCCATGTTGTAGGTCTGTAGCACAGTTTGCTTCTTCCTCCTACTTTCACTGATTGGTTGCTTGAACCGCAATTTTGTTGCTGACATATAGAAGGATGCAAACAACAAGCCTGCACTTTCTGAGAATCCTACTGTGATTTCTGAGCCGGTTGTGGTTAATTCCCACAACGATGAAACTGCATCAACGATCGGAAATGCTGAAAATTGCAAGTTACCAAAAGGAGGAGCAGTTGAGGCCATGGGTCAAGACGTGGAGAACCAAAACATTGTTCGATCCAAGACACCAAGTAGGCCAGAGAAACTGAGTGAAGAGTTAGCTGCAGTGAAGGCACAAGCGGCCTTCCGAGGTTATCTGGTAACACCTTTTCCTTGGACTGATCCATTTTGTTCCTGCCGTCCTGCCTCTTGTTAATGCACCTTCGAACTGGAGCTCACTGCAAATGTTGCTGCTAACTGCTCCCAAAACTTTCTACTGTTATATGGAATAATTGCTTTTAAACGTTTCAGAAAAGGAATCATTAATTCTCAGCCCTGCAAAAAGAAATTTTGTGTCCTAAATAAACTAATGAGTTAGCTGTCTGATCTATACCTAACCATTAGTCATTCCTGCCACATTAGCACCTCTTCATTTTCTTATGGAAATTATAGAAGTGTTGATCAGATTCCAGACTTTTTGAAGTCATACAATTTGCCATGGTTTTGGTGCAGGCACGAAGAGCTTTCCGTGCATTAAAAGGTATCATAAGACTCCAGGCACTGATCCGAGGACATCTTGTAAGGAGACAGGCTGCTTCAACCCTTCGTGTGACATGGTTGATTGTGAAGCTTCAAGCTTTAGTTCGTGGAAGAAACGTTAGGCTCTCTAGTCCTTCCATGCAAATTGTCGTGAAGTCTGGCCAACATAAGTTCCTGGTAAATATCTTGACATGTGGCAATTCACACTCTGATTTCTGATATGCTTCTGCTGCTTTTGTACCTGTTCGATTTGTATTCTTTTAAACCTTTGTTGCATAGAATGAATGTATTCAATATTGAAAGTGATCTAATTAGCCTTCCAGACTGAAACTTTTCATACTTCAGAATTTGCTTGAATACAGCATAAAAACATTGATGTTACATGTTCAGAACGTCAAGTCTTTTGGTTCAGCCCCAAGATGGACACAACTGCCGAGTAGCATTCAGTACACCTCAGCAAATAGAGAAATAGCTAGAGACTAAGACTAGTACTTACTAGTGGTTGGTAATTATTATCATTTACCTGGATTTTTGCAAATAGCAAGGCAATAATGTTAGTTCTATGCAGCTGTATCATGTTGATACAAAGTTTCATCATTGGTCATTTGTTGTGAGCAAGTTTGTTGTACTATTGTATTGGAATAGGTTACCCTTTATTCTCAAACTTAACTTTACTTGCTTTATGTTTTGTTCTCATAGATCATTCATCTGCGTGATTTGGTCATGCTGTAACTCAACACAATACATACATCCTTTTGGCATTCTTTTACTCAATATATGAAATAGCTTGCGTACTGTCCTGTTAATTGGTTTGCATTGTTCCCTTCAACACAATATGAGCTACCTCTTCAAAACTACAAACGTCAAAGCTTTTCATCAGACAGGTGTCTTTCATATTCAAAGTTTATAATTGAATATTTACCTTGTCATTTCTAATTGAGTGTGGAGGTAAATATACTGAAATACAGTATAACTTAAATTTGATACATCATGGAGCATGTACTTATATTTTCTTTTCACAGTTCCTACTAAACTATGTATGCAACATTTGCTGCTTGATGTATTTATATGGCCAAAAATATGAAACATGCTCTGTTTGCATTTATTAGAGTGATAAGCCATCGGATGCTTGGAAAGAGAGGGTATCTTCAAACGCATATGTTCAAAAGGTATGTATGTCATTTGTTTAGAAAAACAAACTTACCAGTGAGATTTGCTGTTTGATTTTTTTTTGAAATATGTGTCTTGATCATGTTTGTTCTTTCTACGAGAAGTGCATGAGCTCAAATCAAGTCGCTCACCATTCTTACATTTCAGAGGGTCCTCACTCAGTTTTGCACGTTTTGTAGCTCCTTTCTTCATCAATTGTGCTAGGAGCTCTTCACTTGCACTATGACGAGAGGGACCCCAATTCATTGTACAACTGGTTGGAGAGATGGACTATAAGCCGGATTTGGAAATCTGCTTCCCAACCAAAAAAAGTTGCTGATGGCAAATCACAAGTAAGGAAGGCCAGTTATGCAATGGAAACTGAGTCAGCCAAGTTAAAGCGCAATGTTCGGAAGAGTTCTGCTGTCACTGTTGATAGTTTCCAAACTAACATGACAGTTGAACCTGAAAAACTTAAACGAAATTCAAGGAAATTTTCTAGCTCCACTTCTGATTCAGTACCAGACAGTCAGTTATCTGAACTTGAGAAGGTTAAGAGGAACCTTCGGAAGGTAACTAATTCCATGGCTGAAGCATCAAAGATATCTAGCTCCAGGGGTGATGCCTCAAAGCTATCTAGCTCCATGGCTGATGCATCAAAGGTATCTATCTCCATGGCTGATGCCTCAAAGGTATCTAACTCCATGGCTGATGCCTCGAAGGTATCAAACTCCATAGCTCAAATCCCACCTAATCTCATGAATGGGATCTCTGACCATCAAGACAACCAATGTGACGAAGCACAACAGTTTGCATGTGCGGTTCCTCCTGACACTCAGGAGTTGCAAAGTGGCAATATGTTGGAGGACAATTCACACATGAATTTGTTGGAACCTGATTTAATATCTAATCCAGAAACTCCTTTCGCTTCAATTTTAACCTGGGAAAAATTTAATGATACCACTGCTGATGCGCAAGAAGTCGAAGTTCTGCCACTGCAGAACATTGATAATGAAGATAATTTCTTAGGGAAGAAAGAGCAGTCAAGGTCCAAGGAAGAACATCTGCCTAATGGAAGCCTTAAAACTAGCAAGAGAAGGTCTTCATTCTCCACCAAATCAGATTATCCAGAAAATGGAGTCCAGAATACTCCAGTTCCACGAAGGAAGCCAAGCTATATGGCTGCAACAGAATCTGCAAAGGCAAAACTTCGAGGACAGAATTCACCAGGACTGGATTCTGATTCACTGGCAGACATGATTGGCTTCACACGCCGCCAGTCGCTCCCTTCTGCTACGAACAGTAAGTTGACACTACTCACCTCATACACAATGACCAATCCAAAAGGATGGCTATGATATAGAAAAGTTAGAAATCCATGTCGCCACAGAAAATGTCATCGTTAGACATTAAGCAATTCAGGTTACCATCTGAAAAGATAAGGGCGTTGACTTCAAAACGTGACAGAAATTGTGAATAATGGTAGCAAAAATGTCGCACAGGAATTTCATGGTATTACTCTATTGATCCCAGAATAAGCACAACTGTTTATTTCATGTTTAAAATACTCCCCTTTTTTTAGTGCAACAAGGACTTTGTAAAACATTAAAGCTGAGAATAAATAGAAATGGTTGCACATTACAATAGCAGTGATCAAAAGAGTAATATTCGGAAGCATAGTAATTTGGCATGGATTATAATTGTGGCTTTGACTATGTTGTATATTCCTAAAATTTCACAACTGCACATTCTACATATAGTCGCACCTTCAGCTGGCCTATTGCCGCCTTTGTTAGCATTGTATGTATACTTTGTGTTATTTAGGTTTTTACTGGTGTGGATGTCTGTGTGCATCTGATTAGTCCAAACTTCAGACCTCACAGCTCATAAGTCAACCGCATGTATGGGAGAAAATTTATCAATTACTCACTCAACTTTGGGCTCTGAAAGCTAAACATTCAGTTTTTCCATTTGATCTCTGAATTCTGGCGTTCAATTTCGTTTGTTTCTTTTTATTATATGCAGATAGAGCAATCAAAGCTGAATGGAGACGGTGAGGAGCACAACCAACTTCCATTTGAACGGTGCAACGTTGTGGTGGATGAAGTGCGCTGCTGTCCGTGAGATTGTTCCCATTGTTTTGTCCAAGATGTAAAGATATGTTACCCCCTGTGTTGATCTATCTGTTGCTTATTTAAGTTATTATTCTTAGTTTCTTGTGCAATGACTTGTTCATAGCTACATCTACTAGTTCCCGGCATGCTTTCATTTCCCTCCCAAGGCACTTTGCCTGATACTGGCAAAATGTAAAGGCATGCCTTCGTTTAAATTGAACGGCTCCATCCGACTTTGCATTACTATTGTGTATTTGTGTACATGCTTTCCCCTGTTACAATATGTAACCAGAAGTTCACAACACAACAGAAGTGAGCTGCCTTTGAGTCCTCGAATCTTAAAGACTGAAATGATGTTACTGTTCCAGTCCATCTCGCCCGACAATTTTTCCTGAGTTGTGACAAAAGTTGAAAAGTTTTCATGAAACTTCAACAAAGTTTATGTGAAATTAGCCGCAAATGCGTGTGATCTACAAATAGGCTCTACTACAGTGTCAGTACTTTGCCACCGCTACTCTCTCCGTCTCACATTTCTTGTTATCTTCATATGTCCCACGAGGCTTTATCCTCAGCAATGGAATGAGAGAAATTGCGAGAAAATACTATTCTATTTTTTTGTTTTTATTAGTATTTACTTTCTCTATTTGAAAATAAGATCATTTTTTCTTTATCCATTGGTACCAAAATAAATTTATTCTATCAATGGTTGAAGAATTTGTAAACTTAGGAAACAAATGCACTGTAAAAATAAAGTGCGAATGAAAAAATAAAGCTATCTTGCGACAGAGCCAGATATTTTGAAGTTATTCTAATCTCGTACACTTTTTTCCTAAAAACCCAAAAATTGGAAATTACTCCATACGATTTTTGGATATCTGTTGGTCATAACGTAAAAAATTACGTTTTTAGTCGGCCTGTTTGCCGGAGAGTCGGACCGCCCTTTGGCGCCGCGAGCCCGCTAGGCCGCTACATGTGCCGCCGCACCGCGTCGAGGCGTCAAAACACCCGCCCGGCCAGTCCACTCCGCCGCCGCACCGCGTCGTCCACTCCCGCCGCCGCGCATCCTATTCAAATCTCCCGCCGGATCCCGCCGGCCGCCGCCAATGGTGGGGCTGTCCCGCCTCCCCCACCGCCATCTGCTGCAGCATCTCGCCGGCCTCCTCAAGACCCGGTCGCTCTATGACCTACTCTGCGACGCATCCACCTCCCGCGCCGCACACCACCTGTTCGACGCAGTGCCACGCCCGACCCCTGCCCTCTGCGCCACGCTCATCTCCGCTCTCTCCAGGCGCTCCTCGCACAGGGAGCTTCTGGATGCCTTTTCGTCGCTTCACTGCAGGGGCTCCATCGTCCCACCAGGTTGCGTGCCGCCTGTCGTGAAGTCGTGCACGCTCTTGGCCGCGTCGCACCAGGGAAGGCAGGTGCACTGTCACGCCGTTGTCCGTGGTCTGCTTGGGGATATCTTTGTGCAGACTGCTCTGGTGGATTTCTATGCAAAGAACGGTGACATGGATTGTGCTGTAAAGGTCTTCGAGGAAATGCCAGTGAAGGACCCGATACCGATGAACTGCTTGATCACTGGATATTCCAAATCTGGTGATGTGGATACGGCGAGGAGGCTATTTGATGGCATGGTGAGAAGGACTTCTGCATCATGGAATTCGATGATAGCATGTTACGCCCATGGTGGGGAATACCAGGAAGCTTTGAGGTTGTTTCATAGGATGTTGAGTGAGGGTGCAAGGCCAAATGCCATCACTATCGCGACGATGTTTTCCATCTGTGCCAAGACCAGGGATCTTGAAACAGGAAAGTGGACAAGGTCTTTGATTGCAGAGGAGGATTTGCAGAACATGATAGTGCACACTGCCTTGATGGAAATGTATGTGAAGTGTCGGGCTATTGATGAGGCACGCCGCGAGTTTGATCGGATGCAGCAGAGAGATGTCGTGGCATGGAGCACTATGATTGCTGGTTATGCACAGAATAGAAGACCACACGAGTCTCTGGAGCTGTTTGAGAGGATGAAGTCAACCGGTTGCAGGCCAAATGAAGTGACTCTTGTTGGTATACTGTCTGCCTGTGCTCAGTTGGGTTCTGATGAATTAGGAGGGCAGATTGGTAGCTATGTCGAGAGCCAGAGCCTACCACTTACCAGTTACCTTGGATCCGCGTTGATCGATATGTACACAAAGTGCGGGAACGTCGGCAGAGCTCGCCATGTCTTCAACCAGATGGAGCACAAATGTGTCATAACCTGGAACTCCATGATAAGAGGCCTAGCGCTGAATGGCTTGGCGCAAGATGCAATCACCTTGTACAAACAACTGATACGGGATGATCATGATGTACGGCCCAACGAGATCACTTTCGTCGCGCTGTTAACTGCGTGCACCCATGCTGGCTTGGTAGACCAAGGCATGGCCTTTTTCGAAGAGATGAAGACAGTCTACCATGTTTCCCCTCAAGTGGAGCACTGCGCGTGCATAGTGGACCTCCTCTGCAAATCTGGAAGGCCGCGGGAAGCGCACGAGTTCATCTGCGGCATGGAGGTCAGACCAAACGCGGTGATCTGGAGCACGCTGCTGGGTGCCTGCAGGACTCACGCCGACGTCGAGCTGGCCAAGCTCGCCGCGAGCAACCTCCTGGTTCTTGAGCCGGACAACTCCTCCATCTACGTCCTGCTATCCAACATCTACGCGGACGCCGGCCTCTGGGGCGACGCGAGGGAGATCAGGCGCCTGATGTGGAGCAAGAACGTGCAGAAGCTGTCTGCGTACAGTTGGATAGAGCTGGACGGCGAGGTGCACAGGTTCCTGGTGCAGGACACGTACCACCCGGAATCGGCTGAGATTTACGCCGTCGCTGACGGCATGGGATTGCATCTGGACCACGTTGATTCTGACCCCGATTTATTTGTTTCCGAGCACTATTGAACATGGTAACTTCCAATAGCAACTCTCTCAGTCCAAAAAATAAAATAAAATCTAGGCACTGCTGATTGAGGGAGAAGTGTGTGCTATTAGAGCAGGTACAATATAAACCGGCCGCAAATATATTTTAATGAAATAGAAGAGGAGAGAGAAAAACAATAAGCTATCGATTTGTAATTAGCTGTAGCACGGACTCCAAGACGCAATGTGTGTATGACAGGCGGAACATGATAGTATATGTTTTATAGATAACTATTGTATAAATTAGCTATTAGATTAGTTATAAATGAATGCTATAAATGAATTGGAGCCATTAGTTGACTATTAAACTTGCTCTTATTGGATTATTTAGAAGTGGGCTTTCTTTTAGGCCTGGCCCAATAAAACAGTATCTAAAATTAGGACTTGTTTATCAGCCCAGTTCTGATGATAAAGCAGCCAGTCCAAAGCAGGAGACGGTAGAATACCAGATTTATCAGATCCTCTGAAGCCTGAACCCCCGAGTCGCCGATCGAACAAGAACAACCCGATGGAGTCCGAGGCTGACAAGGCCGCCGCACCGGCGCTGGCGCCGGCAGCGGCCGCGGAGGCGAGCGACGACGCGATTCAAGAGGAGTCAACGTCCCCGGCTCCCAACGGGAAGCCTGGATCGGAGGCGCCGGCCGGGCCGGAGGTTGAGGTGAAGCTGTTCCGGCGTGGGCGCGGGCCGGTGGCCGAGTTCCGGTCGCCGCTGGGAGGGTACACGCAGGACCAGCTGGAGGTGGGGGACATCCTGGAGCGGCACGGCCTCAAGTCCGTCTTCGTCTTCGACCCCGTCTCCCGCACCCGCGGCGTCGCCATCCGCTTCCACCCCCGCAACGGCCGCTCTCTCCTCCCCTACGTCTCTGGTTCCACCATCTTCCTCGACGGCGAGCCCAAGGTAAGTCTTAGCGCCCCCAGATTATGGGTACAGATCAGTTTGGCTCGCTCAATTTACCTAGCCGAAGTGATGTGGGTAGTTGATGGATTGGGTCTCCTTGGTTGGTTAGGATTCTTTGCTGAAGCCCGTTACGAAGGTGATGATCGGCGTTGCGGCTATGACCGCAGTTGCTGCAGTGTTACTGAAGGAGGCGAAGATGCCCGAGTGGCTGAAGGGATCCAAGCTCGGGAATCTGAACTTCCCACCATGGGTACTGGCTTGCATGGTCATTGTGTTCATGAGGCTCCGGAAGAGAACCAAGGATGCCATGAAAAAGTTTGGCTGGTCCTCATGAGGTAGGAGAAGTTTTACCTTTCCCACCAGATTTGTGATTGAACAGTTCCACTTTAGTTTTCGTCCTGTGAGTTCTTGCGAGTATAGCACGATGCACAAATGGTTACTACCAGAACTCAGTGTTGTTCAATATGTGAATTATAGTGCATGAAATTCTTAGCTGGATAGGATGCAGCATGGTCATTCTAGAATGTGAAGTATGCTTTTAGGTTTCTTGTGCACTATATCAATGTAGTTTATTAATCATTGTGTGATGCCAGTGTTATTTTTTGTATTATGCAAAGCAAAGAGTGAAAAATACCCAGTTCTTGTGAGTTTTGATTATTAAACATAATGAACTATCCAGTCCTAGGTACCACTCTCTCTGGTTATGAAAGTGTGGAATTTTGGACATATATCTCATTGAACTTTAAAATTTTTGAACATAGGTAGTTTTCTAATATTTAGATTTGATACACGAAAATAATGTGCATAATTTTCTCGATAGGGAATCTGTGATATTATAAAATTTTCCAACTTCTATAAATATGTCGCCATAGAATTAATGGTGAAAGATGCTTTGAGTATCATGTCGATGTCCAACACAACATAGTTTTTTGACCGGCCGGAGGGAGAATACAAAACATTATTCATGAATTTCTGCTAAAATGTATATAGGCTGTTGTTCCTAGAGGAACTAAACTAAGTATGTCATGGCATATGGTTCAGCCTTCTTTGTATTAGGATATGGGAATCCAACTGCATCTCTGAGTTCTTTTACTGAAATTTATCTAACCTGTACTTCAATATTTCACAGGCTCTTAACGGCAAGCACGGTGTGCTTTTGGGTGCTCCTTCCAATTTGTCTCCAATACTGGAGATGTGCCAAGCATTGACACGCTAAAGGAAGAACTATTACCAAAAGAGCACTTGTATTAACCTTGTTTTGCATACTTGACGTGGTTTACTCGATGATAGTTTTTTCTGTCTTGTACCTAGTGTCCATGAATAAGAAATAGCAGAACAAACCTATATTATCATCTCTTCCTGCACGCTAATTGGTTTCTGGAAGGCTGCCCAAGTATTCCTTAGATGCTGGTAGCTTCATAGTTCATGCCCTGTAGAAAAACGTGGACTTTCAGTTTACAAGACAATGATCTTTGATTTTTCCAGAAAACTATAATACTGCTAGAATTATTGATACATCTGTGCGTTGGTTATTGGATACCAAAACCCCTCTTTTCCCGTTCGTAAACGAGTATTGTCTCGGCTTCAACACTGAATTGCTAAAATGTCATCGGGAAGATTGTTACATTTATGACACATAGGAATTACCAAGTGATCCCTGCAGGAGAATGCTCAAAATTTTTTGAGGGCATGCTCGTATTGTCCAGAGTTCATTTCCTATCGGCAGGATATCACAAAAGTTTGTGGCCTTTTTTTGTGCCCGTTTGCCACATGCCAGGTGAAAATGTCAAAGCTCTCCCTGTCTTTTTTCCCACTCCATGTCCTCCACTGCGTCTTAGCTCCAGATGAATGCTAGATTGTGCATCCCTTCTAAGACATAAATGTTTGAATCGTCCAATTGAACGGCGAGCAATTATCAGAACGAAAGGATCACCAGTAATCCCTACAGGAGCACGCTCCATCCTTGAAATGGTGAAACCTATTCCTATCTCTCATAACAACCTCCCTGTTGAAGACCTTGGATATCAACTTGGTGTAATCATGGCAGTCCTTGCATACTCTTAGGTTCTTCACTATCCTGATCTCCATGTTTTCCGGCAACGCGACCAGGCCAAAAGCCAGGGCCAGCTTCTCACTATGCAAGGAGATTGCATCTTCTTTCTCCTCTTCCTCGATATCAAACAGCACCTCTTTTGTGTTCGCAATGTACCCATGTAGCCTCAGCCTCTGAGTCATCTCTGCAAGCATAATCTCGATCTCCCTGTATCTTGGGTGTGTCTTGCTTCCAACAAAGAACTCATGCACCTTGCCACCAACCTCGATGGCACTACACCCAGGCACCTTCTTCACTCCCTTGGCCTTCATCACGTCCCGAACATTGCTAACACCCTTCCAGTTATGCGACTCTGCGTAGATGTTGGACAGCAGGACATGAGCCGCATCATTCTTGGACTCGATGGCCATGAGCTTGTCCATTGCATATTTGCCCAACTCAACATTTTTGTGAATCCGAGAGGCATTGAGTAGCGCTCCCCATACACCTTCGTGTGGCTCCAGTGGCATGTTATTGATGAAGTTCATGGCATCATCAAGACGCCCAGCTCGACCGTACAAATCAACCATGCAACCATAATGCTCAAGCCAAGGATCAATTCCATGATTGCTCTTCATCGCATCGAAGCATGATCTTCCCTCGTCCACCAACCCAGCCATGGAGCATCCACGGAGCACCGCAACAAAGGTGACACCGTTAGGATCAACCCCTGTGCTCTCCATGCGCTTGAACAGCTCAAGGCAGTCTCTCCCCATGCCATTCATTGCAAGGCCACTCACTGCACTGGTCCAAGTGTAAACGTTCTTTCTGTCCATGCTGTCGAACACCTCCATGGCTGCTGCCACAGCGCCACACTTGGAATACATATCAACCAGTGCGGTGCCGAGGGTGACAGAAACCCGCATCCCGCAGCTGTGCACATATGAGTGCACCCACCTGCCACGCTCCAGCGCGCCCAATTGTGCACAGGCAGTGAGCACTGACACCAGCGTCACCTCCCCTACAGCAGCGCCAGCATTACGCATTTCGTTGAACAGCCTCAGGGCCTCCCTCGATCTGCCGGCGTGCACATAACCCGCGATCATGGCGTTCCACGCCACATGGTCCCGCAAAGGCATTCCGTCAAACATCTCGCGTGCGGCGTCCACTTTGCCGCAGGTGGCAAGAGCCCCCACCATCGCGGTGATGCACACCGCGTCCGGGAACGCGATCTCTGCGAACGCGGCCCGCGCGGCGCCCACGTCCCCGGCCGCGGAGTACATTGAGACGACCCCGCTCTGCACGTGTGGGTCGCCAGCGTGTCCGCGGCGGAGCGCGGACGCGTGCACGCTCCGCACGATCAGGTTCGCGTCCAGCCCGGGGGCCCGCACAGCCGCCGCCGCGGCAGCCAGCGCGGTCGCGGCTCGGACGAGGAAGGTGAAGGAGTAGTTGTCAGGCGCGAGGGGCAGGTCGCGGAACGCGCCGAAGGCGAGGTGCGGGCGCCGACCGCGGGCGAGGGCGCGGAGGAGGGAGTTGTGTACGAAGAGCGTGGCGGGGCGCCGCGGCAGGAGGAGGCGCGCGTAGGAGAGGTGGCCGTCGTCGTCGTCGGAGGAGGAGGCGAGGGAGGCGAGGAAGGCGGCGTGGTGGGGCGGGGACGCGAGACGGCCCGAGACGAGGAGGTGCGCGTGGAGCTCACGGAGGGGGCGCTGTGCGGAGGCGGCCGCCGCTACCAGCGCCGCCGGCTCGCGGAGCAGCGGATCGAGGCGCCGCGGGAGCGGCCGCATTCGGTTTGAGCCACGTTCCGGTTTGTGAGAGCTCCGCGCGCGCGCGCGCGCGGAGGCCTTCGACTTCGAGCGAAGGGAGCGGCGCCGCGCGTGGGCTGACGAGGCCGCCCGAATGCGAGACCTGGCCAGGGTGGGCCCGGACCGGTCATGACACTGTACGCACAGTGCCAATCGGCGAACGGGAGCCGTGGGCCCGTGGCCTTTCCTGTGTGTGATTGGAGAAACAAACACTGGAAACCGGTGGATTATCGGGGAAGGCTCCGCAGAGTGCAAAACCCGTTGCATTTCACGTTGCCATCGAGCCATGGCCAGGTTCCCTTACCGCAGAAGCTGCTAAAACAGTACCGCGCTTCTGCGATAACCGTAAAAACCGTAAAAACCGTGATGAATTTGAATTCAAAAAATTTAAATTTAAACTCGTGCGGTTTTCACGGCTTACCGCGCGGTTTTCCGCGGTTACCGTGCGGTAAACCACGGTAACTACTTGCTGGAACAACATATGAGAACAGCGGTTACCGCGGCTTACCGCGCGGTTACGGCGAGGAGACCGCGGATGTGATGTCAAATACAAAAAAACTTTAAAAAATCTAAAAAATACATGAAAAATAGAAAAATATTTTGTGACTATATTTATGATAATAGAACATGTTATAGGGAAAACAAGAAAATTTCACATGATATTTTCTAAATTCTTGATATTGCAACATACAAACATACACCGGTATATCACCCTTCACCAAATAATTCACTCCAATAACAAGTAACGACAACTTCATTTTGATTACTGCGTCACAACTATACCTACTACTCATTATTACAAATAAAACTATTATGTATGTACTAAGATGCACGTATAATTTTTCTCTATATATATTTTTCATATATCCATCGTTGTATATTTGTATTTCAACATTATGTATCCAAGTGTCTAGTGTAAATTAATAATGGCTCAACACAATATATTCTTGACCATCTTCCTATAAAATATTACTTGCAATAGGCTATTTTTTAATTTTATTTTCCGAAATACTCGTTTATGATTTTTAATTACGTCGGGAATACATTTTTTTCATTAATTTCTTTGACAAAACTACACTATATATCAACATATACAACATATATTTTTTCATTAAATTTCCTCAAATTTTTTAAATTCTCCTTAAATTTAAACTCGGGTACCGCGGCTTACCGAAGCCGTGCCTCGGCGGAGGGCGCGGTTACCGCGGTAACGCGAACCCTGGCCATGGCTATGAGTTCGACTCTGGTGTATCTATTTAGCGGACATTCGTGGTGAGAATAAATTAACGAACATCCAGTTAAATTATGCATATACAAATTGTTAGGCTAAATTCCCTTCACATGGACCTCTTCATCTCAGTCCATTACAGACCACAAATCCAAGATATGTAAACCATTGATGTTGTGATTACCTCATCTCTTTGTGATGGGAAGAAAAACCCTAGTCTCCATTAGGAGAGAAAGAGTACAGCGGTGATTGAGGGAGTGAAGCAACCAAGCAAAACACAAGAGTGGGAGAGGAGAGTAGAGAAGAAGAAGGGCACTTTGTTCAGCTCGGTGGCTCTAACCTAATCTACATTAAGTCAGCGATTAGAGGCTCAAACGTGGTTGATTGGCCCCAAACTTTGGTGAGTTTGTTCCTTACTTTGAGCACTTTAATCTGGTTAGTTTTGTGAGGATTGATTGAGTAGAGCACCGGATTTGAGTAGTGGTTTGTCAGCTTGAGTCACTGCAGTTATAAATTGTGCAGAAGTTAGTAATTTGTCAGTTTGAGGGGTCAAACAGTGTCCGATTAGGCTGGTTTTTGGATAGCTTGGAAGGGACTTATATACCATCATTTTTGGCAAGTTTCGTGCAATTTACATTTGCTGTTTGGGAGATCTTAACTGAGAATCGAAGAGGACAGAATCTATCGTTTCTCTGCTTGTTGTTGTTATTTGTTAGTTGCTATGGTTGATGTTGATGATGCAAAGTGTATAACTTGATGTTATGGATGTTATTGGGATGCACATCTATATGTTCTAGAGAAGACTTCATTTGTACCCATTGTTGATTATAGCGAAAGCTTGGAGTAGACCATTGGTTTCATGGTCTTTTTACTCCTCACTCTGAGGAGGTTTTCCACGTAAATCACCATGTCTTGTGTGCATGTGTTTATTATTGCTCCGCTGTAGATTTGCTAGTTGAAATTATCCTTAAAGTTTATGGCAAGATATGAGGTTGATTGTGTGAAATATATTTGCCGGTTGGTGAATTGTAGTTGCACATTAAAAGTGTTTTGGTTCAGCCCCACATAAATTTTACAGGTATAAATTTTACGCAGATAATTTTTTACACATATAAACTTTAAGAGTATAAACTTTACATAAATTTTAATATAGATATATAAACATATGAATTCAAACTTGAAAAAAATGAATCTTTGTTCAAATTGGAGTCGAACATATAAACTTTGTATGCACGAAAACTTTGATGGTACTTTAAACGAAAACAAGACTTATACAGAAAAAGAAAATAATGAGCATTTCTAGAACGCGTGAACATTTGCTAATAGTCATTTTGGCTTTACTCTGGAGAAGTGAAGATTAGATGTGGGTAAGGAGCCAACTCGACTTAGCTCGTTAATGTTAACGAGCTAAAAGCCTAACTCAGCTTGGCTCACAAGGTACTTGCTAAGCTCGTAAGACTATCTCATTTAAATCATCTATATAGTATGTAAATTTATAATTTTATCATATATTAACATAAAAGTAGACTCTTACTAACAAACAACTAACTAAATACATTGGATGTGATTATAGGACTAAACACTAGTTAATAAGTTCTATATATATAAAAATATAGTGACTTTTAGTACTAATGAGTTAAACAAGCAGCTCGTGAGCCTTTTAAGCACACGAGCTAAAAGCCAAACTTGACTCAACTCATGAAGACTGCGGGCTCAAGCCGATTTTGATATGAACCGTCCCGGGCCACGAGCTTCGAGCTTTTTGTCCACCCCTAGTAAAGACCGTGATTTTTCACGAAACTTCTTGAAAGAGAACATAGCTCCTCTAACGTGACTTCTCTCTGACATGGTGGCTAATATGTAGCTGCAGCATTCACATATTAGCCGTTAGGTTGAACAATAACATAAGAGAATCCCAATCCCTCGGAAGGGACCAGGTTCACGTCACCGTGAAGCAATGCAAAGTAGAGAGGGAAAAAAAAGGCAAAGGAGATGATACTCTGTGAAGCATTGCAAGATCAAAGATAAGAATGGTAACCTGCAAACTTGCGAGGGCTGCTTACTCCAGCTGCGTACATAAAACAAACCTGACAAAAGTCCTGGACAGATGTTTTGCTGTCGGATTAATCTAGCACTAGTAACTACTTCCTCTGTTCAAGAATCCTTTTGAAGAGAACCCCTTCGACGAGCATCTTAGCTCTTAGCCGAAGACTTGAGTTTGATCCATGCAATGAAGGAATAAGATGGGCGGTGGTAAAGATAAAAGACGCAAACCTGGAGAACTTTGCAGTCAAAGACTAGCGATAAACGGCACCTGCTAGCTTGCAAGGATTGGCAGCCACGAATTCTTCGGAGAGAATAGTTGATGATTGATGAAGAGCATAAAGAGAAGCGGTAAATGCAAAAGCCTTGAGCAAAGAAGATGCAATGTTTCTATTTATGGGGAAAATGCAATGGCCGCAAAGCAAGTTTCACCGAAGCACTCATTCCAGTCTTTTGCCATATTTGGAGAAACATGGAAAATCTGGTGAACTGTAAATGTATATCTCTTGGTTGCTTCTTCCACAATTAACTTCTTTATTCTTGCCTTCGACCTATCAGCTTTGTAGGACTGGCACATTGCAGGAACCTGGACAAAGTTTTTTTCTCCCCGCGAAAATGACAGTAAACCTGGAAGGACAACAAACAACACAGTTATCTTTTGAGCAGCATACTTTCAAAGTAATGATCCCATCATTTGCACTCAAACGGTAATTTATCGAAATTGCAAGGATCTGTAAAAACATATATATTGTACTATATAAGATCAGTACAAGCAAAAACTAAGTACTTTAGCTTGAAATATTACAGTTTAAACAGGGTTTAAACAGAAACGTAACGAGACCATAAAGTCTGGAAACAAGTGCAGAATGACTTAAATATCAACTTCTGTAATACAGAAACTCAAGTAAGTTCATGGTCAAGTGAAGACCACTAAAATTTAACGCTGATAATCAGTAAAACACCAAACCGACAAGCTATGTCAAAGCTTCTGTGTCATTTGCTGGAATTGTCACGCAATTTTTTTTTCCCGAAGTCTTGTTCTGCTGACCAGAAACAAGAAAAGAAGAGAAAAGAAATGCTATTCTGCCTTCAAACTATTAGGACACATGCTTTGGTCATTCTACTGCTTAAAATGATCCATAATGTCCCCTACTGACAAATCACGGGGAACAAACTGGCTGTAGAAGAGAAACACAGTCCATTAAAAAGGGTCCAATTTCGCACTTCATCAATACATCTTTGGCAGTGATATGTCAGTTCAGATAGCCAATGCAACATATAATTCTGCTGAAATGTCTCAACACAGTTTGTTTGCCTGAAAAAAATCTTAAAGAGTATAAAACTTCGGAGAGCCTCTTTTATGCAAGCTCTAGCACAAGACCACTACAAAGATCAAAAGCTTCATTAAAAATACATCAGACTTGTTGGCCAGGGCATTAATATTACAAAATGTATAAGGCTAGAGGCCCACTGAGTCAACAGGATAAAGAGAAGAACATTAAAACTTCACACACTTCCAAAATATTCTGAACTGGGTTTTAACTAATATTATAATAAGATAAAAAAGCATCAAGGGATTTTTGGCAGGTTGGAAAGGATGAATCAGGATTTAGTCCAAACAATCTATTACTTCTTTAGAATTCCACATAAATATGGTCAGGTGGTTATCAACTTATCATCATTCACTAAAATTGGTGTCTTGATTGCACACATAGGATAAAATGTTCAGTAAATAGGAATAGTCAATGAAATGCCATGTATCCAGCATGGGCAGTTTGGACAATTCCAAAGACTGCTAAAGCTAAAACCTGCATGGAAAAGTTTGAACAAGACCTGGATTATGTCTGTGGTCTATATAAGACAGCTACAGTGCGCTCAAAACTTTCCAGATCCCAGTTGGGCAGGAGATTTGGAGTGTTCTTCAGGTTCGTCCATTAATATGGTGTCCTGGATAGACATCTACCTCGTTCTTGAAGCGACACTGCCACTATATGTAGCTATGATACTAGCCTACATATCCATAAAATGGTGGAAGCTATTCACCCCAGAGCAGTGCTCTGGGATCAACAAATTTGTGGCGAAGTTTTCTATTCCTCTGCTCTCTTTTCAGGTCATTTCCGCAACTAATCCTTATGACATGAATATCAAGCTCATATACTCGGATATCCTACAAAAGTCGCTTGCCTTGCTGGGATTTGCAGCCATCTCAAAAGCATGCTGTGCAGAGAAGTTTGATTGGCTGATTACAGGTTTTTCTTTATCAACACTTCCCAATACACTGATTGTTGGCATCCCCTTGCTGAGAGGAATGTATGGTGAGCAAGCTGTCAAGCTGCTAAGTCAGATAGTAGTCCTCCAGAGCCTAATTTGGTACACACTTCTTGTATTTGTCTTTGAACTTCGGGCTGCTAAAGGAATGGCTTCCACCACATCATCTGAAACTACAGGTATGAACCTGAACTGACCGAGTCTATAAAGGTGAAGTTTGAAGCTGCCTCTAAACACCGTGACTTAAACACATTTGCATGTTTATTTAACAATAAAAATCAAGATATCATGGCTCAGATTCGAAACAAATAGTCCAAGTAATGAGCTAGTACTTGAGCATCATTCCGAGTAACAACTGTATTTCTGATATTCCTTTCTTTTTATGTGCCTATGCTAACCTTCACAAATAGTTGGCCAGTTAGCTACTCAAATTAGTGTTGTTGAGTGCCAAATGGAAGCAAATACACACTCTATAATGGTGTCACAAACTGATCCTACAGATGCCGTATCATGCAATCATATTACTGTGAATTGTGAATACACTAAGAGCAGAGAACATAACTAACATCCTCCATCTACTGAAAAAAAAAAAACTAGTGAAGTGGCATACTGTTCTTCTTGCATCGCTTTTATTTTAACCTCTAGTAAAACCAAAATGTGATACTGCACGGAGACTAGCCTGTTCTGAAACCTCCTGTAGTATTTTAAAGGTGTATGTACAACGAATTATATGGAGAAATTACTTCACTTTTTTATACTCCATCCAATTTTTATTTGACACTGTTGAATTTTATATCTACGTTTGACCATTCATCTTGTTCAAAAATTTTGTGCAAATATGCAAAAGTATAAGTTATGCGTAAAGTGCCTTTAGTAATAAATAAAATCATAATAAAATAGTTAATAATTATATCAATTTTGTTAATAAGACAAATGGTTAAACCTAGACCCAAAAGTCAACAGTATCAAATAAAAAAAGTGGAGGGCGTGGTAATCAGGCCTTGTTTAGATCCCAAAATTTTTTGGCATAAACATCACATCGAATATTTAGATACCTAAATAGAGCGTTAAACATAGATGGAACGAAAAACTAATTGTACAGTTATGGAATAAATCGCGAGACGAATCTTTTAAGTCTAATTAAGCCATCATTTGCATATGTAGGTTACTATAGCACTTATGGGTAATGATGGCTTAATTAGGCTCAAAAGATTCGTCTCGTGATTTATTCCATAATTATGCAATTAGTTTTTCGTTTTATCAATGTTTAATGATCTATTTAGGTATTTAAAGATTCGATGTGATATTTATACCAAAAAATTTTAAGGATCTAAACAAGGCCTCAGCTGACATTGTAGGAAATAGATTTCTCTGAAAGATTATACAAGAACTTTCTCGAATTGTGCCAGGATTGATGTCTGTTTTGAACTTTTGTACAAATGCGCCTCTCGGTCAAGCAACTTAACTTATCTTCCGATACTTTAACTTTATATTATTTGTTGAATAAGTTCGACAGTTTTTATCCCATGCATGTTTCGAAATTAAAGCAGAATCAACTTCTAGAGGACCTACACAGCAAAGATTCGAAGAAGTTCAGGCAAAAGGTATATCAGCAAGATGTTCTTGTGCCTTTCGCTTTATGTTGGTGGTTGGTAAGAAGCTAGTGATGAATCCCAACATATATGCATGCCTGATAGGTATAATTTGGGCACTGATCAGCTTCAGGTCCGTATGAAGATGAGTTCATATGAGTCAATTTGGGTTTCAAGTAGAAATGCAGCAGCTACTGACTAATACAACTGCATTACATATCCTGCAGGTGGCACATAGAGTTACCGTTGATTGTCATAAACTCCATAAGAATACTCTCGGATGGAGGGCTTGGAATGGCAATGTTCAGCCTAGGTGCGAATTACGTTGATCAAAGCTAAATCACATATGCAGATAACCGCGTGAAAACCAATTATGTTATTGTAACTTCTAATCTCTAAATACTTCTAACCGCAGGCCTTTTCACTGCTCTACAAACTAAAATTATAGCCTGTGGTGCTAAAAAGATGCTACTATCATTAGCCATAAGGTTCTTTCTAGGACCAGCCCTAATGGGTATCTCTTCTTATGCTACCGGAATGCGTGGTGCATTGCTGAAGATAGCCATTGTACAGGTATATTCTAGTTCTTTCTTTTGGGTGACCAATTTGTAACTGTGGACAATTCAACAACAGAAATTACGACTGACCTATCAAGATCATACACAGGCAGCTCTACCTCAAGGAATAGTTCCATTTGTGTTCGCCAAGGAGTATAATGTTCATGCAGATATTCTGAGCACTGCGTAAGTAAATACCCTACCATGACATGATTCTGCTGCGCTTATATGTATGACGAAGAAGCAGCTCGTGGTGGAAACATTAACCGACACTTCACATCGATATCTCTTGTGGCAGGATAATTGTTGGCATGATGGTTGCAGTTCCTGTGGCACTGGCTTACTACTTCGCAATGATCATTGCAGATTCTACTCTATAATTATTTGCTGGAGGAGCTAGCCTGATTATATCCATTTGAGAAAACAATGATGGCTTACTGTAGAGAATAAATTCAGTTGTGAGTGAATATATTTTGCTAGACTGCAGACATATGTGCCCTTGGGTTTGTGGAGAACGGTGCTAATGATATCTGATCTGTATCAAGTGAACAGTGATCGGACATTTCTCTTACGATTTCAACTATAAACAATTCTTACTGAACAGTGCATGTTGAGAAAACTCACATTTGGTCTCCCAGGCAACGCGGTATGCTCCGTTCCTTCCTCTCAGGCTCCATTTCCATCCTACAGCACCCACCCTTGAGGTTGAGGAGCTAGCATCCTGTGGGGCATTCTGCCGAACACCTTGCAGGCGTGGCCAGTGGCCAGAGGCCTGAGCTGCCCAACGCCACAGACGAAGAGCAGATAGACGGCTCGGCTTGATGCAAATGCCATACAGCAGCCAGGAGCTCCCTGCGTATCAACGCGTTCTTGGCCTCCTCGTTTGCAAATGGGGTTCACATACCACTCCCTTTCAACTCGTTGTGTAGAACAACAACTCGCTTCACCGGCAGCGCGGCAGCGTTGAACAGATAATTACATTCCTCGACATTTTGTAGTACTGGTTGGAAATATGAAATATCAGAAGCCAATAGCCAGTAGGTGAAGCAAAAGCCCAATTTCTCCGCTCGAATAACTAAATTAAGGTGCAAATCCAAAATGGGCACGTTTGGCCTACAGTTCTGGACACGTATTTTAAATCACAGTTCGTATTTTGTTTGGTAACACAAAAGTATAATATAAGTGAATACTTTTGAATATGGATAATAGTATAATTTCGTATTATAAAAATTATATTATAATGAAATAATATTTGGTCAAAAATTTTATCCTAGCAAAATCCAATAGACCCTATATTTTAAAATAGGCAAATTATTCGGTCATCACCAATAAAAAAGTCAAATATTATATCTGCAAATGAAAATTAATTTATAAATAAAACTTATATATATAAATTTTCAAAGGTAGAATATAAACTTTGTTGAAAATAATTTTTAAATTAAAGTTAAAAGTTTAAATCATGCAAGAAAAAAATACGAGAGCCGAAAGTCCAGGATATGGACAAACTCGAAGTAGTACCTGGAGTGTCCATTTTACCAACCCATTCCCCGAGAAAACAGAGAGCCACGTCACCCGCCATTTTACCAACCCATTCCCCGAGAAAACAGAGAGCCACGTCACCCGCCTTGCTCTCGAAGAAAAAGAGGATGGCAACGCAGGTCACGCCGCTACAGATCTAGACTGTCCATCTCACATCCAACGTCTATCGGGGCTTTTAACTTTTTGCCACTCTTATAAATTTTCATAACAGATTTGTCATTAAACTCATCTGTCATAGACTCATGAAAACCCACATGCCGCGAGTGACAAATCTGTTTTGACCGCTCGTAAGAGTAGCAAAACTTAAATTTCTCGCGCCTCCTCACCACCACGCCGAGAGAGATCTGGGCCGTCCATCCCACAACCACCGCCGTTATAAATAGGCGCTTCCTCCCCCTTCTTCTTCTCCCCCACCACCCCAAAACCCACGCTACCACCGCACCCCACCCGCGTTTCTCCTCGCTCCTCGCGCCGCCTGGTCCTCGAGCAGAAGCGTTCCGCCGTCAATGGAGGAGACTGAGGAGTTCGAGGTTGTCGGCCTCTACTCCGTGACTGGCATTCCCCCGGAGGGTAATGCTCCCGGCCTCGACTCCGAGGTCAGCAAGAAGGACACTCCTACCGTTGCGGCCACGGGTCCCGGCCTCTTCTCCGAGATCGACAGGAAGGCCAAAGGTCTGCACGCACTCTCCATCCTCGTTGATTCTCTTTGGATGGTTATTTGGAGGGATTTGTGGGGGTTCCATTCTCTTTGGTTCTCTTTGGTTGGTTATTGAGGGGGTGTTTTTGGTGATGACGGTTGCTGGTTTCAGAATTTTCTATGGGATTGGTTGCTGATTTCTGCTGCTAATATGCTATTCCTGGTGTATTTCGCAGATCTTCTGTACAAGGACTTCAGCACGGGCCAGAAGTTTTCCCTGACCACCTGCTCCAAAAATGGACTCGTGAGTACTACCAATTCCCGGCCGCTTTTAGTGGTTTCTTGTGGACATATTGGCTAGCTTGCTTGGGTCGTTATTGTTGTTGTGGTTTGGAATGGTTTGAGTAGGATCTGTATGGGGTTGCGTGAAGTGTAGTGTTGGAATTGTGATGGTTACGGGCCTCGATATGATCCGAGGTGTTGGTGTTGTGTTGGCCTGTTGGCCTTGGCCACGACCTACGGGTCTCGTATGGTCCGAGGGCGTTGGTGTTGTGTTGGCTACGTGTCTCGTGTGGTCCGAGCTTATCTGTGTGGCGGATTGGGGCCAGTGTGTTTGTGGAATTGACCTGCGGGTTTACTGAGTTCTGGTTTGATTTTGAGTTGGTTTTAAGAACCGGCGGGAGATTTACTCTTCCCCGGAAGAAGAGGTGAATGGAAAGTGCATTTTACCCTTTATTTTTCTCTGGCGTGTGTTGGATGACGGTGATCGACGAATCGATTGGTTTTTTTTCTGTTCGATCGATGGCTGCTCAATCTGTAAAGTTTAGGTTCGTGATCGAAGATTCGATTGTTTTTTTTCTGTTCGATCGAAGATTTGATGTTAATCTGTCAGGTTTCGGTCGAAGAGTCGGTTGGGTTTTTCTGGTCGATTGATGGGTGATCAATCTGTCAGGTTTCAGTTTGTTACGTACTCCATCTGTACCAAAAAAGTACTCCCTCAGTCCCAAAAAAGTCAATTCTCTGATTTACGTGTCTAAACATTTGATCATCCATCTTATTTGAAGAATTTTCAGGAAACTAGAAAAAAAATTAGTCACAGGTCAAGTACTATTCATGATTTATCATCTAATAAAAACAAAAATATCAATCATAAAAAAATTTGAATAAGACGAAGAGTCAAAAATTGTAGATAAAAAGTGAAAAATTGGTTTATTTTGGAACGGAGGGAGTAAGATGCTTCTTTTCTATTGCCAGTTAGTGGGTTTTTTCTGTTCGAATTTACTAATTTTTGTAATCTCTCCATCCTAAAATATTTGACGCAGTTAACTTTTTTATATATGTTTGACTACTCGTCTTATTCAAAAAAATTTATCAAATATGTAAAGCTATAGATATACATAAAAGTATACTTAACAATAAATAAAATAATATAAAAATAATTAATAATTATGTAATTTTTTTGAATAATACAAATAGTCAAACGTGTATAAAAAAGTCAACGGCTTCAAATATTTCGGCCAGAGGTAGTAGTTCTTAAATTGTGCTGCGAATTTTCTTGCTATTAGCCTTTGGGTTTTAGTCAGAGGTTTGCAGTGATGATTTTGTACGGTTTGACTTGGTCTGTTTTGTTGATCTTTCCTTCTGCAGATGATGGATTGATGGTGATGGTGATGATGATGCGTGCACATGTCTGTTCTGTTTATTACAGTGTTAGAATTAAAATGTGTATGGGGTACGAATTGAGAATCGGATGTTGGCAGGATGGTTGCAGTTTGGGGGTTGGCATGCAATCATTTGTGCATGAACTGATTTAGAATGTGTATAATACTATTGATGCTAGCTTGGTCAAATTGAATTGAGTTGGAGAAAACGAACTGTTATTACCGAGAGGTGCTACATTCTGGAGTAGTTTATGACATTGCATGCAGTAATCTCTTTCCCTCCAGTAGTCCAGCATCTTGTAGTACAAATATACTGATAAGTGATAATATACTGGCTTAGCAATTAAGTTGTACTTTCTCTGTTATCTTTGTTCTCTGGAGCTTTTGGTTATATGCTGATAACACAAATATGATTTTAATCCTTGAATTCTTTAATTCTGTCTGTAGGCAATCACTACTGCAAGCACAAGGAAACATAAAGCTATCTTTAGCAAGATCCAGACCCAGCTGAAGAACAATAATGTTACAGTGGATGTGGAAGCTACTTTAGATTCTCGAATTTTTCCGAGAAATAAGGCAAGTTTCTCCTTGAAAATTCCTGTCAAATTTTATCTGATCATAGTTCCTGGTTGAAGTTGCTGGTGATGAATTAGAAATTTTTTAGCAGCTTACCTACTGGTGATTGCTGTTTATCTTTTTCCAGATGTTTACTACAATCACAACTGAACGTCTTCCTATACCAGGCTTGAAGAAGATCATATCATTTCCTATTCCATACCAGCAGACAGCTGGGAAGGTATGCATCTTTGTCTTTGCTAGACAGGTTAGATGACTGGTTGGATCTTTTAGAGTTCAGATTGACTAACTGTTTGATTCTCTACCTTGTGTTCGCAGGTTGAACTCCAGTACCTGGATGATTACGCTGGTATCAGTCTCGGCGTTGGCCTGAACTCAAAGCCTTTGGTTAACCTTTCTTGTGTGTTCGGCAACAAAACTGTCGCCGTCGGTGCTGATGTTGCATTTGATTCTTCTACTGAGGACTTCACCGAGTACAATGCTGGCCTTAAATTCACCACTCCAGATCTTGCTGCTGCTCTGATGCTGTATGTGTTTTCTCCGAACATATGCACACTGTTAACTGCTTGCAATTTGCGAAGCATGTCTGCAATGCTTCCAATGTGTACCTGTTTGCTAGCTTGAGGATTACATTCCTACTAATCTAATTCTCACAAACTTCTAATCGAATCAAACTTTCTCTGATGATGCATTGCTTTGTTACCCATGCGTCGAATCCATGGATTTTGGTCTGAATGGTGTAAGTTTCCCATTTTCAGTATCAACAAAGGGGAAAGCCTCGCTGCGTCCTACTACCAATTGGTGAACGAAGAGTCAGGTTCGGCTGTTGGAGGGGAGCTGACCCACAGCTTCTCGAGGAAGAAGAACTCCTTCGCCATCGGGGCGCTGCACGCCTTGGACCCTCTCACCACTGTGAAGATCCGCTACAGCAGCCGCGGCATGATCGGCGCCCTCATTAAGCACGAGTGGAGGCCCAAGACTTCCTTCACGCTCTCCACCCAGGTCGACACCAACGCGATCAACAAGGCCCCCGAGGTCGGGCTGGCGGTGGCTCTCAAGCCCTGATGTACCCTGATGATGATGGCGATGATTCGATTACGCCGAATCGCCGATCCCTTGTTTTAGTAGTAGGATGGTATTGTCCCGTATCAGCAGCTCCTGATGTCTTGTGAAGATAGTCTGGTTAACCTCCTGGTTCAGCTTTGATGCTGTGGCATCTTTACTCTGAAACTTTGCCTGGTTGCATTATATCCTGAGTATTCCGCTAGTACTAGTGGTATAGTGTTTCCCCGTAGCATGTTTTAGAAGTTAAAACTGAATTCGGGGATTCTGATGGTTGACAGTCCAATCCATACTTCGCCATTTTGTCACTGTCATCCTGTCTATTGTTCGATGTCTTTCACTTATCTGCTACTCGGCTCCATGTTTTAGTTATTCTCGTACAGTGAAAACTGGTGCAATTTGAATGTCACCCTTTGATGCTCCGCCGACACACCGCATGAAAAGTTGCTACCATTTGCAGAAGGCACGGAGCTGCCATACACTTATTATACTCCAATGCATGCACTTTATTTATATTCGCAAATGCATACTGTATCATCTTACATAGCTCCAACATGATGGAGGTATCTCGGCAAAAATGCATAAAGAACAATCATATATCAACAGGCGAATTGCCTGCAGAAAAATAATTCACGTCATAACCGCGATTCAGAGTAGATCAAATGTTCGAATGTACAATGTAATTTCACTTGATTGGTGAAATCCTTTCGGTAGGACAAGCGCTTCCACTGCCATTGCTGTCGGCATTTTTTCTTGCCACCAGGAGCAGTGTCCGCCGCAGAACCATGCTGATGCTGATGTCTACCTTTATGCTATTCAGTTTTCCTTCTGTGAGCTATACCAAATAGTTGTCTACTGCCTAGTAGAATAGAAGTTGTGCAAGTACCAGCGCGACAAGTTTACAAAGGCACTTCCCAGACCTTGTAATCCTGTCCCTCAGCAGCAACTACCCAGTTAATGGGGCCGCTTGGCTCAAAATGTCCTCCGCCAATCTTCATTGTCACCCTCTCATCAATCTCTGCCGCATATAAGTTGCCTTCTGCTTTCAGTATCTTGATCTGTAAATTTTATATAAATTCAAGCATTAGAAAACTTCACGAACAGAGTGGGGATCGGCACGAAGGGTAAGAGAGGTACCACACAGTCCAGTAGGAAGTATTACCTTGCTACGACAATGGATCTTTTGGCGACGTCTGATAGAAATTAATTTAGCGATCTCTGGATGTAAGTGCGAAAATATATGATCATAGAAGACTGCAGGAGTGCCTGGATGGGTTAAGATGTAAACATATCCTTGCAACTCCATACCAAATGGGAACCTCCAATGACCCTACAAAGATATCAAAAGAACATTAGCAACAATTTTGTTAAAACATGCTTAGCTCCAATAAAATTTGATAAGGATTCATAAAACTATAAAGCCTTCCAGGATTGAAAGAGTTATACAAGGATGGACTGAGCAAAATCTAATTGTTTGAAAACAGGACATTAAGCACTGTTAAGAAAAACAAGGACAAAGCACAAACAAGCTGATCATTGTTAAGAATACATGCATAATAATTGTCATGGTACCTGGCATGAAGATCATTGTATGTTTGTGTTCTTTATATGCAAATATAACAAAAATAATGCATGCCCGCTTTGCCAGAATAGTGCCAAAATACAGTAATGTACATGAGCAGAGCCTATTTGAATATATAAGGATTTGTAATGTACCTGAGTAGAACCAGTGTCATGATTTTCTATAAATGTGACTGCACGCGAAGGCCACCAACCTAACACTCCAGGGGGTTTTCCTTTTTCATCAGACAAGCGCCAATACTCGGACCTTTCCAGTGCCTGTATAACATAAAGAGAACTCCATAAATGCAGAAAATATAAGTTAAACAAAAACGAAGCCTATGCATGCTACTCCAGAAACAATAGCATCCTTCACAAGCAGGAAAAACTGGCCACTAAAATCATGGAAGAGTTTACTCCCATCAGAAAGCCACTTTGCAACAGATTTATGAGCTTTTGATTATTGCCATGGAGCAGGAATGCTGTGAAAGATGCAAGATTAATTAATTCCCAACATGGTTGTCATGCATCCTAATTCTTTATGATGCATATCAGAAATGGAAGAAACCAAAAGGATGGCGATACATCTTAATTCCAGAGTTACTAAATCACTCATATTTACTGTTAGAAAACTTGGTAAGAAAATGAAGCAGATATCTCACAGAGTGAAGTATTCCTTTAGTGGTAACATCAAATGCACCAGCAGTTCCATTTGTAGCATTAATCCAATCAACTATTCTCTGCCTGTGAGCATCTTGATTATAGTCCATTTCACCATAAGTATAACTGAGAGAGTCCCAGTACTCTCCTACTGCAAAATATGGTTCACTTGCTTCCAAGTAATCTTTGACGTATCCACCCCAAAATCCACGAACAAAATCAAGCCTCCATCCATCATATCCAACTTCCTTTCTGCAAGTCAAGCAGAAGCAGCACCAAAAAAGTCATGTGATGCTAACATTTTAAGGAACACTGCTATATAATTTATCCCATTCACACATTAGGGCAAGTAAGCTACTGTCCACATGTCAGAGTAATGGGAATATCCCCAAAGAAAGGAAACAACAATACTCCCTAATAAATTGTTTACTTCTCCAAGAAACAGTTTCAGTATTTACGAGGGGGGGGGGGGGGTTCCTACTATATCTTTTTTCCTGCCTATATACAAACACTACACAATCACATAAGTTACAGAATCCATCACCCCTAAGCTACATGGCAAAACATCATATACTTTCAAAACAAGTCTACAGAATCAGTTCCAGAGTATGTACATATACGGTGGTCGCATGAGGATGTGCAGATATTCAAGTGCAACATTTGTCCATTCTTGTCTGCTGTAGGAGCTAAACATAGCTTTTTTCAAAGCATGCAAAAGAATCTAGTGATATTGATGTGATTTTGTATCGTGTTCATTCCATTGCGGTAAGAGCAAAGCAAACTACAGTATGTGGAAATCTAGCTCTCAAAAGAATGTGATATAAGGCAAGAAACTAGCACCCAGATGCACATGACATCCAAAAAGGACGTATGTTGATGAATCTATTTAATTTGTTGTATGCAGATGCTGCAACATAGAACAATTTGCATGGGGATTGTACATATAGTTAAGCATGAGCAACAGGAGTAGTTTTAGCCAAGAAAAACAATAAACCGACCTCATCCAACAAAGCCACTCCTTCAGATCATTCCTCACAAACTCTTGTGAGTGATCAATGTTTGGGGCTGCATGGAAGTTATCTCCACTGCTCTTGTTTCCTCTTCCCTACAAGCACATATAGTTTTACCCCCAACTTAGAAAAGGAGAACATAACATCACATAGTGCATAGTTAAGTATGGAGTAAAATAAAATGGAAAATATCATGAAAAACAACCTTGTGATTTTTCATGACTGTTGAAGGTATGTCTTTTTCCAGTTTGTAACTCAGGTCAATTTCTATGTTGTTCTTGCAGATGGTAATTTGTGTTTACTTCCAATACTATATGTATGCAAATCCAAAAGGCGAATTCATTGAAGTTTGAGTATATAAAAGTAATTTAATTGTCATAACAAATGTTTTCAGAATGTTACACTTCTGTAACTTTTTTCAGATGTATGATGATAGAATTTAGTGCACTTTGAAAAGTTTTAAAAAGGCGTACTTCTTTTTAACTGGAGGTAGTAACAAGCATCAGGTGGTGATATTTTAGTTAACATAATGAACTTTCATGAATGACATTTCCAAAAAAATTATGGTTAAATAGTTTGCAAGGGAAGGCAAAGGGCCTCACCTGGAAATGTGGATCATCTGCAACAACTGCTTGATCATCCCAGTTAAGGCGCCCACCAAAAATATTCCAGACACCATTTTTGTTCTGAAACTGAGCACACCTGTGATTCAGGACAGCATCACCAAGAACCTTCATACCAGCTTCATGAAAAGTTTTCACAACCTCTCTCAACTCTTCCATTGTTCCATATCTGAAACATTGGTGCAATCGCATCAATGAACGGCATCAAATCACATCATGGTTTTATATTATCTGTTTAAGGGCATAGATATTTCAAAATATCATAATTTCCACTTTGAGGATCATTTCTTTTTGTAGCAAGGAATACAACTAAGAAGCTTTCTGAGGTTAGTCAAAATCAAGTTAGGATGGGTGATAGTTTCTGTACAATTGAAGCTTCAGGCGACATATATAAATATTAAGTGTTGACTACAGAAGGAAAAACAAGCTAATGGAAGAGGAATAGTGCATGGTTTTGTTTCTACTAGAGAGTGTAGCACTAAAATCTTCAGAACTCAAGTGTCGTGTGCTAGATTTTAGAAGGGTAAATGAGTTATGAATTGGAGAAATAGCAGTAGATTGATTTGGAAACAGCAGGAAGGAAGAAGCTTTGGCAAGGAAGTAAGAAACGTGAGGTAGGGTAGACAGATCATCCATTGTTTAATCAACTCATGTAAACAGCATGCCTTTACATACAACGCGCTGGAACATGGCATATGAACTTCATCTTAGCTCTAACTTATTTACTAACTCTACATCTAACTTACCAACTATTCCATCCCCTTTCTTTAAGATACCATAGTGCAAGTTCCAGCCTAGTACCAATATTACTAATATTATAAATTATCAGAAAACACGTTATTAAAGTTGCAAAATAATTATGCACACTGAGATGTACCTGGAATTTAGATTATACAAATCCCTTGGCATGTATCCTTCGGGCGACACAGAATCAGTAGGTGGTGGTGACCAGATAATGGTAAAGCCCATGGATGACAACTCCTTGGCCTTTGAGCCAAGTTCAACATACCATTTTCCAGACTTATGAGATTCCCAGTTAAATCCTTGGCACAATATTTCAAACCCAGATCCAGTACCAGAACAAGCTGGCTTCACAATTTCCGAGTCATCGAGATAAACAGATTCCTCTACAGTATCGATAGTGGGGCTCCTAAAAATGCTATAAGCTTCTGCCGCTAACCTCTCAATTTCTTGTAGAATATCTTCCTGCAGAACTTTATTCTTCGCTCGTTGACCTCTTCTAGATGATAGACCAACCACCAGATTCCTTATATCACTGATTAAGCCATCAGGTTGTGAAGCCATATCATCAGCTTTATGTTTCTCAGCGCTATGGGGCTCATGGGTGTCTGCTCTTGTAAGAGGAATGTAGAAATCGAATCCATTCTCCATATTTCTTAACCAGGTATACTCATCGAGTTTTACCACAAAAATCAGACCAGAATACTCTGCATCCAGTAAGAATGATATAGAATTGCCTGTTCCATCAGCTTTTTGCTGCAGTATGACAGAAGATGCGTGAAGTGTGATAATTTACTGATTTAACAAAGCAGAAACTATTGAATCATTACACAAAAACCATCTTGAAAAATGAAATGGCAACAATTGAGGCTTTTTTTTACTACTACTTGAAAAACGTGCCTTTTCTAATTTTCTATAGTGAGAATTCTTTTAGAATTCACCACATAAGACTGTCATAGTAATAAATTATAGTTCACAGCTTAAGAAGTGCAAATGATATAACCTTCCTATTTTTTAGCACTCATATAATTAGAGAATGGTAAAAACAGAAGTAAGCCTAAAGTAATTATACTTTTTCAGAACACTTTAACATAGTTTTTATATAGAACATCTAGTTATTTAGCTTTACACAATCCAGTGTCATTTATTTGCCTCTATCAAGGGATCAAGGTCCTTACTTGTAGCAAGGTCTGTAGAGCTTTCTGTCGGAATATTTTTGTTGTAGGTGGATGTGGTTCTGGGGGGATCTCCCATGTCATAGTATTGTCTTTGCAAACTCCCCAATGAATGATAACTTCTCCAGGAATATCAGTGTCGAATTCCACGGTATGCTTATTTGTTCCATTGTTTTCCCTCACAGTAACAGTTACAAAATTCTGAGCATACACTGTTTTCATGATGGGGTATTCCTCGTAGCACCCTGAAATGCCTTTGGCTCTTGAACCTTTATCATCAGGTACAGGTCCCTCAGGTTTCTGTAAAAGGTTAGATAGGTGACCTAAAGCCCCTAAGAAATCAGAAAAAGTGTGTTAGATAACTGAGGAATCAAAGATGCAAACAGAGCAAAATTTCAAAATTCATGTTAAAATATCCTGCAAAATAATTAAGATTACAACCCTCAATAAGATATTTTATTCCTTATGGAGGAAATGCATTTTTATATAACATAAGAGCCAACCAACCAAACAAACAGAATACCAAACTAATATAGTATAATCCAAGACATGATAGTTACTGAAATTCTTCCTAACCTGGCCTGACATCAATATCTTGTTCTGTTCCTAGTAGATCTTCTCCAAAGGACTCAATTAAAGGTATTCTGAAATCCCGACCCTTGTGCTGAAACCAAGCACCTGTTTCCTCTTCCTAGCAAAGCAGTAGTTAACTGAGACATTCAAATCGAAAGATGAAAGAAAAAAAACATAATAAATAAAAGAAAGAGCAGTGCATGTAATTCAACTAATCTATGGGTATGTAAAAAAAATATAGCTCAGATGAGCCATCCTTTAGTATCCAGAAATACCAGTAGGTGTTACATCTTATTCTTTTCTTAGACAACTAAAAATGAGAGCACAACTTTCTATTTTAGGCACCTTCGGCATTTTTAACGCATTGAATGGGCGAGTCGTAGACTTATATGCCTTTCGATACAAAGTACAAAATGCATAGAAAATAGAAAATGAAACTGGCAGCAATGCAAAGCATACAATAGCATAAAGTTTGAACCTTTAGAACAAAATTGATAGCACCAATTGGAGTGCCCTTATCAATTTTGATTTGCACGTCATGAATCATCCTCCCTTCTGAATCGTGTGAAATATTTAAAGGTGTTTCAATTGCATAGTCCTGAAAGTTTGAAATATTGTTCAGCAATGGGAAGAGCAAATGAGAAAAAAAAAATTGGCTAATAAGAAAGCAGTGAGCTTTTCACTCTGAGATATCAATACAAATTTAGTGGTCCCTAGGATGTCAATGGCAGTGGTGAGTGCTTAAACTTTTCTTTTCAGATGATTAGAACAACCTTAATGGGAACTGAACCAGGAGGTCTCATTTCTGAAGGAGGTTGGTCCCATTCTCTGCAAATAATATAGATAACAAGGGATAAGATAAAATGGTCATTATTATTATTTTGCATCCAAGAAGGAAGGGCATGACAGAAACCGTTACAACTGAAAGACGACAATTAACAATTTTTTGCCTTTTTTCGGGAAAAGTATGTACGTTGAAGCTCGAAAACATACAAAACAAAGATACGCTGGATCATAATTCTAAAAATTCCTTGCAAAACCATCGTGTCTTTAAACAAGGAAAGAAGATTGGAATATCAAACAACTCTAAAGGAACCGAGGAGACATAACACCACTGATCAGCAATCAATATTTATGAATTTATCCTTTCTATTTTGTAGATTTATGCCACCTCTAATTGGCTCACGTTCAGTCCTGTTCCAAATTCTAAATAAAAAGAAAAACAGAATAAGAACCTACCAACATGATTACAACACTACCCCTATCAGCCAATAAAAATTATCTTTTTGCGCGCATTTTCCAAGGGTAGCACAAAAACAAGGGTACCCCCAAAACAATGATGCACATCTTGTAAGAATCTTCAAAATGAATTTGTTTACATGGCCAATAATTTCGCTATTACCCCGTTGCTTAACCTGGATAATTGAAGTTAGATGGATATCGAAAGCAGCCTACCAGTTGAGCATACCTGCCAGTCTGACCACATTTTTGATCCAACATGCGCTCTTAAGAATGCACAGATAACTCCCCGCGGGTGATCAACAGAAGGATGTACTCACAAAACACGCACATATATATAGAGAGAGAGAGTCAGCAAGTACCTTCCATGCTCACCGTCGTAGGATACACCCCAGTGCAGCACCCACTTCCCTTCTACATCGCACCCGATCACGACCTTGCACTTCCCTTCCCCATCCGGTTCCGCATCGACCCTCACCCACGCCTTCCCTTCCACCTGAACACCACAAACCAATCCCCAACCGGTTAGGAAAAAAAAACACGAGGCATAGCTTCCGCAGAAATCACACAGCAGAGCGGAACAAAGTTACAGTTTGGGATCGGCGCAAGGGGAACTTCTCGGAGAACAGCACCCCGGCCTCCCCGGAGCCAGCCACCGGCGTCTCCGCCGCACCGGCGCGGGCCACCAGAACGCCGCCGAGCCCCACTCTCCTAGGTGCGGTCGCTCGGCACCGCCACGCCAGCGGCCGCGCGGCCGTCAGGAAGGCGCCGCCGAGCAGAACACCCCTCGCTGGCGGGCCCGCCCGCGGGATCGCCGGAATGCTCCAGCTCGCCACCGCCATGCCGCCGACCCAGCTCCTCCCCTCTCCCTCCCTCCCTCCCTCTCCCTGTGTGCGCGCGAGCGGGCGTGGCTGCGTGTGTGTGTGTGTGTGTGTGTGTGTGTGTGTGAAGGAGCGTGAGCTGTGGGGGGAGGAGGGAAGGCAACGGAAGAAAAATGGGGGAGGGGGGTAACGCCGAAACGGAAGGGAAGGAAGGGGAAAAGCACAACGGGTTGAGTACAAAATAAAAATAAGAAAAGAAAAAAGACTAGGAAAAGTGGGAGATATCCCACGGGTCGGTTTACGTGGCAGGAAAGCGGAAAGGCCGGCCGGCTAGATTGTTTCCCGGGCCCACCCGTCATCGACGACAGGCAAGGCCGGTGACGCAGCGTGCGATGGATCGGGAAGCGGGGACAGTAAAAAGTTAATACCTATTTTGGGATCCCGAAGAGGACGCGGCTCCCGATTGGTGGTGGAAAGGTAATTAGTTAATTAATGGCGCGGGGGAAGCTTGGTTAAGACAAAAAGGACGCGCCCGGAAGCGTGGGGATGGAAGCATGGGGCCACATGTCTCCGGCTCGTCCTGAATAGGCGGGTTTGCACGGGCGTTGCCCGAATAATGATTGGGGAGGCGCTGTCTCCTCGTTTCTCCGGTTAAATGAGCGGTTAGCTTGTGTAGTTTGTGTAGCCCCACGACGAATGCGAAAATGGCCCACAGCGATCGTCGTACTCCCCGGTGAAGATCAACACGACGTAGCAATCAAACCCCTTCTCAAGGTGAACTGAAGGCCGCACCTGAAACTGACAAAATGTTGTGAAAAGAGCAAACGCAGCAATCACAAGGAACACATATAATGACATATACGAGCATCAGATGACCATGGCTGGTGGAGGCGTCCAGCGTCCTGTGCTGATATTCTTTTCATAAGATCACCATGGATCCATGATAGCACCTAGCGCTGACAGCCAATAGTAGATACACTTGGCGATCACATCCATAAATAAAGGAAAAGGTACGAATTACCTTCTGAACTATTGCGGTCGGCCGAATTACTCCTTGAACCCGAGAACCAGACATTCTTTGCCCTGAACTTTCAATACTGGGTAAATTACTCCCTCAACCCAATTCAAAGCGGTTTTGTCATACGTGACGTACACGTGGCAGCCCAGTCAGCATTTTCTCCTTTTTTAATGGCGAGGCCCCACATGTCATAACCCTCTCCCTCCCTCTCTCTCTCAGGCGAACAGGGCGAGGGCGGCGAGCGCTTGGTGGCTCAGCGCCGCGCGGGGACGGCCAGACGACGGGCGGGCGCGGGCGTGCGAGTGGACGGCAGCGCCGCAACGATGAGGTGGAGCAACAGGATGGCGGCGGCGGCGAAGCGAAGGAAGCCAGGCGAGCGACAGGCAGGCGGTCGGTGGGCGGACGGCCACGCCGCAACGACGAGGTGGCGAAGCGGAGGTGCCACCGTCCACCGTCCTCGGCCCCGCGCGCCCTGGTCCTCGTTCCCGCGTGCCAAGATCGATGGCGCCGCCCGCCACTGCCGTCCTCCACTTCACCGCCGCCGCCGGTGAGTCCTCCGCTTCGTCGCTGCTGGCATCCTTCGCCCGCTGTCCGGTCGTCCCCGCTTGTTTTGACCGCCTTCCCCCGCTCCGTCACCGCTGCCATCCTGCCGCTCATCGCGGCTCGAGCGTCTATCCGTCGGCCCGCCGTCCGGTCATCCCCACGCGGCCTAGCGCCCGCCGCCCTTGCGGCCTTGCCCTGTTCGCCCGAGGGAGAGGGAGAGGGAGAGAGAGGGGTTATGACATGTGGGCCCCACCATTAAAAAATAGAAAATGATGACTGGGCTGCCACGTGTACGTCACGTATGACAAAACTGCTTTGAATTGGGCCAGGGGGGTAATTTTCTCAGTATTGAAAGTTCAGGGTAAATGATGTCTAGTTTTTGGGTTTAGGGGGGTAATTCGGCCGACCGCGATAGTAAGGGGGTAATTCCTACTTTTTGCATAAATAAAATGCTACGAGGTAATCCGTAACTACGGAGAGATCCATACTAGGAATAATAGATTAAGAGTTAGGATTTAACGTGAAAAACTCCTTTAAGGTGGAGATAAAAAAATGCACAGGAGACAAATTCACTAATAACAATACATGTTTACTCTTTTGCAGTTTCTTTCAGACTTTGGTGTGTTGTCCTGTAGAATGTTTTTAGGCCCTTGCTATGTTTTGGCCTTGTTTTGTTGCAGCTTGTAAGCCGGTGTCCCCGACAAAATTACCCTTTTCCGCTTTAATGAAAAGTGGGGTTACGACCTTTTTTTTCTAAAAAAACAATATAGATTTACATGTACAAGGGTGACATATATCTATAGGCATTGTATAGGACTAGTACTAACGTTGTTTATTGTGATAGACATAGTGCTATTTGTTTGACAAAGAAAATGTATTTCATGCTAAGACCAAACATACCGGTATTAAACATCATTTTATTCGTGATACTGTTGCTCAAGGGCAAGTTACCGCGGAAAAGATCCACAGACAATCCTATAGATATGTTCTTAGCTACCCTTCGGGGTTTTAGAGATATTTTCTTCTAGTTCGTATTTATAAGGATTTTGATTTAAGAAGAGATTTGTTAGATTATGTCTTAAATATATTAGAAAAAATGAATAAAGTTGATGTCAGCACTACTATTCATTGAGGCCTATGTTTGGCCCAATATTATTAGTATAATGAGCAGTATAGCATTTTTACCTTTTCTTATTATGTTATAGTACGTGAATGAATTTTAAATATCAATTATGCTGTATATATGGTTTCACGTATCGTTTGATGAGCCGAAACCACGCACTAGCGATATAATGATTATCATGGTAATCATGCGAAAACTGCACAAATTTGAATTAATTTTTTGAATAAAATCGTCAGGGTTTCAGGGGTCAAATGGCGCAGCAGGAAGTGATTATCACGCGGTGGGCAATGATTATTGCCAAAGTTTTGGTGGGAACGATAATTGTCATATTTGGGACGATAATCATGATGGTTTTCGTGCTATCGATAATCATTATTTTTTTTTGAAAACCACATAATATGCTACGATTATCACAATATATGTCATGATATATCACCATGATTTTTTTTGGATTTTTCTTTTAAAATTTTATATTCTTGAAATATGTATCACACAAAGTTATGGTTTATCTTTATTGTGTCCTAGCAGTATGTCCGACGATAATCATTTTATGATTTTTTATTTATATTGTGCTTGAACTGAAGTTACCATTGTTTTTATAGCAAAACGTGTGAAACCGCACAGTTTTATCAATGAAGCCACGGAGTCTGCAAAAATCGAATTCAAAATTTTTCTGAACACATTTTTAGTAGTTTGTGGTGATAGCTTCGTCGGCGTTTTGGGAAACCCTGCAAAGTACCGTGGTTCCTCCAAGCCATGACGACCTAGCAAGAACGAGCACCACGACCATAAAATGAAAGATAATAGACCCAACACTCGGATGGCACGAATAAAAGCCCACCTCACTGCATCAGCTCCTAACGTTCGCTGTCTAGACGATATATCTGATGCGGTAAATGTGCACTGTATATGAGTGTCTATGATAATCCGTAAACTGTTAAAAAGATAGAGTTGTTAATTTTACTGGTGACCCCCTTATCACCATACTAGCGGGTATTTCATAAACATTCGTATAGCTACTTGTAAAATCGTTCCTATCTCCTCTGCTCATAAGAGAGAAACATTTTACAAGCAACCCCTTAAACTATCAATAGTGGGCCGGCCATGATAGTTAGCTGCCTGTTCAACGACCGCTAACAATATTTGCCACGTCGGTTATATCCCCAGCCAGGAGAAGTTTTATATGTATCACCCGCTAAATAAGCGTTGGTAGTATAGTTTTGTAATTGTTTTTACACCAAAATCTATTTTTAGTTATTAATAAAAATATTTCTATTATCACCCCTTTGTTATCCGTACTCCTCTCTCTCTCTCTCTCAGTCTCTCTCTCTTCTCCTCTCCTCCTTTTCAAAGCTTTCTTTTTCCTCCCTCCCGTGCTCTCTCTTATCTCTGTCATACGGGGGAGGAGGCGGCACTGCGGCAGGGCGCAGGCCGGGGCGGGCATCGGCAGGGGGTGCGGCCGGGGTAGGCGGTGACGGGACAGGGCGCGCCAGGCGGGCGAGCGACGCAGGGAGGTGCCGGGAGGGTGCGCGGTCAGGCGCACCGGGCGGCGGCAGCCGTGGGGGCCGGGCAGAGGGGGCGGCGCGGGGTTGGCCGGCGCCGGGGAAGGAAGGCGCCAGGTCGAGCTCCGCTGCTGTCTCATCCGGTTGCTGCATCTTTCCCGTTGATGTATATAAATATAAAAAACATTCTCAGCTCCTCTCCTTCCGCTCCACGACCACAAGCACGGCGCCGCGCTAAGGATGCTGCGCCTGCGACTTCCGTGCGCGGGTGGCCCCGCACCGGCCGCCGGCCGGTGGAGACCCCCGGGGCAGGCGCGGGGCCCGGCGCGGACGGCTCCACGGCTCGGCCGAGGGCACGCCGCCGCTTCCTCCGCCGACGGCAGCGGCGCTCCGAGCTCTCCGGTACGTATACCCTTCCGGCGATTCGTTCGCTTCGATGTTTCTGTCGCATTTCCAACCTCTTACTCTAGTGTTGCCGCCGCAGCCCCTCCACTACGATCCTTTGGCCGACCTCCTTGGACCAGACGTCGACCCAATCTCATCCGAGTACGGTTTTACGCATTTCGCACGCGCGGGTTTGTGTGTCTGGAACTGTTCGTATGCGTGTTGCGTGAGATGATCATCAGATAATTCGTGTCGTACATGAAGCACTGATTTGAGCTACTCTGCAATTTTATGCGTGTTGTGAAAAACCACTTGATTTCACAGCTACGAAATGGTGAATTGGGTAGAGTTGAGGTAGTTAAGTACGGCGGTCAGGCCTGTCTTAGAAAGTGTTCCTACTTGATCACTCCTTAGAATGTATTACTATGTAATAGATTAATTTGTGGAAAAACATCACACTTCGAATTAGCAGACGTGGTAAATTTCTATCCTCTTGAATGGTACTGCTAACTTGCCAAGGTATGGCGACTTTGGGAAATCAAAAAATTGTCCATAGCAAATAACATACTAATAGAGTTAAGCATTTCGTAGCCCATAACATTAAAGCTTCTGAGAATTGATGAGTGATGACTCTGGTTGTTTCTTGTTAATGTGTGTTGAAAGGGGTAACATTTTGGTGCAGGAATACTGCTCCAGTTGCAGAGAAGGGGAAGCTGAGGTCCTGGGTTGGTCCAAATGGGCAATACTATCGTGAGCTGCCTTGCCTGAGCTGTCGAGGTAGAGGGTACACTCCTTGCAAAGAATGCGGGATAGATAGATCCAGTTTGGACTGCCCTATGTGCAATGGCAAGGTGAGCCTGCCAGATATGCTATATAACCTTTAAGGCTGTAAGTCAGCATCAAGAGAATGATATTCCTAAATACATGAGTTTTATTTCACAATTTTAGCCATATATTGTTATGCATTTCTATCAGGGCATTAGGATGTGTGTGCAATGTGCTGGAGAGTGTGTTATATGGCAAGAATCTATTGATGAGCAACCATGGGAGAAAGTTCGTTCTAGGTAATTCCGGCATCTTTTACTTACTCTTATACCACCTTGCATGTTATTGGCTTATAGCCAGACCTTCTTTCCACAATAGTAACTGCAGAAAAAATGTTGTTGACAAACTTCTTTGAAGGCTCGTAAAATGGTCATTGTGACTTGAATTGTTTATGTCCAATCAGCATTTAATTGTACAAAAATTGTGACTAACGAAGTAATTATGCATGGCTCTTTAACATAGTTAGAGAAAAATCCGTTAGGATTCCTGTAAATAATGCTACCTGCCCTACTTCAATTTGCAGTTCTCCCTTGAAAGTAAAAGAGGATGATGAAGTCGACAAGCTGGAGATAAAGATCAACACACCAAAAAGGTCAAAGCGCACTTACGCATCTCCATCCCGCGAAGTTGCAATGAAGATTAGCCGATCTTTGAGAGTAAGTGATGATGCTTTCTTACATGCTGAACACTTGCTATAACCTTCTTAATACGACTCCCTGCCAAAAAAAAAAAAATCCTTCTGAATGTCATTGCAGACTACCAGACTATACTTACAACTTTTTAAAAAGCTTAATAATAATTGCAGAGTTTGAATGCTACAACAGGACTGTTCACTAAGCATATGAAGATTATACACCAAGACCCCAAATTGCATGCGCAAAGGGTCGCTGCAATCAAGGCAAGATTTATGAGAATTGTCTCAACCATGTGTTCTTGTTAAATATCATCTGGCTGACACTGATTATCTTCTTTTTCATTTGTACTGAACTTGAAGAAAACCAAAGGAACTGCTGCTGCAAGAAAGCATGCATCTGAAACTCAAAAGGCATTCTTCAGTAATCCTGAGAATCGTCTTAAGAGAAGCATTGCCATGAAAGGTAAATCTTGAGTTCAAGTGGTAGCATTAGAATTGGCATAGTGTTACTTCATTGTCCACTTTTTCCTGGACCATTATGCTTGTTACCGAAACGATACTTTTTATCTACTTGAACATTTGACACGATGCTTTGCAGGGGTGAAGTTTTTCTGCAGCAAATGTGGGCAAGAAGGTCATAGAAGCTTCTACTGCCCAACAGTGAGACAAAATTCAGGCAGAGTGAATTTCAGATGCCGGTTATGTGGGGGAAAGGGTCATAATAGCCGAACATGTGGAAAGCCAAAGTCAGAGAATGAGCATCAACGACAACCTCGGCACTGCAGCCAATGTGGTGAAAGGGGACACAACCGCCGTAACTGTCCCAGATCCACCACTATTGACGTTGGTGCTTCTGGCTATATAGTTAAACAAGTTAATGATCGTAATTCGGTTATGTATTCATGTAGTTTGTGCTCAGCAAAGGGGCATAATAGGCGGACATGCCCGAAAAGAAAGGCTAACATAGGACAAAAGAAAGAGTAAGGTATAATACACGTTTAGGTGTTTGCTGAGAAGTTCGTGATGGTTACTTTCATTTCCTTATATAATACACGTTGGTGCACGAAACCAAGTTGGTTTCTGTTGCATTTGTGTATTTTCCCCACTACCTTTGCATTGTATAGTTGCATAGTTGCATTACTGCTTGTTTGTATGGCGTCAGCTCTGGTAGATTAGTATACATAGCCAAAGGTTTCAGATTTTCAGTACATCACTGAGGCATGACACAGGATGGAATTCTGACGCGATGCTATTGTAAAGATTCACCTTCCTTCGTTTATTTCACTCCAAAAATCTGATAAAAATAAGGCACTCATGCGGTATATCAAGATTTACTCGGTAAGATCCTCTATAGTTTGGCCTTGATTAGTTACCAAAAATTTTCCCAAAAACATCATATCGAATATTTGGACATCTAAATAAAGCATTAAACATAGATGAACCAAAAAATAATTGCATAGTTATGTGAGAAATCGTGAGACAAATTTTTTGAGACTAATTAATCCATGATTAGCCATAAGTGCTACAGTAACTAATATGTGCTAATGATGGCATAATTAGGCTTAAAAGATTTATCTCGTGGTTTCCAGTCGAGCTATGAAATTTGTTTTTTCATCCGTGTCCGAAAACCCTTTTAACATCCGATCAAATATCCGATATGACATTCATGCCAAAAATTTTTGCCATCTAAACACCCTTTTTTGGACGCGAATGATTATACTGACTCCTGGAAGTGATCGCCACTTCTTCTACAATTCGTCCGTCAGAGAATGTCTTTTGTTTGTTCATGCTAAGAGCAAGTTCAATAGTATAGCTAACTACTAACTCCAATTTATCTATAGTCAATCTAATAGCCAATTCATACAATAGTTATCTACAAAACATCAATGCATGATCCCACATGTCATACACACATTTTATCTTAGAGGCCGTGTGTAGCTGGCTATAAATTAGTAGCCCATCTCTCTTCTCTTGTCTCTTTAAAATATATTTATAATTGGTTTATAGGCTGCTGTTGTAACCGCTCTAATGTCATAGCCCAATACCATGGATTGTTTCAGGCCTTCAGCTCAACCTGGAGAGGTCTCCTACTCCGAAGATTCCATTCCAACTCATCATTGCTCTCGAACTGTACCGAATAGGCTAGGCTGGCTGGACGGCTGGATCAGCAATGAGCGATGCTTTTCGATGTTGCTTTTGGACTTTTGGTTGCTGGCCGGGGATCTTGGGGCAGCGTATTGCGATGTCCGCCGGACTGGAGTGACAACCCATCCATCAGGAACGCAAGAATTTTTGCGAGATCTTTACATGAATCTTCTCAAAGCGACCTGGTTGTCACTGTGGGGCCGTGGCAGCGGCACACAGAGATGGGCCTACCGAGTCTCTCCGGCAAATCGCTCTCTTGTAGAATTTACATATTTTTAGAATTTATTAAGTTTTATACCAAAATATGAGTACTGCTAAACAATATATAAATATTTAATTTATATATTATATCTCCTATCTATCACTTTTATTTAAATTATTACTATTTTATCTTTCTCATCGTACCCTTATTCATTACTCATTATCATTATTAAAGAACAATACTCCCTCTTTTTCATAGTGTAAAACGTTTTAGCGATGTTTAGATTTATCTATTAATTAATATATATTGTTTATATATATATGTCTAGATTTATTGGCATCTATATGAATCTAGGAAACGCTAGAAAGTCTTATATTATGAAACGAATGTATTATTTTTTTATTTTTAATTCCTGCTAAATAATTTACAATTACATGAAACCTGCTACATACTAGTAATTTAGAATTACATGGGAGCAGCAATATTTTTCAGACACCACCCTGCCATGTTCAAATCGAAAGGCCGCACCGCACCCAGATCGCACGTCAAATCCTCCACCGCCGCCTCCCCACCCTTGCTCTTTTTAATTCTTTTTCTTCGCTCCCCTAAACTCCTCGTGCGCCTCGCGAGGAGGAGACGACGACGACGACAGGGCCCCGAGGAGATCGATCGCGATCGCCGCCTCCCGCCGTCATCCATGTCGACGTCGCGCAGGAGAACCCTCCTCAAGGTCATCGTCCTCGGCGACAGCGGGTCAGCGCCCATTCCCCTTCCTTAGTCCCCTCGAATCCGCTCGGCGACGGTGGATTCCGTGCTTTTTGTGTGTGTGTGTGTGTGTTAGTGGCTTGATTTGGATGCAAATAGTATAAGCTGTGAGTGACTCTGGTTGTGCTGCGTTGATTTGCTCCGGTTTGATCTGTGCAGGGTCGGGAAGACGTCGCTTATGAACCAGTATCCTTGGCTTGACCTCGTGGTGCACCGCATTTCAGCTTTCTCTCACTTATGCTGCGGGATTGACCCGTTTCCAAACCCATTGGCTAATTTGCTCGGAAAATAATGTGCTATACCTGATGGTGTTTGATTGGGGGAGTTTGATGTGTTTGATTGAGGTAGTTTGATGCGTTGCGCAGTTTAAAGCATTTGTGAGCGACCCCATTCTGGGATTTGGATTTCTCTATGCTGACTGTCAATCTGTGTTTAGATGCATTTCTACCATGCTAATATCATTTATTCCGGTGCACATTACACAGGATTTGTGTGTGCAATTAAGTATCTGGTGGCATTTTTAGGCAATGAGGAAAGTATATTAATGTGCCTGCTCTGAAATGCTAGATTCACGTCAGTACTTGGCGCTTTGATATGCTTGACTTTAGTTAGATATGTTCACAAGAAGTTCAGCCAGCAGTACAAAGCTACAATTGGTGCAGATTTCGTCACCAAGGAGGTCCTCATTGAAGACAGGCTCGTGACTCTGCAGGTGACTATCACCGTTACCTGCAGCTCTTTCGCAGTGAGAAAATACACTGACTGTTGTAATGTTGTCACTGTCATGTTTGCTTCAATTGTAGATCTGGGACACTGCAGGGCAGGAGAGATTCCAGAGTCTTGGTGTTGCGTTTTACAGAGGGGCAGATTGTTGTGTGCTCGTCTATGATGTTAATGCTAATAGGTCATTTGACACACTCAACACATGGCATGATGAGTTCCTCAACCAAGTAAGCTTTTTTCTGTTTTTCTTTATCTTGTGTCATTGTAATGGTTAACCATGGTTGTAGATAGTGACTGCATAGCTATTTATCATTCATTTTCCTGGCATGGCTTTCATTTGCTGACAGTTTGACTTGTGTAGTTGGCGAGAAAGATAACTTGATGTGATGTTGCCGCTAACTTTATGAGAGTCACTCATGCTTAGCCGCTTAACATCTATTTCCCCACTGTGTTTTTTCTGGCAAAACTTTACATGATAATCCTATTAGCCAAGATTATCTTATTTGTGGACAGTTTATGCTACAACAACATATTTGCATAGTTCTATTAGGTGTCAGGGTGCTGTTTAGCCCAAACGGCTAGCTAAACCGTACACTGCCCATGTGTCCCTGTGCTTTGTCGACCCCTCACTTGTAAATTAGCCATGAAAACAGTAAACAAATCCTGTGACAGTAAATGAATCGCCATACCCATAAATGGACCATTACGCCGAAATGTAACCAAACAACAGCAATGTAAACAAACCTCGTAAATCAAGACTATTGTTGCCCTGGAGGGGGTGGGCAGTTCATTTATCCACATTTAAAATCCCCATCCCTTGACCCCGCGTCCCTGCCCTGCCTTCTCCCTCTCAATGGCAATTTCTGTAAGTGACAGGAGATTCGGCTTCATAGTGTGCCTATGTGTTCTCTTCCTGGTTATATGTAGGTGCTTGGTGTAGTTGATGTGTGTCTTGGGGTGCTTAAACACCATGCTGGTCTTGTGGCATTGTATCTCTTCTTTCTCTTAATATAATGACAGGCAGCTCTACTACCAGTTCAATAAAAAAATATTAATTACTGTCAGCCTGTGCAACCTTAATGCACCACTACCAAATGTTTGAAGGTTCCAAAGTAGAAAACTACTGATATAGTTAGGTCCTTACCTCTACTTACCCTTTCATGGCATCATTGAACAGTAGTATTATATTGATAGTTATATGTTTGATGAATTCAAGCCCTGCATATTTCGTTTTAGATTTATATAGAAGGATTTGTTTATAAAAGGGCTGCTATGATGATACTGTAAGAACTTTTTGCTATCCAGTCAAACCTTATCAGTAAATGAATGGTATCAGTACAAAAACAACTACATTTGTCAGGAGATAATTATTTTGGATGGACTCCTTGCTTTCAGCTATGTATTTCTCTCAAATTATGTAACTGAATAAGTGTGCTTGTTGCCATTTGGAGGTGCAAACCTGTAGTTGCATGTCTCCATATGGAGGTATAAATGGGCTTGAGAGCTAAGAGTCTTCATAAATCATAGTTTCATAATTCTACAGTCCTTGCAGAGCTTATTGAGTCTGCAATCACTAATGTTTGACTGTGGAATGTGTATTACACTATGTAGCAACGGCATAGGTACTATCCATTATCCATACGATCTGGTTGTTACAAACTTCTGCTGGAATAATACTTTTTATCATTTTTGTTTTCAATGGAGATGTTGGTTAACAATATAGTAAATTGACTAATGCTTAATTATTTCTTTTGATCTGGATATCTAATTAGCTACAATATTGCAATATTATAACATTACCATTTCATTCAACGTCCTGTAAAATATTAACTAATTAAATTGCTATGGTGCTTTTCCATTTCCTTTTAGGCTAGCCCGTCAGATCCCAAAACTTTTCCATTCATCTTACTTGGGAACAAGATTGATGTAGATGGAGGGAAAAGCAGAGTGGTGAGTTTCTTTTGTACTATTAACTTTCAACTTTTGCCTCTGTATACACGATCTAATACTTACTGTTCACACAGGTTTCTGAGAAGAAAGCAATGGAGTGGTGTGCTTCCAAAGGCAATATTCCTTATTTTGAAACTTCTGCAAAAGAGGACCGCAATGTCGACAGTGCGTTCTTGTCTGTTGCTAAGCTTGCCTTAGAGCATGAGCGTGACCAGGACATGTGAGTAGAATCATCCTCCTTCGTTTTCTTTTTGAAAGAATTTACTTAGCAAGCTTATGTTGTGCATATATGAATTCCCTTGAATATTTTGTTAAAAAAATTTACTATAGTTGACTCTTAGATGCATTTCATTTATTTATATGTTTTCAACCAAGCATTAAGGCCCTTTCTTAATTAGAATGATTTTGCATATAATTGTTGACTTCAGTTTATTAGTTTTTACTGCTCATCCACCAACCGGCTACTATTTTATGGTGTAATGTTTGTTTTTAGCTGCTTGTGTAGATGTTCTTTATTAATATTTCTGGTGGTTTCAGTTCTTAAATATCATTGCATGTGCAGTTTGTTCACAGTTCCCCATCATTTCTAGTATTTTTTGTATGTCATATGTTCTTAAATTATTAAGGTTCTCTTTGTGTATGGCTGTTATTAAATGAAACAATATTTTGTTGGTACCCTTGTGTGTGTTTCTGTTGCTGTTGAACTTCTGTACAAAAAAATGCTGCTTAATTGAAAATAAGTAAAGAATGGTCTGTGTTAATATATGAGAATTAAGAGTGAATGCAGTCCACCATGTTGGTTGTGTTCTGTGTAGACAGCTTGACGTAGAGATATCTAGACTTCTATCAATTGATAAACTTCCGCAAGTTAATCCATTTCATGGCATTTCACATAACTCCATTGCTGGTTTGAATAATGAGATTTGTCAAATTCTGTTGTTGGTTTCAATAAAATGCTGGTTTGAATAATGAGATTTGTCAAATTCTGTTGTTGGTTTCAATAAAATGATATTGTCACCTATTGATGTTCTTTTCGTTCTTATTTCATTACATTGTTTCAACAGATTTAGCTTGATCTTTTTGGTTACTCACCATTATTTTTCCTGGCCTTCAGCTACTTCCAGACAGTTGTTGCAGATCCTGTTCCAGAGGCAGAACAGAGAAGTGGATGTGCATGCTAGCAGTTAGTCATTGCCGTTGCAGGTCTTGCTAACTGATTGTGATATTCTTTTGAAGTGATGATGTACACTAAGGTCCTACGCAGCCACTCAATTCGCTTTCGTAGCCATTGTATGATAGTTAGCTACTAAGTACTGTTTTGGCCCAAGAATACTGATGCAGAGTTTTTTTTTCTCCAATTGGGCAATAAAAATGTAGAGGCTGATAAATTGGGATAATGCCCCTATGTGCTGTCTATCACATGGCCTCAACTATGTCCTGGCCGTTATAACTTGTCCTCCGAGGCATTGAATTTTTGTTTGAGGCAGTCATATTTGATTTTCCCTGCCATTGTTTTGAGGGTGTTTTTTCTAGAGTCAGCGCATTGGATTGCTGTAATTCTGGTTGAAAAATTCAAACGTTACGAATCTTCTGATGACTTATTGTTAACTGTTCAGCTTTGTGTTATGACTCATTATGATGCCATGATTTGGCCTTTGCAATCCCAAGAATGCAACCTACCAGAGCACCTACAAGAGTATACTATAGGCTTACTAGGCCACCTCCGATGGATATGTATAAACTATGTATAAGATATACTATATAATTTTTTTAATAAAAGAAAGATAAAAACTATCTCTTAATTAAGAGATTAGTTTTTGCACATATTTTAATGTCAAGTGAGAATGAATTGTAGGGTCATTTGTACTATAAGTTATTTGCTAATAACTAGACTATTGAAGACATTGTCTTTTAGAATGCTTAGAGAGAGAGGTAGTCTTAAAGCAAGTTTAATAGTATAGCCAACTACTAGTTCTAATTTATCTGTAGTTAATCTAATAGTCAATTCATACAATAGTTACTTACAAAACAGTAATATATGGTTTCACATGTCATACACACACAACATCTTAGAGCACGTGTTAGCTACAAATTAGTAGCCCACTGCTCTTCTCTCTCGTCTTTTATCTTTTTAAAATATGTTTTTCGATGGCTTATAGTATACTATTGTACCTGCTCTTATATACATGAGGCAATAAAAAATAAAATGTGTTGGCTTTTTTATAAAGGCTAGCTCTACGCATGCTTAGATATAAATACATTAAATATATAAGTGGGAGAGGAAGAGATATGAGATAAAATATTATAGCCAACATTTTAGGTAACTTGTTGCACGTGTTAGCTCTAATATAAATTTATAGCTATTAGTTAGCTCTATTGTTAAATTTGTTCTTATATTTTGTTTCGCACCATTTTACGCTTTTTAGCTCTTACTGATGGTAGGTTTTTAAACACCTTAATTCTTAAGGGCACGTGCTCCAGCCATGAGAATCATCCTAATTATCATGAAATTTCTGAAAAAATATTTGACAACTACTTTTTCCCTATACATGTAGGGTAAATGCAAATCCGTGCTTGTTTCTTTGACATTCTAATGGTCCGTAAATACTAAACTAAATAGGAGGATGGCAAGAGAGAGAACTGCAGTATAGCAAGGTTTGCGATTGGTCGCCGTTTCGCTTGTTTGCGACTGGCTGGCTGTTGAAATCCTAGGACGGAACAAACTTTCTTGCTGACAAACCATGGCCTCTTCCAGAACACTTCGTGTTGCAACAAATCTCTGCAGTTATGTCTCTGAACATCTGTTTCGAGCAAACACCTTTGACGACGTGGATGGGCAGTGGCCACAAAACCCAAATGCTGTTTAATGTTTCTTCCGGGATTAGGAGCTTGGACGCTCGACCTTCTTCCCGGATCTTGTCCGGTCAGCGGTGAGAAAGTTCAAACAGGTTAGTGGCCGGCCAGAAAGGAAGGGTAATCTTTCCATGCGAATTTTCGTTTGTGATGAATCCATCTTGGGTCAACTTCAGCATGTTTCATGTTGTATTGTTCACTACGCAGTGGCTATTTGAATCCAAAGACTTTTTTTTCTTATCACATCGGATATTTAGATATTAATTAGGAGTATTAAATATAGACTGATAATAAAACTAATTGCATAAATAAATTCTATTTTATTAGATAATTTTTTAAGCCTAATTAAGTCATGATTATCAAATATTTACTGTAGCATCATGTTTGCTAATCATGGACTAATTAGACTCAATAAATTCGTCTCCCAAAATAGTTCAGAGGGTGAAGTGAATTTTATTAATAATCTATATTTAATACTTCTAATTAATATCCAAACATTCGATGTGAGAGAGACTATGGAAAAGTCCGTGTCATCCAGCAGGGTCTTAATCACGTACTCCAGAATAGTATGCCGGCATGCATCTTCATTATTTGCCACGTGTAACGAGTACGCAGCAGTGTAAGGATTTGTGGTATGTAGATAAAACAATCTACTCTTTATCCTTTGCTCGACGCTTTTGTGGCCACCAGATTACAATGTTACTAAATATATGTGGATAGGGACGGAAAAATATTTTCTGAAAGCTACTGATACATTGAGACACTAGCTGCAGGTTGAAAATACAATGTATTGAGCTGGAGTGTTGGCTAGCCCTCCCTCCCAAAACGCCCACGTGCTTGGATCACCACGAAAGACTATTCCTCGACAACGTTCATCCCACCTTTTTCAGATTATTCCAAGACCTTATTTTTATACTTACAAATCAAAATTTAAATTTTTAACTTTAAATTTAAAGTTGATTTTGGATTTTTTACTGAAGTTTATTTTTCAGCATTGACTTTTAGATTGTTAATAATACATATATAAAATTTTTATTTACAAATTATTTTTTATTTATAAATATGTCGTTTGGATTTTTTCTAAAACATCGAAACAATCACCCCTTGACCAGGAGATGGTTGCTATCTTATTTTTAGGTCTCAATGCTTAATAAATAAAGAATGATAGAAGTGAGGTAGGTGGAAATAACATGAAAATAATTTAAATGATAAGTAATTGATTTGACATATAGTTTTATAGATAGTACTAGAAATATTTATATTTTAGTATCAAATTTAAATATTTTAAATTTGGAACAAGGAGTAACTTGTAAACAAGATACAATATCAGATCAAGTGAAAGCGGTATCGTGCTCAATTGTATTCTAGAAACATGATCTGGCCGGTAGTTGCAAACAACATTACGCATGCACTGTGATTGCGAAATACAGGTATAGACAGGCACCTGCTAAACCTAGCAAACTCGTCGAAGCGAATCTTTGGGCCAGAGGAGCTTCTCCCAGCTGCAGCTTTTCGCAGAAGCTGCTTTTGTCAGAAGCTGCCTTAAACGGTCCACAGTTTCTGAGAATCTGTAGGTACAGATTCTGGAAAATAAACTAAGAATCCAGAATCTGGAGAAGCTGAGTTTAGAAGCTTTTCCAGATTCTCAGAAGCTGGCTACCAAGCAGCTGCTTCTCAGAATCTAAAGGTCCCAAACAGGCCCTTTGTTTGTCTTTTGTTTGTCTAGTCTGTGTTCCTGGCTGGTTCCAGGGGACAGTGATATTAACTTGTTTGGTTTTAAACCTACAATGAATGGTGGCTTTACTGCTCTCTACATGCTTTGTTAGTGTTTTTGTTTAACATCGTTAACTTTTAAATATGTTTGATCATGTGTCTTATTTATTATTTTAAATACATAAAAATATGTCCTTCTTAAAGCTCTTTTTAGCGGTTAATAAAATCATAACATAATAATTATATATTTTTAATAAGACAAATGATCAATGATAGACTTAAAAATCAACTAGGTCAAACAAAAAAGGTAGATATATAGCAGCATAGCGAACTAGACAAGGGGTCTGTTTGGAGGAGCTTCTCCCAGCTGTAGCTTTTTTCAGAAGCTACTTGTGCCAGAAGCTGCCCCAAACGGTCCACAGCTTCTGAGAATCTATAGTTACAGATTCTGAAAAATGAACTAAGAATCCAGAATCTGGAGAAGCTGTGTTTAGGAGCTTTTCCAATTTCTCAGAAGCTAGCTACCAAGCAGCTGCTTCTCATAATGTAAAGTTCCCCTAAACAGACCCAAGGACGGGACCTAAAGTGGCGCGTCACTTGAAGCCCTAGTGGCTACGTTCTTTTTATTATAGAAAGATAAAAAATTATTCATTTTTAATAGCTATTTTATTGAAAATAATAAATTTACTAGTAAAAGTTAAAATTTTATTTTAAAAATACGACATGATTAACTTGAAACTTTTGACCATAATATATCATTTAGCAATTTAAAAGATAAGTACACAAAAGGCAATAAATAATTTTACGACAACGACACTAAGAAGTCAGAACTGAAAAGGATGTGCTGATTCGGTGATTCCCACCGTTAAGTCGTGCGTGCATGCCTACCCAGTAACAACCGGTGAATAGTACACATCAAGTTTGTAGATAAACTCTTTTAACCCTCAAGAGGATATCTCTCATTTCAGGGACCTTTCCGGAAGATTGGAGACTAGCAAGCTGCGGACTGACACTCTATAATTTTTTTATACGACGCCGTTGACTTTTAGGTCCACGTCACGTTTGATTATTTGTCTTATTTAAAAAATTATATAATTATTAATTATTTTGTTATAATATGATTTAATATTATAGAAACTTTAATTATGCATTATAATTTTACATATTTGGATATAAATTTTAAATAAAATGAATGGTCAAACATGATTCTAAAAGTTAACGGTCTCATATATAAAATACATAAAATGGAGGGAGCAGCAGCCTAGCAGGTTGCCCTGGCGATCATATGGGCATCAGTTGTTTTTTGGACGAGCACGCGGGCAAAAGCTACGGAAGAGGCGGCATTGCCGGCCGACGGCGAGCTCTGCGCCGCCGCCCATGCGGCTAGCGCCTAGCGGAGCCGGAGTGTAGAGTACGGAATACTTGTCCTAGAGGATCACTATACGTTAGGTATCGTCGACATAAACATATGACGGCGACGTGTCCTGTGGCAAGTATGGGATCAGGAGCGGCTTAGCTGCAGGCAGGTCGGGATTTTTGATGCTCTGCCGACTGTCGATGCAACTACCAGGCTCGATCCAGCTAGCCGTGCTGCAAGAGGAACACAGTGAAGTGAGTGGTGTTAGGGATTGCAAAACCACATGGTAAGTGATCAGCCGACATTAGTGGTAAAACTGTCGTAGCTGTCCTAATTAAACAGAATTTAAAATATTTAGAACTTTGATCAAATTTAGTATTGTTTTACATTGTTTAACCACCGTGGTTAATCACACGGTTTTTAGGCATCGTACCTTTGTCACTGACATATAGTCCACATGTCACTCCACATGTTAGTGACTTGACAAAGTCACGTGACTTCGACGGTAGACGAACTTGATCTGTTTTTATATGTATTGCTAGTATGGTAACCGCTCCTCTATGGTTTTTTAAACATTGGTTAGGATAAGTTCTTCACTGTTTGAGCTACTAAAAACTTTATTTTTAGCTTCCCTCTGCTAGAAAGATTTTTATTTCTCGAACAATTATATTGTATTTGAGTTTAGTACGTAAGTGGGAGGACTAATGCATTGTAATTTGAAAAGATACGTGCAAAATGCATTAAAATTTTAAAAAAGTGAAGAGCATTCTATTTTTGAGACGTTAATGTAACAATAAATTAGAGAGATACAACGGAGTTTGAGCAGTTCCAAAGTTTAGAGAGCTCCACTCTCTAACACCCCCTCCCCGAGAAATTGGAGTTGTACCAAAAGAACACAGAATTACGTACACTCCTCATAGGATTTACTGCAACTTGATCGCTCCAGTGGCGGCTGAACAGCGCCTGAACGTAGACATCATGCACCGCTCTCCCCACGCCGGCCTCCCCCGGCAAAGTCCAAACATGCACCTTGCCACACGAGGGCAAATCAAAGAGGCACAAAAGGTGACGTCCACTAGTCCATTCCGCGACTCGTCCACGCAAACGGCAAACCCAACGCACCCGCCCAGTTGCTGTACATGTAAGCGACAGGCCAGACCGTGCGCGCGGGCGGCAACAAGTTTAAAGCAATTAGCTAGGCTACAATTCGGAACGAGGCGGCTCCCGCACGGTCGCTCTCGCGCGCCGAAGCTTCCATCCAACGACCCGATCGAGCCTGCACCTGCAGGAAGCTCGGTGCGAAGCCCACCGACGTCTCGTCACGTCGCGGCCGGCGCCGCTCGCTCTATAAAGTAGGCGACGCTTCGGCGCGTGTCACGTAGAGCTCGTCCACGCCCACGCAGCCAGCCCATGCACATGTACATGGCGGCGGCTGCGGGAGCCAGCACGCCGTTTGCTTTCCGTTGCCACGACCCGCGCGCGCACGCCGCCAGCAGCTGGATGGCGGCGCGCGCCCCCTGGCCGCACGGTGGCGCCTCCGCCTCCGCCTCCTTCGCTCCGCCTACCTTCGGCGCGGCCTTGAGGCAGCAGCACCTCGACCTCTTCGACTACCTGCCCGTCGGCGAGCAGGGCGTGCCGCCACCGCCAGCAGCCGTGCCAGGCGCGTCGTTCGTGCCGCCGCCGCAGCCGGCGATGGCGGCGGCTGCACCGGTCGTGCCGGATGTTGCTGCAACCGGCTATACAAGGTGCTCGATCTCGCCGTATTTATGAATCAAGACCGACCACATGCATGTGCTGTGCGGTGCGCATCTAAAATCTAAATTTTGATCCGAGGGTGAACATTTCAGGACGGCGGTCGCGGCGTTGGCCGACGAGGGTAGAGCGAGGACGACTGACAGGATCGCGTTCCGGACGAGGTCGGACGACGAGGTTCTCGACGACGGGTACAAGTGGAGGAAGTACGGCAAAAAGACCGTCAAGAACAGCCCTAATCCGAGGTACACATTACTGTCATCTTATCTTTTCGTTTCTGCGTATGCTTATAAACTAAAATTTAAAATTTTAACTTTAAATTTAGAGTTGATTTTATGATCTTTTTTTACCAAAGCTTATTTTTCAGCCTTAACTCTTGATTTTATGATCTTTTTTACCATAGCTTATTTTTCAGCCTTAACTCTTGAATCACTAAGAATATTATATAAAAATTTTATTCACGAATTATTTTTTTTATAAATATGCCGTCATCGCCTATCGTTATATTTACTGGCCGGTAGCTTATACGTGCATACATGTGCACGACAAGCCGATGATTTCACTTCAGTCTAGTGGTATTAGTAAGAGTGAAACAAATGATGATCGGTCCTTAAACTTCGACGAGAATATTATCTAAATCCAAACTTACAAAATTCACATTTAAATATCTAATCTTGATTTAAGATGTTCCCCAAAGTACATGTACATATCTCAAACACCAATATGTCTATCCACTATGACGGAGATTTTACATTAATTTATATACTACCTACATTCCAAGAAGATTTTATTTTTTTAGTCTTGTTTATCCCAAAAACTTCAATTTTAATTACTCATTTCATTGGAGCTCGGTAAAATAGGAGATAAAGACATCCTGATTTGAAAAGGCAGTAGCACCTTATCTTTTTGCTTCTGTTTCTGCTTATAAGTTAAAATTTAAATATTTGATTGTAAATTTGGAGTAGATGTTGAGATCTTTTCATCGAAGTTTATTTTTTCTGTTTTGTCTTTTACATCGCTAAGAATCCACATGTAAAAGAACGACATATTTACAAATGAAACATAATTCGTGAATAAAATTTTTTATATACGTATTCTTAGTGATCTAAAAACTAATGGTGAAAAAACAAACTTTGATGAAAAAGTCTAAAATCAACTCTAAATTTAGAGTTAAAAAATTCAAAAGTTAGCTTATAAGCATAAACATAAGCAAAAATATGGGGGTGAAAGCTAAATTAGGGAATACCGCTGCGTAAAGATCTAAATACAAAATTCCCACCATCTTGACAATCATGTCAGCGTCATAAGCTACATCATTTGTACTTTAGTTATCGGTTCATACATTAATCCAATATTAGAGACCTAGATGTATGTTTTGTCTATGGACCTAGATGATACTCCCTCCGTTTCATAACATAAGATGTTTGACGTTTTTGGTTGCAATGTTTGACTATTTGTTTTATTAAAAAATATAGAAATATCATTTGTTTTGCTTGTGACTTACTTTATTATCAAAAGAACTTTAAGCACGACTTATCATTTTCTATATTTATACTAAATTTTTAAATAAGATGAATGATCAAATGTTGCAACAAAAAAATCAAACATCTGATGTTATAAAATGGAGGTAGTATATAATTTAAGGATCAACTATGTATTTTTCACTCCATGCCTAATACTCTGCTGCTAAACTAAAAACGCAGCTCTAGGCAATGTGCATAATACTGATTAATTTTGTGGCGATTTGAATCGATTCGCGCGCGCGTGCCATGCAGGAACTACTACCGGTGCTCGACGGAGGGGTGCACCGTGAAGAAGAGGGTGGAGAGGGACAGGAACGACCCGCGGTACGTGGTGACGATGTACGAGGGGAGACACAGCCACGTGTGCCCCGGCACGGTGTACTACGCCGCGCAGGACGCCGCCTCCGGCCGCTTTTTCGTCGCCGGGATGCATCACCCGGACCTTAATTAAATTAATTAATTAGAGCATATGCATGCTTTGCTGGGCCAGCAGCTGGATAGCTAGCTTGATGTGCAGCTCTAGTTTGTTGTACGGGCTGTACCACTGTTCGATTCGAAGTGGGCTCTATGCTCCTAATGTTTGCCTACCAACTGATTTTGATTAATTTCTTAGAGTTGACTCAATTTGGATTAGAGGCTGATATTAGCTAGGTTTGTCATCAAACTTCAGACCTTTCTTTTGAGTGGGGATCTTCCAAAAGATTTTCTCGAGAACTGAAATGCTTATGCGGTAAATATTTTGTAAAATTCCTAACTTTCAAAGACAATGTACTCTTAGTAGAGTATACTCTCTGTCCCTACTCCCTAGCTAGTACGATGGTTGACAAAATCCCTAAACTATCTGATGCCAATTAGATGACCGTGTATTTTAATTTACATGCCAAAGTTCGCAAAGTTTCGTCGTAGGTAGGAACTAGGGAGAACTTAATTGGCATCTCACCAAACAACCGTGCATTTCTTCTTCTTGTGCTCTTGTTAACTGCATTTGAAGCATTTCTGATGCCAAAACATTGTGTGTGTTGCATTTTGAAACGGTCATACAGGTTACCAGCTGCAATTTCCTTCATAAGAAGTGCATGCTTCGTTTAGTTTCCGTCCATATGATGGAAGATGAACATATAGGTTCTTATTACTATTGGGGTCGGAACTCTCTTTGTACTACTGGGGTTAGCCCTTGGCAACGCCCATTGTTAGAGTAACTGGGCAGTCCTATAAAATTCAAGGGTTTTGTGCGAATCCAAATATCTTAAAATAGATATTTCAAGCTGAAAAATATCAGCGTTTACACTAGGTTAATTGTCCATTGGAATCATTGTCAACATTGAAACTTGTAATATCTATCTATCTATTATATATATAAAGTAACAGAAAAAGAAGGGTCCACGTTATCTCTAACGGGTTAGAAATTATGAGATTAATTGAAAAAATAAGAGAAAAAGAAAAGGAAAAGAACATATTTTTTAGTCGGACTACTACAAGAGAAAAAAAAGAAAATATCTTTTTTTTTGAGTCGGACACGACGTAATGTAGTGTAAAAAAAGAAAGAAGAAACGCGGTCGTAGGGCCATGGATGCCACCGGCCTATTAGGACTGTGATCTAATTGAAAAAAAAAAAGGAAAGAAAGGTTCGGACGTAGGTCTCATGGTGACCAAATTTTGAGGCCTACACATTGGACCTCCAAATTAAAGAAAAGAAAAAGGCCAACACAAAATTAAAGAAAAATCCAGACTCAATGTAAAATATATCCACATGAGCATTGATATATCTTTTCCACGTCAATGCATCGATAAAATCAGGCCATGATCCGTTCTTTTTTAGAGAATGATCCAAATAAAAATAATTTATGAATAAAATTTTTATATATGTTCTCTTAATGATCAAAAAGCCAAGGATACAAATAAACTATTATGAAAAATATCAATATCAACCAAAGCTAAACTCAAAATTTCAAATTTTGTCTTATAAGCAAAAATACGAGGGTGTCAATTTATACGAGGAGAATGTAACAACCGGCAACAAAGGTATTATTTATTTCAACTTTATGTTTGCCTTTGAGGCTTAGAATCTATTATATTTTATAACGTAGAAAACGAAGCCACTACGTATGCTTTCATGCCCTAAAAAATCCCACACTGAACTTAGGAAAACAGAACCGAATTAAATTAGAAATACATTTTTAAAAAGGAAAAGTAAAAAAAGATTTCATGTAGAAACAATTTAGAAACGTCTAAAATTCATATTTAAAATAAGTAATGTTAACAGAAAAAGCATCCGCGTGGAATTACAATTTAGAAGTATCTAAAGTTGGATTAAAAAATAAAGTTATGGATAAAAGAGCTTATGAAGGAGTACAATATAGAAATATTGTTAATATTATAAAAAAGTTCATGTGGAAATGTAATTTATAAATATCTTAAATTGAGGTTACAACTAATTATTAATGAGAAAGGAGTTTATGCATGAGTAAAGATTAGAAATATTTAAATCTAGATAAAAAGTATATTGACTGATGACTTTTTTAGGAGCCACATGTTAATCCAATAAGATAAAAATAAGTAGATATTCTCGGGGGCGGATCTAGCCCAAAAATCGAGTGGAGGCACCTTATTAGAATGGTTAGTGTGCTCAAACCTTTTTTACTTAATTACACATTAGTAATACACTAAGTATTAAATTTAAGTGGGGTCATAGGACCCCACTCAATATATTGTGCATCCGCCCTGGATGTTCTCACGTCAATTAAAAATTCTTAGAATTCTCACATTAAAAAAAGAAAAATAAAATAGCTAGATCCTCTTATCTACATAAAAGTTACAGCTAACGGATTAAATTAGATCCTCAAACCTATACTAATGTGATAAAAGAAATTCTAGGTAGGTGGAATAATAGCATTGACAATACTGAGGTAATACCACTAACTTAAAGATAAAAATAGAGACAAGAAGAGAAACAAATATACCATAAAATTTCTATATCTTTGACTTATTGTATTATTAAGAGAATACTAAAGCATCCACAATATGAATTACCATATTATATTTAGAATAGTATACGTATAAATTTGATCAATTTAGATCAGAGTTTAAAATACATTAATGTTTAATATTTTTCACAATAAAATATTAAATATGCTACGATGTAAAGTGATTTTATAATAACGCGAGCCGCGCAATCTGTGCGGGCTACCATGTTTTTAATAATATACAAAGGCATAGCTCCTTTTTTAGATTGAGTTAAATGTTCTATTCTTCCGCTTCTTATTGTTGGATGACAAACCCAATTTTCAGACTGGTTCATCAGGCATACTATTGTATATTTCACAGCCCAAGTCATAAATTTTAATCTGACTTATAGAAGACATAGCTTGGAAGTTTAAATACTAGACAAACCTATAAAAATATGCATACGAGATGCAAAGAACAAAACCTAATTTAATGTACATACTAGATAAACATATGCACCAAAATTGGGAAACATTAGGTCACAACCCAGGGCTTGGATCCCCTGTCATTATGTTACCATCATTATGATCACTTATATGCGGGCCATATCTTTCTATGAGCTCATCTGCTTATATATCAATCACTTGTACTTTGTCATAATGACAGAGGATGTGAATTTCACAACTCAGCCGTCACCGAAAGCGTGCAGGTATAACCACAATAATCTGTGTAGATAGTGCTGCGGTTATGGCTTTGCCGCTGTGTTGTTCCTCGATAGTCAGGGACCATTGGGCACCGTAAAGCACTAAAGGGCCAAGGCTGTTAGCGCCAGTGGTAGGGGCAGCAGTCGGTGGGTGGCATGGCAGGGCATCGTATGGAGCAGAAGGTGCTGGCGAGACAACGAGATTGGCAAGATGTGACGGAGCCAGGATAAAAATATGAGGGACACTTACATTCGAAGCGACATTGTTAGAGTTGGATGGGGCAACTTAACCAGGTGCTTAACATAAGTATGTGCTTGTGTAGTAGGTTTTATTAGGGTTGAAAATTGGACAGGAAAATCCTGTCCTGACCAGCACCATATATATCGTTTTGACATGAAAAACAGGAAACCAGTGAAAATACAGGAAAAACTGGAAGCGAAATCGATTGAGGTGGTTTCCTGACCATTTTAACGGTTCCTGCATTTTCCCAGGATAATTTTCATGGTCATTCCCGTACATGGGCTGCCCAAATTCCATTTCAGCCCAGCGCAACGCCGATCCCCACAGCCCACCTCACACCCTAGCAGTCGACAACTCCTAGACCTCTCCGCATCGACGCCCTAGCATAGTCGGCATTGGCGCATCGCATCCCCCACCTCTCCGCATCAAATCTAGTCGGCATCGGCGCGACGATGCCTCTTTTCCGCCTACTCAGCGCCGCCGCTTCGCCTGTAGGCCGCCAGCACCACCCGAAGCTCCCCCACCACCTGACCAAATCAGCATCGCCCCCTCTCCCTGCTCCACTCTACCTCTCCTCCGCCTCTAGGCCACTAGTGCCCAGCACCGCCACCCGCCATCGAAGCTGCCCCACCGCCTCCTCCCAAGCCTAGGCAACCTCACACCCTCACCGGCTCACGGCCCTTGTGTGTCGCGTGGCTGTGGCTGCGCCCAGGCAGTAGGGGCGCGCACCAACGAGTCAACGACCAAGGTGTAGGTAGTCAGGGCTTAAGGACAGCTGAAGATGAGTGGATGTGTCATGTGTTATGAGTCGTTGACACTTTGAACTCTAGCATGATCTTATGAGTATGTGTTGATCAACTAATTTATATGTTGTTGTATGTTTTCATCAATTGTTTTATGTATTGTGCTAGTATCACATTTGCACTAGTTTTGCTGCGTCAAATATTTGAAGTGGTTACATAGTTTGTTATTCCTGTTTTGAAATATTGATTCCCGATTGTTATCGGCATGTTCTTGATCAAAATGGATCGTTTTCGATATACCGTGTAACCGATTTTGTTTTTCCGACAAGCATTCCCTCTGCCGCTCCTATTCCCGAGACAACAATGTAGGAACAAAAGTGGTTAGGTAGTTTTCCCGACCGTTTTCAACCCTAGATTTTATGAAAAATGTTGGGCATGGCTAGGCCTCCACTTGTTCTCCCTTGTCTCCACATTCTCTCTGGCATGTGGGTCTAGGGGCCTTGGATTTTATTTTTTTTGGGGAGGGGGGTGGGGGGCTCATTTGCTGCACGCCCATATGGATGACCCTAACATTGGCATAGCGGTGTATGGTTTGTTCTTTATTTCTTTGCTGATTAAGTATTGTTTCCATTTCTAGTTTGTGATTGTACTATAAATATCTTTGGTACTTGTCCGGGTACATAGCCAGAAATCCTTATATTTATGGGTTGAAGTAGTAGTTATTATTAAGCTTGATTTCATACAGTTACATCAAAACAAAAGCCAAAAGGTGCCATGCTTGAATAGCTTTTAAGATATCATGTTTAAAATTGTTTAACCAACCAAAGAAAAAGCTTCCTGGTTATTTGGTATGATGGCTATGGATATGATAACAAAATTGAGGGTTTTGTAGTTAAGACTTGGGAGGGGTCATGTGTACTAGGTTGTTAATATGGATAAGGTCATATTTGTTTCCACTTAGAATTCTATAATCTAAATTATTGAGTCATATTACTACAAGCCGGATTATTATAAGCTGAAGTATGTAATGAATGACAAGGTGGGTAATTAGTTTAAAATACCCAGGGTAGTGGGTATTTAGCCACCCAACAATTTAAAAATCACCATGGAGGAGGTTACCATATTATTGTAATCATGCCTATAGATTATAATAAGTTATCACAACAATCTAATTGTTTGTTTTAGATTATTTCTATGATTCAGATACAATAATCCTAAACTGAAATAGACAGAGCCTAAAATAAATAGAAGTAATAATTGAATAAGACATCACTTGCCAATTCGTTTTTCCTAATCTTACTAAGTAGTTAGTGATGTGCCCATATTGAAAACTTCATCAGAAAAGGCATGTGTGTTTACTTATGTTTGTATAGTTAAAGTCCCAAAGAAGTTGCCTAGAAGGGATGAATAGGCATTCCTAAAAAATACCAAAAATAACAGTGGTTAAAAACTATAAGATGTCCGGTCAGGGAGGTCGGACCGTCCGGTTGGCTTCCTCGGGTGAACCCGAGCGAGCTGGTCGGACCGTCCGGTCTAGAACGTCAAACCGTCTAGTTTGGATCGAACGCTGGACCATCTATCTTTGAAAAAAAAGGATTCAAATAATCCTCTTTTCATGAGAAAGAACTGTGTAGGTGCAGAGAGGATATATGCAATAACAGAGTTAGGCCATGTTCATTTGGAGTGGTGTTGGGGTAAGTTATTCGGTGCGGAAAACACATCAATATATTAGTATATGATTAATTAATTATTAATTATAAAAAGTTTAAAAATAGATTAATATAATATTTTAAAGCAATTTTTCTATAATTTTTTTGAAAAAAATACACCGTTTAGCGGCTTAGGAAACGTGCGCACGGAAAATGAAGGAATCTAGATATCTAGCTGAGCTAGCCGAACGCGGCCTTAGTGCAAGCAAGAAACAGAGAAAAAATAGAATCACAAAAGGAGACACACGAATGTTTTCCCGAAGTTCGGATTCAAGAATCTCACTCTCCGTTGAGGAGCTCCTAAGAGCCAGATCCATTTCGAACCTCTTCCTCACATAGCTCTCAATCTAAAAGTCAAAAATGGTCTCCAAATCCACACTTCTAAATGATTGATTCTAAACCGACCACTAAGATCGAGGTCGAGGTCAAGCAATCAATCCAATCCCAAGTGTGATTTACTCTGCCCTGCAACTTCTTAGGAGAGAGCAAGCAATTCCACTATCACAAGGTTACCTCTTTTTCTTTCGGAGGCAAGGTGAAGCATTCACAAACTTCCTGAGTCAGCCACAACGAATTTGGAAACTACCAAGCGACGCCTAACCATATAAGAGGAGAACCTCCAAGAGTAATAATCTCCAAACATCAGCCCAATGGAATCCATAATTTGCTTAAGACCTTCCTAAGATTCACATGAAAAAGTCAACCCCAAAATCCCTAGATCCACTAAAGAATCACTTCTAGGTTTAAAGAATTAGGTGGAAGGAGCAAAAATGTCTTAGCAAAGCCCTAAAATAACTCTGGTTTGGAGTGAGTGGCCAACCAACAACTAGAGACAAAGATGTATTTAAGTAGATGTTGTCAGAGCAGCCCCAATGTATAAGCTAAAAAGGTGCATAGATAAGAGAGAAATGTATGAGATGGAGGCTATACATTGGAGAAAGAGTGTTAAGCTAAATTTTCTAAGTACCCATTGCTTATTTATGCAACTAGTGCTAAGATTAAAAAAATATTTTAGCTAAATATTTAATGTTGCATGGTGGATAAAGGTGAGAAGAATAATATCTTTTTATCTTAGTGGGTCCTACCTTAGTCTAAGCTATATGAGTCTAAACATTGGAGCATACTTAACCAAGCTAACACCTCGTGACATATCCATCCTTAGCACTTGCTAAGAAAATATACACTAAAAATGCCCTCATACGTCCATTGAAAGCCACGACATCCGAACGGTCTGCCCAGGTCAGCCAGATTTTCCAGTCAGCACTTAGTGCCTCCGGAGACATATTACCAAACTGTCCGACCAGCGCTTGGTGCCTCCTGGGACATAGGATGTTTTATTTAATATGAAGGCTGTATTAGGGAGGGGGACCATCTCCTAGCGACATGCAAAGCAGATTGCCGCATGATCAATTAAGTACTTCATCCATTTCATGCTATATGATTTTTTTGTTCTATCTAGATTTATGTATGGATCAACTAGATTTGTGTGGATCAATGTATATGTTATATATATAAATCTAGATTCATTACCATCCATATGAATCCAAGTAGGGTTAGAAAAATATTATGTACTCATATAACTCAAAAATGTACTCATATAACTTTTTAAGTAACTTTTCTATATTTATTTTGTAAAAAATGTTTAGCAGTTTGAGAACATACACAAGGAAAATATAGAAGTATAAGTTATGAGAAGTGACAATCAAACGCAACCTTTAAGTCATGAATTTTTTTATTTTTAATTTTATTTAATAAATAATTTATAAAAATATATTTTTGTTTCTAAATTTACAAATCTTACCTCCTGCAGCCCTCCTAGAGAGTGAAAAGATGACGTGACAGACGACCGGGAGGGAGCCGGGGACGGACGATGACGACACGGTGGCAAATTTACAGTTTGGCCTCTTGCCGCTCTCTGTATGGGCGGTAAGGGGGCAAATGCAAAATTGCCGCGTGCGCCCGAGAACTTTTCGACTAAACCGCGGTTTGATACATATATGTATAACATATGTAATCGTTTAATCACAAGTATTATCTTGGCTTAGTGGTCATTGTTCCTCCCTTCTATCCTGGAGACCAAAGGTCATTGGAGCATATTGAGAGTTGTGGTGACCACTAAACCAAGCCAATGTAATACTTATGATTAAATAATTACATATATTATACATATATGTATCAAACCGTGCCAACCAAAAAGCCCAAACAAAAATATATGGTAAAGTGGGAAAGTCTTAAATTGAGAATAGAGAAAGTACATTATACGAGTGAGATTTATATAGCCAGTTACAAGAAAGAAAAGAGGATTTGTCAGTGTGCCTGATACACTCCCACGCATGATTGCATTACAGGAACACCTTTTCTTTACCATGATTTATTAATATAATGGGTAGTTCTCGTGTCTGTTATTAGAGTAAGGGCTGCTGGGATTTCTCGCAAAAGAAGAAACAACATCAAGCTGTATTAAACTCCGGGCAAAAAACTAGCATGTTGCCCAATAAGTAGGATTTGTGCTTAGATATGTAGCATGATTACAAGTTTATATCTTTATATATGCTGCAGGACAATTTCCATCTTACCAGACAATGATCGCCGAGGTCTTCAGATATACTTCTGATGAAATATATCCTTCAATCTTCGTATTTTCAGCCAGCAATTCGATACCCAACTGGACCAGATCCATATTTCAGGTCAACACAGATGCAATCGTTCCATTCGGTTCTTTCTTCCATAATCCTTTTTCACAAGGCCAGTGCTGTAGATTTTCACACTCATATACCTCCAAAACATCGAGTTTCCTGAATGAGTCATGCAGGGCAGTCCATGAATAGTTTATATGTTTGAGGAACCTTAGCCGAAGTACGGTCACCTCCCAGCACTTCAAATCGCCCAGGCCACTGATATTACCCCCCCTGATGTAGAGCCTCTTCAATTTTGTCAACTTTTGAGGACTAACCCAACGAGGAAATTCTACAAGGGGATGACAACAGAGCTCCAGCTTCTCAAGACCTAAGGGGAGAACACAAGGCATCGCGTGAGCAGCAGCATGACTTGGAGAGCTCCCATGTATAGGTATTGAGGGTGCCCCCCAGGTAAGTGTAAGTGACTGGAGAGCACAGAACTCAACAAAGTTCGCAAACTGACCGCTATCTACGCTATAACCAATTCTAATGCTCAGCTTTCGTAACTTTTTCAGCATGACAAGTTCGTTGAGATGGCACGGATCTTTGCTTTTGGTGTTTGATAGGACAAATCCCTTCAGAACTTCAAGTTGAGCAAGCTTACCTAGTCCTTTAGGCATGCCTGAGAGCAAGTAGCAATCAGAAACGTCCAGGTACTCCAGATTCACTAGTTTTATCATTTCCTTAGGTAGATCCTCTAGATTATGGCACGCTTTGAGATCAAGGATGACAAGTTTTGAGAGCTTTCCGATTGAGTTTGGAAGAGCCTCAATTCTTGATATGCCTCTCAAACTCAGGTACTTCAACTGCTTGCAGGAGTTGAGCTGCTTTAGGAACTTAGCACTGTTGATCTCAATGTGATGAGCCCGAGGGTCATAATTTGCATCCTGCCATTGTCCTAACTGCAAAGTGCTCAAACAGTTCTTCTCGGAAAACCATGCCTTGTCTAACTCTACATACTGTTGCTTGATATTGTAAATCGTCAAAACATTAGGATGGAAGTTGGTTAGGATCTTTCCAGCATGCAAGCATGCACGCCGGGTCCTGGTAAAGTCATTCTTGGAGCTTCCATCAGAACTGAGCTCAACAAATGCTTTGCTCTTTGCAGCTTCAATCAATAGCCCACGGATCCAAGGTTGCACCTTGCATCGGTGGACTTTGTCACAGTGGCGTTTCTTTACTGGCTTAATGAACCCATTGGAGAGCAGCAATTCATCAAAGAAATTCTTGCCTTCAGAAACTGAAGATACAAAACTTTCTCCAATCCACCAGTGAATTAGCAGTCTCTTCTTGATGATGGCATCCTCTGGGAACACAGCAAGGCATAAAAGGCATTGTCTCAGTCTTGTCTCTAGTCCATCAATCATAACTTTGAGCTGCAACATATGCTTGCTTTCCATGGTAATGCAGGTGTCTGATGCTGACGACTGATGCGAAGATGAAGCTTCATGTGATGCAGCCATGACACGGGGTGCGACCTGGACCTTGAAAGAGTCATTCACATTTCCCCTTGTATTTGTGATCTCTTCATGAATCAACTGGAGCTTGTCTCGCAGACCACCCATGTGGTTAAGTTTTAAGGAACCTTCAACATTCATATGTCCATCATAAATATCATCAATATGTTCTTCAATTGCATCAAAATTGCTGTATATCCCATTCTCTTTCTCTTGAACCATCTGAAGTACGTCTTTTAGCTGTGACAATTCATCTCTGATCCTTTCCAACAGAATTAAAGCATCTGATTTATCTTCATGAGCTAAGGCTTCCAACGAGATGCGCCTGAAGGTGCGCAGGCATGTCAACAATGGTGAGAAGGCCGCTGTGACAATGTGGAAATTATCATTTCCATCCTGCTGCTTCTGCTCAATCTTGTCAAGTACACCTTCCAAGTTGTTCACTCCATGTTTGACTGCATCTAGGAAGCTCAAAGATTCTGATTGATCGTTGTATATGGCCTTAAGACATGTCAATAATGGTAATATGAGATCTTCTATTAATCTGAAGTTCTCATCAACCTCATCCATATTTCTATCAATCAAATCTAGTGCACCTTGTAAGCAGTTGACTTCATCGTCAATCTTGACAAGGATCTTATAGTTCCCAGACTTGTTGTTGCGGGCAATAGCTTCTGATACTAGACGATCGATCGTTTTCAAAAGTTTCAGTAGCGGGGAGAAGACATGTTCCACAACGCACCAGCTGCTGTTGTCTGCTTCCTTTCTTGATCGAATGGTGATTAACACATTCTTTATGCATTGCATCCCACTCTTGATACTTTCCAGTAGATGAGCTTCTGAACCACCTCGTGCAGTCTTAAGAAATCTAAGTGATTCAAAAAGCTCATGTTCATCAAAATCCAATACCTCATCATTGGCTCCTATTCTATTATCTTCAACCCACATCTCATGATGCTCCACTGCCCATTTCATTCCCTCAAAAGGAGGAGGAGCTCTAGATGCATTTAGGTATGCTGTTTTCAATCTTCTTTGCCACTCGGAGATTGCCAGGCTAACAGACTTAAAATCCTCATAGACCTCCTCCTTGTCTTCCTTGATGCCCTCAAACAATTCTTCAAGGTGTTGAACTTCCCATTTGATCTTCTCTGAAAATCCATGAACTGTAGAATCCTTTTCACCAGTTTCCGATGAACCGATTGTCCCAAAAAAGCGTTGCCCAATTTCAGAAATACGCCCCACAAGTGGCTCAAAGACATCTTTCTCTATGTTTCTATGGACAAGCATACTGAACAACGACACAAACACCGAATATCTAAATATGGATCAAGCCAATATGACAGAGAAATAAGAGTCCACCTGAAAACCTTTCTGTTTGAAAATTAAAACTGTTTAGTGACATAACGATTATGTATATTGGAAACTGATGAACACTGAAACCTTAAATCTTACAGTACCTCTGTTATTTTTCAGCGCTCCAGACCGTTCAGGTTTATTGTTCTCCAAACCATATAGAAGCTGAGCATGCAGTGCCATCTGTTCCTAAAGAACAAGCTAGCCGGTCATACTGAATTTGCATGAGGGGAAGTTCCCTGCAAGTTACGATAACCTCAAAATGACCTGCCAATAATACAACGCGTTTTTAGCTCCGTATTGTGAGATGTGACAGGTGGCCCTGTTTAGTTCCTAAAAATTTTCCCAAAAAACATTATATTCAATCTTTGGACACCTCAATGGAGCATTAAACACAGATGAAACAAAAAACTAATTACACAATTATGAGAGGAAAAATGAGATGAATCTTTTGAGTCTAATTAGTTCATGATTAGCCATAAGTGCTACAGAAATCCATATGTGCTAATGACGGATTAATTTGGCTTAAAAGAACCGTCTTGGTTTCCAGGTAAGCTGTAAAATTTGTTTTTTCATTATGTCCAAAACCTCATTTTCAACATATGGCCAAATGTCCGATGTGACACAAAAAAATTTCTTTTCCCCAACTAAACATTCTCCAGGAAAGTGTGATACAATTGTGAAGGAAGAAAAGTCACAGCACACCCCTCGGACTTTTTCTTCACTAAGAAGTTTCCTATGTAATGTAATGCACCTAATCAAGGCAAAGACAACAGTTTGGCAGATAGAAAACCAAGTCCGCGTGAAGGGAAACTAGATGAAGTTCCCAACAAATGATGTTCTTCATTCTTCAACATGAATAAAACCCCCTTCAAGTCTAGGTATAATCCATGGTGATTATATTTCTCAAAGGAAAAGGAAGAAAAAACCCATGGCGGTGGAACATCAACTGCAAGCAATAGTGGAAAAGTTGTATAGTGAATCTGTGCAGGAGCAGGGTAAGCTGCTTGGCATTGGAAACCTGCTTCAAGACCTGCATACGCATTTTAGGATGGTCCATGGGAGGATCTGTGGCATCAACAACAGTGCAATTCTCATGATCAATGCCAACGACGAGCAACACCACCAGCTTGTTCAGAAGCTCTGGTCTCTCACACTTGACATTGATGACATGCTCAACAAGGTCTCTTGCTATCTAACAAAAACAAGGGTCCTCCCAATTCAGGTACACAGATTGTTCATCCTTAAACGTCTCCCTTTTCGACGCCTCATTGTCCGTAAGATCGAACAATCAATAGTTGCGTTGCAAGAATGCTATGCACAGACATATAGAATACGACTCCCAGCTAGGCATAGAGACACCAGCGCACCTATGGCTTGCCAACGAGCACATAGCATAGGACCAGAGGGCATCCTAGGAAGGGAAAAGGAAGTGAGTGATGTTCTAAGAATGATGCAAGCTGATCACGGCGAAGCTGGCCTGTCAGTGATTCCCATAACTGGAATGGCTGGAATTGGGAAGACAGCCCTTGCTCAGTTAGTGTTCTCACATCCATGGGTTATCAAGACATTTGGTGATGACCGAATTTGGGTTTTGGTATCGAGTAGTTTTGATGCTATGATGATATTGAGCAGAATAGCACAAATCACTAGGCAACATAACACAGAGGACTCTAAGAGCCTCGAGTGCCTTGTCAAGGAGAAATTAAGTGGGCGGAGGTTTCTTATTGTCTTGGATGATGTTTGGGATCAGAACCTGCAGAAATGGAAGCTATTGATTGAGGTCCTTGAGAGTGCCGGAAAGCCAGGAAGCAAGATGATTGTCACTAGTCGTGTTCCAGATGCCATAACAATGACCAACTTTCTCAGACCATACACTTTGAAGCCTCTCTCACCAATTGAATCTTCGAAGCTTCTCACAAAATGGATGCAGAATTCTGCAGAGTTGCCACCACGGCTAGTTCCAATCAGAAAGATGATCGCTGACGCATGTTGTGGCGTGCCCTCGCTACTACTCAGTGCATCAAACAAGCTCAAGAGCATACGGAAGACTGAAGTTGCTTGGCAGCATGTCCTGAGCAGATTTGACCTAGTCTTCTACAAAGATGCACTTCTGTTGGATGCAACTTTCGTCAGTTATCAACAAGTACCTTCCAATATCCAGCAATGCTTTCTTTATTGTTCATTGTTCCCAATTCATAGCTTTACTCCTGAACAGTTGACTGAAATGTTTGTTGCTGATGACCTCACTAAACTTTCAAGAAGCAAATCTGACCTGCATATGTACTTCTCCAAGATAATGATAGAACACTACTATATTGTAGTGCAGAAACCTCGACAAAGAGAAAACGCTATTTATAAGATGCACCCTGGGATACAACTTCTTGCGCAAAGGATTAGCAGGGGATTTCACTCTGCAATAGATGCACGGAAGGAATTAGTTTGGCCTGCGGAAAATGCAGGCAATGCTCGGTGCCTCTCCTTACTTGTTGACTCCAAGACAAGCAAGCTTCCAACAGAATTGTTTGAAATGGGAAATTTGAGGACACTAATCTTGCTCGGAGATGAAAATATGCTTTTGTCTGACAATAAATGCTCAATCACAGACATCCCAGAAGAATTCTGCAAATGTCTGACAGCTATGCGTGTACTGCATATGCAATCTTGCAGGATCAAGAGAGTACCTAAGGCAATTGATATGCTTAAAAAATTAACTTATCTTAATCTCTCTCACAGTGAAATTGAGACAATACCAGATTCGATTTGCAACCTTCAGCTTTTGACGCACTTCAACCTTGCACGCACTGAGATTGCTGAAATGCCAGAATCAGTTGGAAAGATGCAAACTTTGCAGGTGTTGGATCTATCTCATTGTGAAAAACTACTTAGTTTGCCCGAATCTATAAGCAAACTTGTGAATCTTCAAATTCTAAACCTTGAAGGCTGTCATTACCTCACTATTTTACCAAGAAGCATGAAAAACTTGGGAAGTCTTGCCTACCTAAACGTTCTTGAATGCCCTTTACTAACTCAAATGCCCTGTCAGATGAACCAACTCACAAACCTCAAGATATTGCCAAGGTACATTGCAGTGGAAAATCACGAGCATACCATCTCAGAGTTGTGCCCCTTAGCTGGTTTGAAGGAACTCGGTATATGCAACATGGAAAATGCTTCTTATGGTGATGCAAGGAATGTAATCCTGCATAATAAACACAAGCTCGAGTCATTGACATTAAGTTGGACCAGAAGCTGTGGAGATCATACGACTAGTTCAAAAGCACAGCAAATACTTGAACTTCTCAAGCCAAACTGTGGTTTGAAAGTGCTATGCATTTTCTCATATCCAGCAAAGAAGCTTCCATCATGGATAACAAACATGCGACCGTACTTAAAATCACTTACTGAGATCAAGCTAGTTAATTTGGCATGTGAATGCCTACCTCCATTGGGGCAATTACCTCTTCTCAAGATTGTTGAATTATGTGGAATAGATGCTGTCACGTGTGTAGGTGACGAATTCTATGGGGATGATGGCACATTCACCTCACTTGAGAAACTCTCATTCATTCACATGCACAACCTAGAAGTATGGCTTCCATCAGAGAGAGAAGCACTTTTCCCAAACCTTCAAGAAATTACTATCACCCAATGCCCAAAATTCACTGCAGTACATGTGAAATTCCCAGTTGTCAAAAGCTTAATCTTGTTGATGAACAATGAGAAATTGATTGGATCTAGAGGAGCACTAGAAGGTTTCTCTCAGAACCTGAAATATCTGTCGGTTTCCCTATATGACGGGTTATCAGAGTGTTCAGAATGTGAAGGGCTGCGAGAACTTCATATTGAGGAACTTCATATTTCAAGGTGCACTGAACTGATCTCTTTACCCCATGGTATGCAGCATTTGTCATTCCTCCGAACCTTGACAATAACAGCATGCAGAAATTTGGAAACTTTGCCAGAATGGCTGAAGAATATCACCTCTCTCAGATTCTTGTGCATATCTGATTATCCAAAGCTGTGCATACACAAGAGTTTGAATAATTTGTCAAATATCCAAATTAGTCTAGAGTGAAGACCCTAAGTTCAACTTTGGGACAAAAATGCTTATGCAACAAAAGTAGAAAAATGTATACACATTGAATAAATGAAACTTTCGCTACTAGTCATCATTTCGGTATTTTTGCAGATAAGTTTCATCGAGGTATCATGATTCTGTCTGGTTCTAATCGATCGTGTTCCTAATTTATGGGATGTGTCCAAATATGTCCATATCTATACACCTCATTACATTCCAAGCAAAACAAAGTGTGTTCCTCCCTCCATATGCCTGAGGCCCTAATAAGAACCTATCTTTACTTTACACACACAAATGCATGCATTTAATATAGCCCTTGGATCTTTTTAGATTTTTTTTCTTAAGCAAAATATAGATTTTCTAGTATATAATAATTAGGGGATAATGTAATCATCTTCAACGCTTCCTTGTCCTATTTACAGCTAAAACAGACTTAGAGTTTAGATGGAGAGTGGTTTTTCAGATATTAGAATCGCATGATACCTCATACTTAAAAGGATTTTTTTAAGTCAATTTAGTAAGTAAGAACGAAGGAGAAAGTGGTACAAACAAAATGCAATCAGAACTTCTAAACAAAAAACATATAACCTGCTGGGTGTATATACAAACATACAGAGCACTAATGTACTCCCAGTCCCAGGCTCCCAGCTGAACGCCACTCATAGAGTTCTTCCAGGATAATTTTGCACACTCTAGACAAAGGAGAGGATAGAATCAGCAATAGCCTGTAACGAAAGAAAAGCCAGCCCCCTCTCTCGGTTCTGTCTTTAGGCGTAAAATCAAAGAGTAGAACTTCAAGGTAATTCTGCTATAAATTAAAAAAAAAAGTAATTCTGCTATGGCCGTTGGAGTTACTGACATACTAACCGCAAAATTTAGGCTTTGCAAGTCTGAAAGAGATTACGAGGTCAGTTAGGTACTTAGCTTGGGGAAACTTTAGTCTTCATCAGATCTATAGCGCGGGCATTTCCTCAAACGCCAAGCGCGCGTGGCGAATTGCCCCCCGTGCTCGAGACAACTCACCTCGTACGCTCTCACACTGTCGTACACAGAAGTCACAAAAGGGGCACGCATCCTCATCCGCCGTCTTGCCCGGATCAGTTGCCGTCTCGCCATTTCACCACCGCATGAAGGAGAGAGAGAGAGGTGTTATGGGACAGTGGTAGTGATATGCCATGGACGCTCTCGGCTCTAGTGCACCTCGCGGAAATTTGGATCTTCAAGACATGGCAGGGGTTGCCAGCGCCGGCGTCGGAGCCGGCCGGGCTCTCTCTTCTCTTTTCCATTTGTGTACTGTCTCTCTACTTGATCTGTCGACAAAGGGTATTTTAGGCCATATTTAGTTTCAAAATTTTTTCCAAAAAACATCACATCGAATCTTTGAACATTTAAATAAAGCATTAAATATATATGAACATTAAAATTAATTACGCGGTTATAGAGAAAATTACGAGACGAATCTTTTGAGCCTAATTAGGACGTGATTAGCCATAAATGATACAGTAACCAACATAACCAACATATGCTAATAACAAATTAATTAGACTCAAAAGATTTGTCTCGCGGTTTTCAGACGGAATCTGAAATTTGTTTTGTAATTAGACTACGTTTAATACTTCAAATATATGTTCAAAAGTTTGATGTGATATTTTTGCAAAAAGATTTTGCAAACTAAACTAGGCCTTAGTTATTCTACAAGGCAGTTAGATGCAAAACTAATAAAATAATACTTGATGGTATTTTGGTAAGAAGTTAAACTAATAGGTGGTATTTTTTAGTTGTAGTGTATTGGGTGACATTTTGTTAAAGCCATACGTATTGAGTGATATATAGTTAATTTTCTCATGCCATGTAGATGAAAATATTTCTAAAAATGTTCCTTCTCTAGTGCAGGCCATTTTAAACGGACCCATCTAAATTTATATTTCAGCCCCCACCGTCCACTCTCCCACCCTATCCGCCCTCTCTCCTCACCCTGTCGGTCGCGCCCGCGCCTCTCCCATCCTCCTCTATCGGCAGCCGGCAACGTCCCCTCCCATGCTCGACAGAGGCGGCGGCGCTTCGGGGCGGCAGCGGGCGGGGCGCCGCGGATCGACTTCAGGCCAGCGCGGATCGATGACGCGGTGGCCGACGGCAGTCAGGGCGATGCAGGTTGACGACGTGGCAGTTGTTAACGGTTGACGGCGCTCCACGGTAGTCAGTGCCGCTCGGGAACGGCAAAGGGGCTGAGGCTAGGGGGGCACCACACGAGCGTTGCTTGAGTCGTGCCTCTGACGAGAAATGTGCTTTTCACATGTCGCGAGCGGCTTCGGAGGGACAATATGTATAAATTAAGAATCAAGGTACATGTTTTATAAATTAAGGTAAATCATAATAAATTTACTAATAATTAAGCATTTGTTTTCTTGTATAATATGCTACCAAAAGTTTTTTTTACCCTTATTAAGTGGTAAGTGATCTCATCTTACTTGTTACATGGTAAGAGTCATACTAACCATTTGATCTTCTAAAATGGATGATCTATAATTACTTGGGAGTACTTTAAAAAGGCCTATAAGTGATAGGTATTTTGAATTTCTTCAACCTTTATTATCAACATGGCCACATGAGTAATTTTATCATAGTAACTTCCATATTGAAAGGAGTGATATAATATTTGTATGTTTCTTCGGGACCTACTATAGATCCCTTAGCTTTAACATTCTAGTTTAGTTTTCTACCATTCAACTTCACAGATCACATGTTTTTCTGGTTCAAATAGTGCACTTAATTTCTATGGCTTTTCTATTCCAAAGTTTCAAATATCTGTTTTTCAGTTCATAACTGTATATAGGCAGATCACATGTTTGGGGTTTTGGAACTTATTGAGGGCAGGGCCACTTATGGTTCTTAGGAGAAGCTTGTGGAAAATATTGAATTAGAAGAAATCCTATGATCTATTATGTATTTATGTCTCTCGTAGGTGTACATATATCGTACATAAGAGATAGATGCTTGGAGTACAAATCAAATATTATATTTTATCTATCTAGAATGCTATTTTTGTGTCTAGATATTCTATTGGGCTATGTTATCTCAAGCTATAGATATATTATCTTTACCATTCCCTATCAGTCATAATGGAAGTAAAGCGAACGATTATAGCTGAATTTGAAATATTGTGTTTTCATCATCTTTTCTTCTATGTTTTGTCATCATCAACTACATCTATGATGGATAATCATTCATCTTAGCGACTGAGTCTTCTTCTTCTTCTGTGTTGTCCTGAACTATACATACACACCTGTTTGGATTCCTCGGACGTGTCCTAGATGTATGGTACGTCCATATTATGAGAACTATATATACAACTGCTTTATGGTTTTAGTTTGCAATTAATAGCTACTACTCTTCAGGTTTGGTCCATGTTTAGATATTTGTTTTGCTTGTCTTTAAGGGGCCCTTTCATGTTAGGTGAACGAGAAAATACCGTAGAGAGTTCATCCTTGCTTCTTGGGAATGGAATAAGGGGTTACAAGGGAATGAAAACCGAGTCTCCAAATCCATTCTTCGGGTCAATCAAATATGTAGACACCTAAAGGGTTTCACTTACGGTGCGAGCCGCCAAAACCGTAGCGCCGCACAGCCGCGGATCCCCACGGTAACCGTGAACACCGCGAAAACCACAATAAATTTGAAAACAAAAAATTTTAATTTAAAACCATGCGGTAAACGTGGTTACCGCGTGGTTTCGCGCGGTAACCACGGTAACTACTTGCTAGAACAGCGTATGAGAACGACGGAAACCGTGGTTTCTCGCACGATTTTTGCGGCCGAAACCACGGTTACCGCGACGAAACCGCGGTTGCCGCGAGGAGACCGCGGGTGTGATGTAAAATGCAAAAAAACTTTAAAAAATCTAAAAATATGCATGAAAAATAGGAAAATATTTTGTGAATATTTGGGACATAGGAAAAATAGGACAGGTTATAGGGAAAACAAGAAAATTTTCACATGACCTTTTCTAAATTCTTAATATTGCAACATACAAACATACACTATCATATCACCCTTCGTCAAATAATTCACACCAATAAGTAACAACAACTTCATTTTGATTGTTGCGTCACAACTATACCTACTACCCATTATTACTAACATGACATATAATTTTTCTCCATACCTATTTTTCATATATCTATCATGTATTTGTATTTCAACATTATGTACCCTAGTGTCTAGTGCAAATTAATAATGTCTCAACAACAAAATATTCTTATCCATCTTCCTATGAAATATTATTTGCAATAGGCTATTTTTTAATTTTGTTTTCCGAAATTCTTGTTTATGATTTTTAATTACGCCGGAAAATACACTTTTCATGAATTTCTTTGACAAAACTACGCTACATATCAACCTATAGAACATATATTTTTTCATTAAATTTCCTGAAATTTCAAAAACGATGAATGGTCTAAATGAGAAGGTACTAACAGGCTAAAAGTCATCGTGGAGGGGTAATTTCGTGTTCGAGGTAGTTACTCGATCGTCTCTGTCTGCAAGTCACACCCAAACATTCGATCGATCTCCTTCGACTGTCACCTCTTTCTCATCCGCAGCGTGCTGCCGTGTCTCGTTGATCATCCCCGTCGTGCCCTACCTCGTCCGCCTCCTATCAATTTTCTTGGCATGCTTCTAATGTCAGCCCATCTCACGTATTTGATTTGGAAAGCTTCGATATTGCAATTAACAACCTGAGTAAAAATGTCAGCAACCTGCAAACAACGCATTTAGGTGCACGGCAGACAAGTTGCAGCAACCCTGCAATAGAAGAGAACGCGTTGTTCTGGTTGGGATGCCTTTTGTTTTCATTGCCGTCGTTGCTCTTGCGATCGAGTCGGCGAGGGGCGGCGTTGGTGGAGGAATCACATATTTTACAAACGAAATGTAATTTATGAATAAAATTTTTATTCTCAGCGAGTGAAAAATAAATTATAACTAGAAAACTCCAAAATTCAGACTCATGAAAACTTACTTCTGCTCTATGTGGCTAGCACACAGAGAGAGCGTTGTCTCACCACTCACAACCTAGTGAAAAGGTGTTGGCAAAACCAGTGACCCTGCCCTCGTGCTCCGTCGAGCCGGAGGCCTGTCGGAATCTCTTTGTCACATATTGTTACACCTCTACGGTGTGGAGAATGATCAAGTTCTGGGTGGGGCTAAGAGCAAGGCTATAAGGGCACGTATAATGATGCCTATTAGCTGACTCTCTCAATCGCCACGTAAATAAATTTGGTGATGGGTAGGAAGAGAGGAAAGGAAAGAGAAAAGCTGTTGTCATGCATGGCAACGGCTTAGAGTCGACTCTTAGCATTTATTAAAGGAAACTTTCTTGCATGAGAATGTATAAAAAGGAAACTAGCTTAATAAAAAATATTTTATTGCACTAATGAAGAGACCACACCTGACTTTACCTTTGTATATATCATTTTAAAATAGATTCTTGTTGCTGACGTGGCTTGAGATAGAGCCCACAATAGGCTCTACTGTTGAACATGCTCTAAGCTGGCTAAATGCTTATGTGGAGGAGAGAGGGGATGAGAGAGATGTAAGCAGGTTGTAAGCTTGCTGCCAGCTCAAGCACAAGAACCAAGAAACTCTACGAGAGTGGTACGTGGATCCTACATTAATGATGAAGAGCTAACTAGTATATGGGTGGGCTAAGAGCTGGCTATAAGAAGTCTTGGCTATATTATTAGCCTTGCTCTAAGCTTTAGCTTAACTTCGGAAGCATGGAAGGCACTTGGCGAGTGGTGGACTAACGAGAGGTTGCTTTGACGAACGCGCTACAGGGACAACTTTGATTGTCTGGTTTAGCTAGTGTGTTGGTTGCTGCCAAGAAGAGGAATGGTCGTGTTTTCAACCAGTCCAGTCGCCCTGCAGCTCAACTAGTCCAAGATATGGTTTTTTGAACTGTTGCCACAACGAACGCCCATGTCGCCCAAGCCCTAGGGCAACCCAGGTAGCAAAACAGGTTGGCTGCCGCCACCACCCCTCCCTCCTCTTGCCTCGTCGCCGCCTTAGCGGCTCGCCGACCAAATCGTGTGGCAGCAAGGACGGCAGCGGCGGGGCCTCCCTAGTGAGGCTGCGACCCCTAAGGACAGGGGAGGCACGGAAGGAGGTCAGGGGGTCAGCCGGGGTTATTGGCGGCATACACATCCTACAAGCCAGCGAAGAGCACACAACAACTTGGTTGGTGGCAACGGGCTTTATGGAGCTATGTAGATGACTGACGAATCCATTGTTTATACGAGTTGGTACCAGAAGGGTGAAAGGGTAATTGTGGGTGAAAACCTAGCCTGGCCGTTGGCTGGCTGATGACGACGATGTTGTGAGCGCCATTACCCTTTTTGGAGGCGTCATTATAGTTTTGGTTCCCTTCTAACCATACCAAATGTCTGGGTGAAAGCCTTGTTCTATTTTGGAACAAGCGGTGGTGGTGTTTCATGTCATGCCCCCCTAGAGGCACCATTTCGAATAACCTTCTCGTGCAACTATGATCGCTAGTGGTCTTCTATTTCACCTCAGTTGTTGTGTTAGCTTAGTAGTTTTGACGAGGCTTGTCTCCTTGGCTTCCAGTGTCCTGTTAGCGATCGAGTAGTTCTCTTTGTCTATTTTTGCTTCATGGAGTCGAAGTTGCTTCGTTGTTAGAGGTGCGATGACGCTCAACAATGATGACGCACTGCAGTCTCTGGCTTAGTTTGCTAGCATCGGCCGTGTGCAGATTGTGGTGATTTGGTGGATTTGGCTGAGGCCCACCTGATGTAGTCGGAGTTGGCTATCCATCATGGCGGTAGGATTGGTAACATTTGCGTTTGTAGTGAAATCGAAGCTGCTGCGTTGTTTTGGACGACAAGCTTGGCAACACTTTCACAATTGAGCTATTTTTGCTGCTTCGTGGAGAGTTTAACTTAGTCACCTTTGTTGGGCTCCGTTGATTTGCGAGACTTCTCTCGTCAAGAGTTGTTCGTTGTTTTTTAATCTTGTCTGGATTTTTTTCTCCTATTTACGTGAAATAAAATTAGCAGTTCTCCCGCCGGTTTTGGTTAAAAAAAAAAAAAACTGGTCCAAGATACCAGAGATGAGGTGTCGGCCTGGAGCATCGCGGGAGTGCTGCATCGATACCGCGAGTAATCCCCCGTGATAGCTTGAGGGCTTCTTCAATATTTGTTTGGTAGTTTGAGGGCATCTTCACGACAACTTCTTGTCGTGAATGTTCTACCTTTATATGTAAATCTGTAAATTCTTTCTCCTTAACGAAATACGGTCGGCCATCTTTTGGCTGAACCGGCAAAAAATTGAAAAAGAAAACTTACTTCTGCTAGTATCTTACTAGTGATAAGATGACACTAGTGTAGTTCCTCTCCGGTTAGAACTAATATTAGCATTGATTAAAAATGGTATTTTTACTTTATTAATTAATCGATTAGTAGTATTTTGTAATTTTTTAACAAAGATCATAATAAAAATAACGATATTACACCTTTAAATTTTTATTACACATAATATTGTTGGTAGTATAATTTAATCACGGATAAAAATAAATAATGGTGTCGATTAAATTCTAGAATGCACCGGAGAACACCTCAGAGAACAAACACATACGTACTCAGCAGGTAAGGATTTTGTCTATTTAACAAATCCACGAGTATAAAAAAATAGATCATATATAACTCATAATAAAATAAAAATTCATTAGGTTCAAAATCGTGGGGCCATTGCCATCTCTGTACGGGCCCCGGGTGCACCGGGCGATCTAAGCTATGTCGGACTCGGACACTTTTGGCGGAATTTCCTCCGCCACCGTCTCGACCTCGCCGCGGCAAACGAAGAGCATACAGAATCCCGCGACAATCGTGGAGCCGGCCAGGCCCCATATCACGGCGGCGACCGGGAAAGGCATAAGCGCAGCTACTCTATGTGAGAACATGACTGTGAGCGCCGTGGAAACGGCCCAAACGCCGGCTTTGATACGCCTCCCGCTGGAGGAGCCCGGGGGCAGGCTCTCGAACACCCGGAGCAAGCAGAGGAGCGAGAGGAGCATGACGGAGGCGGCCAGCACGAAGGCGACTGACCAGGGATCGCGCCGCGAGTGGTAGATGGCCGTGCCGCAGTTGACGGCGACGATGGTGAAGGCGAAGGCCGACGTGCACCGGCTGTCTTTCCTGCAGGGAGCCGAGGCGCACAGTGATTCGGCGGCGCCTTCGCCGGGGGCGTCGGCCAGTCGCTCGTAGTCGCAGACCGGTGAAGCTTTGGTGCTCACGGGGAGGCTTGCCATTGTCGGATGCGTCAGCCTTCGGCGTAGAGGAAGGGATTATCGAGCTTTCTGATGTTTGGGGTTCAGCAGGTACCCACCGGGCATCCTTCCTCCATATATAATGCTGTGCTGTGCTGTGCGTCGTGCAGCGTACAGTGTATATATGACTTTTACTCGGGTGCTTCATTTTTCTTCTCTGAATACGCGTTGGACCGGAGACCCGGATATATTACTCTCTGCACGTCTTCACCATTTATTATATATGTATATATATGTGTCATGTGTGTGTTTGGAGGGGAAGGGAGACATGACACACTTTTAACGGTTTGACAGCATGAGCTCCGGGAACCGAAGCACGATATATCGCGAAGTCAGTGACGCGGAAATCCGACGGGCAGTCGCACAGAGGAGGCGCCAATGCGCCATGTCTGACTGTGCTTCGGCCTCCAGGGGAATGATGCTACAGTGGTGGAATTCGCTTTGCCGGGGCGTGTTTGGACGGGAACTTCCACGGAGATGGAGGATAGGAGATCCAGTTTTTTTTTATGCCGGTGTCTTCTGTGCTGGGGCAGCTTGCTGCCTGTTCGATTTGATCCAGCTGGATTCACGCTTCAGCCTTGCAGAAAGGATGCGGAGCAGCGGAGGCCCATACGGCCATATCATCTCATATTCTCATGCGTGAGAAACCAGGTGAGTGATCGGTTATCATGGTTTATAAGTATTTGCTGCCGCAGCATTAGCTCAGTTGGTCAGAGGTATGTTAAATCGAGAGCCAACGATCTGAAAACTACTTGCTATTTAGGGTTTACCGTCAGCGTCAGCATTTACATTAATTAGTCTACTCATATCTGTGTGACCGTTTACCGTGATGATAACTGTTTACGAAATTTTCTTCGAAAGTTAACACGAAACAAAGCTAGCAAGGAAAGGAAAGGACTGAGCAGTTTCCTCGAGTGTTACGGTCACGTCACGGCGGCCTTACGGTTGGAACAGAAGACTTAAAAGGAAATATCTTGATCTTTTCTGCTAAAGTCGCCGTTTGTTTCTTCCGTGAAAGTGCATCGCTGTAGACCGTAGTTATGCTGGTACCCCCATCGCTTTCACATAAGTCTTTGATATTTTATGTTTCAGTTTATCTATTTCTTAATTTATTATGTGGAAGCCCAGTATTTTACATGGAGCACCATAAAAATCTGGAGTAAAAATCTGGAGTAGGGCTCTGTTTCCTTCAGCTTGGAATTATTATAATTTAGATTATTAGAAGTAAACTGAAAGAAACAGACGAAGTAGCTTATTATAATCTGGAACCCAGCTTATTATAATCTGATAAGCTCATTTATGTGAGTTTTTTCTAGCTTATTAGGTGAAAAATTACCCGTCATGTCATCCCACTCCCTCTTTAGACTTGCAAACCCAATAATCTAGGTTATAATAATATAGAAAAGAAACAACTCACAACTTATTCTACTACAGATTATAACAATCTAACTTATAATAATCTGACTCAATAATCTAGATTATAATAATCTTAAGCTGAAAAAAAAGGGCCTTAATTAGTCTACCAAAATAACCTGCATCAATTATTCTTCATTAGGATCTAATCCAAACCAATACAACTTTAATTTTAGCCCTACCTGCACCAAACCATTTGGTTAAAATGGATCCAATCCACTCTAACAGAATGGATGTACCCATTAAGTATATATAAAACTCGGATCTAAAATTTTAAAACTCACGTTCACACTATAAAAGTTTATCAAATTTGACTAAAATTTGGTGCGATGATTTATTATGTATAAGTGCAAATTTTGATCTATTTCTACATGTGGGTCCTACATATCTCTATTCTCTTATCCACTGGCTACCCAATTAAAGGATCCATTTGCCCTCCATGGATCAAATCATTTAAAACCTGAAATTACATAACTAAATTTAGACTATATCAATCCATTTGTCTTAATTTATAACCCAATCTAATCCAAATCATTTGAAGTAACAATCCATTTGCATTCAACCAAAGACAATTCAAATTAAAGCCCAAGTCATCTAATCTATTTCCATTTAATCTATTAGCAAGCCTAAACACCGCCACCCACTACCCTCACCCTTCCCACTCCAACCTAGCCAGCCACGCCTCCCCTCCCCTCTATAATGCTATGTTCTCCATTCGCTAGTGTTAATACCAAATCTATTGATTTGATGTGTTGAGTACACATGAAGGCCTGCGAGATATGTTTAGCTCTTGCAGGTCTTAGATATTGATGAGATGCGAGCACGTTAGTCGGTTTAATCCTATAACTAATAAGATGACGATGTAATACCGATTAGCCAATAGGTTGAACAATCTACTGTTAGAGAATTGGATCAGTTAGAAGCTCGATACAAATAGGCTCGAATAGTTAGATAAACAATAGAGTTTTTGCTACAGTAAGCTAAAATCAACTTGTATATATTTATAAGTTGATGCAATACTTAAATAACTCAACGACTGAAACTCCGATGAAACAATGATTGATGCCTACTGACTTAAATAAATCTAACTTACAACCACAACTCAACATATCGAACCTAACCGATACGATATAAGGTTGATAAGTGTCTGATAGATATAAGCAAGCTAATATAACATCAGTGGTCATGCATTAAATTTAAACATAGTAGTAAAACCGTCAATTTGATATTTAACACATCAAATAAGAGCGGCTAACCCTTCGATAAAACATTAGCACAAATATATTGTTTTAACAAGATTCAGATTATCAACAACAATCCAGTAGATTGAACCTAACCAGTGCAACATGAGATTATAATTTGATCTGATTGAGTTAATAGATATGTCTAATGTAATGAATATAACACATCTGTCAAAAGCATCATTGTGATTGTAGAAACATATAGACTAAGACAGAAGATCAGCTCTAACCGAACATTTCTAAATAAACTGATACATCTCTAAACACAATGACATTAAAGATATAATTGAAATATCAGGTATGCAAATATACCAATCAAGCCAAAGTAATATAAGAGATCGAAACGATGCAGTTAAACCATACCAATACAGCCTTAAATAAGCCTCAGTGGACGCGGCTCCTGTGCGGCGCTCACCTATCACTGCAGACAATCCTCTTCCCAGTGCACATATGCAATGCCTCGGTGGCTCGGTGCAGCTCAGAGGCCCTGTTTGTCCCCGAAGCACTTGGCTGGAAACATCACAAGAGTACAGGTACAGCATTGCCTCACGATATGTACAAGTACAACCAACACTCCGAGAGTCGAATTCGAACTGGCCGCTGCGCAGCCACTGGCCTCGTCTTTGGAGTGTGTTCCATTCCTATAAACTGTAAAGAAAGTATCTCGTCTAAAGAAACCTCTCTAAGAAAACGAAGAAAAGCAATCAAGGGATTGTTTTGAGTTTTTTTTATTAAAAGGTCGAACGACATATTTTAAAAAATAATTTATAAATAAGAGTTATATATACATATTCTTAATGATTTTAAAAGCTGATTCTGAAAAATAAACTTCGCTAAATAAACTTTAAAATCAACTATAAATTTAAGATTAAAAATTCAAATTTTAGCTTATAAACATAAGCCTAAACGAAAAGGAAGATTGTGTTAAGCTTTTCGAAAACAAAGTCGGAACACAACTGAGAATTGCACAACTAATTACTTTCACCTCCAAACTTTACCACTAGCTTTGAAGACACTCAAAAAGCAATATACCCCTCTATTTAAAAAGTAATTCTTAGCTATGCGTCATATAAATCTGGATACAATGTTTGTGTTTTTCTCAGGTTGAGACACTACTACAAAAACCGTTTTTGCAAACGGGCCAGAGTGATTTTCGCATCGTCTGCGAAAATGCAGATCTTTGCATGCGGACAGGGCACAGCATGCAAAGAGAAAAAATCACGAAAAAAAATAAAATTCCAAAAAAAAACCGAAAAAAACCTAGCGCCGCCGCCCGCCCGAGCTCGTCGCAGCCGCTGCTTCCGATCCCGTCGTCAGCCGCCCGAGACCGCCGCCGCCACCGCCCGAGACCGCCACTGCAGCCGCCGCCCCAGACCACCACCGCCGCCGCCACCCGAGACCGACGCTGCCACCGCCGCTCCCAGATCCGCCGCCGAGCACCGAGCTCTACCGTAGGGCGGCGGATCCGGCCCTCCCGTGGACGGCGTCGCCGGATCCGTCGCCCCCCAGATCCGCCACCGCCGTCCGTCACCGTAGGAGGCGATCGTGATGCCGACGCAGACGTCGAAGAAGTTGGCGAACTGCAGCACGCTGCAGAGCCTCACATTGAACCCGCCGAGGCTGGCGCGGACGACGTCCATGTAGGTCCGGTTGTGTGGGCCGGTGGCTGGGTCGCCGGACCGGTAGCACTCGACGGGGAGCACGGAGCAGCGGTAGATGACGCCACCGAACAGCACCATCACGGCGGGGCCGCCCAGGCGCCCACCCATCCCAGCTGTGCCACCCCCACACCAGCGACAGCACCCCGGACCCGATCACCGCCCTCACCGCCATCACCGCCCTTTGCCCACTGTCGACAAGAAGAGAGGAGAGGAGAGGAGAAAAAGAGAGAGAGGGAGAGAGAACATAAAAGAGAGACAAATAAATAGGTGTTTGAAAAATTTCGAAATAGTGAGGAGGGAAAGAGAGAGAACGATCAAAAAAAATATCGGTATTTTTATATGCGGTCACCTAACCGTCCGTATACGAAAATAGATTTTTACATGCAGCTATTTAAGAGGACCGCATGCAAAAATAATTATTAAAAATATCAATTTAGTATCAAATAATTTTTCGGGTAGTAAATGATTTAAAATAAAAAAATTGTCAAAACAAAGTTGTATAACTTATAAAGAACTACAACTTTTGTATTCGTTATTTTTGTATATGACTTTGATTGAGCAGTTTGAATATGAATTTCAAATTATGAGAACTTCAAACAACCTTTTCAAATGCTAAATGATTTCAACTGAAAAAGGCATCAACAACAAAGTTATATAACTCATCAAGATCTATAACTTCTATTTTGATCATTTCTTCATCCGATAAAGTAATTTACAAGATTATTCACAAAATGTATATCTCTTATATAGTTTAAAACTATACAAACTATACAAGAGAATATAAGAGATATATATTTTGCGAACAATCTTACGAATCACTTTATCGGATGAAGAAATGATCAAAATAGAAGTTATAGATCTTGATGAGTTATATAACTTTGTTACAGTTTTTTAAGTGGCCCGTATAGAAAAATCGATTTTTTTCATGTGGACACTTAAGTGAGCCGCATGGAAAAATGAGCTTATTTTTGCATGCGGCCCTCTTAAGAGGCCCGTATGAGAAAATCGATTTTTCCATACGGACCACTTAAGCAGCCGTATGGAAAAATGATCATCGAATTTTGCAGACGCCACTAGTTATGATCCACATGGAAAAATGAGGGGATCTCGTACATAAAAATCACTTTTGTAGTAGTGAGACGAGAGATAAAATATTATCTATTTTTTATTATAGCTATTTAATAGTATAAACGATCAAATTAACTATTAAAAAGTTAAACATCTATAAAAAAATTACTAACACCCACACACATATATATAGCAAAGCTAATATGTGTACCCCGTAGAATAAGCCATAAGGCCCAAACCCACCTCCCACGTCCTTCTAAGGGCCCAAAATCTCTCTCATGGCCTGGTCAAACCTCTCCCACGTCGGTTAAATCCGTCCTTTAACCTTTCTCCACACATCACATTTGTTCAGTCCCGTCTGTCTAGTAATACGAAGACAAAAAACAATAACATGCCTTATAAAATACAGTAACAACATCATGACGGACCATGGTAGTGAAAACGATTTTATAAAATAATATAAGACACATGAGATATTGTTCTCTAAAGATTAGAAATACAACCTTTTAGCTCTCCCACATGTATTAATTGTATTGGAGTAATAGTATGCAATCACACCTATGTTACTGCCCTTCGATCATGATATTATTATACTTATGTCACGACGTTACTGTAATTGTGCAGTAACAGCACACATGCTACTGCACTTATACCGATATGTTACTGCATAATTACAGTAACAATACTCATATTTTATAGTAACATAGTGTTATTGTTACATAGAATGTATAGCATTACTGTAGCTATTGTCATAACATTAGTGTATACTAATATAAATCCTATAGATATTTCTTAAGATTTTAAACTTTAAACAATTTTATCTCTTACCTCATATATTATTTTTTAAAAACGTTTCTACCGAATTGTTAGAAAAAATGCTTTAAAAAAGTAGATCCCTCATGGGTATGTTTCGACGTTGTTACTGTGAATTAGTTGACGTGTTACTGTATTTTTTTCTTCGTGTTACTGCAGAATTACTAGGAGACGAGAGGTGCTTAGATAGACAAGAGAGGAAGCCCATAAGGGGTTGACCCACGTGGGAAACTCTTTGACCAGCCTTTAATTGAGGTGAGGATGATTTTTGAGCCTTGGAAAGAGGGGTGGGAGGTAGAATGAGCCTTGGGAGGTCTTGGAAGTGAGGGGGTGTAGAATAATTTATACTAATGGGTGCGCGTATTAGTCTTATATATATATATATACACACACAACACACACATACGCACATTAGCCATAGTATGTATTAAAAATATATTGTTTAATTGTTCGGAAAACATGAAAAAAAAACCTAAAAAAAAAGAACACAGCCATAGTATGTTCATATTTCTAGCTAAGAATTAGTTCCTTATGGACGGGGAATGCACATGTTTTAGAATAACAATGCCATAATAAATAAGCGATTTTAATAAATTGTTTATTTACACTATATGCATTCGTTTTCTTTCCAAAACATGATATATTATATTAAATAATTAATATTAAATAAAAGAAAAGATTACAACCTCGTTGCTTGCCCAACATCTTGGAATGCCAAGAGAGATGTAAGCAAATGAGTGTAGCCATAACGCGTTACTCAACTTTGTCACGCGCCAGTGCGCCACCATCTTCATTCCTTATATAGAACAGCAACCCAACGCCACCAAACAAATTTTATTATTTTTATTCTTATAAAACAAAATTTTATTTTTTATTTCTTAAATTTAAGTTGATTTTGATTTTTTATTATAGTTTATTTTATTATTTTTTCTTTTAGATCACTAAGAATATACATACAAAAATTTTACCTATAACTTATTTTTAATTTATTAATAAGTCGTTTCACTTTGCGTAAATAAGCCTAAAGATAGGTTGAATCCAATACATTGTGTATTGGCTGCGCTCGTTTGACATATTATTTTCAGTATTTTACTTAGCTTTTGTATATATGGTCCTTAGACTGTTAAGCAATGTGTTTTTTGCAAAAAAAAGTTTTTATAAATAAGTTTATCGTATCATATTTTTAAAGTAGATTTTAAATTTTATAATAGCTAATTTTATTATTATAAATTAAAAATTAAAAATTAGATAATAAACACCTCCTTTGTCATCATCGACACCCGGCAGGCAAGTCTTTCAAAGTCTTCATCAAGTATCTCATGAACAAAGTAGCCACTAATAAAGAGATGGAAATGGTAAAAGACTGCAAACAAGTGTAACGACATGAACAGCAATAAAGAAAAGTTTAGAGTGCCTAACAGAAATGATATGCAATGTGCTTCGGATTCTATACCGCTATGAATCTCCTTAAATCTGTACCAATGTTAGAGCATCTATAAGAAAAATGACTAAATTTTGACTTAAAAAATTTAGCCATCCATTTTAGTTTTTTTAACTTGAATTCTTAGGGCACCCCCAATACCAAGTTCTTAGAAAGGTGCTTAAAAACAGCGTTAGCTCAGCGCTATACTTAAAAACATATTTAAGCACATCTGTTTAGCACCACATTGGAGGTGTCCTTAGAGCATCTCCAAGAGACTATCCATCTCCACTCTCCAAATCCTGGCAAGAGGAGGATGACAAGAGGGTCCCACCCACATGGGACTCATGGATAGCAATTGTGCTAGTGGGGGAATGTATTCTAGATTTGACCATTGATGACTCAAGTTTAGCCATTCAAATAACATGACAAATCAAATAGTTATTCTCTTGGAGGATTTTTTTTATGCAAAATTACCAAATTTAAGTATGGCGAGTGAGATGGTCATTCTCCTAGAGATGCTCTTATAGCACGAGGGGAAAAAAAAAGGTGGAGCAAGCCAGCTGCCAGCATGGTCCATCTGAGGGGCTGTTTAGTTCTAAACAATTTTCACATAAAAACATCATATCAAAACTTTGGATACTTAAATAGAGTATTAAACATAGATAAAACGAAAAACTAATGACACAGTTACGTGAGAAATCGTGAGACGAATCTTTTAAGCCTAATTAGTACGTGATTAGCCATAAATGCTACAGTACCCCACATACGCTAATGACGGACTAATTAGGCTCAAAAGATTCGTCTCGCGGTTTCCACGCCAGCCATAAAATTCGTTTTTTCATTCGTGTCTGAAAACCCTTTCCGATATCCGATAACGTCCGATGTGACATGTAAAAAAAAAATTTATGTGACCAACTAAACACCCTTGAGCTTCTTGTATACCGAATATTTGTCGAATGACGTGGGAACAGAAGCCCATAGAATTTCCTTGACCCCGTTACAAACTTCTCCACTGATCTGCACCTTGAAATTCACGAGAATGTCGTGTGTTCATTTCGACGTTAATTTCGTGGGAGGTGGGCCGGTGGTACCAACTCCTCCCTGACACCGACCTACTCCTAACGACGTCCGTCGAAAACGACACTGTGTACTACAATGCGTGAGTACGAGTTTCGGGAGAAAAGTTTTTATACATCGTAAGATACGTAACGCTAAAAGTTAGTGAGGGATTCACATACATCATAAGATACTCCCATATTTTTTTTTTGATGTTGGCTAGTTTAATTTTAAACTAACTCACGTTAAACATTTACACCTAGAGGGAATACTAATGTTAGGACTATTCAAACCACATCCAAATGCTAAGATTGACGAGAGCACGATTCACTTAATATAAAATATTATGGACATACTATAGCGATGACTCTTTATCCATAGGCTAAGATTGATGAAGGCGCGATTCAATAAATACAAAACATTATATACATATTGTAGCGATAACTCTGAAACACTTAGTCTACATCATTCTTGGAAAAAAATGATAAGATTTCATACTGTCATTTACTTGAGTCGTAGACTCGTAGTTACCATGTCAATCCTACGCTCTTAGGCAAAATATCCATCTTTTGGTTTATTGGAGGAATAAGTGAAACAACATATTTACAATCGAAAAATAATTACAAATAAAAATTTTATATACGTATCATTAACTATTTAAAAGTTAAGATTAGAAAATAAATTACTATAAAAAACTCTAAAATTAACTGTAGGTTAAAATTCTAGCATAAACATGAAGCAAAAGATAAGAACAAAAAACGAAACTACAGTTTACAAATCACTTGCACGGTAAATCGCCGTATTTGGAATTCGCTTGATGTACTTCCACTTATACTCTGATGTCTTCTTATCCAGGTGTATACGCCATTAAATATTTTCCTAGTACACCCAAACATAGGATCACAGGAAGCCTGTCATTTCGAAATTTGAAAATTTCCAAATCGCTGAATTCAATCCACTTCCTATACAATGCACAATTTTTCGACAAGTACAACAGCTTCGTACCCCAATTTGTCTGGTTATGTAAGGTACCAATCGCATGAACAACCCAGATCATACTAGTAAAACACGATCACACCAAACGATCTTTCCCCTTCCCCAACTTCCAAACCTTCAATACGACCCCCAACAGCCACCAAACCTTCCCCTCCGCGAGCTCCACGACGACTTCTCCGGCGGGCTTCTTCCACCGCACCACAAGACAGGAAATCCAGCCTCGAGAGATCCCAAATCCAGCTCACTAGACAAAGCCAAAGCGCCGAGCCCGCCGCACAGTAGGCTGCAGCAACGGGACGCAGGAGACCAGCGGGGCAACCAACAAGCCAAGCAAGGCATCCGCTCCGCCGCTCCGCTCCGCTTGCCTTGCCCCACACCACCTCTCTCGCCGGCCGCGCCTCCCCAACCCAAAATCCCCACCCCAAAAATCCAAAACTCAAACCCTCTCCCGTCCATGTCGTCCCGCTTCCTCGTGCCGCCGCCGGGGGCCGCCGACCGGGCGGGGGGCGACGCCGGGGACGCGGCGCTCGCGCGCGACATCGTGACGCTCCACAAGGCGCTCTCCCTTGACCCCAATTCTTCCTCCTCCTCCTCCCGCCGCCGCCGCTCGCTCCCGCTCCCGCTCACAGCCCCGTCCGTCGCCGACCAGGCCCGGCAGAAGCCCAGGCTGAAGCCTTCCTCCTCCGCGCGCAGGCTCTTGCCGTCTGCTTCGTCGTCGTCGGGCGCAGCGGCCTCGACATCCTCGAGCTCGTCCTTCTGGAAGAAGTCTCTGACGGCCATCTCGCACCTCGGCCGCCGCCGCCTTGATTGCGCGTTCACCCTGCACGTGCACTCGGTGGACGGCCTCCCCGCCGCGCTCGATGGCTCCCCGATCTCCGTCCACTTCCGCCGGATGTCCCTGAGCGCGTCCACCCGCCCCGTCGCGGCGGCCCTCGGCGCCGCCTCGTTTGAGGAGGTGTTGACGCAACGCTCGCCCGTCTACTTCTCCCGCAGCGCCAAGGCCGCGGTCAAGTACGAGCCTCGGGCGTTCATCGTCGTCGCCTCCACCTCGGCGCTCGAGCTCGGCAAGCACGAGGTTGACCTCACTCGCCTGCTCCCGCTCTCCTTCGACGATCTCGAAGAGGGTGGCGGCTCTGGGTTCGGGAAGTGGAGCACGAGCTTCCGGCTGTCCGGCCCAGCCCGCGGCGCGCGGCTCAATGTCACCTTCTCGTGTGCGCTTGTAGGCGCCGGTGCGGAGCAGCACAAGGGAGGGGAGGTGGCGGGGCTGAGGCGTGGTTCCATGGCGCGGCAGGTGTCAGTGCAGACACCTACACCAGTTCCGGCGCGGAGCCGGGATGTGAGAGTGCTACACGAGGTGTTGCCAAGCGGGAGGACTGTAAAGGCTTTGCCATTTTTTGGTGATGCAGGTCTCGATTCGAGGAAGGAGGAGGTGTCAACAGTAGAGTCTGAGGAGAACGAGTCGCCACAATCAAAGCATTGCACATCTGTGGAGGTGAAAAAGGCGGACGTGGCACATCCAGAGGGTGACTGTGATGGTGCGGAGTTCAGTGTGGTCGAACAGGGAGTCGAGATTGCTCTTGAGGATCCAGAACAGCTCAAATCTGTGGGGACTGATAATGTAGCTGATGGAAAGGAGGACTTTAGGGATGGAGTTGGAGAAAAAGGAGAGCCCAAGGCTATGTCAGTAGGTGTTGCGCGCCCTGAAGAAGGTAGTGTTGGAGTGAAGCCGGAAGAGGGGGCCAGTGATGTTGCTTTTGATAGTGAAGATGCTGGAGAGGTCTCAATGGTCAAAGCGGTTTCATTATCTACTGCAGAATTGGATGGCGATGATCAGTTGGATGCAGATTTGGATGATCTGGGGTGTCTAATCAATGATCTCTCAATTGTTGAGCCAGAACAATTTGACTCACCTACCGTAGAAGATAAACATTCTAGGCGATTGAGCTATGTGGGTGTGACAGACAGCTCTAATTCCGCTAGTAGGATGATCAGATCACGCAGCATGGATGCTTCATCTGATTTTGTTGCTAATGAGTTTTTGGATATGCTTGGGATAGAGCATAGTCCATTTGGAGCAACCTCAGGTAGTGATTCAGAGTCACCAAGAGAGCGTCTTTGGAAGCAGTTTGAAAAGGAAACTCTAGCATCTGGGAATGGTATTCTTGGTTTGGACTTTGAAGATGAAGCGGAAGAACCTAGTAATGAAGATGATATGGAAGAAACCATAGAAACCAGTTGTGAAGCACATGATTTTGATCTCTCTACAATCATACGTGAGGCCGAACTTGAGCTTCAGAATGCAGTTCAGCCCATAGAGACCAGATTTCGAGCCAAGTCGCTGGAAGATGAAGAAACTGAAGCCTTGATGCGGCAATTTGGACTAAATGAGAAGTCTTTCCAATCTTCTCCACCCGGAAGTAGAAGTGGCTTTGGTAGTCCCATTGACCTTCCACCTGAGTCACCCCTTGAGCTACCACCTTTGGCTGATGGCTTGGGTCCATTTGTTCAGACAAAAGATGGAGGGTTTCTGCGTTCGATGAATCCAGTCCTATTCAAAAATGCGAAAAATAATTGCAGCTTGGTCATGCAGGCTTCTTCACCAATTGTACTACCAGCAGAGATGGGCTCTGGTATTATGGAGATACTGCATGGTCTGGCCTCAGTGGGAATCGAAAAGTTATCAATGCAAGCAAACAAACTTATGCCCTTAGAAGATGTCAATGGCAAAATGATGCAGCAGATTGCTTGGGAGGCTTCTCCAGCTCTAGAGTCTGCTGAAAGGTCAGCCTTTCTTGCCATATATTTTCTGCCATTTATCTACATCATCTTGTGTTGATTAAAGGTTTTTCCTTTTTTACCAATGCAGATATGACCTATTGGATGATCATAGCATGGATGCTTTAGCTGGAGGGATTGGCAATACTACCTTTGGAAAGAATAAGAAGGGGAAGTGTACTGATCTGTCATCATCATTAGGTAGGGAAAGTACTTCAGAATATGTTTCACTGGAGGATCTTGCACCATTAGCCATGGAAAAGATTGAAGCCCTTTCCATCGAGGGTCTCAGGATACAATCTGGCATGTCAGAAGAGGATGCACCCTCCAATATCAGTGCCCAGTCTATTGGGGAATTTTCATCTCTGCAAGGAAAATGTTCAGGGAATACCCTCTCCCTTGGTTTAGAAGGAACTGCAGGGTTGCAGCTCCTAGATGTCAAACAAAGCGGCGGTGATGTTGATGGACTTATGGGTTTGTCAATCACTCTTGATGAGTGGATGAGGCTCGATTCTGGTGTAGTGGATGAAGATGACCAGTTCACTGACCGGACATCGAAGATACTTGCTGCTCACCATGCTAAATCAATGGAATTAGTTGCTGAAAACTGGAATACAGATAAAAAGAACAGGAGGTCTGGTAGAAGATGGGGTTTGTTAGGGAACAACTTCACTGTTGCTCTCATGGTTCAACTGCGTGACCCACTACGGAACTATGAGCCAGTTGGCACGCCGATGCTTGCTTTAATTCAAGTGGAAAGGGTCTTTGTTCCCCCAAAGCCTAAGATATACAGTACTGTCACAGATAGAGGTAACAGTGAGCATGATGATGAGGAGCCCAAGGGTGAACAGGTTCTAGAAAAAGCATTGGTCAAGGAAGAAAAGATTGAGGAAGAACACGATTCTATTCCGCAATTCAAAGTCACAGAAGTGCATGTAGCTGGTTTCAAGAGCGAGCCTGAGAAGACAAAACCGTGGGGTAGTCAAACGCAGCAACAATCAGGATCAAGATGGCTGCTTGCAGCTGGCATGAGTAAGGGCAATAAGCATCCCCTGATGAAATCCAAAGCTATCACAAAGCCAAGTAAAGAGGCAGCTGGTCAGTCAGGAGACACCCTTTGGAGCATTTCTTCACGCGTACATGGAGCAGGAACCAGATGGGGTGAGCTAGCAGGGCCTAAGAGGAACCCGAATATCCTCCTTCAAAAGGAAAAACGATTTCGGTGATGGTTCAGAAGTTCTCAGTAATTTGAACATGGGATTTGCTGGTTTGGATTTATCTGTTCAGGAAGGAGCCTATTTGTCTGGATCCTGTTCTCACTGAAATATTTCTAGTGGACTGTCAAGTCATGCTAATCTAGTTCCTATATACATCTTTGAACCATCCAGGCTCAGTCCATTTACATCTAATCGGTTGTGCTCCTCTTGAACTCGCCTGTACTTGGCACTTTGGCAGTACTGAGAAACTAGTGTTTCTCCTCTCTTCATACAATTGAAATAGTGGCTTCTGCATGTGAAGTTGCCATAGCAATACTGCCTTCTCATATATGTAGTTTTTCACTATTGGTGTAGCATCCATTTGGCCACAATCTGTTCCTGATCTTACATCCATTTCTGTCATGTTTTGCTGTCAAAACATTGGTTGTGCAGTTCTATTTTCAGATAACTACAGTGATGCATTCACTGTAATCCCAGTTTGCTCATGCCAAAACGCTCAATTGTATGGCAATATGTTCCGTAAGTTCCAGGTGATTAGTGCTCGTTATTTTGTGAGCTCGTCAATTAAACATGCTATGTATAGAGATGGATGCACTAAACACCCTTTAACTGAGGAATGCAAAAATCATCTCCCTTGTGCCGATGGAATGATGGCAGAGCTTCCGCAATTTGATTTTTGAGCAGGTAAGGGGTGGTAAGACCCTCCCTGTGGATGTAATGATTCGCTCAGGGCGTCCATGATGTCCAAATCTCGGTCTGTTACTATGGGCATCGCTTTGTTTAATGAACTTATACACCCAGTTGAGTTGGGGAAAGGGAAAGCCAGAAGGGGTCTCTGTTTGATTGTCTCAGGAGACAACGCATCAGTCATCGCACATCTGCACATGGGGGAAGCCAGGAAGAGCAGCAGCAACCATGGAATCTCATCCTGTGAACGCTTGGTCATTGGCCGTCCAAGCTAATGTAAGCATGCATTAGCGATGATGGAATGGACCCCTCCTCCGAACTTGGGTTAGCAGCAAGGAAAAAAGGCTTTCCTGACCGGCCGTAGATCAGTATCAAGTATCGACCTTTTTTTTCTTCGCTTATGCTTATATTTAAAATTTGAATTTTTGATCTTAAATGTGAAGTTAATTTTGAGATTTTCTTATTACAGTTTATTTTTCAGTCTTGTCTTTTAGATCATCGTGAACACGTATATAAAAGTTTTATTCGTAAAGTATTTTCTGTTTGTAAGTATGTTGTTTGCTTTTTTTTCCCCTTCAAAATGTAAAAACATGACCCTATGGCTTGTACTGGGTAGTCCTTATGGTCAATCTACTGTCATTTTGAAAATGGTATTTGACTAAGGGGTGCTTGGATTGAGAAAATTTTTGGAAGAAGTGTCACGTCAAATGTTTGACCGGATATCAGAAGGGGTTTTCGGACACGAATGAAAAAACGAATTTCACGGCTAGCCTGGAAACCGCGAGACGAATCTTTTGAGCCCAATTAATCCATCATTAGCACATGTTGGTTACGGTAGCACTTATGGCTAATCATTGACTAATTAGGTTCAAAAGATTCGTCTCAATATTTCTTTCATAACTGTGCAATTAGTTTTTTGATTCATCTATGTTTAATACTTTATTTAGGTATTCAAAAATTCGATGCGATGTTTTTGAAAAAAAAAATGGGAACTAAACGAGGCCCAACACGTACTGGTAGTTTTCAGGCTTTCAGCTAGATGTTTTTACAGGTTCTGATTTTCTGGAACCATGAAGTGGAACGCGCCTAAGAACATTTCTTCAGGTCGAGTCCTTGATAAAATCACAGCTGCGACTTTCCGAATCCTGAAGATGTCAAGAAAATTATTTGTTTTGAGAGTCTTCTTGAGAACTTCAGATTGTGTTCTGTTTTTACGATTTCAGAGAACAAAAGTATATTGTTTTTTCTTATATAATCCTTGTAGGTTGAAATGGACGGCACGCCACATTACCGCGGTGGTTGCACATCGCGGCCATCATTCGTCGGGGTGGTTAATTTTCTTACCTTCTGCATCCACATCTTTTTTTTTTCCAGCTGCTCGTACTAACCAGTAGCTAGAGAAATGTGAAATAAGCTCTAATAGCAGTAGCAGCAAGTACGAATCCACGAGCAGATAGATTTGAACGAACAAGATACAAGTTTCTGTAACCTGTTCCTTACCCGTGACAAATCTCTATTATCTGTTACTGAAACAGTACACGTTTCTGCCTGTTTTATACTCCAAAGAAAGTCGTTGCATGCGTGCGTCCGTGGGCGCACGTTCTGGTAATAAACATGTCGCTGCTGACCTGCTGTGCTGTTGTTGTACATGGGGATTGTTGCAGGAATGGCATAACAGGCGCATATAATCAGGATATCGATCCTAAAATATAAATATTTATAATATATAAATCTTGTTTTAAAATATAATTATTTTAGCATTATTCACAATAATATTTATTGCATCGATCACTTCTTGTTCATAACTTTTTCTATTTTATCTCAACGCATACCCCCACACCCTTATTCATTTCACATATTAAAGAAAACTATAATATTTTTTAATTTTAATCTCTACTAAATAATCTAAATATACTTATATTTTTTTAGGATCTAGTATCTTTTTAGATTTGAGAGTTCAGAGTTCAACATAGGGAATGTGTTGATGGTCATGATGCCGTTTCAGGATTTCCTTAGCTGGCAAGGCGTACGTACAAGCACGATTGATCTCACCAAACTGTCTGTGCGAGCTGGAAATCATTACTGCTAACGAGTCTGCGAATAATAACAGATAATTAAGAATCTGAATCGATGACTCGTTGTACAGTTATGTGCAATTGATCGTGCTTTCCTCACGTTGGGGCATCCATGGCAATTGGAACACTGTCGCTAGCTACAGTTGATCAATGCTTGATCTTGCATGCGTTACGTCTGATAGGATAGCTCTTCCAGTTGTTGCAAGCAACGGGCTGGACGGTCATAGTCATACACCTTTTCCATCGAAGAGTTCTCAGTTTTTGTTTTTGAATAGACCATGATGGTTTGGGCCAGCTCAACCAATTTCGTCGGATATTGGTAAACAGATTTCCCTCCTTATATTTTAATTTGTTTCAGAGACACGGTGCACAAATAACAAAATTAAATAAGTGGATCGATCTGCTGTATCTTCGCATGTTGCCCAAGAGAACAACCGCTCGCCCCCGGCTGGTCACCCAGGCGTCAGCTATGCTGTAATTTTCGCTTGGATCAGGGGTGTGAAACTGGCTAAAAAAAATGTTGCTGTCATGGGACTTAACTATCACGCAGGTGTAGCATCACAGAATTCTACACAAAGCTACCTCACCTGCATCTGAATAAGTTGGTAGTAGTTGGTACTAGGAGTATCTCTGTACGAGGATGAAACTATGAACCGAAGAAAAAGCACCAGATGAATACTGCTACCACTACTCTATATCGATTGATGTCTGCATCGCTGTTGCATGCACGGCGTACGTACGTATACCGGTACACGTAACACCGATACTGAAGTACATTGAGCATTTGAGCTGGTAGTAGTGCCACGCACATTGCCGCTGTGTCCAGTGTGCGTGCTTCGCCGAAAGCTATCGAGTTGTTTTTTTCTCTTTCTATGGATCGCCCAAATGACGACACGCTGCCTAACTGTCGGCCAGGTGGCTCCCACGCGCATGTCAGCCTTGCTAACCACCTGCCAAATCCGCCCTCTCGTGTAAAAGGCGGAAGAGAAAAACAAGATCAAAATCGAGGGTTTACCTGCGCTAACCCAAACTCTGATTTCGCATCCCGTCGATTATTATTCCGGAATCCGCTGCCGCCACCTTTCCCCCACCCCCGCCCCATCGCCGTCGCGCGCCCCCCCTCGGCTTTTAGACCCTCGCCGTCCTCACCGGCCGCCACCTTCCTCGACCCTCAGCCTCGCCTTTCGCCCACCGGCCCTTTTGGAAATGTCGCACCACGCGGGCGGCGCGCTGGTGGTGGTGAGGTGGTGACCCGACCGCACGTTGGTGGTGGCCCGGCGGGCGGGCGGGCGGGGCGGACGAACGGAACAGTTCCGCCTCGCGTCGCGCACCGAGATTGATTGATTATTCGCCATTTCTTTTCTCTCTCTGGGGGAGTCGAGCCTGGTTGGCTTCCCAGCACCACCACCACCTCCTCTCCTCTTCTCTCCTGTCGAGCCGCTGTGCCCTGTGCTCTCCTCTCCCGTCGCGTCGCGTCGCGTCGCCCTCGACGGTTCCACCACCCGCGGGGAGCCGCGGACCCCGCCGCCGCCGCCGCCGCCGTGCGCGGATCGCGCCGACGCGAGGCGATCGGCGAGCGGGCCCCGGCGGGGGGAGGAGATCGCCCGTCGGCGCCCCAGGCCCCGCCGAGCCGCGTCTCCTCCCGTCCGATCGCGGGGCGCTTTCCGGGGCTTCAGTGTGCGCCAGTTCTCTCGAGAAGAGCGGGCGCGATTGCGGCATATGAGACATGGTTGGTGTCTGCTCCTATCCCCTTACTTGTTGACGCTTGCTGTTTTTATTTTGTTCTGTTCCCGCAGCGATGCGATGTGCTGCGCGTGTCGGCGTGCGGTTTGTTGTCTACTTCTATCGCGCTTTTGTTTTTGGCTGGGTTTGGGGTGGAGAGAATTCGTGTGGTTTTGGAGCTCGTGTTTGGGGCACAGGGAAAGTTAACTGGATTATAATGGATTTGTTGGCCTTTTGCGGAATTTTGGATATTCCATTTTCGGTGCGTACGAATTCATCGTGTTCTTTTAGGAAACATGGATAAACTAAATCCTAGGAGCTAAACCGTAGCAACAAGAAGCTCCTTTCTGGTTATTATACTTTGCAGGAATTACGAGCGATAAGTATGCCTGGAGCCCTGGATACGCTCTAGCTTAACATTTAGCCATTTCACTTGTACCCAACTCAGTTGAACTTGTGTGCTCGATACGAGGCATACGGATTGGAGTTCAGTCTTCCATGGGAGATTAGCTGAATTTTGGAGGGAACTTTTTTGCTTCTGGCATAGTTTAATTGAATGAAGGCAGATGGGATGAAGTACTACAGATCGTATAAACTACTATGTGTGAATTCATCAGTTGATCATATGTCAAAGAATCCATACTGGAAACTAGAATCATATCATTCTCTTACGAACTATATGGGATAATTCTAAATGTATGCAAAACTAGTGAAGCTGAGACAAAATTTACGCAATGCAAAAACTGAACTAAATGCTATAATCCTCTTCTGGCAGTACATTATTCTAATGCCAACGTATAGCCAGATGTTAAATTTCAAGTCACACTATTCTCCAGCTTCTTTAGTTCATTTTTTTAATTTCAAGTATACCTTTTATCTCCATTACAGAGAATACCATGCCTGCTCTGGTTTCCTTCAAAGCAAACAAAACCAGTGACCTTTTGAATTTCTTCTATAGATACTTTCCAACTTCAATGAGTTTTGGTATTACACTATAGTAGTATCCGAGTAAGGTTATACAATTTCATTCTATTTCCTCAACATTGTTAATGACTCAGTTCTTAGATTTGCTTTAGGCATATCGATTTAGGAATCAGTCTTGTAGATACCCACTGCTGTTTGGTGTCTATTGGAGTGCTAAGTTTAGGTAAAATTGATCACGTATGATACTCTTATAGTCTTGTTAATCCATTTTGCAATTTGCATGCCATTTCAGTTTGTTTGAACTCTGATTTATTTGCTTGGCACAAATGCAGGCTTCCATGTTAAACATAGTTATAGGCTCTCATGTCTGGGTGGAAGATAAAGATTCAGCTTGGATTGATGGTGAGGTCTTCCGGATTGAGGGTAAAAATGCCCATGTTCGCACGACCAAGGGAAAAACGGTATGTGTTGAGTTGTAATTTTATATTACATTCTAGTTTTGAGTGTCCATGGCTTTTGGTCCAAAGTACGCAACTTAAATTTTCTGCATGTGTCACCTCTAGTTTTTACCTAAGCAAGTATCTTTTTTTTTTTGACATAGAACTAAGCAAGTATTTACCGCTGTGTTTATTTAGAGGAAAATAGTTGTAGGAAACTTGCAGCCACAAGGTAATAAGTTGTATCAAGAAGGCTGATGAAGTGTTGAACCATTTGACAATCTGTTTACATTTACGACTTGTAATATCCTTTCTAAAATCATCCAAAGTGGTTGATGTCTAACTCTATCCCATTGCACATTTTGTAGCTTCTCGGAGCAGAAAAATGCATTAGCTACCATTGTTTAATTTGTGACTTTTTAGCTCTACCTTTGTATAAATGATTCAAGAACATGAATACAACGAGGAGTGTATATTGATGTGCTTGATAAGACTTTTATCAGTATGACATTACCTATGGTGCTCAGTTTGTATAGATGCTGTTTTTTGTACGTAAATGGTAATTGTTGTTTTTGCCCTCTAGGTTATTGCAAATGTATCTGACATACATCCTAAAGACACAGAAGCACCACCGGATGGAGTTGATGACATGACAAGGTTATCATACTTGCATGAACCTGGTGTTTTAGATAATCTGGCTGTCAGATATGCAAGAAATCTAATTTATGTGAGTGATCATTTAATCCTGATGTCAAGAGAAATACTGTTAGCACAAGTCCATTGTTTTTCCCATAATGATATTCTCTTGATTTCCAGACCTACACCGGCAATATACTGATTGCCATAAATCCATTCCAAAGATTGCCTAATCTTGTTGATGTTCGAACTATGGAAAAATACAAAGGTGCAAATCTTGGGGATCTAGATCCTCATGTATTTGCAATAGCTGATGTCTCTTACAGGTGAATGTCTATACTACTAACATTGCATGTTATTGCTAACCTACAGTTTGGAAGTGCTCCTTCTATATTGATGGAACCATTTTGTGTTCATCTGAATAAGGAAACAGGCAAATGATGAATGAAGGGAGGAACAATTCCATTTTGGTCAGTGGCGAAAGTGGAGCTGGTAAGACTGAAACAACGAAACTGCTCATGCGATATCTTGCATTTTTGGGTGGACGATCTGGAACCGGAGGAAGGACGGTTGAACAGCAAGTTTTAGAAGTAAGTTGGAAAGATTCTGTACCTCTTTAATACATCTTTCTGATAGCACTGGAGTTCCATTAGTTCAAATATATAAAGTGTTTCCAATGTATCAATTTCAGTTTCTTTTTTCTTTTTTGTCGTTTGCTTTCTCACTTCTGTTTTGGATTCAGTCTAACCCAGTCCTTGAAGCTTTTGGGAATGCGAAAACTGTTCGGAACAATAATTCAAGGTACGCCTATCATAATATGGAAACCAAGTGGTACTATGATATGTGTTGTATACATCATAATCAGAAGTGTGAAAGAGCGACAGAGTTTATTACAGTATTAATCACGAATAACTGTGTATTGCTACAGATAAACATGCTGCAAAAGCAACAATAACTATTTTCTGAACATATTCTGATTATTACTGCTTGATCTTGTATAGATTATTTCAGGGAGATCTTACAATATGGAACGCTTTTGTTTCGAAATAAACTCTCGATAAAATACTTGGACTCAGTTGGTCATATGGTATTGCCATTATGTACCAAGTAAATACTTATGCTAGAACCTAGAACTGTTTTGAAAAAAAAAACAAAAGTTCGATGGCCGTCGATGTTAATTTTTTGCAAAATCTTTGAAGTGGTCCCACCTGCCAGTATTCAAAGCAACAGTTTTTTCCTAGAAGAATACCAAAGAAAAACCTGTTTTGGCACTGGTCTCATTTGAGTCAGCAGGCATCAAGGATAAACATATAACTATTCAGGCTCTCATTGTGTATATCAGAATTAACTGATTCTATTTTTTATTCACAACTTTGATCTCACCACAGACAGTAAATAATGAACTATTAACTTTATTAGTTTATCCCTGCGGTCTTGTTCATACTATGGTTATGTGATACTCACAGAAATGTTAATTTTTCTTAACATACTGAAGTCGATTTGGTAAGTTCGTTGAAATCCAATTTGACACAAGTGGGAAGATATCTGGCGCTGCTATTAGAACTTACTTGCTTGAGAGATCTCGAGTCTGCCAAATCAACAGTCCAGAGAGGAATTACCATTGCTTTTACTTCCTCTGTGCTGCACCACCAGAGGTATTTTTTTTTCTGTTTGTGGTCTCAGTCTGCTACATTGAATCTTCTTTTCAAAACGGCTACATGTGCTACTTTTTATGCCATAATTGTGGTTGCAGGATATAAAAAGGTATAAGCTGGGGGACCCATCTTCATTTCACTACCTCAATCAGTCGTCTTGCATTAGAGTTGATGGTATCAATGATGCTGAGGAGTATCTTATAACTAGAAATGCTATGGATACAGTTGGCATCACTGAACATGAACAGGTTTTAAAATCCTTCTCCTTTCAGCAATGAATGGTCTCCTTTCAGCAATGAATTGTTCTACGGGGGATGCATTTTTTTCAAATGACATTTTTTTACAGGAAGCTATATTCCGGGTTGTTGCTGCTGTGCTGCATCTCGGAAATATTAATTTCGCGAAGGGGAGAGAGGTAGATTCATCTGTTATAAAGGATGACAAATCTAGATTCCATCTTAATACAGCCGCAGAGCTCTTGATGTATGCCTGATGTTTTAAGCTCTTCACTTCTTTTTGTAATTTTAGTGCCATCTTTTACAGTATTTAAGTATCTACAATCTACAATACATTGTGGAATGCTCATTACAGGTGTGACTGTAAGAAGTTGGAGAATGCCTTGATAAAAAGGGAAATAAATACACCAGAAGGAGTGATTACTACTACAGTTGGTCCTAGTTCTGCTACGGTTAGCAGGGATGGCTTAGCAAAACAAATATACTCTCGATTATTTGACTGGTAATAGACTTGACTAGGGACAACTCATTCCATACTTCAGCTTTGTACCTATCCTTTCTAACTATGTACATTTGCATTATTGCAGGCTTGTTAACAGAATTAATGCATCGATAGGGCAAGACCCAAATTCGGACAAATTGATTGGGGTACTTGACATATATGGCTTTGAAAGTTTTAAAACTAACAGGTAAGTAGCTAGTTCCAGTAATAATAGTTCATTTATACTATTGAAGGCATTGTATGAATTTGCTAAGTCCTTTTCTTGTATACTGCTGCTTTGCAGTTTTGAACAATTGTGCATCAATTTCACAAATGAAAAACTTCAGCAACATTTTAACCAGGTACCTGTATAACTCATCGTTTTAGTAGACTGTTCTTCTGTTTCTTCCTGTGCCAAGCAACGACTGGTGCTTGTTTTTGCAGAATGTATTCAAAATGGAGCAGGAGGAGTATACAAGGGAGCAGATTAACTGGAGTTACATAGAGTTTGTAGATAACCAAGACGTACTTGATTTGATTGAGAAGGTATTGGTTAACCATAGGATTCTATTCAGATCTTGTTTTCCACAAGTGCTGCTGCAATTAGGACCCTCTTATGATCTAATGAGTAAACCCAGCCTAGAAAATAGCTGGGTTGAATCGATAGTTTGTGGGGAGGGTAAAATAGAGAATGGGAAGAACCTATATGTTTCTTTGCCAACCCTCTTAGTAGATGGCAGCTCCTTTATGGAGTTAAGTAACCAATAGATAAAATATGCAGCTTATGAAGCTAACAATAATGTTGCTGCAACATATAAGATAGATGGCTAAGTAACTTGCTAATCCCCAACTTAGCTAGACTATGTTCTGCTCATCTGCTGTTACTCATTTCTTCCTTTGTGTCAGATATACAGGTCCATATAGGCAGGTGTGTACCTTGATACATATATAGAAACTGTGCTGTTGCCATATGTTAACAGTTGCCTCCCGTTTCCAATGAGCCAAATAAATGCCATTGGCTGAGGAAAAAAAATGTAAAAGCCTATCTACATTGGATTGCTTGAGTCTTTTCAGCTAAGATTCTGCTTAAGTAAAAGACTACTCATGTTAGACTTTGAGCCTGAAGTGACTTGGGGGCCTGTGCTAACTTGAATACGATCGGTATTCTGGAATTGTACATTTTTTTTTAACTTTAGGGGGCGGGGCCAGCCATAGTGAATTAGTGATGTAAACTGATTTCAGCACAATATGTTTAGACAAAATGCCATAATGAATATTAAGATTGATTTGACTTAAGGCCTCAAAGTTCCATATTATACACAAGTATTATGCTAATCTAGTAATCTTATCTTCCTTTGAGTCAATCAGTATTGAATAAAACCAACATAAGCTAAGGGAAAACATTGTTCTATCCGAACTTGAGCTCATGTCAAGTCCAGTAGTACATTACCATACTTAATTGCTACAACGCCCTACATTACCATGTCTGTGTTCCTGTTGCACATTACCATCACCTATTTTATCTTTTATGTTCTAATATTTAGTTATCATGTTTCTGTGTCCAGAAACCAGGTGGCATTATCGCACTTCTTGATGAAGCTTGGTAAATTCCCATTCTTTTGTTTTTCTCTGCATGTTCCATTTCTACCGGAACATATCAAGAAAAAAGTGCATATATGTATTATTGCGCTGGTGCATGCATGATGTAGAGAAGGGAATTTTGGTTAATTGTTTAGTTAGAATAATATATGTTCGTGTTGTGGATTGCCCCTTCCTATTCTTCATAATCTGTTAAGTGGATGGACACCTGATGTCCATTCCCAAGTAACACATGTCATTCTTGTTTTACTTAGGGGTGTGCCTTTTTTTTGTACCGCATGACATTTCTAATGTTTCTGATCTATATTTTTTCCTTTTCTTTTGTTCTATATCAACCAGCATGTTCCCAAAGTCAACACATGAGACATTTTCTCAGAAGCTGTATGAAAAGTTCAAGAATCACAAAAGATTTACCAAGCCAAAACTTTCTCGTACTGCATTTACAATCCAACATTATGCGGGAGATGTAAGCATTTTCACAGTATATTGCTCTTATCTTTATTCATAAATTTGCCTGAGAACATCCACTTTGTAAATATATTTCCAGGTGATATATCAATCTGATCATTTTCTGGACAAAAACAAAGATTATGTGGTAGCAGAACATCAGGAATTATTGAATGCATCCAGTTGCTCCTTTGTATCCACGCTATTCCCTCCAGCATCAGAAGAGAACACAAAATCATCGAAGTCCTCAATAGCCACTCGATTTAAGGTAACTCCAAGCTGCATTAGACTTGTTTATTATGTCACTATTTTATACTATGCGGGTTATGAATTGTTAAATGTGTTTCCTATTAACGGTAGAAACTTAAATATTTTTAGTGGACCCTTAAAGAGCTTGTAATCTGAAGTTATTTTGTTTCCATACCATGTTATTAAACTTATATCACATTACCAAACTAGTGATACACATTCAGTTACATTATCCCTGTCATGTTGCTAAATTTTTTAGGTAAAACAGCATGGGAGAACCTCACTGCGACATGATAGTAAACTGATGTGTTGACATACCACATAATCAATATATTTTTCTGCTATAGTCTTCTATTCCAGAAAATTCATGGTAGGATTTAGCAGAAAGGACCTAAGCTGATTCCAAATACAACTTTAGGGATCTTATAGACACATAAGTAGAATAACAATTGTAGTTTTGAGTAAAGAGTGGGAACTATTGCGGCATATAATTCTCCTTAGCTGTATCAAGGCGTTAATGTAGAAACATCTCTCATTTGATTGAGTTTATTTTCCAGGTGCAACTTCATGAGCTCATGGAGACGTTGAGCTCTACAGAACCTCATTACATTAGATGTGTAAAACCAAATAGTGTTCTTAAGCCTGCTATTTTTGAAAACACAAATGTTCTACAGCAACTTCGATGTTCGGTAAGTAGATATTGTATTACTTTTTCTGTAATTCGGGAGTACAGTTTCATGATGCCTCTTGATAATTGTTTTTCATCCTTTAAGGGTGTTCTTGAAGCAATTAGAATCAGCTGTGCTGGATATCCCACGAGGAAATTATTTCATGATTTTCTTCATCGCTTTCGCATTCTTGCTCCTGAAATTGTGAAAGAGAAGTGAGTACCATTCCTCAACAATTTATTAGCTTCATTTTATCTAATAGTTTTTAACCTGTCATTTCTGGCATGTATTAATAAATGGGGCACATGCTTTCTTGTAGAAACGATGAAAAGGCCACCTGCCAAAAGGTTTTGGATAAAATGGGGCTGCAGGGTTACCAGGTGAAATATGTTTCACCAACCATCACATGCATTTATTGTATGGTTGCCATAGGCATGAGCCCATATGACATGTACCGTCAAGTTTCCCCTCCGTGTCTTCACAAAACAGGATGTATGCATAGGTTAGATTGTGTTCCAACCAAGAAACTGAAAGCTTTTTAGTTTGTATTCCAACAAACTGGGTTGTTGTATGTGGATGACAAATTATAAACAACATACGAAAAGAATAAAATACTGAGTTCACCAGAAAGGGCTAGAGCTACCCAGGGTGGGTTGAACTACTGAAGTATGGGGTTTACTTCTGATGGGGTTTGATGTGGTTGGTAGCAGCTATGGATTTGTTGAAGAGTCTAGGAATGATTTTGGACCTTTTCATTGGTCCACTGCCATTTAGCAGTTCTCTATGAGTTATATTTTTCTTTCCTGATATGACCTAATACTAGGATTATATTATTGCTAACATATCAGAAGGTTCTGGCTTAACTCATTGCAAGAAGATGATTCACAATGGATGTTGTCCTTTTGGTTGATTGTGTTTAGTATCTAGGAAAATCTAATGCTTTTGAAGTTTTCTTAGTCAGTCCTGTAATGTTCTAAAATTAATTGCAACCAACAGATCGGAAGAACCAAAGTATTCCTGAGAGCTGGTCAAATGGCTGAATTAGATGCTAGAAGAACAGAGGTGCGGAATAATGCAGCAAGAGGTGTTCAGAGTCAGTTTCGTACTTATGTTGCTCGTGAGCAGTTCCTGATACTGCGTGATTCATCTGTTTGCTTGCAATCCTTTGTTAGAGGTAAAGTAGTTTTTAGATGACATCTGCAATGTATTTGTGCATTACTCCCTCTCGTTTTTTATGATTGATGCCGTTGATTTTTGCACATACATTTGGCCATTTGTCTTGTTCGATTTTTAAAGGCAATATGCTTAATGATATAAAAAATCACAATAAAATAAATAATAATTACATTTTTTTAATAAGACGATGGTCAAACGTAGGTCCAAAAATCAACATCAAACATAAAAACCATATGGGGTATATCAATGGATCTGTATACATGTATTGAGAACTCATCTTCTGATTGCAGCAAGACTGGCTTGTAAACTGCATGAATGCCTGAGACGACAAGCAGCAGCAATAAAAATTCAGAAAAATATCCGCTGTTATTTTGCATGGAGAACTTATTCTCAACTGCGCATGTCAGCCACTACATTGCAGACAGGGTTAAGGACCATGGCAGCTCTCAAGGAATTCATGTTCAGAAAGCAAAACAAAGCCACTACCCATATCCAAGTAAGCTAGCTATTGTTGTGTGCATTTCATATTTTCATTGTTACTTTCCTTATTCAACTGTATATGGCCACCAAGTTCCTGGTAGTATGTGCCATTCATCTTCATTTGCTTATGTTTGGACCATCATTTGCCTGCAGACCCAGTGGCGTCGTCACAGAGATAACTCAAACTATCTAAAACTGAAGAGAGCAGCATTGACTTATCAATGTGCTTGGAGAAGAAAGGTTGCCAGACGGGAGCTGAGACAGCTCAGAATGGTAAATGAGCACATTTTGATTTGTAACTGATGGATTATTGTTTTTTTTTCTTTTTGTAAAGCATCATTTCTTGTGCGCAAATACTCTAGGCTGCAAGAGATACACAAGCTCTTAAGGTGGCAAAAGAGAAATTGGAGGAACGCGTGGAGGAGCTAACAAACCGGTTGGGCCTGGAAAAGAAATTAAGGGTCAATACCTGGTCTTGAATACAATGAAATTACTGCAGATATGGTGCAACTGCACTGACTTATGTTGGCTCTGCAAGTTGTATCCATATTGACATAGAAACTATTGGTCATGCATGTGTATTTGATTTGCAGACAGATATGGAGAAGTCCAAAGCAGCAGAAGTTTCTAAATTGCAGGCTGCTCTTCATGAAATGGAGCAGCGAATGGAAGAAGTCGCAGCAATGCAGGAAAAAGAATCAGCTAAAAAGGCTGTTGAGGAAGCTCTTGAGAAAGAAAGAGAAAGGATCAGTTCATTAACTTCTGAAATTGATGGACTCAAAGTACGTTGAACCCCTAGGAAGGGTTGCTATTAACACTTGATAAAGTGATTAGCAGTTAGCAATTTACTGTTGTATGTATGCTCAAGTTAAACGTCGTCTGCAGCGTACACTTGGAATTTTTCTAGAACCAATCATGATGTTCATTGTGTGTTTTAGCTTAGCGCATTTAGTCATGGTATGAAATATTTTGGTAACTGGTGTGTGCTCTATTATCACAGGCACTTCTAGTAGCAGAGAAGGAGGAAAATGATTTAACTAAGAAAGCACATGCTAATGCTCAAGAAAGAAATGAAGAATTGAACAAAAAAGTTGAGGATGCAGATGGAAACATCAAACAGCTTAGCGATACTGTTCAGAGGTTTGCCTTATTCTTTTCTTAATTGCCTGAGTGTTCAGTAATGTTCCTGTTTCTTTTTTGACCAAAAGTATTATTCTTGTTGATTGTGGAAGGTATACCAGAAAATAGTTGACTAGAACACACATCCTCCCAAAATGAAAAGATCAGCATTCATAACTCTACAATCTACATTCTAATGCCTTCACATAAGAAACATAAACATTCATGTTCATACATAAGATGGTGCACGTTTATGTTTCTTGTAGTTCTTGAAACACCTAAATGTCACTCAAATTCTCAGCACTTATCTCATTTGATCCACTGGATCTCACTGCACCTCCTCCCTCCATCTCTTCTTGCCTCCCTAGAAAAGTATTCCCTCCATTTCAAAATATAGGGTATATTTTGTTTCAACATGACAAGGAGTTGACCAAAGTTTATTGTATAGGATATAATTTTTATGAAAAAATTGGTGTTATTATATTCAAATTCGAAAATACTTATGATTATACTTTTGTGTCATGTAATGATATATTAATAAAGTTATCTTTGATCAAACCCTTGTCCTAACAAAACAAAATACATCATATATTTTGAAATGGAGAGAGTACTTTTTTTTTCTCGAAAATGCAGGAAAGCTGCATTTCATTTCATTAAGGGGAAAAGAAATAGTACAACACAAAAAACACACAAACAAGTTAACTTAGCTGCCTAGACTTGCCGTCCTACTGAGGAGCGTTTGAAGAGCAGTAGCTCCTGCAACACACCAAAGATAACCTTCATTTTCTACCACTTGTAAGACCGTCGTAACTCTAGGGCTCGCAACATTGAAGACACAGTCATTGTGGTGCTTCCAAATTTCCCAAGCCACTAGAGTCACCAAAGAGTTAATCCCCTTTCGCTTCTCCTTCGGCCGATTCTTGGTCACTTGGCTCCACCACCTTAGGAAGCGATCGGTAGGGGGCTGAGGCGCAACCTCGGCTAAACCCAGCCTTAGGAAAATTGCAGTCCAGACTTGGCGAGAAAAGACACATGAGATCAAAATGTGTTGGAAGGATTCATCACTTTGGTCACAAAGGGGACAGCTAACTGAGTGTTGCAGCCCCCTCTTAGCCAGACAATTGGCTGTCCAACACCTATTATTAATAGCCAACCAAATGAAGAACTTACAGCAGTGGGGAGCCCAACACTGCAAATGCGTTTCCAAGGAGCAAAACTGATCGAACCCAGGAAATAGGCTTCATAGGTAGATTTACAAGTGTAACTACCATCTGTGACGAATTTCCACACATGCTGATCTTGGACATTATGAGCCAGCACCACCTCTTCTACTAGCTCGCTCCCAAATGGCCAGGTATTCAGTAAGGACCTGAACCGAAAGCCCCCCTCCTATCTGTCAAAGCTTGTGCCACCGTACGTTGTTCTCTTGCCCTTTTAGGGATTAAAACAATGAGATTGGGAGCTAATTCAGCAACTGTCTTCCCTTGCAGCCATCGATCACTCCAAAACTTGGTATTTTCTCTATTTCCAACTATTGTTTTGACAGCCACTTTAAAAAAGGAGTGGACGTTTTTAGGCACCTTAAAGGATAAACCTGCTCAAGGCCTAGAAGAGTCCATTTTTTGAAGCCAAAGCCACCTCATGCGCAGAGCCCACCCCATCTTTTCAAGATTAAGAATACCAAGTCCTCCCAAAGACAGGGGCCAACACACTTGATCCCAAGAAACCAAGCAGCTTCCTCCATTTGCATTATCACTTCCTTTCCATAAGAAACCCTGGTTGTGATAGTAAATTCAATACATGCCCATGTTGTGTGAAACCCACAATCTGCTAATTTGGTAGTTTACCACTTCTGACACTAATTTCTGGGCATTTTGTTTGACTTGTGCCAGATCTAGAAAGTATATTTGCTGGCATATTTTTTTATAACTATATTGAACAATCAGATGCCTCTTTAGATGATCTGAGTGTAATTAATGTTAATTCAGAAATTCATGGGGTGCCTTTGCTCCCATTGTTCCCTTAGATTCATCTGTGCCACTGACAATTTTCTGTAATTGACAGGGACCTTTTCGACTCTAATTGCATTCAAATAAACTTTGTTCTTTTTTCCAACACAGATTAGAGGAGACTATACAAGAAAGGGAGGCCCTTTTGCTAGCGGAAAAACAGGAAAAGGAAGAAGCTAGTGCTGTAATAGCTGAATCCCAAGCAAGAAGCAAAGAGCTTGCAAGCAAGCTTGAAGATGCTGAGAAACAAATCGAGCTGCTGCAGGAAACAGCTCAAAGGTTAGTCCCAGAAAGTTCTTGTGAGCTCATATTCTATTATTTGATCATAAATCTCTTTTCACCTTCCTCTATTATGATGTCTGATAGCTTGCAACCTATTTCTAATACAGATTTGAGGAGGGCATGCAAAATTTGCAATCTTCAATGACTATTGAAAAGCAACAACATGAGGAAACTGTGGCACAACTAGCTGAAGCAAGAGCTAAAATTGATGAACTCCTGAGAGAAGTCGGGGATACTGATGAAAAATCTACTCAACTTGAGACTACTGTGCAAAGGTTTTTAGGTTCTTTACAAGCTATCTAACCATTGCTCGACATGTGTGGAGACTTTCTTTTCTATCAATCATGAAGCCCTTTTCTTTTGCAACCCTATATACTTAACAAAATATGTTCTACATCTCGATAAAAGTTATTTCTTCATTTTGTGAACATAGGCTTGAAGAAAGTTTAACAGAGAAGGATGCTTTATTGACTACGGAAAGGCTAGAAACTGAAGCAACTAAGAAATTACTTGGTGAAGCACAGGATAAAAATGAGGAACTACTCAAGAAAATTGAAGATGCTGAGAAAAGCATTGCTCACTACCACGACACCACCCAAAGGTCTGCTGTTTGATGTTCACATTGCCTTTTTTAATACTCTAGGACAGTTCATTTCTGATTTATTATTTTCTAGTCACCCAAATTCTGGTTACTAATTTTGTGCTTTACTAATATCTTGGTGTTGGAGAGCACCTCTATCAGTATACATTGACTTGTTCCCATTGATTCAGACTTGAGGAAAATGTGACAGCGGTAGAGAATACATTGAAATCTGAGAGACAGCACAATGATGCAATCATGAAACAACTAGCGGATACTCGGGTAGAAATCGGGGAGCTACAAAGAAACCTTGAAGATGCTGATAGGAGAAACAACCAGCTTCAAGATTCTTTTCAGAGGTTCCTTTCTTATCTTGGATTATTACTTGATTTTGTATTATCTTGCACCATAAATAGTGGTATCTGTCAATATTCTTCTCATTCTTCTTTCAAATTACATACATATAGTTAGCATACATCTAGCATAGGTGAGTATCCTTCTATCAGTGAGCAGTGGACCTCTCTGATTGGCTACATGAGATGCTTTTGCTCCAAGATCAACAACATTTGCAGAAAAGTTACAAGAAATCATGCAATATGTAAATCAGCAACTGAATTCTGCTGTAAAAATAAGGACACATAGGCGAAGGATATATAAATAACTAGGGAAGTTGTTGACATATTTAAAAGACCTCATTATATTTTCTCGATTAGAGGGTGATATGAACTACTTAATGTGATGACCGTAGTTCCTAGCTGTTGTATTTGGCAAGGCTACTGGTGCTTTAAGAAGGAGTTCAGCTTTTACTTTCTCAACACTTAGTCATGCCTAAGGGATTTCTGGCACATAGATAAAAAAAGATAGAAATAGACAAGATTGGATTATTGTTTAGGTGTAAGAGATCCAGAAAAGCTAGTAACTCAATCAGGACCATATCTTCTAATAAGATAATTAATCTGCTTCAGGATAAACTGTGCAGATTTGTTTCATTGGCAGTTTTATTATTAGCTTGTCAGACATGCTTGTTGAATCTAAATTTGCTATACCTTCAGTGTGGAAGATTTAAGTGTTTGGTTTAGATATCATTGATGCTGTTTTTAGGTAGTTGTGATGCTTTTTTATAATACTTCGTAGACTTGTCGAAGATGCTACCACAAGTGAGGCTTTATTGGTAGCTGAAAGGCAAGAAAACGAAGTAACCAAAAAAACACTAACTGAAGCTCTGGATCAAATTGAGGAATTTGTTAAAGAGGTTGAGTGTGCTAAAAACACTGTGTATCAGCTTCAAGATAACATACAAAGGTCCGTTTACTCCAAAACAGAAACCATTGATGAAACCTATTTGTGTGGCTTAAGTTTTTTCTTTTACTTTTTGTATCCATGGGCGTAGACTTGAACAAAGTGCATCTGCAAGAGAGGCAGATCTGCTAACAGAGCGTCAGGAAAAAGAGACAACATGCGAAGCACTAGCAGAAGCGCAAGCAAAGATCGAAGGATTACTGGAGGAAATTTCTTCTGCTAATAAAAAAATCAATCTACTTCAAAAATCTATAGAAAGGTTTGTTTTTTTGTCATGAAGGAATTGTTTTTTGTCTAAACTTTACTACCAGGAAGTTACTTTCATTTTCCTGCATCTTCAGAACATCTTGATGCATAGATTTTGTCAAAAAGAATGCAATGTTCCTGAAGTACTAAAGTGGGTCAATGGAAGTAAGCATTATGATATTTTATTTAAGTTATGCAATTGCTTAAAGTAGATCATGAGTGGTTAATTTTAGCTCGAGATGTAACACAGGAGATGCTAAGTAGGTTCGTATTCTGAATGGGTGTAACCTGGAAACCTTGAGTAGTGTAGCATCCAGCTTGACTATATAGTTTCTCCTCCATCGATTTTCGGCTGTTATAGTTTAATCCTGAACATAGGTTAGAAGAGGGGGCAACTACAACAGATGCTCTTTACTTAGCAGAAAGGCAAGAGCATGATCAAACCAAGAAAGCATTTTTTGAAGCTCAAGAAATAAATCAGCAATTACATAGGAAAGTTGAACAGGCCGAGAAAAACATAGAACAGCTTCGAGAAAACGTGGAAAGGTCTGTTTCTTGTTATTCTAACTTATTGGTAGCTTATCATAACTAGCAGCAAGTTCAAGATTACCGGAGTTCCCCTTTCTGTACTAACACTGATTTTCTTAATTCCATCAAGATTTGAAAAAGATGCAACAGCAAGAGAGTCTTTGCTGGTTATGACAAAGCAAAGCCATGATGACACCGTAAAAGAGCTACTTGAAGCTCATGAGAGAAACCAGGAATTAATGAACGGAGTAGAGGATTCAAATAAGAAAACTATACTGCTTGAGGATTCAGTAAAAAGGTTTAGTCTCTTCGCTTTCAAGTATTTGCAAGACTAAAAACTAATTATTAGTGATTGGTCAATTCTATTGCTAGAAGTTCTAGGATCTCCTTATCCTGCTTGACTGTCTCTCACCTTGTATGTGTGTTCTAAGTGTAATATCTTTCTTTGACCATAGACTTGAAGAAAGAATAGCGTACATAGATTCCTTATTGGCCATAGAAAGACGTGAAAACAATGAGACCAAGAAAGAATTAGCTGATGCTCAGAAAGAGATTGAGGAATTACTAGATGAAGTGCAAGACAACGTTGCAAGTATAGCAGGACGTGAGGACACAATAAGGAGGTCTGTTATCTCTCTCATAGGATCAAGCCATGCTTCTCTTACTGACTTTAGAGCACTAACCTTGTATTTTATCTTCAATGGCATAATGCTATGCCTTACTCCCGTTTCTTGTGCGGATAGACTTGAAGAAAATGTGGGAGCAAAGGAGTCTTTATTGCTAACTGAAAGAGAACAGAATGCTTCAGCCTTAAAATTGCTTGCTGAAGCGCATTTGAAAATTGATGAATTAATAAGGAAACTTGAAGACTCAGATAGAAAATCTGATGACCTTCAGAATACCATAAAAAGGTCAGGCAGAGTGCTTGTGTTAGTTGGGATCACACATGCCAAATTTGATTTGTTTTTCAATGCCAAAACTTGTGTTACATTGATGTTCTTATTCACATTCACAGGCTTGAAGAAGATTGCATTGCCAAGGAGGCTTTACTATCAACAGAAAAGCAAGCACATGAGGCAACAAAGATGGCTCTCACTGAAGCTTTGGAAAGGAACGAGGAATTCCTCAAAAAAAGTCATGATGATGATAAACATATACTTGAGCTTCAGTTTACTATACAGAGGTCCATTATATTTATCTTCGTGTTCTTATTTCAACATATATACTTACGCTGAGATCCTACTCGTTCAATTTTGCAGTTTCTATATTACCTATCTCTGATAGCTACTACCTACATCCCATATTATAGCTATTTCTAGCATTCAAATTTTGATCCATAATATGGCTACTTCACCTATCTTCTCATCCCAGACAATCACAACCATCTCTCATTTGATTTCTCCACCTACTTTCTAATCTCAATCAGTAACAACAATCTCTCATTAGTTTCACCCCATTCCTTAATTTCTTCAAAAGGACAACTGTAATATGGGATGGATGTAGTATTATCATTAAACATATGCCATTCCTCAAATATTTCTTCTACCAACACAGGCTTGAAGAAAATACAGCCACAAAAGAAAGTTTGTTGTTGAGAGAAAGGGAGCAAAATGATGCAACAGCGAAGGCACAGGTCGAAAGTCAAGAAAGAAATGAACAATTACTAAAGAAATTTGTGGATGTTGACAGGAAAATTGATCTTCTTCAAGATACCATAGAAAGGTACTTGACATGGTACTGCTTAATGTTTCGTTTGTGAGATTCTAATGTTTCGTATTTATATTTTCATCATGATTCAGGATCGGAGAAAATTCAACAACAAAGGATGCTTTGTTGCTATCAGAGAGAGAAGAGAAGGATGCAATTAAGAAAGAGCTTTTTGAAGCTGCAGAGAAAAATGAAGAGTTACTAGTGAGAATTGAAGACACTAACAAAAAAATTGAACATCTTCAGAACACCATAATCAAGTTTGTACCTCCACTAATGCTTTTTGGATACTTTATTACTCTAGACAATGCAAATTCATATTTTCTTTCATGCACTGCCAACTTATGATGTTTGATTTTGGTATTTAATATTATCAATTGTTTCTGGCACTCTAAATGATATTGTAATGGCATGCTTGCCAACAAAACAGGCTTGAAGAAGATATAGCAGCAAAAGATGTTTCTTTGGAAGTTGCAATGGAAGAAAATGACACGATCAGGAAATCTCTTGCTGAAGCTCAAGAGAGAAATGAAGAATTGCTCAGGAAAATTAGTGATAATGAGTACAGGATCCACTTACTCCAAGACACAGCACAAAAGTTAGTATCTGTATCTTGTATATTTTTCTCAACTGCTTGTGGTTCTGCTAAGAGACATAACTATTTATTTTATCTGCTATTTAATAAATCATTAGTCATTTCCAAAACTATATTACCTTCTTCTCTGAAACCAGGCTTCAAGTAGATGCCATTTCAAGGTTATCTTCCTTTGTCATGGAAAAACAAGAAAGCGATGCTACCAAGAGAGCTCTTACTGAAGCTCGTGAAAGAAATGAAGACCTACTGAAGAGGAATGAAGACCTCCTCAAAAGGAATGACGACTTGATTAGGAAAATTGAAGAGTCTGGCAAAACTATTAATCAACTTCAGGAGACCTTACAAAGGTGCATATGAATTTTGTATTTCTTTTGATCTATTTATCGTGATGTGACCAGGCTCTGTTCGCTAGCATTGTCAACTTCATTCAAATGACTCTTTTCCATCCTTCCGTAAACAGGCTGGAAGGAAAATCAGCTAACTTAGAAGCTGAGAACCAAGTTCTCCGTCAACAAGCAACTGCAACTCCACCATCTACAGCCAAGTCTTCAGCTTCACGATCAAAGATCACTAGAATTCATGTAATGTATCTTTGGTGAACCTATTTTACATATGCTTTGCAGGAAGGTTTGCAGCTCAAAACTGACTGTTTTATGTATTTACAGAGAAGCCCAGAGAATGGACATATTTTGAATGGTGACACAAGACAATCTGAAATGAAGCCCTCGATTGGCACATCAGAAACAATACCCACAATGGTGAGTTATATCAATTATATTGCTGCATATTGTTTCTGAATAATGTCTTAAAAAATAATTAAACCTGTGACTTTTCACTTGGTATTTGGTAATGCATTATAGGGCAAAGCGCCTGACTTGAATAATGAAAAATATGTTGAACAAGGAGAGAAACTACAGAAAGTACTTAATCAGAAATACCAGGTATTTTGCTAGTATTTATGCTTCATATGAATTGGAGTTTTGAGTCTTGAACTTATTTTTGTACTGACGTTTTCTTTTTCTTCCTAGTCTCAGAGTCAGCAGCCTCAGGACGATCAGCAGTCATTACTCACTTGTATATCACAATATCTTGGATTTTCTGGGAGCAAGCCTATTGCTGCTCTTCTTATATATCAATGTCTTTCTCATTGGAGATCATTTGAAGCAATGAAGACTGGTGTCTTTGACAGCATCCTACAGGCTATAAATTCAGCAACAGAGGTTCATCTTTAGCTTTCTCATTTAGTACTGATTTTCGTCAGAACTATAGAGAATCTTTATTTATCAAATTTCCTAGTTTACCACATCTAACATGTACATAAACTATAAAGAGGTAAGATTAGTATTAACAGTTACTGTGGAAACATTAAAATTTGGCAAAACATGAAAAAAACAAGGAAAATTAATCACATCACAATAACTTATGCAGTATATCTTCTTTAAAAAACAACAAATTCCAATCGCTCTAGCGTATGACAACATGCCCTGATGTTGGTTTGTCCTCCCTTGAAGGCCCAAAATGATATAAGAGCATTGGCCTATTGGTTATCCAACTTGTCTACGTTAACAGTTCTCCTCCAGCGATCATTCAAAACTACTAGGACAGCAATCTCAACCCCACAAAGGCGAAGATTTTCATCTGAGAGGATCTTTCAGGGAAGTCAAACTTCAAATGCAGGGCTTGCTTATCTCAGTGGCCAACAGGTTTCTGGAGCTGCTGGTTTACCCCAAGTTGAGGCAAAATATCCAGCCTTGCTCTTCAAGCAACAGCTTGTGGATCTAATTGAGAAGGTTTATGGAATGATAAGTGATAGTGTGAAGAAGGAGCTAAATCCATTGCTTGAATTGTGTATCCAGGTAACTGCCACATGCTCCTTTTTTTGGTAAAAAAGAGTGAAGCCAATTGAAAGAAGACTAAATTTGATTTCCTCAGGATCCACGAACTTCTCACTCGAGTCTAGCAAAAGGCCATACAAATGGCTTGGGGCAACAGAACCAGCTTGGACATTGGTTGGGCATTGTAAAAGTCCTCACCAACTATTTGGATGTCCTGAGGGCAAACCATGTAGGTGACCATTTTTATGAACAAATAGCATCGATTGGCAGAAGGCTCTGAATGCACTTTGACTTGTTTGGTTGAATTTGCAGGTTCCATCAATTTTGGTGCAAAAACTATTTGTTCAGATATTTTCACTGATTGATGTTCAACTTTTTAATAGGTAAACATGTTGTCCTAATGTTTGGTCTTGACATATGTGCAAGTTTCTAATCCCTGTTCCTGCTGTGATAGACTCCTTTTGCGGCGTGAGTGTTGTTCATTTAGCAATGGGGAATATGTGAAAGTTGGACTAACTGAACTAAAACATTGGTCGGACAATGCTACTCGAGAGGTTATTCACTTCCCAGTTTTTATATCGATTTTCCGAAGCTATTGCCTTATGTGTTTCGTCTGATACAGTTTGCAGGTTCAGCCTGGGATTCACTGAAGCATATTAGACAGGCTGTTGATTTCTTGGTGCGTATTCTTTGGAATGAATGTTTCTTTTCCTTTTACAATTAAAACTTGATGCTCAATACCGTTTTAATCACAAACGCATGACATGAACTCCTCTTTCATCAGGTGATTTCCCTCAAACCAATGAGGACGCTGAAGGAGATACGTACTGATGTGTGCCCTGTAAGTATTCTATTGACTAAGATTCCTCCACATGCAATCCTTGCTCTATAAGTTGTCCTAATGTTTTTAGGATCTCTTCAGGCCCTCAGCATACAACAGCTAGAGCGCATAGTTGGTATGTACTGGGATGACATCAATGGTTCAAACACTATCTCAGCAGAGGTTAGACGATGAACTTCATTAATTATGCACTATATGATCCTGTGGTCTTGCCCCTAATTTTGCTTGTTTTCATTCACAAATAAATCATTTACTGATTAGTGATTTTTGTTCTATCGACAGTTCACATCAAGCTTGAAAAGTGCAGTACGTGAGGAATCAAATACAGTCACAACCTTTTCCATACTTCTAGATGATGATTCATGGTTAGCTGTTTGTTACATTTGAATATATTAATAGCTTTTCAGTTTAGGACCACGATTCTGATGACTCATAGTTTTACTTGCTTAATTCCTTAATGCAGCATACCTTTTTCACTTGATGACATCACAAAGACAATGCCAATCATTGAGGTAGCTGATGATTTGCTACCTTATGTTCATGAAAACCCAAGCTTTGCGTTTTTATTGCAAAGGGGGAATAGTTAACTTTTTTCACCATGGAATCTTGCAAGTTGTGGATAAATCAGTTGTTCCTATCCGTAGGGTAGGGTGTACAGTTCGCATAATTCATTTTATACCAGATAGCAGGCCATTGGAGAGTAGATTGCTAGGAGAGGTTATAGTTTTCTGGTTTTTATTGATTTGTTCGTTGATTGTATATTCGTGTTCAATTTTTCCTCGGTGTTTTTCTTTTCAAAAATTTTGGGCTTGTATACTAAGAGGCCAAGAGGCAAAATGCCCTTGTGTAAGCATAGCACTACGAGGCTTTGTTGTAATTAGCGAAGCTGTACATGTGTTGTAAATCATTAAAGAAAATGAATCGCATCTCTGCCAGTATAGAATAATGGTTGTGGTTGGCTGGTTGGTTTTTTAGATATACATCGTTCATTCTTCAATCTACATTGGCAGGAGATCATTAAATTTCCAGCATGGGAAAAGAATGAGTTTCATCGTTTTTTAGCACCGCAATTTTTAGACATGGGAAGCGTCCTAAATCATTACTATGATTATAACGGTAGGATGACGAAACAAGAGAGTAGGGCGTTGTCAGCGATTGTTGACGATTGTGGGCTTGTAGAATAGTAATGGGCCAACAGGTATACCGAGCATATACCGCCCTCGTTCTACGACGAGGAGTCGAACTTCTCGGTTTTCGTTCCCTCCCCTGCCACCGAACGAAAAGGCTATTTCACGGGCGCTCGCGCGGAGAGAGTGCGCGTGAACACTATCACCACTGCACGGTTCGGCCCATGGTGGAAAGCGGCCTGTTTCTCGTATATATGTTACATGGTCCGGTCCATTTAAAGCGTATATGGTTTTTTTTTACTTTATGGGTATAAAGTTTGCATGTATAAATTTAAATGTATTAAGATTTTTTATATTAAGTTTATATCAATAATATTTTTGTAAGTTTGTATGTATAAACTTTACATATCTAAAGTTTATTTGCCTAAAGTTTATACACCTAAGTTTATATGTCTAAAGAATATATATATAGGTTGCGTTCGGTAGAGGGGGATACATTTACTTACCTGACTCGGAAAACGTAGTAATAGATTAGTACATGATTAATTAATTATTAAAAAAATATAAAATAGATTAATATGATTTTTTAAAACAATTTTCCTATAGAAAATCTTTGTAAAAAATACACCGTTTAGCAGTTTAGGAAGCATGCGCGGGGAAAACGATGAGGTTAAGTTAACTGTAGCCAGGGACGAACGTGGCCATAATATGTATAAAGAGATATATATGTACATATATTTAAGTTTGTATGTATAAACTTTACATATCTAAAGTTTGTTTGTCTAAAATTTATACACCTAAAGTTAATGTCTAGTGTGTGTGTGTGTATATATATATATATATATAGAGAGAGAGTACGTATAGTATGAAACCAATCGCTTGCCCACCTCCCGCGCATGCGCGTGCAAAGTAGACCCACACCGAAGGCGTTCACTTCCCATCCGACGCCATTACAGCGGAAGGGTCTAGGGTATGATGGATCTCCAATGGGTTGAACTGGCCGAAGCAGTGGTGACTCTCAAGGTGAATTTGCATATTAAGGGTATCAAATTTTTTACAACCTGACTATAGAACAGGATACCAAACAAGAATGAACTCTATTCATGAGCCCCACTGCCTCGTTGGCGATCTCTCTCGGCCATCGTGTGATACCTCATCATTTAGTATCAACAAGTATCATGTGATACCAGCTAGTATCACATTCTGATATCACATGATACCTGCTAGTATCAATAGATATCATTTAATACCACCATGCATCCCGCATGATACCGGTATGGAGGGGGCAACATGGGAGAGCAACGTGGAGGGCGTCGAGGCAAGTGGTCGACAGCGCAAAGGGCCAAGCTCCAAGGTTGGGGGCAACGCCAGTGGGGAGAAGCTTGAACCCTAGTGGTCGAGACCCCTCCCCTCTCCCCCCCCCCCCATCGCGTCGAGGAGGGGCACCTCTCCGCCGTGCAGAGAGATGAAGGCGACTACAGGGAAAGGTAGTGTCGATGCCACAGATGCGTGCGGACAGGGAAGGTGACACGGATACGTGGGTAGGGTTGACAGAATCCCCGTCAGGGCCGAGGTACTAGGGACACGCCCCCACAGGGCCCAAAAATGCATGAGCTCACCTTCATTTCTATTTTAAGCCCAATAGGTGTAATGCCCATTTAATAGAGCTTTATATATAAATGCTCAAACCCTAACTTCTTCACTCCTTGCCCCAACAAACCCACTACCTTTGTTGCCCCCTTAGCTTCGCATGCGCACGCCAGCAACATGCGGTCGCGGCCGCCACCTCTGCGCCTTGCACGACCGTCACCTCCCTTCCCCCTCCGCACCACGTGCTCGCCCTCAAGCGGGTGCTACCTCCACACCCTCATCGCTTGTCGTCGCAACCCTCGCTCCACCTTTGTGCAGCACGCCGTCCACCCATGAGGCCCTGATAGGGGATGAGGACCCGTCGGGGTCAGGGATGTTCTCGATCAACCTAGCCCCGACCCACCCTGTTGCCAACCTTAGGCATGGGCGCGTGAGTGCGGGGGGAGGGCACTGGTGGTGAAGGAGGTGTAATGGTTTAATAATGAAATCCTATCGGGGATAGGAGGACGTACTCTAGACTTTCTGAATTTTATTATTACAACATTATTATTATTATTGTTATTAAAAGTAGTTTCTCTCATAACTTATTTTTATATTTAAACCTTTTAGCCATGAGCTTACAATTTGGCAACATTCTTTCGCCATGCCAATAGTCTAACGTGGCGAGGATTCTGTTTCTTCAAATGCACTAACGTTGGAGGAAACATTGCTAGGCCAGTTGCTCATAGCATGAACAATGTTTTTTGGCCACATCAAATGGGATAGCGCAAGCAAGAGACTTGGGCCTTAAAGCAGTTTTTAGGAGGGTTTAGTTTTAAAACTTCTTTCAAAAAATAACAGGTTCATATCATGAAAAGAAATCTCGGGAATGAGGAGAGAGATGGGCCAGATGGCAGTAGTGTGGGCCAAGGTATGATGTCGATAGGGGTTTAAGTTTATTTTGACAGCTTTTACGTGGGATGGCCCCTCAAGTTCGAGATGTCGTTGAGAAATATTATTTGTGCATATCACAGGTGGGCCAACATTTGAGGTTTGGGAACACCTATTGTGTTTGATTGGGTGACTATTTCTTTTAGGGGGTTCGCTAAGGGAGAGTTTGAGAGTGAGGGAAGGAGAAGAGGTAGATCATGTAAAATCAAGTATCCTATTAGTGAATAATAACTTAAGTAAAGAAATTAATATAATTTTTAAAGCAATTTTAGATAGAATTTTTTCCAAAACTCACTATTTATGGCTCCTTTGGATTGAAGGAATTTTCTAGGATTTTTGGAGGGTTCAAATCCTTAGAATTTTTTTTATGAGACCATTTGGAACAAAGTAATATGATGCCCAAATTCGTATAGATTAACCTCTTTTGCATCCAATTCCACAAGAAAATAAGTATGAGCTCAAACCACTTTTTTTCCCTTTAAGTTGTTCAATGCAATATCTAGTTTCTCTATTTATCTCAAGCAAATTCCTTCGAAATTAATTTGTGAACCATCGAAAGGAACCAAATCTATAATTCATGTGTTTTAGAGTTTTATAAGATTCCACATGGCGAGATATTCTATTTTTATATTTTTAAAATTGTGTTCCAAAGGAGCCCTTGATAGGTTGGAAATGTGCTCATAGAAATTGGAAGAACGATTTCTCTCTTTTTTTTTCTCCCTTGCTCCTGAATTCTCCCTAAGTTGTTAGATATTATGGAGGAATACCTTTGTGTTCATATGACAAGCAGGGCCAACTCTATGCTTGTAGATGACGAATTTGGAAGGATTCTATAGAGAATATGCATAGGGTTTCTTTATTTTATATGGAATTTGATAGAAATACAATTAAATGGAATTTCGCAACCCTCAAACCTATGTTCCAAATATTCCACTCGCTTCGTACAAAATCAGTCTACCTCAATTTCATAATGTAATACTTTCTGATATTGTCTAGATTCTTAATGATGCTAATGAATCTGGACATATATACAAACAATATACCTTAATTGATAGATGAATATAGGCATAGCTAAAACATCTTTAACATCTAGCTATGAATTTGAATAGAAGGAATTTGACAAGTCGTCCAGATTCTTAGTTTTGTCTATGTTCATAGTTGGATGTTACTTATATTGTTAAAATTGGTAATCAGGTGTCCTTGTATTTTCAGACAGAGAAGTACTTTGGAAAAATATTCTTAGGATTGAAATCCTCAAGAATTCCCCTAAAAATTCTTCAATTCAAAGGAGCCCTTGCCGTTCTGCAAACAGAGGAACGCAACGAATTCCATTCTTTCTGCAATAAATGCGATCATCTCAGCTGCTCAGTTTTTTTTACAGATTACAAGGCTAAGTTATTATGCAGAGACCATTACATTTACATGGCTGATTCTGAACCAGAAAGAAATTACACCATTTGAATAGCATGAAACCACAGGGCCAGATAACAATACACCCAGTGACCCAGACATGCAAAGTACACCTATTTACGTATAGATATCCTACATGCAATTCTTGAAGAACGGCTGCAGAGAAGTATGCACTATGCAGGCCGTCTTGAAGGTGAGGCAGCCTAGCAGACAACTCTGATTGCTGATGATGGTGAACTAGTCAGATGAAATCTAGGACCTGTCAGGATTTGGCCTTAGGCTTCTTTCGTTGTTTCAGGTCAACCACAATGACGGTAATGTTATCCTCGCTCCCCTTCGTCAGAGCTATCCTCACGAGACAATCAGCAGCAGCTTGTGCAGCAGGGTTCATTGTAGGTTCGCCATATTCACCAGGATGTGGAACATCGTTATTCTTGTACCACATAAGAATCTGCCGGCGGGCAACTCTGCATGCTTCCTCGTTTGACATGACATCCCAAAGCCCATCGCTTGCTAGAATGAGGCAGTCATCATCTTTTGCCCGAGGAACAACAGTGATTTCTGGCCTTGGTATTAGGAACGGCTTCAGGTATCGATCACCTGCAAGAAGCAGAGATTTCCACCAAGTTATTTAAAAGATGCAGAAATTAAGACAAAAAATTTTATCAAATGCACAGAGAATTGGCTGAACTAGTTCTTAATTCAACTAAATTTCCATATGGAATTGGAAGAACAGTGTTGTCCAAGTATTGAAGTATAATGGAACTATTCAGACAGTGTCAGAACTGTGAACAGATACGACCAATACCCAGTATTAGCCACAACTGCCAGGACTGCTTGCACAAATCATAACAAAAGTATACAGGGTACCTTGTTCCTTCAATAAGAGAGCTTTTCTACTTTCGCAGATACCTTCTTATGCACATCTGCATACTAAATCTGACTGCGTTCACAAAAATATATTTAAGATCACCGGCAATTTTCATCCCCACCCCCAAAACTCCAAGCAAAGAACCAGAACATGATCGAGGAACACAGCCCCATAGATAAATCATAAACATGAATTTTCAATATGAAAAGATGCAATGGAACCGAAACTGCTGATTGCTAATGCAAAATAATGCCATTTCTTTGTGAGTCTTAAACATGGTTTTTAAAGACGAAAAAAAAGCTATGGAACTGAAACTGCTGATTGCTAATACGAAAGAATGACATTTCTTTGTGAGTTATAATTCATGAACTGAAGTGGCCGATGCGAGGATGACAATATAAATGAAAATTACATATGAATGGCACATCTAATCTTATGAAAGCATAACACATATAGAAAAACAATAACCCACCCTACAAGCTTTAATGCTTTGTAATAAAAGTATGTCCAAAGTTCAATTTAATTGTGCATTGACAATTGATCAATATTTTTTTGAACTGGAGTGATTGGGTTCGTGAAGAAAGCGCAGTGATCAATATAACCAGCTTGTTTCCCAACAGATTCAAATAAGTATGATGATGTCGCAGAAGGAAAGAACTGAACAGATTATTACTAAATAGGGAATCAGGGTAAGCACTGATGGTTCAATATAGGCTACATCAGCCAATGCAGCAACAGGCCATTGTGGGCTTAGACTTACTGCTGTTATACCTGCATCAAACAATAATTCCTATTATACTACATAGGCAACATTACCCTCCCCCTCTTTTCTCTTATGCTTATGCTTATAAGCCAAAATTAAATTTTTTGTCCTTAAATTTAGAGTTAATTTTGAGGTTTTCTTATTGTAGTTTATTTTCTAGCCTTGGATTTTACATCACTAAAAACACGTATATAAAAGTTTTATTCACAAATTATTTTGTTGCCGTTTGGTTTTTCCCTAAAAAAGCCAAACAATCACCTCCATTGTTTCACGACATAGCCTTGTGCTGCTATGACCTTAGTTATTTCAAATTATTAATTCCTTTTCCACCTTAAAAGGTGATGCTCTAAAATGCTAGGAACATAAGGCATATACAACCCATCAGTTCAATTTGGTTCGCTAATCTACCTTCGTCGTCGATAGTTCATGTTTGGTACAGCTAATTTGGTCTAGTAGTAGAAGGTACCGTAAGCCCTCCTTTTTTTCAGAGAAGGCTTAGGAGTTAATTCTCATCCCAGTCCTAGATTCCCTCTAAGGCTTGCTTGACATCATAAATAACTAATCTACACACTAGAGGTCTGGTATGAAAAAAAAGGCAAAAACTTACCGATTGACCGTGACATAGCGAGTATACCAGACACTCGATACCCATTCCAGTCGATGACCTTCCCTCCTGCGGCTTCAATCCTTGCACGTTCATCTTTCCTATTAGGCTGGAATACCAAAAGATTAATAAGATGCACATTGCCTTAACTACTAGGCTCAAACTGAATCGTAGGCTTCGATTTTGTACTTTGTGATCGATGGACAGATCAATGGGCTCCTTCCCACGGCAGAGCACAACGCGTGAATCTCCACAGTTGGCAGTTATCACATGAGAAGAGCAAACAACTGCAACAACAGCTGTGGAGCCTACGTTGTCGGCGGCCACAGGTTCAAATCGTAACTCCTCGACGCCATTGTTAAGCATAGGCCTGCTTGCTTTCCCGGACACCTCTTCATCTACCCTCTGGAAACAGTCACCAAAAGCTTTCTCCCACTGCTCCTGCACGTCCACCTCTTCCAAATCCGTTAAAGCCATCTTACTTCTGAGAATTTCTCTTAGCACAACGTGGATCCTATCGTGGCAGTAGTTCGCCACCTGCGGGAGCAGCACAAAAGCATGAGGCACAAGTGTTGAAGCGTTCTTCGTTACGTCCAGAGCGAACCACAAGGCGAGATTACCTCCGAGCCGCCGTGCCCGTCGTAGACGCCGAACAAGTGCGCTGGCAGCCGGAGCGACGTGGCGTCGAAGTCCAGCTCGAGCCCGTCCAGCTCCCTCCTCCCCGCAAGCATCCGCACCGGCACGTCGGCGAAGCGAGGCACGGCGGCGCACGCGTCCTCCATCTCCGCGCCGCGGCCGCGCGTCGCGGCGCAGCCCCACAGCGGCACGCACTCCATGAGGTACACGCTCCTCTTCCCGGGCCCTGCCGCCCCCACAGCGCCCCGAGCCCGAGCCCCTCCACCGCGGAGATCGGCCGTCGCCTCGGCCCCTGCGGCGCACCGGCCAGCCGCCGCCGTCGCCGCGCCCCGGTCCGCGGCGAACACCGCCGCCGCCATCGCAGGAGAGCAATGAACACCCAATCCCCCCTAACCGGAGGGCGATCTACACCGACGCCGCCGCAGCAGCTCTCCCGAGGAGCCTCCGCATCGGCTCGCCAGGGGGCAGGAGGAGAGTGGGAGGCGCGAAGGCGATGGAGACAACGAGAGATTGGTGGTGTGTGCGGGGAGCGGGACAAGTGTGATTGATGGCGACGAGGAGGGCGTGGGGGACCCGTGGCAGGGGGAGCGTGGTGGCTCGCGAGTGGATGGAGGCGACGGCGTTGCGTGTTCGGGGGAGGCGCAGCGGATGCGGGTGGTAGGCAGAAGGGGCAAGGTAGCGGGTACGTGGTTGGATTGGATGTGCCGCGTGTGACGTGTGACTCGTCACAAGTCGCTCTACCGCTACTGGGGTTGAGCAACCGCGCGTGATGGGGTCGCCGTGGACTCGCGATACAGTCTCAACTCTCACGACAGGTTGCGCTGTTGCACACCTGAAATCTGGTACACTGGCATCTCCAATTCGCTACGGCGCTAGGGTTGATATCCTCTCCTATTGACATTATAGCCACGCTGCCACAGTCATATAAGTACGTAAGATGACGAAGACCATATATTAGTGTTCAACTAATATAATAATAGATGTTTTGTTTGTTGGTGTGCTAGAATTCCACATGAAACATGTATATTTAGATCGGTGCTAATAACCAACGTGTTGATTTAATATATAGCACATAAGATCTAGTAGTATATGTTAGCGAGCAATACTATAAGTTTATAAATTTATAAGCGTAACTGTTTTTGCAAACATTAGAGTACTACGATGACCTGGTATACGCTGCACCAATTTTGTTTATACGCGGTCATAGTCGTAGAAAAATTGCTTCACGTAGAATCTCAGAAAAAAGAAAGCAAAACAGGATATTTTGCTGGTAGGGGTGTACGAGCGTAGGACGAGCCAGTGACGCTAACAATAATGACCAGGAGGTGAGGAGGGGGCCATGTGTCCCCAGGCAGGAAGATGACTTGCGCGGTCTAGCAGTCGATCCGCGCGCACGCGAATATGCGATGATTTCGCACCGTTTCCTCTTGACGTACGTCTGCGTGAGCGCGTGGACGCGATGCGCCCCGCAGGTCCACGACCGTGGGGCACCCGGTGGGCCGGTGGCTCGCGCTAGCCCGTGCAGACGGGGCCGGGGGATCAGGCCGTCGATCGACTCGGGGGTCACCGGGTCATGCTTTGCCACCAGCCTACGTACCACGTTACGTACCAGCAGTGTACCAGCGACTAGCGTAGTGTAGCCGAGCGCCGGCCGGTGCCCATCGCACTCCCGATGCTGGGCGGTCCGACGTCGCGTCACATCTCAAATATAGTGTGGGCGATTGGGCGCTTCTCGGCGGCACACGCACGCACGCGCGCGCGGCCGCGGCGCGTACGACCCCCGAGTTGGTCGCGGTTGGTGTGCTCTCCGGCTATTATCTCGTTGTTGGCGGTTCCAGCTTCGAGTTGTGTCCGTGGACGATTATGAGAGCGTTGTGCCGTGGTGGACTGGATGTGAAGGGTTTTTACCAGAAATTAGTGTGATGATAGCATGCAAGGATATCTTTTTCTTCGGGGCTTTTTTTATCATCCTTGAAAAGTATCTCAAGGTACCAAGAATTTTATTACAAATTTTTGATACCTCAAGGTACAATGTATCTCAAGATATCACAATTTTTATACTAAAAAATGTGATACTTTGAGATACTTTCAAAATGGCAAAAAAAACTCTTTTCTCCATGGTTATCATCCCGATTTAAGCCCATATCCATGCTACCGTCAGGGATAGATAAACCGAGTACTACCTCCATTCTACGAATACTATTTTCGACTTCCCTATTTGCTTGGTAAAAAAGTTAAGCCTTGCTACGGTGCTCTCTACTACCATCTTACTTGATGATAGTAGAAACATAGAGTATAATGATGCAGAAAAATATGAGATGAATAGGTAAAACCATACATTGTTTCTGTATCATCAAGTATGTGCTAAGAAGCGATACGATATGATAAATGAATAAAAACCTCTTAGAGCATGTGTCATCAAGTGAAAGGACATATAGTCCAGTGGTTGCAGTGACCTAAGTAGCATTTAAGGTCCAGTGTTTAAATCTCTATTGGAGCATAAATTTTGGGTATTTGAGAGACTAAGTTTTCGAATTAAAAAAATAATTGCATATATCCACTTGGATATAGAGACCAGGTAAAAATACTTTTCTTAAAAAAATAGATCAAAACTTCATATAGGCGAGTCGCGTCCACGTCAACGCCGCCGTCCGATCCCCACCGCCGCCGTCGCCACTTGGTCCCCGTCGCCACCGTCGTGTCCGCCCGCCGCTGCGTGCCTGGTCCCCTCGTCGATCTGCGTCGCGGCCCGTTGTGATTCGACCCCACCCCATCAAGTTCGCCATCTCATTATTCTAAATAGATTTCTAACTTCGTATTTTATTGCTTAAACCATTCAGTAGTTACCAAAATATAAATAAATCTTTCATTTTTATTTTTGTCTTCACGAAAACGCATCCCCAAAATATAAGAGTCTACTCGGCGTCCTTTGGTCTAAGGCATCAACTGAATCTTGTATCAAACACTTAGAAAGGAAACAATGGCAGAAAAGATACAAAAATGGAAGTAGACGCCTTTTTTTTATTTCTGCTGACACCAACACCATAAAAGTTTTGTTAGATCAAAAAGAAAACGATAAGATCCACGAAGGTATTCACATAAGAGAATTTACCATAATCTATTGATTAATTACTGTCAGATTATGACTCTTGATCAACGTTCCTTGTTGCCCAACACGCGGAACGTCGCTAATCCCCTCGTTGGTTATCAATGTTTATATTCCACAGGAGACACCGGTGCATGGCATGTCATGTTAGCAGCAGGGTTAGGCCAGTGCCGGGGGTGGATGCGCGGTACCGTTGTTGTGATGCGACACCGGGGTTGCTAAATGTATATTTTAACTTTTCTATCATGTGTATATACTCGTAAAACCAACTAAAACAATATTTTCTTAAAAAGTCAAAGTCTACGTAGAAATTTGTAGGATTCAAATCTCGTTGGGAACTTTCTGACGGTGCATCTAGCCACTAAAACGTGTTTTGAATTATTAATGATAATCTTAGTTAAAGCATGTGTGCGCTAATGATTTATGATGGCAGAGAACTAGAGAATTTAACTCATGTATAGAGTGCGTGAAAATGTTTAAAGCGAGAGTGATCCAAAAGGCGAAAAGCGTACGGAGTTAAGACGTTCAAAGACGTTTTTCTTTTTCGTTCTTGAGTCATAGGACAATCCGTACTATTAAGAGAGATCATTGAGTCGCTACATGCATCCTTGAGTGAGTCATGAGAGTGAGAGGCTTAGTTGAATGAAAAATCTAGAGCCCCTAAGCCTGGACGGTTCGGTCCTTGTAATTTTATCCAACGGCTAGTTGACGGTTGATAACCCTATATAATCAACCTCGGGATTCTAGCAATTGGTGAGGCTTTCGGTTCAAACTCTAGGGTTCCTAAGCCAGTTCTAGCCCCTACCAAGCCTCCCCACTAATCTAAACACATCTTAGAATGATTAACGTAAGGATCAAGCCTAGATTGAGAATAGGGATTAGTTAGTGATCTTGAGTGACTGTGAGTGATCTTGAGCGAAGGATGGATGCATATGAAGACATGGTGGCCTGTTACACTTGGAGTTTGTTCTCCTAGATGGATAGACGTCGCCCGCGAGCCTCTAAGCTTTGTGGATTGCCCAGGATCAAGTTTGTGAAGGTTTGTGTCTAACCTCTGTAAGGAAATAGGTAAGTTTTCTAATGGATTCTTATGCTTCTTTGTAGAAGGCTACCGGGTATAACGGGTTGTAACCTAGGGCTAGGCAAAGCACCTTGATCTTTGACCTTGGTGGTCGAACAAGGGCTTGCTAGCACCTAGGTGTAAATCTGAAACCTGCGTTGGCCTTGTGGGAGGAAGCCAAAAGAGGAAAAGGATCGAGAGAGATCCTGCGCATAGGAGCGCCTCAACGGAGAAAAGGAACGAAAGATCCGAACTTCGAGAAAAAATCTCTTGTGTCTATCTCTGCTGTTCTTGTGATCTCTTGCACACAAACAAAGCACGTTCCCAGGAACTTCACGGAGAAAGGAGGACTTAAAAGTCTCTCCTTTCACTGACCAGATGGTCCAGTGTTCATACCCGGACAGTCCGATCGGAGCTCTCGGTCTAACTCGAGAGCCCCGACCGGATGGTCCGTCCCTACTGACTACTGCGTTTTGAAGAATTTTTTCAGGACACATATTCACCCTCTCTAGGTTCTCTCTAGGATTTCACTTTCCTAGGTAGCTATTTGAACATGATAGAAGTTTCCAAATCGTATGAAATTCGTTAGTAATAACACAACGTGTATATATTTTGAAGAAATTTTAGCCATAGCTCTAATCTTTTAAATTATTTCTTTTGAGCCTACCTCTCTCGTCGTATGTAGTATATTCAAACGACTATTTTTTCAGTAATTCTCTATTTTATACTTATAATTTTATTAAAATCATCTTTTTTTTACTCATTTTTTTCAGTCGTGTTTTAAAGTTTCTCCTGTGCATCGACCGTCAACGTTCGTTCCCCTTTCCTGCAGCTAGCCCTCCGTCATGCCTACGGAGCAGTATGCACCTTTTCGCTGGCCTGTTTAGTTCTCAAAGAGTTTTTTTTAAAAAAAGAAATCTTTGAACGGAAATAAAATAAAAATACTAATTGCATAGTTTGGGAGAAAATTATGAGACGAATCTTTTGAGCCTAATTAGTCCATAATTAGCCATAAGTGATACAGTAACCCACATGTACTAATGACGACTTAATTAGGCTCAAAAGATTTGTCTCGTTGTTTTCAGACAAGCTGTGAAATTCGTTTTTTCATTCGTGTCCAAAAACTCTTTTTAATATTTGGTCAAACATCTGATATAACATCTATCCTAAAAATTTTTAAAACTAAACACAATCGTATCTCCAAGTTCTCAACCTCTGGCCCATTTAGTTCCTAAAATTTTTTTTCAAAAACATCACATCGAATTTTTAGATATCTAAATAAATATTAAATATATATAAATATTAAAACTAATTACACAGTTATAGAAGAAATAGTGAGACGAATCTTTTGAGTCTAATTAGAACGTGATTAGCCATAAATGCTACAGTAACCAATATGTGCTAATGACAGATTAATTAGACTCGAAAAATTCGTCTCGTGGTTTCTAAACGGAATCTAAAATTTGTCTTGTAATTAGACTAAGTTTAATACTTCAAATATGTGTTTAAAATTTTGATGTGATGTTTTTGCAAAAAAATTTTATAACCTAAACTACCCCTCTGTCCGTATGCTTTCAAAGAGACCATCATGGCACGATCCCTTGCGTAGATTTTCTGCCCATTCCTACGAACAATCGTTGTTGCTTCTTGTCTTCATATAGTCATATTCTATGCTACGCCGATGCCGATCAGTCAACGTCGTGACACGCGTCGATCGATGCACTCTTTCTCAGTATCTCCCGTTGGTGTTCAGTCGACCTTCACCGGAAAGTTAAGCAACGGCAGCATTGCTTCTTCCCCCTTTTCTCCTAGAGTACTGTATTACTCCATCTATATCAAAATAATATAGTTATCAAATATAAGATTTAATCTATTTATTAAGAAAACCGTTTAAATTTAAAATTAGGATAAATTTGGAATGAAGGAGTATGCTGACATACCGGGCGGGTCTGCATAGCATGACGTGTTCTCCCGTCTGTTTGACTTGGAAACGATCTTTTGGTCGTCGGTACTCGGTAGTGCACGAGTGCTTTGGTTGGCACCTACAGCCTCTTGCCATCTTTTTGCTCGCACAAGTTTGCCGTGTCCATATAAAAAGCCCATTCAGTCCGCTGCCTCGTTGTCAAGGAAGCTTACTTTTCTACGCTAAAATTATTACTTATATAAGTAATTTTCTCCGTTCTAAAGTAGTATTATCTTTATTATCTTCTATTTATTCCAAAAAAGTTTATCTCTAAGTGTTGATTGCAATAGAGTTTGTAAAAATAGAGAATGCAATCATTGGAGCTAGATAAGTGAGAATTATATTGGATATTCTAGTTTTTTCTATTTATGTATTGGTATGCGTGAGATAATGAATTTTTTTTACCTTTTTAGACAGAGAAAGCAACACATTTCTCAAATGTGAGGAACAAATGTGTTTAAAATGACTACTACTGCTATTACTAACACATCCCTATTTTTTTAGAATAAATTGACGAAAACGTCAACGAGCAACAGCTGTCACGCCTCTACTCACCCTTTTGAAATCGATGTGCTGACTAGTGATGACTGACCGGTCCGACGCATTCGAAATGGATGAGGTGAAATTATAACATACGGGTGATTGTTTGCATTTCAGGCAAACACCGTATTTGCAAGGGATAAATTTTATAAGTCTGAAAAATAAATTACAATAAAGAAAACCGGTTAAAATTTTAAATTTTACTCGCTCTATATTTTTTTTATGTATGACACCGTTGACTTTTATGATTACGTTTGACCATACGTCTTATTCAAAATTTATATCCAAATATGCAAAATTATAATGCATACTTAAAATTCCTATAATAATAAATCATATTATAACAAAATAATTAATAATTATATAATTTTTTTGAATAAGACGAATGGTCAAACGTGATCTAAAAGTCAACGACGTCATATAAAAAAATATGGAGTTACTACTTAGCGAAAAGATAGGGATGATACCCAAAATTTCCATCCAAAAAGTAACGACTGTTATTTTTTTAAAGAAAGAGTTAAGGAGTGCGAAATATTAAATGCCCTTTCTTAAAAGCAAAATCTATATATTGGTGGATCATTAGCTAGGAGTATTAAAGAAATCAAACTTTTCAACCCACGAATTAAGGATAGGTAGGAACATATGGATTGATTTATTTGAGTAAATTTTAAACTCTAGATCTTATAATTTATTTTGAGACGGAGTATGCATATAGCGGACTAGTTGGTCTCTTTTAGCGTGTGGAGCAAAGACTCAAAATTGTTAGCAAGGAAAACCAAACAACAGGTAATGAATGAACGAATCCAAAAGCTTCCAGGGAACTTTAGGTGTTTCTCTGTACAGATTTGTCTCCTTTTATATGCACACGCTTTCCAAACTATTAAATAGTACATTTTTTTTAAAAAAAGTTTCTATATACAAGCTAATCATCTTATCTTTTTAAAGCTGATTTTTAACTTTATAATAATCGATTTTATTATTTACACCATTAAATCGATTTTATTCATCTAAAAAAACATAACATCTGTGCCCTTTTATGCCAAATAGCTGAATGGTTGCATGATTTTGTGATAAATATTTAAGGTGTAAATAAATAAATTAACAACTATCATAAAGTTGAAAAATGAAATTAAAATATTTTTTAAATTTTACAAAAACTACACCCATTGAGGAGTTTGAAAAGCATGGGAATTGATATACTAATACACCATTAAAAGGAACACATCGTAAAGATGAATAAATGAATCCAGTAAAGCTTCCAAGAAACTTGGTGCACTAGAGAAGTTCCCACCATTCTAGCTCCAGCAAAGCAGAATTAACATACCGAAACAGCAATTACATCTCTGAACTGTTCGAACAGAAGACAATTACAACGTTGTGTCTGATTAAACCTCCAGTTGGGGTTGTGATAAAAAACATTTTACACATAAAACAGCATGTAGCAGTTAAGCATATACAGCATCAAAACAAGGACACCAATTATTTGGATGTACAACAATGGCGTCAGGGCAGGGGTTTCGTAGTTTCATACAGAGGCAGAGCATGCTATGAAATACCACTTCCCTGGCCGTCTCACATCTGAGGCCCAGACTTTGGGTTGGGAAACAAGGAATGCCCAGACTTCTCATCAGTGACATGCAGGTTAGAAGACTGGTTGGTGTTCAGAGTGTTTGCCATGTCCATACCATCATCGAATGGATCAAAGAAGTCAGAATACCTCACATTGGCTACTGGTATCTCTGGCAAAGAATTCAGTATCCCGTCAAATATCTCATGGTTCTCATCGGCATGTGACACGAAGGCAGAGATATCAACTTGTGGTGCCATGGGAGAGAGATAGTCATCAACTTGTGCAATTGGAAATATAGGGAAAAGGGTAGACATATGCTCGTCAACTTGTGGCACTGTGGCAGCTTGTTGATCACCTGCCTTCTTTGCTCCAATGACCTACACAAGGTGTAAGTTATAAATGCAATGAGCAACCTCTAACAGTATATCATAAAAGAGTAAGCTGATTATAAATAACTAAGACAAGGTGATTACAAATCGGTTATTCTCATCATCTTTGTATATCACAATGGAGTCTCCTAGTTGAAGATCATGGGTTCTGACATAATCCCCTGGTATTTAAAAGGATGTAAGGAATATAAGAACATTGTTCTATAACACTTAACAGAAAAGGAAAAGAATGAATGAGGTACTCGCCGGTATTCTCGAGTACATACATCCTGCTCTTGTTGTTGGGCCAGTACCTGTATAGGAGATGGTGCACTGTATCACTGTACATGTGCTAGAACTTACTAAATTATGTCTTTTCTAGTGAACAGAAAAATGTTCGTCTACTATCGTTTGAAAGGTATGAGTTTCTTGGGAGGTTTGGTACCTTCACAAGGGCCATGAAAAATCTCAAAAAATAAATGTGAGTGAACTTAAAAGAAATTAATGATATATTTTTTTAAAAAAATCCCTATCAGAATCCATACTCATGTTGCAACTGTATTATTTTCCAAAAACCTACCCAATATAGAAGAACCAATTCCATATGAAACAGAAAGAATAAATACATTTCATTAATAGGAAATAAGCCAATATCAAATCATTAAGAGAACCATACACAGCATAAAGTTGAATTTAAGGCATCATTGAAAATAAAGTATTGACTCAGATGGTTATTGGCAGTGGGAGCCAAGGTAACAAAAAAAGAAGCCAGATAGACGAACTGTTCAACCTGTACTTGAAGGTCCAGAGTTGCGCATTTAGCAAATCATGCATACATAAACTTTTTTTGCCATCCTTTGATGTCAGAATTGGTAGGTAAGCCTCTGCCTCTTTCTGAGGAATTCATTCATCAGAGACAAGTGTCAGGTGTATAAAAAGACAGGTTTGCTTCAGTAATCCTATATAAGAAGAGTTTGTGAATATGAACCGACATTAGTTATAGTAGCAAAGGAGTGGATCTGGATAAATTAACTAGATTTGATCTCTATAATTTAAAATAAAGACCTAATGCTTCCATCCTATAGGGGATGCATATTATATAGATCTATCTCCAAGTACTTATCACCATACCGTTGCTACTATACTAACATTTGATCTGTGACTAGTAGGTGCTAACTTTAAAGATCCATCATCTCAAGTACTTATCAACATATTCATGCAATTCACATCAAAAAAGTTCCTTTATCCAAGAACTAATGCTTTCACTTTTGATCCTTTATGTCTATTTTCTTATTGGATGCCACTAGAATCCTACATGACTCTGACCATCTGCGCTGCAACGGAACACCATCGATGTTCACCTTACTGTTTCTCTATCAAGATATTTTACTATATCATTAGTAGCTATTGTTCATTACATATTCACAGAATTTTCGCTAAGAGGTGCACTAAGGCAAACCTTCCCCCCACCGCCAAAAAAGGGGAACATGTCAAATACTGTCACAAGAACATACCTTCGGGAGAACGATTCTCCCTAGCTGGCTTACATCACTGTATCTTAGTTCCTTTTGCAGAATTACTCTCAAGCCAGCAGCTTGGTGCTACATGAACATTGGAGAAGCTTTCAATTTAGAAATGCGAATTATGTTTGGAAGAAAAGAGGTAATCACTTGGTTTTATGCATAAATCTTACATCCGAATCAAAGATGGCTCTATTTAAATCCAACATGTTTATCTGTCATCAGAAGATGAAGTTCATTTAAGCAGAATACATAAAGTGCTGGAGATTTTAATTCATAGGTCATACATAGTCAAAGGAGAACACATGACTAGGAGCAAAAAAACATTTTTTTTGGCTAAATTGCCGTTTCCTATTTGCAAACGGTTTCACCCCAGTTGCTTGCATGATAACCAGATTAAAATGATCAGAAAACATTTGTCAGTACTATGTATAATTAACATTTCTTCCTGTCCTTCTAACTGTACTATCCATACCCTCCTATACCAGTTATGCCCACCATTAGTAATAGAAATGACGCCACTGAAAACACAAATTCCTGATTTGCGCCTAGTTCTCGCACCATCTATCACTGTTTACAAACAGGGAAGAAAAATCCCCACAGTTTTTTCTTTAAAAGTGTTGATTTCGTATGGCTCAGTTATTGACATAAAACATGGAGACAAAAGCAAAGTATTTTTCTTAAACCGAGGATTATCTGAGGTAAAAAAAAAAACCCAAGGTCTAAAATGTTATCTATATCGTTCATCCTAGATAGCATACCACTCTATAAACCCTAATTTCATGCATCAGCGAATGTGGTGACTTAATATAATCACTCCTGCAGTTCATATTCTGGCCAGAATGTATCAATTCCAATCGAAGATTCACTGGTATGGCAAACCTTGACGACTGGACGTTGGCATGGCATGTACTGCCAAGTCCTACCAACTTTGTGATGCAGGCTGCTGAGAGCATAGGCATATACCGACAATCTCTACCAACTTTGCAACACGGTCGTACAATATAACTACAACAACAACAACAAGAGCACCAGAGCCATGAAGACCCCCAAGGACCGAACATAACTAAATCAGCAAAGTGACGAAGACGATCCACTGAATATGCGCTTGTTACGACCCCGAAAAGGGCAAGATTAAGCCCAGAGGCGCCACAGTGAATCGTCTATTCATGTGGCACGTGACATTGCACGTGGAGTGGACCACGAAATCCTTCTTTGATTGACCCCGGAAAATGGATGTTGTACTAATCACTGACAAAAACTAACCCTGGAACGAACTATCGCTGTCAGGAGGAATCCGACAAAGAACAGCCCCAATTATTCCTTACCATTACCTACGACTTGAGCAATAACGATCACGCCTGGAGCAAAAGGAAAATGCCAATTTAGTACAGGCAACCCCCCTAACCTAGATCACTCAAATCTTCCTCGGCAAAATAAAGATCACTCAAATCTGATCCTGGAATTTGAATCAGCTACTGGAATCGAGGAAATTCGTTGATCAGAAGCAAGTAATAGACGGATAAGGGTCCCCGATCCCCCCACAAACAACATCTGCGAGCTCATTGACACCAAAATTTTATAATCGGCGGCGTTGGGACCAGGAGAACGAAGCAACGATCGTCGCTGCACAGTCTGGGCCTCCAGCGGCCCATCGCGCCTCCCGAACGGCATCCACGGCCCACCACCTCCATCCCATATACGCGGAGAAAACCAAGCAATCGCACAGGAGGACGCGGCCGTGAATTCCGAGGCACTCACAGGTCGTGGCGCGGTGGGAATCAGGGCGGCGGCAGGGCGGGGGCAACGGCCACCGGACCTGCGCTTACGGGTCACCCCGCGAGGTCGGTCGGAGACGGCGGCACCATCGCCGGAGGAGGAGGAGGTGGCGGAGGCGGAGGAGGATCGGCGCTTGCTGGTGACGCCGGCCATGTCGGTGGGAGGGGCGGAGGCGTCGGGAAGGAGAGGAGGAGGAGGAGGAGGAAGAAGAGGAGGCGAGGACGCTGCGGCGGCGGAGGCGGAGGCGGCTAGGGTTGGGGGCCGCGCTCCCCGGTTTTTTATAGGCGGGCGAGCGGGCGGGGACGCGGAGGCGGGGGCGCGGCGCGCCAAGTGGCGGGCGAGCTCTGATGAGGCGGGTGCAGGTGGGCAGCCAACGCCCGTCGGGGCGAGGCCGGGGGCGCGCAGGCGCGGCCAACCGCGCGGGCGCGAGGTGGCAATCGACGGGTGGGAGGCGCGGGCTGGCAGCTGCTCCCGGCATCAATCCTCCTCTACCCGCATCGGGATTCCCTGCGGGCGCCGCGCCGAATGGCTCTCCCTCTCTCTCTCTCTCTCTCTCTCTCCCTCTCCCTCTCGACTCTTCACGTTTCGAGTTTTGAATCCGATAGATCGGGCGGCTGCGGCTGCTGGTGGTTGTGCTGCTGGGTGAGCGGCTGGGGCGCTGGCTGCTGCTGCTGCTGCCGCGGCCTTGGGTTGATTTGGGCCTGACCGCTCGGTGCCGCTCTGCTGATCTCTCTCTCTCTCTCTCTCTCTCTCTCTCTCTCTCTCCCGCACTGCCGCCCGCGCGCGCTCTGGCGATTCACTGGTGGGATGCTGCGGTGAGGCTTGAAACATGGAGGAGGGCGGCCAAAATTAGCCCCTGCACTTCTTTCCCCCTGCAAAAAAAAAAAAAAAAAGAGAGAGATGGATTTAACTAGAGCTGTAGAACAAAATCTCATGTTCCATTGATGTAAGATTACATTCTACTCCACAATCGAGAGCCATTGGCTTGCTATTAAGGCGTGTTCATTTACTCCTTTTACATTTCTTCGCCCCTCCACAATTTAATAGAGTAATAAACGAGTACTCCATATGGTTGGTTAAATAAAATTAAAAAAGACTTTGGTGCTTCTCAATAAAATTGGAATGAACTTAAGTGGAAAGGTACGCGGGGACAAAGATAAAAAAATTAAATGGAAAATACTAAAAATTATTATATTGTACAATAAAATATATGCTAGATATTCTTGTATTTTGGAACAGAAATGACTTACTCTGTTTCTAAATATAAACAAATTTGATATTTAAATTTTATTCTTTAATAATGAAATTTATTCTGTTCTTTGCTATAAGGAAACTATAACCAACTTATAATAAGGTTGTATGTGGAATGATGATCAATTACAAAATCAAAAGTTAACTAAAAACAATAAAACAACCTAAAACAATAGCCTAGAGAAATGGATGACACAACCTCTATCTATGTTAATTTGGTGAATATCTTTTACAATAGTTGTTTCTATCTAGCAGCTTGAAAGTTGCATGTAGTCATTGTTGTCCACGAATCAACGAATTTTCGAAATCAACGATCTATCATTCTACCGATTGGATTTTTTCACGTATCACTGCTGATTATTTCTATAGTACTAGTATTTCTTCACCTACCGTACGTCCATCAATTAATTTTCGCTTAATCTTATCTTAATCATCGTCTCAGGCCATATTTTTTTCCTTTGTGAATTTTGAACTTTTTGTAGGCACACTCCCCCAAGCATTTAAACAATGTGTTTCTACACATGTGCACGCACACACATGTATAAGTTCTCATTATCTTATATAATCCTCCTAGAGCGAAATTTTAAGTTTATACCAGTTAATTCATTCATTTGTATCCTTAAATAACTATAAAAAACCAAACAATTGAAAAAAACATAATGTTTAGAGGTTTTAAATGGGTCTACTCATTTATCACTCTTTGTTACTGAGGGACATTATAGTCTTTTTCTTAACCTTGATATGTGCGAAAAAACTTGGAACTATTTATATTTGGGAATGAAATGAATAGTGAGTAATATTAGTAGAAGTCGAAGACATTGTTGTATTCATACCAAGTAGATATATGCCCACCTAATTCTTGGTAATTAAGTTAAACATGAATATGTATAATATATGGTCTTAATTTGACACTTCAAAGCGGAACATATAGGGAACGCTTAAACTCTATGGCTCACTAGTCAAAATTATTGATAAAAGAAAGTGGTACTAGGAAGAGATTACTCAGATGCATTCATTTGTTCCTAAGAATCATATATGAATATAATCCTTTAAAGTGCCTTCAATTTGTTTCGAAGGAGCCTTTATTAAACTGGAGGTAGCATATGAAATTTATCCAACATTATGTACGTATACACTGGTAAGTTCAGTGCTACTTCGACCTGCGGAATGAAGAGCTAAGTGTAAATTGGAAGCTTTCAGTTTGACAATTGGGCCTTCCACGTCAATTATAATTTTCACTTCGCTGATGAATATATCGGTCTTAGGTCTACCGTAATTCGCAATGGTTTGTCGCCCGCAATAAATACAGAGTCCAAATAAACTCGAAAAGTCAAGTCATCACGCTACGGATACCAGCTATATATCACGCGTGGTATATTGCTAGTAGCTGAAACGCGCTTGCCCACTCCCACAGCCAATGTAGCTCGGTCTCAAAAGCCGAGCCGTTGCTTTGGCAGCACAGGGCGTGTGCCTCCTTGTTCCCATGCACAAAAGGCACTATCCTGTGGTGGACTATAGAGTAAACGTGTCAAGAGGAGTTGTTGCATCGCCACGTACGACATGAGCGAAGTCACGTACATAGACAGTTTCTTTTATCGAAGGTTTGATCACCTGATCTATCCCTAGAATATAGACCACACGCCATCTGTCTTGGTATCTAATTAATGAGAATAGACGTACGTAGGATAGTGATTATGTCATGGCCATAATTAACTTAACATGAAGCAATAGAGTGTGCGGTTTGTTGGCAACTCGATCTCGTCTACGCGCAGGAGCAACGATCTGGCAGTGGCGTCGATCTGTGTGAGAGTAGTATATATATATGATGGATTTACCTCATGCTGTGACATGTGACCGACAAAACTGGTGTTTAACTTATACGTCTTCTTTAAACACTTCTATGCGTAATTTGGTGTAGAAAAATTTACCTTACGTCCATTAACTATAGATCCAGTTTACATTCTACTAGAATATGCATATAAATTGCCTTCCGCCATCTATTCCTCTTATTTTTCAAGACCTAAGATCACAACAACCATCTTATGCTACTTTGTCTACATGGCACGGTGGCACTACAGCACGCACACTACTATGACATTTGTCTATGCGCCTGCTTGAACAACATAAACCACCCTGCACATTATGGATTATTTGGCGGAAAATACGGGTACCAACACCATCAAGGGGGTGTTTGGGACAAGAGACTAAACTTTAATCCCTTGTTCCATCAAATATTTGGACACTTATTATAAATAGTAAACGTAGACTATTAATAAAACACATCCATAATTTTGGACTAATTCGCGAGACGAATCTATTGAGCCTAATTAATCCATGATTAGCCTATATGATGCTACAGTAAATATGATCTAATTATAGATTAATTAGGCTTAAAAAATTTATTCTCTAATCACACATGGCATGAAACCTCTTCTTATCTTCCTTAAAATCAAGTACTTAAAAATCTCTTTCTCGATTTAGGACAATACGAAATCGAGTCATTCATTGTCCATCCTATTACACAAATCGATTTTTATTATGTCCTATTGGCTAATATTATAAGATTATGTGTGTAAAAAATATACATATATTTTAATGATCATTTTTAAAGCCAAACTACTAAGATTATCACAAGTTTTTAAATTATCACTAGCACTAAGGGTCTTAAGGTGTGAAAGGTTGTAGCTGGGTCGGCCACCCTGTCCAATGGGTGGATCTGCCCAGAGTACAGTAATAATCACCACACAATAACCTTTCTCTTAGTGGTAAGGTACACAATCCGGCTTGGCAATGGATTAGGCCATTGGGCTGATCGATGCTTTATTTTGTAACAAGAGAACTATCATTTTACGAGATATTTTTTGTTGTTTGTATTCTAAAAAGGTTAAAATCTGACGCTCCACGGCAAAAGATACGCTAGAGGTACTTAAGTAGGAAGGGTGTACAAGGATAAATTTTTAAAAGTGCAAAAAAGTCAAAAGTTTGGAAAAAGGTACCGTGTACAGTTTAAGTGAAACAAAATGTACCGATGTAATCTACGTGGTACCGACATGATTTGCATGATTTTTTTCTTTTAAATTTTCTTTCCAAGTACGACATGGTTTGTGTAGTCTTTTACAGATTTGTTAAAAATAGTTTAAAGTTCTCTTTGGCAGGGGATCAAATATTAAACAAATCAGGTCAGCCAACTATCCACTGATCTTCCTCATCCATGACGGATAAACCATAAAGAAAGAAGATTTGCATATAAAGAGAAAAAACATGATAGCCCCTGCCAACCGTACGCTAATATTTCTCCTCGACCAAAAACCTAAAGATGGAATATTTGTGTAGAAAGAAAAAACCACCATCGTGCGTAGCTCATATCGACCAAATGCACGATACTTCTTTTAAAATCGACACTTTTTTGTACAGGGAAGGTATTGAGACTAAGCATAATTATCACTGAATTAGTACCTATATAATTACATCACTATCATTAGTTAAATTATTTTTTTCTGTGCGTTGTCTCTTATTAGATCAACAGCCAGCGTTGCACCGCCTCTCCATACCTCTACATACTTCACAAATGTTGTGAAATCTCTCAACTTTTTCTGTATAAGTGGGATGCATGTACTCGTGACTCATACCTACATTGATACACCACGTGCGCATTCACACGTCTATATGTTGTTAGAAAAATGTGTTAAATCAGATAGACAAGTTTCACCACAATACATGGTGTGTTTAATATGGGTACAAAGCTACTTGAAAATTAGGGTATGGATTTGTATGGGCATTGAATAGAGTTAGAGTCAAAAACTATCCTAGCAAGAGACACATATTGGTATAACTGCAAAACGACATTAGCATAGGTGAGAAAATGGCTAACTTAACAACCTAGCTGATCGAGGGTTGCTGATACATAGTATGGTGTAACTAAAACTAGGTTGATAAACACTTGGTACTATACCCCTCTAGTTTTTTTATTTGACGTCAATGATTTTGGATTTATATTTGATAGTTCATCTTATTTAAATTATTTTTGTAAATATGTAAAATTATATGTTATGCTTAAAATATATTTAGTAATAAATTAAATTAAAATAATTAATAATTATGTAAATTTTTTAAATAAGCTGAATGGTCAACATAGATAAAAAGTCAACAATGACAAATAAAAAATGAAGGATATATTATACTACTATTAAAGAGCACTGTAGTGGGGCAACTATCTTGGATTAGGGAGGAGCGTGCATAATCAACTCCCTTGAAGGCCACGATATCATGTGTTTGTGCTATCATTATATTTGAATCTCTTATATATGGTGTTCTTCCATGTTTGGTTACATATATTGATTCAACTACCGGTCTGGCAGACTATCACAAATAGGAACAGGTGGGCACCGCACAACTTATGCTTGCCTCCCAAGCGTGGCATTTCACACGAGCAAATTATTCCACGTATGAATATCTCAATCTGTTCCCTTAGAAACTAATGCCGTACGACGGCGACTTGTCAGGGTTGAACAGCCCAAAGTGCTTCTCGACCTCATCCCCGGGCTTCCTGTCCTCGTTGAACATGGCAAATATGTATGTCTCCAACGCCCTAGGCTTCCTAGGTGTGCCGCCACGGACATGGTTGATCAGGCCCTGGTTGTACGCCTGCGCGTTGCGGGCGCTGGCCCCAACAGCCCCCCCGGCCGACGGCCACCCGCTCTCGGACACAACGACGCCGACGCCTGGTGTGCGGGCCTTCTCCAGCGCGGCGTAGATTGAGTCGACCATCGCGTCGAACAGGCACGTGTAGGTCAGCCCGTTCCCGGCGTCCGTCACCGTCGTGCCTGGCTGGAAGGTGGCGTAGTTGAGAGGGATGTTGTTCTGTCCGCTTTGCTGGTCGTCTTTGTAGGCGAAGTAGGGGTACACGTTGGCCAGCAGCGGCGCGCCGGTGGCGGCCAAGAAGCCGGCGATGGGGGTCATGTAGGAGTCCCTGAACACGCCGTCGGAGGGAGGGAACGAGTTGGCGATCACGTCGAACCTGACCGACGTGGAGACCTTGATGCTGCCGAGGCCGGCCGCTGTCAGCGCGCTGTTGACGTTCCGCATGGCGGGGAGGATGCTCGCCGTGCCGCTGCCCTGAACCTCGTTGCCGACGGCGATGTAGCGGAAGGAAACGCCCGGGTAGGCCTGGACGTTGTCCCTGACCCAACCTGCCGCGGCGGAGGGGCTGGAGGCTAAGCGCGCGAGGTCTTCGCCGGCCACGTCCATGATGACGCCGATGCCCGTGCCGCTGAGTGCTTTGAGGGTGTCGGCGTCCGGGAAGTAGATGCGCATGGAGTCGATCCCCTTGGATATGTAGAGCTGCACGACGTCGCTCGCCCGGGGTAGGTTGCTGCCGTTCACGCCGTAGCACACGCCGATGGAGTGTACCGCTGTCGTGAGACAGATGCGTGCATGCAAGTGTCAGCAAGACCCAGTAATAATTAGTTCAGTCAATTGTGTAGTCTCCCAGTGCACAGCCCACATACATATCACATATGCAATCCTGTACGTGGCACTGTAATAGTATACTACTACTCACCCCTTCCGCATGCAAGTAGTCTATGTATTACTGGTTTTTGCTTTTCCAAAATTAATCTACATATAACACGTCTCTCGTTTTGTTGCTGTATTATTGAATGGATATCTCCTGTCCTAAGTATGCATGCATGCAAATGTGATGTATGCTGTTTTCATGTACATATCATTTCACCTTCAAGTTAGGATATATGGATAATTCAATGCGAGACAATACATACAAATTCAGTCTTGATTTTTGTGCAAATACAAAAATACATAGATAATTTGTGGAAGGATGGAGTATATTTGGTTTCAAAAAGGGTAGAATATACACATCTGTATATGCAGCTATGCAGAGAGAGACGATCTTACTTAGTTGCATTACCTGCAGGAAATGCCGCCAAGGTTCCAAGGAGCATCGCCACTGAAAGCATGGGAGCGAGACCCATCTTATTAGCCATCTCCGCTTTATTTGCAACCGAGAGGACCATCTCTACTCTATATATAAGCGGTACGCTAAGGTAGTAAGGTACGAATGCTTCTTTGTTTAAAAACTTTCCTGCAATGTACCAACCATTTAATTGCAATAACAACACTCATGTTGCAAGTCCCCAGCGCTGTCCAGTTTGGCAGGATCCCGATCGAGCTCCCCATTCGCACGTATTATAACTCGATGAGCTAGCTAGCTTATCGATCGAGTTACAATTTCCACCACTAGCTAGTCCACCAACGCACTACGCAGCCAAGCGTGCTTGACTGACCCGCCAGCAACTTGCATTCCCGGCCAGCCATGCAGCCGCCGCCGGCAGCTGCATGCTGGACGCACTACTACAGCTAGCTACTACGTACTACTACCCTTAACGCGAGGGGTCACGATCTGGTCAGGCCTAACCAAGCGACCATACATGCATACGCTAGGTCGTCGTCGTATCTTCTACGGGTCACGCTCGCTTGGAAAACATGGCTGCCCAGGCGGCCTGGACGGATATGATGCACAAGGGCAGATGAGCTACAACGGCCGAACTAGTCCGTCCCGTTGTCCGGCTTGTGGAATTCCGGTGCGTATGCGCTGACCGTTGACGACCCCACACTCCCACGGGTTCGTTTAATTACCGAGCGGCATCAACGTCGCTACAATACCACATGCTTGCTTGCTGCGACTTGTTGCTCATACGTGCTCGGCGGGCATATGCACGGTTGCGCACGCCGCGTGGTCAATAGCACTAATGCAAGAACATAAGATAGGCACTAATCCGCAAACAGCATTTTGCAGGCGGTCAAAAACATATTTTTATAGTCCGGACCGGCGACCGAAGGCAATAGAGCGTCTGCGTAGATAAAGCATCTTCAAATGCGGCTGGGCAGCTGTCTGCGTAAATACATTTTTACACGCGGTGGACCGCGTCTTCCGTCTACAAATATGCATTTTACAGGTGGCCCATATTGTCCACCACTTATAATAATAATTTTTCGTGACAAAATAATTCAAAAAATCCTAAAATTTCAATAAAAAATCGCATGATTGCTACATCCTAACGCCTTTGCCACCTCCACTGAATCCAGCCTCTTGGCGGTCGGTGTGGCCACATCCAACTTCAATTGTCATCCCTATTTGCGCTAGACCCCGGGTGGTTTGCCATCGTCGTAGTCGTTGCCACCTCTACGGGATTTGGCCTCTCTATGGTCTCGCATCCGGATCCGGCCACCATCATTGTTGCTACCTCTGTGGCACCCCGCGCCCATCGTCGTTGTCGTCACTATCACCGGATCCGGCCTCCTGAGATTGCCATTATTAGATCCAACCTCCCTAGGGTAAGGGGCGTAGGCAGGGATAGTCCAGGTGGACCTATGACTACCCCCATTCAACCCAGTATAAGGGGTACCTATATTTCAGCCCAAATTCCCAATAGCCCATTAGGGCATTCGCAACATTCCTAGATAGTTGCTAGCTAGAAGATGTACACGTCATGAGCAAAATAGCTAGCAGTCCAAAGAGCCAGCTATATTGCTAGCTATTTGCATTTTTAATAGTTCCCTACACATAAAGAAAAAATAGATACACTGTGCATCATCTTTGTGGCTTACTATGTGGAGGCTTAGTGACCAACTAAAGATAACCAACTGGTTGCATAGATCTTGACTTAAGATAATTCATTACATGACCCACTAAAGATAAGCAACAGGTACAACTAAAGGTTTTTAACATAAAAATAAAATAAAATGTCTCACACGTTACTACAAAATGTGTAAATTGATAACCATACTCATGCCATACATATTTTTTTCATACCACAAAAGCAAATTGAACAGTGCACCGTTGAGGTGTAGTCACCAAAAGCCAAAAGTCATCTCTAACCCAACAACCTCCTTCATAACCTGCTAGAATCCCAATCAACCTCATATCAACGATTCTGAAAAAAGAAAACATAAAGTAAGTCAGCTTACTCAATATAAATAACTGTGCTAATGAGGAATGAATGGTTGTCCAGTTTGTAGAAAGTTCATAAAACCACCAGGTGGATAGTAATCCATACCACTGGAAAATCAAGCAAGCCATATCGTTACATCTATTGAAACTAACATATCAAGTGAACTAACTGTTTCTGAACATAATAAAATAACAACTAGTGCAACAAGAGAATTACATATAAAAAAACTTACCAATTTGTGGATGTGGCTGCTGAAGATGTGGCTTGTGGCAAAGGTCCAGGCCACCATGTTACAGAAAGTCATGCCATTCGGCCCTTAGTTTAGAGAAATTATCCAGTTTTTAATGATGTGGTCATACATATGCACATGAATATCTAATAGATGATAAATTTAAAGATTAATTGATAATGGTACTTGTTATTAGTAGATAGCAGTCAGTAGCACCTTAATATAATCTATTAATCGAACAAACACCAATTAATTAAACAAGGCAGACAACTAGCAAGGGATGCCGGCGGCGGGCGGCTAGCACCAAGCAAGCAACAGCACGCAGCAGCAAGGCATGCAACAGCATGCAGCAGCAAGGCAGACATGCAGCAAGTAGCGTCGGCGGCCGACAGCTATCACCAGCTAGCAAAATCAATTACCTGCTTGACCTCTGTTACTAGGAATAATAGAACCACCACCAAGAAATGTAGGAACCGGAGTAGGGACTTGATTCCCAGCAGCACGAGCGGATCCAGTATGATACGAAGGAGTAGATTCAGTCTGATGTAGTGGCGGAGCCATCTCTCACTTGCTCCGGCGGCTCATCACCACAAGCAACAAATGGATTTTAGATCTTTGAATCACGTCCCTTGTAACGAATCATACAGATTTGAATAGAGCAGAGAAAGAGAGATGGGAAGAGGATGGATGGGAAGAGGAACCGACCTTTGGTTTTGCAGGCTCTGGAACTAAATCGGAAGGGTGGGAGCAGCTGGATTGGGATGGATTGTTGCGCACGGTGGACGCGGGAGAAAGGGGAGGATTCGCGCGCAACGGACGGGGGAAAAGAAGGATTCACGCGCACAACAGATCTGTATGCGGAAAGAAGTCCGACCGAAATCGCTAGTAGAAGGCGAGGAGGCCGACAATTTAGCTCATCGTTCCGTGTGCGAGATAAGCGACGAGGGAATCGCTGGCTCGATTTTTTGTGCGCATTCTCTTTTCTCCGTATAGGATACATGCTGACGTGTACAAACAAATAGCTAGCTGACTCAGTGTTAGCTGCGGACGCCCTTAGAAAGACTAGGGTTTGCTGTTGCTGGCTGGAGATCGACGCATGGAGTAAGGCACTGAGGCAGTGAGGCCATGAGGGCGCTGGCCGCTGGGCGCACGTGCGCCGCCCCGCGACGGCAACCCGACCGGCGACCGGCAACGCCGCCCCCCTGGCCCCCGCTCCCCATCGTCGGCCACCGTCCGCCTGCCTCCCCGTCGACCGTTGCGTCGTCGCCCGCTCGGCAGCTCGAGCCCGCGCGTTGGCGGCGCCGCGCCGCCGCCCCCTTTGGCCTTTGTCTCCCGCCCGCGGCCGGCGGCTCCGCCGCCCGGCCCGCCCAACCACGCCCCGCATCCGATGACCAAGCGGCACGCTGCTGCCCCTGCCGGCATACCGCCGCACAGTGCACGCCATCGTGGGGTCGCTCGGCGGCCCAGGCGCCCAGCCCCCTTGCTTGCTGGCTTGTTGCCTTCCTTTTCCCTAATGTTGTGCTGTGAGTGTGAATTCTGTCTGTATGTGTCTCTCTCTCTCTGTTACTTTGTTAGTCACTTAGTTATGGTTGCTAAAAGCTTATAATGTTATTAGAAATTTAGAAATTAGATTGAAAAATATTTACTCATTATTTACTTGTTGAAACAAACAAGCATGTTCTTTACGATTTGGTGTATTCTCTTCTTAAATTAGGATTGATCTTACCTGTGGCAACATCAAGTGTTGAGAGGGTGTTTTCTGCATTGAGCCTAGTGAAAACTATGTCGAGAAACAATATATGTAATGATTTATTGAATTATTGCTTAGTCACGTATATTGAGTAAGACATCTTCTCCAATATTAGTGAGAAAAAGATAATTGACTCTTTTATGTCTAAGGCCAAGCGTAGACCGAAGTCTAAATAGTTACAATGTAATCCCTTCGTTTAAGACCGTAAGGGCCATTTAAATCATAGGAATGAAAAAATAGAGAAATTTAAAAAATATAGGATTCTGACAGGAATATAAGCGTAAAACAGAGAATTACAAAACATAGGAAAAATGTAGGAATAACTGTTTGATTAGACCATAGGAAAAACAGAGGAATTTGAGGAGAGATAAAGACTCGAAGGATTTTTTTCCATAAGGTTCTACCTCTTGTTAAATTTCCTCCAAAACTTGTATGGGAAGAGACATTCTATAGGAATTTTATAGGATTCATTCCTTTGATTCAAAGAGCTTTGTTAGAAAAATTCATATAGTAATGAAATCCTCTAATATTCCTGTGAATTTTCTTTCAACCAAAGAAGGCCTAAGGCTTTCAGGCTCGACTAGATTCATACTTATGGTAATAAATATAGATATATATGTATATATAAATTTATCGGTACATGAATCCAGACAAGACTAGAAAATATTACAATATGAAACGAATGTTATCAAACACAGGGTGTTTTAGTTTAGTTCTAAATGTAACTTCGCTAAATTTGATGAAGTATTGATGCATTTTTCTCTATAAAATTGATTACATACATTCAAACATGGAGTATACAAAATGACAACATGGAATAGACGGGTTGCTCCATACTCTAACTCATGTGTGTGCTTTTTCTGAACCAGAGTGAGGTTGATTTATCAACTCTATTTTCATGGCCAATGCACGGCAAGTCCGAACTACCCTTCGGGTTTCGAGCAGCGGACCCGGACGAGGCCAGGCGACCCGGAGAGCGGCTCAAGCGCGGCAAGCTTAACCATCGCACGCGAGAAGTCCTCGCGGAACATCTCCTCGCCGTGCGCCCCGGACGCGTACACGCGCACCCACCGCACGGTGCTCCCCGCCGTGAGCTGCTGGTCCGACCGCAGGATGCCCCGTCCCCCGAGAAGCTTCGCGTAGTAGTGCGCGCCGAAACCCACCTCTCGCCCCTGCCTGTAGTACCCCATCTCCATCGGCGCCGCGCCGTCGCCGTCGCCGCCGCACACCGCGCGCATCTCTTCGACCATGTCGGCGTCGATGGAGTCATCAGGCTCGCCTGTCCCGGCGAAGCTGTAGATCCTGTCCTTGAAGAATCTGCACTGCACCTTCCCGATGCTGTGTGCTCCTGCTACAGCGCCAACAAGAATCAGATGCACGCATGGACACGATACCTTCACAACATAGAGAGCAATGGTCTGACAGAGACGGATAACGGACGGACCTAAGAGCGCGACGGTCTCGCGCTCGGTGAACCCGCGGCGGGCGAACGCGTCGAGCGTCACGGCGTAGGTGGCGTTCGGCGACGGGATGCGCGCGCCTACCTCGTCGTAGAAGCCCCTTGCGCTGTCGAGGCGTCCGGTGAGCACGGGATAGCTGGGACCGCCCACCAGGACGAGGCTGTCCCGCGCGGCGAGGGCCAGGATGTCGGCGCAGGAGACGGTCTTCGGGCACGCCGCCTCCAGCCTCGCCTTGACCTTCTCGACGGCGCCGAAGCCTCTCAGCGATTGGTTCGGGGCGGCGTCCCTCTCCGACTTCTCTCCGTTGATGCGGTCCAGGAGCACCGAGGCGTCGCACCCCTGCACGCACGCACGCGCGTCACGAAAAAAAAGGAAGCTCCTTGGCGTCGTGTCAAGCGTGCGCGTGTAGGAAGGACACCGTGACTCCCATGAGACGACGGCATGGGACGAGGAGTTCGGTTCGGACGTACGTGGATGAAGCAATCGTGGAAGAAGAGCCGGACGAACGCGGCGGCGGCGTTGGGGTCCGCGAGGTAGAGCTCCCGCACGGTGGAGGCCACGATCGCCTCGGCGTCGGGGCACGTCTCGTCGTAGAACCCGAACACCAGCCCGCGCGGTTGCATCTGCGGAGTGAAGGAGAAGGAAGACGAGCCGTCGCCGCCTCCTCCGTCGTCCTCGTCGTCGTCGAGCAGGAGCGCGTAAGAGGAGAGTCCGGCCCCCGTACAGACGTTGGCGGTGCACAGGATCAACGAGACGGCCGCAAAACGCAAGCCACTCGCCGAATCATGTCTTACCATCGCTAGCTTCCGATCCGTTCCTGTTTCCGACGTTGGTGTCTGGGACCGAGGATTTAGGAGGCGATCAGGTGAAGCCGTCAGTGCGACGATTCTTTTAAAATGGGCGGGAAACCATTAAACCAAGACATGAAAAACGTCCGCGCGTTGCCTCCGTTTGCACAATTTCGTAACGTACGTTGGCTTGTGGCTTTGTTGCACAGTGCTGAACGTACAGGAACCTGATGCAAGGTAAATAAAGCATGTACCATCGTGTTGGTATGTTGTTCTAGACTCTGTCAAAAGGTCAAAATAGAGATCGTTAATGCAAAAACAATATGGTCCAATGCTCTGCTTATTCTGTTTTGCGTGTACTAGCTGTGCTGTCAGCAAAAACAATATGGTCCAATGCTCTGCTTAGTCTGTTTTGTGAATGCAACTTTGCATAGCAGGCTAGCAGCTAACTAGCAGGGCCATGAAGATACAAAAAAATGGGATATTTCACCGATTCGCAGATCGGGTAGGCGCGCAGAATGAAGATGGAGGAGGTTAACAAAAAAAAAACGTAGTTCTTGTGAAAAAGAATCGAAAAATATTTTGTTATACTGCAAGAATTATAAACCATAACTTATAGTTACCACTTCCATGACACCATGGAACTACCCACCTGTGCTCATTGTATACGGAGTGAGAACGCATAAACAAAAGGTAATGGAGCAGTGTCAAGAAATGTGAATGTGACTAACTAGGTATGCCGTATGCATGTAGTAAATTGACGCCATGAAGATGAAGGCAAAATTTTCATGCATACATAATTTGATCCTATTCCAAACGGAGCATTGGGTTTGAATTATAATCCAAAACAAGTTTAAATTTTAAACTTTAATTTTAAAAATATATCTTTACTTCTCTTCTTACCAATCACAAAAAAAAGGCCGGGCAATGAAAGCGACAAAAGAAAATCTCTAAAATTAATCCTAAATTCAAAATCAGACAAGCAAACACCAAGTTCTCCAAAGTAAAAAGAGGTGATACACTCGTAATAGTTATACATCGATTTTGGGATAAAATTTTATAGTACAACAGTAGGTTGCACATTGGATTTTTTTTGGTGATTTTGAATACTCAATCCTCCTAAAATAATTTTACCAATTTAAACTAAAAGGATAAAATTATTTTGAGATGGATGCAGTATATAATTTGGGGCTTTTGCAAATTTGACATTAATTTTTTTAAAATTGCAAAGATGTCACTAGAATAACAGTTCTAGAAACATTTTTACAATTTTTTAGTGACAGTTTTACAATAATGTTTTAAACTAGTGATAAATTTGTAATTATCCCCTATAACTTTAGTGCATTTTGGTGGTATAGCATACGGTTCCCGATAGGCAGTATAGTACACTGTCAACTTCTGCCATGATCCCTCTCTGATCCTAGCGGCGAGCGCAATACGTACTGTAGTTTCCTGACTGGCTGTGACCCTTTCGAGACAAGGACACGCCAAATTGTGGGAGATTTAACTTTTTGCCATTTTTAAAAATAGCACCTTACATATTTGCCACCTGCTGTCTATGACACGTGGGTCCTCATGTATCTATGACATGTGGGTCCAGTGGTAAATATGTTAATGTCATTTCTAAGAGTGGCAAAAAGTTAATTATTCCCCAAATTGCGAGTGGAACAGCTGCTGGCAGCGGACCAAACGAACGGGCGACACACCCGGAAATCTGGAATCTACAGTAGTAGATGACTACGACCACCTCCGGTCGTGAGATAGCCACCCCAGCCGATCACCGGGCGCAGATTCCGGTTCTATTGTGAGGATGACGGCTCGTAGGAGATGCCGCATCACGGGCGCACGGCAACCGGAATACGATTTCCCGGTGGATAAGAGGAGCATCATGCATACACTTGCTCGGTTGCTCGCTTCGATGGGGGCAAAGTGTGCGCGCGGCCGGCGTTTGATTGATCCCAAAGATGCGACCGCCACCTGCCCACACTAACCGGAATCTGGAGGATTTATTTATGGTGCGAGCCGTAACGGCCTTGTGCGCGCGCGGTGTCAAGTATCAACTATCAAGTGTGTCAACCACAGGAAGGTAGCTAGCACCTCGGCGTCGCGCGACGGCGCGACTGCGCGATCCGGCGGCCGTGGGTGCTTCCGTCGAGGTGAGATAACACGGCACGTCGTTGTGCTGCATCATATCGGCGAATCTCTTTATCCTTCTCGGATTTGAGAACGAAGAGATGAGTGATCAGGTATTAATGGGGGAAAAAAGAAGTGTAGATAAAATTCAGTTCGGAACAGAGAATAAGAACTTATCCAGCAGCGAGGGTGTCTTCACGACGCAAGATAGGCAGGAATATTTGTGCGATCCTGGTCTTTTTCTATGATTGACTGGTTGTTACGTGTGATTCTGAGTCTGACTTCTCAGGGACGGCATCAACAAAAACTTGCCCTCGGTGAGACTAGATGGGTGGGGGCCGGGGTGGGATTGAAAGTTAAGAGCTATGAATAATGCGACTATATGATGATGGGAAAAACACTTTATGATCCTTAACTCGTCGATTTTGATTTCAACATGAATTATAAAACTGGACATATTTCATCCAAATGGATTATAAGGCTGTGAAATGGCAAAAATAGCTAGAGCATAATGCGTTATAGAGTATATACTCCTCGTGGTGGGACCTATCCACACGATTAAAGTACTATTTACTATTAATTATTTATTTATTGATAGTGATATATGTGTCAATGTGTTTGTCACGAGCTGTTCCTTAATTTTAAGATATGTCAGTCTAGATTTTAGAGAGAATAGGGTTTACTGTGAGTATACATGTATTATGAGCATATACTCTTATACTGTGTTTGCCAGTTGTGCTTTAAACTCAAATAAGTGGGAGATTTTCAAGGGAAAGAAGTTGAAATAATGATTTTTAATGGAGTGGTGCATGGCATTATGTATACTTTTTGTTTCTGAACATTCCAAAAGCCTATTTTAAAATTTAAACCTTTTAACTATGCCACCTCGCCTAATTTGACCAAATAACACTAACATGACATGCCACTATTTTTTCTTATACGTAATTCTCATTAGCGTGACTAAGTAATACTGGCACACTATCTAAATTGGCGTGGTATTGTATTTGCCTACACAAGCTTAGACTCATGTGGGCCAAAGGTTCAAATTTAAAAATAAGTTTTGAGATGATTTGGTTTTAAAAATAAAAAAAATCATTATATGCTATGCTAGAAATAGCTATCTTTTGTCTGCCATTTTACGAGGTGCTCTATGGTCTAGATGAGGTGCTAGTGTTCTTTAGTATATTGTAATGTTCTCTATCACGTGTTCTTTTGTGCTCAATAGATGAATAATTTGTGATAATTATTAGATTGTGCAAACAATTAAATTAGCTATGGTAAAGTTGATAAACACATTCATTTTTTTGTAAAATTGGCATATAAAATACCTTATGAAAATATAAAAGTCAAATATAAAATTATCTAATGAAAATTGTTTTGTTTAGAGGTTTGAAAAACACTCACATTAATCAATTAATCCTTTTATTACAAAAGAACAGCCTACACGCGAGGCATGACAAAAGTTTAAGATAGAATCTACTTACTCCCTCCATTATAAAACTGGGCTATTTCTACCACTTTTTCTTTGTCAAAAATAAAGTTATTCCTCTACTTATCTCCTTATCTCAACAAATCATAACAATTCTCCATGTAATTTCTCTACCTATATTCTCTTTTCAACCAATCTTAATTTTTCTAGAATCATTTCTAACTTTCTTTTAATGAAAAAAAGGTCCATTTACTCCCCCAAACTAATTGATTGGACCATTTATCCCCTTAAACTATATGTTGGCTTATTTTTTACCCCCTAAACTACTAAAAATTGTTTAGTTCACTACATAACATTTATTTTGTTGTTATTGTTAATACAAATTTTAAGCTGAATTTTTTAGAGCCATAGTGACATCATTATCAAAGTTTAAAAATATTTTGAATTTTTTCATGACTATTTGCTTGAACTTTCAAATATGAGCATTTTTCCCATCCTTGAGGAGATACCATGAGGTACCACTGTTTTCTACGTAAAATTTGGTACTTCTTGGTACCTTAGATACTAGAAGGTACCAAATTTTACGTAGAAAACAGTGGTACCTCATGGTACCTTCTTAAGGATGAGAAAAATGCTCTTCAAATATTGATGTTTAAATCTATCTATGGTGGCACAGTTTGAAAGATTCTAAAAGACTGGTGAGACATATGTTGTAATGTACGGAGAGAAACAAAAATAGAAGTGGTGAGACATATGTTGTAATGTATCTATCATTCTATCGTAATTTCAGTGTAAACTATGACTAATAAGAGAAACAAAAATAGAGCAGTGCTAGAAATTAAAGTGAAATATTTTTAATATTTTGGGGGTGTAAATTGAACCAAAAAATAGCTTAGGGGGCTAAGTGCTCCAATGAAATAGTTCCGTGGAGTAAAATGGATCTTTTTCATTTTTTAAGTATCCGTGGCCAACTCTGGAGATGCTTATATTTTAGGATGGATTGAGTTTGTATTTTTGAGTTTGGACATGTTTCATGATCTATCACAGATTTCGCTCAATTCCATACATAATCGTCCTTTTTCTTTAACCTATACGAATTTCCATTACCCTTTAATTAGCCTTCACTTGTACTGTATAAGTTTTGTCATACTAACCGAAATACTCTTAGGACAAAATGCCCTTTGACAAGAGCTTATATAATTATGTATGATGGAAAAACATTATGACCTGTACAACCTTGGATAGTTTGCGAGGTTACAGTATGATATTTCAAAAATTTTAACCAGGACTTGGAAGCTTTTTCCTAAGGCTATTTTGGTTATTCGGATAAAATTGTACCATATACGATGGTAAATCGTAAAATGTAAGCAAAGTACCATAGCATATTATAGAACCAAAGGAGCCAGTAATAGATTAATATGAAATTAGGCCAAAATGAATTGTACATGATAGGTTATCTCCATTTCCATATTCCTTTAGGTGAACTATAGTTCTCAGACCAGGGCCTGCTCTGCTTTGCTTGGACACCGGGCTAAGCAATCACACGGCGACGAAGAGTCACATGCCACAAACCCACATCTCTCAACGTGCTTGTGTTGCTTTGCCGAGTGCATGGCCCTTTTGTTGCATCAGCTTAGTGCAAGTCCGATGCACGCTTCACTTGGCTTTCCTGCAACCTGTGTGCGCTGAGAGAGAGCGAGGAGTCCCCGTCAATGGCAGCTTTGCTCGAAAGCACACACACCGATGACACCTCCACATCCTTCCCCCCATCAACGCCTCGCCCTAACTCGGACACGACGAGGCGTTGCATTCATTCGGACATTCAGTTGAGATAATGGAACGATGATTAATTCTTAAACAGAGCTTTCTCTTTCCTGGGTTATAAAGGGCATGCTTAGGGAGGTTTACATTCTGAGAAGTAGCTGCTTGGGAGCCAGTTTCTGAGAATCTGGAAAAGCTTCTAAACCCAGTTTCTCCAGTTTCTGGATTCTTAGTTTATTTTTCAAAATCTGTAACTACATATTCTCAGAAGTTGTGGATCGTTTGGGGTAACTTCTGACAGAAGCAACTTTTGGAAAAAGCTGCAGCTAGGAAAAGTTCCCTAAAACAAGCCCAAAGTTTCTTCAGGCAACTGTGCTTTAGAGAAAATTCAATAGTATAGCCAACTACTAGTTGTATTTTATTTATAGTCAATATAATAGCTAATTCATACTATAGCTATCTACAAAACATATACTATCATATCACAAATGTCATACACGCACTGTGTGTCTTGGAGTCAGTGCTGTAGCTGGCTATAAATTTATAGCCTACTGATCTTCTCTCCTATTTTACCTTTTTAAAATATGTTTATAACTTAATTATAGCATTTATTGTACTATAAGTTTCTTAATCTGATCCAATCACCCAAATGACACCCGTCGTTTTTCACCCCCTTAAACCGTGCAAGTTTTCTTTCACATCAACCGGACAGCATCAACATATCGTGTCGCTGTGCCATTGGTTGCTGATCGTTCCAAACAGCGAGCCATGCACCCGGGCGTGCAAAGCGTATAGTGATCGTTTTTGCCCGAAGAGCGAAAGCGATCAGATTGGACGCGAGACGGCGCGATGGGATCTGCATGGACACGCCCCGCGTAACAATATTTTACACGCGAACGTGAATCATACGAGGCTGGCAAACTAGACCGAGAAAATTTAACAATTCCATGATGAAGGTTGTTTCAATTATATCATGGGCCAGACCTCCCCCCATCAACATCCATGTTACTGTGAGCCGCACATTTGCAAGGAAAGGACCACGAAAGCGAGCGACGTCTCAGTTTTTTTTTTTTCATTTTCATTTTTCTCCCGAAGCGGGACGTCTTTGTATTTTCTGTGTAAGTAGCACGCACCGTGCATTTCTTGCCGATTACAGGGTTGGTAGCAACTAGCAAATGGACGATTATTTGGACCTTCTGATTAAATATCTCCGGCCAAATTTGGCCGACATGATTGAATGCATTTTAGTCGAGAATAGTACCATCAGAATTCTGGTTTTGTACCAGACTAATGATCTCTGGGTTGATATAAACCATTTGGTCCCATGTTAATTTTCTTTGTCACATTTTCCGGCCCCGCATGAACACTTGTTTGGTTACCTGGCAGCCATATCATTTGGGTCGCCAACGTGGCAAAGTGGTCAGACTGCGCCGTGACACGTCGAATGCAACCTAGCGGGTGAGATTTATCGGTGCGCATCGTTTTCCTTTCGAAAACAACCTTAAGAAAAAAAGAGAAGAACAAACAATTCGCTCGTGTCCTTTATAAATACCGTCACGCCACAGCCAGTAAGCCTCCCCCTCCCCGACCCCTCTTCTCCTCTCATCTCCTCCACACTTTGAGGAAACGTATGAGCACAGCTTCTTGAACCTTGAGGCGCAAATCGTATAGTGTTTGCACAGATCAGTGTCAGATCTCAGCAATGGGGGAGGAGAAAGTGGCGCCGAAGACTGACGCTACCGCGGCGGTGGAGCTGCCGGGGTTCGTGATGAGCGCGGAGGAGGCCGAGCGCGCGGCGGCGGCCGCCGGGGTGGAGACGGTGGAGGACCTGCTTCCGCTGCTCGTCCCGTCGGCGATGCGGCGCGCGCGGGCCCCGATCTCGCGGTTCCCCGTGGGCGCCGTGGGGCTCGGCGCGAGCGGCCGCGTCTACGCCGGCGTCAACCTCGAGTTCCGGGGCCTCCCGCTGTCCCATTCCGTCCACGCCGAGCAGTTCCTCGTCGCGAACGCCGCCGCCGCGGGGGAGCCGGAGCTGCGGGCCGTCGCCGTCTCCCACATGCCCTGCGGCCACTGCCGCCAGTTCCTCCAGGAGATTCGCGGCGCCGGTGGGATCCGCATCTTGGTTACTTCCGACGCGGAGGACGGCTGCGCGCCCGAGTGGCGCACGGTGGCGTCCCTCCTGCCCCGCCCCTTCGGGCCCCATGACCTCCTCGCCAAGCACGTCCCCCTCGTCCTCGAACCGCACGACAACCCCCTCGGCGGCCCCACCGCCGCCGTCGCCAATGGCTTCGCTGACGGTGACCTAGAGGCACGCCTGAGGGAGGCAGCGGAGGCAGCCGCGCGGGCGGCGCACGCGCCGTACAGCGGGTGCCCGTCGGGATTCGCCGTGGCGGACGGTGAAGGGAGGGTGTACGCCGGGGGCTGCCTGGAGTCCGCGGCGTATAACCCAACACTAGGCCCCGTTCAGGCGGCCATCATAGGGATGGTGGCCGCCGGGGGCGGCCCCGCCGGAGACGTGGTGGCGGCGGCGCTCGTTGAGAAGGAAGCGGCGTTGGTGGCGCAGGAAGCGACGGCCAGGATCTTCCTTGCCGCCGTGGCCCCACAGGCCAGCTTCCACGTGTACAATTATAAGCCGTCCGATGCATGATGCGCATCTCTGATCCCCGTGGTGGTTGGGAGGGAGTGTAGGAGGTGAGATTGGAACGAGATAATGTTTATAAAAAAAGGTTAAGAATAAAATGAGATGGAAATAACCTTGTGTAGCTGGGTGAGCTGTTAATTCCACATGGCACTGGACGTTAGCTGGTGGACACTGACAGTTGGGGCCCACTTGGTCAGATTGATTAGTATTCTTCTGTTTGTGTGTGTATTCTAAGGGAAAAAAAGGGAAGTCTAAATTACCAAAGTATATAACTGGATTAGAAAAATTGCTGAAGTATATAACTGGGCTAGAATGATGCATGTATTTACCTCGAAAGTAGTGGAGGTAAATTGTTGCTAGTGTGGTTGTATTTCCGGATTGTTCCATCTCTCGCATGAAATTTAGTAGTTTTAATTAAACACAACATGGTAGGGTAATATTATCATGGGAAAAATGGCTGTACATCACACGCACAGTGGGTCATGCTGTGGTCACTACTGATTATCCAATCATGCAAGCTGGTTCTTCTTTCTTGCAAGCCTCAAACACACATAAGTGATAGCTTTATGAACTTTTCTTGTGAGACTGGATTTAAAGTATTTAAAGTAGTACCAGTTAGTTGCCCACGGAATAAAGCAATGGTGGACATTTAACCTGTTCTGGACAAGACATTTCCCCAAAAAAATCATTTTGTCGAAAACGGTGAAACCTATCCTTCCCTTTTTCTTTTAGTTGGGTCATGCAAGTGCAATTACAGAATTGCGGTCAAGACAGTCTCATACAAGCATTTTCTTGCGTTGTTTTCTGGCAGGAAATTTCATGTGCATGTCAGCCTTGAATTAGGATTATGCTGACCCTCTTGCTTTTGGCGGTTGTTTAGTTTGAAAAAAATTTTACAAAAACATCACATCAAAACTTTAAATACACATTTAAAGTATTAAACTTAGTCTAATTATAAAAAAAATTTCAGATTCCGCCTGGAAACCGCGAGACTAATCTTTTGAGTCTAATTAATCCGTTATTAGCACATGTTGGTTACTGTAGCACTTATGGCTAATCACATTCTAATTAGACTCAAAAGATTTGTCTCCCTATTTTCTCCATAACCATGTAATTAGTTTTAATGTTTATATATATTTAATGCTTCATTTAGATGTCCAAAGATTTGATGTGATGTTTTTAGGAAAAAAAATTGAAAACTAAACAGCCCCTTAGTAGATGAGAGTACCAGGGATATCTGCAACCTTAGACAGTAGAAATGGATGGTCCATGATAGGGTACTGATATGATTTATACTCCTATAAAGATGAGTAGTAATGGTGGTGAATGATGATGAATCTGTCACCTATCCTATTATCAACTCTCTCATAATTTTTCAAAGGAAAAATAGCTAAGATCTATATATCAAACTATTTTTCTTAGCTCTACTTTAATAACATGCTAATAGTGTTTCTTTAATAAAATATCGTTGCAACGCAGCGGGAATATGCTAGTCTTAAATCTTAATAGAAAAGGGGAGCCATAAATTTCTGACTGGGTTGTTAGATTAGGAGTTGCTAAACGGGCCATGCGTCCAAACAAGTCGCTTTCGGATGGTTACGCGAGCTAGCTTGTGCTCGACAGCTTGAACAAGCTCTGCAACCAACGCCAAATTGCCTTGGACGATTTGTTTTTCTCTCACTGGACAGGGCAGGTATCGCAGGACAGAGTAAACGCAACATGCAGTAGAAGAAGAAAGAAAATGTAGCACGGTAAATTTCGCAGAAGAGCCAACAACTAACCCTCCGGCAAGAGTTTGGAGCTAGCTCCATGAGTTCCAGGACAGATCTGGAAGGCGAGATCCCGTGTCGGTTGTTCTCTCTGTTTTTGTAATGCAAACAGCTAGTACTAAACTAATCTCAGACTGTGATCTAATCAGCTGTCGCGTCAAATATAAATAGCAATCATGACGCATAATCATCGCCTACAAGGTCATGAGCTGCTATCCTGCTAATGGGTTGTCTACTTGTCTGGTAGCCATGGACGGTTCAAAGTGGTGGTTCAGTTCAGTACATCCAGCAGCATATTCACCTTGTTTGGAAGGAGGGGGAAAAAAAAAAGAAAACTGTAAAGAAACTGCTAAAAACAACTGCCTCGCCGTGCCTTGCACACCCTATGTTTAAGCCGGACAGACGTCTCGCTATCGTGTGCGTCCGCATCGCAGTTGTCATCAGCATTTTTCTGTTGATTCGGAACTGGCAGTAGGTCCCAAGATTTCACGTCTTGTGCGTATGCATGGCTGTACTGGACCGCACCCTCCTTTTCTTTCTTGCGGATGGGTAGCCAACAAATGCGCAATTGCTCCTTGGTAGTTGTTGGTACTGAAATTCATCAAGCAATGACACACTGGCATATATTCGAGTACAAATTCACATGCTAGCAGCATCACTGCACAAGTACACATAACTAGGTACCAGTTCGATTGTTTCAGTGAAGGTGTGAAGCTAGAAGAGCCCATGTCCACGGCTTGAGAACTAACCAAACACCCAAGGGCCAAAGGATGACAAAAATGTTACCAAATGCCCAAACTATTGGGGGTGATGATTAAAACAGCATATTTATGAATATAAAATAATTTGTGAATAAAATCTTTATATACGTGTTATTAGCAATTTTAAAGTCAAAGCTAAAACAAACTATGACAAAAAATTTTAAAATCAACTTCAAATTTAATGTTAAATATTTAAATTTTAGCGTATAAGCACGTTCAAAAGTAAAAAGATGGGAGGGTGTACACTTACGCGGACAGAAGGGACCGGTATTGTTTGCGTCGCTTCACTGAAGAAAATACAAATCTTGCTTATGGTTCAGCATTAGTACACTGGAGCATAATTTCATGTCTACCTTCTTCAGTTATTTAAAGCCCTTTAGACTTGTATTATACATAATACTGTGGTAAACATTTCTCTCCAGGGAATTGCGCATCTTCGGTTATCAAAGTGTCCTATAAGTTCAGAATGTTTGCACAAGTTGATGCTAACTCGTTAGAGTGCCCTTCTAGACTTGTCTGACTCTGGTAAAAATCTATCTGGGAAAGCGAACATCTTCAATTATCAGAGCCCTTCAATAAGTCCGGAACTTTAGTACGAGTTTATAGTGATAACTCATTAGAGTGTTCTTGTAGAGTTGTATTACTGTGGTAAACATTTTTCTCTGGGGAGGTGACCATATTCTCTTACCAGAGTACCCTTTATAAGTTAAAATTTTAGCGCAAGTTTATAATGACATTAGAGTGCCCTTTAGACTGGTCTTATTGTGGTACGCATTTCTCTCTGAGGAAGTGACCCATCTTCAGTTGATATGAACTTCAGTTTGCTCTTCCGAACAAAACAGGAGACTCCCCTGCCACAGCGCCACCATGAGTCCATGACCGTGAAACACCTGTAGATTAACCACAAAACAGGAGGTGACCCTGCTGGGTCAGTTAAGTGTTGGATTACGACGAAGAAAAAAAGGAAACGGATTTGGGCTCGTAAAGGCACCATTTTTTATTGTTTCAATATTGAAATGGTATGCTAGATTGATAGCATAACAACTATCGAATTAAACATACACCATGTGGGTCTCCAGCCTGAAGGGGGCCTAGAGTGATAATTACGACGAAAAGTTTAAAAACGTGGCAATTAACCATGGTTGAAAAAAATATAAGCATAAACATATTTAATTTATTTCATAATAAACCATGATATTGAATAAGTAAAATAACAAAACCATCTCATATGGATGTGATCTAGACATAAATAAAATCATTGCATATGAATAGCTCAAATATAGGTAACATGATTAAAACGTACTGACAGTTCTGAACCAAAGTTCTGAACCGGAGCATTCGTAGCATCAGCCGCGCAAGCGTTGCGAAACAGCACTTGTTGATGACATCGCATTGCAACCGAAGACGAAAGACACACCGCACCAAGGTGAATGGACAACAAGCGTGCTAAAACCCCTTATTCGTCCTTTACCAATATAGGACGTCGAAGATGACGATTTCTATTTCTCAGACTTGCTCTCCTGATGTACCGGTGCATGTCGGCGAGCGGGATAGAGTAGATAACATGTGACGCTGCAGTACAAATGGGGTGGTAACTCTTTAAGTTGTTTTTTTCACGTGGAGGCCACGACTTGGTACTGTGGAGAGATCAGGACACTGGACACGTGATTAGAATGTATGTGTTATCTCTATAACTCGTAACTAAACCGGATAAGTCGCATATAGACTATATATCCGGACTCCACATGGACCATATAAATGAGAATCTCAAAACAAACTTTAGATTAATCCATTAAGTGTAGCAAAACAAAAGTAAGAATAAAAATGAATCTGCGCAAGCACGAGAAGCACATTTTGGTTTAACATTCGCATGCATGTCATGTGCGTGTGCTTGGGCCTAGGCCTGCCGAACGAGTGAGCACGCTGCATCTGCATGATTCTACAGTTCTCTCGCACTATTGCTTAAATCGTCAGAGGATCATTATCTCTTTTTAAAAATCCATCTCCCCTCTAATACTCTAATAAGTAAGATGATAATAAAGTTCATATGCATATCTCACGCGAGACGAGCATTTGAGATTTTGTTATAAGTTATTTCTACCGTGGGCTTAAAACCCATGACCGCATGACCGAAATCCCAACAACCTTTTCAGCCTTAGATATTCAAGTTCCCATGAACAGACACTAATAAATCAAAAGTTTTCGGCAGATGATGGATTAACACGTTCCCACGGAGCAGTTGTTTCAGAACATATAAGAAGCCATTAGGTCATTTGCACAGGTTTGCTATGCCAGTGGCCATAATCTCTTTCACTTTACGCAAGCTTTCGTTGCTCAGCCGCCCTCTTGGAAACTCTGCACTTCGTCAGCAAGTCTTGGGTAGTGTAGATTTGTGTTTATAAGTTAAAATTTAAAATTTAAAATTTTCAACTTTAAATTTAAAGTTGATTTTAAAGTTATCTTATTATAGGTTATTTTTCAGCCTTAGTTTTAGGTCACGAAAACCCATATATAAAAGTTATTCAGAAATTATTCTTCTTTTGTTATATCCTATTTTGTTTTTTTCTTTAAATAAGCGAAAAGGTGCCATGATGGCAGTGGATAGCATCCCTATCTCTGTGTTTCTGAATTTTCAACATTAAGTTTAGAGTTAATTTTAGGGTTTTTACCTAAGTTTATTTTGCAGTAATTTTGTGATATCGGTAAGTTGCGTATAACCAAACAAGGCAGTGTTGTGAAAAACAGCCGATTTGGCCATTTAATTGGTGACGGTAGTAAAACCGTCACTTATCGATGACACGGCCATCATTTTGCGTTAATAAACATTATATTTCTGTATTTAGCAACTACATCCGATTTTTCGTTTAATCGCCCGCATCAGCCGTATAAATAGGAAAGTCTACCCTACAATAGCTAACCTATCTAGACTCAATACATTTGATTTTGCTAGTTTGATATTTCTATTATTGGCAACTAATTATACTTATATTTGTGCCTATGTTTACTACTCCCTCCGTTTCAAAGACTTTTTAGCCTTGTCTAGTTTCATATATATATTAATGAATCTAGACATATATACAAATTATATGCATTTATCAATAAATAAATCTAGACAAGACTAGTAAGTCTTACAATATGAACGGAGGTACTACACTTTATATTTTTATTACAAGTTTTTTATAGTTTATAATAAAATAAACTATACATATTATTATTTGACGTGAGATTGTATCTTTCACACATCATGATTATTTTTATGGTTGCTCAAATTAATAATGGTATACATATATCTATTTATATGACACATTTAAATATCTCTAAAATAAATAGTAACATTAATACATACATATATATATATTAATATAAACATTGAATTTCTATGTAATATCGATTAATGGCACCCTCCCTGTGCGACACCCGCGTTCCGTTTTCCACCGCACGGAAACATGGTCGGACTTGCAGTACATCCATTTGCTCTGCTCATGCGACAGCAGTTTCACTGACAGAGTAGACGTGGCAGCAGTTCACAGGAGCCAACTGATCCAGACCAATCCACGACGCATCCGCGTCTCTGCGACGCGCGTGGCGCCACGAAGCGCCCATCGGGCGAGCATAACACATGGCGACCAGAAAGTCGTGCTCCCTCCCCAAGGACCCCAACCGCCGCGGTCGCCGTCCACCTCCATGGCCACGCTCGGGCCACGCCACCATGCGCTCCTTGCTCTGAGATGGCCCCGTCTTAGGACGCCGCCCCGAGCCCGCGCTGCCGCTCCCCGTGCCCGCGGCGTTCCCGTCCCACCGCAGGCCGCGCGGCCGCGGCGCGTTTTCCTGGGCCTCGGCGCCGCCTTCGTCGACCAGCTCGCCCACATGGCATCCGGCGGCGCCCCGTCACGCTCATTCGTGGCCTCGGCTCGACCGAGGCAGGGGGTTTCCCCGGTCGAACAGGTCATATTCCGCATACCATTTATTGTTTTTCTTGTTGTTTTTTTTTGTCCTTAAGCGCCCCTCGTAAGCTCGATTGCCTAGTTTATTGATGTAAATTCTCAAATTTTGGTGCACTGGTTGTAGATTTTGAAGAATGTTGAGTGGCCGGAGGAGTTCCCTTTTAAGGCTGAAGACTTCAGTCGCTTCGATGAGTGAGTAGCTGTAGCTCGAAGCAGAGCATTCAATTTTTCCAGTATTCGGATAGCCACTTGTTGATGTTCCTAGCCTAGGTAGTTATCTCTCGGCTGTACATGCACTCGTTTCTTGCATATTACATATTATCTGAATAATCATTAAAAAATTAAAACAATGTCAACATGGGTTAATGTACGATATTATTTCACAGACATGCAAATTTCGAAACAAGATAAACTGAAACTAGTATACGCACGCTTGCAATTAAATTTATTATTTTTGTTATAACTTGTATAGTTCGAATTTGATCTTGCATATTTATAAAGTGATATATGTTATGTTAATATATTTGTCAATTTTTTAAAACTTTTTAATAATTATTTATGTAATATGCAAGAAATAAGTGGATATCCAACCGAGTGATGAAAATACTTTCCCAAGTTATGAACTATTACAAGTAACATGGTAAATATTTTGGGGCATTGGCCAGCTAGAGGTTACCTGAATTGATGCATTTTGATCACCTGACAGATCATCAGATGCTCTGTTCTACTCGGTTCCCCGTTATGTGACTCACATTGATGATCAAGCAATCAAGGCTCTCACGAAATACTACTCAGAAGTTCTTCCTCCAAGCAACACTCCTGGGGTAGCCCTCCTGGACATGTGCAGCAGCTGGGTAAGTTGTTTCGTGTCTCAAGTAAACATTTTTCTTTTAAATATTTTCCAGTAAAGTTGCTTACAGTTTATACCTTATGAAGGTGAGCCATTATCCACCCGGGTACAAACAGGACAAGATTGTAGGGATGGGTATGAATGAAGACGAATTGAAAAGAAACCCGGTATGTGCCCTTAGCAAATTGGTGTTTGTTTTCCGAGAAGTGATAGTGTATTTAAGTAATTGTTATGTTTGATCTACATAAACCTTCTTTTTAAAAATCAGTGGGACCATTGGCCCTACTGCATATATTTGTCAAACTTCCAGTGATAGCAGCAGTCCGTTCTCTACTGATTTGGTTCACCTAGATATATATTTTGACAATGATCTCTTTTTGTTTCACTCTGAAAATAGGTGCTAACAGAGTATGTTGTGCAAGACCTAAATGTGAACCCCAAGCTTCCCTTCGAGGATAACACTTTTGATGTTATAACCAACGTGGTACGATTTCCTTTACATGATAAATCCGGTCTTGCTGAATGAACTAATGTTTGCTCTTCTTTTTAAAATGGCATATAGCCCATATGGCACAACTGAATTACACTTTGGCACCTATCTGATTGTTTGTATGATCTGATAGTATAATTTTGTGTGTGCGTTTGCTTCGCCTATAGGTTAGTGTGGATTACTTGACAAAGCCAATTGATGTTTTCAAGGAAATGAGACGAATTCTTAAACCAAGTGGATTGGCCATAATGAGGTAATGCAGTCCATAACTTCACTATCACGACGAATGCGATTTACTAGTATCTGTTTGTATATATAATCCTCTATACCAGATTTTTATGCCAACAACTAGTCCTGAATTTGTTTTTAACTTGGGGTGTAGTTTTTCAAATCGCTGCTTTTGGACTAAGGCTATATCTATCTGGACATCAACCGGTGATGCTGATCATGCTTGGATAGTTGGTGCTTACTTCCATTATGCTGGAAGTTTTGAACCCCCTGAGGTAAGATATTTCCTTGTTGAAATCATTTGTCCACACCTGAAATCCTAAGGGCATCCAAAAATATTCCACATTTTTTACTTTTGTCCTTTCGGTGACCATGTTCCTAGCAAGGACTAAAAATGCCCAGACAGACATTACCATTTACCATGATAGTTAAACAATCGACCCTATTCATAATTATATACCTATTTATTTTCTGCTCACAAATCGAACCCAAGATATGAACATTGTTTTTCTTTTTTTCTGTTCTTATTACAGGCTGTTGATATATCGCCTAATCCAGGACGAACAGACCCGATGTACGTTGTCCAGTCAAGAAAGAGGGTAGTTTGATTAAATTCATATGTAACATACGTTCTATACAGATTTTGTCTAACGCACAACGTGATGTTTGCTGCGCAAATATATTATCTGTTGTAAATAGAGAAATTATACAAACACATATGTCGTGTGTTAGTGCAGATCAAAACAATCGTTTGTAGATTAAAGAAAGCAATGAGAAATTGCCAAATAATGAGATCACTTACCGTATGCGAAGGCAGCCATACCGATTACCAAAATTAGCATAGCAGTATGCTGCGTTAGTTTGAGGGATTAGAACATTAAAATGGAGGGTGGATTAACACATAGTTAATACGATTTTAAATCAATTAATTTTACCATCCTTAAATTTTACCTTAAGGCGTCAGGAGATACCACTGTTTTATATATAAAATTTAGTATCTCCGGATACCTTAGATACTAGAAAATACCAAATTCTAGAGTGGTATCTCACTGTACCTCCTCAAGATAAAAAAAATGCTCTTTTAAATCAACTTTTTGTAAAAACTTTTTTCTAAAAGATATATTGTTTAGCAGTTTAATAAAGGCGCATGGAAAATAGGACAGTGGAGATTAGAGAAGTGTTTAAAAGAACACAGATTAGACAAGACGTTAGCGTAGTTCATCGGCCAAGCGGACCCATTGCCTCAGGGCACCACCGTGACGGCGCGCGGCCCCACGCGAGAGCCACGCCGGAGTAGCAACAAGCCGCGATCACGAGGGTGCACTCGCTCTCGGAGCGGCCTCGCCGCCGCTCAACCTTACTCGGTGTCATTCCAGCTCATCATATTTGCGCGTGTGCACCCATCTTCGTTGGTAGGAGTACTTCAAATTCATAAACTAAAAAGAAAGATGATTGTCCTCTAGACGACTTGACGATGTCCGAAGTGACTAGAGTACCGAAGGCAACTCTTAGACCCACCTTCATGCGTAGGACTTTAGTCGGTCAAAACTTTTACCTAAATTCCTTCAAATACCAAGTCATTTGTGATGTCAGTGATGATTTGAGTCTGAATCAGCCATTTGATTTTCTAATTACTGAGTTTGCATATGGATGAGGTCCTTATTAAAAAAATAATAATTCTTGTAAAAAACAGGAAAAAAACACGTCTGTATATAACTATTAGGGATGTAGTCCTTATTAAAAAAACACCGACGTAGACGGTGACCTCTACCTCTTCTCATCTGACGTCCCCGCGCGCTCTCCGCTGTCTTCTCGCCGGTAACGCATCGTCTTCTTCCTTTCTCTCCCCGGCGCTAAGGTTTACGTCGCTAGGGTTCTTCGTGGAGGAGCTCCGGGAGAGGAGGGGGAGGAGAAGAGCGACGCCGTGACCTTGTGGTTCGACGTGTCGGGGCTATCCAAGGAGGACCTCACCGTTGAGATTGACGAGGACGTGCTCATCAAGAAGAACACCGCCGCCGCAAAGACCGCCGCCGGGGCCACCACTCCTCCTGCTGGGAGGAACAACAGTGCTGTCAACGCCGGCAGGGGCCACCACTCCTCCTGCTGCTCCTGTCGCTGGGAGGAACAACAGTGCTGTCAACGCCGGCACCGCCGCCGCCGGCGGGCGAGTCTATTCCGGCGGGATACAGTAGAGAGGGCGTCGGAGCCAAGCTCAGCTCCAGCGAGCTGAAGGTCACCATTGCCAGGGTCAAGGAGAGCGTGCGCAGGAGGATCGGATCAATGTCGAGATCACCGTCAAGTAGCTAGCTCCAACTGTTATACTGGAGGCAAGCCACTGTTATATAGTATCACCAGAACAGAGGATAGCATATATAGTACTACTAGTATACTGTGACGTGGTTAAAAGGTATTCTTTCATGTTTAAGGAAAGGTGTGCTTTATTCCATGATAACCATGAGAATGATTGACTTCAGTCAGTTCTTGGTTCGTTCCATAATTCCTCAAGGGATTCAGTTCCATTGTTCTCTAAACCAATTAATTAGCATACTAGACCCTTCATACAGTATACACCAAATACAAACCATCCAATCAAGAGAGTAGAGAAGGCTGCCATTCCTATTAGGAAAGGCCAGCCAGCCATTAAAATGCCGATGCATGTCACAGTAAGGAAAGGAAAGAATGAACGAACAACGGACATTTTGTCCACCCATTGGCCATGCAACCAAACAAGAGCGGCCACAGTCAACACATTCCACTTCACGGAGCCACTGTAGGCAAGCCGATTCAAGCAGTTCGCCACAAACGAGTAGCAATTGCACGTGAACAGATTATAGAACTTGTGCTGGAAATGCCTCATGCCCGATTGCAGGGCGTCGTCCCAGGAGATCGCCGTTCCTGCTTCTGCATGCTTGTAGGACCGCTCACATACATGCGCCGCGAGATTAACAGGAAAGCAGCACTAGTCAAGAGAGAGAAATGTACTGCAGGTCAAGAAAAACTAACCTATTTGAAAGGAAGAAATTATACTTTTTTTACGAAATGAAAGAAGAATAAATTTATCTATGGATTAAGAAGACGCAAAATAGCATATCCAAGTTCAGCACATAATTGACTTTTTGACAAACTATTTATATGTAACAAAATATTACACTTAAAATAAACTTTGGAATTGATCGATGAATTTTCAAATGGCTTTTGGCTTTGTTCTATACCTGTGTATCGTCATGCTCACTTGCTCAGTCTGTGATTACTTTTCCTTTTCTTTACTTTTTTTAAAGAAATGGAAATTTTTTAAAATAACATTACTAAAATGTCCCACTGTTTGGAAATTGGCTTGGAAAATATTATCTGTTTGTTTCATGCAACATAGGTAGAGAAGAAGGAAGTTCAGTTCTAGAAGCTATTGCACAGGAAATAAATGTAAAAATAACATACTGGAAGTTTTTTTTTCTTCTCTAAGAAAGTACCTTATAGATAAGAATTTATACCAGTTCTGCTGATCCTATAGTTATGAGTCTTACTCGGCACTCGCTATTTCGCATGGATAGACTACTATCAAGTATGGGGTAGGCTGAAATATGTGAGCCACTCCAAATGAAAAGAAAATTGTGTGTACCTTCTTTCTGTCAAGCTGGAGGTATCTCGCAATAGAACCATATGCAAAATTATCCATGCTCACCAAATTTGAACCAGCAAAATCCAAGACAGTCCCATCCTCCTGACATATTCCAGCATGCCCTATATAAGGAGCAAGCCACGAAACAATAGGAAGAGGAGTCCAGACAATGCAACAAGGAAATCTTGCTCTCTTAGGGTCTATCGTGCCAACTGGCCACAACTCTTGCAGTGAATTGCTGGAACTATCATCTTCATCATCAGAACCAGCTCCAACATCCATCGAGGAAAATTTGTTTGGTGGCATTGATGTTACTTGTGCATAAACAAAATCAGATTCGACTAGCTTCCATCACGTGATTATTTGCCTTTACTGAAACGAATGACCAAAAAAATTAGGCCCCCATACATCAGGACAAATGAAGATAGATGAAGTATTGAAGACTGAAATCACATACAGTTTGATACCTCTGTTACGACATACACACAGAAATTGTCATAATTAAAGATGTCGACTATGGAAAAAGAGATAAGGACAAAAACTTTCTTGGGTTGAATGAACTTTGTTAATCCCCTTTGCATATTATCCTCAAATCAAATCACTGCCAAGTGCCTACTTGATCATTCATTACAAACTTCAGTCTTCCCCCAGTTCATCTTTCAAAACCCTAAAAACTATTGTTGCGTAGGACAGGGGTGGGCTCGATTTGTTTTATCATCTTGATGTAATAGACTAAGTTCAATAAAGCTTCCATTCTCGAAAAAAACTTCTATCCATGGCCTACCTGAAGTATGTCAAGGCACATCAAAGCCCCTTATTGACACCTAATGGCGGTTTTGGACTTTTTACTTACAAAGATAAACGATTCTATCCGAATATCATCAAAAATACGTCATCAAATAGGCATGGAATGGCAAAGGGTGAGTGGTTAGTGCACTCGCTGGCATTATCGTACGAGCTCAGCTCCACTCAGGCACCCACCATCCTAGTCTCTTAGACAATGTGACTGTCATTACTTCTGCGAGGTGTTCATAAACGCCCAGTACAAATGCAGCACCTTATTGGCCAGTAGTACAAAATTTGCTTAAAACCAACCGCATAAACTAGTACTCCTGTGTCGATTCAAATTAAAAAAAAAAATACTCCTGCATGTCTGTGGATTGCATGTACTCCGAAACGCGCCGATTCGATTTGCTTCGATACCATGTATGTAGTTCATCCCCTGGACGAAAAACACAAAGACCACAAAGAGGGAAAATCGAATCGAAAACTAACCTAAACACCCCACTTCCCCCAGCTCCCCAACCAACACTGCCGCAGCGAGCACGGCCACGAAGCAATCGAACCGAACAGGAGCAGAGATCGGGAGGGGAGCAGCTCACCGCGGTAGCTGGTGCGGCGGGCGGGAGGCGGCCGTGCGCGATCCGGCGGCGGCTGGGGCCTGAGGACTGGAGGGAGCCAGCTAGAAGGCGGAGGGGAGGGGAGGGGAGGTTGGGAGAGAGTGGGGTGGGGAAGGTGCACGCACCTGCAGGAGGCTGCAGCAGCGCCAGGCGGGCTCTAGCTCTCTAGCTGGACGCGATGGGCGGCGCAAATGGTTGGAGCCAGATGGTTAGGGTGGACCCCATGTGTCAGGGAGAGGCAGCTCCGGTTGGTTTCTTGCCGCCGTGGCGGGAGATCGGCCGTCCGTTCGCGGTGGCGGTGGAGATGGACGGCCAACCGAGAGCTGGAAGGCCTAGAGCTGCCGAGAGTATTAATCACGCAAGCTGAGCGGATTGAAAATCCAACACAATTCAGAGAGGGCCACTGGCCCAGCACGGGAATGCCTTGCCACGTAGGGCCTGTTTGGTTGCGCGCTAATCTCTGAATTTGGTTAGTCTACAGATGTAGCTGTTTAGTTATTCGTATTGTCTGAGCCCAGATATAATAGATGTTGTTTAATTACTTGTAGCAAATAGTTGCATAAACAAGATGTTGTTTGGTTGAGTTATACATATTTCTGAGAACTACCCGTACATAATTAATAGAAATTTTATTGAACAAAAGTCAAAAAAACATACTTTTAATAAATATATAAATGTATTCATCAGGTTGGATTTATTGAAGGCACCTGTATTGTACAAAGAAGTAAGTAGCAAAAAAGAAAAAAAAGGCTTACTGCACGCGGGGGAGGTCGGCGCGGCGGACGACGGCGTGGAGAGGACGGCCCAGCGGAGGACGGCGCGGCGGAGAAGGCCGACCGGAGGAGGATGGCGTGGGGGAGGTCGCGGGGGAGGACGGAGATCGCTGCGGGTTGGACGACGCAGGGGACGTCGCCGCGGCGGAGGTCGCGAGGGAGGCCGGCGCGGGGAGGTCGCCGCGGCAGAGGTCACGGGGGAGGTCGCCGTGACTGAGGTCACGGGGGACGCCGGCGCAAGGGAGGACGGAGGTCACCGCGGGGGAGGACGGCACAGGGGAGGAGACCCCAAACCCTAGCTCTTTTCTTCTGGCAAGCAAATGAGGAAGAGAACGATTCACGGGATTCACGCGCGGTGTGCGCCTGCACGAGCGGGTGCTCGCTTGCACGGGTGGGTGCAGCTACTCTGCATGACGAGGGCCAGGCCGACGAGGGAAGGTCAATTTCAGCATTTCTACTCAGCCAGGCCACAGGGCTTTTTTTTTTTCATCTGCTGGGCCTGGCTTTTGCTCTCATCCAGTCAACCAAACAGCCATCTCGGTGCATAACAGATACAAGCCAAGCCTGATAGAGATAACCAAATAGCCCCATAGAGTATGCATTGAGATGCATCTGGCATGTGTCACTAAATATGGATTGGGGTTCATCGATTATATCCGGCTTCTGTTTTCATCCTTTTTTAGCACTCATCTACGCAATTATCATTTCAAGATTAGTTTTGATTATAAATAGTTAGAACATTTTGTTGCTAATTACTATTAATTGTTGTAGGATTAGTGATAATAAATATATTTTATTATGGATTAACAATTTGTTATTTTCTTCATATCCACCATTGTACACCCAACCAAACAAAACAAACAAGATGGATCGCCATATCTCATTAAACCTTGTTCGTGAACCAAACACACACCATTTTCTGAAACAATTTAAATTTTACAAATGCATTTAGAGGTTATACATAATATAAACATATGTGATACTGATTCTAATGCACGTAAAAGCAAAAACTTTTAGGGCTTATTGGCTTGAACGAAAAACAAAAGGGTGGATTTCTTAGAATTATTTCATAAAAAAACCATTCGGTTTATATGAATAAAGTATAGAAAAACTAAATGAAACTTTTATTTTTTACAAGCTGTAGAGTGAAAACCTAGAAAAATTTTGATTCAATCAAACCTTTTGAAAAAAAATATATATGCACGCATTCCATTCCTTTGCATTTTTAATCCTAAGAGTTAATTTTTTTTTCCAAATGAATGGACCTGGGTTGTGCACTTGTGCTTAGAAAAGGAATGTAAGCAGATCAAATTTCACCAATGAAGTAACCGAAAGAAAGTCTTTATCTAATCTTGATGTTTACTTAAACAACGTGAAAATAGTTGTATGTAGGAACAGAGAAAGTAATCTGAACAAATTAGTGTTATCTTCATCCTAAAATAACTTTATCAAATCTTTAAAAAACTAAAATACTAAAGTAGTCTCTGTTTTATCAAAACTTAATACAATTATATTCAATTTTATCTATTACCAATGCATTTATTTATTATTTTTACAAACTCTATTATGATTAGTTAAAAATAAACTTATTTTAGAACAAACTGTACTGCCACATGTGCAAAACCCGGTTAAACCAGCCCCTGGCACTGTCTTAGGTGGTTAATTAACCGGTTTTGATGGTTGAGGATGCATTATGTCTGGTTTTTGACTTTGGGGGGCTTAAACGGACAACCGCCAGGTAATCTGTACTTTTTGCTAACCAAATTAATACATAGAGCTAATCGTTTGTCAAGTACGGCCAAGGGTGAGTTCCCCCATAAGACATGAGGATGAAAAGGTCCATCGTTTTTTGTACTTTTTACTAACCAAATTAATACATAGAGCTAATCGTTTGTCAAGTACGGCCAAGGGTGAGTTTGTCCATAAGACATGAGGGTGAGTTCAACCATGTACTTTTGTGATTACATCGTATTAATATTTTTTAAAATTTAAAATAATTAATACTTATTAAATTATGTGTTGATAGCTTACCTCATTTGTGTAATGATCTTCATCTCCTTCTTTCTCAAACTCACCCTAATTGTAAATCTCAAAAAATGAATATATGCTCATAACCTTGAGGTCACGGGTCGATTCTCGTCTTCGCGCTTAGTTATCTTATAAAAAGACTATTCTATTTTCCAGATATGATAGAAGGCTGGGTGAGTGGTATCCAACCCGTTTTATTCATGAATTCGAGTCCACAGTCCACTTATCTCCAAGCCATAAACTTAGCGGATAATATGACAACACCAAATTTTACCAATTTGGTAGCTCGATCTCCAAATTTTACCAATTTGGTAGCTCGATCTATGGGCCCATCTCTTACGCTTATGTTTATAAATTAAAATTTAAAATTTTCAACCTTAAATATAGAATAGATTATGAGTTTTTTCACCTTAGTTTATTTTCTAGCCTAACTTTTGGATCACTAAGAACATATATATATATATATAAGTTTTATTTACATATTATATTTTATATGTAAATATGTTGTTTTACGATCCCTCTCTATGATTTCACTGTTCTTATGTTCTTAATTTTTTATTAGCTATACCTGTATTTATGCTGTGAAATAGAAGGAATCAAGTACTGCAAACGATTAGGTGTGCCAGTGAAAATCAGACTGAAGGAGGTGGTGGTAGGATAAGTCTTCCGTTTATCTCTGTACACAACTTTTACTCACTAGCATATTGATGAGCTGTTTGCAGAATACTGTAGTTTGGTAACACTATGACAGGAACTGCCTCAACACATACCGCTCATTCTCCTTGCAACACGAAATGTCGTTACTCAACCCGTTACGTTAATGCATTTCTTCTCTCTTTCAAGAGGGCTGCTATGCCAAAAGGAATCCATATTCATATTCTCATGGATGAATGCACAAGCTAATAGAGTAATAGCCACTATTTTCTTTCCCTTTTTTCTTTTTATTTTCTTATATAGAGCGCAAGATGGATCTTAATTTTCTTTCCTGTATCAAGAAGAGTAAAAATGCTAGTCAATAATGCTAATTTTTTTCACCTTTAAATGGGAATGGGAAAGCAATGGAGTACAGAATTACAGGAGAAGGTGGCAGCTGAGGATAGTCAGGAGCTGTCACAAAGCTATATACAAGTTCAGAAGCTGAATGACAAGGGACCATGCTTCCCTCCTACAGGAAGCATTATAACTTCTTGATGCTGTTTTACAAACTGGGGCCAGGCCATGATTATTGGAAGATCATCACGCGGTAGCAGCTGCGGCTTCTTCTACTTGAGATCCCTGTTGGAGAGTGCAGATGAGGTTGCGATCCCCGTACACATTGTCCACGCGACCTGGTGAGAGCAGACACAAGAACAGCGATTAATTTGGTGTGAAATGAAATTGCTAAGCGAAGAACGATCGTTCGGAGACAGAGGAGTAAGCATGTACATGTTGTTGGCCAGAACTTGGCACCCCGAAGCCACGCTGCAGGGAACGCAGCATACTCCCTGGAGTACGGCTTAGTCCATGTGTCGCCCATCAGAAGTTGGGGCGGGTGAGGAGCACTCTGCACAACGAAACAAAAATAGAATCACACGTCAACAAGAGGTATGCAGCCGACTCATGTTTGGAAGTTTTGAGTTTTAGACCATGCTAGTATATGTATTAAAATACGGAGGGAGTAATTTCTAGCCGAGACAACTTTCTGCAAAACTGCAGACAGCAAGAGGACTAGGATTGAACAGGGTCTACTAACATCTAATATAGATAGATAGATGTTACGATCTATATATGGTAAGACTTCTAATATATTTAACTGAAACAGGTAGTGGTATACTAGTATTTTACCTTCAGGACATTGTTGTTCACATCTGCTTTGCCATTTTCTATCTCTGCAATTTCTTCCCTAATTGAGATTAAAGCATCGCAGAACCTGTCTAGTTCGGCCTGCAAGACAAATTATGTGACATTAAGCTCCTATAAAAAGAAATGGATGGTACTCCTACGATGGCAATGTACAGAATCAAAGTAATATATCATTACCTTGCTTTCACTTTCAGTGGGTTCAATCATAAGTGTGCCTGGAACAGGCCATGACATGGTTGGTGCATGGAATCCATAGTCCATCAAACGCTTTGCGACATCCTCTGGTTCTATACCAGCAGTCGTCTGCAAAAAAATTGCAATATCCATTAGAAAATTGAAATGCATGATTCAGGGTCCAAATGAAAGAAAACATGTCAGGCAAATGCACAAAATGAACAAAAAACTGTGTTAAATACCTTAAATCCTCTTAAATCAATGATGAATTCATGGGCAACTGTTCCATTAACTCCACGGAAAAGAACTGGGTAGTGTTTCTGCACGAGTAACATGGTAAAAGTTAGAGAACTAGTTGAAACACAATCAACCATGTAGCAATGGATAACTGATCATGAATTAATACCTCCAGGCGCTTTGCCATGTAGTTTGCATTCAAGATTGCAATCTTTGAGGCTTCAGTGAGTCCCTTAGAGCCCATCATGGCTATGTATGTGTAGGAAATTGGCAGAATTAATGCAGATCCCCATGGAGCAGCAGAAATGGTACCGAGAGGGTCGGTTTTGTCAGGGAGAGGGAAGCCACCAGTGGGAATCTGATAATTACGATGTTAGTCTGGTAATGGAGCAGATCTGTTTATTTTTAGATAGGAAGTTATGAATTAAATCTTATGGTTATAGTACCAAACTTAGTGTAGTAATTAATTTATCATTACCAAAACTTCCTCATCAATTTTATATAATATCACCCTACAGTGCTTTCGACATGAAAGATAATGCAGGTAACTCTTGCTTCGGTAGTTTAGGTTAATGCAAAATAAAAATAACACCAGCAATAGTTCTTGAGTTGCAGAAGAAATACAGGATTACAAGGAAACTATGTTTAACATAACAAAAATGCTAAAAAACAGTATCCTGTTGGAACGGGATAGACCGATACATAGGTATCAAACCTAATACATGTGTATCAAACTTGATACCTAGGTATCAGGCCTATCCTGTTCTGGAACGGGATACTGTTCCGTAGTCCCCCTCTTAAGATTAATACAGAATCAGTGGTAACATAGTGAAATGTATGTCCATGTGGAAACCTCTGAAAATATTTAGTCTAACACAGCATAAAAGACACATTATAAACTTCAAAATGATTTCATATGATATAACTTATTCTGTAAGAAAGCAAGGATTGAAATGTCTAAGATTGCATGGCATTCTGTATTACATCAAACTTGTCCAATATTTCAATGTACGTGTTGGGCATTGAGCATTGTTCTGTTTAGACTTTAGAGTATCAATTATCAGTTGAATTCAGAGCACCTACCACTGGATGAGATGGTAAAAACGGTGCTAAGTGCTGCTTAACACCAATAGGACCCATGCCAGGACCACCTCCACCATGTGGAATGCAAAAGGTCTTGTGAAGGTTAAGGTGGCAAACATCTGCTCCAATAAAGCCTGGGCTTGTCAATCCAACCTGTAAAAAGACAACTTCTATGAATTAGGATTGTGCAGAATATTTGACTCTGCAGATTGGTGGCCTGAAATTACAATATCCAAAGTTCTCAACTAGGTTCAGGTGAACTTGGAGAAAGCTTATCTATTTTATCGAAGATAACATAGCTCAGCATAATTAATTAGATAAGGGTAAAAAACGAACAGACAAATGATAATACTTATCTGCTTGGTTCAAACAAGGTTACTTATGTCTTTATTGGAACTGAATTCAGAATTCATATAAAAGTATAAACGACTTGAAGAGAGAGCAGTTTCAGAAAAAAAAAAACATACTAGACTAGATGGCATAAAAAACTGCAAAGAACTAACCTGAGCATTCATGTTAGCCCCATCCATATAGACCTGCCCGCCATTCTCATGAATTATCCTGCATATCTCATCAATGCCTTCTTCATAGACTCCATGGGTCGAAGGATAGGTAACCTGATGAGCAGAGAAATTATGAAACGAAGTATTCTACACATGAAGCCAGTATATTTCAAATTTTGTTTTATAAATCAACTTCCATCCCGAGTGAACTCCAATATTTACATGCCCATAAAAGTTCTGTTATTCGCAAATCATCTGTAGGCTCTAGCCTATATGAAAATAGATAAACTAACATCAAATTATTGAATATATAAGACAAGAGCCACTATAGGGATCATGAAGGCAGCTGTCTTGTTTCTATCCTAGTATATATCAGAGGCAGTAAAGAATACAGAAGAAAATCACTAACTATAAGTTACACACAAAATACAGAAGGCCATGCAAATATAGAATATCATTCAAAAACTAGCACTAAATTTAACAATGAACGGTAAGACTACATGTGTTTGACCTCTGATAAATACTCATATTTACAGAGCAAAAAGAACAGTACCATAAGAGCAGCCAAGTTGTCCTTGTTTGCTTCGGCAGCTTTCCTCAACTCCTCAATGTTAATGTTACCTTTGGAATCAGTTCCAACAGCAACAATCTTCATTCCACACATAGCAGCACTTGCAGGATTTGTACCGTGCGCTGAGACAGGAATGATGCAGACGTCCCGGTGGTAGTCTCCTCTTGCCTGCAGTTTATATGGCATGGTTATATAAAATTCTAAACAAAACAGGAGAGCTAGGCCAGTATGTTTATGCTAACTTACCCTGTGGTAAGCACGGATAACCATCAGTCCGGCATACTCCCCTGAAGCACCAGCATTTGGTTGCAAAGAGAAAGAATCAAAGCCGGTGATCTTGCACAGCAGATCGCCCAAGTCATCAAACATTTCCTTCATCACAAAACAGGTCATTTCAGATCATCTGATGAACAGTTTGAAGGTATAACTAAATAAATGTTGAATTGTCCTCACATGATAGCCTGCGGCTTGGTCGGTAGGTGCAAATGGGTGCATGTTCGCGAAGTTGGGGTAGGTTACAGGCATCATCTCAACTGTAGCATTCAGTTTCATAGTGCAAGAACCAAGAGGGATCATACTGTGGCACAGAGAGAGATCCTTTGATTGCAACTTGTAAAGGTAACGGAGAAGCTCGTGCTCTGTATGGTACCTGGAAGCCCACAACATAAGTTCATTTTTTATCTTAACACTGCAAGTAGTAATGAAAGCAGCATGCTTTTTAACACCACATACATGTTAAAGATCGGGTGTGTTAAGTAGGGGCTCTTGCGCACAAGGCTAGTCGGAATTGAGCTTGAGACCTCTGGTGCGAGGGATTCAGCAGTGAAGTTCACCTAAAAAGTGTTTATGACAACACGTCATTTAATATCGTGTCCAATTTCACATCAAGCACACAAATTTTGGGCTGATAGAATGATTACTCACTGGCTTGCCACCATTGAACACCTTGAACAGCTTGTCGACATCCTCCAAGGTGGTGGTCTCATCAAAGGCCACTGTTATCTGCAACATCACAACTTGAATTTAATGCTCAACACTCGACATCAACAAACTCGGTTGCAATACAAAAGAGACATCAACAGAAAGCGAACCGTGTATGCATCAACAACACGAAGGTTCATCTCGTTCTTGCAGGCCTCCTGGGCAATCGCATTCGCGTCAGCGACCTTGACCTTGACAGTGTCAAAGAACGGCAGCTCCTGCACCGTCACTGTTCCGAGCTTCTTCAATCCATGGGCAAGCGTACCAGCCAGGCCATGTACACGGTCAGCAATTGCCTTCAGCCCCTCGGGACCATGGTAGACAGCATACATCGCTGCCATGTTGGCGAGCAAGGCCTACAAAGTATCGACCACAAACATCTTTATCACTGCTCTACTAAAAGTGCTCGTTTACTAAATTCACCGTATCTCTTATCGTCTCTGTCGCCATCAGACAATTTGGTGAATGGGTGGCGTGCGTGTGTGTACCTGGGCAGTGCAGATGTTGCTGGTGGCCTTGTCGCGGCGGATGTGCTGCTCCCGAGTCTGCATCGCCATGCGGAGCGCCGGCTTGCCGCTGGAATCGACGCTCACCCCGATGATACGGCCGGGCATGAGACGCTTGTACTCCTGCGAGGTGGCGAGGAAAGCGGCGTGCGGGCCTCCGTATCCCATGGGCACGCCGAACCGCTGCGCAGAGCCGACGGCGATGTCGGCACCGATCTCACCGGGCGGGCGCAGCGAGGTGAGCGCGAGCAGGTCGGTGGCCATGACCACCTTGACGCCGTGCGCGTGCGCGTCCTTGACGAACTCCGCATAGTCCAGCACCTCCCCCTCCGTGCCGGGGTACTGGATGAGCACTCCGCAGACATCACCGCTGCTGTAGTCGAAGTCCTTGGCGTCCGCGACGACGACGTTGAGGTCGAACCCAGCAGCGCGCGTCTGGCAGACGTCGATGGTCTGGGGGTGGCAGTTGGAGGCGATGAGGAAAGTCTTCTTCTTGGATTTCAGGATGCCGTTGCACATGGCCATGGCCTCGGCGGCGGCGGTGGCCTCATCAAGCAGCGAGGCGTTGGACATGGGCAGGCCGGTGAGGTCGGCGACCATGGTCTGGTAGTTGAGCAGCGACTCGAGACGGCCCTGCGCGATCTCCGCCTGGTACGGCGTGTACTGCGTGTACCACGCGGGGTTCTCCATGAGGTTGCGCAGAATCACCCCCGGGACGTGGGTGTTGTAGTACCCCATCCCGATGAAGGACTTGTAGGCCTTGTTCATGGCCGCCAGGCGCTGCATGTGGTCGATCATCTGGGACTCGGTAAACCCGGCGTCGAACTTGCCGGAGAAGTGCATCTGCGGCGCGCGGATGGCGGCCGGGACGGTGGCGTCGATGAGCGCGTCGAGGGTGTTGAACCCGCACTCCGACGCCATCGCCGCCTGCTCCGCCGGCGTGGCCGAGTTGTGCCTCCGCGGGAACGTGTCGCTCGGCTGCAGCGCCGACGCCGACACGGGCCGCCCCGTGGTGTACAGATGGGGCGCCGGACGGGACCCGCGCGGGCGCGCCCCCGCCCCGGGCGCCTTGGCCAGGGACGAGATGCCGCGGGACGGGGCCGGGGACGTGGTGGACGCGGCCGCCGCGAGGAGGCGGCGCAGCAGCGCGCGGTTGGCGAGGCGGCGTGCGCGCTCCATCCTGGCCTAGGTACGCGCTCGCACGAGAGAGAGAGAGAGGAAATGGAAGTCCCCCGGGGCTAGGCGAGGGCCTCCACTCCTGCCGAGAAGAGCGGCTGTGTGGTTGGGTGGCTCGGTCAGGGAGTGATTTGGTTGGCCAATATATATCGGCGCGTTGAGAGAGCCGAGCGAGAGAAAAATAAAAAAATAAAAAGAGGCGATTTTTTCCTCCGTCTCCCTCTACTCCGATGGGCGAGCAGCCGCCAAGTTATTGTGGAGTGAGTAGGAGAGCACGGGAGATAGTTTTTTCTCTCCTCCTCCTCCCTCCCCGTGATGACGTGGGCGCTGACACTGCTGATCGGCAACGGGAGGCGGGGCAAGCGGATGGCGTTTGGATGGACGAGGAGGCGAGCCGGTGCCGGTATAAAAGCCCCCGCCACAGAATCGAGCCGGTCGCTCGCGGCGACCGTGGGAACATGCGGGGTGGAGCGGTATCAGGGGGGAGGGGGGACTCGAGTCGAGAGGGGGAGCTGCGGGCACGACGCGCGGGCGAGCTCCGCTCCGCCGGTGCGGCCCCGCGCCTTATCGCTTTCCCCCTCCGGCCGCAGAAATTTTGTGGTGGCAGCCGGCCGGGCACGGAGAGAAAATGGCTTTCCTTCCCTTCATTTTTTGCGGCGTCCGTTCCACCGGGTTGGGGACTCCACCTCAGCGTGGCAGCCGCAATGCAGCGCCGGTTTACGACGGAAGCCGCCAAAACAGCGCGGCGCTGGCGACCGCGACCGGGACGGAGCGAGCGAGGGATCTAGCCTACCAGATTCAAGCTCAGGCATGGGCGCGGACGTGAACACGTGGGTCGCAACGCGCACTGCACACAGCACACACACCGTAGCGGCGGCTCGCCTGCCCGTCGCGCCATTCCGCCCGCAACTGACTGACGCGCGGGGGCCGCGAGTACGGTGAGTCAGCGACGGCCGTGTGTGGTTTGGTGGGATCTGTGGGGGTGGGGGCCACGGCGAACGTTGGTTGGGATCACCTACCGCCAAAGAATCTTGCGGAACCCGTGGGGGTGGGAGGCCGGATGTCGCTGTTCCACCAAACCTCCTTCCGTCGAGTGGCGCGCGCCTCTGCTCCGCTCTTCTAATAGAAAAAACGTTCTCCTTTGCTGGATTTGATTGGCAAGAGCTGTGCATATAAAAGTGGATATTACGATGGACTATGGTCTACTGTATGGCCGAGATTTGCATACAGAAGTGACAAGAGCTGCATGCAACTATATACTACTTGTATGAGGCCGTAGTTGCAAGCATCTTTCCAGATGAATTCGTCCTCAGGCCTGGGTTACAATAGTGCCGTTTAAGAATCAACACTTCAAACTTCAAGAGATGTGTACTATGTTCCATAGGAACAACAGGCTTGTGGATTTCGCAGGCATGTATGTGCAAGAGGCAAGGATAACGGATTTTAAGCCTTGAATGGAATCAATTGCCGCTGAGGGAAAGTATTGAATGGAATCAATTATGTCTTGCATCTCTAGGTGGATGAATCTAAATTTTGGGATGCTCTTACTATCGTAGGAAATTTGTCAATTATAGCTTACCACTAGCTTAAGGTAATGTTTGGAACAATGGGCTAAACTAGCCCCTTGTCCCATCGAATGTTTGGACCCTTATTAAAAATAGTAAACGTAGACTATTAATTAAACTCATCCATAATCTTGGACTAATTTGTGAGACGAATCTATTGAGCCTAATTAATCCATGATTAGCCTATGTGATGCTACAGTAAACATACTCTAATTATAGATTAATTAGGCTTAAAAAATTCGCCTCATGGATTAGCACTCATTTATGAAATTAGTTTTTTTATTAATTTATATTTAATGCTTCAAATTAGTGTCTAAACATCCGATGTGATATGAGACTAAAAAGTTTAGCCATATCTAAACAATCCATAAGTTATTTTATATTACATCTGTCCCATAAAGCTTTCATTTATAGCGTTTAAAATCCCTCCCACAAACAACTTTAGGGGTTACAGCTAGAGATGAAATCATTTTAGATAGTTTTCAACCGTTCAAACACTTTTTTGAAAGTGAAAAGATAAATTTAGATAATATTAGAAACGGAAACAGATTTGAAATTTTTTTTCCTGAAATAAAACAAATACGATAATGCTAGTATGCAGTGGAAACAGAAAAATGGTTGGAAACTATCTAAATATGGATACCTATTTGGATAGCTTCCAGAAACAACACATATTTACTTTACGCATATATCTCTAGTTAAACCCATTTGTATTTGAGACTAGTTCCAAACCATAGGTAGATACTATAATATAACTATATAAAATTTAAATGGTTGTTAATTAAATTGATTTTTAAATGTAACTTCTTAGCCTTTTGAAAACAAGATTCCATCAATTACATGTATAAATTATTAATTATTGAATTGAATAAATAAAATTCTAAATTAAGAGTCTAATACAAATTCAACTACATTTTTATCAATATTTTTTAGATTTTAGAATAACTGAAGAATTTATAGTATTTATAATGGCATATTATATTTAACACAGACTTAATATATTATTCTGAATAAAATAATATATGTTTAGTTTTCATAAGGGGGTATTCGTATTCATTTTCCTTTCCCAAAAAAAAATGAAAGTGAATAAAGGTTTATTTTCCATCCATATGTGACCTGTTCTCCCCCCTAGTTATAGCCAATTAGGTCAGTGCATGCACATGTAATTGGAGTCTACTACCTCCGGCCATCTAGCTAGTGTTTTACCTGAAGCACCACTTGAGAGAGTTTTTTCAACTAAAACAAAAGATACATTATAACATAATTTCATTTCATGGTCCCTGTTGCGCCTGCATAGGCCATGTAATATGCAAATGCAAGTGGTTTGTGCATATAGCATGCCCATTTGTTAATGGAACAAACAAACAAATAAACAATATGGTCTGTGGGACTGGGAGTATCAAGTGCTGCCACAAAGTTATTTACGGAACAAACAGACAACTTTGCCCAGTGCTGTACCACTGTACCTAGTGGTGTCACAAAGCGAGCAGCCATCGCACAAAAATAAATAAATAGAATATATATATATATATATAACAAGAAAAGATTGCACTAACCAAGTGGATTGATATGATTCTCAATAAAAATGAGGAGGGAAAAAAATCGTTCCTGGCTTCAGATAATTATGAGGATTTGCGAACAGGACGAAAAGAACATGTATGGTAACCATACTTCGTGGGAAGATTTTTGTCCGTTTAGTATCTGTAAAATCCACACACATATTTCGCTAGATTTTTCCTGGTTTATCAAGTCAAGGAGGGCTTTTCAGGTTCAAGTGCTTTACTATCGAGTTCTATGGGTAAAAAATCATCGGCTCAACTACCCTATACAGCTAAACGTATCTTCGGTTAGGTCTAGTCGTCAAAGATGTGGAACAAATGATAAATGAATCCTATTCCACCGAGAGCAAGAGCAGGTACAATAACAGTTTATAAGTTGTCTATAAACCTATTTTAACGAGATAAGATAGGAGAGAGAAGAACACTGAGTTACAAATTCGTAGTCAGCTACAACACAGACTCCAAGACGCGGTGTGTGTATGACAAATAAGACATAATAGTATATGTTTTATAGGTAATTATTGTATGAATTGGCTATTAGATTGACTATAGATGAATTGGAGCTAGTAGTTGGCTATACTATTAAACTTGCTCTAAGAGCATCCCAACAACTCATCTAAATTTGGTCATCCATATCTTCATTTGGATGATCATCTAAACTAGTTACATCTTTCATATCTCTTTGCACTCCACTAGATTATCCATATATGACATCCTCTATATCTCTTTGGAGGATGGAGAGAGATCATCCAAATATGAAGGTTCTCTTTCCTAATATGATTGACATCTAAAAATAGATGATATGATAGCCGTTCTGTTGAAGCTCAGTTTATAGTTTTTGTCCTCTATTTTTAGGATAAATAATGTGATAGATGAACTGTTGGGATGCTCTAAGGAAACAGAATATGAGTCAAGTTCATCAAAAGTTTAAGCTACTGGATAGACAAGTGGTCGATATGGGAACTACTGAAAATTGCTCACAGATTACAAACCGACCGATCAGTTAATCAGACGCTGAAATTTCTGTTGCGACACAACATCTTAAGATTAAGATATTTCTCCTTCTCCTTCGCTGCATTTGCTCGTTAGCCCGTTAATGCCTCTTGGCCTGCATGAAAGTATTCGGACTTGACGTCGAGTGGCCAACAAGTTACGAGGTGTCCCAAGCTACGGTACGCAGAAGGCCGCTTCAGAAATCACGATCGTTACGGGGACTGTGTGTCACACCGGAACCCGGCAGGTGTGTGGTGTCACTGACACACGAGTGTGCGTACGGGAAGGCAATGGAAATTTTCCGGCCCAAAACATGCCAGGCGTAGCCGGCCTGCTCGTCACGTCTCTCTCCCAAATTCAGCGCACGATCCTCAGCCGCTCCGCTAAACGCTTGGGCCGGGTTGAGACTCCCAACTCTGGACGAATCGGTCGCGCGCACGCGTTGCACTCGCCGCCGTAAGCAATATAAATGGAAGCCAGCACCGAGCAGGTTTTCAATATCACAAATTATCGCTACGATAATCGGCCATACCTTCAGCCCATGATAATGATAAATCACGATTTAGTTCAGGACATATTGTAAGAATTTAAAATTTTAGAAGAAAAACCAAAAAATCATGGTGAGATATCGTAATAATCACGATATATTACACGGCTTTCACATAAAACCGTGATTATCAATATCGTGAAAATAACTATCCATCAAAACTACGGTGATAATCAATACCTACCGCACGATAATCGCTCTCCACCGTATGGTTTGACCCTCAAAACTAAGATGATTTTATTTGAAAATTTCAAATTCAAATTCGTGCGGGTATCGCTTACGCCTGGTTTCGGCTTATGAAACGATAAGTGAAATCGTGGCACCGAAGCAGTCGCACGTCCGCATAACATGTTTGAATACTTGTCTACCTACTCAGAAAAACAAAAGAGCATGTTTTCGGGGATGCAAACGCAGTCGATAATGTCCATTGATCGCAAAAACGCCTATCTTACATGCCACAGAATCATGATGGCAGAACATTAACATCTACAACGGCAGCACCTAATTGTGTGTTGACGCAACTGTTAGTCCATTTACCATGTCACTCAAGCTCCTCTGCAACAATGAATGGACTTTTTGGCATGGGAAACCGATGCCATTGCCACCAACATCACAGCGTCAAGAGCTCGAGGCAGTGGTGGACCTAGTGGTGTCCTCCGACACGGAAGGAGAGGACTCGTAAGACTGGCCAGCCTGCGACGGCGACGCCGAGTACCTGCTCCTCTTGCTCCCCCTGTCCCTGATGTCCTCGATCATCTTGGCCACCACCTCCATCCTCGGCCGCGCCGCTGGGTCGTCGGCGACGCACAGCAGCGCCACCTGGAGGAGCGCCATCATCTCGTTCTCCGCGCCCTTGCTCGGCAGCAGCTCCGCGTCGAACACCTCCGAGGTCCACTCCTCGCGCACCACCGTGCGCGCCCACCGCGCCAGGTCCACGTTGCCGTCCTCCGGCGACCGGCCCATCAGGATCTCCAGGAGGACGACCCCGAACGCGTGCACGTCCTGCTTCTGCGCGGCCTCGTCCGCCGGCGCCGGCACGAGCAGCTGGAGCAGGGCGAAGTCGGAGACCCGCGCGTTGCCGCCAGCGTCGACGAGGATGTTGGAGGAGGTGAGGTGCCGGTGGGAGAGCTTTCCGCCGGACACGCCGTGGAGGTAGGCGAGCCCCTGCGCCGCGTCCTGCGCCAGCTTCAGCCTCGTCTGCCACTCCAGAGGAATACGCGCCGGTCCCCGGTTCTCTGAGAGAATCCATTGTTGTCGTCGTCGAGTAGACATTAGTGAGAACTGAGAAGCCATGGAGCTTCGCGAGTGTGAATGGCGGATGTGCGTGTGGAAGAGAGGTTACTGACCATGGAGGAGGCTGTGGAGGCTGCCATTGGGGACGTAATCGAAGACGAGAAGGAGCTCGTCGGCCGACGCGTAGAAGGCGCGCAGGCTGACGACGTTGGCGTGCCGCCACGTGCCCATCTCCCTCGCGAGGTCCCGCTTCCGCCGCTCGTCCTCCCGGGTCGCGCCTTCCCTCCGCCGCATCCTCTTCACCACCACCACCTCGCCGGCCTTGCCCTCCTCGACGACGCCAGCGTCGTCCATGACGACGTCGTCGCCTCCCATGGCCACGCGGTACGTCGTAGCCGTCGCGCCCTTGCCCAGCATCTCCGCGGCGCCCCGCATGAGCGTGCACACGTCGAACTCCACGCAGCAACCATCGAAGCGCACCGTCTCCTCCCGCGCCATCGAGCTGGTGCGTGAGCTGGCGCGAGGCCTCGCCGGCGGCCTCTTCTTCTTTAGCCATAACGCAGCGCACAGAGCCGCGGCGACCAGCGACGCGACTGCTGCGCCCACTGCCATCATGATCATCGCCACCATCCATCGGTCATTGCCCATCCTCATCCCTCTCTTCGACTCGTGCGGCGTGTCAACACCGACGCCGCCGCCGCCGCCATACACCATCTGGTGCTGTCCATTGCACCGGCGTTGCAGCGGGGCACCGCAAAGTTCGGGATTGCCGGCGAACGAAGATGCGGGGAAGATGGCCGCGAGGTGCTTGGGGATCCGCCCCTGGAGGTGGTTACCGGAGACGTTGAGCTTGGCAAGCCTGGCCATTGCTTCCAGCGAGGCCGGTAAGGGCCCGACGAACAGGTTGCGCGCGAGATGCAGCGTCAGGAGAGAAGAGAGCCGCTGACCTATCTCCGGCGGAATCGTACCGGTAAGTCGATTTCCAGAAAGGTCGAGACGGCGCAGATGGCGAAGGCGTAGCACGGACTCCGGGAACCGACCGGAGAAGCCATTGTCGGAGAGGTGAAGGAGCTTGAGGTGCGGCGCCAAGGGGGAGAAGTCGACGTCACTGAGAGAGCCCGAGAAAGAGTTGTTCTTAAGGCTAAGGAACGAGAGCATAGGGAGATGGGCGAGCGCGGCGACGGCTCTAGCATCCCCGCTGAGGCGTAGGCCTCCAAGAACAACGCGACGGACGCGAGGAGGCGACGGCGACGACGATGACGATGACTTCTGGCAAGAGATGCCGCGCCACCTGTCGGAGCAGGGGTCGGAGCCCTCCTTCCAGGAGACGAGCGCCGTGGCAGAGTCGGCGTGGCACGCCGACTTGAAGGCGAGCAGCGGCACAGCGTCGAGGCTGATCGGAGCAGCGTCGGCGAGGCAGCAGCTGGCGGCCAGCATCAAGAAGAGCACGCGCAACGTCATTGCTGCGTGTGTGTGTTCAAGCAAGAAGCAAACGGAACGGAAGGGGGAGGAGATGCGAATTTGTTCCAACTCCCAAGCCAGAGACGGGTTCGCTGAGTACTCGCACGTAGTAGTGTGCAGCAGAAGCGGCGGCAGAGGAGTTGATGGTGCAACGGCCAAGTGCGTGAGCGATTAATGGGCGCGCGCGTGCGGAAGAGAGCGGGGAGGGAGACGGCGAGGAGGGAGCGGGGCGGCGAAGGGTGGTGGCGCGGGAACGCGTGTGGCGTGAACACATTCGTGCACCCAAAACCCTTTCACAGTTTCTTTCCGCAGCATGTGAAACAGTTTTTTAGCACACGGTGAATCCACCCGTGTACTTGTATGTTATGTAAATAGTTATAAAAAATATAAAAAAATTTGTCAAGCTACATAAATATAAGTTATATCACTTCACAAACATGCAAGTTTAAATTCAACTTCTACAAGTTATAGTAAAAATAACAAAAATAATTATGAATATGCGTATATTTAGTCTCAGTTTGTTTGTTTTTTTACTATAACTTATAAATACATGTTTATGGAGTGATATAACTCATATTTATCTATCTTGTCAATTTTTTTATATTTTTTATAACTATTTACATAGCATGCAAGTACACGGATGGATTCACCCGTGTGCTAAAAACTATTTCCCCCACAGCACGAGCTAGAATTTAAATTTAACCTTAAATTTTGAATTGATTTTGAGATTTTTGCTAAAGCTTATTTTTCCAGTCTTGACTTTTAGTCACTTAAAAATACACATATATAAAAGTTCTATTAATAAATTATTTTTTATTTACAAATATATCATTTATCTTTTGTTTATAAAAATGCTAAACAATCGCTCCTACTACTCCAATCTGCTTAAAACTGCGAGCACTCGTGTCCTACATGCCATTAATTGCACCAACGAATCAAACCAAATTCAGTGTCTCGTACTGGGTGATCGGTGCTTGGTTAATTTGCATGTGTGAGTGTCAGTCTGACCGAACGAGCAGAAGCATGGCAGCCATCTTTGGGCTTTAAACGTATTTATAAAAAAAATAATATAAGAATAAAATATTTTTATATATGTGTGCGTTTTTCATGATCTAAAAACAAAAGCTAAAGAGTAAACTATAATAAAAAGATTCAAAATCAATTCTAAATTAAAAGTTAAACATTTAAATATTAGCAAAAGCAAAGAGACAAGGTTGACGGTGCTTTGTTTGTCACCACGCTGGCTCGCTGGTCTCACGGTCTGGCCTTCAGCTTGAGGCTTCCTGCAGTGAAGCAGCAGCTCGCCAGCTCCAGGGCGTGCACAATATCTAGGACAGACACATGAAACAGCGTAAAGTTATTTACACGCCTTTCATTTCTCTTTCTTCCTTCTCTCATCGCCATGAGCAAAATAAATGCACTGCATCCCTAATAACTCATCTATCCCATCCTCTATTCTAAAAATAGAGAATAAAGACTACAAATTGAGCTCCAACAGAACGACTATCATATCATCTATTTTTAGATGTCATTCATATTAGGAGAGAATCTTTATATCTTCATTATCCAAATAGATATAGAGAATGTCATATATGAATGATCTAGTGGAATACAAAGAGATACGAAGGATAAAACTGGCTTAGATGATCATCCAAATGAAGATATGGATGACTAAATTTAAATGAGCTGTTGAGGATGCTCTTACTAGTGTATTGTATGAGGACATCTCTTGTGCTTATATTTGTGGACACAGGGAATACATGTACTTAAATGTGATGTGTTTCAGCTTTAACTCTTTTCGTTTGTCATTTCAAAGTAAAATGGTGAACGGAAGGAGCTTACAATCAGAACGAGCACAAAAAATGTTATTTTCCAGATAGCATCAAATAGAAAGAGAGCATCCAACGAATAGTAATAACTAAAATGCTTGATGTTACCTAATAAGATTGACTATTTCTTGGGTAAGCTAGAGATACACAACACTACCAGGACCCGGGCTTCAATTTTTCTGTGGATCCTGAAAGAATATTTTTGAAATAAATAAATTCATCGCCCTAGCATGTTTGTGAGCGAAACCAACTAAGCTCCGGCAAATTCGTGAGTGGTCCCACTGCAGCAAGGGCGATATCCTGAAGATCGTGAAACAAGTCATGTGAGCGCATGAAACTTCAGTACAGCTTGTTGAGACAGCAATACCAACGATACATTCCAGGTTACCACAAGAAACCAACTTTTACCTTGTCAATTATGAAATCCTTGGCTGTTTCCATTATCGTAGCACAATCAACAGCATCAATGCGAGCAAAAAGCTCTAAGAATGGCATTATTCGCCCATATGTTAGCATCTGCTCCACATGGTTGAGGGAAAATATGTAGTTAGAAAATAAATAGTAGCAACCGCAACATTGACGCTTAGAAAATATTTCATCCAACATACCTGGCGGCCGTTATTTTCAGAAACTGCGGTGGATCCATCAATGTGAAATAAAAGAGCAGATTTCAACTGAAATTAAATAAATGTTAGTCGTTATCCATTCGCTTCACTAATGAAAGTGAGTTCTCTAGTTCTCTCTAACAGATGACAATACATAGCTTACAGACAAGGCTAAAAAAGATAAAACAGAAAAACTAGGTACCAGAACTGATTTTTAGGCTGGTGCTAACATGTAGGAATCGATTCAGTGTTGCATACAAAATATTTGTGGATGCAAGTAAATTCACATATATTATAAGCAGCATGCATCTCATGAAACTATGTGTAGTTCGTACTTAATGATTATTCTCATACGGCACAATGCCATATCTTACAGATAACTAACCACAAGTCATCAGTATCATTTAAGGGAAATGAAACAGGTTTAGTGTCAATGAACATGTTAGACTATTGCTGAATTTACAATAACCCATCATCAGAGTGCAAAATTTTGGCCATATTAAATGCAGCAACTTTCTTGCTGTTGTCTTGCATCAAAACAACATGAGCGTAGAAGAAATCATAGTACTGTCCAGTAAAAACGATGATGCGTTATGGACAGAACAAAAGGGAAGAGAGAAACAAACTATAGTCAGAGACAAAAATGTCAGTAATCATAGTCCTATTAAACAAATTGGAACACGACCAGTTTAATCAAAACAATTATAGCATAATGCTCATCTAAAATATTAATATTGTACAACCCACTGTCTGATTTGTCTGACTTGCCTTCTATATAAACATGTTGTGGAAAACCAGAAATTCCCAGTAGAAATGACTCGATGAATAAAAATTTTGAATTAGCAACTTGAGACAGAATAAGCAACCTGATTACGAGCACGGGCAACCTCTGTTTCTGACACTTTGAATGCAAGTCTTCTAAATTCTTGCATTATTAACTGTGATAGGTCATATAGGGAATTGGGCTGCAATCAGATGTCACAAAAATGTAAGAGAACATTATTAAAAGGGAACTTCTGATCCAATGCATACTTTATTTAAACTAATTCAACGTTTCGAGCTAGGTGAACATCGAAAAGATTGACAAATAAAATTTACCTTAGCAGTAGCGTAGATGCCGAACAACCCTGTATCTCTGTAGTTAGTGTTGAATGCAATCATGCTCTCAGCTAAATTACCGTTGCTGATACCACGAGCTAAGGCAGACCTTGCAGTTCCAACAGATAATATATAAGACTTATGCAGCAGATTAGCAATAACAAACCAAGCCAAGAAAATTGTTGGTTAAATAAGCATAGTCAATCAATGGAAATATTCTCACCCTGAGCAGTTCCCAACCCCAACACTCCTATTCCAAGTTCCCAATATGCTTTGGATCACCATAAGAGGAATTGAGCTAGGGTCAGCCCATGATGAACCCTTGAAAGCAATTGCAAAGTGCGTTAGAGGCATCTCCGGTTTCTCCTCACGAACCTAATGATGATATAGAAAAGGTATGGAATAAGTCCAAATGATAAAATCAATCCAAAAAGGCTAAAAATGACTAAAAACATCTTGGCAGCTGAAAATAGACCTCAGATCCAGTAAAGATAGCTGGATTTGCTTCAACAAGTTGATCTACAGTCGTTGGTTCAGTAGATAACTCTGTAAAATATTCTCTCACTTGATCAACAAGCTCATCATGATTGACAGCTCCAGCAGCAGACACAACCTAAACCAACCAGGCAAAATAGAAAAATTCAGCACTAGAGTTGCTTGGTGACAACAAATCAATGCCTGTAAATTTTAGAAGTGGCTAACAAGTACCATTCGAGGACAGGTATAATGAGTTGAAATGTATTGCTCCAAATCTTTCTTTGAGATCGATTTAATATTCTCTACAGGACCTAATATTGTGTCACCAAGCGGATGGCCCTGGAATGCTGCAGCATGCAAGTGATCAAATATCACCTCGTCCATCATTCCTTGCACCTGTCTAACAATAAACACATTTAAGCATCCAAAAAATACAATATACATATTGTGCATTACATCTAATAAGCTAATTGAACAAAACCACGGTTGGCATTTGGGAGATTATTTAACACTAGGAAGTGATTACATTCAGACCATCAGTGTTCAAGCATACTTGTCATCCTATCCACCACTACAAGGCTAATATACAATCAACACCAACCATCACACTATCAGAGCAGGAAAATTCAATATTTACTTTGCGCAAGGAAAAAAAATCCATATTTATAATATAGGCAGGTGCCTAAAGATAGCAGCTGCCACATGTACACTGTAAAACAATGCTGAAACAGTGAGATACACAATCATCCATGGTTGCGCAACCTGAGAGTTACAGTAGAAACAATCCAAATCAAAAAGGCTACACGTTTCTGCGATAACAGTACCAAAAACGCCGAGAAATACATTTGCTACCTACAATAAAGGGTGCTCTACACGGTTCCACTTTTATTTTTAGAAACTAAAAAAGCTCCTATATTTTTTCCTTTACACCGAGAACAATAGGCCAAATGACCAGATTAGTAATTCCACAAGGATATCAAGTAGCCCATAGATTAGTACATTAAAGATTAAGGAGTTGCACTGTAAGTCAAGGAAGAGGCAGAGCAGCAAAAGGGTGCGACAGCTCACCTCGTCCATCTCGCGGAGGATGACGCCGCGCTCGCGCTTGAGGGCATTCGCGGGGAAGCAAGGGTACTGGAGGATATCGCTTAGGACATCGAGCGCGGCGGGCACGTCCCGCCCCTGCACATCGGCGAAGTAGGTAGTCTGCTCGCGGGAGGTGTATGCGTTGAGGCGCGCGCCCATGTTCTCGATCTCCACCTCGAGCGCGAGCGCGGTGGGCCGGCGCGTGGTGCCCTTGAAGGCCATGTGCTCGAGGAAGTGCGCCGTGCCGTTGGTGCCGGGCAGCTCGAACCGGCTGCCGGCGTCGACCCAGACGCCCACGGAGGCCATCCGCGTGGCGGCCGGGTACGCCTGCGTGACGACGCGGAGGCCGGTGGGGAGCTGGGTGACGCGCGCGGCGGGGAGGCGGAGGAACGGGGAGTGGTCGGGGTCGCGGGGCACCGGCGAGGCGTGGCGGAGGAAGCGGCTGGGCGAAGGAGTGGAGGCGGCGGCGGAGGAGTGGAGGAGGCGGCGGAGGTAGGGCAGGACGGTCCTGCGCTCCGACCGCAAGATTGAGGCAGCCGCCATCTGTTCGATGGAATTCCCCAACCGTGGTAGCGCCGCTGCCGCCGCCGCCGCAGGGGAGGGAGGGAGAGGGTTTTCTCCGCTCCTGATTATTCTTGCGGCGGGGGAAGGGCGGAAGGGAGGTAGCGGAGGAAATATCGAACCCGATGGGTTTTTCTAAAAAAATGTCGAAAACGGAGTTTGCCTTTGTGGTGCGACCGACTTGTCGGCAAGCTGTTTACACGCAAGGAATTATCGTAGAGTAGATAAACCAAAATGCCACACAAAAGGTGAATCAAATTACGTTATGAAGAAGATACTATCTTCATAATAAGTAAGAAGAACTGAATAACAATTACTCGAATTCCACACGATAAGGAATTAGAATTAAACTATAGCTCCTCGGACTTAAGGTGTCCATCTTTTGGTTTATTCAAAAAATAAGCAAAACAATATATTTGAAAAAAAAATAATTTGTGAATAAAACTTTTATATATATGTTCTTACCGATTTAAAAGCTAAAGTTGAAAAATAAACTATAATAAAAGAATCTTAAAATTAACTCTAAATTTAAAGTTAAAAGAATTAAATTATAGATTATAGCTTATAAACAAGAGCATAGAAAAAAAATGAGGGTGTTGGTGATTTACACGTGGCTTATGTTAACACGGACGAGTTGGCTAGTAATTTATCATCTCAACAGTACATCTTAGTACTCTGTTCATCCCAGGTACTGATTTCACACTTCATACTATAATGACTCTATATTGATACAGGTAACTATATTCTATATTCTAGTACGGAGTGAGTAGTATTTATATAAATAAAATAATAGTATTTGACGACATGTCACTTGCCACGTAGAATTTTTAGAAATAATATTATTTTAATAAAAATTGCAAAAAAAAATTCATATCACGTGTAATTACGAAAATTATATTATCGAACTAGAGGGGTTAGACATGATGCTTATCGGACATAGTGAGAGTGACAGGGCTATCAAACTCCCTAGCTCGACAGGTTTAGCATTCATACTATCCTAAATGGTGGGGCCTAACGAGGTAAGGAGTTTGACATGCCCATGTTGCTCTCCCCAGTTCGACATATTATTTATAAAAGAAACGTAACTCGTGGTTTAGTAAAGTCATATACTACACTATAAATATAACATGTCCTTATTTTCTTCTTAGATTTTATATTTTCTATGTTATCTATAGTTATTTGATATGCAAATAACTAAAGTACTACTACTCTATTTGTTCATATTATAAATCATTTTGGATTTATCATAAGTTAGTCTTTTCAATATTGACCAGGTTTATTCAAAAACATAGTAATAATGTTAACACAAAATAAAAATATTATAAAAATATTTTACTGTGAATTTAATTAGACTAATTTCTATAAACTTGATTGAACTTAAAAAGATTTAAGTTAAGATAAAACCAAAAAGTAATTTGTAATATGAAATAGAGGAGTACAAAGTTAAATTTAATTTAGAAATGTTAGATAAATAACTTCTACATAGAAATATTTTCGACGAAACGCAACAGTTAGGAGTTTCGGAAGTGTGCCCTTGATAATTCATATAATCTAGAATTTTTTTTAAAAAAAACATGGCTACTCTTTTTCTTGTCCAACAAAGACTCTAATTTAAGAAGAAATGGGGTTGACAAATTAATGTTAGGTAAAACAACAAGATGCTTGTCATTAATAAATTGTTATTATGAATTGGTAGGTGAGGTAAGCAGGTTGTGTTGAAAAGATAAAAGTTCTTAACATTCCAATTGAGGGTGGGCATTAAAAAAATTGTTTTGATTCAATCTGGCCGCTACAAATCATCTTCTTCAGATCGGACGGTTAAGACGGACTACACCCCTACTTATACATATTTTCCATATATTAGAGACTTTCTAAACTAGAAATCACCCTACCAAATAGAATTTACCTATGTTAGAATTTATCTTTCTAATTAGAAACAAGTCAAATATTTTCTATATATTACAAATTTTATATAGAGATAAATATATAAAATTTTCAATCATAAAATTTCTATAAATATGCAATATGTACCTTTAAAAACAAAGTTCAATCACAACTTTGACGCGACATGTGCGTTACCATAAACCAGCACAAAACACCATTAAAACACCAACAACGATACACTATAATGAAGTTCATGTTCAACACCATACAAAATTACTCTAAATATAAGATCGATCAAGACTCTAAACCAATATCATTGGACACCCCAATAGTCAATTCACTAATAATAACATCAGCGATAAATCTCTACTAAATATGAATGAGTATTTGGGATTCTAGAAATATTTAGTTAGGACCATTTTTTATATAAAATAAGTAAATTCCTTGATCCGTGAAATGATGCATCACCGCATAATATATTTTTAATCATTGAAAGATATGTACACCTCATGATAATAACAAACAGAAAACACAACCGATGGAAACATTATTAGGAATTTCACTTTGTTAAAACTACCTTATAATTTTTGAAACTACAAAGAAGTCATGCAATAAATATTTGCTAGGTATTATATGACCACTTCATATTTGATTTAAATATTTTATATATAATATATGAAGATACAACCAAGTTTATTTTTAAACTCATACAAAATTTAGACTTTGAATTACATGTTATTTGAGAGTTTCACAGTTGTTTTATTTATTATATATATAACATCAATAAATTTTATTTATTATAAGACAAAAAGTTGTATGGGATGCAACTCGTGTTTGTATAAAGTAGTTTTCATCAAATTTAGCTTTACAAACTTTAAATTTTATGTTGATATTAGATAATAAAAATAAACTATATTGTAATATGTGAACTTGATACTTCTGAAACTAGTGTAATAATTTGTCGTGCAATGTTTCTGAAATTAGTGTATAAACTTGGACTTGCAAGTTCTGGTCTATAATTACCATCCAACTTGAAAACTTATAATTGCAATGTGTGAACATATAATTAGTTATGCAAATCTACTCTATTAACTATTGACTGGTGGTTTGCTGCTATTTTGTCAGTGTTTGTTTAAATAATCAAATTAATAAATGTTTGATAGACAAACAACTTCAAATTTTTGATTTATACGATTGTATTTTAAAGATATTATGATATTTATTTGTATTACTAAATTGAACCATAGTGTTACCTGAGGTATAGTGCCAGAAGTAGTTCTAAAGTTTTTTTTTGGGACATAATGAATATTCGTAAGCAAGCAGCAAATCCCAGAGTTCCTGTTTGGAATCATTCCGAACAAATAAACAACATAGTTAAGATGTTGAATTTTTCTTGTTGACTTGCCGTTGCCGGCCACAGCCAAATTTTATGTTTCGGCACATAACTTAATAGTTGAATTTGAGTTTCTAATCTAGTTTATTTTTTAATATTAGCTTTTAAACCACTGAAAACGTAAATATTTTTCGTTGCTTTGTTTTTTACGGTTTATTAAGTTGTAGGTCAAAACTGGAGAGCCATGTCCCCGGTGATCTTAACGGGCCAAACAACAAACGTCTGTGGATGCTAAGACGCCAAACACAAGAGCGATGGTAAAGAATCGATAACTCAATTGACAAACGAAAACCATGAGGCAAATGGCATTTTTTATTGTGTACTCACAGTAACAAAATCCCTAGCTCACTTGTCCTCACTTATTCATTTTTTCACAGCAATGAAACAATACATTTTCTTCCAACAAAAAGTTTAGATAAATATGATACATGGTGTGGTGTGATTGGGCCAACAATGATGGAGCTAACATCGTTAGAGATATGTTTTCTTTTGACAAAAAAAAACAAATAAATGTCTTTCTAGCAAAGCTAGAAAGGAAGAAGTGAAGGGTAGGGGTGGTTTTTATTACACAGGACCCTTTGGAGATCAACGGGAGGCATCTCGGCTGTAGTACTGATCAAGGGTTTTCGCTGGTATGCGGTGGAGCAGCTCGCGGGGGAAAATGCGTAGCAGTGACCAGGCGAGGTCAAGCGACTGGAAGATGTTGCGAGTGTCATATGCTCCTTGGGTCACGAATTTCCGCTCAAATTTGTCAAGAAACTCGAGGTACAGCTGCCATTTTTTCATAGAATCCGTTAATCAAAGGAATTGAGGTGTTAATAACAGCAGTGCCAGATCATGCATGAGAGTTACCAGATCCTCTGATGACAGTGCTTCCTCTCCGACCACTGCCTTCATCGCCTGCACGTCCTTGCCTATGGCGTAATTGGCATACAGCTGAAACAAACACATCCGAGTAAATATCCATATATATATAGTGGAAGGTAGTTTGCGCAGAGTGTAGGCTATGGGAACGTGCAACAGACCTGATTCGAGACATCAGAATGATCCCTACGAGTCATGCCTTCACCAATAGCACTCTGCAAGACATCCGGGTCAAGTTTTAAGCAACCATTAACCTTATTGACGATGTTAGTGCCTACATTACTCTAAAGAAGGATGCAGACTGCGGCAGCTTTCTTTATTTCCTAAAACCTTACCTTCATGAGCCGGGAGAGTGATGGAAGGACATTAATCGGTGGATAGATCTGCCAAATTGAAATTAGCAATTAAGATCAGAGATATTCTGATGTGCTAATCAGATAGTAGCTTCAAAATTCTTGATGTGAGACAGATTATTTATGCTAGCTAGATAAATCTAGTTTTGTTCTTTTGTTGTAATCAGGAATCCAAACTTTCGATTTAGAAGTCACCAAACCAACTTTAGTGGGAAACTAAGAGGTGCAGAATACCTGGCGATTATGTAGCTGCCTGTCAATGTAGATCTGTCCCTCAGTAATATAACCAGTAAGATCAGGAGTTGGATGTGTAATATCTACAACATCAAGACTGAAAAGTCAGAAAAGTTGCCAGAAGCATCTAATATCAGAAGCCTCATCTTTTCACTTTTGGTTATGCTTATAAGCCAGGATTTAAATTTTCAACTTTAAATCTGAAGTTGATTTGTGTTTTTTTCATCATAGTTTATTTCTATCATTTGCTTTTAGATCGATAATAACACATATATAAAAGTTTTATTTATAAATTATTTTTCATTTGTAAATATGTCATTTGGATTTTTCCATCAAGAAGACAAACTATGGGCCAGGTAGCACTTATACTACTAATAAAACTGGTTCACTAGGTTTTCTCGGTTCAATTAACATAATAATTTGCATTTGCAGAAGAAAAAAGTTCAAGTTGGCAAAATATTTAAAAAAATGTGAGGACAATTAATTAACTGACCATCATTAGGCATGGTTAAAATGGGTATCTGCGTAATCGATCCTTTTCTTCCCTCTATGCGACCGGCGCGCTCATAGATAGTTGCCAAATCAGTATACATATAACCAGGATAACCACGCCTTCCAGGTACTTCCTCTCGAGCTGCAGAAACCTGATGGAAAGACACAGAAAACCGTGGCACTAAAAGAACAATTCTTATATATATATACATATATATATAAGAGTTTCTATGATACCATATTATTTAATACATCTAATTAGCTTAAGCTAACATTGCTGAATCTAGATTTACACAGCAAGTTGTTATTTAAAGCATATAACTAGTATGGATGCAAACTGCAGTAGTGAATAACTTTGCAGCTGTGTCAATGTAACTATATGATACCTAGCAATGTTATCTGATCGATTAATCTGGCTGATCGGTCTCTGACCTCGATCAGGTCATTCTAAACGATCAGGCTGATAGATCGTCCGATCAGACAACATTGATACCCAGTTACCACTGACAGACAAAACAGTAGATCCCAACAAACAACAGTGACAACTTGCTTCGATCTAGCTATCTAGATTTTTGTATAAACAATTTGTTCCTTCAAACAAGTGGAGGCAAGACAACATTTTACAGAACCATATATACCAACTTTCAAAACTTTCATGCTAGTTCAAAGTGATAAAAGAGAATTCACAACATGTAAACACTAGGAAATAACATACAGCAAGAGAAAAACCCTTACTTCACGAAGTGCATCAGCATATGAGCTCATGTCAGTCAAGATGACAAGAACATGCTTCCCGCACTCATATGCCAAGTATTCTGCTGTGGTGAGAGCAATTCTTGGGGTGATAATACGCTCAATGGTTGGATCATTTGCCTACGGAAAATGTACAAACCAAGGAGTACATTACAGACCTTGCAAATTCCTAAGAGCAGCACAATGATGGAAATGAAAAGAAAAGGGTATGCGGATGTACCAGATTAAGAAATAAGGTAACTCTCTCCATTGAACCATTTTCCTCAAAATCACGCTTGAAAAATTGTGCTGTCTCCATGTTTACTCCCATGGCAGCAAAGACGATAGCAAAATTGTCCTCCACAGAACTCTATCATAAATTAAATTAAAATAGTAGATAGAACTTAAGAGAACACGAAGGAAGATGTGTGAATGTCAAAATGTTATGCAACCTACAAGGATAGAATAGAAAAATGCACTGAATTGCAATGACTGATACATTCATTTGTAGCTAGTGCTACATATTTGTTTCTACTAATCCCAGCACAGTTAGCTTCATGATATAGGCCAAACCAAGTCTGCATCATACATATTTATTAGTCCGCTCTTATAACGTAGAAACAAAGATAACAGAGAAACAACAATTGTCAATTATCTATAGCTGCTTATTGCGAGAACTAAGAAGTAAGAAGACATGCCCATATCTTGCTACAATTCCCAGAACGCAAGAACACCATATGGAAATGATACTCTAGTTAGACATGATGTTGTGTGGTTTAGACGAAAATACCTCCAAGATATTATCATTCTTCTCCAAACGCTTTACCAGACCAGCCTGGCGGCAAATCTGAGCAGCGATTTCATTGTGTGGGAGACCAGCAGCAGAAAACAGAGGGATCTTCTGACCACGGGCTATAGAATTCATAACATCAATTGTGGATATCCCAGTCTGAATCATTTCTTCAGGGTATGTTCGTTCGCTGGGATTGATAGAACTTCCTGCACCAGATTAACAAAGAGATGTCAAAATATAAGCATTATCACAATTTATGAATAACAAAATTCAGCTAGCACCTACCAGATATATCCAAGTAAGCCTCTGGTAGAATCGGCGGGCCATTGTCTATAGGTTTCCCAGAACCATTGAAGATGCGTCCAAGCATATCCAGTGACACTGGAGTTTTAAGAACCTGAAAACGCTCATGAAAAAGGTACATGAATGAAGAGTGGCTTACTTTAAAATTTTCAATGATCAAATAAATGTCACTTTTGGTACTTTTGATATTGATATTTAGCATGGAAAAGTATTAATTCAGTTTGGCACAGAGGCACTGAGGCAGGGGCAGAGCTTTCTTTAGGGCCATGTTGAGGAAAATGATTACCAAGTCTATATGGAAACAAATCAATGGCTTAGTGGTGGCAAGCCACCTTATTTCCAATACAAGGATTAACACAGGTGATCTCTTTGTTTAGTGAACGGAGATCCTGGTCACTCTTTTAAACAGTGTCACTATATATGAGCACAAATTCAGAGAAAAAAGATAATACCTCACCAGTGAATTGTACAGTTGTGTATTTATTGTCAATACCAGATGTTCCTTCGAAAACCTGCCAGTGATTTCCAAAAGTTTCATGAGTAAAAAGGACATCTATGTAACAACTGCACACTAACATTAGACTGATGTTCACGTTCATCTCAAAAGTTTGTGGCAACCTGAAGACAAAAGTAGAGACAAAGACAACTAACTGCTCAGTGATTTTTATACTATCATAATAAATTTAAAAATTATAGTGTTTGGCATCACATACTTGGTATCCCTGCTACCTACATGTTTGTGACCATATCCATGAAATAATTACTTATAAAATGCTTAAAAGATTACATAAATAGTAGATGCCATCCACTTTCCACTCAAATAACATACAAATAGGATATTTGAAAACAATTCCATTAATAAATGATGAATAATCAACGTTTTTACAGCAAAATAAACACATGAATGAATTGACAACTTGTCAAAAGAATTCATGCAATCTTAATATGAAGCACAGATATCCTGCGGTTTTTTTTTGGGGGGGGGGGGGGGGTGGTTCGTGGGGGTGGGGATATTTATTGCTATTATGACTATGAAACAGATATTTATATACCTGAACTACAGCTTTCTCCCCATCAACTTCAAGCACTTGACCGCGCCTAGATGTGCCATCACCTAGTCGTATATTGACAATCTCTTGGTATTTAGGACCCTGAAATAACAAGCGCAGGCTAAACTCATTATATGGAATGTGAGTGTGATCTAAAAGAATAAAAACTGTATATGAATGTAAAATAATATAGAATAGCCACCACAACATATGATTACCTTCACTTTATCAAGAATGACTAGAGGACCAGCAACTCCAGAGACTGTCCTGTACTCTGCATTTTTAAGAAAAAATTAGTGTGAGCAATTCAACAGTATCAATAGTTCAATACTAAGTAATAACCTATAATATCCAGTTCATGCAAGGTCAATCAAGCAGAAGATCCATACCCATCCCAATCTCAAGAGTTCCTTCCTCCATGTCGGCATTGCTATTTGCAACAACCATGTTTGAGATGTTAGAAGAAACCTGGTGCAGCAAAATAATTAATTAATTCAGTAAAAAACATTCAAACAGAATATAGTATAGACAATTTCTCATTATTTATCTGTTTCCTGAATTCCTCAGATAGCTGGGGCATACTAATATCACTATTAAACTTTTTCTTTACAGCCCACATACTTATCCTCTCTATATATGTTTTTTCTGCAATTTAGCTCTTATAAATTAAAACAACGAAACCATGGTTTTAACATGCAAAGGTATGCAAGCCTATTGTGTATTCCATGAAAAAAATCATGGCTTTAACTGTCACTTCTATCCTTCATACATTACCAGCAACATAGGCCCGATACTGTAGTAAGTTTGCCAATTTAAAATCACTCGGATGCTGACGAAGCTAAAGATAAGACACCAATTACATGGTGATATATACAATTATGAGCTACTAACAAACAGGCAAAAACTATCTTTCTATTCGAAGTAACAAATATTAGCTCTAGAAAGATTCCGTTTTGTTCTAAATTTCCAGAAATACTATAAGACTCTAACTCCTTGAGCTGCTATTCTAATAATCAGTACAATTATATAAAAGGCAGCGATAGAACATCTCCGACTGTTGAATCATATGTACTTCATTAGAGCCCTTTCTAGTCCAAAATAAACGATACATTTTGAAAATTCTATGATTCAGACAAATCGATCATTACATGTAACTATGTAAGCTCGCTAGAAGAAACTCAGAGGCAGAAATGAGCTCTATATCAGCTCTTAAACAAAGAACGCGAAGATCCTAGCGCTCAGCAGAACACTACTCGGCAAACTCGATCTCCTTGCACAGGCAGCTCTGCATACCTCCACAGTGGACGTACCAGTGGTGGTTAATCTACCCACCAAACTCTGGAAATTCGTCAACATCGGTCAGGCACACACAGAAAAGCCCAGCTACAGGACGTGGCGCGGCGCGGCGATTGATCCTACTCCTACACACGCTACGCGCGAATGCACAGCTGGTATGAAGCGGTCAAAATCACGATCCGGCGGCGGCGGGCCCCGTCGTACGCAGACCCGCGGCGAGCGGAGGAACCAGAGGATCGGAGCCGCATGGACGAGGACGAGGACGAGGAGGAGGTGGTGGTGGAGAAGGGAGGGAGTACCTCGATTCGATCGGATGCGCGCGAGCGGAGGAGAGGATCGCGCAAGTTTCGTCGTCCCCTCAGCGAAGCAGGGAAGGGGCGGGCGATCTGGCTCACTGTCTGTCAGATTAGCGGAGGCCAGAGCATCCCAGCCGTCCACGTGGCGGGCACGGACGGCCCAGACCTACGTGACAACAACGATTTGTCCCCGCGGGCCCCACCGTGACGAAGCGTCTGGGGGGTCTGGGAGTCGACCGGGGCACGTTGGCCCCACGTGCACCGCCGCCGTCGCTTCCGCTTCCGGACGCAGCAGTATGGCCAGGCCTAGTGCCGGCTTTTGGTTGGGCCTCTAGCCCAACCGTTGCAGCATTTTTGGGCTGAAGGGCTCGGCCCATCTTCTCAGAGATTTTTAAACCGTTTTCTCTGCGTGCATTTTTCTGTATTTGTCAACCGGCTGTGACTCGCTCACCAGCTCTGTTTAATCGTAAAGGACAGGGGCAAAGAGCCAAAGAGCCTTCTGGGTCAATAATCACTCTCTATCTAACTGTCCATCAATCCATGGTGTGACAGTATGGACGAGCCTTAATAATACTCCTTGTCGTTGGTGCAGTGACGAAACTTGAGCAAAATAGAGAGGGTGCCACGGGTATCTAAATTTGAATCGAATGAATGAATATATGATGAAAATTTATAAACTTTAGTTAAAAATTTTTTCGAAAGGATTCCTGGAAACCCCTTCTTCTACACAGCTTCGCCACTGCGTTGGCGTGTACATTCTATCAAGGTCGATCGTCCGGGGTTACCTCGTCGCTGTCTCTTGCAAGTTGGAACTGTGTCCCCCCCAGCTTACATGGGCGTTCAGATAATGAACTAGCAGAAACCACACATTGCCCATCAATCTTGATAGGATTTCCCTACGAAGAACAGTAGTACGGAACCTATCTCGTCGGAGTATATATAAACATCTTGATGGTTAACTCACCACTATTTGGAACTTGGAAGATCACCAAAGATTCCAGACAAATACTAGTAAACAGCAGCACCGCCGCGTACCTGCCCGGCTCCTCACCTTTCCTCTGCCCATAGTCTCTACTCTGATTCTCTGAGTTTGAAATGGAGATCTCCACGAGGAGAATTTTACCTAACTCTACGAATATTTTACCAAGAATCTGAGGCTGCCGTTACTCCCAAACTTTTTTTTTCCTGACAGAGGTCGTATCGATATGTACGGTTATATTTAAAGTGTTAAACATAGTCTAATTATTAAGTAAATTTTAGATTCTACCTAGAAACCGCAAAATGAATCTTTTGAGTCTAATTAATCCGTCATTAGCATATGTTAGTTACTGTAGCACTTATGGTTAATTATGTACTAATTAGGCTCAAAAGATTCATCTCATAATTTTCCTCATAACTGTATAATTAGTTTTAGTGTTCATATATATTTAATACTTTATTTAGATGTCTAAAGATTTAATGTAATTTTTTAGAAAACTTTTTTGGGAACTAAACTTAGCCAGGGACATCGATCTACATGGCCGCTAAGTTATCTAACTCCCCTTGTTCCGCACACACGTTTCTCGAACTGCTAAACGTTGTATTTTTCGTAAAAAAAATTATAGAAAAGTTGTTTTAAAAAGTTATATTAATTTATTTTATATTTTTTAATAATTAATTAATCAATTATATACTATTCTATTACTATTACTGTTACTGCGTTTTCATAATAGCCCTCGCCCTCACCAACTGCCGAACGCAGCCCATGGATTGACGAACGGCGGAAAAAAGAAAGATCTGTACGAAGATCTGCAGGCTGGGCCCGAACTGGCACAGGGTGACATAAATGGCAAGATGCCATGCCGCCGCGTACAGTTTACACGACCACACAGCACGGATGGTTTATTTGGCAAAGTATTTTGTTCGGTTAGATATTCATTTCCTTTGTTTTATATATTGTTAAAAATAATTTAGAGAATTTATGATATATTAACCTTAGATATATTATTATACAGTTCAAATCGACAAAAGAATAACAAATTTAAATAAAAATATACACATGCTAGTTTCAGTTTAATATACTTTTTATTATAACTTATAAAAGTTGATTTTGAACTTAAATATTTATGGAGCGATATATTAGTGCTAGCCTATATTGTTAAGTTTTTAAAATATTGAATGTTCATCCCCGGTTTAATCCCACTCTGCTATCTCCCGCCCCACCACGCACCCACCAGCTCACTCTCCAGTCCGCCGTCGCCATCTCCGCGAGTCAATCAAACCCAGTACACACACTCGAAGTATCCAGCCAGTCATCAGTTTCATCACCTAATCTTCTTCTCCTCCTCTTCTCGCGCACCGGTCGTCTCAGCAGCCAGCGCACACACACACATGGACGCGAGCCAGGGAGTCCTCCTGTCCAGCAACGTCTCCAGGCCGTGGCCGGAGCTGCTCGGCTCGGCGAACTGGGATGGCCTCCTCGACCCGCTCGACCTTACGCTGCGCCGCCTCATCCTGCTCTGCGGCGACCTCTGCCAGGTCACCTACGACTCCTTCAACTCCGACTCCCACTCCAAGTACTGCGGCACCTGCCGCTTCTCCAGGGCCACGCTCTTCGCCCGCACGCAGTTCCCGGCGGCCGGCGACCTCTCCGTCGCCGCGAACCTGTACGCCACCTCCCAGGCCACGTCGTTCCCGGGGAGCATGGTGTACTCGCTCTCGCGCGAGGCGTGGAGCAAGGAGTCCAACTGGATCGGGTACGTCGCCGTGTCCAACGACGCCGCCGCGGCGGCCGCGGGGCAGCGCGTCATCTACGTCGTGTGGCGGGGGACCATCCGGTCGCTGGAATGGGTCGACGTGCTCAAGCCGGACCTGGTCGACCACGACGGCATACTGCCGGAGGGGCACCAGGCCCGCGGCCGGTCCCGCGTCATGAAGGGGTGGTACCTCATCTACACGTCCACCGACGAGCGCTCGCCCTTCTCCAAGTACAGCGCCCGCGACCAGATGCTGGCCGCCGTGCGCGAGCTGGTGGCCAGGTATAGGGACGAGAGCCTCAGCATCGTCTGCACGGGCCACAGCCTCGGCGCGTCGCTCGCCACGCTCTGCGCGTTCGACATCGTCGTCAACGGCGTGTCCAAGCTCCGCGACGGCGCGCACGTCCCCGTCGCGGCCGTCGTGTTCGGGAGCCCGCAGATCGGGAACCCGGAGTTCAAGAAGCAGTTCGAGCAGCAACCCAACCTGCGCGCGCTGCACGTCAGGAACATGCCCGACCTCATCCCGCTCTACCCGAGCGGCCTCCTCGGCTACGCCAACGTCGGCCAAGTCCTCGAAGTCGACTCCAAGAAGTCGCCCTACGTGAAGCACGACACCAGCCCCGGCGACTACCACAACCTGCAGGGCATCCTGCACACGGTGGCCGGCTGGAACGGGAAGAACCGCGAGTTCAAGCTCCAGGTGAACCGCAGCGTCGCGCTGGTGAACAAGTCCAGCGGCTTCCTCAAGGACAGCAATCTTGTGCCGGAGTCATGGTGGGTCGAGAGGAACAAGGGCATGGTGCTCGGCCAAAACGGGGAGTGGCAGCTCGAGGCGCCCGCAGAGGAGAACCTGCCTGTGCCACCGGTCGTGACCGGGAAGATCGTCGACGACGACGTCGCTGCCAGCCCCACCGCGACCTCGGGCCGTACCAAGGAGGGTAAGAAGATGGGCAAGGCAACTAAACTTCTATCTGGATTGATTGATCAACTGCTTTGTGTGTAGTGCTGAAATTTATTTAATGATCAAGCGGTTCACGTTTGCGTTTGCGATAAATAATGCTCCAAGTTTATTACTACATATCAACAAAAGTGATGTCGAGTTGTCGACGATGTAACAGTATAGTTTGGTTAAAATTGTGTCTGTTTGTATCACCAAACATTGTAATAGTGTAATTGTGAAAAATAGTACTCCCTTCATATTTTAACAAATGACACAAATAGATTTTTAGCACATGTTTGATCATCCATCCGTCGTATTCAAAAATAGTATATAAATTTATAATAATGTAAGTTATAATAATTAAACATGTACCAAAAGTTAACAATCTATTGAAATATTAAGTAGGTATTAGTATGGTACGTAACAACCGAAGTGATGATGATGAGTCGATGATGATGGTGTAGTGTACCAGTATAGTGTGGATAAAATTGTGTCATGTTTGTAGAACATTGTTACAGTGAATCATATGAAGCAATACTAGCATGTCGCCCATTCGTTGTAACGAAATTTTATTAAAAAACGTTATTAGCATGTTATTAAGGTATAGTTAATAAAACAGTTTAATATATATGTCTCAGTTATTTTTTCTTTCAGAAAATAAGAAGTTGGTAGTGTGGTAAACGACAAATTTATCACCACTACTACTTTTCTTCGTAGGAGTATAGATTAGGTGAACCAAAGTATGACTGTACTCTATACTACTGCAGGTGTTCCATACTGCAAGTAGTTACGTACTTCAGGTTGCTGTATGAAATGATCTTATTATCTGAAAGCAAAATACCGTGAAATGGATTAATAACTTTCATAAGTCCGAAAAAACTTCGGTGCCGATTTCCTAAGATATCTGAAGAAAACAGGTTGCAGGTGAGCACGTGTTTTTTGTGTTCCTGAAGACTTAAAGAGGGTTAATTTTTCAGATGCTCTGTTGCATGCTATGTATGGAGGATAGCAACTTATTATGATTTAGTTTTAGCTCGTTTTCTTTAAGTGTGCCGAGCTTGTTAGAAGTTAGAACATATAAGATTGGTTGGGGTTATTGTTGGCTGCACAGTATGGCTTGTTGGGTCCTACGAAAATGTAAAAAGTAGTAACAGAGTCATCTTCAGAAAATTGAGTTTATCTAACCCCAATATATTGATCTTTCAAGTGTGTCACTGGCTGTCTTTGTGGGCCGAATTACAGGTAAAGCCGGAGTTGCGAGAGTTGTTGAAGACCACATCAGAAAAGACTTGAGAGCGGCGGTGTCGAATTGATATGCTCGTGCAAGCATCTAGGAATAAACATTAATCCTGAAGATGGCATTTTTCTCGGCTTCCTTGGAATAAAGCAAAGTTGTTTTTGCTATGAAAATGCACTTCTGTCATTCTGCTTTCTGCCCTATGTGCGCCTTGTCGTCCTTAGATAAAATTCTGCTTAATAGACCCATGTATTATTGTCAAGTTCACCACTTTTTCCCCTTCAGAGAAGAGTTCAAAAATCTTCAGATATCTATATTATTGTCACTACCATGTCATGTTGGCTATCAATATATGATACTGGAATGATCTCTCCTGTTTCCTATTATAAAAAAGAAATTGGGATTCATCTTACCATATCAAACAGCACACCTTATAAAAACAGATATAGCAGATGATCAAAATGGCGGCTCAGATTATGCTCTCTAATATTATTATCCCGCTTGCTCTGCATACAAGTTATATTTTGTGCTCCCGCGAGTGCAGTGTTTTTTTTCCTCTTTCACTATCAAGCCTGTTAATGAAACGAGGAAGAAATAGAAGATGAAAGACTGCACTTCTACAGATCACCACAGTCCAGAAGAGGGAGTGAAGGTTGAAACAGAAAACTCTCCCGGCGGGGCCTTAACTTCCATTTAAAGCGTCGATTGTACACACATGGAGGGATGTGCTAATATTTCACCGTTGCATCATCATTCATCTTCCACGACCCATCTAATCCAGCACAAGAACAGTGCCATGCCACCTGCCCAAAAGGTCGGTAAAACACCAAAATTTCCCAGCATAGCATAGGACAGGAGTATTAAGCAGCCGTGCGTATGTGAGCGGAGTTGAGGAGAGTTTTGTTCGGATCACCGGTTTGATGGGCTGGCCCATTTCACCGTGCCCGTCCGCCCGGCCCAGTAAAAGCCGGGCCAGCCATAAAAGCAAGCGCGGGTCGTCGTGTGGGCTCTGTTTCCTGTGCTTCCCCGCGTGATTTTCCATCCAATGTATTATCTGCCGCCTCGATCTGTTTTACGACTCAGGGCTTTTGATCTGTTTAAACAGCTTAACGTCTCGACAAAAGGCTCTTGGTTGTATAATCAAACGGGTAATATATAGCTGTGAAATACCAAAGGCCTGGGCATTCGGTGCTGGTCTTCGGTCTCCAGAGAAAATTTGGTCTTTTAGAACTTGGCCCGATCAGTCTTGAAAAAATCGTAAGACTGAGAAATTCGGTCTCGGTCTTATTCGGTCTCAGTCTCGGTTCTGATCGAAGTGCTCGAAATTTCAGTGAAGTTTAAAAATCACCTGAAATTCAGGTAACACCTCTCCGGTTGTTGGGACATATTTTCATAGTGAAAAATGACATGTTTTATAAGATAAAGAAATATCATGCACCGTAAATAAGAGGAACTAAGCATAGATTGCATAAGTGCATAGTTCCACAATCCACAGCACAATTCATAGTTCGGTCTCGGTCTCGTGGAGGCACACACTATTAGTTCGGGCTTAGTTCGGTCTGTTCAAGCATTTCGGTTATCCGAGCCCTATACCTGAAGACGGGACCGAATTTATCGGTCTTTCACCTCCTCCACCCGAGACCAGGACTGAATTTTTCGGTCTCGATCTTTTCGGTCTCGGTCTATTCGGTTTGGTCTCTTGGTCTCTGTCTAGACCTAGCAGGTTGATTGCAAGGTTGTACGGTAGCTTGATCGCGACCGCCATCCAGTCGGAGCCGGACACGTCGAACCTACATCTTCTAATCTTTGACCGATACACGTAGGCAGTCAATGGCACCACCTGACGTTCCACGCAGATGCAGGATGCAGCAACTGCCTCTCTCTCGCGTGCTTCCTCACTGAGCTAGTACAGATCTTTATAGCACAGGGCAGATTTCCGCTGACGGAGTAGGCGAGCGACGAGCTGAGAGTCCGGTTCAGCTCTGCTCCGACGTATGCAGACTGTCTGCTCTTCATGCATGCGCGTAGACTAGTCACTGCTCACACCGGATTACTACTTGCCCGGCGCGCCTGCCCTCTTCCCTGTACTGAACCTGTTTTTTCTCGCAGTCACGGCCCTCACGCCTCACGGGAGGACGTTTTTCATCGTCCGCTTCTTTGAATGGTTAAACCTTGCTTTCTTTTTCGATGAAAACGTGGTGGACGTAGAAAGTAGGAACAAAGGAGGCGTCAGAGATGTTGGGAGCACGGGAGGCAATTATTCCAATGCGCCTGCGCGAATTTTAGGGCATGCACTCCGCTCTTGCGGGACGAGTGACTCAAGCCTACCACGTCGGAGTAAGCCTATCAGCTCAACATGGATCATGTCCTCGTAGGGATGCACGTATCCTCTGCAAGATTCGGTGCCTTCGGCCAAAAGTGAGAGAAAGAGGAGAGAAGCCGGGGAAAAGAAGATAGACAGGGGATAAAGCCACCGCCACCCTCCGTGACCCGTCGCCGTCCCAATGCGACGTCAAGTTCCGCCGACTGAAAAAGAGACGAGAGAGCTCGGGAGTCGGGAGAGAGGAGAGAGAGTTGCCAGAGAAGTTAAAAAAATTATAGGGTCCACTTAGAGCAGTAAGGTGTATATCCTTATCTCACGTGATATTTTCTTTTTGTGAGAAAGTGATTTGTATAGCTCTTGTAGTATTTTGCAGGGAGACCTTCGCGCTGTCGAGCACACGTGCGTCTGTTTTGCTTCGTGCCAGCGAATCGAATCAATCATCGGAAGGGAAGAGTAGCCAGGTCGTATAGTTTTTTTTTTCTGGCGAAATAGTGGACAGGTCACCACTGACAATCACAATTATCAACCGGTGAGTAGTCGAGCCTACTTTTATGTCACCACTGACATGCTTGTACTAATTTGCATGGGCCATTTTGTTTCCTTACGGTTCCGATCAAGCAATAAAATCTTTTCGCTTTTACCTTTCTTCTAGTTTTAACCTTTTTAAGTAGATTTTATAGTTGTTCGTTATAGTCTAGCCTTGTAGGTTAGACAGCCAAGAATATATATATATATATATATATATATATATATATATAATTTTTTATAGGTTTGGCTTTTCTTTAAAAAAATCAAACCATCGCCCCCACAGTCTGCAAGTATACTGTGCAGCATTAGCTGATGCATGATCCATTGATTGGATCAGCTTCCGCCCGAGCTGTACGATTGTTGTGCTGTTCATTCGAGAAAGCTCGGTAACGACGTATTTACAAACAAAAAATAATTTGTAAATAAAATTTTTATATACATGTTTGGAGATCTAAAAGTTAAGAGTGAAAATAAACTACGATTAAAAAATAAAAATAAACTATGGTAAAACCTTCAAAATCAATTCTAAATTAAGGTTAAAATTTTAAATTTTGGCTTATAAGCAAAAATAAAAGTGAAAAGATGAGGGTATAGTACATTGCTTGTGCTCAACATATCCCTAAACAATGCAATGCATTCTTTTGGATACTGAAATGCATAAATATTATTTATACTCTTATAAAGAGAAGTAATGGTGGTGGTGAGTGGTGGTGAATGTACCGTCAACCCCACCACCAACTCATTTTTATTTTTAGAAAGAAAAAATAACCGAGATCTATATATCTGACCATTTTTATTAACTCTATTTTAATAACATACTAATAATATTTTTTAAATAAAATTCTATTACAATGCATTTGTAATATGGTAGTCGCCACGAATCCTGTATAGTAGGTGGGAAAGAAAGAACAGAAGAACCCGCCTTGGATGTGTGAGGTACTGTGTTTTTTTTAAAAAAAAAAAAAGAGGAAGAAGAAAAGAAACTCTATCAGTGTCTCTGGTACAATTTCTCTCTGGTAGAAAGGGATATGACCTAGTCTCCGGCATTTCTGATCGGAGTTTTGATGTTCAAATTCCATGAGAACAGAAGTAATTAAATAAGAACCAAGCTTGATTTTGGAGGTTGCTTGGTAGAGCAATCTTCATCAAAAACATTTGCTCATCGTCCCAGCTTGGACTTTTGGTGGTCAATTAGTAACAGTGCTTTGCTCATCGTCCTAGTATCTTAATTTTCTTAGTATCATAATCTTACTATTCACTTCCACATGATACTACCAAATCTTAGGTAGTATCCCAATTCTACAAAAATATGATTTAAAATAAGATGGATTAAAAAATAATATGAATAAGTATGCTCAAGTTTAAAAAAGGTATCAAATTTACCAAAAACAAATATTATATGTTTTAATTTATACGACATATTATACATTTCATTTTGCCAATAGAACGTATTAGTGTATTACAAGTGATTCATCACTCATGAACAATCTAACAACACCATCAATAACTTACCTTTTGCATTCATGGCACATTAACTTGGCTGTAATATAGTACAAGAACTTAAAACGTGAGCATGTTACTGCAACAACTTTACATATGGCTGTAATTTAGTATAAGGGGGTGTTTGTTTTTTAAGTATATGTTACATCGAATGTTTGTACACTAATCAGAAATATTAAATATAGACTATTAATAAAACACACTCTATACTCTGGACTATTTCACGAGACGAATCTATCGAGCATAGTTAGTCCATGATTAGCGAATATGATGCTATAGTAAATATTTTCTAATTGTGAATTAATTAGGCTTAAAAAGTTGTCTAATGAAATACCTTTTATTTATGCAATTAGTTTTATTATCAGTCTATATTTAATGAGCAATTTTATTGTCCTTGAGAAGGTACCATGAGGTACCAAAATTTCCGTATAAAAGTTGGTATCAAATTTTACATTAAATTTTGGTACCTCTCAATACTTACTCAAGGACTATAAAATTGCTCATATTTAATACTCCTAATTAACGTCCAAACATCCGATGTGACGAGGTAAAAAAATCCCTGATCCAAACAGCCACCAAAAACCTAAGAACTGAGCTTGCTGATGTAACAACTTACAAGTTGGGTGCAATTTTGGTATAATAACTTAACAATTGAGCTTATTAGTGACACAACATGTTTTTTTAGCATTTATCTATACACGTTCAAGTTTCTACGTACTTCAATATACTTGCATTGTTTTGCATAAACATAATTAATTTTTATCACCTTTTTAATTAAAAGTTAATTAAATCTATTGTTTATAAAAGTTTGAAGTTCGGTTGTGATTTGCCAAGCTGGAGAGGGAAAAAAATCAAAACCAGTGGTGAATTAGCAACTTGTAGATTAAATTCAATATTGTCGTGTAATCCATAGGATTGCTATCTGACATCACGAAAATATTAATCTAGCACATGTTAGCAACAAATAACTAGCTAAGTTGTTGCACAAAAAATTAGATGGTACTAAGTTTTTCGCTAGAATACACTCACTTACCAAGTTGAGATATTCAATTATCAAATTTTTGTATTATATCGCCCCCAACAACTCAGTTGTTATACCACTAGTAAAATTTACTCTTATTATTCCACTATCAGAAAAAATTAAATTGTCCTATCGATCAATAATTATCCTTTACTTTTGCTTACTATTAGCAAGTTCCATATTTAGGATACTGAACGTAAGGGTTCCTATGCTTACCAATGTCGACTATTCTTTTTTTTTCCTCCAAAAACCATAAGCGCTGCTGCGGTAGGATAAAAGACAGCATTGTACAGCCCAAGTTGCTTAATATAAAACGTGTTTACGTACGATTATGTAACTAAACAAACTTATCGTCATAGCCTATGGGTTGCCATCAATTAATGAATGCGTAGTAGCGTATTAAGCAACTTAAAGAAAGCTACAAAATGCATTAGGTAAATTAATCAAGTAAAGCATCCGATACAGATGGGGTTTGTAGGCTTCTTAAACGACAAAGAAGGTCGATGTCCTTTCTGTTGATGCGAGAGCTAGCAACTTTGTCAGTCGCCGACTCGCCGTGCCCGGCACATACAAAGTACATGCAAACAACGTCAATAGCTAGCTGTAAGTCGTGCACCCAGGTTCAGCATTGAGTGACAGGCGATGAGATGTACAGCGCGATATGTTCCTACTATTTTCGGGGAGTGTATTATATAAATAGTAATAAAAAATTTATGGAGATAGATTAATATAAAATATATTACTACATAAACATGCAAATTCAAATACGACTTCTATAATCCATAACAAAAATAACAAATATGACTATGAGTATACATATATTATTCAAAGTTTAATTTGTTATTTTTGTTATGTATTGTAGAAGTTATATTTGAACTTACATGTTTATGTAGTGAAATATCTTATAAATATATCTTTATAATTCTTTTAAAATTTTTTAATAACTATTTGAATAGAATGCATTACACGAGGGAACATGCTTCAGAATATTTTCCCCTTCCGCGCTCCTTTTCGGAATCGGCATCAGATTTACTCATGTCAGACTCATACCAGATGTAGGTAGTCCTTAATCTTTTGTTCCGTATAGTTGTGCATGAGTGGCATGTGGAGAATAAAATTCGTCCTTAATAATTGGGCAGCAGATTGTCCGATAAATTAACCTCCGCAACCGTATCTATACGACATATACTCTAGCAAGTACACATGGCCAGAGGCCGAGTATTTTTGCTGGCATACGTGACTCTAGCCGTCGACGAGAAATTAAGCATGACCATGAAGAAGACAAGTAGAATAAGATCCATCATCCATCCATCCGGCGGTCCGGCCCTCCGCCCGCCAGCGACCATGCCTCACCATGGGCTCGTGGTGCACGAGCGGCTCGGCACCCGCGCCGGACGAAATTAACCACCCGTCGCACAGGGCCCCGGTGCATGTATCATATGTGTGTCCCCTGACGGAACCATCGTTGAGCATTTGAGCAGTGAGGTGAAACCGGCGCCGTAGTAGTATTCGCAGATTAGCAGCGGCTTAAGAGTGAAGAACCATTGGAAAGCAACACAGCCGCATCCGATTCCATGGCCCATCGGTGCACGACACTACCACTCGTTTGTAAACGCTGACACGAAAGCGAGCTTGCGCCCAAATGCACCCGGCTCGTCGCGTCGCTCTTGCGTTGCGCGACTCTTCACACCCCGTGTCATGTTGTGTGGTCCGTTGGCGACACTCCTGTGAACTGTGATGTCTCGGCTCCTCTTTATAACAGCTGGGAGTGTTGGGTTGATGCAGTGCGGTGGGTTTTGCTCCCAAGGCAAAAGTTTCAGTTTGTTCGCGAGGCGCGCGCGCGCGCGGAGGGTAAGCGACGATGGTGGCGAAGAAGCCGAGGGTTGTGGTGGTGGGCGCGGGGATATCGGGCCTCGCGGCGGCCGTGCGGCTGTGCGGCGCGGGCGGGGACAGGTTCGAGGTGGCGGTGGTGGAGGCCGGTGACCGAGTCGGCGGCCGGATACTCACGTCCGAGTTCGCCGGCCAGCGGGTCGAGATGGGCGCCACGTGGGTGCAGGGCATCGTGGGGAGCCCCGTCTACGCGCTGGCGCGCGACGCTGGCGCACTGGCGGCGGCGGCGGCGGAGGAGGGTGGTCTCCCGTACGAGCGCATGGACGGCTTCCCCGACCGTGTGCTTACCGTTGCGGAGGGTGGGGATGTCGTCGACGCGGATAGGGTGGCCGCGCCGATCGAGGATCTGTACAGGGGTATGATGGAGGCCGCGCGCGCCGGCGAGGCTGGCGGTGGAGGTGGCGTGGAGGAGTACCTCCGTCGTGGTCTACGGGCGTACCAGGCGGCGCGGTCTGCCGGCGGCGGTAAGGGGGTGGAGGAGGTCGAGGAGGCGCTTCTCGCGATGCACATCAACCGAGAGCGAACCGATACCTCCGCCGACGACCTCGGCGACCTCGACCTCACCGCCGAGGGCGAGTACCGCGACTTCCCCGGCGAACACGTCACGATACCCGGCGGATACTCTCGCGTGGTCGAGCACCTCGTTGCCGCGCTCCCGCCCGGCACCGTCCGCTTCGGCCTCCGTCTCCGCCGTCTCGAGTGGGGCGGAGCCCCGGTTCGCCTCCACTTCGCCGACGGCGCGCCGCCGCTCACCGCCGACCACGTTATCCTCACGGTCTCGCTGGGCGTCCTCAAGGCCAGCCTCGGCAAGGACGCCTCGGGCGCGGGCGCCGCCGCCGTCGCCTTCGACCCGCCGCTTCCGCCTTTCAAGCGCGAGGCCGTCACGCGCCTCGGCTTCGGCGTCGTGAACAAGCTGTTCATGGAGGTGGAGGCCGTGGCACCCTCAGAACCGGAGGACGCCGGTGGCGGCGGCGGAGTCTTGCAGCCGGCCGTACCGCCGCCAGACTTCCCGTTCCTCCACATGGCGTTCCGTGGACAGGTGCCCAAGATCCCGTGGTGGATGCGCGGCACCGAGTCGATCTGCCCCGTCCACGCGGGCTCCAGCGTGGCGCTGGCGTGGTTCGCCGGGCGGGAGGCGGCGCACCTCGAGTCCCTCCCCGACGACGACGTCATCCGCGGGGTCCACGCCACGCTGCACTCCTTCCTCCCGGCGACGCCACGCTGGAGGGTGAGCAGGATCAGGCGGAGCGGGTGGGCCACCGACCCGCTCTTCCTGGGGTCCTACAGCTACGTGGCCGTCGGATCGAGCGGCGAGGACCTCGATCTCATGGCCGAGCCGCTGCCACGTGGACCGGACGCGGCCGACGAGCCGCCGCTGCGGGTGCTGTTCGCCGGCGAGGCGACGCACCGCACGCACTACTCGACGACGCATGCTGCGTACCTGAGCGGCGTGCGTGAGGCCGACCGGCTGCTGCAACACTACCGTGGTTAATCGAGAGAACCGCACTACGTAGCGAATTTTTCCGTTAAAACATTTTGCTTGGCTGTGCGATTGCGTTGTTGGACTCTTTCTCCTTCTGAACCGATTGCCTTGCTCGTCCATCTCAACAAGCTTTAGCGATCTATGTTGCTTCTTGTATGGAGATAAAATTGAGTCACTGGATAGGATAATATCGTCATCAAGATTGTAAACAGCGACGTGTTCTTCCAGTACACGCGTAAAACGTGTTTTTTCTTCGCTTTCTCAGACATCTGGACGAATTGCCATCCGTGTCCGTGTTGTCGTATTGGTCTGGCGAGACTTGTCAGTTCAAGAAAACAGCGGCTGCGTTTAATTTCCGCCATGATACGGCGTCATTTGACGGCAGAAGATACGATAGCAACGCCTCAGTCCTCACTGTCATCTCCCTTGTCTGTTTCTGACACGTGTCAAATCGGTGAGGTGTAAGACCACGACATAACATCGATCATCTTCCCTACATCGATAACGTATCCTCCGTCCTTCCCCTAATATCTGTCTATCTTACTTGATTGAACCACATTTGGCAGGACCTATGGCTTAACAAGACGATTTCCTGCACGTCGATATTGGTGACGTAACTAACACTAATAACATAACATTAGTCGAGTAAATAGTAACATAATGTTGTCTTATTCTCTTGTATTAGTTGAGTGTAGTAACACAATGTTTGTCTTATTCCCTTGTACAATACGTAGTATATACGAGTGCACGGCATACCTAATCAACATGCTAGAGGCGTTCAGCTTGGATGGATTTTCATGGATCAGAGGCTGATATTGATAATCAATGACTGAATGTTAAGCCTGACAAATGTTCGATCTGTTCTGGCTTCAGGCTGTTCAGGCAGCTGTCCGTTCATGCCCGAGCCATAGGTTCCCAACATGACGATGCCATCATGATGCCCCATGATTAGATGATTGAGTTTGGCTCATGGTCGAATAATCTATCAAGCTGGAAACAAAATGCCTGTATGATGCTATAAAAAAATTCGATATCATTTTCTTCTACCCTTCATGGTGTATATGGCTACAAGCAAATGGCATGATCTTCACTAACATTTACGGTAGTTTCACGATAGAAGATGTGGCAAACAAGCTATCATATTTACAAAGAAGTGAGAGAAAGCTTTTGTCATTCACTTTTCTTTTTTTTTTCTCTCTTTAGCTTCTTCTTAGGGGGTGTGACCTGGTTTTTGATTGCGAAAATCTTTTGTTCTCGCAACAAAAATTGTTGCCAAGTTAGTATTGTTTTTCTTCTTAATAGTATTGGCAGAGTTCCTACCAGTTTCCTTAAAAAAAAAAGTGTAGCATCTTATTCCTGCATGAATTTATGCTGTTTGTTTTGAAATTCGAGCTAATCTTCTACTCCATACAGGGGATCCGGATCACCTGAAGTTGCTATGACAACTGTAACTTTCGCAGTTGTATTTTTTTACCACAGATGCAAATCATATGGCCTAAATCAACGCGGCAAACTATAGCAAAAAACATTATAGCGTGAAATAGTATAGCATAAGATCTAGGCCTTTGATCATCGAAATGGACAGACGAAACTTCGTGAAGCCCTTTAACTTACAGTCCATGTTGTAACTCCATCGGATCTGAATCCCCATACAAGATACCTGCTATCTACTTGAAATGAAGTTGCAACCTGCAATTCTAGCATCATCAACTTGGCACAAATAGGACCAGATACCCTACAACCTTACTCCAGCAGCAGTGCCAGGAACCTGGTACCAGTAATAGTGTAGTACTGCTACCGCATGAATGACAGCGATTTGAGTCGATTGGTGCAGTTGGTCCGGGGAAGGGCCGGCCAAAGGTTCCACAAAACCACCCCCTTTTCCCTTGATTCAGCAATACCGCTGCTGTGTTTTTTTCGCTGAAATATCATAGATGAAGATTTTTTTTATTAGTTATTTAATGATATAAATGATGCTATAAAGTTGAAAAATATATTCTAGAAAAATAAAATGATAAACTTTTGTATAGAATTTTTTTGCAAGAAAGCACGTGCTATTTAGCCTGAGAGCCATAACATTTTTCTTCGAATCACATTATGCTATGATAGATGCGGGCAGCAAACAACACGCATTACTTCGATTAGTGATGCTAATCCTGAATTTATGAATTATTAACGCTACAGCTCTTATCTCAACAGCCCTGACTGTTTTGTTTAAACTTTTTAAGTATACGTATAAAGATATTTATTAGCTAGCTCTAATAATCACCACATAAGTAAATTTGGCGACATTGAGAAAGAGAGGGAATGAGAGAAAAAAATCATTGTTATACATGGCAACAGCTTAGAGTCTGACCTTAGCAAGTTAGTATTTATTTAAGAAAATTTTGTCGTATGAGAATGAACAAAAGAAAAATAATATAATAAAAAAATATTTTAATGTATTAATAAAGAAATCATAATTAACACTATATTTACACATATCATTGTAAAATAGATTCTTTTTATTGACATGGATAAGACAAAAGTCCACACAAGACTCTCTAACTTTAAATATGCCATAGCCTTTGTTTTTGTCTTCCCGAATCCAATAAAATTCGGTCGGCCCTCCTCCGCCGACCTGTCGGGAAAAAACTACTAATGCTAATATAAATATGTTGCGATGCAAAAAGCAGATGACTGGGAAAGATCCTTGCCTGATCTGATCTTTCGTTGCTTTGTTGTGATCCAGATCTTGATAGCAATTATGCATACCTAGCCATCAATGCCATCGACCATTTCTCCAGCAAATTACATATCTACGTTTTCGCTTCTGCATGCTTATAAATTAAAATTAAAATTTTAAGTTTAGAATTATTTGAAGGGTTTCTATCATAGTTTGATTTACCGTATTTATTTATAATTATTTTTTATTTTCAAATATAACGTACCCTAGTTTCTATGCCCAGGCTAAGTGCAAGATGAAAAAAGCAAAACATAAAAATATATATCGCAATCTGTTTATGAGAAAGAAGGGGATGCATGACCTTCTTTCTTGACTGCTTTACCTTACTAGTGGTGCAAGATCCAATGTAAAGAAAGAAACCAGTAAAGGATGATTGTATCACTGATTGCACTGGTCAAGTGTTTCTCCTCGGATGAGTTCTTTCATCCAAAAGATCTTTTAGTCAAAAATTTGCTGGTGAGATAGTCCACATATTTTTACTTATGCTGGTGCTAAGCCAAAATTTTAATTTAAAACTTGAATTTAGATTTAATTTTTTTAGGTTTTTTATTATAACTTATTTTCCAACATTTAATTTTAATCATTAAGAATATCTATATACAATTTCTATCCATAAATATATTTAACCACTGATAAGTTGTTTCACCTATCCTTATTTTAAACGAAAAATTGATGCAAATTGTGTTCGATGTTCTTGGCTCAGCCAAGGCTGCGGAAGCCACCGGAAAGGGAGCCCCAGACCAGCATCTCCGGCTGCGGCTGCTAGGGTCATGGGAATTAAACCAACGCTCACCGATCCAATCTGGCCATCTAGCCAATCGAGTTGACTGTCCGCGCCAATATGATCCTGCTCACGGCAAGTTTGGAACAAGATGGATCTCTCTCTACTTCTCGTGTCCAGAGCTAACTGGGTCGCTCCTTAGACAAGTGACCTATCGAATTAGCCAACTAGGCCTCCTCAATTCGGAAAAGTCTATTTTGGGTTCATGTTTTTGTCAAGTTTAAGAAACTTTATGTAGCATATTTTTAGCATTTTATTATAATTACTAATATATATATATATATGTTTTCTGATAATAATCTATTATATAAAAAATTTCTAACTGGATAATTATTTAGACTGCATCTTGAGGGATGGAAACACTTTCCATTCAACCACGTCAGATATGAAGTCATCACTCGGTTGTACAGGAATAAAAAGAGTTTTGCCGTATCTGTCAGTTCAGCTATTCTTTTCATACAGGAAAGCTAATTAACGGAACGGAACAGAAGAATCGTGGCCTAAATCGCAAGAGTTAATTAGCAGCTGCAAGCCTGCAAGTGGGCTTCAATTCGTCTGCCTTTCTCCGTTTCCACTTTCCTGTGTCTGAAAAAAAATTGAAAAGCTCCCCGGGAATTCAGAACATACGCGATGGTTCCTTTTCAATCATTTCTTTGCGTTGTTAAAGCTTGTTCAACACTTATGCTTTTCTTGGTACGAACTGAAAACTAGAATTTTAGCTTACCACCCGGCGTACTTCAGATGTACGGTTGTTTTTTCCACCGAAAAAAAAACTGCACCAACGTATTCATCTTTTTGCTTATACTTATACTTATAAACCAAAAATTAATTTTTTTAACCTTAAATTTCAAGTTGATTTTGAGGTTTTTTCACCAAAGCTTATTTTTTTCAACCATGGCTTTTAGATTTTTAATAATACGTATATAACAGTTTTATTCATAAATTATTTTTTTTCCAAATTTACCGTTTGTTTTTTCCACGTACTGTGCTAGCCTTTGAAATGCTGGTTGGGCTGTGGGCTTGATGGCCTATAGATCGATAGAAAGTTCGGCCTATCAATAGATGAAGGCATCGATCAATTTTAAAGATTCCACTTTCCTCCGTACTTCATGTTGTTGTTCTTATCTGGGCTCTAATTCTCTAATCTCCCGGTCCCTTGCTTCTCATCTCAGTCTAAACTACTGCTCTTTTGTATTCCCAAATACTTGACTGATTGTAGCTGGGCGTTGTTCATTGCTTTCTGTGTTTGGTGTTGATTTGTGGGTGAGATGAAGGATCGTAACACAAGCGTACGTAGAAAGGTCAATGGATCCTTATAGACAGAAGACAGCGATATTATGAACCTTACTGTCATACTTATAACTCAGAGAGACTTTGATCTAGATCTTGCACTGTTCATTCAACGGAAGAGATTCCGGCTGGGAGTTCAAACTCCATAGCCAATGCTCAGTGAGCCTTCGACTTTGATGCTTCAATTTCATAACCTGCCAGGACTCGCCTCGGGTAAATTCGATTTTTCACTTGAAGAGAGAGAGCAATGAACTGAAAAACACCAAAAACTAAATTGTCGCTTACAACAATTCGTACATGCATGGGCACGTGCGTAAGGTATACAGTGCCGCAGTTCATCAATGGCGAGACCACTCTAAACGCATGGATCGCCGACCGAGCTGCTCTTTGCATCCGCGCCGCGGTTGAGCATCTCCGTATAGTTGAGCAGCGAGTTGAGCCGCTGCAGCTGCAGCTGCTCCCTGAACTTGTTGATGAAGTCGTCCGCCCTCGCGTCCACGCTGCTCGCGGTCGCGAGCCCCGGCGACCCCGCGGTCGACGCCTCCTCCTTCGCGGCCGCCTGCACGGGGCGAGCCGGCGCCCTCGGCGGCGGCGCGCGTTGCACCACCACCTGCCGTGCCTGCGCCGGGGCGCGCTCCAGCTTCCTCGCCTCCGAGCTCGACTTCTTGATGGCCGTCCTCGCTCTGGCGGTGGCAGATTTCTCCTCCTTGCGTCTCTGCTCCACCGGAGGCAGCGGCCTCGCGGCAGGCTCCGAGCGGCTCCGGGTGTACTGCGCCTGCTGCTTCTCGCTCTCGTCGCAGATGGCGTTGGCGGCGGCGGCGGCGGAGAGGTTGTACTCGGGAGGGAAGTCGCCGGAGCGGAAGCGGTAGAGGCCGAAGGAGCGGAGGCGCTCCATGACCGACGACGTGCGCGCCAGCGGCGCGGGCAGCGGCGGCGGAGGAGCGTACTGATCATCATAGCGGCGCTGCGGCTCATGGTAGTGGTCATGCTGATGCTGGCGCTGCGCCTTGTGCCGCTCGTCGTCGTCGTGGTGGCGCCGGTGGGAGCGGGAGGTGAGCGCGATGGTGCCGATGACCACGTTGAGCAGGAGGAAGAGCGTCGCCGGGGAGAAGTAGCCGCGGAGCAGCGACCACCCCAGCGGCCACGCCGTCGACGCGTCGGCGCCGTCCATTCCGCGCGCGTATCGCACGTTTTACGTTCTGTCTACGACCGACGACGCGCACGGGAAGCTAAGCTTGGTGTGTGTTGAGGAGGATGCGACAGTGGTGGCGTTGGCTGGCTCGGCGTGGTGGGGTGCGGGTGATATACGGGGAGGCGGAGGGCACGCGGCGCGCGGAGGCGGGTGCTGGATGGGAGGAATGCTTGCTTTGCTGGGGACGGAGAGACGGCGTCGGCGTGTGTACGAGAGAGAGGACGGTCTCCTGGTGCGCGCGAGGCCGGGGGCCGACCACCCAGTCACCCGCCGTGACAGGTTGGACTAGATCCCCAAGCCCATGAGGCCACGAGCTCATCAATTCATTGCGAAGCGGGGGAGGGGCGTCACCGTGCGTGCGTCGGTTGCACCGGCCACGGCGCTGCAAAAATAATGGTGTGTACAGTGTAGTAGTAGTATTTTAGTATAGTACTCCATTATCCAATACTTTAGCGTTATATCTTTAGATACGGTATTTTAGTGGTTGATCGAGCTAGTCTCAAGATCTGCCAAAATAGAAACTACTACTTCTGTCTTCTGTGGCAAACAGTCTCAAGTTGTGCCATGAACAAACCACAAGAATACGAGATTAGACTATACTCTTCCCCGCAACAGTAAAAGAAAAAAGCCTATACTCTTCTTGCACCTCATCTTTTCTCTTATACTTATAAATATATTTATCAGTCAAAATTAAAATTTTAACCATAAATTTAGGTTCTCTTTTATTTTCAGTCTTGACCTAATTGTTAAGAATAAATATATAAATTTTTTATTCATAAATTATTTTTTTATTTATAAATATGTTGTTTAGTTTCTTTACAACTATAAAAGCCTTTAATGTTGGTCTGCCAGCACCACCTACTCACATTGCATTTTTATAGTTTACCCCCTTAATATCGTAATATTAAAAATCAATCATTGATATCCACATAAAATCAAATTAATATGGATATTTTATATATATATAAAAATGGTCACATATTTTTAAGATATTTTTTATTTATTCTAGGAATAACATAATATGTTTTTATCTTTTGCAAAGCACAGGCGTTCAGCTAGTTTTCTATAAAACACCCAAACATCACCCATGAGTGAGAGGGTGTTTCTTCCCTCCAGCTTTTTTAGTCCATGTCACATCGAATGTTTAGATACTAATTAGAAGTATTAAATATAGATTATTAATAAAACTCATTTCATACTCTGCACTATTTCGCGAGACGAATCTATTGAGCCTAATTAGTCCATGATTAACGAATGTAGAGCCTAATTAGTCCATGATTAACGAATGTGATGCTACAGTAAACATTTGCTAATCGTGGATTAATTAGGCTTAAAAAATTTGTCTAATAAAATAGTATTTATTTATCTAATTAGTTTTTCTGTTAGTTTATATTCATATTTCTAATTAACATCAAACATTCAATATGACAAATGACTTAAAAAAAATACTTGGATCTAAACAGCCTCACATCCAGTCATGCGATTTCTCTTGTCGACTACTGCGATGGCTGGAAAATGTTTCGCTGCTTATCTTGACGCTGCAATGAGATGCGTTGAAACCTGCGCTGGAGCAGCAGCAGCAGCAGGTGAGCAACCATGCATCCAGCTTACACAGTCGTATGAACAAACGAGGCAATGAACAAACCAAGTGTAGTGACCGTCCAGCTAGTGATACCAGCCCACCTGGTGCGCGCGCCTTGATTCACGTCACGTGCCACAGTGCCGCGAGCCCGCAACCTGCCCTGCCCTGTTCCAGTGACCAGATCGGAACGTAAGAAGGTCAACCTGACTCATAGGCACATGTCGGGCACAGGATTCTCATCAATTTAAATGCATCAGCTCGCGACAACCCGCATGAGGAGGCAACGAGCGGCCGTGATCGCCAATTAAGGGATCGATTGTATGGTTTATTTTTTTAAAAAAAAAGTCTAACGTCATATTTATAAATAAAAAATAATTTATAAATATTTTTTATATATAAGTGTTTTAGCGATCAAAAACAAACGATATAAAAATAAACTGAGGTGAAAAAACACAATCAACTCTAAATTGAAAATTTAAAATTCAAAGAGCTTATATATGTATAAGTAAAAGTGAAAAGACGAGGGGACAAGTCCCTCATTTACAGAACACAAGCATTTTAGTTTGTTTAGCGTGTATTAAATTTGAGAAAAAAACACTACAATATTTTTTAATAAATGAGTAATAGATTAAAGCATGATAATATGTGAGGATAAAATAAGATGAATTTTAAATGTAATAATTAATAGGGTAAGTAGTATTATGAATAATACTAGAAACTCTTTATATTTTGGAACTAGATAAAAAGTACTAAATCCAATTTCTTGATTCAATATAAGACCAAAAATAAATTAGTGCTAGAAATACTTAGTTACAATCTTCACTAAAGATTTGAATAAGACAAACAGACGAGCGTACATTCAAAAATCAATGACACCAAATAAAAACCGTATAGAGTATTGTACTACGAATGTTATTTAAATTCTAGTATTGCTTACCATCAATCTTTTCGTCTTTTCGCTTGCTTGTGTTTATGTTTAATGACCAAAATTTAAACTTTCAAACTTAAATATAGAGTTTAATTTTAAGATTTTTTTTCACCAAAGTTTATTTTTTAATTCTGGCTTTTCAATCGCTAAAAATACATATCTAAAATTTATATTCATAAATTATTTTTTTTGTTTGGTATTTTTTATGAAATAACCAAAAAAATCACCCCTTAGGTAGAACAGAAGTAACAAAGATAGTAGTCCACATTAAAGCTCCCATGTGACGTTGTAATATGACTTTCAAGAACACTTTAGTAGTATATTTTAGCATCCTGACCATACCGATTAACTCAAACGCATGAAGCAAAGTGACCCCAAGAATAACAACAGCTCAAAAAAATCACAGGATTGAACCAAATGCTCAAATCCAACTAGATTAAAACGGGAATACCCGTTTCCAAACGGGTATCCAGTCGTTACATACAATGGTAATTGCCAAAAACAGCAGTACTCAACTACTCAAGGCTTCTAGTACATTACTGTTGGACAGCCTTATATGAAGAACCATACAATTAAGTCACCAAGTCAAACCAACAATACAACTAGATCAAATACGAGATTCCAGGACAATGTTTAGCATCCAAGAGCCATCGTACAGAGATACTGCTCTGCTGTGTTTGCACGAGCTTACCGATTTTGAGTCAATACAGTGAGGTAAAAGTGTCGCTCAAGCACCTGAAAGGGTACAAGCCTGGGTTCCGCACCTGAGGATAACCAATATTTGAGAGGAACATTCTAAGTGGACATGAACTACGACACCTACTAGAGTCATTACAGGAATGGGTTACAGAGTCACATGATTCAAGTCCTTGGAGCACAGCTGGCCAAGTGAGCCTTGAAGTTCTCCAGCTCTGCAAGAACTTCATCTTCTGGACGGTAGATCAGATCACTCATGCGCCATATCTAACAAGTAAAACATGCATAAGAACACACCAATGTGCTTATATCCTATCATCAAAATATGCATAAGAACAGCTGACGTATAATCAGACAAACAGCAAGATAATAGCTGCCCCATTTTTCCAATGAAATATGCATATGAGTACAGTTCCATTTTGTATGCGGTCTACAGACCACAATTTGACACTAATCAATAGAAAAACACACCTGCAATGTTCCACCTCCACCAGTACTCTCACCATCATCAGACACACTCACAATAGTCCAAGGATCTGAAGAATTCCAGTGGAAGTCTACAATCTTATCCCTGCCAAGGTAAATATCACACAGTAAGTGGTTTATGGAATACACAATGAAAAGCAGCATCAATCACCTCAATAATAGGTGTACCTTTCCTTGAGATCAAATCTAACTTCCCCTCGATGTAATTATTATAGCACAAAATTCATGTGGAAACTAAAAAAAAAGCTAATACTGTCTACAAAAGCTATATAAATCTATTGGAAAAAAATGAAATACTAAGTACTACTGGTAAATGCGGAAACTAGAATGGCATTACCAATTATCAAACAACACTTCAAAGCGAATTCAAGTCCCATCGTCTATTTTGCGAAACTAACTGATGAAAATATCTTAGAAAAGATATCTCATTGCTAGAGCAGAATAGCAAATAAATGAACTGCTAAGTTACTCGTGCACAATGATTTATCCTAAATTTGACATGCGAAGAAATGTCTCACAGATGTGACGGATAAAATGCCAACTGATATGTTTCATCAGACAAATTACCTATGGCCAGCATGTTGAAAGAAAAGCCCAGCAGGTGAATTTGGATTTTTCTTATTCCCAACCTGCATTAAAAGAATTTTATCAATCAAAACATAAACTGATTTTGTTTTTGTTTTTTTTGGGGGGGGGGGGGGCATGAACTCCCATCCCATCTCTAAACTTTCTGCAGGGTCATATCAGAAGTGGCAAAATGGTCGCTAATTGTACAGGTACCTTCTCATGGTCCCACACATTTAAGAAACCGTCTTCCGCAGAGCTTCCAAAAACAGATGCTTTGTCAGGTGACCACTGAAATATATAAGTTTTGAATTATTGTGAAATGGCACATAAAAATAGCTGACAACAGCCAAATGTACAAAAAAAAACATCAGTAAATCTCTGTACATGCCTGAACACAAAGAACAGCAGCCTTATGACCCTCAAATTTGTGAATTGGAGTGCCAGCTCCTCCAGAACCCAGATTTCTCCGGTCCCACATGCGGACAGAATTATCCGCAGAACTGGATACGAAAAGTAACCATCTTACTCAAACGTATAAACAGTTAAAACGTAAACAACTCAAGATCACTTTATGTATTATTCAGAATATAGAAACCCTTCATGCTATCATACCCAGTTAAGATATAGTTAACATCATGGAGGTTCCAGTCAACACAATGAACATCTCCACCATGAGCTTTCTCAACCTGGAAACCAAGAATAAAAAAGTTTCAACATGGTGCATAGGATTGAGCTGCTTACTTTCATGTAAACCATCATTAATCTGCTTCAAATGGAGGCCACTACCTTAACAGCTGGGCTTGTACCAGTTCGGGCATCCCAAAGAATAAGACAAGAATCATCGCCCACACTACAGAACTCCTGTGCACTTTACAAAATAAAAAATGAACTGTGAAGATAGATTCATTAGAAGTATAGAACATAAAATATCAAAATATAGCATGCATCCCAAGTTCCAACAGATATTCACAATAATGATAGCTACTACTGTTTTATCATCAACTAAAAACGTCTATTAACAAAGAGAAACTTTTGGCCATGCAATAGTGAATATACACATGATAGAGAGACATAACATTTAATAAGATGATGGGAAAGGTGCAATACCTAGAAGGGCAAAACTGAACATCTTCAACAGTACTGTCATGACCAAGAAATACACCACGAGGATCAACTTTAGGACTATCTTTATCATTTGCAGTTTTTCCCTTGCTTCCTGATGCCCCAGGAGAAGTTTCAGTTTTCGAGGAATCTCCTAGTGCAGATATGTGATCTTGGATGCTCCACCATACAACAGATTTGTCTTTTCCTATCGCAACACATTAAGGAAACAGAATGAATATTTTTGTTCCCTTGGAAAATTCAACGCTATATGTTGAAAAAGAATTCAGGGGATCATTGTAATTTGTTAAGGATAAACAAACAAAATAGGAAATATCCTTAAGGACATCAAAACAATACTTCAGTAAATCTAAAACAGGTAGGGGGTAGAAATTAAAAGGATTTAAATGCCTCCATTTCATATTATAAGATGTTTTGGGTTTTTTCAAAAGTCAAGTTTGACCAAATTTACAGAAAAATATAGCAACAACTACAAGACTAAATTAGTTCCATTAAATAGAACATTGAATATATTGTGGAGAGTATATTTGTTTTATGTTGAAAATGACATTACATTTTTCTATAATTTTGGTCAAACTTAAAGTTTGACTTTAGAAAAAAGTCAAAACATATTATAATATGAATTGGAAGAAGTACAAGACAAAACATTGCTAACCTCCAGATAACACATATGGTTCAGCAGGGCACATAGCAAGCGCAAAATCAGCAATATCCATATGTCCTTTCAATATCTGGCAAAACAGTTGAAGCTACTAAGCCACTTGTGTGAAAAGGGAACTGGTGATGAAAAGATGAAAACCTTTCAATATATTATATGATTCCAGAAAATATATCTTAGGACTTGTGTGCAGATACACCAGATGAAGCTGCAATTTCAGCCTCTCAAAATGATATAGGTTAAGAATGAAAATAAGAAAAGATACCAAATCAGGGCGAGATTCAGTTGGTACCAAATCAGGACGAGACTCTTGTGCACCTAGTTGAGCTTGTCTATTTGGCTGGGCCTCAACATCCCAAATAAGAACCTGCAAGTGAACCAAAAAGCCTTCAGTATATTGACAAATCCATCACGGAAATGCTTAAGGATTGATGATCATAAGAAATGTGCAGCACTATTAAAGTCTAGACATACATCTGGGCTGTCGGTATGAGTGGCAATGATCTTACTGTTCTGTGGAAGCTCCCTAATCCTGTTGACCTGTGGTGTGTGAAATAGAAACAATACATCAGCAATTAGGTTAAACAAATAAAAAAGGAATATCATCCATGATACTCCACCAGAAAAGCAAGCTGATCTAAACCAAAAGAACATGATCCATGACACACACACACACACACACACACATATATATACACACACACACATATAAATATATATAGCCACTATAAGAAAAGGTGTACCAAACAAGAAAACATAAATATTTCATACAGACACAATGCTCCTCAAGTTAGGAGAGAGTCGACCACATTTGAGAAATGTTATCTGATTGTCCGATTAATAAAAAAAATAATCGCCTTGATCAGTCCCCTGACTCCGATTAAGTGCAATCCACTGGATCAATCGTTCAGAGATCTGATTGTCTGATTAATCGCCGTTAATCATGATCTAACACTTGTACTGTATACTATAGGAAGGAGTTTTAGTGAATGAAATATTGAAATATTACATTAATGTAGATATATGTACAAGGCAAGCATGCAGAAAAATAACAGAAATGTAACAAACAAACAAAACTAAAAGATAGATAAAGCATCATTTCATCAATTCAATATTACAAAAATATTGGACCGGCTAGGATCGATTAATCAGCCTGATCAACAGTTAATCATCCAAACGGTGCCACGATGGATCAGACAATTTGAAAACATTGCAATTGAGTAAGCAGGAAAAACTGTAAAGATAATTTGTACCTCGCCTGGATGAATTATAGTCTTGTACTTCTTTACAAAAGGCGATCTTGCTTCCTCATTGAACTGCAACAGCAACAAAAAAGGAGGCATCTGCTCAGTTCCACTGTTACAGACTTCAAATTAGTGCGAAATTCCTAATTTAGGTCCTGTTGAGGGCAATGCGAGGCAGTCTCATATGCTACTAAAACAAGATAAAGCAAAAATAAATGTTCCAGTTAAGAAAAGATACATTAATATACTAATAGAGATTTGACATGAGTTTCGGCACTACAAATCTACATCTCTGATTAATGATTACATAGAGAAATGGGAAACTGACACCTCAGGTTAATTAAAATCTGAAAAAAAAAGGACCAAATATGTACATTCATCTTTTTTAACATAGCATGATTCTGTTTTTGACAAACTCAAGTCAGCAACTGATGCACAAAAAAAAGTTGAAACCTGAGATATATGTTCAGCAGCTGCGACCCTTGGTTTGACAACTTCACAATTTGCAATAACCAGAGTATTAGGGACAGTCCCATCCGTCTGCAACAATCGCATGGTTAGCAAAAAGTTAGATCCACCTAAGCATAAATAAATAGTCTAGCTAAGGAGACCTATCTGCCTAGCTAAATCTGCGCTTCTCCAGAAACGCTAAATTTTCACCATAATCAAAACATCCCTAGAGAGCACCAAGAAAAAAGAATAACTAATTTTGGGTACACTTGCCTGCTCTGAAAGGTAAAGGCGCTGACGATTCTTGTAGGTAGCCTTCTCAAACTGAGGCCCCCACCTGTTAACAATTAATCAAGAGAATATCGAATCATTAGTTGCAGAACCACTATTGAAGGTCAAAAGCACGACGGAATACAAGAAGCACAATTATAAACCGAATTACAAGATGAGAAGTTAGAACTCAGCAAAGAACGGGCAGCACTGTAGTTCCCTCTAGCTCGAAAGGAATAACAGGTAATCATACCGTCGACTATATAGACAGAAATGGACAAATAACAACCCGCTAGCCATAAAATCTCGAAGCGAGACTCGGTACATCAAGCATTACATGAACAAGGCAGCATCAACCCCCCCCCCCCCAAACTTAAACAAACAGTTGCATCCCACAAAACCTCCTCAACCCCAAAACCCTAGCATTCTAGAGCGGGACCGTTACATTAGCACCCCACTGCCACCACCAAAAAATCACCATGCAAGCGATAGATCTGGAGGCAGCGAAGCACAGCAGCGCCCTAAAACCCTAGATACAGTCCCCCAAAGCCCTAGCCCGAAAACGGATCTCCACCGAGGACGACGTCTGCAGCCACGAGACGCCCAGGAAATCACCGGAAGGAAGGCATGAAGGAAGGAGAAGCGGGGGAGGATTACCGGCAGGAGAGGGACGGCCAGACGAGGTTGTGGTTGGCGAACCAGTCGTAGAGCACCGGGATGAGCGACTTCCACTGCGCGTAGCGCTCGTCGACCGCCGCCCTGGACCCGCCCTTCTCCTTCATCTCCAACGCGCCCTTCGCCGCTCGCTGGCCCCCCGCCACCGCTGCCGCCGCCGTCGCCCGCTCCGGCCTCCGACTCCGAGCCCCTCGCGCTTCTGTCGTGTTGTAGGAGGAGCGTGCTCTGGACCGGGGAATTTAACTATTTGCCACTCTTACCAAAAACTCCTACTCAAATACCACTCTTACCGATGTTTCTATTTTTTTTTCCATCCTAGAGACGTAAAATGTCAGTTCTATCCCTGTCTTTATCATGTTTACTTATATGCTAAAATAATTTGCATAGTAAATAAAATAGCTACGGATGCAAAACACTAATAATACTATGTGTTTAAGTCGTGCTCGAGCTATGTATATTGAGAAATTAAACTTTTATTCAATATTTTAGTATGTCATATTTAATACCTGATCTGTCAAACATTGTAATAAGAAAAGAAACATTTAATTATGTCATTAAAAAACTTTGGAAATGTAGAAATTTTCTATAAATATGGTTTGAGTAAAATATTAATTCATCACGATAAGAGTTGTGATGTTATTTATTATGGTTAGTCAGTCAAGTTAAACGGATATTTTAGAATTCTAGTAATCGTGTCTCATTAAAAATAACGAGAGTAAATCATGCAGCTAAGAAAAGTTATGGAAAAAATATAAAAGAGATAAAAGGGATAGAACGGACTTTATATATCTATTGTGATAAAACATTAAAAACAACAGTAAAAATGGCATTTGAGCGGTGACTGTTGGTAAGAGTGGTAAATAGTTAAATTCCCCGGTCTGGACCCCTTGCGCTGCGCGTGGCTCGCGCTCGGAGATGCCACCCTCTCTCTCTCTCTTTGTGCCCGAATGCGAGCGCTGAGCAGAGCATCCAAGGTTGGGTGCGAGTGGATCGGGCGGTGGAACAGGCCCATTTACACTGGGCCCAAGATGGTATGAACAGTACTGCCTAGGCCCATTTGTAGCTGGGCCTTTCGGGAGTTACTCTCGTGTGTTATGTGTATTAGGCTGGTTAGATAGAAGAGAAGGGGCAAAAATCATCCATCAAGCATAAAACCGGTTACATTGCATCTCTCATTGTAAAAACGAGCAAATGAATTTCTAATGCATGTTGAGCCTAGGTTTAGATTTTGCTGGTGTGGCTAGTTTTGACTCCGATCATCATTCATGTGGCGTTGACATGACAATAAATCAAAATTAAAAGACTAGAAATTACAATAAAAAACAGGGGCCATATGTCATTCAAACAAAATATAAAAATAGTGTGGGATCTACATGTAAACGGGTCCCACAGCTACATCGCCATTTCTATAATGTGACTGGAAAGCCAAGGAAAATTATGAGGTGGTGGCGGTGGAATGTACGATGATATATGGGTTATGTATGTTTTAGTTTTAGTTTTTAAATTTTTTTAATGCTATATCAGCACCACACAGAATGATAACCGAGTCAAACTAGTCATGCAAATTCAATATTGTCTTAGGGCTTCATTTGTACCAATTCTGAAAATAAAAAAGTGGTATACCTAATTTGAGAAAATCTAAAAAATGTCATTGACAAACGTCTAAGTCTAAGAAATGCCATTGACGAATGCGAGTTCTAATAAATGTCATCGCACAAACGAATTTATCTAAGAAATGTCATCGCCGTTAGGGTTCCATCCATTTCTGTCGTTAAAAGCACTGTTCATACTATATCACTTAACGGAAAAAATTAACGGAACCCTAACAGCGATGACATTTGTTAGACAAGTTCATTTGTACGATAGATATTTCTTATAACTCACACTCATCGATGGCATTTCTTAGAATTAAGTGTTTTTTCAATGGCATTTGTTAGATTTTCTCATCTAATTTTGTGGTGAAATAATGAAAATTGAACTCGCCAAGTAGGCGAGGAAGACAAAATGAAATTTTCACTGGAAATTCGTAGTTCGTGACTGACGAGCCAAACATAAACGCCTCTCAAAGAAATAAAGTCAAACGTAAACGTAGTTATTAGCTACTAAAATTTTCAAAGGAGAAAATGGGCCAAACCTGAAAGTCGTATACTTTTGTGGGAATGTGTCAATGTTGCTATTGTTAGGCATCCTGGCACCAAAAGTCCATCCCAAAGACCACCGATGATTTGCATGTTCAGATTACTTTGCCTCCAAAAATATACTCCCTCCGTTTTTCTTAGTTTGCACATTATTGACTTTTGAGTATACGCTTAACCATTCGTTTTATTCTAAAATATTATTTATTAATTATTTTATTATAATTTAATTTATTATTAAATGAATTTTAAAATAACTTAGATTATTAATATTTATAAAATGTTTAAATAAGATGAATGATCAAATCTATGGAAGAGAAAACAAAAGAGTAGCTCGGAATATGTCCACATTCCCCATTTTGCCCGGTTTGTTCCTAGAACTTCCTAGCTGGCTGGCAAAAACTATAGTAGTATTATCCTACTGCACAAACGCACCACATCGATCCATCCTCTGATCACCCACGCGTTAGAATAAATCACCGTACGTGCGTGATAAGCACGGTGTTCGTCCTTGGGTTGGAGCTTAAAATAACGTCCAGACTTTGAAACATCGGGGCCGCGTGGTGACGAATAGGCTAGCAGCAGAAGAGCAGCCGGGCACCGTGGCGCTGGGGTCCCGCGGCCTGACGCGCCAGGCAGCGCGTGACGCACATGCGCCCATGCGATGCGCCCAGGATCGCATCGGAGCACGGCATGAACTTCCGCTAACATCCGCTGCTCTCGCGCAGCATCCGAGCCGCGCGCGCCGCGGCCCACGCGCACCTGCGGGCGGGCGATCCGGTCGGTGGATCGATGATGGGATAGCCGGCGGTTGGGTGGGTCGCGGAGACGCAGACTCGCAGCGTCACGTCGTCGTCGCCGACAGCGACCGCGACCGCGACCACCATGCTGTCCTCGTCCACCAGCAACTACTGTGTCGCGACGCATCCGCTAATGTATCACATGGTATAAACAGGAACAGGACCCTCTCCCTGCCACCTTGGGTAGCTACGGCATCAGCATGCGAGGGCGTGACTTTCGGACGAGCGATTCGTAGATCTTGAAGCCTAGGGCTCCAAAATGCTCCTACGAATGAAAGCAGCTGTGAGCTCGAGCCTATGAGCGTGTGCATGCGTGACACTTCTCTCTCTTTGTTAGAGAGATATGAATACATGCGGTTAGAGATAACAGAATTCAATGAAAATTTTAGAGATAAAGATAAAATTTTAGAGATAAACGATAGAATATTTATCTTGTACTCTAATTTTCTATCTTCTATATACCCTATAAATATACCCATGAGGGTCAGTACAATATACAACAAAATATAATAGATTTCTCTCACTATTCAATATTTTCCACGCTCTTTTCTCTAATTTGATCCCCTCTGTTGACGACTGGTGGAGTAGGGAATAACAAGCATGGCATCTCCACTTGAGCCGCTCGATCGACCACTTGCAGAGCTGCAGCAAGAATTGGGGGGGGTGAAAGTGAAGTCGGCAAAGGGGAGAATTCATTGGACCGAACCAAAAGCGGACCGAATTCCCGATCTTAACCGCGATATGAGCTTTATCTCCTGCAATCACTCTCCCCCGCCGCCCACTTTCGCCGTCCGTCAAACCGTTCCTAACTTCCGCAAGCCACCGGTGAAACCAGCCACCTGACGTACCGTTCGTCCGTGCCGTTGCATACCGGAAGGTGTCGTCGCGCCTACCTTGCCGTGACATGCGTCTCCAACTCTCGGTGTCTCTCGCAAGTCAAAAGCACGCGGCGCCGCTTACCCTGTATATTTATCCTGTCCGTGCCTACGCAAAGCGGTCGATCGGACGGGTCGCTCTCGCTTGCTAGCTCGGTGCCCGTTGAGTCGTCGATCACTTGGGATGTATTACTATCACTTTTTTTCTTATTTTAAGCGTGCCTTTTCACATCATTAAACGATATATTTCGTGTAAAAGAATTTTATATAGAAGTTGATCATCTTAGTTTTTCAATTAGATTTTTAATTAACCATGTACAATAATTAATTTTATTATTTATATTATTAAATAGCTATCAAATAATTAAATAATTTTTATTCTTCTGTCGAAAGAACCTAGCGTTGGTGGTGGAAACAACAACAAAATTGAACTCCATCGCTTCTCTCGTCGGCTAGTGTGGTTCGCCAGTGTCCGTTGTGCAGCCACTTCTTTGTGTGTAAGTCAAATTTATATTTTTTTAAATTTAGAGTATATTCATAAGTTTTTTTTATCATTTATTTTTCGGTCTTGGATTACCAAAAACACGTATAAGAATTTTTTATTTAAAAATATTTTTTATTTAAAAATATTCCGTTTAACTTTTGTTCTAAATAAACCAAACAATCACTTTGTTTCTCAGCCAACTAGACTACACACAGTTTCTGGTCATACCGATGGCTTTGGATGGTTAATTGCAGTTTGCTACTTTTGTCGCCGTACACCTTCCATTTTTAATTGATATCATTTAATCTATGTTTGATTATTTGTTTATTCATAAAAATTATATAATTATTAATTATTTTGTTATGACTTGATCTATTATTAAAATCACTTTATACCCTGTTTATAATTTTGTATATTTTAAAATAAATCAGATAAAACAAACAGTTATATTAAAAATTTAAATATGTCAAATAAAAAAGCCCAAAAGAACAGGTAATTACTCCAACCAGATGGAATGGGTAATGCAGTGACTGAACATTGAACGTGCAACTGCAAGCATGAAGTATATGTATAGTGATTGACAGAGTGACAGCTATGCCTACATTAGTACGAGCAATTGGGAGAGGGATATCGGTAATAACTCAGCTCCTATTTAACTGTATTTGGATATCCATGTATACCATTTATTTTATTTTTTAATAGTCACATGTACCATCTAATAACAATAAAAATATAATTACAAAATTTTTAAATGATACGAATGGTTAAACACTATTTATAACAAAAATATATTTTTTTAATCGTACGGAGAGTAGTATGGAAGTTGGTGATTTGAAGTTTAATTTATGGACGCTTGCACTTTTGCACAGTGCAGTGAGTGCTTTGAAAAGGAAGGGACAAAGGGCAAGCAGGGCGAGGAGGAGTGAAGGCTTGTGTAGTTGTGTTTGCCGTTAATCTGTTATCTATCCAGATCAGATCCAAAGTTGAGAGAAATTGGCTCCTGCAAGGGCGTTCGTATTTCTACAAGGGTACAAGTGATCGCATACGCCTTGAGGTAGAATTAGCGTTGGGCTATGTGTTTTAGCTGTCTGTGGGATGCCCCATGCATTGTCAGCTTTGTGTGCCTAGCATATGTCTTCTGGTTTATCTGGGATTCATCACAGCTGGCCAGTTAGGGGTGGACATAAAGTTCAGGCTCGTGAAGCTCGGCTTGGCTTGAAAACTAAACAAGCCAAGCCCAAGTTGCCTTCATAGCTCATTTGCAAATCAAGCCGCGTAAGCCGCTCGTTAGGTTTGTCGAGTTATGGAAAAATTGATATAGCTCATTAACAAATTGTTTTTGCTTATGAGAAATCGAAAAACTCTAACCTATTATGCACTCGCACAATAGAAAATCCTCTCCTTTTTCTAGCTTTCCACGCGGCCACAACCACCGTCACACTGAGACCGAGACAGCGAGACTGGGTGGCGAGAGTAGTTGCCGGCCGCCGCGACGCTGCCTGCCTCCCCTGTGCAGCTGCGCTGGCTCTGGCCTCCCTCCCTAGTGTCGCTCGATCTCGATGCCTCCCACGTCGTCGGCATCCCAGACCAAACTGGTTAGAGCTCTGAAACAACCCAAGCAGAACTGTCTTTTTTTCCCATTTTCTTTATCAAGCCGAGCCAAGCCAAACTTATTCTTGACCAAGCTCTCAATAGCAGAGCCGTTTCCACCCTTATTCACGGTCATCTAAAGTATCGATGCGACGTTACTTTACTTCACTAATATATGGACAGTAAGATCAATGCCCTTAGCGGCGTCAGGATGCCCTTACTGCCCGTTTATCTGCTAGTAGCATTCGCTTCCCTGATTGCTTCGCTGGTGACCGTGTACGGTTGAATGACGATTGTCTGCCTTTGTGTATACCACCGGTACTGCACGTACGTCTCACGTACCTAACAGCAGAGTCCTTGGCTGACTGTTATATATGTCCTTTCCGTTGATCGATGATTCGGTTGGATAGTAATCAGCCGCATATATATATACACCTAGGATCGTTCGTGATCACATTGGTTTATATGGTTTGGCATGTTACCCCTGCATGGTCCATCAAGGTTAAAGAGGAAACGATGAAGAATAATGGCGGTCCAAACGTGAGTGACCGGTGGTGTGTTGTTGCTCTGAGATTGATCATAAACGGGGTCGTGCACCGTGTTTATGAAATACGGCATAGGGCATACCGAGTCCAGTAGATGTTGGGCACGGTCGCAATTAATCTCTCTCTTTTTTGGAGGCACGCTCTCTAAACTGCTAAATAATAGATTTTTTGCTAAAAATATATATATAAATTATTTAAAAATTAGATAAGTTTAGAATAACTAATATTTAATTAATCACATGTTAATAATTTTTCTCGTTCTACGTATACATCCAACCCCAACCTGTCCTTGTGAAAGCACCTGCTTACTGTCAATTGGGACGAGGGGAGGTTAACCTGCGGAAAACCTTAGCTCTAATTCAATTAAATAAATTAAGTTTTATTTTACAGTAGACCTGCATTCATAACTGTCATCGTATGATTGAGGTATACATAAACTACAGGGGTAATTGGTTGACCTTTTTATTAAAAAACAGACGATATATTTAAATAAATAAATAAAAACTTATATATATATATATATTTCAAAGCGATATGAAAAGTTAAGATTAGAAAATAAATTTCGGTGAAAAATATAAGCAAAAACAAAAAAAGAAGGACTGTATATGTCAGCTGATGTTGCGAAATTTCACCCGGACATACTGGATTTCTGCACAGTACTACTCAACTACGATTAATTCAGAACAATGGAGTAGAGTGTTAGCAAAAAATAAATATTGCCTTCGATTTTCTTTTATTTGAGGCGGTTTATTTTTTATCAATGTTTGATCATTCCTTATTTAAAAAATTTACATAGTTAATAATTATTGTGTGATGATTTGTATTATTGTCGAAGGTGCATTATACTGAACTTATAATTTTACATATTTGCAAAAAGAATTAAATAAAAGAAATGATGAAATAGATTTTTAAAGAAAAGACGTCAGGTATAAAAATGGAGAGGGTAGTATCGGAAATGCTTTACCCTTGCTGGAACATGGACACTGTAGGTGTTATCTGTTTGCTTTTTTATGAGTAAAAAAGCGATATATTTTTAAAAAATAATTGAAAAAAATTTATAGACTTGTTCATAGCGATCTAAAAGTCAAAGCCGCAAAATAAAATACAATAAAAAACATAAAAACCAACCCTAACTTTAAGTCTGAAAATTCAAATTTTACAAGTACTTTCACCATACTGCTTTAACAGAATGCACGAATAATTTAAAGGTCCAAACGGTGGCTTGTCTGGTTGCCATCAAAGGCAATGCATCAGGAACACGTAAGACACTTCATCACTGGTTCGCTTTCTCTTCTTGGTTGCCCTACTGAGAAAGGAAGGAGAAAAATAGATAATCTTTAGTTAGTGGGACTACATTACCACTGATTCGTTCTTGTCATTAGTTCTGCTTTTGTTTTTTTTTTCAAAATGCTCAACACATGGCACCACAATATGTGGCCTTTTTATCTCCCTCCCGTTCTGTGTGGAGCATTACAGCAAATGATGATCTCACGCTGGGCGCAGCGTGAGTGCGTGACATTAAACCGTGGACGATTTTTTTAATTGTGAATTGCCAGCTCTGATCGATGATCGATCGAGAACGTACATCGGACAATTCCAAATCATGATTATTGCTTTTAGCCACCTTTTATAATGCCGCGTGTAGCTTAGAATGCACATCTTGTCTGAAAATTGAAAACAGTGTACACTATGACCGGTCTTTTAAGGAAGTTTATCTGGGAAGCAATGACCGTATGGAATTCCCTAATGTTTCATACTTTCATTACTTTTCTCATATGTGTATCTTAGCCTTATGTTTCCAATGTGCACAATGATTGGAGTCCTCTTGTCGTAGATGTTAAAGGTAATTGCATACTCGTATGGTCATCTCTAATCGAATGAGGAGACAATAACAACCTTATCTTTCCTGCAGGTTGATTTTATGATTTTTTCACCACGGTTTATTTTTATTCTTATTTTTAAATTAATAAGAACATATACACAAAAATTTTCTTTACAAATTATTTTTATTTGTAGATATGTCGTTTGATTTTTTTCCAGTAAATCCAAAGAAACGAACACTAGAGTCCAGAGTTGAACATGTTGGTTTGAACCAATGGGAATAAAATTGAGAGAGTAGCCAACGACGTACCTCCAGCCTAGTGCAGATCTTTTCTTTAAAGATAGTGCAGATCTTTTTTGTTTTTCTAGTTATTGGGATTCGCAAATTGAAACAGATATGGATTTTCATCGCTGGTGTAAATATCCGCATTTTTCTTGTATCTTATTTAAATAGTTATCAGAAGGTTTGAAAAAACATGTAACATAAATTAATATAAGATATATCACTTCATAAGCATGCAAGTTTAAAATTTAATCCTACAAGTTGTAACAAAAACACACTAAATTGAAACTAATATAGCAAATTCAAAAGTTAAATTTGCTATTTTTATTAAGTCAAAATTTAATTTACTTATTTGTAGATTGATATATTTCATATTAATATATCTTATCATTTTTAAATATATATAATGACTATTTAGATAATGTATAAGAAAGCGATTGATAACCGAGTGATAAAAATATTTACCAAGTGAAACATACTATGCATGAATCAAATATTGGTGAATCTGTTAACAAACATCACTTCTCATTTGACTTGTACGTGTTAAGCATGCCATGAGCGTTCAATCCGTAGATACCATATTGGTGTCATTTACTACTATATCTACGTGCCATAAGAAACAAAACTGATGAGAAAATAGCTAGTTCAAGTATATTTCAACCCACACACCGACCTTTGGAGAGAAGTGCAGTCACTTAAGCCACATGCCCTGCTCTCTTTTGTACACTGTACATGGAAAATGTCCAAAAAATAATATCCACAAAACTAAAAAAGTACTACATTTGTACAGGGAAGTAGGCAAGCAGACCTTACTTCCTGGAGACACCATAGTCTTGATAAGTTTAAAGAAATGCTAGTAATTGATTAATCAATTTTAGCTCATTTCTGGCACTGTGAGAGGCGTGACTACAAACAGTAAGCTAGAAGTTTTAGGTACGACAAATCCTTGTCCAAACTCCATAAGCTAATACGGAGTACATGCTTAAATTTAACAGGGTTTATACCGTGTAGTACAAACGTCGGTCAAATAGCAAGCGACCATTGTTTCTGCTGGGATGATTGCCGCTGGCTAAGCTATAGTAGAGCAAACTAGCTCCGGGGCCATAATAATCTCACTGATTGCTGCTGTCTCCAAAAAGGACAGAAAAGGAAGCCCCACCCCCACGCGGCCACCACCACCAGTGGCCTCGGCTGGCCTGGTCTGGCAGTGCTCCCACCTAACTTTGCTTGCGACCCTACCGAACAACAACAAACCTCTCTCACTCACGCGCCGCTGCCCTCCCAACACCATCAACCGGAAACCGAAACCTCTCGCCGTCGTCACCACTACTACCCGCACAAGTCCACCACAGCACGACGCCCTCTCTCCTCGTCGTCCTCCAGCCACCCGCGTCACCGGCTCACTTCTTTCTCTTCCCCCCCCCCCCCCCCCCCCCTCTCTCTCGTCTGTGTGGTCTCTCCCGCCTGACGCGAAACTAAGCCTCGCCGAAAAAATAATAAACCAACAGTTTCCCTCGCGACCGCGCGGGAGACGACAGCGAATCGCTTGCGCCCGCGCTGCCGGTTTTTGTGCGCGCGGATCGCGGCGCGGCGGAGCCCGTTCGGTTTCGTCGGCACCGCGCCTCCGCCTCCGCGATTTTTTGGGATTTTTTTGCCTCTCTCTCTCTCTTCCTCTTTGTCAAAACTGGTAGGATTCTGCCTGCCTTGAGCCTGACTAGTGCTGTTGGCTTCATGCTCGCTTCCACACGTTCCGTTTACTAGTCGCCGCCGCGCCGTGCGTCGCGCGCCGCCACCTCCATCCACCCGTCCGCTTTCCGCGGCCGCGCCGTGTCGTTGGACGGGCGGAGTGCCGACGGAGATGTGATCGTGGCGAATCCCCGAGCTCTGCCGCTGGGCTGTGAGGTGGGGGAAGGGAGGCCAGGAGATGGGGCGGCAGGGAGGAGGAGGACGAACAGGAGACGCGTGGGGTGGTGGTGGCTGTGTGCTTGTTGTACTCGCCGCCAGCTTGGTCGTCTGCGCGCTCGTGATCCGGGGCGCTGGAGGTATGTGCAGTTCTGTGGTGTGCTTCTGTGGGAGTCTTGGGGGCTTCCTTGTTCGTCTAGTTTGGCCAGGATCATTCAGGTCTGATCCTGAATGCTGTTTGAGCTGCCAGAACTCGAGCCTACAGCGGTTGTTTCGTACTATTCTTAGTTCTGATTTGTTTTGCTGTGGAGGTGAAACTAATGTGCATGTACTTAGCATGGCAATTATATGTATCATTGGTTAGGCCTCTGATTCATCTAATTGGATGGAGGATTGATGTTTAGGGTGTTGTTTGTGATTTGGTGGTTGCCTTGAACGTAACATCTGCTATGATCCCAGAATATAGCAGGGTTTGAGTGTCTCCCCCTGAAAGTCATTTACCCTCCTAAGCGAAGTAGAAGGAAAAAGAGGACACGTCCAAATTAGAAATACCGATCTAAATTCTGTGTGCACCTAAAATTTGGGGCAGGGGTGAGTGTTACGTCCATTTTGTCATGGGCATTTTTATCATCCTTGAAAAAGTCTCTCTAGATACCAAAATTTATACTCAAAAGTTTAACATCTTGAGGTAAAAATGTTAAAATTGCTCTTTCGTCATAACTTTTTGATTTCGTTGGCGTATAGTGTTTAGCCGCAAAATAGACTGCTGAAGCTTACTTTTCAGAAGCGCATAGTGTAGGATCACAAAGACAATGCAGTTTCAAATGGACGATTTTAGAACACAAATTTCAGATAAATATATGTTGTAGCTAGAAAATGGGATCTCGTGATTTGGCAGGCAACCACTCACTATAATTCGAGTTTGAGTATGGATCAGGGGTTTAAGGAAGTCGGCGTAGCAGTATATGAGGCTCAGGAAAAGATAGTATCCAACTATGCATATTACCGTACATGTGAATTGATAATGTTTTAATTTTTAACCCAAAAATACAGTGATCACGACCATAACTAATTATTGTTGGCTGGTTGTATTATCTTGTTAGCAATTCATTCTTATATTTTCATCCATGAACAAAGTTCTTGCTGTTTTTGTATTGCCATTTAAGTTCCAAACACAACCCATTTTGTTCTATTGTATTTTGGTTTCTGGATTATGGCTTGCTATGCTGATAAATCGTTAACTATTCTGTTTTCTTATTTTGTTTTCAAAGGTTTGAAGCAATATCACGCACCTGCCTTTGCTCGGAAAGTTCTTCTTTCCATAACAAGCGGACATCCACCAGATAACTTGAATGTTGTACTTCATCCGTCACAGTTGCAATCCCCAAGAATTGAAAGTTTAGGTCTGTAAGTATACGGTCCTATACCGGGAGATGCTTCCGTCTTTGTTTATTGTGTCATGTATTCTAAACTATATTCAACCGCCCCTTAACAGTAAAACCACCTGCAGCAACTAGCAGACGTGTTAATATACAGCAGGAACAATATGCACCAAGCCCAGTGATCAGCCACAGAGGTACAGTTTGTGTTATTTCTTCAAATTATGTTGAGCAAACTTGTTACATTGGTTTTGCCTAAAAGTGGTGTATACTATCCTAGTCGGTTACTTTACGCGGCTGGGCTATCTCACTGAGCAAACTGTGCTGTCTGCAATGAAACATAATGCCCCTGCTCATTTTTATCAGTCTCCAGTCTGAGAAATATCCCCATCTGTCGAGAGTTTCTGTTTTTAAGATAATGGAAGTTTTTATTGAACTCAGAGGATTACATCAAGCTAATAGAACCATACTGTGAACACTCACGGCCTCTGCATAACTAAAATACACACAGCTAAACACTCACACGCCCACTAAAGAGTTTAGTACGAGTGAAAGAGCATCAATCCTCGTACTAGACCACCACACATGTTCCTGGGTAAAATACTCCCTTGTCATCTGCTCTAATCTCTGACACGCCGCTGCAACCAAACCCTGTGTACCAGGCTTCTGCATCAGTGTTACTGTCCAATCTAGGTTGAAATGATGAAACCTTTTTGCTTATTCACAGGCCAAGGTACCCCGCCTTCACATATGATTTCTCCAAGTATTCAAACTGGCAATGAAGTTCCATATCTTCATGTTCATGAACAAGTGCCTGCAGCTTCACCATCTTTTCCAGTCCAGCCACATTTGCCACGTCCTACAATTTCTGCGAACACACCAGTTGCCGCACCTTTTTCTCAACAGCCGTCCTGGCGTAAGATCTCTCTGGATCTGCCTTATGTTCTTCACTGTTTGTACATTTTCTCTAATTTCATGGTATTGATCAGAATCTCAAGCTCCCCATCTTGCCTTGTATTGGCAACCAACCAACATAGCCAACTCCGTTATCTTTCTAGACAATGGAAATGATTTTGCATCTCTGGCCTCTTCCGTAAGGCATACAACTAATAGGTTTGCTGTACAAATAAAAAAGAGATATAAGGTGATAGGACAAACCTTCAGCTCCCCTTATTATTTGAGTGGCATTAATAGAATCACATAGATAGATTCTAGCCACTAAGCCAAATGGTACTGTGTCACCCATAGTGGAATAAAAGACCTTTGGATACCAATTCCAAGAGTATAGTATAATACACATAGTATCTTGTTCCCCCTGTGGAAGTATCATAGACCAAAAGCGGAACCATTATGAAGACATGAAGATAACTTGCATAGGGTTTATTGTTTGATTTAGTTATCTATTTATGACCATCGCAAGATTGTTTGATCTAGTGCTATACTTGTTACAAAACTTTATTAACTAATGAAAGGGCATACCTAACTCAGAATGTGTTGCAACCTATCATTCACATGGCAGCAGCTCCTTCATCATCCCATACTCAAATAGGCCAGGACAGATCTAGAGTGCCAGTGGCTTCACCTCCAGAAGAACTACCCACCCATAAGAAGCCACTACCAGAAGGTATAGTTCTTGATCTGTAGCAGTCTAACTTGCTGGATTTTGCTGTAACCTACATTTGACATATATGGCAGTTGTACCACCAGAATCCATCACCCCCTCATCCAATCGGGACAATGATGGCACATCAGTTCCCAGACCTCCAAATAACTTACCAAACCACAAAAGCTTGCCTCTAAAAGGTGCAATCTCCCAAATTTACTGCAAATTTGTTACTTGAGATTTCTAAAATAGCTTTTGCGAATAAGCACAAGGTAGACTAACTGCTCTCCCCTTACAAACCCAGTTATCTTCTGACCAGTTCATGTTAACAGAGGCAACATTCCTGCTTCTTAACCTTCTATGCATCATGTTATGCCATTCAATATCCCTGAGACAGGGACAAAGTTTTTGTTCCAATGGTACTGGGCTCAAGTAGGTCATCTTGATTTTATCATCTCTATTTATGCATTCCAACATAGTTCTTTTATGATCCATTGAAGGTACTTCCTAGTGTTAACTTTTGCACTTCTTGATAAAAAGATGAAGGGGTGATCGTTTGGCTTTGACATATTTGCAAACGAAAAGTTATTTGTAAATAAAATTATTTGGGGCGTTTTTAGCGATCTAAAAGCCAAAGCTAAAAAATAAAGTATGATAAAAAAAACCCAAAATCAACTCTAAATTTAAGGTTAAAAATTTAAATTTTGGCTTATAAGCAGAAGCAGAAGCGAAAAGATGGGGGTGGAAAATCTTTCAATATTATTACAGTGGTGCATCCTATTTATGATGGGCAGGATCATCTACTTAACTGTCACCATGCCTCCATCCGTCAATACCCAAAGCATCAAACCCATTCATAATTTTTGAAACATTACCTCAATTCACACTGAAATTAGGTCCAACAATGTGGGCTTGCTATTCCTCCAGTTCCAACGACTTCACCCCCACTTTTCCCTCTTCCCATCAGATCTTACCCTCCAAATCCTGCAAATAAGTCATGCCCACATAGCATGCCTCTGAAAGCCATTTGTATACAAAAATTACATATTTTATCTGCTTACCATTTTCTTGTACTGAAATATACAGGACCAGAAGTGTCTCCACCATCAATATTCCGTCCTTTCCACCATGGGAAAGCCCATGGAGGTCCAGTTGCAGCACCTTCGAAAGAAAGGCATCACCATTTCATACTTGTAAATAATACACATGGGAATACCCATATAGGTCCAGCTGTGGCACCTCCAAAAGGAAGGCATCACCATTCTTTGCCTGTTAATAGTAGCCGTGTAAAAGGTATCCCCACCAACTGTACAACTACCATAACAAACCTATTACTGGGAACAAAACGACTCATGAAGTTGTGTCATGCAGGACCTGCCTATTCGCCAAATTATCCTAGTACCCATAGAGGAGGACATGTCATTCCAGTTGCTGCACCTCCAAAGGAACATTCCACCAATTTACCACCTGCATATCATAGGCACCACAAAGGTATGCTGATAGTAAAAATATAATTTATAATAATTTTAGTCATATCTCTAAGGCAATTTTTGATACAGGTTCCTTTCCTGTTATAAGCCCTTCTCCACATAAAGCTGATAATGCTTCTGCAATGAAGCACGGACGTTCTAGCTTGCACCATAGTCCAGCACCTGCACCTGTAGACTTACCTCCATCTAAAGGACATGCACGGGGAAATCCTGCATATGCACCACACCATCCCCATAAATACCAATCACCTTCAAATTCTCCGGGTTAGTTATACATTCCTGAAATTTCTCCTTTTCATGTATGCTATATCGTTTGTTCTAACCTCTGCAAATGCTCCTGCCACACCCCCTACAGGTCCTAGCATACATTTATCATGGTATTGAATAGAACACTGATAAGTAGTGACGCAAGACTGCAACAGTAGTCTCTGTTATACTTCGATTGCTAATCGTCTTATCCACAAAGTTGAACTTATTTTTAAGACTGCAACCTGTGCATTTTTTTAGATAATGGAAATGCATTACATCTCCGGCCTCTGCCCGTTAGGCACACAACATTGCAACCTGTGCCTTTGCATGTATTTAGGTCCTCAAATTTCCACCTCCCATTAAATTGGTCTAAACGCAAAGTTTCATCTTCTTTCTCTATCTATGTTAACTGCAACAGGGTAAGAACTAATTTATCTCTCTGGATTTTATGTTACTTTAATTTGTTTGAAACCTTTTTTATGTCATTTATGCCTATGCAGAGCCTGGTCTACCACCAGCGCACCCGCCTGATAGTCATGCATTTAAAAAGCCCAAGACCTTGGCACCAGCACCCCAATCATTGCCACCACCGCCTCCGAGTTCATGTATGCTACCTGAGGATACTATCTTTAGTATATAAATTCATCAATTTAAAAAGCTCTATCTTATCATGCAAGCTACTCAGCTATGATTCATTTATCTTTTCTACTTTGCTAGATTGCATGGCGCTGACTTGTCAAGATCCTCTGACCAATAGTCTCCCTGGAACTACATGTCTTTGTGTGTTGCCGATAAAAGTCGAGCTTCGTTTGGGTATAGCACTGTTCACATTTTTTGCACTTGTATCAGAACTTGCACAAGATATTGCATCTGGAGTGCTCATGAAACAGAGTCAAGTTCGTGTCATGGGAGCAAATGCTGCAACTGAGGACCCAGAGAAAACAGTTGTCCTAATTGATCTTGTGCCACCGGGAGCAAAATTTGACAATGAAACAGCATTATTAGTATTTGAAAGGTTTTGGCACAAGCAGGTCAACATAAACCATATGCATTTTGGAAACTATGATGTGTTATATGTTAACTACCAAGGTAAGAGCTATTTGTGACTTATATCGTGCCATTATATAGGTTTTCCCTTTTTTATCTCCTATGCCTTATTAGTTTTTCTGATATTTGAGTAGATATTCAAAATTAATTTGTTTACCATTCACTTAATATAGTTTCTTTTTTCTGGAAGTCTTGATATATTAACTTTCACTTATTCATACAGGCCTTCCTCCGTCGCCTCCATCAGCTCCTGGAATGAACAATGGTCTTAGCAATGTTAATGATCCAAGGTTGCATCCACTTGCTGTCGATGTGGGAAACCACAGAGAAACAAAAAGCAGGGGCATAATTGTCATAATTGTTCTTTCAAGTGTCTTTGCTTTTATTTTATGTTTTGGAGCTGCATTGATGATTTATTTCAAGATTAGAAACCACAACCATTTAACTGAAGAGTCACCTATGCCACCGAAGCCTGCAGGTAACAAGACATTCTATTCATACATTATTGCTGCATTTATCTTTATTGGACACATGTTCAAAAAAAGACTGGCAATTGCTGTCTAGTGAAACAATCATTGTCATCCTTTCCTTGGCTATATGCATGTTGAGGCCTTGATAGGATGGTTTGATTATTTCATAGAAAACCAGTTCACGTAAAAAAAATTGTTTTCTAGCTTGCAAGAGCTGAGAAGTTATATTTCGTATTTCTATGGTTGAAAATAAATATTACCTTGAAATAAAAAAAAACAAGAGTTATGTTTCATGCTCAAGTGGTGATAATACTTGGAACAACTTTGAGCAAAATCTTAAGGGATTATAATTAGATTTAAAAGTGATCTTAATTATTTTCTTCCATCAATGCTTGCATCGGAAATGCAGGTCCTGGCTCTGCGGTTGTTGGGAGCAGGCTAGGAAGCAGACCTATTTCAGCATCTCCATCTTTCTGCTCAAGCATAGTGACATATAAAGGGACAGCGAAAACATTTACATTGATTGAGATGGAAAGAGCTACACAGAGATTTGACCACTCCAGAATTATTGGTGAAGGTGGTTTTGGGCGTGTTTATGAAGGTATTCTAGAAGATGGAGAACGGGTTGCTGTAAAAATTCTTAAGAGGGATGACCAACAAGGTACACGGGAGTTTTTAGCTGAGGTTGAGATGCTTAGCCGACTGCATCACAGGAACCTGGTTAAGTTGATAGGTATATGCACAGAGGAACACATCAGGTGTCTGGTATATGAGCTTATTCCAAATGGTAGCGTGGAATCTCACTTGCACGGTAAGATTTTATTCCTTTTATCAGTATAACGACAGTTTCTAAGGCATCATTTCTTACATTAAGTTAAACACTTTATTGACAAGAAATTTGCCCTGTAGTACAGTGCAGCGGTTTAAACTTATAACAAAGTTACACATGTGAACACTGTGTACCAAGACATAAAATGAACGTACTATTTTATGGTAACTTCATATTTTTTTTAAAAGGAATCCCATTACATCATGTTGATATTTTAAAATGCGAACATGTTTTTTTTTTAAAAAAAGACAATGTTTCATGGCTAGTATATTAATACGGTTCTGTATCAAGCAGGATCAGACAAGGGAACTTCTCCGCTTGATTGGGATGCTAGGCTTAGAATTGCACTTGGTGCTGCACGTGCTCTTGCTTATTTGCATGAAGATTCCAGTCCCCGTGTCATACATCGTGACTTCAAATCAAGTAACATCCTGTTAGAACATGACTTCACCCCCAAGGTGTCAGACTTTGGCCTAGCAAGAACAGCTAAAGGTGAGGGGAATGAGCATATTTCAACTCGTGTTATGGGAACTTTCGGGTAAGTTTTGAGCTGAAATTATTCTCTTACTATTTATAGTTGATTAATATTGTCGCCTTAAAAGGATTTTGGACTCTTGTTAGGTATGTTGCTCCTGAATACGCGATGACTGGCCATCTTCTAGTAAAGAGTGATGTCTACAGCTATGGTGTTGTCCTCCTTGAGCTTCTCACCGGAAGGAAACCGGTAGATATGTTAAGACCTCCTGGGCAAGAAAACTTGGTTGCATGGGCTTGTCCTTTTCTTACTAGCAGAGATGGCTTGGAAACCATCATCGATCCATCACTTGGAAACAGCATCCCATTTGACAGCATTGCAAAAGTAGCAGCTATTGCTTCCATGTGCGTTCAGCCTGAGGTGGATCAGCGCCCATTTATGGGTGAAGTTGTTCAAGCTTTGAAGTTGGTATGCGATGAAGGCAGCGAGTTCAATGAATCAAGAAGTTTCAGCCAAGATTTACATATTCAGGATTCTGGGATTATAAGTAGAGCAAGCCTGGATATGGACGTCGAACCTGTTCTATCGGCTGAGCTGTTCAATGCATCATCGCGTTATGATACTCTTGATGCTTCTGGTTCTTTTCGACGACATTCAAGTTCAGGTCCTCTTAGGGTAGGTAGAACTGGGCAAAATAGGGAGAGAGGCTTATCAACAGGTAGCTCAAGCGAGCACTGTGGTACACAAAGATTTAGGATAGATTCAGAGTAGTCAGCTTGCAGGCTTCTTTTTACGATGTGGGGCTGTGGACATTGAAAGTATGCACGTTGGCTTCTTTTTGTAAGCCAGATTCCATATTTATTGTGAATACCTGTGAAGATTGGCGAACTATGTGGTGAGCACCCGAGCAGTATTACCGGCCTCTACCGGGACAAGGAGCAACAGACGACAAGAACTGAATAGATACTGCTGCCTCCATCTTTTTCGAAGCGCACTGAGCAGCAGTACCAGCATCTCGTCTCGTCTGTGTTGATACAATACTAGAGACGTGTAGAACCGGTTCCTTTTTTTTAATGGAAAGTAACGCCGGTTCTTCAACTGTAAATGTTCATGTACCCTCTCCCAAGTGTAGCAGTTCCTTTCCCATGGAAGGCAAGTAAGTGAAATATCAGGTGAAATCTTGGGTATTTGTCAATTTGTGCCTTGCATCTTTCATCCAGCTCAAGGAAATGGGGTCCTTCTGTGCCAAACAGATAAACATATAATCTTGGTCTCACAAAGCTGCGAATAAACCGCTAAAGTTGCAACTTTTTTATTTTTTAACATTTTAATAAATAATTTTATTATTAAACATTAGAGAAAAATATTTTTACCGTACGAACGTTTTGGTCACGTTAGTATGAGTGGCGTGACAACGCAACGCTGCCATACAACCTAGTTAACGTGACAGTCTTACTATGGCAGTCATTTCCATGTAACCTAGTTGACGTGACAGTCTTACTATGGCATTGTCAATGACGTGACATGACAACGCTGCCAAGCCATCGACAATAGCAAGGCAAGCTTACCATGCCAAAATTCTGCGTGTTAGCGTTGATTTGTCACATCAATGTTAATTGTATGACCAAAAGATTCATAAGCTGAAAATATTTTTTCCTAAGATTTAGTAATAAAATTATTTATTAAAAAGGTTTAAAAAATAAAAAAATTCCAAAGTTGCATAGGTAGGTCTTGTTTCAAACTTAAGAATTTTCAACGAACCGTATTACTGTAAGAGTAAAATAATGTTGCTGTGCGATAAGCGGCGAATGCAACCTGCGGATACGCTTAAATAAAATTTATGTGCCCTAGACTCGGATAGACTATCCAGTTCAATTTTGCATAATCATTTTCTCATGGTTCATTGACAGCTTGCACCATACCAGGGGCAGGGGAACATTGATAGTGGCCTTCCTCATCAAGTACATGTGCCCCCAAACACGTCAGGTACATTGGATATGAGGTACCGGATACATATGTACTGGGTCAAAACGACGCTAAATTGTTGGGATTGTATTTCAGGTTACACCAGGTCATAATACTTTTGTCGGCCAATCTTTCTGATGAAAAAAAAACAAATCAATTCATCCATCCAATGCTGAATACAACATTTACTGGAACAAACCACACTAAAAAACAGTGGTGGTGGCTGGAAGTATTTCATCAAGCAGATGCCATCGCCTACGTGTTTACATTCAAACTGTAGGGTCTCCAGCACGAAATCATTTCACATGACGAGAAACAAAGGCAATCATCAGAGAACATGAACAAAAATAAAGATTGCAGTAGGCAAATATGAACTGCAAAAGACTAACAGCAAATCAAACCGATAAAAAAAAGAAAGGTAAGAGAAAAGGCATCGTTCCAAGAACTAAAACAGCTAGAGTGTATACATGTCTGATGTTAGGTTGCTGAAGGAGCTTCTTTTTCCTCGGCTACATCTGGAGCATCTTGTTCTTCTGCTGTAACTACAGAATCTTCCTTTGCTTTGTCTGGAGCCACAGCTGCCGAGAGCCAATCTGAAGCAGTTACTCCAGTTTCAGGCTCCACATGCCCATGTATATTCAGAGGAGTGACAGATATCTGTAGGTTGTAAAGAGACGTACACAGTTAGCCACTTTACACTCATGTGCATGGTGCACACAGAAAGGAGGGGGGAAGGAGTGCTCACAAATCCATTCTCCAAAGCTCTCAAATCGATATCCTCATCTAAACATTCATGCTCCTTTTCGATGAACTGCATTCAACATATAATTAGAAGAAAATGGCACTCAGGAACATGTATGTTTCTCAAGAACAATCAACGCTAAAAAATGGCTCTAGGCTATTCACAATCCGCATGACCATATGGACCTAATTTGGTACCATCTAAAAGTTTGTGCGTTTTATACATGATCGAACAAGTGAAATAACTCTTTAGGCTATATCAACACTCTGGAAGATATATTTACCTCAGCACGGAAAAGCTTCTTCACTACTTCTCGAACCTCTCGTTTCCCTGTAGCTGCAACAGACTCAACCTCAACAATCTTCCGCTGAGCATTAGTTCTGCGTGCAGCCCCCTGTAAATGAAAGCCAAAACAAATTTGAGAATGTGCTAACAAGGATATGTCAAACTCCTATGAACGAAAAGCATGTCTTCATACTGCTGCAGATGCATCCTTCCCAAGTTGTGCAAGCTGAATACCAAGGCTTTGGTGCATGCCCATGAAGTGAGTAGCAGGCGTAGGTCTGCTTGCTGACACACCTTGCCAACTTTGGGCAGGACAACATACACTTTGCTTTGTCAGCTTGAAACCCTGACAGCAGGAGAGTGATGCATTAAGAAACGGCTATAACATTAAAAAAACTAGATGAGCACTAATTTTTTTCTCCATCAGTCACCGCAAAGAATAGAATCTAAGACAAGATAAACCAAAGTGGAATGGCTTCACCAGTTTAATGATCTAAATATAAACTGTTGCTCCTCCCATCAATAATTTTATTTTCTATACAGATAATTGCATGTGCATAGAATCTGTATATACATCTTTCATCAACTGGTATACACGAGAAAAATAAGGCTTGATACATATTTTTGGACTTGTGGGCAAGACAATAAAGTAACTACTACCAGAATGATCAAGGCACTAAGCATTCTGTATAGATCAGCAATCACATATTCATGCAAAAAAGGAGTGCCTAACTCATGGGCAGTTTGAAGCTAAGGAAATATGCGTGATATGTTACTGAATATTTGGAAGACGCTACATTCAAAACCTTAGCCCCTACAACATACTAGCAAACAGCTCATGTTCCGTTATGATAAGGTGGAATCCTGTTTCTTTTCCCTTCAGGAAACCTCTCAAGTCTCAAGGAAATATGTATTTCTCTAGTCTGTAGCATTATAGCAATAGCATGGTCCTGTGCTACTATGCATTTATAAGCAAGTTTTTGAGCGCATAAGGATTAGTTTACTTCTATAGCCATGGGATTTTCGGACTATGGTGCTAATTTTGGCCATAAAAAGGAATTTAAGATTCAGATTTTCATTAGCTGAATAACCTTGTTTGTAGTTGGTGAGCTTGGAACCCCAATGTTTAGTAAGCAACCTCTGAGGAAGGTTCCTTTCTCAATGCCTTCCAAGGCAGCATGTATCAATGGTAGACAAACCAAAGCAGCATCCTTGAAGTCGGTATCTTTGCTTTCATCCTTCTTCCTACTTGCACATATCCAGCACAAATTGTTACCCCATGTGATTGCACGAACCAATCATTCTAATTATGAAGCGCGTTTGGAATACTACTTCACACCATTAAGGCACACCCACCAATTCAATGATATTGTGATCGAAGGAACATCATACAGTAAGGCCTCCCTTGCAGCAGCAATGGCAGAAGAATGGAACCTACACAATTTTGCAGTAATTTAGAGAATAGAATAGAAATCAGACAATCAATGGAATATTTCTGAAATAGTCATACATCTCATATCCACAATTTGGCCCAGCATTGATGCCACTGATCACCTGTAAAAGGAACGAAAACATCCTCAATGATCACAAGATTAGAAAATCAAGTTGTTAAACACAATAAACAAACACAATACCAAAGCAGGCGCCGTAAAAGAGAACAGCCTCCCAGATAATGCCAAAGAGACGCAATCCACTGGTGTCCCTACAATAACAATCATCGCAATGAGAAGAAACGCAAACATTTACTGTATCCCAGGAACAGTGCGACCCAAATGGATCGTGGAAGATGGAGAACACTCACCTGATATCTCGAAAGCTTTGGCGCCTGTGAAATCCACCGATGTCGCTGCAATGGTCTCGTGGATGGTAATGGAATGGCCGCAAGATGGCTTGTCCCTTCACATCAAGAAAACAATACAAATTAGTATTTACCGCTAGGACCACAGAGGCAATGGATTAGTTAGTTGGTAGAATTCGCAACAAATCCAGCCAAAAACGAGGCACTTTCCAAGGTCAAGAGAATAGCGTATGGAGGAATCGAGGATTGGGGCATTCGGATTTGGGGGCATACGATTCGGGCGCGCATACGTGGACGTCGCAGCGGCCGCCCGCGACGAGGGCGTCGACGAGAGCCGCGAGACCCGGCGACCGGATCCCGCCGGCGCAGGTCAGGAGGACGGCCGGCTTCGCCGGACCTTCATCGGCCACGGGAGGAGCCCCCGAAGACTCCGCCTCTGTCGCCGACGTCTCGGCGGCCGCGGCGCCGGGTTCATCCGCAGCCGGTGGCGGTCGGCGTGCCGCGAGCACGGATTGCAGGTTGGACACGAGGGCGGACGGGAGCGGATTGGGCCGCGGCGCGTCGTCCCCGGAGCTCGCGGCCATCGGCCTCGCCTCGCCTCGCCTCGCCGGGGGCGTGGAGGAGAGAGAGAGAGGGGAGGAGAGAGAGGTGTACGGACGAAGGAAGGGAGAGGTGGAATGGAACGCGAGGGTGTATAGAGAGAGAGAGAGAGAGGAAACGGACTGAAATGGGCTGGGCGCGCATCGCGCAGTTAATAATGGATTTGTAGACCGGGCCCGCTTTACGTGTAGAGGGAGGCAGGTCTCTGTTTTGACCTGCACAAATACTTGGGAAAAAGTTAACCACTCCCTGCTGCCTCAGCAAAGCGTGACAACAATCCGTGTTTTCTCCTGCCCGTTCCGGTGCCTAATCCACCATCATCTAAAATAATAGTGTGCACGGGACTCCCTGTGGCTGGCCTGGCAGGAGTGGAATCTGGAACCGAAGCGGCCGAAACGAAACGGTCGCCGTTTTGACGCTGGAGTGACGGTGGACGCCGATGTGGTGTGAGTGAGAGGTGTACTCGTACTGGTACAACGTAGTACGTAACTACGCTCGTACGGTGCAGGATCACCGGGATCCTCCCTTGACCACGGCCATTTAAGCGAGTGGACCCAGCTGTGTAACGCTGTAGGGTTCCTCCGTCCACCTTATTTAGTTCCTAAATTTTTTTCCAAAAACCATCGCATTGAATTTTTAGACATATAATAGATGAACCAAAAAACTAATTGCACAGTTATAGAAGAAATCTTGAGACGAATCTTTTAAGCCTAATTAGTCCATGATTAGTCATAAGTGCTACAGTAACCAACATGTGCTAATGATGGATTAATTATGCTCAAAAGATTCATCTCGTGGTTTCCAGGCTAGCCATGAAATTCGTTTTTTCATTTGTGTCCGAAAACCCCTTCTAACATCCGATTAAACATTTAACGTGACGCTTCTCCCAAAAAAATTTTCAATCTAAACACCACCTACGAAACGGAGGCGTCGCTTCCCTCCCCTCCCCTTCCCTCCCCTCACCTACCCCACGTCTCGCATCGTGTGCGTACGGTGCGTAGCCAGCCGGGAGGAGGAGCGCAGCACAATAATCGGGAGCCGTGCGCGCGGGAGACTGTTGCTGCGACTAAGCCTGGATTTGTAATCCAATCCAAATTCACTTTAATCCATTTCTTTACTAATAAATCTATCAAACCAACCCACACCAATTATTCTTTATTGGGATTCAATCCAAACCAATCCAACTTTGATTTTAGCCTAACCTACACCAACCCATTTGGTTAAAATAGATTCAACCTACTCTTGCAAAATAGATACACCATTTGATATGTATAAACTCGGACCTAAAATTTTAAAACTCGCGTTCACACTATAAAAGTTTATTAAATTTGATAAAATTTAGTGGAATGATCTGTTATGTATAAAAGCAACTTTGTACAAATTTTGGTCAATTTCTATATGTGGATCCCACGTATGTCTATTATCTTATCTATTAGCTATCTAATCAAAGGATCCATTTACCCTCCACGGGTTAAATCCATTTAGAACCTAAAATAACCTAACCAAATCCAGTACATACCAATCCATTTGTCTCTGTAACCCAATCCAATCCAGACCATTTGAAGTTATAGTCCATTTGCATCTAACCAAATACAATTCAAATTAAAACCAACCTATTTAACTTATTTCAATCCAACCTATTAGCAAGCCTAGCGCGACACACCAAGGCAACAGTCGTGGTGGGGAGAACGGCAGCGGCACTGCCACCCCCCCCCCCCCCCCCCCCCCCCCATGTGCGTCCGTCTCAGAGCTCATGTGAGGCTCGAGCCGTGGTAGCAGCCAGTGCGGCGGTCGGTTTGCCTGCCTCGTCGGATTCGGATCCACCGCCCGCGCGAGGAGGGGGAACTGGAAAAAGGCTAATTTTAGCCGAGCGCGGACTGGCTGGATGGATCGGTGTGGCGCCGTCGTGCCAAGGGCAGGCAAACACTGGTGGGCCATCCACCCCGTCGCGTGCTGTGGTGTCTGTGGCGACCTGATGCAAAGGGGCTCGGACCACGGGCGGGCGGGCATCGTTTTCTCCCCATTTTTTTTTCCCAATTGGTTCTGAGATGATGGATTTTCGCGTGCGAATTTATTTGCGTAGCGGGTCCCTCGGCCACAGGGGCACCCGTACGCACCCATATGTCATTCAGGGTTTCAGATGCATGAAGCTCTCATTAACAATCAAGGAGATCTGGAGATCTGGTGCTCACAATCATTCATTTCTACTATACCCTTAACCCCTGTAGATCAGTATATGGTGTTGGTAGTTTAATTTACAGATTACCCGACGAATATAAGGCGCTTCTTTGGTTACCTAGGACTAGGAGCACACGTCCAGATCAGCTGAAGCCAGTAGCAGCTTTACACAGTGAAAAAAAATTAGAAAAATACATAGATGGACTCACATGTCATATACCCGAAGACTCATTTTTATAAACGCCACATGTTTAGAGAACCATTTTTATAAATCTCCCTTTATAGTTGGTGCTATCAGTCTTGGATGAAGACTGGATGAATAAAATCTACGTGCACTGTTCAATACACTGTAGCACATTTTACTATTGACAGAACTACCATGGCGACTACCATGACGATGATTGTGAGTTGTTGATCATCAAAATGGACGGCTAAAACCACCCGATCTCAATCCCTACTTTCCTAGGAGCACATAGTTGATCTCAATCCCTGCTTTCCTAGGAGCACATAGTTAGCCACTATTTGACATGACTGCTCGGCTGAGGTGATCAAACGTACGGAAAAAAAAGATGAATCCTTAGTACATGTTAGAGCACTAAGGATTCTTCAATAAACTTTTATTTCAGAAACATATTATTTGGCATGTTAGAGCAATTAATAGTATGAAGTATAATCAATGGCTAGTCATAAAAAATATCACATCATCGCCAATCACATTAATAGTTTCATGGTACAGTAGGCAGGCTTTAGCATGCATTTTCCAAATGACTGTAGTAAAAGTATTGGCTAAAAGTTAGTTAAAACCAATTTTCTGCCTTATAATAAATCTGTAGTCTGGATATGGATTAGTAGTCCGCTCTCTCTTCTAGAGCATTGTATCTCATCTACATGACTATAAGTTCAATCTGATAATCTGTATAGCTATTGATACGTAGGATTATTATACTTGCTCTTATGAGTTTATTTCTTATGGAGAGTTTCATTTTATGATCTCCAAGAGTGTCAACTAAAAAAATTATTTTGATAAGCGAAACAAGGTCTCTAATACACAATTTTATTTCACAGATTATACACTAGTTATATGATTTAATAGTGATACGTGTGATTAATTGGATACATGAGAAATATAGCCTCCAATGTAGTTTCGTCCATATGAAAACCCATTTACTCTCTCTTCATAATTACAATATCATATTATCAAATTTACTTACCTGACAATTTATTTGTTGAGAATGAAATTGATACGAAGGTCCCTTTAGGATTAACCTAAAAGACGAAAACCTGACTCCTCCATATATGCAACGGTTGCCTTAACCGGCGTCTGGACTCTGGACGGCCGGTGATACAAATATTCTAGGCCTCGCAGCGGGGCCAACCTACCAGCGCCATAACGATGCGGTGAATGTCGAGCACTTTTATCATTTCCAATATTTTGTTTGCAAAGATTTTTATTTTATATGTGTACGGTTGTTGAGTCGATCCCCATTTCCTTCGTTTTCCCACTTGTTTAATGAGCTAACTTATTTGACTTTGCAATATCCTTTTTCAGGCCTTATTTAGTTTTCAATTTTTTTTTATAAACATCACATCGAATTTTTGGCACCTAAATAAAATATTAAACATAGATGAACTAAAAACTAATTACACAGTTATGGAAGAAACCTTGAGACGAATCTTTTAAGCCTAATTAGCACATGATTAGCCATAAGTGCTACAGTAACCAACATGTACTAATGACGGATTAATTAGGCTCAAAAGATCCGTCTCGCGGTTTCTAGGCTAGTCGTGAAATTCGTTTTTTCATTCGTGTCCGAAAACCCCTTCCGATATCCAGTCAAACATTTGACGTGACACTTCTTAAAAAAAATTTTCTCTCAATCTAAACACCACCTCAAATGACGATTAGACGTGCCTAGCACTTTGCTGCACTGCACCTACTCTCTTGCGATGCAATTCAATATGCATTGATTAGATCGATGACATTCCAACACAAAAGGCGATCGAATTACCCCCAAAGTATCCGTACGTTTGTCACGACTTAAAGGCATTTGGTGATAAATTGTTACTCGATGCATTTATCCTGACTTATGCACAGCCATCATTGATCTCCTGGACGGTATCAAATTATCAGTCCGATCAATTTCCGAACGCTATTATTAGGCATTTCCATGATTAACCAATCGTTGCCGCCTTTTAAGGCTTGCCGGCGAATTATTCAAGCTATATGTAGCTAGCTTGCGCACAAGCACATGTCATCCACGTACGCCACCTTAAGTTAGCACCAGAGATAAAACCGGCCACTGATTAAACGAAACAAACGCCACACACTTATACGTTACGTTGCATCTCGAGCAAGGCCGCCCTGGGCCAAAACCGCGCGAGACATAACCAAATTAGCCGGCAGCAAAGCCGCCGACCGACCGGGCCGGCTGATCCATTACCAGCGGGCTAGAGATGGCGAGACGGGCCGCGGCGACGAAGCCGGTGGCGCTGGCGTGCGCGGCGGTGGTGTTGTTGGTGTTGGCGGCGGCGATGACGCTGGCGCCGGCGGTGGAGGCGGGGCAGAACTGCATCTGCGAGTGCGTGAAGCTGTGCATGCGGACGCGGATCCCGAGCATCGAGGCGCAGTGCGTGGGCAAGTGCAGGGAGACGGCGTGCGTGCACAGCTGCGAGGAGGCGTGCGAGCGCACGGGCTTCCCCAAGCTGCCCGCCGAGGGCATCGGCGCCTGCGAGCTGGAGCCGCTCACCCCCGACGAGGAGCACATGCTGCACTGATCCCTCCCTCCCTGCCCCCACGGGACGAGGCACCAGCTGACGACAAATTCTCGCCTTTTCGTTTCCGGCTCTCCGCTTCTTGTGCGTTTGTAATATTTCAAAACCGGGTCAAAGTGACATTCCATCCTGGCTCATGTGGTCCCGCCACGTCCGATGCGCAACCGTGAGCTGCGCTGATTCTTGTCAGCTTTGCTTGCCATGTGCAGTTGCGCCGTATTATTGGTCGCGGTTGCGGCCCTCGACGACATCGGCCTCTGTGAGGCCCAGGGAATGAACGCGTAATTTAGCCCAAATAATAGCGGTGTGGGAAAAAGTTCACGAAAGATCCTCGGGTCATTTAACTTTTTGCCACTTTAAATGGATGATAATATATTTACCACCCGCTATCTATGACATATCGGTTCTCATGTGTCTATATCATGTGAGTCCGGTGACAAATCTGTTATGACCAAACGTAAGAGTGACAAAAGGTTAATTATTCCCCTAAACTTACAGGCAATTCTATTTTTTCGTCTCTTAACCGGAATACCAGAAACATGTACTCCTAAATTTATATAATATGTCTAAAAAGATTGAGTATTGACTTAGTATTTTACTGGTTTTACTAATGTGGTGTCCGATGAGTTCCACATATCGGATTTTTTTATTTTTTCTCTTAACTTCCTTTTCCCCCTTCTCTTCCTTACTCTCCTCTCTCTTCTCTCTCTTTTCTCTGCTTCTCCCGGGCAGGCGGGCTGGGGCACGACCGAGCCGTTTGCGGGTGGCGGCGCGGGCTGTGGAGGATGACGGTGGGCGAGCGGTGGCGACGATGGGGGCAGGCGGGCTGGGCGGACGGCGTGGGCGGGCAGCAGTAGAAGACGGTGGGAGGGAAGCGGCGGGGGTCGGCGGGATAGGGTGCGGGCGTCGTTGTCATCGGGCTGGTGACTGGGGCGCGGTTAGTGTCATCGGCGGTGGCGGACCATGGTCGGCATCGTTGTCGGCGGTGGACTGGGGTGCGGTCAGCGCCATCGTCGAGTTGGTGACTGTGGCGTGGTCGGTGTTGTTGTTGGGCTAGTGACACGGAACTTGCCCTCACGGGAGAGCCTGGCTGCCTCGTCGTCGTCGTCCGCCGCCTCCCTCGTCCTCCACGACTCCGAAGATAGCAACTCCTTCTTTTTCTGTCCCATCCTTGCCTTCGATGTCCTCTCCTCTCCTCCGAATGGAGTTTTGCTACGCCTTCATGAGAGAGGAAGGACATGCCCCGTCCGGCCAACGTCGTCATCACCCTGTCTGGCCAATGCCATCGGCGCCACCGCCCTAGCCTAGACTGTCGTCCGTCGCCGGAGGGAGGTCATGAAAGAAAAGAAGAAGAGAAATGAAGAAAAGAAGAAAATAGGGAAAAAATAAAAAGAGATGTGGCTTACATGTGTGTCCTATATTTTTTTTTATTTTCTCCTGCTGACTAGGATGTTACGTCAGCGAAACCATTCATGCATACTGTCTTAGACCTAATCTGTACGGTTTTGAACACTTGAGGGACTAAGATTTCTGATATCGACGGTTAAGGATGTTTTGTAGACTCAACATAGAGTTAAAGGACGGCAAGTGAACTTATTCCTAACGGCGTGGCCTTGCTGTCGCCTGCCGGCCCAAATAGCACTGTGGGTGGTGCATGTCGACCCGTTGCGCCGCAGGTACTTCCACCGCCATCAAAGACGAAATTTCACCGTGCTCAATCCACGGTTGTATCAGGATGTTGCCCACCTGTCCTGCACTACTCGCGTGAGCGTAAGCTTGTGCGACCATACTACTCATGTGCGCTCGTATTCAACTATAAAACTATTCATTGCCGCATTCGGCCATGGGCCATGGCGTTGCTCGCCGGCGCCTCATACAAGATTGGTCAAGACCTTAGCGACGAGGGAACACACAACGTGCGGGAGGGGCAGGAGAAGCGGCGGCGACCGGCCGGCAGCCACGGAAGATGTCCATGAGCCGATGACTGGGAGCTGGCTCGAGCCGAGCTGACGCGTCCTACTAGTCACGGTGCAGCTGGAGCTCCACGAAGCGAGCCATTCGATCAGTACGTTGTCCACGTGGTAATCATCTAGGGTAATTAGGCTGCACAACAGTCGGTTTGCATCGGGTATCCACGAATTGTTTCCCTCTCATTTCGTGCATATCTTGAAAGCTTTGCGGTGATTGGTGAGCTGTTTCCCTCTTTTGTGCAATTAGCGAGCCCGTGATCCACTTGCTGGCCTGGCATGCTGTTATCTGAAGCTCTGAACCTGTTGAGCTCGTGGCAGGGCGTTCAATCTCAATCGAATCACACATCAAAGACATTTGTATAACTGTGGTGCAACTTTGGTTGGCTGGGAAAAGGATATGCTTGTCCTTCTAGTGGCTATAATCTGTGTTTTTTTCGGCTGGGTCGCGGGCTATGACCTGTGTGACAACAGAATCCATATTATTCTGAAAATCAGACAATGACCGGAATTGCGTTGGTTGCTTTCTTTCAGTCCAGATATACACTCAAAACTTATAGATCAGGGTGGTATTACTGCTGATATTGGATATGTTTATACTTGGAAAGCGCCAGAAATATTATGCTAGTATAATAAATGCATGGTTGATGACTATCAACTGGTATTGAGATTCTGATGCCCATGATACTATGGCTATGCTTCGTACACCTGCTTATCCAAAATTTTATAGCGATTTCTTAGCCTCTATTTGTTTAGACTTATAAGTCGGTTTTAAAGCCAAAATGCATAAACCTAAACAAACAAATATCTTTTTCATTACCCTTTTTGTTGAAAGCTATAAACCACTCTTACTGTTTTGCCAAAAGCTAAGCTCGAGTAGTTTTTTATATATATATTTAAAGCAGAGATAACACCTTACTATCAAATCTCAAACTTTTATGCCATAAGTTTATAAATCATACAAGCTTAAATGTCAGTTTAAAAGCTTAAGCTAATAAACATAAGCCCAAACAAACATTACCACAAGTTGTGTATTTTTATCTTCACTAATCCATTTATCTGATCGATGATTGCATTAATAACATATAGATGAATCATTTAGTTTCTATTTTTTGTGAAATATAAAATTTTAAATCATTTTAATTTAAGTTAGAAACTCTGAATCTATAATAAATATAGGATATTCTAGAACCATGCCAAACAAGATCGACCCTATATGTGAGCATCCTTTCAGTAAAAATTCCACTAGCCTATACAGCTCTAAGCGTGTGTATTAAAATATGTCACACTCACTGGTGTATGCATTATCCGTGTAATTGAAAGGGAAGGAAATGAATTATTGACTTTCATGGTTTGTCACGTTTGGCTATTGTTTTTTCGATATATAGCTACAATTGGGGGTGAAAAAAATCGAAGCTCATGAGTCATCAACTGAGTTGAGGAGTTGGCCGGATATCAATAATCATAGCTTACGTGTATGCATGCTTCTCCAGTGATTAAATATTGTATTTTAAGAAAATTCTTTAGAAAAGTTATTTGAAAATTAATCCATTTTTAAGTTGTTCTAGTCAATACTCAATTAATCTTCTTAATAAGTCACCCGTTTACGTGTATCGGAGGAGAGTTCCACACCTATATTCGAACACAGCATTAGTTTGTGTGGCTTCCACTGGTTTTCTCATGCTGGCATTAGAGGTTTTTTTTTGTTTGTATTATCTTAACTTTACTAATTTGACTCTGGATATAAAAAATAAATCTATTGACTGACCTTATTCAGTGAAGTAAAAATAACTGCGTTAAACTTAGGAACAAAGTAACGTTGATGCCCTTGCTTATTGACTCTACCTGTCGTATATAAAATGTGTGATGGAAATTTTGATTTCGATTTGAAAAATAATGACTGAACCCAATTTTTGTCAAAGATTTTATATACGTTAAGTGCATAAAACTAGAACTAGGTCAAATAAACAAAATACAGAATAGGGTCAACCGATATTTTCATTTTCAAAAAGAGGGGCAAAAAAGTTTTAAAAAAGTACTAGATAGCATTAATTAATGGAATAGCGTTGCAGCTACTTCATCTAGCCATGGCTATATGTGTATATTTAACTCTTATTAAGGAAGCACATATACATATAGCAAATCAGAAGTTCAACTGCATCTGACACCCATTATATACTTACCAGTCCTACACATATTACATACATAGGGAAAATATAAAATGTATGTACATGTAACTTATGTAAAACATATATACCGTAAGACACATGTTATATTTTATAAATTATGCAATATATATATATTTGAAATTTAAGATGGGAACGAGCTTATAAATCCTAAAATCCCCCGTGTACGCACGCGCCGACTGAAATACCCCAAACATGGAAATATATTCAGGGGATCCAGTGAGGTTGCATGGCGGTGTTCGCCGAGAAGCTGTCGACAGATGAAGCACTGGCCGCCGACGTCGACGACGACCCCAGGATGGCGTCCATGAAGTCCATGACCGGACCCATGGCCGGATCGGCCAAGAAAGCGCCGCCGGCGCCGCCCTTCTGTTCGACGAACGCTGGGAGGCAGCTCCGCGCCACGACGCCCTCTTCAACCAAGAGGTCACTTGGCTTGCACTGGCTCCCGATGGCGGCGGCAGCGCCGCCGGCGCCGTTCTCCAGCTGGTACGCCTCCGCTGCTCGGCACAGCCTAATGAACTCCCCGTCGACCGCGGCGTATGGAAGGTCGCCGCCGCAGCCGTGGCCGGGGAGGAAGATTGGCTGGTGGGAACTGAAACTGGGCGCCCAAGCCGCGGAGTTGTGCACGGAAGATGGCGGCGACTGAGTGAATCCGTGAGCTGCATTCTCCACCGCGTTGAGCGACGCAGCTGCGATGCTCTGTCCTGCTCCATCCAGAATGTTGTAGTACAAATCTAGAGCAATATGCAACAAAGATCAAGTTAGTAACTTAGTTAGTATACTGGTACATGTTTGCTGTGAGTTATTCGTCTTTTCAGACAGAACATGATAGCAGCATTCCAAACTACGATCCATGTACAAAATCGACAAGAACGTAAGAAAGGCATGCGTGCCACGAGAAGTACTATATCATCTTTGCAGAGTGAACGAAGTGAAAAATGCAGCAGTACATGTTTTACCTGCAGGGGAAGGGTGTAGACTACCCACGGCCTGAGAGATGAGCTTCTTCTTGATGGTGGAATTCCAGAAGTTCTTGACCTCATTGTCCGTTCTGCCAGGTAGGTGCTTGGCAATCTGAGCCCACCTGCATGCAACACAGTGAAGCACAGTGACGCGACGTATCTTGGCTAGCTCAAATCTCGATCGATTGCCATTTGCGTCCCTCCCCTTGTCTCAAAGCAAGTTAATGAGATTGCGCATTACTCACACATACGGGCCAATGCGTGCAAAGATAAGTAACTGTCACACCGTCGTCATACATGGGACGTTACAGCCTCATCACATGGACGCATCAGTTCGAGCAATGCATAGCTGATTTGCATGTAGGGATGGGACGGAGCGGCGGCCAAGGATTACCTGTTCCCCAGCACCCTGTGGAGCTCAATGATGAGGGCCTCCTCCTGCTGCGAGAAGCTTCCCCTCTTCAGGTCCGGCCTCAGGTAGTTGATCCACCTCAGCCTGCAGCTCTTGCCACACCTCTGCAGCCCTGCGTGCGATCAAAAAAAAAAAAACACACGTACGTACCCAATTGACGCATAAATTCAAGTGCACTGGCTGATCAACTGAACTGAAATTAACTCTGAATTAACTTTGATCCGACTGTTGGTTTGTGCCTATGTATGTAAACGAACGAACTTACCGGCCTGCCTGGGGACTGAGCTCCAGCAGCCATGGCCATGCGTGGAGATGTACTTGACGAGCTTCTCGTCTTCCTCCGGTGACCACAGGCCCCTCCTGACCTTCTGCTTGTTGCAGCAGGAGTGGTGCCCCATCTCCTGCCCTCCCCTCTCCCTCTCTCACTGTACTCCCCGGAGGCTCTCGATATCCTCGCACGCTACCGGCCAGAACTACTCGAGCTTTTACCAGTTATAAATCATGGTTATAAAGAAGAGAGGAGAGGGAAGAAAGGGAGAGAGAGAGAGCGAGCAAATGAGCAATACGCCAACTGCATGCATGCCAGTCCGCTACATCTAAGGGCAGGCAGATCAAAAGCACGAAGAGGAAAAGCTGGCCCCGAACCTGTGCATGCAGTTGAGTCGTCCTGGCTTAGCTAGCACCCATAGTCCATAGAAGCTAGCTAGCCTAGACGTGTGAGCACCATGTTACGTAGGTTACTTCAAAAGTGAGTGGCTCAAGTGAGGACTGAAGTGATGAGGGTGAACGGAGGCAGGAGGGCATTTCGGTAGTTACACCCCTCCTCCACTGTGGGAAAAGACTTGTGCCATGGAATTGGGCTCCTATGCCCGGTTAGTTTTGGGAACTCTTGTACTGTGTTTGTGAGTATGTGATGCGGTGATGTCTGTGTAGGGTGTGTTTAATTTGCAAGGGTAAATTTTCACACCGCTCTATCAGTACGGCCATAACCGCTAGCTTTGCTCAAACTACTAACATGGCAGCAGCTACCATTTAGACTAGTATCAATTCGTCTATACATCTAATGGGTCCAAATATGTATACTCTGATCTATCATCTATATTTGTACAGGAGCCCTAAATTGCGTATACGCTTTTGTATTATCATGCAGTACAATTTGTTCTAACTCACCATGACACAAATAAACAGGCATCACATAAGTGACTATAGCACTATAAATAAAGCAATGAAGTACTGCCATTCATTCACCTTTGACAATTAAACCATCAAGAATTGGGTTCCTCTGCCTATACGCTCTGCCAGAGAGAAAGACAAGGATCAGGATCAACTGCAACAGAAACAGGGGATCTCTGACTCTCTGTACGTATGTACATGTCTTCTTAGGTAGCTTGCCCGAAAAGATTGTAGCTGTAATTAAGCCCAGTAGGTGGCGTTCCGTATTTGCCAGCGCTCGCCAAAGCAAGCATTCGTTCTGGCAAAGGATAGATCGATCGGTGTTTTATCGGAATTGAGATCATCTACACTGCTGTTCACTGAAAGATGAATCAGAAATATATGTGGTATATACGTTAGAGGATAGTATTGTAGGGGCAGTAGTGCAGATAATCCACGTCTATTTTTTTTCCCGAAGAAAGTTGTAAAGTGTGTACTCTGAATTTGTGTTTGCAGGCACAAGTGCACAACCCACAGTTCTTGGTTGACATCACTAGCTTAATTACTGTGATCTATTTAGCTCTCCATTTTCACTCCAGTTTGTCGTTGCAACCAGCGGTCTACAGAGAGATGGAAGCTTGAAGGCTTATTATTTCGCTGAAATTAAGTATTATCTCTGTATTTTAGATGATATCATTGACATTTCGACACATTTAATCATCATCTTGTTCAAAAATTTTGTACAAATATGTGAACATATAAGTTATATTAAAATATATTTAGGAATAAGTTCAATCGCAACAAAATAAATAACAATGATGTAAATTTTTTAAATAAGACAAATAATTAAACATGTGATAAAAATGTCAACGACAACATCTATTTGAGAAACAAAGGAAGTATAAGCAAAACAATTTATTATTGATTAAAAATAAATTATAAATAAAACTTTTACATATATATTCTTATCGATAAAAAATATGATAAAAAATTCTAAAATTATTTCAAAAAGATCATGACATGATGTCTCCATAGGCTAATACGGCAACATGACGTAGTACTTGCTGGCCAAAGATTGACGCGAGGGGGAGAGAGGTTTGGGACAAGAAAAATCGAGTGGGCCGGCCAGGGATGCATGCATGGGCCTTGCAGAATAGAGGAAACGCGACAACCCGTAGTAGCATGGACCCGGTACGCGCACGAACGTAACGTACGTACGCACATCGATCGATCGCTCACACGCCGTCCGTCGCACGTACGACCACTACCCCCTCCTCATCGGGATACATGATCGAAGCGTGCAACATACGTGTGTGGGTCGCTCATGTGCACGTCGCCCGTGCCATCAATACGCCGGGGACCTGCCCGGCCGCGCGACATGTCACGTACGGCAAAGTGCACGTACTAATATTACCTCCGTCATAATATAACTACATTTGGTAGATTTCTGCGTCTAATATTTAACATTCGTTTTTTAAACAAAATATTTTTTAAAAATAGCCAGATAAAGTATCATTTATATTTTGTCATTTAATAAAAAAAATACTAATTATAAATTTTTTTTAAATAAGACGGATAGTCAAATACTGAACATAAATGATAAAAAATACCATGGGAGAGAGAGATATTACTATGTATACATCTGCCACTCACTGCCTTGCTATACATGCTCTGCGTACGTACACGTCGTAGCAGCGGTGCCCCTGTCTTAAACACGAGGAGGAGAGAGTTCGTACTACGCATGTACGACTGTACGCCGTCAGGCACTTTCACGCGTACGTACACAGCTGCATGTCAGGAGAGCAAAACGTACGTCAGGTTAAACAAGATTGCATTGCCGTCATTACCGAGGTTGATTTCCTCGGTCGTTATTGGATCGTTTATTCTTTTGTACTAGTACAAAACTGTACCACGCCTTGCAGCTAGTGATCGATCGATCACGTAGTCACATGCGTGTCTAACTGTCAACTTGGATGAGTATTCACTGTACGATCAGCACGTCCGTGCGTTCCCGAAGACGACGATCGATGTGATTCCCCAACCACCGCCCGCTGGAGCGAGCATGCATGCCCATCGCGGCTGAGATGACTTGGTCCAGTGGCAAGCTAGCTAGCTAGCCTGCAGCCTCCTTTTCTGTGTGTTCTTTTCTCTTGTTCTACTGTGTGTACGTACTGTGTGCTCTGTTTCCGTTTACGATAAATTAGGTGGTGTTTAGATTGAGAAAATTTTTAGAAGAAGTGTCACATTAAATGTTTGATTGGATGTCGGAAGGGATTTTTGGACACGAATGAAAAAATGAATTTCACGGCTAGGCTAGAAACTGCGAGACGAATCTTTTGAGCCTAATTAATCCGTTATTAGCACATGTTATTTAATGTAGAACTTATGGCTAATCATGGGCTAATTAGGCTCAAAAGATTTGTCTCAAGATTTCTTCCATAACTGCGGAATTAGTTTTTTGGTTCACCTATGTTTAATGGTTTATTTAGGTGTCTAAAAATTCGATGTGATGTTTATAGAAAAAAAATTAGGAACTAAACAAGGCCTTAGTCGCGAGCCATTCTCCGGCCGCTTGCGTTAACCGGAAGCGAAATGGTATAGCTTTGTACGTGCGAGGCATATTCAAGCTGATGAGCTAGCTAGCTTGCTGCGTGACTAGGTATATCCGGTACGTATTCGTAATGCTCGTCCATCGGATGGCAAATGTCCGGTCTTCAGAAACGGCAGTACGTAGAAACTGCTCCATGTGCACAAAGTAACGGCAAACGTAGCTCTTGCTGCACTTGTAAGCGAAGCTACGGAAATGAATGCTGAAGGCTACTCCCTTCGTTGTAAAATATAAATATTTTTATAATTCAAATTATATATTAAAAGATAGGTATTTTTTTATGCTATTTATAGTACCATGTGTCATATGAATCACTTATTATTCAAAATTCTTCCTATCCTATCCATACATATTCTCCTATCCCCATTTATTTCTCATTCATTAAGAAGCATAATGTTTCTCAACCTTAATCTCTGATAAATAACCTATAGATGATTATAAATCTAGAAGAAAAACAAAAATGCAGGTACATAATCATCATGAAAGAGAATGCAGTTTCTTTTTATTGCACTGGACACAATTAAGATGCTCTCCGTTAAAGATGATACGTGCATGTACGGTGTACAGCTTCACGTGTGATGCGCCTCCATGGACTTTCGGAGTAGAGGTCATCTGAAGTAACGGTGCAGAATCAATCCCCCGCCGTACATGGAGTAGGAGAAAAGAAGCAAAAAATAGTGCAGAGTTGTTCAGTGTTGTTGTACTACTGCTACTTAACTAGTCGTCCAAGAAGCCGAGAGGGATGGAGTCAATGGAGTTGATACCGAAAGAGTTGCAGCAGAGATTATAGAAGGGCGGGTCAATGCTTACATTTCGTAACCTTTCCAGTTCATGGATACAAGATTCGAGCATGTCACCTTTTAAATTTCATCTTTTGAAACGTGATGAGCTTGAACACCGATTTAACCAGATTCGCATCCTATCCTTGCCCAATCAAACCTACTACTACATATAATTAACCCGGGGAGTAAAACGATTTTTTTTGTCAAGAACTAACTGACGAGACCTGCCTGATCGGTCAAATACTAGTCAGGAGGCAAGAACAACTTTTACCTGCTCAAACGAACGGCCACAAACCAGTCGTTTTGAAACCGGTTCCGCTAGCTTACGTTACGACGCCCGTCGTCGACTCGTCGGTCGCTGTCCGCCACTCGCGTCGCTTTTACAGAGTGGGGGACGAGGGATATCGCCCCGCGCGTTGCAGCATCCGCATTCCGTTAGCCGGCAAGGCGGCACCCCCCCCCCCCCCCCCCCCCCCCCCCCCCCCCCCCCCGGCACCGGGAAGGAGACAAGCCGAATCCCCGAGCCGATATCGCCGCCCACGTCGCCACTCGCCACGCCACGGACGCGCGATCGGTTCGTTGCGTTCGCTTCGGATGGGCCGAAACGACTTTGAAGTTGGAATAGTGGAAGGCGATTAAAAATCAAAAGAGCACGCTCTGGTTGCCGGAAAAGGCGTCGGCTTGCGGCCCGATGCTCGGCGGCGAACGGTCACTTGGGCTAAGAGATGTCTACTCGTTCTCTTCCAAAACAAAACAATTTTTTTACTTTTGAGAAATTTATGATCATGTCATTATGATTTTACAAAGGTAGAAATATGACACTGCTATCTCAATAATATACGAGATTCACATGAATTAATGACACGTGGACCAAGATAACATATCTACGATTTTCCAAATTTATAATGGCATCCTTGTAATTTTTCCTTTACTTTTTACCTATAATGTTTGACTCTTCGTCTTATTTAAAAAAATTTTACGATCAATATTTTTATTTTTATTAGATGATAAATCATGAATAGTACTTTACGTGTAACTAATTTTTTTTATTTCTTAAAGTTTTTTCAAATAAGGCAGAAGATCAAATGCTGGACATGCTGAAAGATTGGTTTTATTTTAGAATGGAGAAAGTACGTGTCTTTTCGCTTATATTATAAGAAAAATTTAAAAATTTAATATTAAATCTTAAGTTCATTATAATTTTTTACCGGAGTTTATTTTATAGTCTTAGCTTTTAAATCGCTAAAAAACACATATAAATTATTATTTATTTAAAATATATTATTTATATTTTTTAATAAAACACCTAAACAATAACCCGCACGAGCTCCACGAGGAGGTGCTGCGTTTCTTAATACCCGTGTGGGATGGGCAGAGTCCGACAAAGTCGTGGCTTGCTCTGTAGCTAATGGACGTTGCCACAGATATCTATTGTTATGAGATATTTTTGGTTTTACTTATATTCGTAACATACACATAAATCTATATTAACTATAAAATATATATTTTTATAGATTAATAAAATAATAGAACATCTTATACGCTGAAACGAAAAGGATAGTACGCTATTGAGTTACAATCTGCTTCAATTGAATCAAAACAAACACAACAGTTGGGCAAAGTATTGAACCAATAATAGACACTGGCATCTGTTTTTCTTTTTCTCGGATGGATTTCAACCAAACTGAGCTCAACGTCAAATTACATTCAGGAGAATCAACTAACCCATCTACATGGCTAGGATCTACGGGGCTACGAGTAACAATGAAAAATCCTGCAAACAATACCTCTAGTTTGTGATGCTAGACAATATTAGCCATTTTTTTTACACATGTTACTGTACATTCGTATCAATCCATCCTTGACGACGAGGAACTGAAAACCCTTGGCATAAAAAAAAAACAATATTAATGAACAGCTCTGGAGGAATGGGCCAAGATTTTAGGGAAAGCCCGTATTTGAGTTTCAAAACCTTGGTAAGATCCTACAGGTTTACAACATTCCACATCCAGTGGATGTAATGAATGAGAACAAAGAATCGAAAGAATATGTAAGCTGTTAACGCAACTACTATTTGACAGGATTGAACCTCAGGCTTTATACAATTGTGGCTTGACAAATGGCACACAATATCTTTAGATAAGAACCTTGCTCCGTAGCGACTTCCTTATGGATGGATAGAAACTTCATGTTGAACCATGACCTGACATCTGCTTCTCTCTGGGAGGTATCTTGAGCAAATTCTTCATCGTATCATATGCAGTAAAACCAATAGCAACAGAGGGTACCACCTATAAAAAGCAATAATATTTCAGAATCGCCAATCTGACTAACTCAACACATTTATGCAAGTACAACTATATACTCCTGAATGTACGACACCATCCAACAAGGTTTTCAACTGAAACGGCCATGGACAAATAGTCCCCCTAAAGAAAGAAAGTTGAATAACCATACAATCGAGTGCTTGCCAATGGTAAATCATAGAATTGCTCATATCTAAAACAAGAAAGTTGAAGACAAGCATGTGATTCAGTGTTGTATAACTGAAAGGAGCCAAGGAAAATTACGTTCAAGAAGAAAAAAATGTCTGCAGAAGTTTATACATGGCACTAGAAATATTCGCACAGTTCAGTGGAATGAAATATAAACACGGTGGAATGAAATAAAAATGTGAAACTTTTCAGTGGAATGAAATATAAACACAAATTACTAGCACGTCACCTGACGCCAGATTAGGGTGCAGAACATTGCCAGAATTATTATGAACTACCAAAGTTTCAGAGGCAAAGCAAGCACAAGAATGCTTTTTTTTTTGCTTGGGTGTAAAGGTTCGGAGTTTAAGGTCTAACAGCTAATAAGACAGCAAGTATTATCACTTGTGTCTAGTCAGTGAAATAGGTCATGTACTTATGTTCTGGTTGTTTGAAATGCCATTGGACCTATCATTCTTGATTATTTGACTAATATCATCTCTTTCAGCAATTCCGAATGTACATAAGCACCTATGTATATTTTATTATAATTAAAGCATAGAAGGGGAAACCAATAATTATCCACAGGACTACCTTGATGTAATTGAGGCTCAAGCCAGCAAACAATTGCCTCCATCCTTGTGTTTGTTTGATAACCATAAGACCCTGGAATGTACCCCTTATCTGTGGGGCACCAAATTGATCACGGTATTGCTGACTCTGAACCTACAAAATACAAGCAGATGCGAAGATGATAAATACTTGAGGAACAGTTTTCAAGAAAAGTAAAAAAAGGATACACCAGAAAAGGATGTCATAAATGGAATACCTGCATCTGCCTCCTGACAACATCTAGTGGGTAAGTTAGAGTTTGCCCAAATAATCCAGCAGCAGCACCACAAGACAATTTCAATGTGACAGAATTTTTATAATCTTCAGGTACATGTACCTTCAGCCCTTCGTATATGTAGAATTTAAGACCAGCATAAGGAAGTATTCCCATGAGCGTTGGACCTTAACACAAATAGTTCAGATGGAGGTCTCAGCAAAACTATTACAGTGATGGAGGTACTGAGAATACTGATACTCAAGTCCAAAGCAAAGCAGGAATCTTTTACCAGTTATGTATTGGTAGAGCTGGTAATAGGAATAGTAGATGGGGCATAACTTTACTTGCAGCTGTTAGTTGGTCGCTCTGGAATACTAGGAATGATATGATTTTTAGGAAAAAAATAGTCTCTTCTCCTGTGACAATTATTTTTCGGATTATTTGTCTTCTAAGGAATTGGAGGACTCTTCTGAAAAGCAAGGAGGAGGCTATGCTGGATCAGGCGATTGAAAAACTTCAGGATAGCGTATCGCAGCTAGCTCAAGCCAGAGGGAGAGTTGGGATTGGTTAAGTCAGTGGGTTTCATGTTTTTAGTGTTTAGATCAGTAAAGTCTGTCTGTTTACTTGGGTTAGCTTTTGAAGAAGGAGGTTTGCTATGTCAGGTGTGTTGTGCCATGATGGCCTTCTTTTTTGTTTTTGGCCTGGAGGGTTGGCCTTTCTGCTGCTACAGTTTTTTGTTCCCTAGAAAACTTGTAAGCTGGTAACCCCAGCCAAAACCGTTATTCTGCTTCAGTAAAAGCAGGGCTAGAAAGCCTTTTGTCTAAAAAAAAAAAGCAAAGCAGGAATATATAGATAAAACAGTTTTCAGTTCAAGAGAATTTTATGGTGCTTGAGTAACCGGTTAGACATATCTAAGTCTGCATACCTACTCCACGATAGAGAGCTCGCACTCCACCTTCTGAATAAACACCTTTAAAAACATCCTTTATTCCTCCATATTTTGGTTGAGATCTTGCCCTCTTCAAACCACTACTGATTTGGTCTGAACTATTGACCTTTAAGCAAAACAAAACAAAACAAGCTTATCACATCACAATGAAAAGCAAAAGGAGAATCCACAATATAAGTAGAACACTAATACAACACCAAATTGCTTATCCAAATGTGTCGGGAAATTTACTCTCAAGAGATTACTGATAGACAATTCACAATCTAGGTAGCACCTTTTCATGGCAACATAACGTGATATTCCTTCTGCTCAGAAGTAGATGTTGTTTTCTTGTAAGAGCACCATCTACTACTTCAGCCATAAATCTATACATTTTCTTTGCCAAAAAAGGGTAACATGGGAGTATTTTACTACTTTAAATTAATCTATTATTACTATTTTAGGTTTTCCATATGAGCAATCCAGAAGCATTACATAAACTCGATTGCACACGAATGATGGCAAGCTAATGAAGTCTTAAAAAACAGGACTACTGCAGCTTACAAGTCAAACTGTAATGCAGCTGCAGTTATGCTGACAGTCCATTTCATTGATATTACACTATGGTTTGTCAACTGCAATGAAGTGGAAATGCACAAGCACGGAAGTAGCCTGTAGCCTAGAATGGAAAGTGAGCAACGGGAAGTGTAGACCTAAGGCCAAAGAAAGCAATACTAGGTTTTGCATTGCAATACCTGGAAGGCAAGTTTAGTCCTGGCCAGATCCAAGGGATAAGTACACAAAACTGCGGTTCCTCCAGATGCTGATCCCGCTAAAAGGTCTACTAAGGGTCCTGACCCAAGTGAGGGGCAGTTGTTCAAGATCCAACACCTGTATCGCTCATACGCCATATAATGTAATGCAGCATAAGGAACAATTCTTAATACACTAGCACCATTTCCCCTGAAAGTAGCACCAAGGTATGGTTAGTGAATAATGTTATATACTGCTGGTGTCTTAGTATTGTAAATAAGTTGAATTGTCACATACTTGTAAAAGCCCAAAACTCCATCATGCTGTCTCAATTTCTTCAATGATTTGACAACACCAAGAGAACTGAACTCATTTGTTCTAGTCTATAAAAGCAGAATCAGAAGTAAGCATATGTTAGGCATGGTGATAATCTCATAATAACATGAGGTGCAAACTGGATGTTTCAAACAAATCGTATGTAGCAGGTCTACAAGGTCAACAGAATCAGGATATGTGAAATTTCTGGAAGTGAACATTTGTAATTATCATTGTAATGATGTCTATGATACTACAAAATGCATATTAGTATTCAAGAAAATGCATGTGGGACAAAAAGCGGCAGGAGTTATATGGATTTTATTGAAGCTGAGATTTTTGAAAGCTGATGATTTCCTTTCCGCCTACGTCCCAACTCTACAAATGGCAAATGGATAGGTGCGACACATACTGAGGTGCAACACATGTTGAGTGGAGTAAGGTGTGCTTACTAACAGAACGGGGAAGAGAATGTTTATGGTCTAGAATCTAGACAGGTACCTAGTGGAATCCTATTTGTTGCAACTCTTTACAAGCGTTTTGTGGCAAGGTCCCTTAACTCCATCAATCCTCACAGAGTTAGGTGCAGGCACTACCTTCTTGATCGACATTTTCAGTTCAGCTGAGGCACATCCTTCTAAACGTTAAGAGTGATTTTATGGTACTTGAGATAGCGTGACGTGGCACACTTTTTACTATATTTGTCGTAAAAGTCCCAAATAAACATTGTATTATCTCAGGCTACAAAAAGTGATCATGAGATCATCCTATTAACAAAGTTACACCGGAGATCCTGAAACGAACCAATTCCTACAGCTGCCTGCGGCCGACAATCACACTAAAAGAACTAAATAATTGCTCAAACACCTACCACTGAATTGTAATCCCAAGCGGTTTGTTTGTCCACATGTGCCCACTCCAGCCACGCAACGAGATCATAAACCGACGAGCACTAACCAATACTCGAGTATATTAGCTACAAGCATGACAGCAGGAAGAGCGGACGAACCTGCAGCAATATCTTGAGGCGCTCGAGCGGCGCGATGGCGGTCTTGGAGAAGGCGCCGGCGACGCCGCCGGCGATCATCTCCTTGGCGAAGACGGGCACCAGGTCGAGCGCGCAGAGGTCGACCCCAGCCGCTGCCACGGCCGCCGAACCCTGCGAGGGGGTGCCCATCCCGCCGACGCGCTCCTCTCATCCAAATCCAGCGCCCACCCGCGCGAAGAATCTCCCCCCACCCACAGCCACAAGGGGGTGGGAACCCGGAGCCCGAAGGATCTCACCGGACGCCGGCCCGGTCAGCCCCTCCTCCGGCCTCCGCCGCCGCCGCCGGATTTGACCGCCGCGACGACCCGCGCGGGAAGGAATGGGCCGCGGTTTCTTGCGCGTATCCCCTTCTTCCTTCGAGAATCGGGATAACAGACAATAGAGAGGGAGAGGGGCGGTGACCGCTGCGGGCGGGCGGCGAGTAAAATATGCGGGAGAATCTTCGTGGCTGCTCCCTCGAATATCATTTGGAGTTTGCCAGGAACGCTGGAGCGTTGATGCGACGCAGATTGAAGCCGAAGCTGACATGTCTCGTATCGCTGGCGGGCTTTCAGATCAGATATTGACGTTCCAGATTTTTTTTTCCCTGATATTTAGGTCTTGTTCAGTTTAAAAATCTTTTTAAAAACGTTACATTGGATATACGGACACATATTTAAGTATTAAATATAATCTAATTATAAAATAAATTATAGATTTCGCCAAGAAACCGCGAGACAAATCTTTTGAGCCTAATTAATCCTTTATTAGCATGTAGGTTATCGTAGCACTTATGACTAATCACGTATTAATTACGCTCAAAAGATTCGTCTTATGATTTTTACCATAACTGTGTAATTAGTTTAAATGTTCATGTATATTTAATGCTCCATTTAGATATCCAAAAATTCTATTTAATGTTTTTGAGAAAACTTTTTAAGACCTAAACGGCCTTACACAGGTACTCATATGGTTACACAAATTTTGTGCAAAAATTGAAGTGTAGCACGTAACTGGCATGTTCAAACACCGGGTTGTACCGAGCTTCAGAGCAGGTATAATATAGTAAGCCAACTATAAACATATTTTAAAGAGATAAAAGTGGAGAGAGATAAGAGTAGAGAGACAAGAGAATCAGTTACTAATTTTTGGCTAACTACAGTACATGCTCCAAGACTTCATGTGTGTATAACATGTAGGACTATATATTAATGTTTTATAGACAACTATTATATAAATTAACTATTATATTAACTATAGATAAATTGCAGCCAGTAGTCAACTATACTATTGAACTTGCTCTTACGCCAGGCCATAAAACATGAAATTAAATCCCAGGGCTGAAAAACGGTCTGAGCCCAACAACTAAAAAATAAAGTCCAGGCCCTCCGGTCTTTCTCTGAGCTTTTGTTTTGTCTTGGGGGGTAAGAAGGTGGTGTTTAGTTCTCTAAATTTTTTTCCAAAAACATCATATTAAATCTTTGGACACCTAAATAAAACATTAAATATAGATAAACTAAAAAACTAATTGCACAGTTACTGAAGAAATTTTAAGACGAATCTTTTAAGCCTAATTAGAAAGTGATTAGTCATAAGTGCTACAGTAATGCTAATGACGGATTAATTAGGCTCAAAAAAATTCGTCTTGCGGTTTCCAGCCGGAATCTAAAATTTATTTTGTAATTAGACTACGTTTAATACTCAAATATGTATTAAAAACTTGATGTGATGTTTTTACAAATTTTTTTACAAACTAAACACCACCTAAATTTTTAAGTTTTTTCGAGCTTTCGGGCTTCCGCTAGTCCTGAGCCTAGCCTAGTGCATAATCAGGTTAGGCTTGGACTTGTTGGGTCTACCGGATGGTTCAAATCGCCCTAGTTTAAATAGGCTTACACATAGCAAAGAACTATTTCAGAATTTTTAAATTTTTTTTTCAAAAATATCACATCGAATTTTTTGACACCTAAATAAGTATTTAATAGAGATAAACTAAAAAACTAATTGTGCAGTTACGGAAAAATGTTGAGACGAATCTTTTGAGCCTAATTAGTTTATGATTAGCCATAAGTGCTACAATAATCAACATGTGCTAATGACGGATTAATTAAGCTCAAAAGATTCTTCTCGTAGTTTCTAGGCTAGCTGTGAAACTCGTTTTTTCATTCGTGTCCGAAAACTCCTTTCGACATTCGGTTAAACATTTGACGTGACACTTCTCCCAAAAATTTTCTCAATCTAAGGTGGTGCTTAGATACGGAAAACGTAGTAATAGATTAGTACATGATTAATTAATTATTAATTATTTAAAAAAATATAAAATAAATTAATATGATTTTTTAAAACAACTTTCCTATAGAATTTTTTTAAAAAAAATATACCATTTAGCCGTTCGGGAAGCGTGTGCATAGAAAACGAGAGAGGTACTTACCATGTGTACTCAATTCCCGTGACTTTATTTTTATTTATCATTTAAGTTATATGCTTTTAATAACATTCCACCAAGGTAACAAATATTTATTAACTTTTCTCTAATTATTATGAGTTATCTTTCAATTTTCCTTTTCATTGTTAGGTTGATGGACGCCCTATGCCCACCTGACATATTTTGAGAGATGGAGGGGAACATTTCGAGCAGATCATATAGATTGGAGATGTCGTTTCCGCCAAGCGTCGTCACCATCCACAATCTCCGTCAACCCTAACCCCACCGCCATCACACAGTGTTGGAAGCGGCGATAGATCCTGACCATATATGTGTCTTCTCCGCCTCTTCCATATCGTCCTTGGTGATGCCCGTTGTTCATACTCCTGCTAATGATCCTATTGCTACCTGCAGCTTGCGGGGATTTCTCCCATTAGTCGGTACCCCTCGTTGTCTCAGTTACTAGGTGGCAGACTGATGCACGTGACGACAAAGGGTGCATAGCAATGGCACCATCATCCAATTTATCATGCTCACTTTGTTCCCTTTCCTCTCTCAAAATATGTCAAGTGGGCTTAGGGGTAATATCATCCGGTAATATCATCCCATCAACCTTACAATGAAAAAAATAAAAGAAATTCTATAGATAGAAAAAAGTTAATAAAATGGTACCGAATCAAATAATTCATAACCCCAGTGACACGTTATCAAAGACATACAGATTTAAGGGTAAGAAAGTAAAGCCGTATAAATTGAGTGTTATATTATAAAGTTGTATTAGCAATGGCACCATCATCCATCGAGTCTCTTCCATGGACGAGGTGCTTCTTTCCCTTCTATCTCCCCCGTCTCTCCACGGACCCCTTCTTTTCTCCTCTAAACCACATATCTAGAGCTATTGTCTTTTTTTTTTTTATCTCATCTACATTGACTTGAGTTTGATGATCCAACTTTATGTCCATTCTTTTTAGTTGTTTGGGCTAAGGTACTCCTTTAATTTCGTTAGCATGTTTTCAAAAAGCTAAATATTATTTTGTGCAAAAACTTTTAATATGGAAGTCATATTTTAAAATGAAATAAATACATTTGTCATATTGTAATATTTTTTACTCAATTAATCATATGTTAATTATATTTATCGTTTTACATTCTTGTACTCCCCTGTCCCAGTATAAACTGACTTCTAGGGGAGGGATTGTGTCCAAAATATAATTTCACTCAAAAAACTAGGCAATTGAATGAGTATTGTGTGATGGGTCGTACACGCCATTGTGGGTGGCTGAGAAAGCCTTATCACCTCCCTCCTCCTTTCTCTCTCGTTTCTTTCCTCTTTGATTGCAGAGTTCGGTGACGACAAGATGCAGCCCTACTGACGCCTCTCGACCGCGTCAACCCATCCTAGAAGCTCCTTATTGAGATTTGCTCCTCTCGTTGGCTCCTCTCTTCCTCCTGACCCTCTCGCTGACTCTTCCTCACCAATGATTCCCAACGGCGGTGGGGGCATCAGTGGAGGCGCGTTTCACAGGAGGCACAGAGGGGTGTCGGTGGCAATATCGAGGGCGACAGTGGAGATGGGCCACCAACGATGGCGGCAAAGTTCAACGAGGTCGGCCGCTACCAGGCTGCCAGCACATGCCTACTAGGCTACGATGGTGCGAGAAGTTGGAGAGGTCACAACTTCGATGGCCATGGATCCCGCCAAAGCGAGGTCACCGTCTTCATGCTGTAGATCTCCGACGAGATAATTGGAGTGTGTGCCACCGTGCCGGCCATCCTCCCCGGCTTAATTGGTAAGGTCGGGATGTATCATGGATATCATCAATATGGACTTTATCGTTGAGCTGAAGTAAATTCTCTCCACCCCTCTTCATTTTTGCTGGCAAGTGCAGATATAATAAGGCAACGGTTAACTTTTGCAGAACAATGAAGCGAAGGCAATCCAGTGGTTCATTTGATTGATTTATACGCCATGGGTTGACTAGAGTGGCTAGTGTTTGTATGTTTGCTGCTCAAAAAGTGAGAGGCTGTTACGTTGTATTCAATTTAAAGCGAGAGACTGTGTATGACTTGTTTTATGTATGGTAGTGTACCCAATGGGTTGACTAGAGTGGCTAGTGTTTGTATGTTTGCTGCTCAAAAAGTGAGAGGCTGTTACGTTTTATTCAATTTAAAGCGAGAGACTGTGTATGACTTGTTTTATGTGTGGTAGTGTACCTCTATTTGTTTATTCACTTGCCATTTGTTTTTAGAAAAATTATACTCTTGCAATGATTAGTTGCACTCTTGTAATGACATTTTGGTCCATTCTTGTTACTACTTTTTCCCCTAAAATAAGTTTATTTTTCAGTTTGTAGATATGTTTGGCTCTTCGTCTTATTTGAATTTTTCCAATTAATATTTTTATTGGTATTAAGTTACTACCTCCGTTTCATAATATAAGATGCTTGACTTTTTTCGGTTCAATATTTTATCATTCATCTTATTTAAAAATTTAGTACAAATATAAAAAATGACAAGTCGTGCTTAAAGTTCTTTTGATAATAAAGTTACTCACAAGCAAAATAAATGATATTTCCATAATTTTTTGTATAAGACAATGGTCAAACATTACGAGCAAAAAAATCAAATATCTTACATTATGAAACGGTGAGAGTATAAAATATAAATAGTACTTTACATATGACTTTTTTAAAATGTTTTTTCTAAAATTTTTTAAATAAGATGAACGATCAAACATTGGACACATAAATTAAAAAGTGAAGTCATTTTTGAACGGATGTAATACTAAATTTATATTGGGAACCTAGGAATCAATTTATACACGGACTCGCCTGATATGCGCATCAAGCCGGCGCGGTGGATCCAGCACGCTGCACGCAACATTCAACGTCCACAACCGCGCACGGTCGCGCGGTCGCGCCAAACCGCAGGTAGTTCTTCCTGCCCCCTACTTTCCGGTTCCACGCACATACGCTGCCAGTACGGTACGGTCGTGCGCCGAACCCACCGCACCCGCCGTGCCGTTGCCGCGCCCACCGGTTTCTCGTGATCGCGGGCATCCATCAATACCTCCAGTACGCCCCCCACAAGCACACACGAGCTTAGCGCGACGTCCGCGCACGAGGGCACGCGCCAAGTCACCCAGCTTAGGTGAGCCAACACCTCTCCCCGCTCGCGCCCAGTCCCAGCCACGATTCCACCAAAAACTGCAGGCCTGCAACGCTGCAACGGACGCACCGGGCGGTCCTCGTCATCTCGTTTTACAGAAAAGAACAGCAAGCCACCAAACAAGACACAAAAGCGAGCAAACGCCACGAGTTCAAAATCCCGAGCCGGGCTCTGCAAAGGGGCCAAAACTCTCCGGATCCCGACACGCCCCCGCCGCGGCCCCACGCATCACAGAGAGCCTTCTTCTTTCTCGAAGCCCGACGAAACGACTGCAAAAGGAGACAGCGCGTGACGGCGTGTTGGCCGCGAATGCCGGCCGCCGCGCCTTTTTCCACAACCACCACCCAGCCCGCTGGCCACTGACAGGGTGGGTCCCCCTCATCCCGCTTAGCTCGTCCCCGTTTCAAAATTTGAAAACCACGCCACCGCCGCCGTGGCAGGAACGGCTCCCTCTCCCTCTCCACCCCCGCCTCGTGACTCGTAACCGAAGCGAGCGCCGCGCGCAACGGCCAGCACACGTCAAGTCGGTCTACTAGCCTCGCGTTTCCCGATCCCTCCCACTCCTCCACTCCCATTTCGCACGCCTCGTGCCCACGTTCGTCGAGGGAGACGGGGGGGCAGCGCTCCGCTGATCGGGGCTGGATGGGGGCGTCGGGGAAGTGGATCAGGACGCTGGTGGGGCTGAGGCCGGCGGCGGAGAGGGCGAGGGCCGGCGCGGGGAAGGGGCGGAGGTGGAGCAGGCTGTGGCGGAGCTCGTCGTCGCAGAGGAGCACCGGGAACGCGTCGGCGTCGGAGGTGCCCTCCGAGACGTCGTCCTCCGCCGACGCGCTCAGCTCCGTCGTCGCGGCCGTCGTCCGCGCGCCGCCCAGGGACTTCCGCCTCATCAGGCAGGAGTGGGCCGCCGTCCGCATCCAGACCGCCTTCCGCGCCTTCCTGGTGGAACACCGCCGCCCACTCGCCTCGCTGAAATTTCGGTCAGAGATCAACGACGGCCTTTTGATTGCTTTCTTGTGGTGGATGCCCTGTGCAGGCGAGGCGCGCGTTGAGGGCGCTGCGAGGGATCGTACGGCTGCAAGCGCTGGTGCGCGGCCGCCGCGTGCGCAAGCAGCTGGCTGTCACGCTCAAGTGCATGCAGGCGCTCGTCCGGGTGCAGGCTCGCGCACGGGATCGTCGAGCCAGGATCTCCGCGGACGGCCTCGACGCGCAGGACATGCTTGACGAGCGCAGCAGCGGTCGCGTTGATCCTGTCAAGGAAGCCGAGGTATGCGGTGGCACACTTCTGCAAGTAGTACATATTAGTAACAGATTGACAAGCGAATTTCGCGATGCACGATTGCGCTTTGTTTTGTGCATATTGAATTGAGTTAGTCTGTAGTTTGCATCACACGCGCATTCTGTCTTATACATATCTGCTGGAACTGAAGAATTATACGTTGAACGCCCTAGGTTTGTAGGGATCGCTTGCGAGATTTTCTTTATCGACACTTGGGAAAAGTAAAATTAGGACATATCGCACAGTTTATACCGGGCTGGTCCTTACTAGTTTTATCCTGTTCCTGTAAGAGTGTGGTAGGCCGTAGTCTAATTGCCCGGTAGAGATTTTCTTAAGCATTTCGCGTAGAAAAACTTAACTTCCTCGTGCAAAACCAAACATAATTTTGGATGTGACATTCGTATATTTGGATGGTATTGTTCACATTGCAGGCAGGGTGGTGTGATAGTCAAGGCACTGCTGACGATGTAAGATCAAAGATACACATGAGGCATGAGGGTGCAATCAAGAGAGAAAGGGCACTTTCTTATGCTCTTTCCCACCAGGTACATATCGCAACAATAATCTGTTATCTGTGTATTGATTTACAAAACTTGATATCTTTCCTTCTGAGAGACAGTGACATTTATTTATTATTTTTTTTTTTTGCAGAGGTGTTCAAACCACGGTGGGAGGCCTAGCTCTCCCGCTGTATCTCTCAGGCACCATGGCAATGGGGCTAACAGGAGCAACAATAGTTGGAGCTATTTGGAAGGGTGGATGGCCACAAAACCTTGGGAGAGCCGACTGATGGAGCAAACCAATACTGAAAACTCCACCAATTCGCGATGTTCAGAGAGCGTCGAGGAAATTAACCTGGCTGGTCCGAAACTTTCGGATGCAAGCTCAGTCAAGATCAGAAGGAACAATGTTACAACAAGGGTGGTAGCAAAGCCTCCCTCCATGATCTCGGCTACCTCTTCTGATTTCGTGTACGACGAGAGCTCGCCATCTACATCTTCTGTTACTCCAATGTCTGGCACCAATACCTTAGCAACAGAGAGAAGATCTGATTGTGGTCAGGTTGGTGGTCCGAACTACATGAGCATGACCAAATCGGCCAAAGCAAGGCAGGGTGGTTATGGCTCTCAGAAGCCACCCCTTCAAAGGCAAAAGTCTGGTGATCTCCTCCATCACAGCAGGACGGCATTCTCTTCGATAGATGTTCAAAGCACTGCTGGCTCGGAGGTCTCGGTTACTTCAAAGAGGTTAAACAGTCTGACCCTGAAAAGTCGAGTCGCAAGAAGTTTAGACAAGGAGAATGAGAGACAACAAAGTTCCTTGCTTTAGGATACGCGCCCTAATTAATTAGGCCCTTAAGATATAATTAGTACCTTGAGATATTTTAGCGAAGTATTTGGTGCTTACCTGTACGTATCTGCTGATTTCAATGCCTCATTGCTTATTTTTATATTTATATTAGTGGTGTACAAATGTGAAACTAGCCAAATGTTGACTGTTATGTCTATCTTCCGCATTGTAAAATCTTGGGCTTATAAACCTCTAAAGCATTATGCATGATGGTGATAGATTATTCCGAATTCCCGAGGGTTTTGTTTGTTTGATTGTTTCAATATATTGCTGGATTGTATCGTCTATCTGAAGAGGGTTACTTGGAAAGCGTGTGGATTCATCTTTAGTGAAGCCAGACTGTTTATCGGCAATCATTTAATCACGGTTCAAAGACTTCGAGTTTTGTTCGGAGCCTTCATTCTTCATGGGTGTCCAGGGGTCTTTTGACTTTATGCCATTTTCTTCGGTGACACATTCTCAAATACCACTTTCCTAAAAAACTTTAACATTTTACCACAAAAGAAATAAATATCTTTCTTACATACCATTATTGACATAATATGTAGCTACACGACTGACACTAGATGATTTTGCTCCTCTTCTTCCATTCTTTCTCCTCGTGCACCCACTCTCTTTAGCCGATCCACATTACTGTTGTTGCTGTAAGTTCCGTCAGAGCTAAGGAGAAAGACAGCGTTCGGGAGATGAAATATGAGAGTTGTTATTCGACGTGAAAGATTAGTACATAATTAATTGATTATTAATTATAAAAAATAAAAAATAGATTAATATGATTTTTAATGTAACTTTCTAATAAAAAAATTTATAAAAGATACACCGTTTAGAAGTTCGAAAAAACGTGCGCACGAAAAAAGAGGTAATATGACTCAGTTATCCAATCCAACGAACGCGTTTAAAAAGGAGCAACAACAGCTCAAGCTCCTCTATCGTGGCCCCTTATCTATGGCTGCTCATTTCTCGTCTCTATCCCCTCTATCCCCTCCACTAGGTTGGACAAGAGAAGAAAATAAGGGCAACAAGATCATTTATCATATTAATGCTTGAGTTGACAAGCTAAAATGGCAAGAAGGAGAGAATTAGTAGATTTAGATGGCAAAAAGTTAAAGTCTTTAGGGAAGATGGAAGATGGCATTTGAGAATGAGCCAATGAAGAGAGTGGCAAATAGTCCAAAACCCCGGTGTCCAGCGTTGCCCACTACGAAGGGGTTGCTGTGCTGTTCAGAACAACAGTATGATGTGCTGTTATCCAGTGTACTCTGCACAGCTTCTGAAATTCTCAACTGATATGCGAGAGCGAGAATGGTTTGAAAGATAAAACATAAAAGGAAATCTTAAGAATTTTAAATATGCATTATATACGAGGTAAAGCCAAGCAAATGTTTGACAGCTCCAAAACAAAACGATTTCACCTTCGCTTCTATTCTCAACTACTGGTACACAAATCATGTGGAGCCAGCCACAAAGAACATTTCAACAGTATCTTCACCAATTCACCAGAGAGAAGAGTGTACATACGATAAAATTCAGCCAAATCTTGCTTCTCGCTGTAAAACCTGAAAAAAAAAGGTATTAACATAAGCTTTTTTTGTGCAAGCATTTAACATAACGTTACCATGTTTCATTGAGACTCTTTGTATAAGAAAATTATACTATTAAATACTCCTTGCTAGATTTTTCATTGCATATACTTCCATAACAAATTTGATGATACTTGCCACTCATTTAGGTTACTCGTTTGATGGTCTGATAGGTCTGGAGTAGGAATTAGCGGGGGGAAAAAGTAAAAGTGTAGAAGGCAATGAAACTTTGTAGCTATAAATATTTGGTTATGTAGTAGTCGTTGCTGAATAGGTAACTGTGTGCCCATAATATTGAATAGTTCTAAATAAAAAACAAACGCAGATATTTCCTACCTCTTCAGCAAATTTTATCAAGATAGTTGTCCTGGGCCTTTGTTGGCCTTCAATTGGCACAAAGTGGGCAGTAACTACCGCAGGAAAGCCAGCATTTTCCAGTACACCCTACAAATGTTTTAAGGAAGTGTTAGAACATTGATCTAAAAATTTGTTCTACATGAATACATATTAGGGCTAAAATCCTCACCCTTACAATTCCTGCAACAAAAGCTCCACAATTGAATGCTCCCATGTCCTTTGGCACGGAAATGAACCTGTTCATACAAGAATAGTATCACGACATAGACTTAGTACAAAACACACACACAGAACATAAAGCTTGACAAACCGGTTAACAAGAAGCTCCTTTTCACTAATCATGTATTCATCCTCATGTTCTGTTCCTTTCTCAAGTGAGTCAGCCACCTTAAAAGAAAATAATAAAGCAACTATCAGGATCAGGTGATCTAAACAATAGCACTGAAGTCAGTGATCAGAGTAAAAACACAACAAACTTATTATAACTACAAACAAGTGCAAAGTTTCTTCCATATGTAACCAAAGGAAAGTGATTTAAAAGCTGACAGCAAAAAATAATATGAGCATCTATGCTGAATTGGCTTGTGAGAAACAGCAACGGCATTACCTATTTATTATAATGTGGATGTGATAAAATGTTAAAAAAGTTGTAACCAAACAGCCTAAAGCACATTTAAGGATATCTACATATAAAGCCATACAGAAACTACAATTATTTCAAAAATATAAGAATCAACTGACTATAGTATTAAAGCTCAAGAGATCACAGATTATGGTAACATCGAGTAGGAATCAGAATTGACTGATTGGTAGAGCACAGTACCTTCCCGAACAATACTTTCCATACAGTGCTGTGTATGAACGATAATATACCCAGGAGTCGAGTCTCTCGTCTATTCCCCTAAATAAAATATTTTTTCAAACATATTTATCAAAATTTAAAAAATATAGAAAAGCAGAAGGAAGATCAAACATATATAAAAAAAAAAGAAGGTTAATGCTGTACAAATGTATTTCTTAGATAATGGATTGAAAAAAATGCATATAAAAATGCTGTAAAGATATATACAGATATCATATCAGACTTTCACAATTACAAAAGGCATTGAACATGAAGAGCCGACTTCAGTCATTGTCATTATTCAATAATTAGTTTGGAATATTAGCGCCGCAATTTATACTGAATTTATAATACAAGGTGGATTCCAGTACATCACATATTTTGCTACAACTAATATGTTTGTCATACAACAAAACTATGCAGCATGATTGCAATGCCCTTTGTAACAAAGGATGAAGGATAATTTCTATTATAGCATGTAATGCAAATTATATAAAGCAAGAAATATGGATATACCTCACTATGCATCATATTTTAGAACACCTCAATTATATAAAAAGAAGGTAAAAAGGATCACGCATCAAACCTTCTCTCTGTGACACAGAAGTTCAAGAACTCTTGCACCGACAGCATAACCGGCATCCTCCAGCCTGTGCGTAAAGAATAGAAAGATATGCTAAGACAAATGTAGGCATGCCAGAATACACACGAAAAGGTTCAGCAAAGAAATATTGTGGTCTTCATTCTGCAAAGAAGGGTAAGTTTAGTACCGTCTTAAAGGATAATGCACATTCAAATCATAACTTTGGTTTACATGGATACTCCGTTTTTTTTTCTTATTTGACACCATTGATTTTTGAATCCATGTTTGACCGTTCATCTTATTCAAAATCTTTATGCAAATATGCAGAATTATAAGTTATGTTTAAAGTTCCTTTAATAATAAATCAAATCATAACAAAATAATTAATAATTATATAATTTTTTTGAATAAGACAAATGATTTGTAGACCGAAAAGTCAACAGTATCAAATAAAAAAAATTGAGGGAGTATATTTGATCAGAATTTTAAAAGTTTGGCTAACCAAATGTTTTAGTTGAGTGAGATTAGGCATCTCAATGTCTTAACAAGCAGTTGTAAAATCTTTACTCATGTAAAATTCTGAATTAAAGACATTACTGCACAGTAAGTACCAAACACCTAGCATCTAACAATTTGTCTTTCATGGATACGGTTACAATGTGTAGTCATGATGCATGAATAACCATGAAGTTTTACCAGGTACAGTTTGAGACAAAAATGAGAAAACTACATGACATATTGACAGTAAACAATCAATTGCATATTTGTGTCTATACAATAAATTTTGATGCTCATGGTTTTTGAGGGAAAAAAAACAATGTCTCACAGTATAAACTACCTTCTTTCCAGCTCAGCAATATTATCAACTTGTGTCTGGTTGTATTGAACCAACTCTGAGAACAGGAAGGCAAATGCGCTCAAACTGACCTATCAAATACACAAAGCATTCATTAAGCATATATGGCACCAAGACAGATAAGAAACTAAATTATTAGCTGAACATGTAAAACACAAGCCGTACATCAAGAAATGCATCAACCACATCAAGAAAGCATAAAATAGTGTTTTTTTTTTCGTTTTATGTAATCCTTACCAATGAACAATTTGTCAAGAAAAGTAATTTGTTTAGAAGCAATGAACAAAATGACAACTAATAAGACCATCAGCCATAAAAAAAAATGCAACACCAGAGGAATAGCAAAAAGACATAATAGGAAATCACATCAAATTATATGATCCAAATTAGGCATTTTGTGTAGGCACATTTATCAGGAAATCTAGGCCCCAACTGTTTGAGCCGGTTGTACTGTATCATAATATGACGGTGAGCCCAACTGCTCCCCACAGGTGCATGGATATGTTGTGATGGTGTAGAAAATTTGGCCTTCCATGATGCTAAGACCAGCACTTGTTATCATTTATTAATTCCTTTTGTATCCTCCACCAGACATGAGCAATATTGTCATCCATGCCAGGTTTCTCATCCATCCCAAAATTCTCTTTTCGTTTTCAGTGCCTGCAGAACCAATTCATCAGCAAAGAGTGCCTATTTAGGGAAGGTTTTGGCACCATGTAACAAACAAATGAGATACCTGCATCTATGCAATAGAATGACAGGCTGGTAATTTGGTGATGCAAATTTGGTGGAATCGAATCATCTATCTTATGCCTCAAGTTAATTATGATTTGGTTTGTTTAAGGTGGTAGCCTATACCATCTCCTATTATGGCACCATATGTTCATATCGTGTGTTAGTTGGAAAAAAATCCATAATGTGATATCTTAGGGGCAGCACTACAAAGATCTGGTGAGCACACTGATTCCATTATGAAGCAAAAGATTAACCAAGTTTCCTTCCTCAAATATCAACTCTTCCCTGCTGCAAGATAGAAGCCTACTTCTATCTCCTACCCCAGCTACCTTTCATTCAAACCAGCAAGTGACAAACTGCTCTTGGTAGTTGATTTGGTGAGAGAAATAAGAAGATTTTATTTCGATGTTTTCAATTCCATTTTCTTCTTTGACCCACTCTTATGTGCCACACCTTTAGGGTTCAAGAATGTTTTTTCACCTGAGTTCAAAATTGTTATCCTTACTGCATAATATGAAACTGCAAAAATAATGAGAAATAACTATGTATCATGCATTTACACCCTTTCAAGTGCTGTAAGTCTGACATTCGTATATTGTGATCAGGGTAGTCTCCATGCAATAAGTAGTGCTGTCTTTGTTTTCCCAAACCTAAGTTGAACTTAAGCACGGCAGTGATAGTACGGTAGACATAGCCAATAACTAGTTAAATCTACTGACTACTCCCTTTCTAAGATTCATAGTGAGATCTAAACCTCTTAGTGGTGGATCCAGCACAAGAGTGTAGCTATGGTGGAGTTGACACATCAGAACTATGTTTATCTTACTTTTAAGTAATGAAATGAAATTATTTACACACAAACTTACTACAATATATGACAGTTATTAGAATATATGGCACTAAATGCAATCAACAACTATAATCCTAAATCTGCCATGTAGCGCCCCCCCCCCCCTTTTTTTTTAAAAAAAAAAATCCTGACACTGCCTCTGGCACTCCTCCTGTACCTAGCCTAGGCAGTCCGGGCAATCAACAATTATTCTGAAGAAATAAAGCAGTAGACTAGTGGAGATCGAGTAAAACTGCATATTTATAGCGTTCTCCTTAGACGTTTGATTCATAATTGGAGACAAGGACAAGGTAGCAATTAAACTTCTCCATGCAAAATAGTCCACTGATATATGATAACATCTAAATAAACATCCAAAGGGCCAGACTCCCAAAATCCCCTACTTGCTGACAGTATTGTTCTCATGCTGGTGCCACTTGCTGCCTGCCTCCGATGTTGTCCACACCACCAGCAGGTCAGCTAAATTGCCGGGGCCTATGAATCGATCTACAACGTATGCTTAGCTAATGGGCCACGAGCCTCGCCCAGTCGCCCCACTCGTCGAGTCGCCGCCGCTGCCATGGCTGCTTCCTTTCCTCGGCAGCTCGGGGATAAACAAGAGCGGGAACAGGGGCACAGAGGGTACTCGCGCCGTGGCGTATCCACGGCGCCCACCGTGGCAACGCCACAAGAGAAGGTCCGCCCTCTAGCGCGGATCGGGGGCCGAGCATGCACAGATCTGAGGGAGGCTCGAGATGGGGGAAGGCGGGTACCTCCTGCCTGCCGCGGCTGAGGGGCTTGTCGAGCACGTTGGCGTACTGCTTCGCCTTCCCGACGCCGATCATCTTGCCCGCCCTCGTCCGGAGCGGTAGCCGTCGGCGGTCGAGGCGGCGAGCCGGGAGAAGCGGGCGGCGCAAACTGGGCAGGCCGGCGGAGCGGAGGCGTCGAGCTCCTCTCCTTTTTCACTTTAGAAGGAGAAAGGAGTCGTGTTGGGCTCGTGCTTGTGCTGACCTGTTGGGCTTAATAGTTCAGGCCCAGTGCCTTTTTGCTAACAACGGAGATTTCTTTACACCTTCATTTTTTTTAATTAACCAGTAAAACGAAGCTAAAATGTATTTTATTTCCTAAGGCCCCTTTCGATTTACACCTTCATTTTTTTAATTAACCAGTAAAACGAAGCTAAAATGTATTTTATTTCCTAAGGCCCCTTTCGAACAAAGATGTTTGCAGGAATTTTTTTTTACCATTTAAATCGCATTTTTGGGTTATTTGGGCAAAAATATTATGAATGAGCGGCACAAAAGGGTCTATCCAAAACCCAACATATTCCTTAGGGCATAAGACAATGGTTTAGGCAGCTGCACTACGTAATTTTTTTTCATGTAATATCCACTATAGGAAAATTAATGAGATAGTTCTATAGTTAATGTATGTTAATGTATAGCAGTATATGATATTGATTTGTCTATATGACCGTCTGGTAATCAAAAGGCATCGTTCTCTTCTTCTATTTCAGTCTTTCTCTCCTCCTTTTCATATCATCATTTCTTCCAGACAATCATATCACGCTATTGTTCGTATCTGTGGGAATGATTCACTCCATTGGAAATTTAGAAGTGATGTTGGAATATGATCAACCTCTTAGAAAGTTTCATGTAACATATAGATAAATTCAAGGCAAATCAAGGAGTGAAGCACTAAATTGATGGTACATGGACCAAGGGAATTATGCCGTCTCGAAGTACTTGCATTGGATAATCCCGTCAACCCATCAATTTCAGGTATCACAAATAGTCAAATAGTACCAAGAACCAGCATCAAGCCATCAAGTAACAATATTTTTTCGACGACTGACATATTACCCGAGTGGTATAATGAAAAATTATTAAAAAATTAGCATTAACATATGTTATCAATATTATCTGTTGCACGATCCCTTAATTTATGCCTACATCTAATACCGGTATGTGGGCCCATCGATACCGTAGTCTTTTTTCCACAAGAAATAAAGAGATGGCCGGAGTGATTGATATTTTAAAACTATAGAATACATATAAAAACAAGGAGTTGGTGAGGTGAGTGGCAGATACACCACCCACCCACCATTACCAAAATTTTTTATATAAGTATAGATAAGTTGTATATAAACACATATGTATGTATTGTTACATGTATATATATGTGTATATGTGTGTATATGTTTTGGGTACAGAGTTTAATAGGAACTCTCGAGATTATTTTGAGATGATGGAAGTATTTGACTAGTCAAAGGCACGAGGGGAAGATCGCAATTTTTTTTCTTTTTTTGCCGGATCAGCCAAACTAGGCCGACCGAAATTCATTAAGATTAGGGAATGGAATGTAAAGGGTGATCAAGATCAAAACAAATCGACAGGAAGGTGTCGAGAAATGAATAGACTGAAAACACAGGAAGAAAGAAGACAGACTACCCCCGACTCAGAGCTCTTTTGGGTCTTTAGCTCTCAGCCCTCGCCACCCCCGAAGATGCTCGCCTCCTTCCAGATAACCACCTCCGCTCTGATGTTTGCCAGCTGAAGTTGACACCTGTCTCCGGATCCACTGCAGGATCGCTCAAGATCATCAAGCGCGGAGACACTGCAGACAGACAGCATCTTCCATCTGGACCTAGGGGTTTGTTTAGTTGACAAAAACTTTTACGAAAGGGGTCACATCGAACGTTTGATCGGATTTCGGAAGGGGTTTTTGAACATGAATAGAAAAACAAATTTCATATTCCGCCTGGAAACCACGAGACGAATCTTTTGAGTCTAATTAATCAGTCATTAGTAATGTTGGTTACTGTAGCACTTATGGCTAACCATGTCCTAATTAAGCTCAAAAGATTCGTCTCACGATTTTTCCCGTAACTGTGTAATTAGTTTTAATGTTTATGTATATTTAATGTTTCATTTAGATATCTAAAGATTCGATGTGATGTTTTTAGGAAAATTTTTTGGAACTAAAAAGGAACTAGATCCTGCCAGCATTCGATTTGGAAGATGTGTGCCGCCGTGTGTCAGGCAACATCTCCGGCCTAGCAGACTATAGCTACTACCAGTATTCGATTTTAGATCCTACCATTCTAGGGACTAAACTCTATAAACCAGTTATAAGTATATTTTAAAGAGATAAAGAAACAGAAGAGATGTGAACTACTAATTTTGTAGTTAGCTAATTTTATAGTTAGCTGCACACGGACTCCAACACAAAATACGTGTATGACATGTGGAACCATGTATTGATATTTTGTAGGTAACTATTGTATGAGTTGATTATTAAATTAGCTATAGATGAATTGAAGCTAGTAGTTGGCTATACTATTAAATATTAAACTTGCTCTAAGCACTAACTAATGATCCCTAGGCACTATAAACAAACACACTAATGGTCCCTGGAGGCACTGATGGTGCCCCTAACGCCCTGCAACCCCTTGCAGATACAGGTATATAGCCTGCTGGGGCCCGTGCCGGCACCGTGTCTTCGCTCTCTGCTCGCCATGGACGCCAGAAAGAGCGAGCAACGCGGCATCGCTCGGACATTCTCCGGCTAAACAAAAGCCGGTTCCGACGAACGGCAACGCCCCAGCCCGGCCGGCCGGAGCAATTTTCCATTCTGAGCACTGTCGTTTCGGGCGCCGACATGGCCATGTCATCGCTGCGCTCATGCTGCCGTACCGTACGCTTCAAACGCGATCGGCGCAGTCTGCTGCATCTGCATGAGCTTCGATGCGATCGGCCAACGAGCTGCGTGCGTGCTGCTCCGAGTCTTCCTCTTTTCTGTTCTGACAGTTGACTTAGAACAATATATTGGGGGGCAGGTGCTCGTGAGTGGCCAAGAGCTGTTGCTGGGCTCAACGTAGAACGTGATGGTGTAAGTAAGCGAAGATCATGAAAGATTGGAAGGGAAGCTCAGAGTTATTGACAGCGTCAAGTTTACCATGTGATCTCACGTAGTAAGTTGCAGTCGAACATAATCGCTTTCACGCATCATTGATGGGCCTCCTAGGAGATAATCAGATACGCCTCTCGGATAGACATGACATGTATAATGTATTTTCTCTGAATATACTGAATATTCAGTGTTTGGCTGGCTGTTAGGTGTAGTCTTGTTGCAGTCCTCATTCTGTATACACATGAAAAACATTATGGATTCCCTTTGAACACAACAGAGAGCTGTAGCCTATGATTACAGAACCAACAATTACATAACATGATGACGCATTCTTTTTAATGGACATTTGATCTATGGTTCTCTATTGGTGAAGAATAGAACATATATCTAGTACCAGTACAGGTCTCATGCTCCATCCGTTTTAAAATAAATAAATTTACAACTAGATATAATACATCTATTAAATTTTAATATTATAATGTTTATATCTTATATTAGGTTTATTTATTTAGGGACAAACAGAGTATATGCTGAAGGCAGAGTAGTTCACATATGGCAAGGGCCAAACTGCAAGAAAAGATGTGCCATGGCCCATGGGGGACCTCCTGGTGCAATTTGGGCCATTTGACCCTCCAAATAAATTAGGAGATTAAAGAAAGGACAATTGCATCAGAAACCTTAATGCCGCGGTGCCGGCTTCGTTTGAAGCTCTCTAAGAGTCAAGATTGCAACTTTAACAAGAGATAACACAGCGCACAGAGAAGAGCCAAACCCGGCACCCTCTTCTCCTCGACTCCACTCCACGATCCCTTCCCATCACCTTCCCGAGACCACCCAATCCGCCGTCGCGAGGGCAAGGATTGAAAACCATGGGCGACAACAGCGCCGCCGCGGCCGCTCCGGCCAGCAGGTTTGGCAGGATCTGCGTCTTCTGCGGCAGCAACGCCGGCAACCGCGCGGTGTACGGCGACGCGGCGCTCGAGCTCGGGCGGCAGCTGGTAATGCTGTCTCGATTTCCAAGGTTGCCGCCAGGTGGCGGCGGCGGCGGCCGCGCCAATATTCGATCTTGGCGCGCGCCCTCGTGACACGCCCGGATTGGGTTGCCAACTCCGGGTTTTTCGGGTTCTTTGATTCTTTGCTCTGGAGTTCATGGTTTTGTTTTGCAGGTGTCGAGAGGGATCGAGTTAGTCTACGGTGGCGGGAGCGTCGGGTTGATGGGCTTGATCGCGCAGACTGTTCTTGATGGTGGCTGCCGTGTTCTCGGGTTGGAAAATTTAGGCCTGTCCTGTTCAGCTTCACAATTGCACAGTTCGTGAATGAATCTTCTTTAATAGAAACGTGTGGCTGTTCTATTTGATTCTTCTGCAGGGTGATTCCAAAAGCACTAATGCCCCTTGAGGTATGTAGCAATTCCTTTTGCCTTTTCTTCTTCTTTCTGTATCGTGGAGAAATGTTGATTGTCAATTTGCCACTGTCATTGCTAGTTCTAGACTTCTATCTTGTAGCACCTAACTGGTTAATTGGTTATTAAGCACAAGGGATTAGATAGTGCAGATTGTAGAACAAGTGAACAGCTCTCTGTTTGAACAGAAGTGTGATAGCAGCATCTCAGAACACTTGCTGTGAGATGGGTCATCTCAATCTGATGCTATCTGTGTCTTGAGGTTTTCATGAGCATGCATCATCCATGTGGCTTTATACCAGTGGCTAATAAGTCAACAGGACTGTTAGTCCGGCTTGATTCACTTTTACTTATGAGCTTAGAATCAGGTGACCACTAAGGAAATAAGGAGACGGGGAATCGAGACTAGAATTTAGGTTGTGTAATCGAAGAATTTAGGTGGTATAATTGCAGCCTAACAGTTTAGACTATTGGATAGTACAACTTGAAATTTTAAACTTTGCCACTCGGAGGATGAGATATAATAGAATGTGTAACTTGCCAATAGGACAGCACAAGTTGTGAGAAAAAAGTAACAAGAAGTAGGTAATTCAAATAATAAAATCTTTCTGGTAGGCAGGTGACGATAGGTAATAGGTATTGGAATGATTGTAAATCTTAGTTCAGAAACTGAACACATGTAGCTATGGTCTTATGGATTAGGGTAAATGGAAAGAAAATGACGCTCTTTCAACCTTTATCAAGGTGAAGTTAAATCACACTGTTATGCATATATCCCTCTGAATTTCTCAGCACCTGCACTTTAACTGTTTACCCTTGTCTGAAGATTAGTGATAAGAGTATATCAAAAACTTATCCTCAAAACTACAAGATTACGACCTATTTATGTTATCACTTAACACACCAATATTCTAATATAGATATCAGGTGCAAGTGTTGGAGAAGTAAAAATTGTATCTGACATGCATGAGAGGAAAGCTGAAATGGCGCGCCAATCCAATGCGTTCATTGCTCTGCCTGGTATTACACTCAGTTCCACATGTTCTCTTGATATTACTGAACGGACTAATATTCCAAATCACCATTTTTGACTACTTTTTGTGGACAATAGGAGGGTATGGAACAATGGAGGAGTTGTTAGAGATGATAACATGGTCACAACTTGGAATTCATGACAAACCAGTGAGTTTTAAGTAAATAGGCTCTGACAAATGACAAACGAGTCTGCTACAACTAATCAAGGGAATTGACCATTGACTTGCAACAGGTTGGGTTGCTGAATGTGGACGGTTATTATGATCCATTGCTTGCACTATTTGATAAGGGTGCAGCAGAAGGTTTTATTAAGTCCGATTGCAGACAAATAATTGTTTCGGCACCGACTGCGCATGAGTTGCTGACAAAGATGGAGGTAAAGTGGCCTCATTATCTGTTCTTTATACGTGTTCTTAGTTTAAAAATACCTAACTTGATTGACAAACACATCGACTTAGCATTGTTTATTGTATTGACTATATTTGTCTTCGTCATGTTCAGCAATACACTCGTTCACACCAGGAGGTAGCGCCACGTACAAGCTGGGAGATGACAGAACTCGGCTATGGAAAACACCAGAGGAACCAGAGCATAATCTGCTAGTGTGACATTGTTCCTGGACGAGCCTTATTGTTCTTCGTTTAACATTGGCCTGCAGTTATTCCTTTTACAACCATTTTGGTCACCTTATCGTGCTACCTGTCCAGTTAATATCTGGTGAAGATGCATAAGAAAGTATGTACCTACCCTTTAACAGTGTGGGTAAATCACTAAATCCTCGGTTTTCCTATGGAACACATGGGTATAGTTCATATAATATTTTCTGCATTATAAGTTAAGAGTTATTTGAGCAGCACATCTCGTGTATTTTTCATTGCAAATTCCATGCAAAATTTGATCGGATCACCTTTTTGTGCATAGGTTGACCAACAATAAATGTAATATTCATCTGCGCTGCTTGAAGTCTTTCCAGTTGCATTAAAACAAAACGAGTTGCATTTTCATAGCAAAAATTGGTTATTTAATTGCATTTTTTATTTTTTTCCCTGATGTGTTTGGTCGGCCATCCTTTCACAGGGGTCATCTTTATCTTAGGCCTTGTTTAGATCCTTGTTTAGATCCTCAAAGTTTTTTAGCATAAACATTATATCGAATTTTTAGATACCTAAATAGAGCATTAAACATTGATAAAACGAAAAATTAATTGTATAATTATGGAATAAATCATGAGACGAATCTTTTAAGTCTAATTAAGCCATCATTATCCATAAGTGCTACAGTGACTTACATGTGCAAATGATGGCTTAATTGGCTTAAAAGATCCGTCTCGCGATTTATTCCATAACTGTGTAATTAGTTTTTCGTTCCATCTATGTTTAATGCTCTATTTAGATATCTAAATATTCGATGGGATGTTTATGCCAAAAAAGTTTTGGATCTAAACAAGGCCTTAAGGCTACAAGGTGCAAATATATAGTGACTTTGATAACCACCCACTACTGGTGAAATGAATCTAGCCTACATTGTGCATTGTGCATGAATACAGCCAACATGTCTGTCTCATCTTTTATTTCTACTTATACTTATAAGCCTAAATTTAAATTTTCAATATTAAATTTAGAGTAAACTTTTGAGTTTTTTTAGCTTACTTTGTTTTTTGGATTTGACTTTTATATCACTAAGAAAACACATACAAAAGTTTTATTTATAAATTATTTTTTGTTTGTAAATATGTCATCCGGTGATCACCCTTTAACTAATCTGTAGACTGTAGAGTGGAATTGACGTTAGGAAACTGACATACAGCATGAATACATACTCACAGTCACATGAGCTCTTTCCCAGCAGAGAGAGAGAGAGACTGCCGATGGTTACATTTTACCTGCTTTACAAAGACGGACAGCATTTTATTAGAGAGGGTATTTTCGCTTTAGTGGAACTTCAACCGTACCTTTTGTTGACATATTTAGGCGTTATTAAATTTTAGTAGCGCCAGATGCATTTTGGTGTAAAAAGGTTATCGAATTTGGTAGGGTAGCAATGATAAGAATAGTTTTGGTTCGTTTACCTACCGAAATTTGGGTGGTCCCAAATTTGGGTAGGGCTGAAAGCGGTAACAAGATGAACAGGCCCAGAGTTCTGAGACAGTAAGAAAACACCGAAAATCTGCCGCTGGAATCAGTACAGTTAACAAGATGAACAGGCCCAGAGTTTGAGACAGTGAACTATAGACGAGTCAAAAGATGTCCTCCCTCCATCCCTAAATATTTCACGCCGTTAATCTTTTTATATACATTTGGCTACTCGTCTTATTTAAATTTTTTTATCAAATATGTAAAACTATATATATGCATAAAAGCATATTTAACAATAAATAAAATTATATAAAAATAATTAATAATTATGTAATTTTTTTAAATAAGACGAAAAGTCAAACGTGTATAAAAAAACCAACGGTGTCAAATATTTAAGGGCGGAGGGAGTATTTCATAAGGAAAATTTGGGTGGCTCCTTTATCTGTGGATTTTAATGGCAGGAAAACAGCTGAAATTTCCGGAGCATCAGCTTTTTGACCGATGATTACCATAAATAATCTAACGATGCATTACATCCACAATAATTGACACATTAGTAGTCAGCGGTATTTTCAGGTCAATCAGTGAACTGATGAAACGCTACATATTCGAGTTCTCCAGTTTCCAAATACAAGTTTGACCAGTTGCACTTGGCTATACCGAGACACAGTATCTGGACATGGGTACTGGAACGGAATAGAAGTGGGGATACAGCTGACCAGTGAACTAAAGGGGCCCCAGTAAACGAATAATAAAGACATTTACAGAACCGTCACATTAATTATAAAAGCTAAATTCAGGCACCTCAGGCTGACCGCTTATTTACCGTGTCCAGAGGACCATCATCTGGCAAAAGCACTTCACATCCTCCTTGCATCTCCTCTGATACAAAACTCAGCAGGAAATGCTGTGCTCATCTACAGATTATGATTTTTACAGAGCACACGTAGATGTTCTTTCATTGCTAGTACTGAACCCTCTCATCTCCATCAAAATTAAGACCTTCAATACCTTTGAGGGCAGACTCGTAATTCTTAACATTAGATGAGTGTCGACCAGAAGATGAATGCTTTGGTTCTGCAGAATTGACCGGTGAGCTTTTCTGGGGACCAGAGGTTCTCCGAAATGCCCCAGGGCTTGCGTCCGTAGCACGAGTTCGAGAAGGCTCAGAAGAATCAGTAGGCATCACATCCCGACTACTTGAAACAGCAGGCCTCCTTGAAGATCCACTAGGCCGTCCCAGAAAATTCGCGGCAGATATCTAAATAGTAAAGCAGACAAATGAGAAACAAACTGGAAATTGGAGCAACGTTTATGGTTTCTAATTATTGGACTGCAGAATAAATTATGCATTTACCCTGTTCAGCTAATGCTTTGAATTAATACATAAAGTAGTGACATTCAGTTAGTGTTATTGATGAAGAAACACAACAAAGCTAACAGGCAACTGAAAAACTGGGGTTCTAAGGTTAGTCTAGCAACCTGCCCATGCAGTTTGTGTATGAGCTGAAAAAAAAATTGACTGCCATCTATTTTCCCTTTCTGCAGGAAAATTGGTTTGGTACCATCAAAGATACTGAGTTTAGAAATTTACCATCAAAAGTTGGTAGACAATACCACTAGAATTTTGAAAAATTTAATTGTACACTACTCTGTTGCCCTCTCTTAGTTTCTTTTTATGTTTTTGTTTTTTCCTGCCAAATAATTAAAAAAAGGCATTTCTGCCCCTGGGGAAGGGGATCAATCTCTTCCAAGTTCCAGATGGCTCAAGAGCGATAGAGATAAAACCGCTTCCTTTTGGATTACTGACGAGCAGCAACACCAACACTCCAAGTTCCCCGCTGGTGGTGCCAGTGCCCCAAACCACCGTCTTGCCTGGCTCCGATGCGGCCCCAACCCCAAAAGATCAGCTCCAACAGCACTGCTGTACACCTGCATCACTTGGAGCTCACGCCATCACTCTGCCCCATTCACACCTAAGAAGTGCAGCCGTCCCAATAGCCCGCCGCCAACGCTCGCCGCTGTCCCAGAGCTCCTTCCGATGGCAATGCAGGCCCGCAGCTCAACTCTGATCTCACCTACAACAGCATTGCTGCCCTGCTAGCTTTGTTCCTGTTTGCCATTTGTTCGATCCCCTTCTGAACACTGTTGCCATCAGCCATCTCTGAGCTCAAACTCACCACCGAGGCATTGCCACCCCGAGCTCTAAAGTGTACTACCCTGGCCTCACCAGGTTCAGAGGATACCATTCACCGGGCTGCATCACGAGGTGAAGGTGATTGAGCGAGGGGCAACGATGTCACACCTAACAGCAGGAAGGCCCAATCTAACAGAAATGGTAAATTTGGGGATGGGGGAAATTTGGGATGCTATCAGACTGCATCAGGAAAGTTCATTGGCATTTTTCTAAACCAGGATCTTTGAGTAGTGGTGTCAAACCAACTTTCCCTTTTGCAGTCAACTAGTCAATTCTTAGGATCCACAAAGAAAAATATGAAGAGAACTCACCACAGGCTCTTTAGAAAAAGAAGCATCATTTCCTACAGGTGCTTTCTGTTTAGACAAGGTTCCAACACTTGTAATAGGGGGTGGGGCACGGCGCCGATCCATTGATGACCAACCACTAGTTCTCCCTTCATCAACACCTAACAGAACGAATAAATGAGAAAACAAACTCATTAATTGTAGTAGTGAAAACACAACAAACTTGTTCTCTCTGGTTTATTGTAATGCTATTGCTACCACAAAAGCAAATGAACATTCAAGTGACAAAGGTGTTTTAAAACACAACGCAATCACTCAGCACCACTGCCAAAAAAAGCATAATCTGGTCACATGTAATGGCCAGAATAAGAAGACAATTACCTGACTGCCTGTCATTTTGCAATGCTGGTGGTGCTAACCCAGAAGGTCCTGCACCATGGCCCTACAACATAGGCTACTAATCAAAACTTTCCCAACAGATGGCTGCATACATAATACATTATGCATTTCTTGTGTGCATGCTGAGGCAGAGACTCACCACTGCACGGGGTGGAGCACTAGCAATTTGGGATTGCTGGTACTTCAGTATTGTCCAGTCAAACACATAATCAAACTGAAAACCTGCAAAGCAGAATAACAATAATGAACTCAATGCTTGGATATTTTGAATCGTTCTGGCCATATCATATTTATTAGTATAGTACAATAGGCCTTTAAAATTATATCGGAATCAATGTTTCATGATTTTTCCTTAAGTATAATAGGGAAAATAATACAGCGGAACACTTCAAGCATGATCAAAACTAACCTTCACGGATAAAAAGGTCACGGAAAAGTCGCTTAAGGTAGGAATAATCAGGCTTGTCATCAAACCGCAGTGAGCGGCAATAGTGGAAATATGATGCGAACTCAGTAGGATACCCTCGGCATAGAGCCTGAAATACAACAACATTAGAGCCAACAGAATTGAAAAGCAGCACTGGCTTACAGTTCATAAATGACAGATTTGTACCTCAATTGATGTTGCAACTTTTTTTTCACTGATTTTCTCATACTTTTGTTTCTTTGTTCCTGCTTTTAGACCCTGCCAGGGAAGGCTGAAGAGAAACAATGTAAAGACCAGTGCATAATATACATAAAAGGGTACAGAAAGGTGTGAACCAATAAAACTTATTACCTTCCCCTTAAAAAGTACATAAGTACATATCCAAGAGATTCTAAGTCATCTCTTCGGCTTTGTTCTGGCAATTCAGAAGGAACAAAAAAGCTAGTTAGACAATACTATGTGCAGCGCAAGGATGTCACGTACTCCACTTCACAACAGATTGAAGTATGGAGTACAGGCAGGCAGGAGTCATAATGGCAAAAAATATTCATGAACTAGTCAGTGCCAAATGCTCACCGATGCCAAGATGGGTGTTCACACTTGCATATCTTGCTGTCCCAGTCAAGTTTTTGTTCTCCCTGCATCATTAATAGGCAAGTCAGAATGGTGACAAAAGTTAATCCCCCTGTTGTGCTCTCTTGTTCTCCCACTACACAGTGTGAGTACTACTACGATAACTATAAAAAATGGCTTAATCTGGTATAATACTTCCCGGATAGAGCTTATGCTACTATAATTAGAAAGACACAAATTAACTCAGACCTTGTCCAAACTATAGTAGTGAATAATAGCAAACAACTTCTGCTATCTAGATTGCTAGGAGGAAAAAGGAAAGATGAATGGACAAATCATGAATGCTGAAAATTTTCCCATTTTATTGTACCTATATGGGATGTGCTGATGAGTGGAGGTATCCCTATACTTTTTAGCAAGACCGAAGTCTATTATGTAGACCTGAAACCAGAGACAGATTGATGTAGAAAGTGGTTAAGCAACCCAACAAAATTTGATAATCAAGAACTGAAGTGTCAAGTGAAAGCTACAATTTTACCCACCTGATTAGCTCGCCTACCGAGGCCCATAAGAAAGTTGTCTGGCTTAATGTCTCGATGGAGAAAAGATTTGGAATGGACAAATTCCACTCGATTTATCTACAAGTGAGAGGAACCAAGGTCACATAAAGCAAATCATCTATAGACCATGATGAAAGTGTCAGCGTGTAACACAACATGCTAGAATTTGTGTCTATAGACCATGAAAAAAAGGTCGCATAAAGCAAATCATCTAAGAACAAGAAACTAAAGAACAAAGAAAAAAAAGGAATTTGAAATGTCAGCGTGTAACACAACATGCTAGAATTTGTGTCTATAGACCATGATGAAAGTGAATAACAGAGACAGATCTAAAGTTGATTCCTTGCTAGATGTAAGATATCAATGCACTACTTCTTAGTTAAGAGCTAGCACAGAGGGATTAAAGTAGAGATACCATCTGATCAGCAAGCATAAGTACAGTCTTGAGAGATAATTTTCTGCTGCAGAAATTAAATAGGTCTTCAAGGCTTGGCCCTAGCAAATCCATAACCAAGACATTGTAGTCTCCTTCTACACCAAACCATCTGACATTTGGGATTCCAGCTGCCATAACAAACACAGTTAAACCACAGAATCTCTATCATGCATTGCAACAGCATTAAAAAATGCACAATGTAGAGCTTCCGTACTTCCTCCTTGCAGAATCCTGTAAATCTTAGACTCGTAGAGCAACTGGGGATGCTTTGTCTTCACATTTTCCTGTGTAAGAAACAAAGCAATCACATGCAAACTTCTTAACAGCGCCAGCAACTAAGATAAATCACCTTGCATTCTCAAGTTAATAATACACAAATCAACAGGCTATAAGGACACTAATATCATGCAACAAGGCCGGTCTATTTCTCAGCTATCATTCCATCACTACAATATATGTGCATCCGTGGAAACATCATGTTCCTGGTCATCGCTGCTCTGGTGGTTCGTTTTAGCTATTGGGCATTAAACAATATTCTAATGGCTGGATATAAGTCACGAATTTACCAATATTAGGTGCACACATCGAGACATGCCCAATCCAATGAAGTAACGACACCAGAGGACTCAGCTAGTGAGTACTAGAGCAGCTAACGGATGAGAGATTGAATAGAAAGCCAACCCAAAGTTTGAATTGTTTCGAGAACAGAAGCATAATACGAACTAGCTTTAGATACAAGAACATACACTGAACCAAGCTGGAACAACAACAGATGAGACTAAAACAACAGAGCCAGTGCTTAAAAGCATTAGAAAGTAGCATAACAATGGATTTTTAACACAAGATCTAAGCAGTTAATCCCCAGGAAGAGAGCACAGACCAGCTTAATCGCGACCTCCTCGTTCGTCTGGATGTTAGTTCCTGCAAACACAAAAACCGGTACAAAGACATCAGAAACCGATCAGGCACCACCGCACCACAAAAGCATCCCCCTGAAAAAAAAAATCCAAAATTTTACACATGAGCAACCCGCACCGAGATAGATCTCCCCGAAGGAGCCGCTCCCGATCTTGCGACCGAGCCGGAACTTGTTCCCAACCCGCGGCTCCATCAGTTCCTCCAGAGGAAAACCAGCAAAGCCGGGAAGCGTCCACCAAGAGCAACCGGAGTGGGGGAAAGGGCTAAAAACACGCGCTTTTCCACCGGAAATCTAGCGGCGGTGGGAGCACAGATCGGCGCGGGGCTGTGGGGGGTTCGGGCGGCCGGGGGAAACTCTCGTGCTACCTAGGGCTTGGGGGGAGGGGCAGGGAGGAAGGGGAGGAAGAGGCCGCGGCGGCGGCGGCGGCGGCCATGGCCGTACGGGGGTGGTGCTGCGTGCGCACACACGCCTCGCTTGAAATTAGTATTTTGCCTTGGGAGAGTTGGGAGATGGGAAGTAGACGAAGCAAGGAAAAGAAAAGAGGAAAAAGAAAAAACTGAGAGAGAGGAGAAAAACCAAAGGGGCAGTTTGTCCATCGGCTTCTCATAAGCGTAACCTATCCCATAATCTCATCATATTCTCAGCTACAGGGCTTATGGCTTTTGCGTTTCGGTCCCTCTCTTCCTCCTCGCTTTCGCTGTCTCCATCTCCAAGGATTATATTTTTGCAAGGGTTTCGTAGCTTGGCATGACTGGTACATTATGGATAAGATAAAGCATTCTCTTATCATGATTAGATGCCAAGTGTGCAAGAATTTTGTTGTTATACTGTACTAGTTTGTAGTGTAAGGTATACAATGTTTTCAGTGTTAAAATTATGTGCAGTATAGCGCTATTTGGGGTCTCTTTGTTTGTTTGCCAATTGCTTTGTGGGTTATCAATCTCAAGGGATAGTTGGATAAGTGTACTTAACAAGCATGCTTCAAAACGAAGCATGCCCAAAGAAAAAATTCGTTTGCCATACTAACATGCTTAATCATAAAAGGCACATAGACTTTACTATTGTGTAGGCTAAGAATGACAATGGCAATGGTGTGTTGTTTCTATTAGGCTCATGGATTGGATTAGGTTGTTTGTTTTCACTAGTCTTTTAATATACCGTTCTTTTATTAACACAACTCTTATGTACAGTGGTATTTGCAGATAAATGAGTACAAGAATTTATATCTATTAAAACTAGGTGATGTAACAAAGTTTTCACATTAATCTATAAACAGTGCTGCCATGATCATAGATCATATTTATAATTTGTATTAAAACATGCTATTGTAAAATATTGTGGGATATTTAATTTTTTACTTAACGGGTTTAGATTTAAAAGATTCCGTAAAAATTACAACATACTAATTTGTAGTAATTCTCAACTTAAAACTTATTAACTCAAGAAATGAGACCCCAGACGAATACAGTTCAGTATTTATTAATTCCAAAATTGTAATCATCAAAAACATGAAAAACTAATCTATAAGCAAAACTCCAAATCAAGTACAACTAAAAATTTATCAATTACAAATTTACAAATTACTAAATCATTGAAAAAACTATATTGATAATTTATATTGACTATAACTTAATACTTATTAATTGAAATTTCTGAAATATATAAAACAATAGATTGAGACTCTTAGATGGATTTTAAATTTTTAACATAAGATTAACTTTCGATATTTTCAACAATAATAATAATAATGCACAGGTTCACGCTTAGTTTCTAACAACATGTAAAGATAACTAAAAGCTAGTAATATACTTAAGGAGGTGTAGACAGGTACACCCGTTTTTCTTTGAGTCGTAGAATTAGCCAGCTTTGAATGCAAGTCAATTTTACTCTGGCTTGGATTTTCAATACTACATTCAACAAATTAGGAGCACGTGATTCATCTACCTGGACTATTATGCCGTGCAGCAGTGCAAGCGCAGGGTCGTGCGACCTTTCTTTTGCACGCAAAGAACTAAAGAAGTAGCAGCGCACGTGTAATCTTTATCTTTTTTGCTTGTGTTTATGCTTATAAACCAAAATTTTAATTTTAAATTTAGAGTTAATTTTGAGGTTTTTATATCATAGATTATTTTTCAATCTTTTGTTTTAGATATATAAGAACATGTACGTAAAATGTTTATTCATAGAGACTCATCTTTTAGCCTTTACGTGGAAAAAACCAAACGTCATATTTACAAATAAAAAAATAATATATGAATAAAAAATTTGTATATGTGCTCTTAGCGGTTTACAATCGAAGGTTGAAAAATAAATTATAATAAAAAAACTCTAAATCAACTCCAAGTTTAAGTTTTTAAATTTAAATTTTAGCTTATAAGCATATGAAAAAGATGTTGGTGACAACTATATTTAGTTTCCAAATATGGCATTAACCCCACTATGGATGGATGATGCTCGTATCTCCTTTGCATAGTTGACTCATGCCATGATCTGTGAACAAGAGACCATGGCTGCAAATAAAGCACAAGTGATAACAACCATTATGTCTTGAAAAGATAGGAATTTCGTATTCCGCAGGATGAATTCTGTAGAACCAATGAGATAAACTTGTGAAATGTATAGCCTGAGATATCTTTGTGAAAGTGTCCTTAAGAAATACGCGCAAAGATGGTTGGCACCCTGCTCAGCTGGAGATGTGAAAGAAAAGATGTCAATGCAACTCAGAAATCTGCAAAATCTTTTTCATTTTTAGCACTGGATGACGACACTTTTTAGACGCTGGGCCAAGGATATTTTTCCCTTTCAGACAGGGACCCAAGGCTACTGATGTGACACGACCCTTAGGTTTTTCTCCAACACCACGTAATACACACACATTTGTTGACCCAACTTAGCTAATCAAATGGCTAGACATAAACCACGCCTAACACCTAATTAGACACAATCAAGGCCTATCTTAATCATTGCAGTCTTGGGAAGTTTCAGGATATATGTATATATATTATATTTTTTTTAGACCATGTCACAGCTCACAAGGGAAAAGATGGGAAGCATCTGCAAGATGAGCTGCTTTTGCAGATGACAAGCATCTGCAAGCAAATCCTGAATTCCTAGCACACTTGGAACCTGGGGCACAGAGAATACCAAACCCACTATGGCACGACATACTACTACATTCCGATTTGGACCGGTTTGTCATTGACCTCTTCGTTTGGCATCATGGAAAACAAAGACAAGTGCGTGGTCATCCTATTCTATTTTTTATTCCGAGATATTTTAAAATGCTAAGCTATGGCTCATCGAATTTACCGAAGCATATACTCTCGTAGAGTACTTCGGTAGATCGAGGTGATCGTGATGCCACAAAGAATGGTACAATTACCGACGGAGCCATGTTAGGTTACTGTAGCTGTAGAAACTTCTTTTCTTTGGATGGCGTTTGGTTCATACTGTAGTCGTACTTGACAATCAGGTTTTACCCAAAAAAAAATTGCCAGACCTTTGGCTATTGAAACAGATCCTTGCTGAAGTTTGCCTAATTTGTGTAAAATCTAACTTGTGCCTAAAGATTTTTCAGCCACACAAATTATGACATGCCATATATTAGCTCCTCAAGTTCGACAGACTGAAAATTGCAACAAATAGCCCCTAAATGCCATACCTCAACAAAAAGAAAACTTTCATGTTACTCCCTCTATTTTATAATATAAAATGTTTGACTTTTTTTTTCAATGTTTGACCATGTCTTATTTAAAAAATTATGAAAATATTATCTATTTTGCTTGTGACTTACTTTATTATCAAAAGAACTGTAAGCACGACTTATTGTTTTTTATATTTGTACTAAATTTTTTGAATAAAACAAATGATCAAACGTTACATCTAAAAAAGTCAAATATATTACATTATGAAACGGAGGTAGTAGATAGGAACAACAGAATAAACCCATTTAGCACCGGTCAATCGCTATTGAAAAGACGAAACCTGGTCAAAACGCCCAGTAAGTTTCCCAAAAGGTTGTTGTATAGATCTATAAGAACAGACAAGCAGTACATGATACCACCAACACAAACTTTGAAGATGCTACTCTAGACTTTACATTCACATCATGATTCAATTAAACAACATGGCATAGGTGCCAAAACAATCTTGCTCCAGCAAGAGCTTTTTCTAGGCCTTCTCTTTAGAAGGAGATGTTAGCAGATGCAATGTGGACGCATGAATTGTTGTGGTTGGGATGGGGTCCTTTCCTCGGGCTGAACCAGGTCTCCTGATGCTGTGGGTACGCTCCACATTACTCTTCAAAAACTTCTGCACAGATCTTGGTAACCGTGCAATTATCCGGGCTGAACTAACAAGAAGTATCACTCCTGTAATAATGAAGAACCTGCCAGGATAATTAATTGTTTACTTTATCTTGTAAGAAAATTAATTACTTCATTCGTCTCAAAATATAAGCATTTGTAGGATTTAAATTTTGTACCACAATATAAACATTTATGCACCGATTCTCATGATTTCAATCAATACAATGATTCTATAGACATTCTGATGCTCAGAAAGGGAATCTAATCAATTCAAAATTCAAAAATTGACCGCTGAAGCGACTAAAAGTGAATCTTTTAACATCTCCTTAGTCTATGTTAAACAACCTTAGAAATACTTATATTTTGGAATCAGGATACTATTTAAATTTATCAAGTAGATTTGTAGTGGAAAATGCCCTGCCCATAATTCATATGGTCCAAATGGAATAAGGGGGCAGAAACAGACAACATATTTGTTAAACAGTACTTGTCAATCAAGAGAACATGCCACCAGATCAACATTGACATCATTTCAGGTAAGCCTATCTCATAAAACCAGTAACCTTATCAATGTAACTAAGCTTTGCTACCCAAAAAGACAATGCTTGCTACAATAGCTGAGCATTGAAGCGTGAAGGGAACTGATCAACCAGCAACAAGAACACAAAGAAATATTACCATCCAAGTAAGAGAAAAAAGCGGCCTGTGGGAGCTGTGGGCAGATGTTCATCAAGCGCAATCATACCAGCTACAACACCAGACACAATAGATGCAACTGATGTACAAGTGGACACAACAATTGCCCTTCCATGCTTCAGACCTCGAGTCTGCATAAATGAAGTGTTCCATTAGTGAAAACGGTAGGAGACAATTCCACATGGAAGATGTTAACAGCCCATATCTCATCGAACGGTATGTAAAATAGGAATAAATGTCTGCAGATTGGTGAAAACTAAAATTTTGCATATCATCGATACCGAACTGCCAAGTGACCAACAACACACTAAATCAGAACCTTTTCTTTTCAATTATCTAGTGACTTTTGTTCCATAACCTTAAATTTAGTAGTGGTAGCTAATATTACATGGTAGTATCACATCTTATGTGGTAGTGTTCTAGCCATAGTCTCATGATGCATTTATAGACCCACTTCTATCTCCTGCCTGAAACCCCACTTTGCAGCCCCACCTCACCCCTGGTCCTGTTTCTGAGACACACAAGCTCATGCTTCTTTGTCTCCCCATGTGGCGCACCATAATTTTCGAAGTGTTGGCATAACAGGTATATGAGTCCAATTAATATCTGGATATTTTCTACAGACATTTTACATGACCCACTGTAACTGTATACACTATAAAGGCTACAGTGACAAAAAGGACGGACCACATCTTTAGGAAGCAAGACATACCTGATAAACAAATCCCACAGCACTGCAGCCCACACTACAAGAAATGGCAGCTGGTACAACAATCTTTGGAAAACCCATTTCAGACATCACAAATCCTGTCTTAGATATCACTGAGGAAATCCTATACATGAAAGGTTGTAAGTCATCTCTGAACATTTGGTCTTTCAATAATATTAAATTAAAACAAAAGGATGTTCTCGATCATAAACATAAAATTTGTCCATTTCACATAATTGAATGATTCTAAGAAATATAGTATCTCCTCAACGATAAACATAAAATTGAGTAGCAAAGAGTGATGAACGAGAAGACTTAATTTTGGTCACATAATCTCTCCTTAATAATTGAAGACCATAAAACACAAGAAATAATGAAAATAGATAATAAGAAAATACCCAAACAGAATGCCAGATTCCAAACCATATATGATCTCCTCGATCACTTCAGGTCCAGTCTGCACTGATTCATGATCAATATTTGCAATGCATAAACATGAATAATGAATTCCAAAATCTTGGACACTCACCAACTCTTGTTCACGCCTTTGCCTTTTGTAGATGTGAAGCCAAGTGTTGAGCAGAACCTTAAATGGCAAAAAAGAAGTACACTTTTGTCATCAACCACGATAGAAGCCAAGTGCATGAAAATTACTGATAATAGCGGCCACCCTAGTACCCGCATGACTCTTGTGCTGTTTTGACACATAATATATAGTTGTGCCGTTAATCGGACAATCAAATTGCTTTTAAACCTTCGATGCTTCAGCAAGAATTTTACTTGGGAGTTAATGGAAAGTGTTCTCAAAACAATTTGGTCCTTTGATTTACATTTTTTTATATGAAATAATCCCTGTGATTTACATCTGAAATGCAAGCATAACGTTTTTATTGCATGCTTAAAATTCTTGCTGCTAGGTAGAGTAATACAGCAGAATAGATAGAAACTCATGCAGCACAGAGTATGGTACATTGGTACCTACAAACAAGATGACAGTGGAGAGCACCAGCCAAGGTATATTGAACAGTGGAATTTTGTCCACTTTCTGCTCCTCGCCTCCAATACCAACTCCTGAAGTAAGATAGGGCACAGAAAATTTAACGGAACGCATTTATGTGTTCACCATGAAGCCTCTGAAGATACATTTATTCGTTTCACCGTTGGATGCAAATGTTAAAGGTTGAGAATGCATATCACCTATCGTGCCTAGACCGGCCAATGTGATGGCAACCCAGTCGAGCCCATTCATGGACTCCTTGAGGTAAAAATGGGAAAAAACACAGAGTATGGCGAGGCCGCAGCCTGCAATCGGCTGCACGACGGAGACCTGCGAAGCAAGCACGCGGCAGCGTAATCAGCACAGAAAACCCGGAAGCGGGTGAAAGGAAAGCGACTGGAGGGGGCAGGGTCACGGGAGCGCACCGGCGCCTGCGAGAGCGCGGTGAGCATGAGCGCGGCGCCGCACATGTCCATGAGGAAGCCGCTGATCCAGAGCCTGTTGAACGCGTACGCCCTAATCACCTGCGCGAACACCGGGGAGGGCGGATCGAACAGCAGCGTCGCGATGTGGGGAAGGGAGGGAGGGAGGGAGAAGATGATAAATAGGAGGAGAGCAAGGGGGCGGCGGACCTTGAGCTTGAAGGAGAGGGGAGGTAGGATGTGGGTGCCCTTCTTCTGGAGGACCTTGCCGACGTTGTTGCCGGCGGCGCCGGCCAGCGTGAGCGCCACCGACTCCCACATCTCGCCTCCGCTTCCGCCGTCCCCGATCCGATCCTCTGCAGCACCCCCGCTGCGCGGCGTGTGGATTGGCCGATCCCCTTTTCTCTCTCTCTCTCTTTTTCTACGGAGTACGAGTTCTTTCGGGAGGAGACCGCGAAGGGGGGAGGAGGAGGAGGAGAGGAGGTGGTGGCGTGCAGTGTGCTGGTGGCCGGGTCGCGGAGCGTGGAAGCAGCCTGCTGCTTGCGCTTTTTTCGGCCGCGCGCCCGTGATATTTCGCGATCTCCTCCGATGTCCTGCAGCCGCCGCCGCGCCGGGTGTTGGTTCGAAGGTCTTGGGTGCCTCCTTGGTGTTGGTGGCGTGTGAGTGGGTCGCGTGTGCGCGAGGGAAGCTCCGCCTGTTGCGCTAGGCTGTGTTGCCTTGTCTCGGGTTTGGCTGGCTGGCTGGCTTGGGCAGTTGGGCGGGCGTGCGTGGATTTCGGCCTAATTTTTTTTTCGGCTCAGATGTTCGCAGCGTCGTGCCGCGCATCAACCTCCTTTGGTTTCGCACCGATAGAAACCCCAAGTCTATCGTTTGTCAATGCAGATGTAGCAGCGATAAAAGAGCCGAGCTTCGAATGGGACAGGAAAACCAATGTTATCGAAAATCCAACGAGGAACCCATTTCGTATCATCACAGGAACCTCATCAACCCATTTCGGATATCAGGTATGAAAACTGGAAAAATACAAACATACAGGATAACAAACAAACTACCTCATTATGTTTGGTTGGTCCACCTGAAAGTTTGTACAAATTCAAAATTAGAGGCCCTTGCAAGACAAAGGAGTGAAAATCAGCCCAACTTACTGTTAGAATTCCTCTTAAATTCCCTATTTAATAGGATTTATGTCGGGATTCTAGAGATTCACCTGTTCCAACAAGGAATACAATTTCATTGCTTCATGGTTCATCTTATCTAAAGAGGGCCAACACCATTTCTTAACTACCTAAAAGAACTTGTCCGTAGCTGTTGCAATGGTTGTTTTATACCCGAAATCGGCCCATAAAACAGTTAATAGCCTGTCATACCCGATATCTCGTTGCAAAGCACGGAGACCTTACTTGTGCTTCAGAACAAACCACCAGACTTCATGAAAACCTCAGTAGATGAGCTTTTGCATTCACAAATCTCTACATAAATATATCATATTTGCACATAGCTGTTGCATGAAGGGCATTCTCAAATCAAAACTTGAAACTATGGGCCTGTTTAGGGGAGCTTTAGATTCTGAGAAGCAGCTGCTTGGCAGCCAGCTTCTGAGAATCTAGAAAAGCTCCTAAACCTAGCTTTTTTAGATTTTGGATTCTTAGTTCATTTTCCAGAATCTGTAACTATAGATTCTCAGAATCTATGAACTGTTTGGGACAGCTTCTGACAGAAGCTGCAGCTGGGAGAAGCTCCCCCAAACAGGCCCTATAGCACTGATATTTGCGCAATAACCATGTTGAATTGTTGCTTGTCAGTGCAAAGCATTGAATGAATGCCCTTTCATAAAATGTTAACGCTTTGTAATGCAAGTGCATTTTACTATTTTCCATTATCATGCAAGGGTAGCAGGGATGATGAGGTCTGGAGAAAATTTAATGAAGTTCTGTAGGTACATAATGTAAACATTAGCTTAACATCGGGATGTCACATATTGCAGTGACTTGAAGAAATTTCAGGACGGGTAGAATGACGAAACTACTGCAAAAATTGGGTGGCGCTACAACAATGCATGAATAATTGTTTTAGAAACCGGGAATACCTAGGGTTAACTGGTAACCACCCACATGACATAATTCACCTATTTCTGGGAAAAAAGACATATCAGAGCAGTATAGTATAAAAGCATCACAGGCTCACAGCTCTCCTTATATGATGGCAACTGGCAACATTTGGCTCCAATGTATATAACAAACATATCAGCTTGCAATAAGAAAAAGGGTCAATATTTGGAGCATGATTGATTGAACAAGGGTAAATTTATCAGAATTGAGACATCCACATAATAAGCACAGACAGGATGGTGCTTGAATGAATTGGCATAGCACAAGTTCTATCAAAATTTCTTGGTAAACCAGCGCCATCATACATGTTTTGAACCATACAAACTCAAGGTTACTAATAAAAAATAAGTCTTAAAACGAAGGGAAGAACACCGAATTTCTAATTCCAGTCTCCTCATTTGTGAATGTTTGGATTTCCACGAAACAAGCATGGCAATCGTATGAAGGAGATCTACTACCATAATAAGCAAAACGAGCAACCAACAGCATGACGGGAATCAAATCATTACCTATAGCAACCAGAAAAGACACATGCTAAACCAGCCACACAAGGAGTACCTGCTAAGAAAGAAATGTATAGCCCGAACAGTGTCTCAAGTGGGAGTGGCCTATAGCAGCACAAGGCCAAGCTCTGATGGTTTGATTCCATTGCGGATGCGATAGTTATAAAGGTAATAATGGAGTTGCCCATCTCCAGGACCAAACTTGAGCTCCTTGAGGAATGATTCGTTCTCCATGACATCAAGTGCGTTGAACACATCATAGTTCTTCTGCTTGGCCACGATCAGTGCATCGTTCATCAGCTGCTGCAGCGGAGTCTTGGTGGCAACATTGTAGTAAGAGTATGCGGCCTTCAGCGTTGCGTAGTTGGCATTGTTCAACACTGATGAGGGCAGCGTGTAGAAGCTGCAGAAATCTGTGACCTCATGAGTTTCAGGGCTCTCCACGAGGTAGCTGTCCACCACGTCCTCCCGGGGAAGCAGCCAGTGTTCCACATCCATCTCATCAAAGTCCGGCGCTACCACGAACTTCGCAAGGTATGCCCTCAGCAGCCGTGTGACTGCCGCAACATCTCTTAGCTCCATCTGGCGGAACCCAGGAGTAAGCGGAGCATCAGGCAGCTTGTAGAGCCGAACCGTGCGACTCATGGTCATGCGAGGTCCAAGACGGGAGAACCCAACATCGATAAGCTTCTTGGGATTGAGGGATCGATGCCAGTACCGGCAAGTGGTGATTGGGGTCGGGAGGACGACCCCTGCAGTGTATGCAGCCTGCCAGATGTTCTCCTGGTGGACGCGGCGGGTCACTTCCCGGATGAGCACGGGGGCGAGGCGCTTGGATCGGAGCTTCTTGTGGACGCAGAGGAAGTTGATCTCTGCCATGCGGACGACGTCGTCGCGTGCGCGGATGCGCGCGGGGACACCAGAGATAAAAGCGACGAGCTTCTTGGACTCCTTGGCGCGGACGCCGATGTGCCAGGCGCGGAAGAAGGACGGGGGGCGGAGCGCCCACCGGAGGAAGGCCGGGGAGTAGTTGAAGCGGAACATGTTCTCGTCGTCCTCGACGTAGTTGTGGGCGAGGAGGGCGTACAGATCGGTGAGGAGGGCATCGTCGTCCAAGTCGCAGGTGTACCACTCGAAGGCCGCGGGGAGAGGGTAGGGGTCGGCGCGGACCTCGGAGAGCGGAGTGGGCGGCTCGATGGCGCCGTCGGCGAGGGAATGATCGGCGGCGTCGCGGAACTGGCCCACCGGCTGCGTCTCCCAGAACTTGTGGCGGCGGGCGGTGGGGTTGGAGGCCAGGGTCATGTGCTCCTGCACGCGCCGCGCCAGCGCCTCGATCGAGGTATCCTCCTGCGCGGGCTCGCTGGTGGTGCCGCTGGCGCTGGCGCCGCCGGCGGCATCGTTGTTGTTGGGGGCAGCCATGGCGATCTGCGCGGCGGCTCAGCCGGATCGGCGGTAGGGTTTGAGGGATTTGGGGGAGAGGAGAAGGCGACGAGGTGCGAGGGGGCGGATCTCTGGTCTTGTGGGGTCTTCGTAAGTGTAGCCAAGATACTCTGATTTGTTTTGCTCCATCTTTGTTTCACCAGCCTAGACTGTACCACTAACGCTACCATTCTTAAGACATCCTAAACATTTTCAAAAACAATTCTACAAACTATAGATTCAAAGTTATCTGTCCATCGAGGAGGTGGGATATATTTATAAATAAAAAATAATTTCTAAATAAAACTTTGATATAAGTCTTCTTGGCAATATAAAAGCTAAAGTTAAAAAATAATCTATGATAAAAAATCACAAAATTAACTTTAAATTTTGACTTATATGCATAGACAAAAACGAAAAAGACGAGGCTGCAAGTATTTGTTACTTTAATTATCTAAATAGACTCTGGCAAAACAATAAAAAACTATCTGCTAATAGTGATTATATTAGCTTTGCAAAATTAATTATAAGTTAGTACACATTGCAAGTGTAAATTTTAGCAATACCAAGTTCATAAACAAAATTTAAAAACATTTCAATGGTAAGTTTAGACACTAATTTTAGAATCACCGGAAATAAGGTTCACACATTGCATCATAATTTTAATTGACTAAATTATTTATGTTATCTAATATTATAATAAAATTTAAATAGTATATAAACCTAATTCAATGAAAGTTACTCTATATAAACATGAGTTGCATCACATACAACTTAATGTCATATTATATTAAAAGAATTATTAATGTTTGTATATAGCAAATGAACAAGATAATTTTATAACTCTCAAATAACACGTAATTTAACATCTAATTTTTTTATGAGTTTAAAAATAAATATTATTGTGTATGTGTCTCCTTATCTTACGTAAAAAGAAATTTCAATCACATATTAATTGGTCATACGATGCATAGAAAACATTTTTCACGTGAGCTCTTTTCAGTTAAATTATATCGTTTTGACAAAGTGCAATTACATGTGATGTTTGCACTGGTTGTTTTTCTCGTTCATTATTATTTGAAAAGATGCATATTTCTTGTTCAATTATTATAAAATTATCCAGTAATGATATATCATTTGACAGATCAAGGCATTCAGTTAATTCACATAAAATATGTCGTCAACACAATATACCTAAAGCTCTAAATACCCATTATTATTTACCATTCGATTTATGTGATGTTGTTGTTAGTGATTTGCCCATCTGGATGTCTTGCAGTAGTGATCTAAAGTCTTGATCCATCTGTAGCCACGGCGTGGCAATGAACACAAAATTCATTATCTTGTCGTCTTTATCGGTGTTCTAACGTTGTTTGCCAATCGTGCTAATGTGGTTGTGGAACTTTGATTCTATATCTATATAAACTTTATAATTGAAAAGTTTATATACTTATATTTATATAAATCTACGATATATAGAATTGTATATCTTGTTTTTAATTGAAAAGATAATTCCTAGCCTATAAAAGTTCTCTAAATGGTAAGACAATTCTAGTATGAAGAAATTCTCTAATTGAAAAGTCTACATTTTTATTTTTATAGAAACTCTCTTAATAGAAGACGATATAGACCGTTGAATTAACATGGATGATTCTGGAATCTGGATAGTAGGATTTATTCAACGAGTAAAATTAGTTGGTAGTACTGTTTCGATCGAACATCTTTTGGTTAACTCCTAGATTAGTGTTAAAGATGTACTCATACATCTCTAATTGGATTTTTTACTCTGAAATTTACTCATTATATGTCAGATACTTGCAGTTAGATTTTTTTTTCTGCTTATGCGTAAAAACCAAAACTTGAATTTTCAACCTTAAAATTGGAGTTGATTTTGAGGTTTCTAACAAAAGTTTATACAACCTTATCTTTTCAATCGTTAGCAATATGTATATAAAGTTTTTATTAATTAATTATTTTTGTTTACGAAAATGTTATTTGGCTTAAACAATCACCCTCAAGTCCAAAGGAGAAATGACATTGTACATTTACCACCTTTAGTCATATTTGGATGCAGGGGTGAGCCATTATGCTTAACATTTAATAGATGAATGTTCGATGATAACTATTCAAGAGTACAAACAAATAAACTAAGAGGAAATTTAAGAAATATCCTTGATTGGCATCCAATTCCATAAAATATCATCAACCAGTGAGTTCTATACAATGCTACCGTAGAAATAACTTTGTTCAAAAAATGTCATTGCCCCTAAGATTCCACTAGCGCTTCCAAGTGCTATAAGATAGACAACTCGTCAGTATTTCTTATATTTGGACGTTTTTTATTGTCATTTCTTTTTTTTCATAAATTAACTACCATGAAATTAACAAATGGATTTAAAACAGTATATATATATATATATATATATATAGAGAGAGAGAGAGAGAGAGAGAGAGAGAGAGAGAACCAACATAACAAAGTCCACATCAGAGGGCGCAATTATGGAAGAATCCACTTTTGGAGCTTTCCTTTGGCAAAGAACACAAACGTACACAGAGAAAGCAGCATCAATGACCACATATTACATTGCACGTTAGGAATCAAGGGGACGCAATTATCACATTCGTCAGGAACAAAGCCAAGTCCAGGTGAAAAGCACAAGAGAAACGACTTGCGATATATACAAAGGAAAACGCTTTGCTTTATGTCCTCTCCTCTTTAAATGCATGTCACATCCATTTGCCCCCACTTAACATTACTTACTTTGCTATTTTATCAAGCCAGAAACTTTCACACTTGCAATCGCACGATGTCAAAGGCAAAGATGGGATGCACATTTATAGTTGAAGTTAGAGGTCCTAGCCGGCTCGACCCAAGTACATAACATGTTTAAAAGTTGTACACCACAGGAACAACATGCCCAGGATGATTGGACAAACAAACCTATGCAATTACAGTTTAACCGGTTCCGCTACTGCTGACAGATTAGAATTCAAATTTGCTTTGCGCCACTTGCATTATTGTGAGTACCTCTCCTCTTGAACCTGAAAGCATCAGCCAAACTCAAAAGGGGATATCATGATGGCAGGCTGAAATGTGAACTGCTGGAGTTTTTCTTTTTTTTGGGGGGGAGGGGGGGGGGGAGGATTTTTATACATACATCGTTCATAGATCTCCGTTGCAAGTGTAACGAGAGACTCGGTCTCCTCAGCAAGCTTGAGGACCCTTTCAGCCTCCATCATGTGTTCATTTGCAAGGTGTGCTTTAGCCTCCGTGTCGGCTACTTTCATAGCTGCAACTGCAGCTGCATCTAGGGCAGTACTCTTAACAGCCAATGATCCTTTCTGCGATGCCTTCAGTGGCTTGGCTGAATCCTTCTTTGGACTTGGAGATTTCGTTGCAAGCAAAGATTTGGCTCCATAAGATTCCGTGATCTTATAGGCCCTGTCAATCTGTTTTACGTCAACATACAATGTAGTTTAGTAACTGCAGCTTGCATCTGGAGATCTTTGCTATTTATCTTATGAACATACAAAGAAAACTCCAAAGATTATACACAGGACTACAGGATATATTGCATGCGTGCTCTGTATACTAAATAAAAAAGTGTAATGTAGATTCAAACTCTGATGTATGCATTCTGGACTATAATTCCTTTCGAAGTGAAAATCGATATATCAAGAAAACAATTTAGAACTTGAGTTCTATGCACAATTCCACAAGTAATAACTGTAAATAGAGTTCTTGGGTACCAATTCCGACAAAAGAGAAGAAGCCTAAAGGATCTGAATCACGGGCTTGATGCAGATTTATAATTGCCAAATCTTTAAATTACAGTTCCCTCAAATCAAAACAAATGCTGAAATGATAGCTCAGTGAGGCTTCCCTATCCTCTACCAATGTTATCCATAGTAGTCATGCAGGCCCTAAATGTGTAATGACCCAGCTAATGATTACACACGGAGGCTAGCAGAAATTGTGGGGAAAAAATTAAAGCCTTAGAATGACTGGGTTCCATCCTTGCCCATGTGGAGATGGTAGAAACTACATTCTTACCCATCCAAACAAAACCTAAAGAGGAATATGTAAACCATGCTTGGCAAGAAAAAAAGGCGTGATTTACAAGAAGGAATATTAGTAAAACTCACTTTTTCAATCTTTTTTGCTGCGATAAGCCTCCTTAATTTGGCAGTAAGCAATCTTCTAAAATTTGCTTGCACCTCGTGCCTTTGCTGTATATATTGTACAAGATAGCATAGCAATGTATAATCATTCAGCAATACAACCGTTTCTACCAATCTCTTCTAAGGATAAAATAAGATGAAACACTGAATAGAAAAACGTAATCTCAGCACGATTGTCTGATTGGGGATCCATCATACTGAAGCACTGGAAACACTCCTGGGTCCCCCACTACATGGTAGATTGGCAGGAAATTGTTATAAAATCCTAAGTTCAAAGCTCCTGTAGTAGCAAACGCACTTTTAGAAGCTTCCTAAAGTATAGGAAGCTCAAAGAAACAAAATGACATGCATATACCAATAATTCAGGGGCATTATACCATACTGTCGATCAAGCAATGATAACACTACTGTGATCTATTCACAACACATGTGAGAGAAAAAGATGATACTTCTCTGCTTTGCTAAGTGTCTGTTATAATCAACACTATTTTCAGAAGAGAAAGCATCACGCAATGGCATATTATTAATATTCTAATCGCATTAGTTGTATGCATATCTGAATCCTAAGTTGTAAGAAATCAAGAACGAACAAAACTTGAATGAATTCAAAAGAGATAAAAATAACTACTGCAAACAGTGGTATCAAGTAAGAAAATTTGTACAGATGCACAACCTCTATGTAGTGGCAAATTGCTTCAATATCTGAACCATTTGGATCCCCAATTTCATGAAGAGCTTCCATTACCATAGAACTGTACCTAGCAGGAAATTTGGTACATGATCAAATTCTGAAATCAAATGTCTGTCGAGGAAAAAATAAAATAGTCATAATATTGATTGCAAATAATATAAAAGGTTCGAATGTTTTGTCCATTCATCCAAAGATGGTTTCAATCTTGATGAGTTTATTATTAATTATTCTGTCCTTTCTTCCATTTTTATTTCATTGCTCGTAAAAAATAACTATTATTTCAACTAATGTACTGTTTCATCGAATGGAAATCATACCAGCACCATAATTTTAGCTCAGATAAACAGAATAAATGCTCTAGATGTATTGAGCATATCATGCACTAATACTACAATGGACATACTGAATAAATAGAAATTATTTATGTTCATGAACTGGCCAGGACATGTTTTTGACCAAAATTTGAAGGCATAGTATCACTTATTGTTCCTATCAGCTTAATTGATTTGCCTTCACAATGAAGAAAACAAAAGACTAACTTTGGAATCTTTCCATCCTGAGAGTTTTTCTCAGGATCTGCAGATGGCAAAGCCTCCGCAACTTTATTTGAGGGTAGGAGAAGTGGAGTCTGTGAGCTTGGAGATGTGGAAGATGAAGGCCCTTTTGTCCTCGGAACCTTTAATTTATCCCTTGAACCAAGTCCACTTGCACTAAAACTCAAATTTCTCCATTTGTCCTGAAAGAACCAAATAAAATTAAAACAGGAAGAGCGACAATAAGAAAGGCACTTAAACAGGGTTGCAGAATGCACAGTACAATTGAAATGACGATATTTCCTCACATTCATCAAATTTCAGTTCTGAACAACACAGCATCTACGTTTTAACAAATATTGTTGCCTTGTACTGAATGCATGAAAGATTATTATAATGCAGAAAAAAAAAGTCTAACAAAAACCTATATCAGCTTAGAATATATGTGGTTTCATTTTTCAGCTTTCACAATCCTCTCTATACACTAATGGGATCATGAGAAAAGGCATGCTGGCGTACCATTGTTCCGATTCTAGATTATAGCACTTACAAAAGGACAAAATAGGAGAGAACAGACAATTGTTAGAAGGGTAACATTATGTGTTGCACAAGAATTTGCAGCATTTATCTAGTAAGTAAGAGTAGTTCTAGGAAATAAGAACATGGGTACTAGCACTAAGTAGTAAAAAAAATCAGTTTATTTATTGGGTCTGGACCTGGAGGATGTAGAAACAAAAAGATTCGGGAATCAAATTAGAAATAACCATTGGGCAGAGTTTCTTAGATTATTGAGTCTTCACTATCACAAATGACTGAAGAAAATTATCTCAATCTGAATAATGTCTACATCGAGGACTGGTAGGGCCATTCGGTGCGGTGTTCAAATTTATTGAGAACTGCCAATCCCCTCCTCCACCCCCCAAAACACACGAGATTTGATTTTTTGGCACTCCTAAGATTGAGGTTCGATTATTTGACATATTGGTCTACTGTCATTGACTCAGATAGTCCCACATGTCATACTCACGAGTGTAACCTAAACAATTGGCCAACAAAGAAAGTGTCAAACCATCAAATTTATCCAAAACACACTCATACAGTGATTATAAGGATGGGTACAACTTAGAATGATTATTCTGCAAAGCCATATTACCCTTTAATACAAAATGCAGGATTTTAGAAAAAATATGTTCAAACACAGAGGCATTTTTATATTTGAAGGTAAAATATTTTTTATTTCTGTTCCAGCTTTACCATGTAGTTTCTCACGTCATTTCTTTTGGTAATAAATAGGCTTCAGCAATCTGGACAGATTCCAGTTTTCAAAGCCCATGTAATCCCAGTCAGAATCCCAAGGTTTGAAGACAAATGGAGCACCACAAATCTAAGCCAAACACTTATATTTTGGTCAACTTTGGATCCATAATAGAACTACACTGTCAAATAAGATGGTTGTTTACCCACATTGTTGGCATAAAATGAAGCAAAGGCCAAATCTGGACAAGAGTGCTGAACTATAGTATGCTGAGTGTTGGTTCCCATCTGTTGAGCGGCACAGCTAGGATTTAGACATGGCAGGAGCCTAAGAGTCTCGGAGGGGGGCTAATACACTATTACTCAGGCTCATTTTCTAATGAACTAAATGAAGTATGCTGAGTGTTGGTTCCCATCTGTTGAGCGGCACAGCTAGGATTTAGACATGGCAGGAGCCTAAGAGTCTCGGAGGGGGGCTAATACACTATTACTCAGGCTCATTTTCTAATGAACTACATGGTTATATGTAAAAAAAATATTGGAAGGGGCCAAGCCAATGGCCATCCCTCCCTGTCTCCCCCGCTTTCTGCATCAACCCAAACAGGTTTCATAACCTAAATCCATGGCCTGAATGAAAACTGTGCATTTTGTTCTAATGATTAACTGTTTTTCTAAAATGTTTGTGAAACAATTTTGTGGTTAAATACTATCCCATCTGTTCCACATTGTAAGACTTTCAAGCTCAACTCAGATTCATATGGATGCTAATGAATCTAGACACATATACAAAACATATGCATCCATCAATGGATGAATCTAGGCAAGGTCAAAGTCTTACAGTATGGAAAGGAGGGAGTACGATTTACAGTAAGTAAATATCAGATTCCACGTAGCAAGTAATATTTCTTGTAATACGAAATGCAATTTCTTGAGGACGACGTATTCACTCCTCAGCCCTCAGTGCTCTCCAAACTTATGACAAAGCATTTGATTGAAGGTTATGAACAATTCAGTTCGTGAACTGACTCTTCATCCAAATTCTCAATGTATCAATGCTAAATCCTTATCGAGCAGCAATAATTGCTTTATTCTCAAGCAAGAGGTTCCCCAGAATTTGTTTTTAACTAGAAAATGGCTCATGTTTATCCGACTAGTTTCAATCCACTACAACCCTACGCACACACATAACAGCATCATGTTTATTCCCTACAGAACTTGCAGCAGCAAGGCAAAACCACATCAGAAATGAAGTCCGTTCCAGCAATTTTAACACCTTTTTTTAGATATTCTTTTATAGCACTATCCACTTATCCCATGAACAAAAACATGACCAAATTCAAGTATTCTAACATCAATTATTTGCAAATGAAAATGGCATTTTACTGCATGTTCCAGATTACAAAGCAACCGTCCTCTCCGCTACCCACTCCCAACGTGCACAGCAACACCATTCTGCCTTCTCAAAGACGCAGCGGCAGCACGGCAAAATCCCTCCACACACCCAAAAAAAAAAGGCAATCAATCAAAATTCCACCTAGTCTACTCACGCTTTCATTTTTAGTTGGCCCAAAATCCCACCTGCTGAAGCCCAAATCTACCAAAATATCCCCCTTTTTCACATCACACCATCCCTTAGTAATCAAATTCCACCTAGTACGCTCACGCTTGCGTTGTTAGAAACCCAAAAACCCAAAGCCTCACTTCCCGGAACCCCCCCCCCCCCCCCTCCCAATCTACAAAAAACGTCCCCAGTTGTAAGGATCCTACAAACACCGCACGGCTAACAAAGCATCGTTCACAAAATCACACGGAGGCGGCACAGCACATCACGAAACAGCGCCACGGTAAACGAGCTAACGAAACGAACATTCCACGAGAATAAATCTACCGATGCAAGGAGCAAACCAGCGGTGCACGGCAGGAGCCGGCGGACCGGCGGCGGGTGCGGGGGGCGGAAGTAGTACCTTAAGGTCGATGTTCGAGCGGGAGGAGAGGACGGGGCTGAACTCGGGATCCTTCTGGATGGTGCGCCACTTGCCGGGGCCATGCTTGAGCACGCCGCGCCGCAGCGCCTCCTCCTCCTCCGAAGTCCACTTCTGCTTCGGGGCGCCCATCTCTGTGATGACGCGCCTCCCCACGAAGGGTCACCTCCCTCCCGGCTCCTGGCTCCCGCACTCTCCGGCGTCTGAACTATCCGACCAGAAACCCTAGTACAGTAGTACTATACTCTCTCTGGGTTTCTCTGTGCTCTGTGAAATGCTCTGTTTTTCTTTTCTACATCCATGCGTTAGTTCATAGTTTTACAGTAGTGCAGTATAACATTAAAATTTCAATGTATCTGTGCTATTTATAGATGTAAATATTTATATTTTTACCGGTTCCATTGCGTGACTATTTTTTATTTTTTAAATATTTTAATAAATAACTTTATTAAAATATTTTTAAGGTACGTTTTGAGTACGCTGGTGTTGATGGCGTGTCAATATAACATGGCCACGTAAGTGATTAGTATGACATGTTCGTCTGGCTAAAATGTTTATATTATATAGAAATGTTTTTCTCCGATGTTTAATAATAAATTTATCTACTAAAAATGTTTTGAACTAGAAAATTTCCTCACTTAGACTTATTATACGCGTTATGCGTAAACCTATAGGCAAGAATTACGTATATATTATAAAGCCTTAAGAGCTAAGATTAGATATTATTCTCTCGCGTAAATAATAAAGACACAGAGGATGATACATACGCCAATTTATCATTAGCTAGAGCATGGTGTAAACACGTACTCTCTCTGTAAAATGTTTGACTTTTTTACATACAATGTTTAATCATTTGTCTTATTTAAAAAATTATGTAAATACTCCCTATGTTTGACTTTTTTTTGTTAGCAATGTTTCACCATTTGTCTTATTTAAAAAATTATAAAAATATCGTTTATTTTGCTTCTGACTTACTTTATTATCAAAAGAACTTTAAACACAACTTGTCATTTTTTATATTTGTACTAACAAAAAAAATCAAACATCTTATTTGTAGTATCATTTTTTTGCCTGTGACTTATTTTATTATCAAAAGAACTTTAAGCACAACTTATCATTTTTTATATTTATATTAAAATTTTTGAATAAGACGAATGGTCAAACGTTGCAACTAAAAAACTCAAACATCTTACGTTATGAAACAAAGGTACTATTTACTTAGGGGAGGAGCTAGGATCATTTTCTGGTGTCACATTACAACAATGATTTTTTAATCTTCATTCCAAAATTAATCTTTTCTAAGATATATTTGTAAAATGATTCAACTAATAGAGATGACACCAATGACATTTCATCCTAGCTCTACCCATTTTACTGCAAATTGTATAATTGTACTTAACTCAAAACACATACTCTCTATGGTACTCGTTGTCTTGGACAACGGTATTGTCTTCTAAATCTATATTTGGTAATATTTTTCTATTGATATATATGTTTACTTTATGAAAGTAGTATTTATGACTCATCTATTATTGTTCTAGTGTTTTTAAACTAAATACTTTAAAGTTATTAATAGTTAAAATTTTAAAAATTTGACCACACTCTTATCTAAAACGATAAAAATTATGAAACACTCCCAGTACAAGTGGAATAAATCTATTAGACAATAAGGTTAATAGTCACAACTTTTTTAAAGAAAAACATGAACTAACATTTCATAGACTCATAGTGGTATATACTTTTATTTGAGAAAAATAAAACTTTTAAGGGTAAATAGGTGTCGAGTTGTAGTTGACAAAGGTATTTACGTAAAACAACTGTACGAAACACGCTATGAAACAACTGGATGCCCCCGATTAGTTATCAGGATGTACGTCCGCATTCAAAGCTGAATAAATCACGCTATCAGGCCCATTCCCAATTCCCAGGCCCATAAAAGGCCAGTTTGATGGCAACATGGCATGTGCTTGTGTAACTGATCACATGTAGCCCATAGAAGACCAGACGTCCACAGATTCCATCGGAATTCCGGCCCCAGACGTGTAACCCAACAGGAGCCACGTCGGTGGGTCGATCAAGATCGCCTTTGGGCTCGAGAAGTCGAGAGGCGAGCAGGACCGGCCGAGCAGCACAATTCCAGGCTTCCCTTTTCGTTCCAGCACCGCGACCGGGGCCCGTCTGGGGAAGCGCTCGCCGGCTATTGCACTCTCGCGCGCGTTGGGGCGTCAGCGCTCTCTCTTTCGGAGCACGTACGATCGATCACGATCACACGGCGGCCGAACGACGTACACGATTCCCCCGGGCGACGACGGTGAAGAGCGGGCCTCGCGCTGCGCGTGCCCTGCAGTCGATCGATCGGCGCCCGGCCCCGGGACCGGAGCGGCGTTGCATCGTGAGATCGTTAAATTAGCGCGTCCGTCCGTCGCCTGAGCCATGAAGGCGAAGGTGCGGTGGTCGACGCGCTGCTGGCTAGCCGGCCGGCACAGCCAAGGTGGCTTATCTTTCATGCGACTGTTACAAGTCTGTAAGGCCATCTGGACCACCGTGCGACTGTAGCTCGTTTAATTGGGTAGATAGGAGTATATACCATTATTGGTTGCGCGATGCGATATTATTATCATTTCCGATGATATGGTCGTATCGCCTCTTGACACGCACCACTGTTTAAACAGGTTCCTTTCGGTCCTTAACAAGGGTACCGCCAGATTCTACACTAATTAGCATCAGAAAGTGCATGTATTAAGGTTTATCGATCGTATGTATTATCCCTGAACGTGTTTATTTTGAAACTGGTAAGTCAGTGCAAAGCTGTGGCGGTAATCCCCTACGTACGTACGCGCGTATCGGAGCAGCGCGTCACCTTAAATTCGTCAAATTAAGGTCGACGTCCCTGTTATTGCACCGCCCGGCGGCCGGCCTCGATAGATCGCTATTGCATTTGCAGTCCTCCACATGTCCTGAAGAATCAAGATGCATTGCTTCTGTTCGCTGATAGAAGAAGGAAAAGAAAAACTCGACACCGATGTTACTATTAGGAGAGGTCGGCAGAGGACGCGTGTTGCCTATGCAACTATACAAGCGAGACCAGCTAGCACATGAACGGGTAAATGATGCTCCATTCGTCTATCCAATAATGATGATGGTTACTGGCGCCGTACACCAGAGCATGTGCATGCGTGCCTAGTAGGAGCGTTCGTATTATATTATAGATTACTGTTGGTATGCTTACCGGAACTTCTAATAGTATTATAAATTTCTTTAAATATTTTTATAAAAGAACTATCTAATATTTATTCATTTATTTGTGTTCTCATATATTATCATAAAATCCATTATCCATCCATCCATTTAACCCTTTCAAACCAGGCCTTAGTAGTAGGCGGCGGATAACGCAGAAAATAATTTTTTATAGGGTACTAATAATGTACGCATGTTCATCTTCTTCAGTTCCTGTAAATATATTGGGCAGTTCGTCCGCATGAATGCATGCTCGCTCATCGCTCACCCGAACAATTCGTAGACAGTCAACTACTACTATCGGCCCAACACAAGTCAAGAAGTGGCATGACGAGCAGGAGGGCAGATCCAACGTGCCGGCGCTGTACCGTACGTACGTGCTCTCGCTCTCAGCACCAACGAGAGACACTGGTGGCTAGGTGGATGTTGGCCCGTCAATTCGCGCATCTCGGGCGCGGATACATACACCCTCGATGCCGATAGATCGATCCATCATCCATCTTATCCATCACGAGGCCGCGACCCACGAACACACATCTCCCCCCCTACGGCAGAGTCGGACAACGCAAGGAACCACGCTCCCCCGAGTCCGCAAAACCGGTGGCGCAGGAGGGAGGGGCTCCTCTGCGGGCACCGGCGCGTGCGTGAACAGCGACGGCCCTGGAGTTTAGCCGGTGCCGAACCGAACCTGCCGATCGATCTCCAGCGAGCATGATCGAGCAGCTGGGCGCGTACGTACGCGCCAGGTGAGCTGAACTGACCTTTCTGACCCGGACCCGGCTCGGATCTGTGGCCGCCAGCCATTATTGGGGTCTGACCTGCAGGCGCGCGGACGGGCGGGGTCGTGGGGGCTCGAGAGGGACATGTCCTTGCAGGGCTTTGTAGCTAGCGCGCGGCACCGCCCCCGCGCGCGTGCACGCGCGGCCCATCTCGCGTAGCTCTCCGCGGCCGCGACCGACCGGGGCAGGCACCGGCACCGCGCGGGGGGAGGCAGCCAGGCAGGTCACCACGCGTCCATGCCGATTAAATGGGGGCTCACACGTCGGATCGGCTTGCACGTACTGTGTGCGGCGCGCTCTCCCCACCCAGCCCGGCCCAGCTGAGCTGGAACAACACGGTCGTAGGATGGATGGACTCGACGGGCTTGATAATAATTAAACGATGGATACTTGCAGTTTGCACGCTTGGTTAGGTTGTTTGCATTGGACCACCGTAAAACGTCTATTTAATTTGCTTGATTTTTTTTCTATGTATTTGATTCGTTTCTATTTGGCTGGCGAGACAAGCGCAATGATTGTAACTTGCATTGTCCGGCTAAGCTAACTTCTCGGAGAGCTGATGGAAAAAACAACTACCATTGGTGCAAGTAGTGGATTGATGGTGAGTAAATTAAGGGTAGATTATTAAGTGTGTGTGTGTGTGTGTGTGTGTGTGTGTATATATATATATATATATATATATATATATATATATATATATATATATATATATATATATATATATATATATATATATAGTTTTCCATCCATGTTGCATCCTCGTATAGACGCATGAAGCTTAGGTCGGCCACGTAGTTGCAGGTGATCAAGTGGCTCCAGAAACATTTGCAACCACGAATAACAAACTCCATAGGCGATCTCCCAGATTGGTCACCGCGAAGATCTTCCTTCTGCAACCTTTTCTCCCTACAAACAATTCCATGTTGCAAGATCCTCACACCGAGGAAACGACAAGCACCTGTAACGAACCCCTTAATCTGTCGCGATACGAACAAGAAAAAGGCCTCCTAATTAACTAATTTTTACACACGCCGATCGCTCACCAAACAACCACTCCCTCCTCGCCTATGGGAGATGTATATAGCCCAAGTGCAGCACGAGGCTGTCGCGGTTTGGTAACGCGAGAAATATGGAGACGGAACGATGAAAACAAATGAAGCAATCGTACGACATTACGTGAATGGTTAGTATAATATGAGGCCAAAGTACAGTCTTAGTCTTAGGTGAACTAATGATCGATCGACCGTGTATCTCCATGTCCACATTGTTCACTGCACGCAGCCATATACGTGCGTATATATCTATACAAATATACAGCTTGCACTGTTCCTCGCAGTTGACAGATCGAGCACTACCAGGATTGGGATCGGTCAGAGACTTGTGTCGTTAGCTCTCTCAGCTGGCTGCTGCACGGCATGCGCGCCTTAAATATTTCTGTGCGCACACTTGTCGTGCGTGGATTTTGTGTGTCACACTGCTACTACAACTTCCGCAGGAAGATTGGTGGTCAGGGATGATCAGCGCGATCGACTAGCTAGTACGATATGCGTGACAAGAGATTAGGTATCTCCAATTAATCGTACCGAGATCTGATCGAATCCGTTAGGCACGATCGTGCCGTCGCTGTCGAGACGAAACGTCGGTTGATTGCGCCGATATATCGATCCCGGATCATGGAGGCACCACGCGCGCGCGCGGGCGCTGCACACAGCTTCCGCGATTGGCTGGCCGCGCGTGTCCATCTCCCCGCGGCTAGATCGATCGCTCGATCGATCACGCGATGGCTAAGGAATGGATCGATTAATCTGGCCAGGGGGAGAAGCACGAAACGGCCTGCGGCTGCTCGGAATTAAACACGGGCAATCGATCGGATCCGGGAGAGTTTGTTATTAGGGAAATGACATTGAATAGAGGACAATAAAAGTTCTGGTTGTGTCGTGCCATTTTAAGTTTGTGTTTTTTATTGCATGGAAAAACACCACTACAAACTCACAAACACAGGCAATTGTGGTTGACCCAACAACTAGCAAATCCAAGTTTTGAGGCAGATCAGTCCATGAATAAATACGCGAAGTAACTAAATTTCTATTTTAAGCGAGCATCATGTGTGCATAACTAGGCACATTATTATCTATGTTCCATATAGATTTATATGTATGCTAATAAATTTAGATATATATATAGACTATATACATAGATAAATAGATGAATCCAGACAAATCTAAAAAGACTTATAATATGGAACATATGTATAATTGAACCACGATAATTGAAACATGTAGAAACAAAACCACCGTATTCAAGTGCTTCCTTTTGTCATGTTTAATTCGCTATGACTTCAAGAGTGTTCATGTATGGCTCAAAAGAAATACTCCTAGAGAGTTCTTTTCTTAAAAAAAACAAAACACAACTAGTTAATAATTTACCGAATTTAGTTAATGATTTACAAGATTATTTCTATTTTTTGTGGTCAGTTTTTGTAGTTTTACATTGAACTAGTGGTGTAGATTTTTTTTCTTTTTTTCTCCAATTTACGTGGTAATTTCTAGCCTACCGCGTGAACGTGAAGTCTCCTTTTTAAGGCGGTCTTTATATTATAATAGATAGATAACTCTTTTTTTAAACAAACTTGAGTTAATATATATATATATATATATAACTTAATATATAGCTTATGGTATTTTTATTCTTTTAATAATATATTACAATATAATTCTTTTACCCAAACATCATATATTGTTTTGAAGAAACTAGACCGGTCCTAATGGGAGTTCCATTGTAGTTGCATTCTTAATAAATAAGATGTCATGTAAGCAAATTTGTAATATGGCAATATAATTAATAAGAGAGGAAGCAAATGTGGGTTTCATTTAGATGAAACCGGGTATATATTGTTCCCAGGACTACAAAACTGGTTGAAGCTGCATCGGATGCTAGAGTGTCTCATTTCTCATGCATCGCTATGAAATGCTATAACTCCCGTGAAACTGTGAAATGAAATTGTGCACCAGAGAGCTTGTTTGATTTATCAATCTAAACATTTTCATATAACATGACACTATTTAAACTGTGGAAAGAAACATTTCACTAGGAGTGACCTTAATGAGAGAACTCAAAATACTCCCTTTGATAAAAAAATATTTATATTTTATGACGAGATTTAGCCAAACTTCTCAAATTTGTACAATCAATTATTTCTTAAACGCTTAGTTTAAATACAAAACAAAGAAATATATAGTTTTTCCTCGAAAGGTACTATCATAATATCATAAACTTATATGGTTTTATAATTTTATTCTAACAAAAAAATAATTATCGAAATATTAAAAACTTGACCAAATTTTATCTTAAACGATAAATATGTTTGGTCCAAGGGAGTAGGAATTTTAGGGCGGTATGTGGATGTGGGTGTGCGGGTGTGGGGTGTGTGTGTGTGGGGGGGGGGGAGGGGGGTTCATTTTAATTTTGGTTTCAGTTTTAACTATTTAACTATACTAAGCAAAATACCATTAATTGGTGTATTTCAACTCTTGTAGTTCGTACTTTCGAATAAATGCATATTATGCACGGTCATCTTTATCCACTTAACTACTTGCATTGTAAGTTGTAACTAAATAGTGCAAACATTTGTAATAACTATACATTTCTAATTAATTTCCTAACTGTATATTTAAAACAATAGATTCCCAATGGTCAGTTTCAAAAGAGAGGACAAGTGGAGAACAGTCAGAATCACATATCGCACTACTGGCTTGGAAAAATAACGCGTAGTTAAGTTGCATCGTCATCCTGTCCCGATCGATCATCTCGATTGCCAGCCGCAACATTTATCCATCAGAGTACAAAAAAAACAGATCAACATCCTGCACAGGACTGTATCTACAGTACCACGCAGTTGCTTTTCGACAGAAATTAATTGTGTAAGCTCATGCTAAACTGGACTAACACCAAACATACAGCAAACACTATTAATTGCCAATTTGATTCCGCAAACAAAAAAAAGTCAATGTTGATGGCACACATGCTTAATTATAACTAAAAAATAAAACAAGTATGCTCTAAAAGACGTACCCAATCATGTTAAAAGGACCATCGTATTCTTTTAGAAAAATAATATTTTTGAGTTAATTAACTTGGTGCCTTGTGATGAGTTAGAGAGCATTGCAGCTAGAAGTGATAAACTGATCATAGCCCACCGGAAGCAAAATAATATATGGCGTTGTTAAGTTTAATCAGAGATCGAGCTCCAATTAAACTTGAACTCGAAGTCTCAAACTGAACGAAAGGTCCCCATGCCTGGTTTGAGACTTGCTAGCTAGAATCTGACAATCTGAGACATTTAATTACAGTATGGTCGACGTAAACAAATACGGAGTAACAACCAGAGTTCGTACTTCGTAGCATGCCAGAAGTAAGTAGACGCTCTGGTGCCGACATGAACGGTTGTTTTCGCCAAATTATTGTCCTCCCGATCGGCCTGGTACGTTTTTATTCGATCTGGAAAGGAACATGTATATATCGATCGATCCTATCGGGTACACATGCAGCTGGCTAGCTAGCAACTTTCAGTTTTGCACGTCACGGCTTGCGCTTGCGCCATTGCACGGTTTATTCGGTAGCGACCATTGTAAAAGCGCTCCCAACTTAAATATTAGGTCTTGCATCGAGAAGCTGAGAGTGATGTAAAGAAAATAGATATATCCTTTTGACTTAACACACACGGATCACCAGCCCGTTAATCCGTTATGTCGATTGGGTCCAGTCGAACTAGACCCAGTTGATCTCGACGCCGTACCACATCTGAACCCTAACCTATAGGGCGAGTGAGCAGGCGGCGATGGCGGTGACCCAGCGACGACGAGGGCACCTAACGGGTTTTGCCACCGAGGGCAATCTTGTCATTTTTAGAATTTTTTACTCTAAAAATAATAAAAAATCGAGCGGAGTGACTACTAGCTAATTACATATTTTTATGGTGCCCTGTAGCAAATTCGTGATCTTACGGTGTCCACGGGCAAATTACGTTTTTTTCGATGCGTTGCAGCAAACTTTACCTTGAAACTAATTACACGGCTATGGGGAAAATCGTGGGACGAATCTTTTGAGCCCAATTAGTATGTGATTAGTCATAAGTGCTACAGTAATCTACATATACTAATGACAGATTAATTAGGCTCAAAAGATTTGTCTCGCAGTTTCTTAGCGGAATCTATAATTTATTTTGTAACTAGACTATGTTTAATACTTTAATTATGTGTCCGTATATCCGGTACGATGTTTTTGAATTTTTTTTTTGCAAATTGAACAAAATTGGGATAGTTTGATAAGGGAACGTGGAACCAGAAAATTTGGATGACTAGTACATGGTTGACAGGTGGGTCATGGATTGGCTTGCAATTTATTATCACTATTATCTTTTCGTTTCTCCTTATGCTTATAAACCAAAATTTAAATTTTCATCTTTAAATTTAGAGATCACATAGAAAAAATATATAATTTATATTCATAAATTATTATTCGTTTGTAAATATATCGTTTGTCCTTTTCCCACTCCTTATCGGTTTTGAGAGGCTTATGCCGTAAATTCTCTAAAATAGATGGACTGAAATTAAAAAAAATAAGAGAGAATGCATGGTATAGAAAATTTCAACTGAACCCACTATTGTAATTTGTAATTCATCAGCGTTGGAGCAGTGGCTTGATCCACCTTTCGTTTATACGCGTGAAGGATGGGGCTCTCTTTGAGGCCATTCATCCATTATAAATGCTCTCAGATGCAAAAGTATTATACGTATTCGCTCCTCGAAACTATGGATTATTTATGAGACCGATCGATGCGAGGAATGACGAGATTTATCTCAAGACTGGGAGGAGCTAGCGCAGCTGCCGCCTGTCTAGCTCGACGGGCTACGTACTCTCTACTATACGTACGTGCATGCGTTAGCTTGGCCGTTTCCTGCACGCCGCTACATATTTTTACGGGTCAAGTAGATCGAGTGGATTATTATTCATCGGTTTTAATTTCTAGCAGCTGGGAGATCGTCCACGGGAAGCGTGGTAGAGTTGTGCAATGACAATGATATACTCCCTCCCTCCGTTTCATAATTAACATAAGATATTTAAATTTTATTCTTATAACGTTTGACCATTTATCTTATTTAAAAAATTATGAAAATATCATTTATTTTGCTTGTGACTTACTTTATTATCAAAAAAAACTTTAAACACGACTTGTCATTTTTTATATTTGTACTAAGGTGCTATTTGTTAAAACATAAGTCTCTTTTAGTACTACTCTATTTGTTTGGAGGGACTAAAACCTCATTAAATGACCTATTCAATAGTACACACTATACACATGAATATAGGCCTAGAGTAGTATAATAGGTGTACTATAGGCCTTTAGTCTCTTTTAGCACCTCCCCTAGGGACTTATGAACCTAGATAGTTTTAGCCTCAATCAGTCCCTCCTGTTCAGTATTTTAGGGGCTAAAAGAAACTAAAGTGGAGGGACTTATGGACAACCCCTAAATTTTTGAATAAGACAAATGATCAAACGTTATGACTATAAAAGTTAAACATTTATGTTATGAAACGGATGTAGTACCATATATGCAATGTGCAACGACCTCGCTGACCACTTGCCGATGCAAAAATCGGCCTCGACGTAGAGAGAAAGAGATCAGGGAGATATATATCCATTTATATGCGTGCCACTTGAAGAGGCAAAATGGAGAACCAGGAGCAGTGACGGGGAACTTGAGTAGTTGGACCTACGTTATATATAGTCAGTTGCGATTAAATTTTGTACGGGAACAAAATTCAAGTACGATATGCACACGTCGACGTTATTAAGGAGGGAATATTTAGCTAGCAAAGCCAACTGGCTGCATTCACTGTTACGGTGAATTAGCATATACACGAGCTGACAGATAGTCCTTTCGTAGTTTATTCGTTGCACCGAGTACGTCTCATTCGTCCTAAAAAAATATTTTTGGTTTCATGTGTTTAGCGTTTGACTATCGTCTTATTTGAAAATTCTATATTTTTTTTAAAAATAGTCGCACGTAAGTACTATCTATATTTTATCATCTAATAACAATAAAAATAGGGTCAACTGCTTTCGTAGTTTATTCGTTGCACCGAGTACGTCTCATTCGTCCTAAAAAAATATTTTTGGTTTCATGTGTTTAGCATTTGACTATCGTCTTATTTGAAAATTCTATATTTTTTTAAAAATAGTCGCACGTAAGTACTATCTATATTTTATCATCTAATAACAATAAAAATAGGGTCAACTGCTCATTTGACCCTGGTTGAAAACCAATCTACCAATCTGACACTGCTTTTTTCGAGTTCACTTATTTGACCCCGCTTTTCAAAAAACGAAGCTGTAGATTGACTTAAAAAATGAACTTATTTGGAAAGAAACATTATATCTATAAATTAAAAAATAAACTTATTTTGAGACAGTGTACTCATTATTGGTGTTATTATAAATATTAAAAATGTTGATTGCATGTTATATATATTGGCTAGTTTTTTAGGAGTAATGGTAATTTATTAAAAAAGTGTATATATAGTCTTTTTTATTTTTTTAAATATATGACTATGCTTCATTGCTTAAAAGCATAGTTGGTGATGACTAGCTCATATGTGCCGATTAATTATACTGCACCTAAAATTAACTAAATGTACCGGTTCAAAGATAAAACTAGCACCTATATTTTATATGTGTCGAATTACGCTACCAACGCCTATGTTATAGGTGTCACCTTTTTAAAAAAGAATACATTCAATTGGTTTATTTTGGGGGTGAATATCTACATTGATCCTTGAAGTTTCACTTGAGGCTTAGTTTGATCCTTGATATTTCAATCTATCCATTTTACTCCTTCAAGTTCTAATTTTGGTTCAAATTTATCTTTGGACTCACATAGAAAGCACAAGGTTCAACCGAATCAACATCTTTTATGATAAATGACTCTTATACCCCTCATTCACGTATAAGAAAAAGAAAGAAAATTAATATGTCTTAGTATTTATGCAGTAAAATTATATCTTTACGAGACCCCATATATACTCAACTTACTATCGGACATACATCTAATAATTATATAATGATATTTTTTAGTTAAAATTTATGTATAATGAATATTTGTACAGGTAATGCGTAAACATTTATTTAGAAATAAAAAAATAATTATTTACTTCCTAAGGTATGTAGTAAAGCTCAAATCCTCATGCACTTGCTTAAATAATGAGAAATATGTATACAATGCTACTTATTTATCTTTTATTCGTCTTTTCTAGTGTATGTAATTGCAAGCTAAAAACGGAAGAGACATTTTCTAATACAACTATTAAGTATGATTAGTCAAATAGCATGTCATGTAGGATCAAGGATGATTTTAAGCCAAAAGAAATACGTAGAGGACTTGTATGGACAAAATATAATCTCAAGGAACAAATCGAGTCTTTGGTGAAAACTTGAGGGACTAGATTGCACCCTTATTTTGGGCTGCAAGGAATGAGAACTGAGACCTTTTGGCACTCTAAACTAAATACTCTTCATCTCTAAATGTTTGACGTCGTTGACATTTTTATACACGTTTAACTATTCTTCTTATTTATAAAATTTATATAATTATTAATTATTTTTATATCATTTCATTTATGGTTAAATATACTTTTATGCATATATATACTTTTACATATTTTACAAAAATTTTTGATTAAGACGAATAGTGAAATGTTTATTAAAAAATCAATGACTTCAAACATTTAGAGACTGAGAGAGTACAACAGAAGAACGAAAATTTTTTAAGATAGTTTTTTTTAAAAAAAGTTTTAACGGTGGAACGGAAACCGTGCACCGGTTACTTTAAGCGTGACTGCGTGAGGGCAAATTCGTGGGTGTGTGCGTATATTTGCTTCATAATTGAATAAACAAATTCGTTAAGTATTTGGGTTAATTTGTTTACGCATCAAGCCACTCTGTACGGCACTAAACGGCTTGTATATGTATAGTACCGTGAAAAATCTCCTTTTTAAGACATCGATACGATGAAATGTCCAATCGACGAGTTAATCAACGGATTGCACGCAATTTGTATTTATATAATTAATGCTTGAACAATTCCGTGTGGCACGCACGCACGCCTAGTTGTCTGTGCTTTTTCGTATTTTCTTTATTTCTAAAATGGCAAAAGTAATTGTAATATGGTTTTTTATGGTGACCTTAGTTCCTATAACACTGACACTTATCAAATTTATTGGGAAAATATATGGTGAAACCTTGTCCTATGTGAAAACTCGTGTGAACATGACAAAAAATGTCATCTAAAATCACACAAAAAAAATCTCACATACCGATAAGATAATGATGGGTGGCTGTGTAAAAATATTATCCAAATTTAACTTTTTTGAGATAAATGAGAACTTTTTTTGGTAATCTTATATTTCTTTTCTCTTTCGACGTTTTTAGATTAATGGGAACTCTAAAGGCGAAATATATGATTGTTAAGTAGGAGTAGCTATCTGACTGAAATTATGGTGAGGTGGTAATGATGTTAAGCATGTGAAGACAAAGTCATGTGCCTCCCGATCAAAATGATAGAATAGGTAGTACTACAGGACAAATATATGTCATCTAGCGAGTTGAATTATATGACGACCTTAATTAAACAACAATATAGATTTTCTTTAGGATAGTAGCAAGTATCGAACCCCAGGCCGGAAGCAAGATTTGGATCTTCTTAGCTGTTGTTTAGACTCTACATGTTCTCCATAATTACAAGTTTATTTCAGATTTAAGATAATCTGCACGTTCTCCTTAATTACAAGTTTATTTTAGATTTAAGTTACACACATACCAAATCATACCATTGGTATGCACCAGAAAACGCATAAAGATTATCTGTTGGCCCCTATTGTGGTTTACTGTTTGTTGGGTTATAACTTTTAACCTGCATCTTGTAAAACATATACAATCAAACTCTGAATTAATCTTGTAAAATTGGTTGCCTATCATCATCAATGTGGTCCTCTACATCACCCTATCATATACAGATTTGATGTGGTCTCCTCTATCTCGTTCCACATCACAGAAATTCAGAAAAGAATCAAGAAAAATGATTGTGTGCACTAATTTCTCCTCTCTGTAGTTTTGGTCTTTGTTTTCCCCCTCCTTGGATCGTGCTTGTCGTCATTGTTTTGTCAGTTTATCTTTACTTCTTCAGTACCAATCTTGCATCCACTTCAGCACCCCTGCTGTAGCATTTTTTTGTCATCTTGCTCTGCTGAAAGCTTCACCTACTGTTTCATATCGCTGGACGGCTGGAGAGATTTCAGCAATGTTTGTTGCTTTACAGTTACCTTATACTGCTTGCACTGAATCAGTGCTTCTGTTATAGGCAAGAGAATCATATATCCAAGAAAGAAGCAGCCATTTTTCATGTGATTCTCCTGGTGTAACCAAATGCAAAGAAGTACTACTAGACAGTATAGATGGCTAGCTTGCTCTCCTTGTTAATTTCCTCATCTCTCAAATGGTCTTAAAGCAAGCAACAAAAAGTGTAGCTGCTGAAATGGACAGGAGAGCGTGGCAGTCAAGGAGCCCTTTTACCCTTCTGATGATTCTTCAGTCTGCAGCTAGCCAAAGGCAAAAAAGCTAGTATTTTTTCAGAGCACCAGAAACAAGCAGGAGCCTAGCTTTTGCCCAAAGGAAGCCGAAACCTTTTGCCCAATCTAACTAATATTAGGAGCATTCTGCTTTCAGAGAGCCGATCTTTTGATCATTGCATTTTTTAAAGTTATCCTAGCTTCTGCGTCCAGTATAAGACTCCATGCTTAATCATAAGAAAAGGAACGGAACATCTGTTAATGACAGAATCTAACAATGAAACTATTCTAAAAAATATATGGCTATATACTCCTCTATTTAAGTATTTAGATATTACAAGGCGATTACAGATTTGGACGAGCTAGTATTTATGAGAGCGCGTCAGCTGTGTATGCAAGTTCATGTGCCGCCCACTCATCATCGTCTTTTTCACAAGCGAGCAACCCCACAGAAACAGAGAAAGCTAGACAGAGAAGCGTTTGATTGGGAGCTAAATATTCTAATAATAACGAAATGTAGTACGGACACTTGTTTTATTTTACATGTCATCTAAATAATTATTAAGAATAAAATAAATTATAAGACAAATTAATATATGATATACCTAGTATCACTCCACAAACATATATGCCCATATTCGACCTCTATAAGTTAGGACAAAAATAACAAATTAAACTCTAATTAGTATATGCATATTCATGATCTTAATTATTTTTTTCATTAATACTTATAGAAGCCATATTTGACCTTGTATGTTTGTCTAATAATATAATATTAATTAATCTATATTGTAATTTTTTAGTAATTATTTAAATGACATGAAAAAAGCGAAGGCAACCCATCGATAGTTTAGAAAAGTTCTCCAGAAATAGTAGACGAGAATTTGAAAAGCTAGGTCCGTCGGTTTCTTTGGTTTCCAACTAATATATATTACCTTATCTTTTTATCTATACTTATACTTATAAGTTAAAATTTGAATTTTTAACTTTAAATTTAGAGTTGATTTTGTTTTTTTACCAAAGTTTATTTTCTAACTCTGTATTTTAAAGTCAAGAGTACATATATATAAATTTTTTATTCACAAATTATTTTTGTTTGTAAATATGTAGTTTGGATTTTTTTCCTAAAAAAACAAAGCAATCACCCCCTACGTTTTGGATATATACCTACAAATTTATTGAATCCTTGCGAGAATCTAAACTATTTGAGAAAAGTTAGAAATTCTTAGCTGCGGCTGCGAGAAAGCTCCTCTAGACAAAGTCAAAAATGAGAAACCATGTACACCTTCTACTATTAGTCTACTTCTCTCGCTCTTTCTCAAGAGAGAGGACAGTTAAGTAGCTTAGCTAGCTACCCCTTACCGGCGTGTAGTGCAGGAGCTACCTCTATGTAATCTCACAGGTAGCTGCCCTCCTTAAGCCGTCTATAAAAGAAGCCCCATATGCAGCCATGAACAAGAGGGCCATCACATACCTCATCCCAGACCCAGACACATCACCTGTACTGTCCCCTCTCTTCTCTCCTCTGCCCGTGCTGCCCCCTGCTTGCTTGGTTACTTAGAGCTAAGCAAGCTTCCTGGAAGCAAGGCCGGCGGCCTGGACAAGAACCACAGCTGATCGATTGATCAATCAATCTTCTGCTGCCTCGCAGCCTCATCAGCCAGCGCAAAGGAAACTAACAAGACGGTACAGGTAGCCAGCTCTACTATTGTACACCAGTGTATTACAGTATATATACACTAGGAATCTGTAGAACTAGCAATACTTCTTTTCTCTGTAACTTAGTTTGGTTCTTCAACTCGGTTAGCTTTCTGTTGCTCACATCAGTTTTGGCACTCTCTTGAGTACAGAGGCGCTAGCTCCGCGTCGGTCGGAGCTGACTCGCCGTCGTCGGAGGAGCTGGCCAGCTGATCAGTGAGTAGCTCAGAGCTCTCCAGCCGGTGGAGTTAACACTGAGATTAAGCTGCCTCCGTTGTTTCACGGTGGCCTCGGCATCAATCATCTGTACCAAGCTATAGGTATGAACAGAAGAGATCCTGTTTAATTCCGTGAGTATGCGTGTGGTTATAAGCCCAGATTTAAATTCTTACACTCAAATTTAGAGTTGATTTTAAGATTTTTTTTATCATAGTTTATTTTTCAACTAATGTTTTTAGATCGCTAAGAATAGATATATAAATTTTTTACCTATAAATTACGTTTTAATTGTTAGTAGGTGGTTTAGCTTATGTTTTCTAGCTAAGCAAAATGACGATATATTACCATTAGACGGTAGTTTCGCAACATGTGATCTCATGCATGCAGACTTTCACACTAAAAAGTTACTTAATTAGGAGTAATCCATACTCTCCAAACAACCAATTTAAGTAGTTCTACTATATAGGAACAGAATAATTGACGTCGGCCGGTTGTGTGTCTTTAACAAACGACAAACATGTGTAGCCTCGTAGCCTGCAATTTGCGTATCTGTTCATTCAGTTAAGCTGGCAGATTGCTTGATTTACAGTAACAGTGTATCAGATTCAACTGGTTCTTGGCAACAAGGCCAACATGTGTAATAAGTTGAACTGTAGAGCGAAGCGCATACGGACACGGACAGTGTAATTATGACGCTTAAGACATCTTCCCCTCCCGTCGTTATCTGAATATCAATGCGGCTCACCCGTGCCACTGTTTCGTTGATGCTGATTACTGATTTGTAATTCCATCGTGCGCGCGCCTCTTAATTCACAAATCAATTCAGATTAATTAATCGTTCGTCTTGATCGGTGTCTGAATGTCTGATCGGCCGTATGATTGATTTGTTTGGCTGAGTATTATTCCATATAGCTCACGCTCTTCCTTTTCTGCGTGCGTGCAGTGTGTGGTTTTTGTCTCGTCATTGTCTACGAATCTGTGAGCCATTTGTTCGATCGGTGATTTGCGGCGGCGGCGGCGGTGCGGCGAGGCGATGGAGACCTTCGGCTGGGCAGGCGGCGGGCAGCTGCACGACGACGTATACTTTCCGCGCTCGGTGGGGTGTGGCAGGTTCGAGCTGGACGATGCGTTCCTCGGCGCGTGCTTCGGTTCTCAGCTCCAGTACTGCGACGACGGAGGTGTTGGCGCCGGCGGTGGTCATGTTGGCGACGACGGTGGATGCTTGCAGGGTGCCTCGGGATTTGGCGCTATGGGCGATCCGCTGGGCTTGCTGTGCTCGGGGGACATGTTTGCGTCTGTCGCCGAGGGCGCCGGCACGCACGACGAGGGCCTTCTCGACGCGGCGCTCGCCTTCTCACGGAAGCTCGGCGCCCCCTGCGACGGGATCAGCGACGGCGGGGCCGTGTCAAACGGCGCCATGTTGTCCAGCTACAGCGGCACCACCGGCGGCAACATCTCCTCCGGCGAGTCCAATAACTACAGCGGCGGCTGCTACGACGCCGAGGTGGTTTCCCCGACGTCCACCATGTCCCCGACCACGACGTCGCTTACCCAGCCTCCGCTCCACCACCCCAAGCGAAAGCTATACGACGACCACCCAGCCATAGCCGCAGCCGCAGCCGCACCGCCGTTCGCGCCGCGCCCCAACCTCGGCGCGGCCGTAAAGCGGAAGGCTTCCACGTCAGCAACAAGCATCACCTTCGTCCAGCCGTGCCACCACCACGACCCCACCGCCGCCGGGTACGAGCCGGACGTGGAGGCGATGGCGCAGGTGAAGGAGATGATCTACCGGGCGGCGGCCATGCGCCCCGTCCACCTCGGCACGGAGGCCGCCGCGGACAAGCCACGCCGCAAGAACGTGCGCATCTCGAGCGACCCGCAGACCGTGGCGGCACGTCTCCGGCGGGAGCGCGTGAGCGACCGCCTCCGCGTGCTGCAGAAGCTGGTCCCCGGCGGCAGCAAGATGGACACGGCGTCCATGCTGGACGAGGCGGCCAGCTACCTCAAGTTCCTCAAGTCCCAGGTCCAGAAGCTGGAAACCCTAGGCACCAGCAGCAGCACGGCCAAATTACAGCACCACTATTACGGCGGCGGCAGCAGCAGCAGCAGCCATGGAATGCTTGCATTCGCAGCAAATAACAACACCATTTCTGGCTACGCAAATTCTAATGGAAATGCAACGAAACTGTTGTAGCACACACTCTGCTTAGCACGTACAAGTGCTACACGTACGTAGTCTCCTCTATATACATGTAGCATGTTTCTGTTCTCTAGTATTATTCTAGGCTTGGTGGTGATTAATTAGTGCACGTACACGGCACATAATTGGAGTACGTACGTGCTGATTAAGGCGTGCTAGCTAGTAGTTCGTGATCATGTTCTTGAGCAATATTTAGATTACATCCGCTGGCAATTCAGCTGCAGTGAGACATTGCATGCAAAGTTGACCGTTTGACTTTACAATTCAGCATTAAAAATACATATATAAAAGTTTCATTCACAAGTTATTTTTCATTTGTAAATATGACATTTAACTTTATAACTATCCCATGTCTGAATCTTATAATCTGAACGGAGGAAACAAACGGTTCGATAATGGAAGAGAGTGGCCGAACGAGCGACTTGCAAGTGAAGATTATTGGCCAGTTTCATTTTTTAAAATTTATTTTTGCATGAACCGATCGAGTGGGTTTAATTATCACCACTGCTCGAAATTTAGATAGGTGTGGATCGAGTACTAGTATATCTGTATATGCGTGACGAGGTATAAGAGAGTCCTTACGGGAATTGCTACCACATGCCTACCCTGTCTCTTTTAAGGGAAGTGTAGGAGTACAAGTGAATTGACTGTCCTTCTTAATCGACTTAAAATTTTGGACAAAGTACTAATTAGCCTGTGCATATAAGTCAATATTGCTCATGCAAGCGTGTCATTGTGCTGTGATGCTGTCACCTACTACGCTACTGTACTACTGTAGCTGATTCGATCTCTCCACATGCATGTGTATGTATCATATCGTTGGGTGCATCATGAGGCTCTGGCAATCTTCAATCTTTGTTTCGTGCTTGTGCCCTAGTGGTGAATCTCTGTGCTTCCAATATTGGGCATGATTAAACGCTTTCCTTCTCACTTTTGTGTCAACGCAACGAAATCTCAATTATTCCAAGTGCAAAAGAGAAATAGAGATGTAAAGGCTTATACTTTTTAGACCAAAGAAAGAGAGCTATCTTCTTAGCTAGATGCTATACTGTGCCTCTCTATCCATCTATCTATGAATAAATATCCCTTCTTTTTATCTTATCTATATATCATGTATGATGGGGCAGGCTTTCTGCATGCTGATGATATAAAGTTTAGGATTAAATTAACACGAAAAGGGACTTTTGCTAAGCACCATTTCCTCCATCGATGCACACCGCAACACACGCCATGCAGCGAGCAGGGAAAAAACCTAGGCACACTCTGGTGTTCTGCATTCATCTATATATCATTCGCATTTCACAGCCTTCTTCTTCAGTAAAAGCTGCAGGCCGTTGAAGCACTAGTCGTCATGCAACGGTGCATATGCTGTACTCCTATAGCTAGAATAATGGAATAATGGCATATACTCCATGATCAAGGAGCCCAAGCTAGTCATGGGAATCCGGACACATCCTTTTCCTATCTCACACTAGATTGGTCTCGTCCGGAAAGTCTTTTTAGCACATACGGACATTGATCCGTTTCTTTCGTATTATCTAAATAGTTATTAAAAAATAAAAATTAATAATCAAAGTTTAACATGAGATATATCATTTCACAACCATGTAGTTTCATATTTAACATCTACGAGTTATAACAAAAATGTTAAATATAACTAGCGTAAACTAGTTTCGGTTTAATTTGTTTTTTATAACTTGTATAAGTTGAATTTAAACTTGTATGTTTATGAAGAGATATTTTATATTAATCTATATTGTTATTTTTGTTTTTTATATCTAATTAGCTAACCCATAAATAATAAGTGGATGCCCACCTACATGCTAAAAGATTATTCCCGGTCTCTTCCCATCTTGCATTCTTGGACCAAAGAAAAAGGTGGATGAACAGCAGAGAAACAGTGGACGAACTGTGATCAATGGACAATAAACAAATACGAAAGAGGACATCAGTTTCTCAGCTACGGTTAACACAATACTGTTACAAATTACAACCGTTAGTTATTTCCACCTATCTCATTTTTTTTCCCAAAAGGAAACAGGTAGCGGCAGCAAGGAAAAGGCTCACTTATAGAAACCGAATTAATTAAGTAGACTCATGCTGTAAACCTCTGGAATCACTGCTGAGGCTTCCCACATTTTTCAGTGTATCTGGTCCGAAACGCCTCGTTTTCTCATTAGTTGTTTTTCTGTGTGTTTTTGTTGCTTGCCTTCTTTTTTTTTTTTTGGTAATGTGGGCTGTTCACATGCAGTCACACGCACGCACGCACATCCTGTAGCCCGGCTCCTTTTGTGTGTGTGCGCCGTGCCGGCCGGCCCGGCCCTCCGTTTATTCCAGCTGCGTGTTTTCCCTTTCGTACCTCTCCCTTTCGCTCCCCCCCCCCCCCCCTCGTGTCCCGGAATCAAAATCTTCGAGCAGTGTGCGCCTATCTGCCATGGGAGAGAAACCGGGGAGGGGGGAGGGGGGAGACCGATGCACACCGGCCGGTGCAGCCGGTGGCCTTGCCCAGCACGCGCTTTTTGCAGGGAGGACGTACGGTTTCGCCTTTCGGGCTCAGCTCGCGACGCGTGCAGCGCAGGAGCGGCGAATTGAGGTAGTGTTGAGATTTTAGAAAATTTTTGGGAGAGTAGCACGTCATAATCGGATGTCGGAAGGTATTTTTGGACATGAATGAAAAAACGAATTTCACAGCTAGTCGAAACCGCGAGACAAATCTTTTGAGCCTAATTAATATGTCATTAGCATATATTGGTTACTGTAGCATTTATGGCTAATCATGGGCTGATTAGGCTCAAAAGATTCGTCTCAATATTTCTTCCATAACTGTGTAATTAGTTTTTTTTATTTATATCTTGTTTTAGATGTCAAAAATTTAATGTGATGTTTTTGGAAAAAAAATTTGGGAATTAAACGAGACCGAGAATGGCCCCGCGCACGCAGACGCAGGCAGGCAGGCGGGCGGGCAGGCAGCGTGTGCGTGCTTGCTGCCGCCGCATGCATCGGTGGCTTCGGTTGGGCTGCATGCCCCGCGAGCCGACGTCCCCGGCGGGGCGGGCGAGACGGCCGATGCCAAAAGACATTCCTTTCCCTCGCCTTTGGGTCTGAACCCCATGCGAGGACGTACTGACGGCATGCAGTGAATACTAGTACCTCCGTTCCAATTTAATTATATTTATACATTTTTATGTTCAATATTTATAGTTTGTCATATTTAAAAATTTTTATTAAAAAAAGTCTCACATAAAGTACTATTTATGCTTTATCATATAATAAGTAATAACAATAAAAATATTAATCATAAAACTTTTTAAAATAAAAAACAGTCAAATGTTTACTGTGTAAAAATGTATTTTGTATAGGACGGAGGAGTAGCTTGCAAATTGCCTGGCCGCTCCTGGGCTGAGATTACCATAGCGTTTATAGATGATGGAAGATGATGTCGTAAATGATGGAAGATTGATGTTGGAAGAGCATCTCTAATAAAAGGCTAAAAATTAGCTCCTAAAAATCTTAGATTTAGCCAATAAACTTTGGGATAAAAAAACATCCCCATCTCCAAGAGATGTCTAAAAATACAGTCCCAAAAACTTTAAATATGCCAACTCACGATTATGGCACTTTGCAACAACCATTCCAGCATATGCATGAGTTAAACATAACAAAACTAACAACTCATTCTGAAATCAAAAATATATATTACATCCAAGGATAATTTGAGAATATATATTGACAAATGTTCAACAATAGAATTCTAACTTGAGGTACATGACATAAGATACCATCAGAAGGGAATGTTGGGCACTTTTGGACAGTAAATAATATAATGTATAAATGGACAAAAAAGTGATTGGCAAATGCTCTTTCGATGAACTTGTGCAACTTTGATCCTGTGCACTGTGTGTATTGGAGCATCTCAACTCACAAGGACATTATATTGTGTAGACTGATAGTAATTGAAATTTTCTAAGCCAAAGATTTAAATATGTAGAATGGATAACATTTGTAGCTAAGTTCTCATTCTTCACTAATTTTGGTTGCATAATGTTTCTGGGATTGATTTTTTGGTATTAGCATATTCATATTGTAGTCAAGGACATTGGATTATGCAACTAATAAACAAACTTTACTTTTATATGTAAAAATAAAGAGAGGAAGACTTACTGCTGCGATGGTGGCTGGAGCTAGCCTGAGGGCGATGACACCGTGAAGCAAATGAGCTGAAAATGTTGGATTGGCAACCCAATAGAAGACCAAAATTTGGGTCAAAATAGGTTGGTGTTTGAGGCTACTAAAAATTTAGGAGTTAATTTGGGAAGCTGTTGGAGCAACAATTTTAGCCTCTAATACCAATATTTATTTTTGGGACTTATATTAGGCATCTCTTGGAGATGCTCTAAGCGAGTAAATGAAGCAAAAAAAAAAATCGGATATGGTTTCTATATATTCCAAAATATAATAAGAGATGAGTAATATTAAATTTAAATATAAGTTAGTTGTATTTGTACGATAAGAATGATATCCAATATTAATCATCCGTTTCATATCGTAAGTATTTTCAACCTTATCTAAATTTATTCGTTGATGAATATATAATTTATATATGTCTAGATTCATTAATATTTATATAAAACTAGACAATAACTTATATCGTCGAAGAGTATTTTATGTCTAATTACTACCGTCTGTCTGCGACCGTTCCTGGACTCGTGTCGACGACATGGAGCGTGCGCCTTGAAAAGAACACCCTCCGAAAAGGCGCCTCCTTCGTGCCTGCGCTGCGACTGCGAGCCCTCGTTCCCCTCCCGGCCTCCTCTCACATGCACGCACGATCGAACGACTCTTCTGCTTTGCTGAGCTGATTACTGACACTCTTCTCAATTATAAACATCGCTGTTAATTTACTATTACTTCTATGGAGGGTCAAACTTGGCTTCGGATTGCTGGATAAAACCCGCAATCTCGCACACGAATGAACGAGTATATATATGTACAGTAATATGGTTATATGGACTGCGCATGCCTAGAAAATAGAAAGATTAAGAAGCTTTGCCGTCAGGGTGTACAGTTCATCAGCAGTACTTTGAACCCTGAAGTCTGAACGGTATTCAGTTCCTTCGGTTTATAGTAAACCTGAACACCGATCGACATCCTTAATTTGGTCCAAAATTCAAAAATAACAAACAAGAAGCAAAGTACACCACGGATGCATGACCATCCACACGTTGGTGACAACACAAAACTGGAGTATTATTTTTCCTTCTCCTGATCAACATAAAACTGGAGTATTAAACTCTCCGTTTCTCACGATTGAGCTCACGACCTTTTTGTTTGGCAGGCTCGATCTGTGTCCGGACTCGACCGGCCGTCCTTCAGTTTCGGTGCGTGCATCATCCAAATGATCAAGTGATCAAAGAACGGGCGCGATCGGTCAAAGCAGTATGTCAACTACGAGTGTGAAGAGAATATATAAAAAACGCGACCTAGTACGAGTTCATCTTCGATGCAGGCATGCAGCTTTCGTGGCTGCTTTGTGATTGCTGTATATAGCAGACTGCTACTAGCTAGCTTTAGGCCGTTCGACGACGACGCATTGTACAGAACGGCCGGCAAGAATTAATAATATTGGAAGGCCACAGGAACTAAAACGCTTGCCGGTATTTTCTTTCGCAGAACAGTAGCAAGGCGTGACTATTCAGCACTCGATCGAGTTTATTCTAGTTGGTGGTTAAAAGTCGTCACAGCGGCGTCCGGCGTAGGATCAGGTCGAACGGGCGGTCGGTGACCGGCGTTCGATCGTTCGCTTTTGTCATCGTGTGATCGTGAGCTCAGCCCTCGGGACTCGCATTTATAGTTGGGAACCGGGCCAGCATGCATGCACACGCTAGGCCTCGTGCCAAACCTCACCTCGCACAAGAGCTTGGATTCGTTCCATTGACAAGGTTGGCCATGGGAGTTTGGCCTCGATCGGCCGGTGCGGGGCGACGTCACGGATATATCAATCAATTCGATCAGGATTTCAGGAACCGTCCGTGACGTCGCACGCGTTAGTTGCCGCCCTCCCTCGCTTCCCGGGGCGGGTGGATCACACCGGTTTCGTACTAAAATTCAGCGTGCCGCTCGTAGCACGTCTCGTGAGGTGCGCGCGGTCTCAGTCTCAGGGGGAGGTCAGCAGGAGCGTCTCGAGTCAGAGCAGATCGGTGTGCAATGCTCACGTACGTAGATTAGTAGATAGCCGATGGATAGCGCGTGGCTGACCTCCGGACTACGGAGACAAAAATGGCCGTGGAGATGTGGTGGAATGGCTAGTGCTCAACTGCTCATCCTATCCCATCTCGCAATGATTAGAGAGGGGTAGGATATACGCCATTTAAGGCCATCATGATAAAACAGCAGCATGACCGTCGGTGTACAGTGTTGTGGGCTCTTATCCGCCGTTGGATGAGATGATCCCGACGGATCAGATGCTGCAGCACTGTTGCTTTCCTTTCCTTTCCCTCATTTTATGAACCCGGCCGGTGTATCAGTCATCAGCTGGGTGCACTACTGTCAAACATGATATCCATTGATTGTTGCATGATGCATACCATGAGACTATCGCCATCAACCTCGTCAATCGCCCAAACGGGTGGCAAATCAAACAAAGCATGGCATACACATGCATGCAGCCATATCGCATACAGCCCCACTCGCCATCGCCACCCTAGCCCAGCAACCGCAGATGACAGACCTGCGTCTTCTGAGCTAGCTTCAGCATGCACACCGGCACAAGAGCCCCACCCTGCACAATAATTCAGAAAGCATCTATTGCGACCAAAGTCGACAACGATAACAAATTAGCTAAAGCTGCCCAATCACAATGAATCGAATGATTGGTAGGTCGACAATGACAACAGTTCAAATACAGGGATACATATTCCCTACGAAAAACCCCAGGTGTAACAGAACGCAGTAGTTGGACAAAGAGAACTCAATATGAGCCACATTTCATTCAATTTTAAGCCCTCTTTAGACATTTTACATATTGGAGTGCACGTTCACTATACATTACATGACATGAGCGATGAGCCACACAAATACCAGAAGTTTGGGGAAACATGTGTGCTTGGAGAGACATGTGTTGCCCAATGCACATCATTCAGACAACTGTTTTATCACACAATTACTGAGCAGAAATTGCATCGCAAACCTAGCAGAAAGCAGGCTCAATAAGTGAGCTTAAAGTACAGTATTAGAAGAATGGCCAGAACAAGAGCTGCAATGATTCCCCCAATGATCCACTTGTTCCTATCCATCCTCTTTGACATTGCCGCCAGGATCTTTTTACTCTTGCCAATATTATCATCAACCCCATGCAACTGTGATAAAGAGGAAGACAGTATTTCATTATAGTAGTATGAAATAAGTGGTAGACTGTTCGATGTGTGATTACTGTTGCCATTAGTTTGCAGCTAAATGAATTACTGTCAATGATATGAATCACACTGCAAGTATTTTAGATAGCACAATTTACAGGAACTCTGTCCACCTGCTCTTGGTATTGAAGAATATAAACAATGAGGTACTTATATTTTTGTTCAACTTGCAAGAGGTTTTTTTATGTGGGAGGTTGCTTTAGGAATCTGTGGTGTCAGGTTTAAAAGTCGGATGTAAATGGATCACCCCCCCCCCCCCCCCCCACACACACACACAATAGGTTCACCATTGTAGAATGGACATGATCAACAATCTGATAGGCGTAAATGAGAACTTAGGGCCTGTTTGGGGGACCTTTAGATTCTGAGAAGTAACTGTTTGGTAGCCAGTTTCTGGATTCTTAGTTTATTTTCTAGAATCTGCTGTGGACCGTTTGGAGCAGCTTTTGGGAAAAGCTTTCTCCCCTAAACAGGCCCTTAATCAGATAGTAAACAACTGTACAAAGCTTCGATACTAAACTGTACAAGGCTCCTGGAAAACAAAGCTTCGATACTAAACAACCGCACACTATTGTTTTCACAACTGCTGCATGGAATATAATCCTAAAATCAGATAGTACTAACTCAAGTTCTGCATGAAGCACAAGGCAACCTTAACTTGCTAAAAGTAAAGTCAATGCTCCAAGATAGAGCAAAGTAACAACCCTAAAACTTAAATAGTAGCATTCCTATGCCATATCCCTATTTTATGCTAGGTAGAGTTCCAGGTGATCTACCTGTAAAACTGGACAACACAAGTAGGGTAAAAAAACAAGATATGCAAAGTTGACTAATGAATATGACACTAATAGGAAGGAGTTCAATAAATTTGTTAAAATGTTATGACTGGATACATACAGTACTATGAGCATGCAGCAGAGACTGCCGTTGTTGATGAAGGTCCTGAAGAATTGACACACCAAGTTCTTCTGTCTCCAAAATGGTTCTTCGGCTCTCTTTAATCTTGTCATTGGACTGATTCAGTCTTTCTGTTGTCATCATCAATCTTCCCCTTTGGTCAGTAGATGCCTGAGTTACATAAAAATCCAGTTATGATATGAATACCAACAAAAAATGGCATAAACTTTGACAGGATGTTGAAGAAATCAGAATCAACGTAATACTGAGGCATTATTATATGTTATCTTATATCAGCAGAAAAATATGGCATATTAAGAACACAAAGGTAGCATTCCCATAAGGTATTAGCAACATCCAGGAATACATAAGCTCAATAATGTATTCATTTCCCAAGAACATTAAGCATATTAAAGAAAAGGAAGTTCTTGAGGGTGCTAGCTGCAATTTCCTGACAATCCAGAATAATATTTTTTTTATCATGAAAGATATTCACCAAGGGCCAAATTGGACCACAAAAAATTGAGAAGAAACAGTTCTCGGTACTCATGCGGCTATGGGGCTGTACCATGAAGATCAGATTGGAAATATATTGAGTAACACATATCTGTCAATTGTGTCCAAATGAACAATTGAAAGAGAAAGAAATTTAATTATTCCCTCTGTTATTTTTGTTTCGACAACAATACATTACGAAAACAACATATTTTCATCAATAAATATAACCAAATGCAACCAAACTTCAAAACAAAATTCCAGTTATTCAGAAAACTCGTGGAGATAATGTCTTCATAGTGTGAAATATGTAGTACAATTGATAATGGTGACAGTTAAGGATCCAAATCTGAAAATGACTACAAGTCTATAACTGGAATAATATGGTGATATACACATCTAAATTACAAGATTGACATGTAACATACACAAAAACATATATGGGAAAAAACTTAAGTGTGACATGCACAAATTGCAAGAACATCCAAAAACTCCATTGGTTTAAAGGATTTAATCCAACAGTAAAACTAAATTACAGATTTCACTAATAGTAAATACCTAATAGCCTAACAGAAGTTCAACACAGCACTATTAATCATGGTTACCTATACGAAACTTAGAACCACTAAATTGTTGATGATCTATACTTTACAACTTAGGAAAAAGAACACAACCATGTGAAACCCGCCATTAATTCAGACACAATTAGACCATCTAACAACAGGAATCACAATAAATAATTATAACTACAGCTAATTATCAGTAATATTGATCTGATGGAAGCTACCTATCAGTTGTCTGCGACTGTGACATATACAGAAAACACCCTATTTTGACATTGTTAAAACTACAGCAGCAATGGACAAACAAAGCCAGGCGCTGCCAATGATTAAAATCTATGATGTGATCAAATTGAGCTGTTAATACAAATCAGGGAGCTCAGTGCTCACCGCGAGTGTGTCAGCCAAGCCTGACTCAAGGAGCTCCTCCCGTGTAGCCTGCCTTGCATTGGGTGCTGAGATCCTCTTAAGCTCACTCTTGAGATTGTTGAGGTCAGATTTGTACTCCCTCAGCTTCGCAAGCAAACCGGCCTTAACGCTTGGTTGTAGGCTCCTCGCCTCTAGGTCCATCTTCCGAATCTGTTTGCACAAACACATACAGGTAAAGAAGCATCAGATACTGCACCTGTCTCCCAGATGAACATAAATTTACACAGTTATAAATCACAAATATAACTATGCATCCGCACAAAAAAAAACACCAGCACGGCTCTAATTGATCCCGTACCGCTGAATGCAAGTCATTATAGTGGAATAATGATGTAGGTAAGGCATCCAAAAAATGGACGAATATTTACCAGCGATTCAGCTTCTTCCACGCCGGACTGGATCTCGGACAGCTTCTGTTTCTTCTTCTCTGCAGAAATCAGACACCGAATAAGACGTAAAAAAACACCAAGGGGGAAATCCCTCCGCACAAAATCTCGAAGGCATGTCGGATTAGGCTAGGAGATCGACCGGTTACCTCCATCGAGGGCGGAGGCGGTGGTGCACTTGCGGGACAGGGAGGCGGACACCTCGCAGTACTGCCGCTCGTAGCCCTCGAACACCTCGCTCATGGCTGCTCCCTTCGATCCCCGCTACCCCGCGAAATCCCCCCACCGAATCGAACCACTCCGGCGATGCGATCCACCACCAACAGCAGCTCCCCGGCCTCAAATCGAGCGGATGGCCGGGGCGAACCCGTCGGCTGGTCGATCCGGGCGAGTCGGCGATGGGGAACTCGGTGGAAACTTCGATTTTTGATCGGGTCGGGATGGGGGATTTTGGGGTGGGTGAGCCGAATAAAAATAGGTGGATTAGCGGAAAGAGGGAAGGCTTGCGCGGGGGACGTGCGCTTTAGCGTATCGACACTGTGCGTGTAATGGGACACTGCGCCGTGGGCCCGCGCTGTTAGTAGTTGCCGTGTCGCTAAGCAAACTCGGGCCCTCCTCGGCACCGCGTGTGGTCGAGGACGAACGCACGGTGGGACGGCTACGGGTCACGGGCCACGGACTTGCACTGTGTGGGCTAATTCGCGCGTGGAGAAGTCCATTTAACGTGTATCCAGTCTAAATTATATCCCTCCAACGTAAACCCGGGTATATAGCGCCCCCAAGGCCCCAACTATCAAAATCCGTGTAGATTCCAGATGGTTTGGTAGGTTCCTGATGTAACGCCTACATGACATTTATATGAAATTTGGACCAGGATAAGATACACGTAGGTCAAGTGATAAGAACATCAAAGATAGAGTCTAGGATATATTCTTCTCTCATACATATCATCGATAACTATTTATTTTATAAGGGTATCTATAAAGTTATAAAGTTAAAGTTAGTATGAATTCTTTGTTAATACAATAATAAATACTTTTATAACTCTTCTTTTCTTTTTTATCTATCACATGCAATAAAATTTTCCTTAAATAAATGCTAAGACTCATGTTGACGTCAAATATGTTTGATCTTGAATACACGCAAAGGCTCGAAAGTCTCTGCGTCACTCTAGTATAGAACCTAAATCTTAGGTGAGGTGCGGGTGTGATAGTCAATTTGATCCTGCAAATGACAAGATAAAGAGTAAAAAGAGTCGATCAGCTATCGAGCCAATGGATATATGGATCCAGTCGATTGGATGTCAATATAGCAACCTTTAGCCAATAGGTCAAACAATCAACTATCGAAGGCTTGAAGGAATCCGATGGCAATAACCTTGAATAATTAAGTAAACAATGAATCTTTCGTTATGATCAACCAAAACTAACTTGCATGCAATCCTTAAATAAACAGTGTGGCAGTACTATTAGTACATGGGAGAATTAAAAGATTGTATTCTCAATCTTTAAAAAATAATATCTCTCATGTTCTATATTATTTTTTAAAAAAATCACAATTTAATGACGGGTCTAGTTTTTTTAATTACGTTTTTAAGCATGGTGGTGAAAATAGTTTTTAAAAATAATATAGGACATAAAAGATATTTCTCTCTAAAGATTAGAAATACAAAGTTTTTCACATGTTAGTAGTATTGCCACACTGCCTATTACTGTTTTTTTATTGTGATGTTACAACAAAATTATAATAACGTATAAGTTTTGCAGTAACATATGATGCAAGAAAAATAGGCTATTAGCAATGGGTCATGTTCATGGTCCCAATTCTCGTGTTATTACATTTTTATCATGATATTACTGTAATTAATGTAATTCATAAGAACATTTATAAGAGTGAATTGTACTAGCGGTCCCTAAACTTGTATGTATATGTCATCTAGGTCCTTGAACTCTCAAAATGTATTTTTGGGTCCCCAAACTTGTCCGGGGGTGTCATATAGGTCCAAACGAGCTCCGACCCGGTCCATCCGCTGACGTGGCATGTCACGGTGGCGCCTACGAGAAGGGGAGAAAAGAATAAGGAGGAGAGAGATACTGACATGTGAGACCCACATGGCATCACCAACACATAGGCGCCACCGTGGCATGTCACGTCAGCGAATGGAGCGGGTCGGAGTTCGTTTGGACCTATATGACACCCTCAGACAAGTTCGGGGACCCAAAAATGCATTTTGAGAGTTCAGGGACCTAGATCACACATGCATACAAGTTTAAGGACCGCTGGTGCACTTCACTCATGTTTATAATATGTTATTATATGTAAGCAACTATATTCTTAATTTAGTATGTGTGTTTGATTTGCATGGTAGTGTAGATGTGACATCCATACGGAACCATGCTTCAATAGATTGTGAGGACAGATATGTGTCATTATGTAGAATTTGCAAGGTTACTACACAACTATTTTGCCATAGCATCAATGTATACTTGTACAATTTCTATAAATAGTTTTCAGATTTCAAACTTTAAACAATTTATCTCCCAGCTTAATTTTTTTAAAATAATTTTTTGATCAAAAGACAGTGAGGGAGACCCGCACAGTATAATTTTATTAATATTAGAAAAGGTTACAAAGAATTTTAAATACTTTTGTACCCATAGTAAGAAAAAAGTGCTCGGAAAAGTATTCCCTCTTATTTTTAGCCATCATCATACGAAAAAATATCATGTGTCATCGGTGGTTGTAATTTGGGTGTGAAGTTCCAGCTAATGAAAGAAAATTTTGAAGGTTGTTTCGTTGATAGTGCATGAGTGTTACCAAAACTTTATTGTTCCTTTTTATCTTATTATACCATATAGTGTATTAACTCGTCAAACTCATTATATCGGATGACATATCCAATGGCCTACATCCATCTGCATTGAAATGACTAATTGATAGAACCATGGTAACATAACAGATCCAACGACCTCAAACAATCAACATCAAAATAAACGTCCCAGATAATCCCACGAGAATCAAACATCTGTGTCTCTCGATTTCTCTCCAATAATTGCCGCCACCAACGATTCCTCCTGCAAATCATCACATATCTCGTCTTGTCGTCGCACGCTCCCAACGACCTCCCTCGAGCGGTCGGTCCCCTAACCCTAGACATTGTTACTTTCGTTCTCAAGCACCCGCATAAATCTCAATTGTCATTCGTTGATCCCATCATTGCGCTGCCACCGTTCGTCAATCGCAGTCATGCCCAACATCGATCCCTCCGTGACCTCATCTGCTTCTCTCAACCACTTGGCTGCTTGTATGGTTTGCTTTTGATTTTTTTTTAGAAAAAAGTCGAAGCCCTGTTTTTTATAAAACCATAAACATGTTCACACAAGATCGGGGTGTCCGATTTTACAATATAAGCAAACAAAACAAGCACCAAGCTCAGAAACACAAGTCTACGGGCGAGAACACACCCAGGAAATAGAACCTGCCACCAACAACGAAAAGCTCATGAGCTGAGAAAAACAGAAACTAACAGAGACCTAAAATACCTCTAGACAGGTAACCATATGCAATTAACCACATGCGCAAAATGAAAATATAAAAAAGAACACAACGTCGCCGACATGCATTGGAAAAAACAACAAAAATCTCTAAAAAAAATTAGGTGCATCCACATATAGATGGCCAACTAGGCCGCCCAGTCCGGCATGGCTCAGACATGGTCGGGCCCGTGCCGTGCTGACCCACGGGTGGCACCGGCGGCCCAAGCACGGTCCAATACCACTCAGGGCCGTGCCGGGCTAGCCCGAAGGCACGATGGACCATCATGCTTCTTCAAAAAATAAGTCTATATTCTACCCCTCACTTATTTGGGCTGTTAAGAAAAGTCTATTTTCGCTCCCTCTTCTTTGGGATGTGTTATATATGGCTAGAATAAGTCTATTTTGCATACTTCTCTTTTGGGCTAGGTTTTATATGAATAAATTAAGTCTATTTAAGGTTCCCAAATATTATTTATTGAACTGGGCCGTGCCGGGCCAACCCACCGTGCCAAGGGTGCGGCCCAGGCACAGCCCAACCATCGGGCCAGGCCGCGACGTCGTGCCTTAGGCGGGGCCCTCAGGGATCAGGCCTTATGGCCAACTATACATCCACATGTAAAAAAAAAAGAGAACAACTACAACACGGTATCCCGTCGGACAGGATACTTACAAATAAAACAGGGTATGTCCGTCGAGCCCAAGTCCGTCTCGTGCATGCATGGCTATGGCTGTGTGTTGTGGCTGGTGCTTGCTAGTTATGCTGAGCTGCTCACATGAATGTGACCTAGAATCTCTCGCATTTACTACTACACGCACGCACGCCGTGCATCCGCGCCCGCCGACGCCGGCATCCACCTGCCATCGTCCACCGTCACCGCGTGCCGCCGCTCGCGTCCGTCCGTGTCCGCCAACACCTGCGTCCGCCCGCCATCGTCCGCCGTCGCTGCGTGCCTCCGCCATCGTCTGCCCGCCTCCGCCAACGTCGCGCCCTCACCGTAGCGTGTCGCACGCCTCCACCGCCTTCGTGCTCAGATACGCCTCACATACTAGTGTGTGCTGGTATTAGATGATACCACTGGTGTGATACCAGTTGATATCATCTGGTATCATAGCGTCGCGCGACAAAGAAAACTCAAAACGATGCAGGTGTCAGGTGATACCAGGTGGTACCAAGCGGTACCATATGGTTCTAAGTGGTATCATATGATGTTAGTATGTATCAACAAGTATCAATAAGTATCGATAGATGATACCGATTAGTGGTATCAATAGTGGTATCATATGATGTTAGTGGGAATCGTTTGATTCCCATATGAAAACCTAGATGATACCGATTAGTATCAACATATGTCAGATGATACCAAAAGATGCTAGAGGTATCAATAGGTATCAATCCACTAGGTCCTAAGTGGTATCAGAAAGTATCAACATGTATCACATAATATCAGAAGGTATCACTAGATAGTATCAACATGTATCATATATTAATAAGTGGTATCACATGATACCATTTAGTGTCAACAAATATCATATCTAATGAGTGTAGTGCTAGCTTGTCAATTCATGACGCGTCGTCGCAGGTGTCTCTCACCGGGCTGCTCGAGGTAAAGGGGACAACGTACACGCACACCGACAAGGTGAAGCAGGACGCGCACGACATGCTGGTGTCGGAGAACACCATCACCGTGTACCACAACGACTACGTCACGTATCACTTGGACCTCGACGTCAATGGCACGAACAATTCCTTCATCAAGAGCACCGTCACCGCCATCCGCGACACCGGTTGTGACACGCCGAGGAGGAGCTACTGGACGGTGAGGCGCGAGGTGGCCGAGAGGGAGGCAAACGGGGAAGTAGACCTTGGCGCCGTCAAAATCTAAACATTTTTTAGCTATAGCACCGTTTAATATGGTCAAATATCACTCCCCATGAACAAATTATCATGGGAGTGTTCTACTGCTAGCCTAGCAGACTGCCGTACTAAATTATTCAGATTAAAAAATAAATATAGAATTTATCTTTTTAAGAAATTAAAGGGTAAAAAGTGATAAAAAAAATCAGCATCAGTCAGTGAGACATCGGTTGCATCGTCGGGGTCAAACTCGTCCCTCGCATGTGCAGCGCCACGTAGTCAATCAACTTAACCACGCTCCAAACATAATTATGCAAAGGGCGCAGCTAGCCGACGGTATACCGTTCGTACGGTATAAGTTATGTATCGATGGCAAACGCACATGTGATCGAAACGTGCCTCTACGCTGTGCCGCACGTGCTTCTGCACTGCAGCCGCGCTCCTCCTCCGCGCTGCGCGCGCCTCCGCTCATCATCCATGCTCGACCATGCATCTTGTATAAAGTGAAAAAATGTTTATTCTTGGTCCAAGATGCAGAAAGATTCATCCTTCGTCCTGTGTGATTTACTCTCTTTCCTAGGGAAATTCAATAATTCAGACCGTTTAGTAATGAGCGTGTAACGATACAATAAATACCTGGTGATCTGATACCAGATGATACCAACTGATATCATTATTGCCTGGTATCATTGTGTAACGCTACAGCACGGGATCCCGTGTACGGCACAGGACATATTAGTGGAACATAACCCCTGCGCTGCATGTCCGACCGCACGTCTCCACCCGCCGCTTGTTCGATTGGCACACAATCCCCCACTGACGTACTTCCCCCGCATCAGCGCACTCCTCCTCTTCGTCGCACTCCGCCGGGTCGCCGCACTCCCCCGTGCCACCGTTAATACCTCGCCGCGACGCCGCCGTTGTCTACCTACTTCCCCAGTGCCGGCGCACTGCCCCTCTCCGTCGCACTCCGCCAGGCCACCGGACCGCCACACTCCCCCTCGCGGCCGTCGATACCTTGCCGCAGCGCCCCGTTGTCTACCTCGCCACCTGACCGCCGCTGCTCCTACCTCACTGACGGCGCCTGGTTCCTAGTTGGTATCATCGGTCACCATCGCTGATACCATGCCAACGCACGGGCCCTGCTCGGTCTCGCCGTATTACCGTCATTGTTGATACTTCTCCGCCGGCGATACTTCACCGCCAGACCATATGGAACAACATGTAAAAACATGTTATATTGTTTACAATGATGATACCATATGGAACAATTGTTGATACTATTTAGTATCACAAGGTATTAGATGATACCAGATGATAACCGATGGTATCATCGAGTATAAATTTTGGTATCATTAGTTACTTAGTGGCATCACATGATACCGAAAGGTATCACATGATTTTAGCATGTATCAACAAGTTATAATTTTTACACTGGATGATGACATGTGAAACAAGTGTTGATACCACTTAGTATCACTAAGTATCATATGATACCAGATGATATCATCAGATATCATCCAGTATAAAATTTGGTATCAGTAGGTACTTGTGGTATCACATCATACCAGAAGGTATCACCTAATTTCAGCATGTATACACATGTTATAATTTTTACACTGGATGATAACATATTGATACTTGTTGATACCACTTAGTTTCAACAAGTATCAGATGATACCGGATGATAACTGACGGTATTAACCAGTGAAAATTTTGTATCCAGTGTAAATTTCGAATGGCTACAGACTCCTCCTTCCTCCTCCAGCGAACCCACCGCCGTCCGGTAATCATGCATGGGGGAGAGGAAAAAGGAGGTTCGCGTGCATGGGTGCGTGGTGTGAACACGGGGAGATGCGAGCGGCGAAAAGCACGGGAGGGGAGACGAGTGCGTCGTAGCAGAAAAGATGCGTGCGACAAAAACATCGTTTAACTATCCCGTCTGAACAAAACCTCGTATTACAGTTTTTCTGAGTATCATTTAGTACTGGATAGCACCCGGTATCATGCAGTATCATAGGCACCCAGTGTACGAGTCAAACGAGATGCTGGTACCATTTGATACCAAATGATATTACCTGGTATCATGTAGTATCATCGGCACCGAGTCCACGAGCCAACGCAGATGTGAAGCTCCGGGCGAGGCAGTATCCGTGGGAAAGAAATACGACAGATAGATGGAGGGCGCGTGGCGCCGTGGGAGGAAACACTTGGACGAAGGAATGCTTATCAACGAAGAAGACGATGGGCATCGTATTTTCTTTATTAACTTATTCCCGTCCGAACGGGACGACGTTGTATAGATTTTCTCTTACGCAAAAGAACTTAATCGTCCCGTCGGATGGAAATCCCGTCCGCCAGCTTTCCGAAAAAAAACAAAATCTGTGCAAGTAAAAAAAAAGGAAAGAAATCCAAAAAATAACACACGCACTCGCATGCGATGAAAAAAAAAAAACAAACCCCAAAAGTAACGATCGCAACTGCACATGCAAAAAATAAAAACCACATATCACGTCATGATAGCTGAATCTTCTACATGCAAAGCTTTCTCCACCTGACGCTTGTCCATATTGTTCTGTTGCAAACTACATGCGTGGTAAAACGGCCGGGCTAAATTATTCGCGACTCACGGATTGGGAGCCGTCGCCCTCGCGAGAGCGCGCACACATGCGTCCACGTGCATATCTATAGCATCGCGTGGATCCTCCAACCATAAGTCATACCCATTATCTGTATCCTCCTCTTCGTCGGCCGCACGCGACTGCGAGTGCGTTCGCCCGCTTGCCGGCCATGGCCAGTCATCTACCTTCTTTCCACGTCTTCCTCGCAGTGGCTGTGGCGTTATGCCTATGTCGTTCGTCGTTGAGCAGCGCCGCCGACGTGCTCGATCGCACGAGGCGGCCCGAGTTCGCGGCGTGGATGGCCGGCGTCAGAGCGACCATCCATGAGAGGCCCGAGCTGGCGTTCGAGGAGATCGAGACCAGCAGGCTGGTGAGGAAGGAGCTCGATGCCATGGGCGTCGGGTACCGCTACCCGATCGCCGGCACAGGCATTGTCGCGACCATAGGCACCGGACGCTCGCCGTTCGTCGCGTTGCGTGCGGATATAGATGCCCTCCCGATGCAGGTAACGTATGTGAACTACAGCAAGGGGGCAATGTGCCATGGATCATTGATTTCCTATACGCACATGCATGTTTGATTGACATTCTTGTTTTTTTTTTTCTGTTAAGCGAGTAGTATTTTGAAAGATGGAATCTCTGCAGGGGTTTCTTCTGTTATGATCTTTATTATCAGGTAAAATTGAAGTAAATTGGCAAAAACAAAAGTATATAAGGTGATCGGTTGAGGCAGTGCCATACAAATAGAGGATCCTAGCTTTTAGAATGCAGAAATGCAAATGACTTAAGGAATAATTAATGAAATCTTACGAAAATCCTAGCTTTTAGAATGCGGAAATGCAAATGACTTAAGGAATAATTAATGAAATCTTACGAAAATCCTTTCTAGTCCAAATAAGCATAATTGTTAAGTTGTTGCCAGGTGTTTGCGTGGTGGCTTAGAAAAGTGGCGTTATTCTCTGGGTATCACTGAAATCTAATTTCTCCATCCAACTGGGTATTACACGATTTTAAAGCCATACAAATTAGAGTGTCATAAAAATAATTAATTTTTGATTTTCAAGTCAAGTATTTATAGACATGATTTCAGTGCGACCAATTAAATTCATTTAAGCAATATTGGAAATTTTAAAAAGACCACCTTAAATTACTTCAAATCATTCAATACGGTTGACTTTCATAACAACTTGTTGATGCTAAAATTGGACAAATTTTGGTGTTAACACAACTATCTACTAGCTTCTAGTAACAAACTGTGCATACATGCAGTTCCGCTCTGTGAGGAATGAAATCAAAGTTTAACATGACATGCGAACATAATTACTTGATATAGTTTGACGCATATTATCTAATAGATAAGAGATTAGTTCGGTGCATTAAAAGAAGAAAATAATATCGGATACCCATATATACTGACTCCAACAAACTCGACAGGAGGAAGTGGAGTGGGAGCACAAGAGCAAGGTGTCCATGAAGATGCATGCGTGCGGCCACGACGCGCACACCGTCATGCTGCTCGGCGCCGCCAGGATCCTCCAGGAGCGACGTCACGAGCTGCAGGTTACAGTTGGATCTATATTCTTGCTATTGTTCTGTTCCTCCGTCCCAACCAATAAGCTTTGAATAGCTATAAGCTTTATAACTTGATTGTTTTAGATGCCTTCAGCCGGTTAGCATTTCTTTTTTTTGAATGTCATATGGTTTGGTTGCAACAGATATGCAAAAAGGAAAAATATGCACTGGTTTATAACTATCAGCTAGGTCGAGCATTTGTTTGTTGGAGTGTCTTTTTCCCATTAGATTCTTCAAATATTTCTGCTCCACAGTTGAAGCAATATCAGCCTGTTGATTCTTTTTAATATCCCTCCTTTCCTTTTCTTCTCTTTGAGATTTTTCTCAAGAAAAATGTAGTCTCGTGACTGGTCATGTTTCCATGATTGAAGGGGGTAAAATGATTGACATGACGCATACTATATCTGTCTCAATATAATTTTATGGGGGCATTTAACTATTTGCCACTCTTACGAGTGGTCTTAGCCTTTTGTCACTCTCATGTATCTATGACATGTGGGACTGGATCCACATGTCATAGATATATGAGATTAATTGCACTTGTAAGAGTAGCAAATGGTTAATTTTTTCCTAATTGTATTTATGGATTTTCGTGTCCAACGTCTTTTAACCGTTCGTCTTATTTAAAAAATTTAGTATTTTTTTAAAAAAGCCACATCTAAATTATTATTCATATTTTATTATCTAATAACAATAAAAAAAACACATTAACGGAGGGAGTACTTTAGCATTGTGCCACTGAGGAATAATTAGTGTGACATGGAGGGAGTACTTTAGCATGTTTGGGTCCAGGAACTTTTCTTTTAGTTCTTATCACATTGGATATTTGGATGTTAATTAAGAATATTAAATATAAACTAATAATAGAACTAATTACATAAATAAAGGCTATTTCATTAGACAAATTTTTAAGTCTAATTAATCTATGATTAGCAAATGTTTACTGTAGTATCACATTCGCTAATCATAAACTAATTAGGCTCAAGAGATTCGCCTCGCGAAATAGTCCAGAGTATGAGATGTGTGTTATTAATAGTCTATATTTAATAGTTATAATTAGTGTCCAAACATTCGATATACTGTATGAGCAATTAAGATAGTCAGATTTGATTCATACTTATACTGTATGAGCAATTTTACCATCCTTGATAAAGTACCGGGAGATACTACTATTTTCTATATAAAATTTAATACTTGTATACTAGAAAACATCAAATTTTATATAAAAAATAGTAGTAACCTGTGATACCATCTTTATACCTTCTTATAGAAATGCTCGTACTATATACATCCGGGCGATCTCTTCTGGAAGTGCGCAAACTAATTATGATTTAGTAATGGAAACATTTGATTCAGCATGCATGGCTCTGGACTTCTGGTGTTTTTCTGCAGGGCACGGTGGTCCTCCTTTTCCAGCCGGGGGAGGAGGTGGGCACCGGGGCCAGGAGGATGGTTGCGGACGGCGCCGTCGACAACGTGGATGCCATCTTCGGGTTCCACGTCAGCGTGGGGCTTCCCACCGGTGTGGTGGGGTCGCGGTCAGGTCCGCTGCTCGCCGGCTGTGGCTTCTTCGAGGCAGTGATCACCGGGAAGGGCGGCCACGCTGCCAGGCCCCACGGCAGCGTCGACCCTGTCGCCGCCGCGTCCGCCGTCGTCCTCGCTTTGCAGAGCCTCGTCTCCAGGGAGGCCGACCCGCTCGACTCTCAGGTACGGTCCTGCCGTCCCATGCGTCGTGGAAAGCTTTTCCGACCTCCTCCTCGATCGCGGCAATGGCATCTCAGCCATCTCTGGGTTTTGGGCCGCAGGTGGTGTCGGTGACGAGGTTCCGTGCCGGCAACGCGTTCAATGTGATCCCGGACTCGGTCACGGTCGGCGGCACGTTCCGGTGCTTCTCGAAGGAAGGGTTCTCGCGGCTGAAGCGGCGGATCGAGGAGGTGATCGTGGCGCAGTCGGCGGTGCACCGGTGCGGCGCGGCCGTGGACTTCAACGCCAGGGGGACGCCTCTCCTGCCCCCGACCATCAACAGCCCAGCGCTGCACGCGCACTTCGAGGCCGTCGCGACGGAGACGCTCGGCGCCGCGCACGTCCACGGCGCGTTGGAGCCGTGCATGGGGAGCGAGGACTTCGCCACCTACTCCGAGGCCGTGCCGGCGTCCCACTTCTACTTCGTCGGGATACGTAACGAGACGGAGGGGCTGGTGCACCTCGCGCACTCGCCGCACTTCCTCGTCGACGACGGCGCGCTCCCGTTCGGTGCGGCGCTGCACGCCAGCCTCGCCATGAGGTACCTGGACGAACGCCACCGCGATGTCTCGCAATCTCACGAGGTGCTCTAGATTCGTCCAGTTGCTGCGCCCTGCATTCGACTCGCGACGTCGGGGGCGGTCACGGCGCCGGTGATGTGCATTCGACTTGCGGTATCGGCGGCGGTCGTCATCATCGACTTACTGTGTAAGGAGATCCGGGTTCGATACTTCGATCCTGCGATTCTGACAAACACGTGGAATGTAGAATGGCCGATTATGCTGTTCGATACGACGCGTTGTAAATGGTGATAAATTTGCACACATTAATTGCCCTGCAGCCGTAATTTAGGAATCAGATGGGAATGGGAAGTATTCCTTATGAAACCATCAATGATGTTTTGTGGATTGCAACTCTGGTTAGGACTCAGAACCTGATAGAGCAAATAATAAATAGATCCAATGATATGAAATGATCTGAATCAATACAAACAGACAGGTATCACAATATGGGGGAAAAGAGAGCACAGTTAATCTAGTAGCAGAAGGAGAGAGAGTACTAGGTACGGGTAGGAATCAGGGGGGGTAAAAGAAGGCACACTAGGCGAGTGATCAAGCAAAGAACAGAATCGTTCATGGAGCCAGCCTCCGGGACACGCGCGCGCTGCGACAATCTCACGAGCTCAGTGACGCAGGTTGCCGAAGAGGAGCGCCACGGCCGGGCAGAGGACGGCAGCGACCAGCGAGGAGGAGACGGCGGCTGCGCCGGACGTCGGGCTCGGCGCGGGCCCGTCGGCGGCCAGAGCAACCCCGGCGAGGCAAGACACCGCGGCGGCGACGACGGCGGCGGCGCGGAACATCTTGGTGGCCATGACCGAATGAGAAACGTCGCCGCAGGTGATGATCTGTAGGACAGCAGCGCTGCGTGAATGCGTGGTGCGTGCGCGTGCGGTGAGATGAGGCCGGAGGCAGGAAGGGCTCGTTTTATAACTGAAGAGGAAAAGGTGTTGGGACCTCTTCGTCTCACAGTCTGTCTGTCTGTCTAGCTCTGGCCTGCCTACCCCGAGACAGCTCACGATCAACACGATCGGCAGGTTGGCGCCAGCCTCCGCCGGCCGGTGTCGTTCACAGAAAAGGAAAAAAAAAGAGGAAGGTTCTTCCTAGTGTTTACAACAAGGTGTTCTCGGCTTCTTGCAAGTTATGGCTAGCAAAACGAAACTTCGCGGTACATTTTTACATGCCACTGCTGCCAGTGACAAATACACGGCGATCGCACCAAGAACGGTTCAGTTGGCTGTGCCCGTGGCCGGTTTCGAAGAAAAATTTCGAGCAACAGTATGAACCTTGCTTCGATGGAGCCAACCCACATGGCCACATGCGATCGACCCCACCGCGCCCGAAGCGCTGGGTGCTCCCCCAATGATGACTGCCCGGTGGGGTGGGGCGGTCGGTCGGTCGGTCTCGCGCGCCTCATGCTGTCATGCATTGCTTGGGGCCGTGGCCTTTGAATTTTTGATTGATTCCCCTGTTCCCTTTCGCTCATCGTCGAGCGCAGAGACGACGGCATGTCAGCGTCGTTTTCTCCCTCTCTTTTGAAGGCTACGTTACGGTTCGTCGTGAAGTGCCCGTGGAGCTTTCTCTGTTGCCAATTGTCAGCTTGCCCGTCAGTCACTCTGCAAGATCAGGCGTCTTCGGGACCAGCTTAAACCTGAGCTGACGCAACAGGTTAGGAGAAAAACAGTTGCCACGTCTTGTTCTTGTTCCGTTCAGTCAAAAAGGTAATAAGCGTAGATTGACAGATTGTACTTCACCTGACGCTGAGCTAGTGATAATTGACGTAAGGGCAAAGTTAAGCTTGTCTGGAGACATTATTAAGAGGTGTCCAATAATCTTTACAGAACGGCACAGGGCCCCAACTAACAGTGGATATGCGGTGGAGTGTCCACCGTCCAGCATTGCGGAAAAAATAGCCTCACACTTTGACAGCGCGAAGAAGAAGCTGATCGGGTGTCAAGTCATGAATGGAAGCTCTACAATCTTTTGTTGATCATGGGACAAGCTGAGCTTGGTGTTTTGGAGGACATCTAAGGGTAATTGTTTGGTCTTTTTCAGAAAAAAAATGAAATTTATAAATACAATTGTTCTTAGTTCTTAGTTATTTAAAACTGCTGATAGCCTGGGAGATATGGAACGAGAGGAATAGAAGGATCTTCAAAGGAGAGTTCCGCGACCAACAACTGGTGGCGGCGATACAGGATAAGATTAGATTGTGGGCGCAGTGTGGCGCAAAACACTTAAACGAGAATACACAGTTGGCGACATCTGAGCGAGCAAGGAGCAGCTAGCGGCTTAGTTTGCTCGGCTTTCTCTTCCCCTTCCCCTGTTTCCTCTCCAGGGCTCTTTAGCCTTTGTAATTATTGCTTACTTCTCCTTAATATATCACCAGCCTAATGCTGGCTCGTTTTTCAAAAAAAAAGTCAATGTAAAAAAAACTATGATGATAAAAACTTAAAATCTACTTTAAATTTAAGTCTAAAAATTTAAATTTAAAGTCACAACTCAAAGCGAAAATATGGGATTGCTACACTCTTACAGAAAAATTAGAGACCGGAACTTAGAAGAGAGCTATTAGTTATGCAGAGGCTAAAAGTGATCTTCGAGTGATTGTATCACTTGATGTAATTATTTGAGATCAATAAAAACTTTCTTCATCTAAAAAAAGAGAGAGCTATAAGTTCCGAGGATTACTTAAAGCCACGATTTCCATGACTACACTGAAGAACACAATCTGATAGCTGCCAGAGTGATCGGATGATGTAGATCAGACGGGGCGAAGGATGGTCTCAATTTTAAAGTTCCAAACAAATATTTAGCGAAAATAATAAACCAATAATTTTAAAATTATTTTAATATTCAAACACCAAACTAATCACCCGAATATTAAAAAAAGGACTCAAAAGAGTATTCAACCATGCCGTTAGAGTACTCACGCTAGTGCCTCGAAGGAACAGTGCACAAACAGTGAAATCAACACCGCTACCTTAGGCGAAAATCGTTAAAACTTCACCGATTTAAATCTTTTTTAAGGGTTACCGGAGGAGAGGTTTCCCCACCTAAATTGCATTAACTGGTAAATTAAGTTAAGGTACAATTACAGAGAATTAAGAGCGGTATGAGGACCCAGCCAAGCAAGGCCAGTAATAAGGTCGAGCCGTCGAACTTCGGAGGAGTTATGCCATTCCCAACCCATGATGAGTATGGTGTCAATAACATTAAATAAGTTGTTATCTAGAATAAAAGATGATGTGACAAGTGAATAAATGAGCAAAGAGAAGACATGGTTTCTACACAACATTTGAAATATTATGTGAGATAAGTAGCATTAAATTGAAATATGGAATAGTGATGTTTGTATTGGAAAAGTAGTGTTAGTACTAGTTTCTTGATGATGTGGAGTTTATAAAAACTATATCTAGTGTTATGGGTTGGGAATGCCCTTATAAGCTGAGGAGCGCAGATGAAAAGACGTGCTTCCAAAGTTACAATCCGTGGCTGCTTCTGATGTTCTGGCCTTGAAGACACGAGAAACAACAGACATCATTGAAGAGAGCTAAGCAAACTTTGATCTAACCAAAAGCTGACATACGTTCACTAAAAACTATATTGATTAAAAACTAACCGATAGAATCTCATCAATTTTGGTAGGAAGAACTGAACTTCAATAGGAAATCAACAAAAAAAATTGTACTCAAATCCAATGGTTAGATCAAAGTCTAGAAGCGACGTAAGATAAGTGAAAATCCTCCTAAAATTCACACCTTGCGTGAAATCCGAATTTAAAACAGAATTGATGATGAATCCGATTTTACTGATCAGTTTATTTTGCAAAGGTGCCTATCTCTCTTTTAACTCTAGTTCTCTCGAACCTTAAAAACAACGGCATTTTTATTTTTTTTTCCATCATCTTTCTATCTTCACCTCTCTGCCTTTTATTTGTAAGTAAAAAAGAAAAGACGTGATAACTATGATATGGCCCAATTAACCCATATAAACTTGCAATCCTATAATCTAGCACAAACTAAACCATAAGGCCATAATCCGTGCCAACTCCATCATGTCTAAACACCACGTACCCAGGGACGAATCTAGCCTAAAAATCGAGTGGATATACCTTATTAAAATTGTTAGCGTACTTAATTTTTTTACTTAATTACCCCACTCCTCATAACGTGGATTCGCCCGTACACATACCCAATCAGCACATAACCTCCTCTTTCCACATCATCTTTACGTGACCAAAGTAGAGTATAACTATTCAGTAACATCTTCTGACCGACTCTCACCTTGGACATCACATCCTAGTCCTAACTCCTTGTCACTCATCATGATCACCTACTAGCTTTCCGGCGAATTAAAGATAAAGAAGAGCACCCGACCAGTTTGACAAAAATAAATAAAAAGAAAACATATTTCAGAAATAAGTTCTTCTCAACTTGATGTACATTAGTCCAAACAATAATACCTTGACAGTTATTAATCATACATACCACATGTGATCTTACAAGTGTTAGTTTGATAATTTAGTACTGGGAATGAGCCGGTTCATGGCTCATGACAGGAAGATTGCGACACATTTTTGGCCGGAGAAGTGCGCTCGGTTGCTGTAAAGTGTAAACTACCACGACCGAATATCTGAATTATATTTAGATGGTGAGCTGTGGACAGCTCACACATAGCATTATCATTCACCTTCTGTTATGCTTCTGATCGGATTGTTCTTGTGGTCCTGTCCTGAAAGTGTTTATTAACCGTGAAAATCAGCAACTAAGATTCCCGAGAATGTTGGTTTAGGCGGCAATACGCACAGAGCCACAGATAGGACGGGAGTTTCTGATTCCTCGTCAGCTTGTCAGTCTACGGCGCTGCTTATATTATTGGACACCACCAGAGAACTTATGCCTGCGAATTCATATAATTTATTCAGAGCATATACGTGGGGGTGATACCGGACAAATTGATCAGTCCTAAGTTCATACCAGAAAAGTTTTGGGAGCAAGAAAATTCCAGGTACATATGCGCCAATCACGTGATTCTCCTCCACCTAATATGCCACGAGCATCATATTCGCCCGCGCCATACCTGCTTTATCATGCAGTAATAATGCTCACCTAAGTCCACAAAACACTCAAAGCTGATTAGCGGCAATGCTAAGGTTCTTTCAAATAAAAAATGTTAAGTTTCTTGCTGTTTCAGGACCCCAGGTGAAGCACGAATTCGAGTACATTATGCGCTAGCATACGGTACACATCATAGTCTCGATTGTGCCATCCAGTATTCCAGTATCTAGTTCTCGTATGCTCCACTACCACTTGCAACAGTACTCGTATTTCAGATCTATATAAGTCTCCTAGGGGTACTTGTTAATGAAAAATTGTGTACTCATCCAGGTTCACGCACAAGCTATCAATCCGTCATGGTAAGGCACATCAGTTGCCGTGAAACATGCACCTTGGCAAAATAGCAGCAACTCGTAGCGATCTCGATCGTGCTGAACATTTCTGACGACGAGCTCAGCTTAACACTGTTTTTTTCTTTCTTGTTCTTCCAGCAACCGGCTTATCATTATCAGAGGAGGATGGTTGCTTCGAGCAAGACCATCAAGGTCGGGCCGTGGGGAGGCGCCGCCGGGAGCCCGTGGGACGACGGCGCGCACCGCGGCGTCCGGCGCATCATCCTGACGTACGGGAGGTTCCTCGAGTCGATGAGGGTGGAGTACGACGACAGGAGCGGCCGGCCGGTCCTCGGCGAGAAGCACGGCGGCGGCAGCGGCGGAGACGGCAGAGCAGGAGGCAGCCGCACTGCCGAGGTGCACGCGTTCATTCTATGTATGGCAATGATGCGATCTCTCTGAACCCCTCTAATCGATGCGTGTGAGAGGGGTGCAGGTGAAGCTGGACTACCCGTACGAGTTCCTGACCGGCGTCAAAGGCCGCATGGGCCCAGTGGCGCACGCGGCTCGCCGGTGATCCGGTCTCTCACGTTTCGGACGAGCAAGGGGGCGGTGCACGGGCCGTTCGGGGACCCGGTGCCGCCGGGGGACGGGGTGCCGTTCGAGTACCCGATGGAGCGCGGCGTGGTGGTCGGGTTCAGCGGGAGGAGCGGGTGGTGGCACCTCGACGCCATCGGCCTGTACGTCGCGGCGCTGCGTGCTGAGACGCTCTGCGACGTGGTGCAGGAGCGCGGCGCCATGGCGTACCGGTCCGTCGTCTACGGGAACGGGGGCTCAGGAGCGCAGCTGCAGAGGAGGAAACCGTTCGAGTGGTGCTACAAATAAAAAAAATCTTTTCTTTGAAATAAAACATTTTATCGACTTGTAATTTGGCCGAACTACCGCGTTGTGGTTGTGATTACACAGTAACACATACTTAATCATGGTGATTGGTGAAGCTGAAAAGGAGTACGAAATCTTGCCATCGCGATTTGCGAGAGATTAGAGTTGGGGGGACAGAAACATTTCACGTCGAGCATTATCCGAGCCAGCGATTGCGATCGGACCCAAACCGGCACGACGGCGAAAGCCATCCATCCATAAGTTCGAAGCCGAAACGTCACACGGCGAGGGCAGGAAAGAAGCCCGTGACGCGTGGCGCACCTGTGGGCCGTGGCCCGCGGCCCAGTGTCAGACTCAGCAGTAGGGTCATAAAACTCGAGTTCTTGTCGAGACGTCAACCCGTTCTCCCGCGTGGCAGCTGCGCACGCCTTGTTGCTCGCACATTCACATGGACCGTTGGCTCGTGGACCCCACATGACAGAAACCCGACGACTGGGCTGGGCCCACCTGCTCACTGCTCAGCCACCACTTCCAAAAACCTCTTCCTCCAATTTAATCCTCGTCTTCCTACCAATCGACGCCTTAATTACGCCCACAGGTATCGGGTGGCACCAGCTAACAATGGATTAATTAACTAATAATCAAAAAACTTAAATCTAATTATATCTCTCATCACAAAATAAAGAAAGGGTTCCTAATCCGTTACCGGTGCTCGCCTCCTCGGCCTCGTCTTCTCATCCCCATTTCCCAGACATCATTTTGTTTTCTCTCTTTTCCTTCTGTCCTTCGTTCCTACGCTCGCCGCATCGGCCTTTCCCCCAATGCGGATCCGCCCCCTTGTATCCACCGCCATTCCTCGCCGCCTCGCCCGCGTCTGATCCGTCGGTGGAGGATGGGGGAAGGGGGGCCGGCAGCGGGAGCAGGAGCGGCCGTGGAGGACGCGACGGGGTTCGAGGTCGGCATCGTCGTGCCCAAGCTCTCCCGCAGCGCTGCGGCAGGATGCGGCGAGGTCGAGGACTGCGTGGCGCGGCTGGTGCGGGAGCTGGAGGACGTAGGCCTGCTCGTCGAGCGCGTCCGAGGCGTCCCTGCGGAGTTCATCAAGGTCCGTGCGGCCGCGCCGGTGGTGCTGCGGTTGTTTGTTTTGTTTTTGAATTCCGCTGTTTGGCACGGGTGCCATGATTTTGATTTTTGAATTTATCAAAGGAAGAGGCGATTTGGGGAAAGAATCCGTGTACTTTGGTACAATCATGTGGCGATGTTCCGAAACCATGAGCCTTCTCTAATGCATGTGGATTTGCTTTTTGAATTCAGTTGTCTGCGCCCATGGGGACCCTAGGGAGAGCTGCGTCACAGATGCAGATGAAGAAGCTGACTTATATTGGTAACTGAAAAAAATCCACCTGAGTATTTCAGAATGGGTGATTCGATGATGTGTTCGTGTTTTATTTATTTCTCTGCTCTTCAGGAATGGAACTGCAGTTTGAATGGGACCAGGTTGCAGCATTCGTCAGGCAGCCCGACGGGTCCCTGTTTAGTTGGCGAGAGCGCTTTGCCTGCTTCCGGCACTTGATATACGGCATCGTAAGTGCACAGTTGTCTCCCATTATAGCTGTTGTTATTCCTGTTCCCCACTTCGGCACATTGCAGTTATGATTATTTGAGTAAATTGCAATTATTAATGTTTGGAGATTCCACATTAAGTAGCAACGCAAAATTGGCATTTTCCTGGGCGAGCAATGCTTCCTGTTGGTACTGGTATTTCCCAAACGACCTGCATGGCTGCATCTCCTGCCCAGCTTTTGCATTGGAGAATTGATTTTGACAGCCCTCCTGATTCAAAAAATGCTAACTAATTCATTGTGCATTTATCGACAGAAATATTTACGTACTTTGAGATTCAAACTGAATATTGAAACATAAGCTAATTTACAAAGTGATTAGTCTTCTTGTGCTTCATATTTCCATATTTGACAGTAAGCAGATATCGAGACTTGCAGGTGAACAAGAGCAATTCTGATATACTTCTCAAATTTGATGATAAAGAGTTTCACTGGAATCAAAACGAGTCACTCTTAACCAGGCTGGAAGATGAAGGAGTTGTAAAGCTAGTTTTCCCTTTACATGGTAAATCAATCAGAATTGTTTTTGAAATTCTTATAGCTCGACAACTAACAGTTTTTCTGCAGATGAAGTTAAACGGAAGAAACTCCTGAGAAACTGGGCACTCAACTGGCTTGATTTCACATGGCAACCTATGGATGAAATTTACTCTTATTTTGGAACGAAGGTAACCAGCATAACTGCACATGTTACACCTACCATATTTAATATACGAACTATTTTATCTGAAGCAAATCAAGTATCACCTTCTCTACTTCATGAAATCTTCACTCTTGAACTTCAGATTGCAATATATTTTTCTTTCCTTGGAATGTATACACGCTGGTTGTTCTTTCCGGCTGTGTTTGGACTGGCAACTCAGCTTATAGATTTCGGGTATGGACTTCTCATTTAGTAAATATCATTGAAATCTTATTGTTGTCTGCTAAGTGCTTAAATGTTTTTTCTCTGCTGTTTAAATTCAGGTCATTACAGTGGTTGGTTCTTCCTGCTTTCTTTATCTTTGTTATTTCTTGGGCCGTCTTCTTTCTGCAATTCTGGAAACGGAAGAATTCAGCACTTATTGCTAGGTAGAAATGAATTTTCTGTACAATCCATATACTTCCAAGTCAATTAAGTTCTTTGAAACATATTTAAGATCATGCACAACCATGCCTTCTATGTGATTCTTTCAACAGATGGGGTATAGATTATTCATTTTCGGAATACAAAACTCTGGCAAATGAACTGGGCCCTTTAAGCTGTTCTCTAGCCGATGATGATGTTCAGGAAAGGAAATTAGGTGATGTGCCTGACGAGAAAAGAATATTACAAAGAAATGAGTGGTTTGGTGTTCTCCTCAGAATCAGGAATAATGCTATCATTGTGTTGGCTATCATTTGTCTTCAGCTACCATTTGAGTTGGCTTATGCTCATCTATACGAGATTATAGAAACTGAAGTGCTAAGGTAAGAATGTAAGAATATCGTGATTACTCCATGGTTCTTCAGTTATCAATAATGTGGAGAGAGCTTATTTTGGTCCTAATTATTTTATATCAATTCCCTTTTTTATTTTGTTATGTATGGTTGCCACTAAAATATATAGTATGCAGTTCTTATTGTTGTTTATGTTGCAGGTATGTATTAACTGCCATGTATCTTGTTGCAATTCAGTATTACACAAGGATAGGTGGCAAAGTGTCTGTCATTCTAATAAAGTATGAAAACAACCAAGGAGAACAGTCTAGTGCTGATAGTTTGGTTTATAAGGTAAACACAATGATTTCAGGAGTGTGCTTCATGCTAGGTTTCTTACTTACTCTTTTGGCAAATGCAGGTCTTTGGTCTTTACTTTATGCAATCATATATTGGGTTGTTTTACCATGCTTCACTGTACCGTGACATTATGACACTCCGGCAAGTCCTTATCAAGCGTCTCATTGTGTCCCAGGCATGTCTGCATTGTAAATATTACATCATTAGTTATGATGATACCGTTAGTCCTTATAATACATCTTAATTTCCAGGTATTGGAAAATCTGATTGAAAATTCCATTCCTTACCTCAAGTATAGCTATAAGAAGTACAGGGCTGTTCAGTAAGTTCTGCAGCCAAACCTGTTTGTCCTACTATTCTTTTTGCAAACCAATATGGAGATGTAAGAAATCACTTCCTTCTTGTAGCAAGAAAAAACATGAGAAAGAATCACCAGCTGGAAAGTCTGTTCGGTTATCTACGAGAGTGGAGAAAGAATATTTAAAGCCATCTTATACTGCAAGCATTGGAGAAGAACTTGAAGATGGTTTATTTGATGGTAACAGTCACAGATGATCACCCTGTCCATTCTCAGTTCTTTTAGATGTCTGCATTTTATGCTTACATTGTTCAATTCATCGCAGATTTTCTTGAGCTAACTCTTCAGTTTGGGATGATCATGATGTTTGCTTGTGCATTTCCATTGATATTCTGCTTTGCTGCTCTGGTATGTGGCTTATGCAGCTGTTGGTGTTGTCTCACTCCTTCTCTCTTGTGTGTGCGTACCATACATTTGTGTTCTTGTTGATTTGTGTTCTGAACTTTTTTTTAATATTTTCATGGCAGAACAATGTGACTGAAATAAGAGCGGATGCTTTGAAGTTGTTGGTCATGTTGAAAAGACCTGCTCCCCGTGCTGCAGCTACAATTGGAGCTTGGCTGAACATATTCCAGGTTCATTAGCAGTTTTTATTGATTGTATTTAAGATTGCCGTACTTGCACGTCTCATGTATTAATGTTGAGTCTAAAAATTCCTTTTCAGTTCTTGGTTGTTATGGCAATCTGTACAAACTGCTTGCTTCTTGTTTGTCTGTATGATGTGGAGGGCAAATGGAGAATTGAGCCAGGACTGGCAGCAATCCTCATAATAGAGCATGCTCTCCTCTTAATCAAGTTTGGTTTCTCGCACTTTGTTCCCGAGGTGATTTTCTATTCTTTGTGTTCTCTGAGCGTGTTTACTGATCTCTATCTAGCTGAAACACTTAAATGTGGTTTCTTGACTTTTTTGTCATGTAGGAACCGGCATGGGTGAAAGCGAATCGTGTTCGGTATGTAGCTCAGGCACAGAATGTCTGCTCCAAACAACTCCTGAGAAGTATTTCAAAACTGGACACAAAATGGGAGTGAGGAATGCCAGGTATTTTATAAGGCGGCAGTAGTTTTGTAGATTAGGACAGTGCTAAGACGGCTCTCACTTGAGGATGTACAAATTGTAGGTACTAGGCAACATCTCTACTACTAACTGTTCCAATTGGTAAATGTAGATATCGCTATATAATAGATAGGATCTGCATCGTCGATGTAAGAATGTGAGGGGTGTTTCTTTCCTTCTAACTATACATGTTTGTTGATTTTGAACCGGGCACGTACCTCCCCCCATGTATGTGCTGTGCGCTATCTTAAATTAGAATAGCGTTCACTAACGAAGAAAGCACAGAAAGAATCGGGCCAGTTTACACGAGAAAATTGCCATGCTGCTGTTTTATTGTTGTTCACTTGGCAGCCATGATTTACGCAGCCCAAATTTGTTATCTCTGGCAGAATGGAGAAGAGAGATTTTAGAGTACATACTACAGCGTACAGCCTGCATCGCCAATCAATTGAATAATCAATGAGCTGAACTGCTGAATTGTGTATAGCCTGCTGCATCTTTGTTGTCTGCGTGTGAAGTGATGCGTGCGAAAGTAAAGTTAGGCCCGGTTCAGTTTGCAATTTTTTTTTGAAAAACATTACATCGGATATATATAGACATACGTTTAATAACCTAACTATATAATTTTATAAAATAAATTATAGATTCCGCAAGAAACTGCGAGATCTTAATGTAGCACTTATAGCTAATCACGTACTAATTAGGCTCAAAAGATTCGTCTCACGATTTCTCCTGTAACTGCGTAATTAGTTTTAATTAGTTTTAATGTTCATGTATATTTAATGCTTTGTTTAGATGTTCAAAATTTTGATACGATGTTTTTAGAAAAAAAATTTGGAAACTGTTACAGGGTCTTACGTCATCAGCGGCAAAGCCAGGTGATCCGCCATTGCCTGCATCCTGCTGCTCCGACGAGCTGTCGACCTACTCCGGCCAGGCACCCAAGTTCAGCTGGCGCGCCCTCGTCACCACCGCCCTGGCCCATCGACGGAACACACCCTTGATCTTGTCGGACTCGATGTCCACGAGCGGACCGGCGCCCAACCTGGACAAGAGGCGGTCGCATGAGCTGGGCGGTGGTGCTTCGCAGCCTTTCCGCCGATCGACATGTGTGTCCGCCGGCTCTCCGCCTCTCCGGTGAACCATGCTGGAGTTTCGAAAAACGCTTTCTGTCGGACTCTCTGTAATCCGTCCTGCATATCTCTTGGAGTATAGCGCTAACCGACTGTGTCAGCACCATTTCTTTTCTCACGCAGCATGCAAAACTGTCTACAATCTTTAAAATAATTTCTTCTAAGTTATTTATCTATTTACGATCCAAGAGATATTTACGACAAAATCCTACGTGATTATATTTCATCAAAAAAAACTTACTATATCTATTTCACTCTGTAGCCGTGCTTATATTTATCTATTAATGAATTTATATAATTTTTATATATGTCTAGATTTATTATCATTCAAATGAATCTAGTTAAGTCTAGAAAGTTTCGTAGGGTGAAATGGATGGAGTAGATTTTTCACAATACATTTTAAATGTTACACATGATTTATATTTGGAAGGTTCAATAAGTTTTTTTAATGATGTTTTACTACTTCATTTGCAACTGTTACATATGATATTCTTTGGATGTTTTAATAAATATTTTTTGCAAAAAATTCAATGTTTTCATACGTGACAAAGACATCACCCAAGCTGTCTCACTTTAACCTGCATCACCAATATTACCCAAAACACAAAACTATCTTTTATTGATGTCCTTAGCCACCTTCCTAAAGCATCCTCCGTTCATTTACGTACGGTACAATACTACCTTAAGCTACAAACTCGGGTTAATGTTTGCCTTTTTCCTGCAAACAAAAAATATTTTATAAAAAAATATTTTATATGTGTTTTTAGCGATATAAAAGCAAAGAATCAAAATAAACTATGATGAAAAACCTCAAAATTAAGTCTAAATTTAAAGTTAAAAATTAAAATTTGACTCGTAGCCATACAATGCAATCATTTCAAATCCTTTCCATGTTCGGGGTAAGTCTAGCTTTTACTTGTTCGTTTTTTATTTTTGGAAGAAAACTTTTACTTGTTTGTAATGTTTGTAAGTACGTGGATTATGGGCCTATGTGTAATACTGTATGCTTTCGTTGTGGTGTAAACTCCATGGCATGAATAATCTATAGTCGAAAGTTTATGCTCTTATATAATTTCCATGCGTAACTGAATTTCCTAGATAGTTACATACACGCGAGGCACTTTGGTTTATCAAGGTGTCCCCACAAGGCGGAATTATTCAATCAAAAATTTAAAAAATGATATTTAAAATTTTAAATAATTATCAAATCATATGTAGTAAAATTTGTATGACATTTTCACCAAAATTTAGACCCAAATAAAAAATGTGGCTCTCAATTTCCTGTTAAAACTTTAGATGCATTCAATCCAAAATATTTATTTTTTAAAGTAACATTTTCTTTGATATTAAATGATTTGGAACCATTCGATGTTATTATAAATTAAATGTTATCGTATTGTGATTTATAAAGTAGGTAGCATGTAAGTACGAGAGCAGTGGCTAATCTAGGGATGGTACCGATGGCCTAACAACCAATTTTTTTTTTATCTAAGGCATATATGTACGTGAGAAAAGAAAATTAACGTCTAGGAAGAGAGAAAAAAGGAGAAAACTCCCCTAATAATATGTGATGGTGATCTTTTATTAATGCTAAATTATATATATATTTGGTATAATATATTTATGTTATTTAAATAAATTTATATACATTGGATCACACAAAATTAATATATTAAATATACCACTATATGACATACAGAGGGATGATATTGGAACAGAGATACTAGTAAGGAGTATAGGGATAAAATAAAATTTAAGGGTACATAAAATTAATTGAACAAATTCAAAAGGAAAATGTAGGAAATTTTATCATCGGACAAAGACTGCATTCGTGCCTCAACATGTTCCTTAGCCGCGGAGATAAAACGGATTTCCTCTTCCCCCATTTAATCCCCCACGCGCCCTACCGTCGAGCCGGCCGCGCAGGTCAAGGTCAATCGGCCTGATAGACGTGATCACGTGACGGACGCCGTGGCCTGGCTTCCGTTTGCGCGGTTGCGCCTTCGTCGAGAAACGCCTTCGTTTTTTTCTCCCTTTCTCCTCTTCCGTGGCGAAAGTCTCCTCCGTCCTTGGCCTCTTCCCCGCTGGTCGGTAGCGCAGGACACGCATCCGCGTGAACCGATCCTCCGTCGTTTCCAATCTACCTGCACCAACCGGAGGCGCCCGCGCACAGCTACCCGCCTCGCCTGCCCGCCTCGCGGGAGCCGATTCGGTTCAAATCAAGGTAGGAAGAGGAGGAGGAGGCGGCAAGGCGGAGATGCACAAGAGTAAGGGGAAGCTCTCCGGCGTCCTGCACAAGGGCTTCAAGCCCGACAAGTGGTCAGTCCCGCCTGCCGAGGGGTCGTCTTCGCCCGCGACGCTGCCTGGACGTTTGTGTAAGGGCTAACCGTATTGGTCTCGTGATGCCGCAGCAAGACGGCGCTGCGGATGGCGCTGGCGCGGATCAAGCTGCTGAGGAACCGGAAGGAGGTGCAGGTGCGCCAGATGCGCCGCGACGTCGCGCAGCTGCTCGAGGCTGACCAGGACCAGACCGCGCGCATCAGGGTACACTTCGCCCCCCCGTCCCTCCCGCGGTCCCAATTTGTCTCATCTCGTTTCTTCACACGGTCGTTTGGTAGTACAGCTCCTCTAATTGACGGTGGAATTGGGTAATTGGGTGCCTGGACGCTGATTCAGAAGGGCTTCCGTTGCTAACTGAATGTCCAGCTGCTCGGTATTAGCGTGGCTTAAGGTCTTTATATGTAAAAAATCTGTGAGTTGGTTATGTTTTACAAATGATCTACTTTCTTTGGATATGCTGATGCCTTATTGCAAGTAGAACTTAGAAGTAGAATTGCCATTGAAGGACTTGGGCCTGTTGAACTTGTATATATGCGTGCTGCCTCAATTGCAATTCAGTTTTTTTGTCTAGACAGAAACCATTTGCAATTCGTTCTGTAGAAGTGCCATCAATTTGGTCGGTGTATTTGTTTGCTCTATTGGACTCTAAATTCCATGGTAGTATTGTATCCTTATCCAACAATTGTTCGATGCCTCTCGGTAGCTACATTCCAACCTATCGTCATTTTTTAGTGAGCTAATTTCAGAGAATTACAACTATTATGTCAAAACTATCACTTTGCTTCTACTTTAGCAGAAAATTTCACAAAACTACAAGAATAGCTAATGATTTTATCACATAACTGCAAATTTGGTTCACCTGGTAGGCAGGGCCCACTTGCCATGCAAATAAATTATAATTGCACTGTTGCAACTTGGGCCCTCATGTCACTCACACTTACAGAATAAAATTTACAGTTTTCTGATAATATGGTTTGCTATTGTTGCAGCTTTGTGAAATGACTAGCTAAAGTTGCAGCAAAGTGATAGTTTTGACAAAACATTTGAGATTTTCTGAAATTTACTGTTTTTTAGTTCCATCTGTTTTGGTATTTCATTAGTTTTATCTGTCTGTTGTTGCCAATATCTGTGCTAAAGTATTTTTATTGTAAGGAGTATTAGGGAATCAACAGGCTCACCTATTTTCTTTTTGGCCTTTTTTGTTTTTCTTTCCACAGGTTGAACATGTCATAAGGGAAGAGAAGTTCATGCAAGCATATGACTTAATTGAAGTATACTGTGAACTTATGGTGGCACGCATGTCCATTATTGACTCACAGAAGTAAGCCATTTTTCACTTTATCGTATACGAGTATATAGCCATTTACTTCTTGTTCTATGTCTGTAGCTTATTTCAGAAATTGTTTTGTTATAAAAGATAACAGAAACTTATTTTATTAATTGGAGGATTACCACTAAGATATCTTATTTCTTATCTAGTTGGTTTGTTTACTTGATACTATACAAGTTTTCCACGTTATTAGCAAAACTTTCAGATTCTTTCCATGTTATTAGCTAGAGTTACCATTTTCTTATAAGAAAAGCATGATTTTACCTGATTTTTATGGGCCTTAAAATTGCTTATAATCCTGGCATGGCCTCTTTTTTGTGAGCGTAATTTGGAAACTAAACCTACTGTGAATTTTTTGTGGCACAATCATACTTAGTTACTAGATAAAAATGTAAATTCCCTATGTGTTCCAAACTTCCAGCTGAAACTTACCTGGTTTAGTTCACAGAGGAGGGTTGTATGAAATCAATTCTTCCATATCGAGTTAGCCTAGTAGCCTCCACATGGGTTTACACTCCAAGTATTATTTTATAGGTTTTAAAGGAGACAGATCCTCCATATTACTCATTCTCATAAATCTTAACTAATCAAAATATTCTGAAAAATAGTGTAATTAAGGCAACATTTAGGTTACTTGGGGAATAAATGCAGTGAACTGATGGCATACTCATTTTCAGAAATACATAATGATAGCCTACTAAGTTGAGTGCTTCTATGCTTTCTTAAGCTAGATACACAAATTGATTGTCTAACTCTAACATACTAATGTCTAGTGTGTTGGATGTACATTGTTTCCTAGTTGTCTAGGACTTGTGCACCTTTCTTTTAAGATAATAGTAAGAAACAATCGAGTTTGGATTAAAAAAAAAGCAAATTGAGATTAGTATTGGTTGAAAATGATGCATTGGTTTGGTCTTTGTAGTTAATTTATTAGTTTTATAGGTTTCCGTTCCCATGGAACTGATGATCTGTTGTATTCCTTTCCTTTTTTTTGTGTGTGTTCTTCTCCTGTAGGACTTGCCCTATTGATCTGAAGGAGGCAATAGCCAGTGTTATATTTGCATCAATGAGGTGTTCAGATGTCACAGAACTTGTGGATGTTCGCAAGCATTTCACGAGCAAGTATGGAAAAGAGTTTGCAGCAGCAGCTCTAGAAGTGCGACCTGACAGTGGTGTAAGCCGACTGGTAATTTACGCTGCTTTTAGAATGTTTTGATATGGCAAAAGAATCTCCTTACTTTGGTTGGCTTATAAATTATGCATGCCATGATTATAGCTTATGTTTTTACTAATACAATTGGATACAGGTAATTGAGAAGCTGTCAGCTGGAGCACCTGATACACAAACCAAAATCAAAACCTTGACCTCTATTGCAGAGGAGCACAACATCAAATGGGAACCAAAAGCATTTGAGGAGAAATTACAGAAGCAAAATGATAATCTTCTGGTAAATTAGCTTACTTAAAATTTTGTTTATGCTTGTTCAAGTAGTATGGTCCTAACTGGATTAATTATTTGATGATTTAGCATGGGACTACAACATATTCTGGAGGAAATATTCCAACTAGGGGATCGGCTGATTCTAGTTCTGGCATGCCAACTTCACAGCCTGCAGCACCTTCTTATTCATATATGGAATCATCCAATTCTCATATGCCTACAGCGCATTCATATTCATCAGCTGAGGTTCCAGACAATAGAGCTCCATTTGTCACTGCCAATCCTAATGGTTCAATGCCCCCTAGCTTTGCCAGTCCTAATGCTTCAATGCCCCCTAGCCTACAACATGGTGCCACTGCTTATTCTTCAGCACAGATTCCTGTTCCTAACAGTTCCTCTCATGTTAATGCTGGACGCCCAGATGTTTCTAGACCTCACTCCCAATATGATACAGGTGAAGGTCATATAATCTGAATATCACAATTTTTGTAGTGCTTTTTTGTTCACTCCTAGTTTGAATGTTATTTTTTCAGACACGACATCCGGAAGGAAAGAGTTCAATCAGTCTAGGGAAAGAAAATCTTCAGTTAGTGGTTCCAACTGGAATATAGAATTCAAGGATGCAACATCTGCAGCACAAGCAGCAGCAGAATCCGCGGAGATGGCGAGTATTGCTGCTAGGGCTGCTGCCCAACTTGCTAGTCGTGGAAACTTCTCTGCAGAGCAAAATACTGGGGCTTTTGAGTCACCTTCTTACATCCATGAAACTACACCCAGGAAGCAACAAGCTGAACATTTTATGGAGGGGCAGAGGAGTTTTAATGAGCAGAGTTCAGGGGCTTATGATCCAAGGTTGACCTCAAGTAATGCAAGGAAGGATGGAGAGAGAGCAGAAACAAGCCGTGTAGGTAATCAGAATATGTCAACTCATTCCTCAGGTCAATACCCTGATTATAGCCCTCTTATTCACAGCGATGAGTATGGCATGCCAACTGAACTGCATCGTACTGATTCACCTGGTCATCAATATTCTGACGATTCATCTGAGAAAGTAAGCAACTTTGAAAGGCCTGATGATCATCAGTTTAATTTACCTGGAGAAAGGTTGTTTGATGCTCAACTTGGTGGGCACAACATCAAGGACACAGAAAGCAAAGAGCCTAACTTTGATCAAGAGAACACGGACGACTACTACAGCAACTATAGTTCTTCCCATGTTACATTCACCCATGGCAGCAGTACCATTTGGGACAGTCAGAATGATAAAAATGGACCTGATTCCTCAGCTTTTACTTTTGATAAATATGATTCGGATGTTGGAGAAGAAAATTTATTGGATCATTTCTCTTCAAAGCACACTGAAGAATCCACTGTTGAAGATCACAAGGATTCTTCAGCTTATGTTTTTGATCATTATGATTCTGATGTTGGTGAAGAAAATTTATTGGATCATTTCTCTTCAAAGCACACTGAAGAATCCACTGTCGATGATCGCAAGGATCCTTCAGCTTCTGTTTTTGATCAATATGATTCTGATGTTGGAGAAGAAAATGTATTGGATCATGTCTCTTCAAAGCATACTGAAGAATCCACTGTCGAAGATCACAAGGGATTCTCAAATGCTGATTGGGGTCAGCAGCATAGAAATGAATATTCAGTTAACCATAGCACTTCAACACTATTTTCAAGAACAGAAGAAAATCCATCTTATAACTTAGAAGCAAACAGAAAAGATGTTTCCTCACCTCATTCAAGAGGATCTGGTTTTTCTGAGAGTAAAGAAGATATAATTTCTGGAAAGGTTGTCCACAATGTTAATGTTAATATTGAAGATCTTGAATCAAAGTCCAGGAATAAATACGTTAATTCATCTGGTTCTAATACATCCGCTAAGGAACGCTATGGTCAAAGTTCACTTAGGTCTGATTACTCATGGGTGGATGGTGAATTGGATCATACAAAAATGAGAGATCTTGAAGAAGAAGAAAGAATTCCACATAAATTGGAAGGTGCATCATCAGAGATAACAGGGGAGAATAAGAATCAACCATTTTCTTTAGGCAGGCAAACATCAGCATCTTCTGCTGACTATGATGAAGGTGATCTAGGCTTGAATTTTGGAAAGCTAACTCCTGGACTAAGAAACAAGCTCAGGCAACCTCCTCCTTACAGAAAGGATTCTGAGGACAACATGCTGCCAAAGCAGCTTTTGCATAAGGTTCCTGCTGCCATTGGTAAATCAGTGCACTCTGAAGAGAATGATACTTTGTCTGAAAATACAAGAAATGCTTCTACAAGTATGGCCAGGAGTTCATTGGATGAAAATTACAACAATGAACTTTATGACCAGTATCAAAGTGTTGGAGCACGTGTGGAAGCTAGATCAACAATGAGGAGGCATTACTTTGAATCAGAAGGTGATAGAGGGAAGTTATCTGAGCAATCTTTTAATGCACCAAGCTCTGGCACAAATAAGAGTTCTGGAGGTGTAAATTCCAGTCAAGATCTTTACCATGAGAAGTCAGGTGTTGGAGCGCGCAGAGTAACTAAAACTACCAAAACTTACTTTGATTCGGATGACAGTGAGGATGAATTGGCACAACGAGAGAAGGTTCAGACAAAGTGGTCTGGAGAGCAGATAAAATCACGCAGGACTCGGGAGATGGCATCAGATACAAAGAGAGAAACCGGTGTCCAAGTTGGGGTTCAGCATGCTGATAAAACTGAGGCGAAATCACCCACCGGTTCGTTTACTGGGTTTACTGAACAAAGGAGAGAGTCACCTGTGTACTCCAGGGCTCCAGTACCACGAACTTCACCAAAACCTGTGCGCGTGGATCCTCCCTTGGGCAAAGGGAAATCACAAGAAGCTGGTCCGAATACAGTTTCTGTAACAAGAAAGGAGGAAAGCACACAAAGCCCAGCAGAAGCACCGAAAGAAAGCACCCCAAAAACTGCTCCGGCGCATGTTCACCCCAAGCTTCCGACAGACTATGATTCGTTCGCTGCACATTTTATGTCACTTCGGACCAAACGCCGCTAGATTTACGCTCACATACCACTAGGAGTTTTACATGTAAACAAGTCATATTTACACCACACAGGTATACATTCTATAGCTTCCTTTGTACAGCATCCACACTCGATCTTATTTGTCTCGTAAACAATTCATATTGACATTACCGCCATATTCATATTTAATGTACGATGTTTTGGCTTTTTATAGTTATGTTTGACCATTTACCTTATTCAAATGATTAGTATAAATATTTAAAAATATATATTGTATTTAAAGTACTTTTAGGAATAAAACAAGTTACAACAAAACAAATAAATGATGCTTCCAGAAAAATAAAAATGAATAAGATGAATGACAAACTTTATGTCTAAAAGTTAAAGTGTCTAAAAGTTAAAGTGTCGTAAATTTAAATATGGAGGAAGTATTATTCTTTTATTCTATTTTGGCCTATCATCTTAGTTATTGTCATGACGAAAGATTTGTTAGCGTGTAATAAGCAAATTATGCAGTCAGATGTGCAGAAGTACAGAACTTCCAAGGTTTTGCTTTTTCATATATATTCTATTTGGAAAAGGATCCTGTTTTCATATGTACCATAACGTTCCAGCTGGTTGCTACATTTGTTCTGCCTGAACCTTGAGTGAACATTTCCAGCTTTATCTGTGCTGCTAGCCCTGTTTATCTATGAAAACCTCACAGGATTGATACCCAGAATGTCATTTGAGAGGTTTTGACAACCAAGCTTCTTTTACTCAACTATACAGCAAGTATCATTGTTTCGCTGAAATAAAGTATAAGTAAAACAACTTATTAGTAGTATAAATTACGATAAAATTTTATATGTGTGTTTTTAGCGATCTAAAAACAATGACTAAAAAATAAATCAATGTGTAAATCAGTGTGTCACATGTTGTCTTTTTGAAGAACACGACTCTCTTAACTACTATGTACGAGTGTCCTCCTTCAACTATAGACCGAACATGATTTACCTCCCACAACCACAAAATCGGTGTATTTTGCTCTTCTAGTGGTTTGCAGAGCAGCTTTGTTATATATGACATTTCATGGCTATGCCTAGACAAAAAACTCATGGCTCGCTAGCTCCCTCGGCTCGTTAGGAATTGTTTGTAAGCTGAGTCAGGGTTTTAGCTCGTTAGGTTTAACAAGCCAACTCAAGTTGCTTGGGAGCTAAACCAGTTGCAATCCTACAACTCTACATACTAGTGAGAAAGGAGACAACCCAATCAAACCCCCTTTTCATCATCCCATGACCCATCATGTGTATGCAAGGCAGGGAGAACCAGACGACCCCTATACTCTGCCCCTTGAGACTATGCCATCCTGGTTCTTCACCCACGAGGGAGCCAATGGTCATCGTTCTCCGTTGCTTGCGAGAGCACCACCGGTTGCCATCCTCCTTTGATTGCATTTGTGGTCATTGTCCTCCTTCAACTACAAACAAGCTGTCGTCCTCTGCTTGTAAGTGCCATCTATTGTTCCTATGAGCGCACCACCATCCTCCACCTAGAAGCACATTGTCGGCCTCTGTCCTCCTTGGTCTACAAGAGCGCCAATAGTCACTACTGCGTTCCTCCACCCATGAATGCATCGACGGGCACCTCTGTCCAAGACCTATGAGCGTGTTGTTAGTCGATGCCTCTCTTTACCATCCTACATAGTTGTGTGTGCAATGTCATGGTCAATGTATTGCTTTGGCTTAAGTCATTCAAGCCAATTTATTATTCTAACGAGACAAACTGAGATGGCTCGAAATCCACCCCTATTCGTGGTACATTGATCTCTAATTTAGTGTCCACATGGTCCTAATGTGGCATCACTATCAATAACAAAACATAAAATAACTTATGAGACCGACATGTTGGGTCCCTATTCATCTTCCTCCTCTACTCCTTTCTCTGCAGTCTCCACATCTTCGGTGCATGTGTGCGTTGTAGCTGGTGGAGAGCATGGTTGATTGATAATGGTGGGGCAGGATGCACTTAGTGATAAACAAGGCCATCGAGGTAGAGTAGCTCGATGAGGAGTGCAACATTCTTAGCGAGCACTAATCAAGATTGTTGTTGGCCCAATGTCACCACTGGCATTTGGCGGCTGCTCCCCGTCCTCCAATCCTACCGTCCAATATACTTCCTTTGTTGATTTCTCATCTCTGTCCAGTGGATATCGCTGCCTAAGCTACACCCGTCATTGACCCACCTAGGTATCCTCCACTATCCCTTCCAAAGGGAGATGAGGCAGATGATCTTGGTAGTAGGCATCAACCTTGGCTATATTCAGCGGGAGGTTGTCCTTGAGCTAGAACTTAAGGACACTAAGTTGTTACCATAAAGTCTATAACAAGAGGAGCTCAGCGTCGTCATTAATGGGCTGACCATGGAGACAAAGGAGGAGATGGCATAGACGAGCTAGAGGGGACCACAAGGAGTGGGTGTGCGGAGTGAGAGACGGTGAGCAAGGCAGATAGAAAGACGAAGGATGATAAGATCCTAGCGGGGCTTCTATGGTTCTCGTAACCGAGAAGATCGAGACACAAAAGGCGAGTCTGCTGTCAGCGCTGAGCTATGGTTCCGATAACCTCATTTGTGTCGCTGGTCTCTTTGTTGGCTACTTGATTCTATTTTGTGTCGGGTTGCACGAGAAGGGAAAGAAGCAAGATGTTACTAACCGGTGGGTCCTTGATCTTTTATATATTTTTCTCATAGCAATACAACATAAGCGTCATATGGATACCACGTTAGATGAAAACTAGATCAACGAGCCACATAAGAGCCACTAGGTCGAAACCTCCGTCCAAACCACCACTGGGTAAGACAAAACACACACCGGTTTCAACATAGGAGGAAGGTTACATTCTCGGTTTTACGAGTTAGGGAGGCGAAATGGACATTTTCCTATGAGCGTATGACACAGCAAGGTCCAGCACAAGCACATGTGAAAGGCGCAATCTTCATCGGCCCAGTATTCACACCTCCACCGCCGAATATCTCGGGCCGGATAGCCGACGAGTCTGCTCCGGCCGTCCTCATCCCCCACAGGCCACAGCCACAGTCCATCGACGCAGGCGGCGTTGTACGGCGCGTGGGGGCGAGAGAGAGCCAGCGAGGGGGAGCCGAAGCATCGCCGCCTCCCGGCCGCCAGCGCCCAGCGGGCGGTCGGCATGGACGAGGAGACGCAGAAGAAGGTGGAGTCCACGGTTCTGGAGATCCTCCGGGGCTCCGATATGGAGTCTCTCACGGAGTTCAAGGTCCGCACCGCCGCCGCCGACCGCCTCGGCATCGACCTCTCCGTCCCCGACCGCAAGCGCTTCGTTCGCCGCGTCGTCGAGGGGTACCTGGAGGCCCTCTCCCAGGAGGAGGACCAGAAGCAGAAGCAGGAGCAGGAGCAGGGCGGCGGTGCGGGCGAGGAGGGGAAGGACAAACAGGCTGATGAGGAGGAGGAGGAGGAGGAAGAGGAAGAAGAGGAGGAGGAGCCGAGAGGTGGAGCGAAGAGGGAGTACGATGACGAGGGCGACCTCATCCTCTGCCGCGTGAGTTCCTCTCCTTGCGTGAAATCGCTAGTGCTTCATTGTTTCTTTTTCTGTTTGATTGGGCTGTCCGGGTTCTAGGTTTCGCAGTGTGATGTGGGTTGCGTTTGCAGCTGTCGACCAGTAGGAGGGTGACGCTTCAGGAGTTCAAGGGCAAGACACTTCTGTCCATCCGCGAATACTACTTCAAGGACGGCAAGGAGAGGCCCTCCAAAGGTGATGCACATCTTCCCAGTTTCTTAAGGATTTCTGCTAAAACGCAGGACTTGAATTTTTAGAACCGCTCGATTAAAATGCACCTTAGTATGTTTACATAGTTCTCGAATTTACCAGTCGTGAGGAGCTTGCTGCAATGTCAGTTGGGCTAGGTTTTGTTTGGACCTCTGGGGAAATGTTACACTCGTACCAATTGTCTGGCATCCGTACACTTAAATTGCATCATAACTGTGAATTCTATGATAGCTTGATCAGCGCAATATTTTGATGTCTTCTCTGTGCTCGTCTATCCTTTTCTCCCCCTGTTTGATCACAGTTGCAAGCATGACAGATGATAACTAGGTTTTGTTTTGTGCATGTATGACCTATTGCTTATATCCCAGTGTTGCTACAAGGATTAAGGGTGGGTTGCTCAAAGAAAAGGGGTGATAATAATAAGAATATAGGGGATCGTGATTTGGGTTTAAAAATATTCTTCCAACTTAAAAGTCATAATAATATTATTATTTTTGTGCAATTTTCCTTAGTAATTTTAAGGTACTTGCAAATATCATTCTTGAGTGAGGCTTACTTGTCTGTTGACACTTTCCTTTATGCTTTAATTGTGGTAATGAAAATATTTTTATAGATCCGCGCAACTGTCCGTTTGTCACTGCTTGATCATTTTTTTTTTGAATCAAGCTTGATCATGGTTATGATTCTTCCTCTACTAATTGTGCCAGTACGGTTCACGAGTAGTCATTACCAATGATTCATGTTGGTAGTACTAGGGTTCTAGGAACCTATCTTACCTTGTGTTAGCATCATGTAAGTCTTTAGTGTAGTTTGGAAGTTGTTGTGCAGTTTGTTAATATTTGTACAGTCCAGCTGAACAAAGTTGCTGAGAAAGTTAAATGATATCATTCCAACTAGTTTGTGGAATGTTTGAATAGATGCAATGTCATTAAATCTTATGCAACAGCTGCCCAGCTCTATTTTTATAGTTGTCCAGATTTTGTGCTATGAAATGAACATTTAAGCCTAGCTGGCTACTGATCCTTGAAAGTATATCCCCATCTTTTGAAGCTTAATCTTAGACTCACAAATCAGTGGGATTTTCCCCTCCGTCATATTACCCTTCGAAATCTTCTAGTTTCTATGCAGAAATGGTTGGTGAATCTTATTTAGAGCTTTTATTGTTTTGGTATGCAGACCAAAGATAAAAAATGAGTCCCAGTTGCTCTCCATGTTCTGTACAACAGGATCCTAATGATGTATTGGTTTATAATGTTCTGAATAGGATATCACCCTCTCAGATTGTACTTCTGTCATGAGTTGGTTAGGTCTTAGTCCAGCAATCGCTTCACATGAGAAATCTTCCTTCCTAAAGGATCAGCCTCTGTAGCATGTTCATTTTTTACCACCAAAGTTGAAAAACAACTCATCTTTTTCCAGTTTTAATGTTTGTGTCGTTCAAGTGTACACAATTCATGTCCTCTATTGCATCCTTTGTGAATGTAGTTCGTTTTTGTCTTCTAATATCCTGACGTATCTGTACCATCATCTATTTTGATATGTTGATATTATGGTCTTCATCTCTTATTTTGCACGTTTCTTAATTGCAGGGATAAGTTTGACAGTTGAGCAGTGGGAAGCATTTCGTGATGCCGTGCCTGCAATAGAGGATGCTATTAAAAAGCTTGGAGAGTCATCGGACTGAAAGCATGTTTCAGAAGCCCTTTTTGGCCTGTACCAAATCAGAAGGGCCTTCATTCTGGCCCTTTACTAAGGGCCAGTACATGGCTGTAAGTCCTCTATGGAGTGGCTAGAGCTACTAGAGTTCCTATAAACTTTTGTAGAACTTATCCTTTAGTCAAGCTTCATGCCTAGGGTAGACAGTTGGAGATATTTCTTCATATGCTCGTCTTAGCATTGGAGTTGGTTATGTTGCCGGCCTGTTTGCCACGCCATCTCCCTTCACTTGTATACTGACATGCGTCTGGCCACTTTATAAAAAATCATTCATGGGTTCTAACTTCAAGCCTCTTTTGTTTGGATCATGAAACACTGTCATCGGACTAACTCATATTTTAAAGCTAGTTCCCAGCCTTAGTATTTTGAGTCATGTCCTTGCGCTTGACAATTGCGCCAAGGAATCTTTTATTTCATATGTTTTGAGCAGGTGACTTGTTCTTTTATCTTTGTTTCTCAAAGCTGATTTTTGGTTAATCACACGGGTTTCACGCCTTGTGCCATCCTGATTCCTGAAGCCAGGACAAAGGATGTACTATAAAGTTTAATTAGTAGTAGTAATACTCTACTCCATAGTTTGCAGCACTATACCCTTTTTTTCTGATGCTCGAATCTTGCCTCCCTGACCAGGAAAGATGCAATCCTCTGGGTACGAATTATAGGTAACTATGATGTGAGGTTATGGTATTGGTAAGATCTGTAGTAAAGTAATGATGGTTAACACTATCCTCGGCCAGAAAGGAGTGCACACCTGTGAACACACTATCCCTGAAATCCTCGCCCTAGTGTTTTCGTCTCAGCTCATGTTTAGTACTACCTCCGTTTCTATTATAAGATCTTTTAGTTCGATTTAAATTCATTCATCGATGAATGTATATAATTTATATATATGTCTAGATTTATTAGCATCCACATGAATCTAGATAATACTAAAAAGTCTTACATTGTGAAATAGAGTGAGTATAAGATAAAATACAATCGGTGGTATTTCTTAGAATTAAGTGTTTGTTAATGGCATTTGTTAGATTTTATATATATATATATATATATTATAGTTTATCTTTTAGTTTTGGTTTTTAAATTGCTAAAAAAACATATATAAAAGTTTTATTCATAAATTACTTTTTATTTATAAATACGTTATTTTAACAGCCAAAAGATCACCCCATTGACCCTGATACTGTTGCAATTTGCAAACCATCTTTTCATTCCTTACGAATACACCACCCTCTAATGCCACAAGTTGCACGTTGCCGAACCAATAATGGAACCACCACGTACGCGTCATGTCATGGTACAATTATTTCTGGAATACGACCAAAGCCCGGACCACGAACATGATAAACATTTGTGGAAAATGACAGCATGAAATTGCTACAATTGGTACAGCTCTAATTAGCCACATGGTGACAATTAAAGTATGACCCCAAATAAGCCGCGGTACCATGTAGTCATGTAATCGTATTAGCTGTCTGCCCAAACAGGCGAAACAAACCAGCGACCATGTATGCTCTACCCGGCTGGCTAGCTACCTGCAAGGATCGATGACTCTTTTAGCTAACGATTTGTGGACTTTGCATAAGGTGATTAATCAATTAACCATATAGATATAGTTTGCGCAACACACCACCTATGGCTGCCTCCACTTGGTTAAAGTTCTATAAATGCCTCTCACAACTCGTCTTTACTACTTGGTTAATGTTAAGCACGTGTGGGCCGTGGTGAGTGGTGACAACACTACTCTAGCAGTATAGCTAGCAGCCTAGCACCATAGCATAGCCCTGCGATGTTTTAAGCTTTTAGCCATCTTTTTCCTTGGTTTTATTATATTAAAGTTCATAATCTTACATGTTATTTTATCTTTATAGGGTAGACTTTAATTTTATAATAGCTTATTTTATTATTTATATTATTAAATAAATATAAAAATCAAATAACCAATCGCCCACCGTAAGAAAGTAGTGCCGTGTCAGGACGTGGCGGATGCATCCTGCACGTGCGAGTGAAGAGGAATAGTAAAATACTCCAACCAACCAAACACGGGTTAAAGAAGAGGGGGAATGGAATTATCCGATGGATTACTTTTCTACCACTAAATTCATTCACTTTATTCTTGGTTTCCTGAATAAACTAGTACTGGTGTAGGTTTCCAAACAACTGCTTATGTCAGCACGGTCACGCACGACATTTGTGCACAGGCACGCGATGTGGGCCACCGGTACGTCGCCTGGCCTCTAGCTCGCGTTTGTCGCGACAGAATGTACGCAAGTTGTGTGATGCAGGCCCGGCCTGTTAGGCATGAACGATGAGTGACCACCTGCCTAACCACGTAGGAGTACCACCTCTTGTTTCACTGTGTCATGCAATGCATGTATCGAGCGTGGCATACATACTGTCGCACGTGCGAATGAGGCGTTTCGGGGGCGAGAAGTGTTTGTGCACGGCCGGTGGTATGGAGATTAAGGGAAAGTTTATTACTCTCTTCGATCAAAAATAAAAATATTTATCGTTTAGACGAGAGATTTGGTTTAGTTTCTAAAATTTTAAACATTAAACATAGATAAAATAAAAACTAACTGTGTAGTTATGTGAGAAACCGTTAGACAAATCTTTTAAGCCTAATTAGTCTATGATTAGCTGTAAGTGTTATAGTTACCTACATGTGCTAATGATGGATTCGTCTCGTGGTTTATGGGCGAGCTGTGAAATTCGTTTTTTCATTCGTGTCTGAAAACCCCTTTCGACATCCGGTCAAACGTTCGATGTGATATCCAAAAATTTTTATTTCCCCAACTAAAAATCCCCTGACCATAAGAATTTTAGAAATTTAAACAAATATTGTCATAAATGATAATTTTTTGACCGGAGGGAGTAATATAGAGTTGCTTACTTAACATTCTACTAACAAAAATCACCCTAGAAATTATCAAATATAACAGTACAGTTAAACTTAGGTTTAAGTCACATGTAATTACACAAACTTGCCATAGTTTAGTGGACAGGTCATGGGATTGAGCCCCTGCAATCAAATGTTAGCTTAACTATTAACCTAATATTGTATCTGTCTTTCTTCTTTTGCTAAAGTTGTGTGTGCATAAAGAATGGGACAAAGCAAATATATATATAAGAGAATTACGAAAAAGGTAACTGATTAACTACTAGAGCAAATATGGGAGAGAAGCATACTTGCGATAGCAATCACATAGGAAAAAAGAATCAACCAAAATAAGTTATTAGCTCCGTCCTAAATATAATAAAATTTCAATTATTTTGGGATTGGATGTAGAGACAACATGTGGCATCATGCATATATTTTAGCAAAAATGTTTATCGAGTTGGGTGGACGTTCGGTGCATGGTAATTATTCCTATACTCTTGGTGTTACTCGTAAAGAGATATTTTTAGGTCGTGTTCGGGTAGCAGGGTAAGTTAACTTACCTCTCTCTTTTTCACGCGCAAGTTTCCCGAACTGCTAAGCGATAATCTTTGTTATAAAAATTTTCTATAGAAAAGTTGTTTTAAAAATCATATTAATCTATTTTATATTTTTTTAATAATTAATAATTAATTAATCATGTACTAATCGATTAGTACGTTTTTCGTGCCAGAGATAAGTTAACTTATCTCTCCCCGCTGAACGTGGCCTTAGTATATCTCACATGCACCTATACAAACTATGGAGACCAAAATGTCATTCACTTTTTTCAAATTCGAATGTCCCCTACTTTTTCAAATATCAATGCATGTCTATTACTTTGCCGTGACTTTAATATAATAATTGCTTAAAACTAAAGTTTTTTTTATGCAAACAAGAGAAACTAAAAAGAAGTCTTTGAAACAAAGGTATTCTCTCAATCTCATAATAAATACAATATTATAGTTTAATTTTGAACTAAAAACTACACTTATTTTAGAGTGAAACAGTAGTAGATTGGTCGTGTTCTTTTTTAATCAGATGGTTGTGTTCTTTTATTGATGTTTGAAGAAACTAAGAGATTATCTGAGTTTTTTTATAATTATTTAATGGTATAAACGATGACCACTAAAAAATTATCTGTGAATATGAGATGATAAATTTCTATATATAGTTTTTAATCAATACACAATTTAATAGTTTGGAAAATATGACCACAAATAACTCAGAATTGCGTGGGCAAAGAGCACCGGTGCACCACCGTCGTACTGCAGTTAGCTATTACTCCATTCATTTTTTTTATATGATACCGTTGACTTTTAGGTTTACGTTTGATCATTCGTCTTATTAAAAAAATATATAATTAATAATTATTTTATTATAATATAATTTATTATTATAGGAACTTTAATTATGCATTATAATTTTATATATTTGGATATAAATTTTGAATAAGACGAATGGTCAAATATGATCTAGAAGTTAATGGTATAATTAAAATATAGAGGGAGTACTAGATTCATGCGCGTCACGTGGAGGCCGAGGGTTTCATGTGTGAAGTGCAGGGCAGTTGGCCGCTGCGCGCTAGCCGCTAGCTGGCCGGGTAATTACGGATTACTTCGTGTGGGTAGCAGCCCAGCAGGCAGAAAAAACAAAAGGTACGAGTAATTACGGATTATTCTGACATTGTATCGACAGACGGTGTGCGGCAGCGTCCAGAGCGAGCGGCATTTTTAACCCAATGACTAGAATGATGTTCATAGTATTAAATAAGTTGTTACATAGGATAAAAAATGACGTGACAAGTGAATAAATGAGTAAAAAGAATAAAACCATGTCTTGCATAAGACATAGTTTCTACACAACATCCAAGATATCATGTGAGATAAGTAGCATTAAATTTAAGTGTGGAATAGTGGTGTTTGCATTGAAAAAGTAGTGTCTAAGTACTAGTTTCTTCATAACGAGAAGTTTATAGAAACCATATCTAGTGTTATGGGTTGAGAACGAGCATTCCTAACCCAATGACTAGGATGGTGTCTATAGCATTAAATAAGTTGTCACATAGGATAAAAAATGATGTGGCAAGTGAATAAATGAGGAAAGAGAATGAATCCAAGATATCATGTGAGATAAGTAGCATTAAATTTAAGTGTGTAATAGTGGTGTTTGCATTTTTAGAGTAGTATCTAGTACTAATTTCTTGATGATGAAAAGTTTATAGAAAATATATCTAGTGTTATGAGTCGAGAACGCCGTAATAGATGTACTGCAGTGATCCATCGAGTCATCAAAGGCGCGACGGTACCGTGCCACGAACCAGCCCCAGTTCTCCGCACGGCGTCGCCGATGAAGGAATTTCCGGGCGCAGACACGCGTCGGCAAGTTCGTGCACGGCCCCACGTTTTCTGTGCCGCGGATCGACACGGCGATCGATGTGGTGGGGGCAGCGCGCGGAGTTGCTGTGTTAAGGTTGTTGGCCCGTCACGTCGACCCATCGATCGGATCGCCCGATACGACGTCTCGACTCGACGGCCCAATGCCCATCATCCGGCATTCCGGCGGGACACCAGTCACACCACGCCCGTTCTCCCGCCGCGTGGCTCTCTCCACCGTTCGTGCGGTGCGGGATCGCGCGGTGAGGTGAGGTGAGGTGTGAGGGCCGAGGCGTGTACCAGTGTACCACGCGTGCATACACAATACTACCGCTGCATGCGCATGTTCTGTACACCCCCTGACTTGACCCTGCGCGTGGACGCGGAACGGCCGGTTTTCTCACGAGAGGCCGACTGCTTCGACGACGGAGAAAACTTCCAGACGCCGGCGTGGACGTTGACGATGTGGAATATAGTAAGGGACATGGAGGTAGTCCGTGGTCGCCTGGTCGGTAAGCGGTTGGTCAAAGTAAACCGCGTGAAAACAGTACCGATGCTTCCCAAAAAGATGGAATCATGATATGCCACAGACTGTAGCAAAGAGATCAGGTTAACTTATTAGTTTTGGTTTGCAGAGTCTAGATTTTTCTTAGAGCAAGTTTAATAATAAAGCCAATTTACTAGCTATAAGCTTATATCATAGTCAATACATATAATAGATTAGCTATAAGGTTGGCTATAATTTTTATCTCTATCTCTTTTTTTTACCTTTGCATTTAATGTATTTTTTTAGAATTGGTGTATAGCTGGCTCTTGCATAAGAGTCGACCCCACTTCATTTTCATTATCTGTTTTCTCCACGTCAGTTTATAGTCAATTTATAGCCTACTATTATACTTGCTCTTAACACGCATTGGGCGAAAACAAAAGCTTATATCGACAGCAAGAACATGCAATTGCCATAACATATGGAAAACTCTTATACGATGCTTCAGGCTAAATTTGTGTACATGCATCTAAAATCTAACATACAAATGAGGAAAACGAATTATAAATTTCATCTTTGCCTCCATTGGCCGGTGCATTTCTTGTTTTTTTTTCTTAACGGGGTACCATGTACGTTGTCGTTAATTCCTTGCGGACACAAGGAGGAGTAGGCTAACCTAGCTATACCTAGGACTCACAGACGGATGGAAGTTGGTAGCTGTACGCACGAGGGTAGTGCTGGTCTAACTTACTGCACTGTCACGGGGAGGGGGTGGTGGCGCTCCCTCCCCGCGACATCGCCGCGAGCACCGTCTCCGCCGTGAGACGCTCCGGCCCGGCCGACCGCACCATGAGCGTGTGCGTGACGGCGTCGTCCGACACCGCCACGTCGGACGCCACGACGCTGAGCTGGGAGTCTCTCATGGCGTGGAACACCCTCGAGATCGGGTGCTCGTCCAGGGGCGTGCTCACCCGCAGCACCACCTCGTCCTGCATTGCCTTCACCTCGACGGCCGGCCGCGCGGGCACGGGCGCGCCGCCACTGAGCCGGGCCTCCAGCTCCTGGATGTACGCGATGGCGTCGCTGAGCAGGGACGCCTTGTCCATCTTGGAGATCTTGGGCACCACCGCGCGCAGCGCGTAGAACCGCTGGTTCAGCTTCTCCCGCCGCTGCCGCTCCGCCTCCACGTGGTTCAGCGGTTCCTCCCGCCCGTTCGCCGGCTTGCGGCCCCGCTTTCGCGGACGCCGCTCCTCGCCACCGGCCTGTTCCTGCACGTTCGCCTTGGAGAAGTCTATGCTCTTGGGGGAATTTGCTGGTTTGGCCTTGACCACCTCCCTCTTGGCTGGGCGTGCCGGCGTGGTTTGGCTGGTGAGCCGCGGCGTCCAAGGGGCGTCGCATCCCATGGTCTGGGCCGGTCGCATTGGAGCACCGGGTGAGAGATCCTTGCCGAAGATTCTCATGAAATCTTCCGGCGGAGAAGGCTCGGCGCGCAAGGCGGATTGGACGGCGCGCAAGATTTCGGGAGTCTCACGGATTGCTACGACGGAACCGAGCTCGAGGACGCCGCCCTTGCACGGGAGGAAGACGATGGTGCGTAGCCCCGCGGACTGCGCGAGAGACGAGCGAACATACCAACCTGGCGCGCTCGCGGAGCCGGAGGGGTGGGGGTCTACCTCCGCCCAGGCATGGCGACCGGAGGCCAACGTGCGGCCCGGTCCGCCCGAGCCCTCCGGGAAGGAGAAGTACATGGATGCCAGGAAGTACATCTCGGCACCGGTGACCCGGTCGAGCCGGAGCGCGTAGTCGGCGCCCTCCTCGTCCCCGCCTCCGTACAGCGCGTGCAGCCGCAGCAGAACACGCTTCCGCGCCATGCTCCTCTCCACCGCGCCGACCTCACCGGGTCCGGCGCCTATGGCACCGTCGCGGCAGTGGCCGTCGCCCCAGCTGAGCACCGCGCGGCCGCTGGCACCGGCGCCGCGGGACTCCTGCCAGAAGATGCCGTACGTCCAGGCCCCTCCCTGCCGCTCAACGAGGTCGTGCAAGCGCCGCTGTAGCTCGGCCGAGGCCGCCGCCGCCGCCGCGTCCTCCGGCGCGTCGAGGTGCGGCGGCGTGGTGGCCAGGTGGTGCGCCGCGTCGTGGCCCAGCACCGCCGCGAACAGCCCGGCGTCCGTCTCGGACCACGACATGCCGCCGGCCCCCCGCTCGCTCGCCTTCCGCGCCGCACGCGTCGGTCAAACAAATCAACCGCGTGTGCTCTCTCTTTTCTTCGCCGAGACAAGATGCGCGTGCCCTTGTGAAATTTTTACCAGCTCACTACGCTTTTATATAGAGAGGGAGCCGAGCCGTCGAGCACGAGACGTCAGCTCACGGGAGCTAATTGCCGCGGCAAGTTGCTTGGCTCCGTCGACCCGATCGAGCGTGCCAAGTGGATGACCGGGCGAGTGTTGCAGTGGTGTGGTGGATTGGATGTGGATGCGATCCCAAGTGGCGATCGAGCTGGGGTTAAAATAGCGGGAGCGCTGGCGTACGGCGAAGGTACAGGACCCAGGGCGGGTTCGGTGCACCAGGACGAGCGGGTGGTCGGGGGCCTTCATGGGATTGAGCGGTTTTTGGAGCGAGGCGTCGCGGCATGTGAATCATGCTGGCCTTTTGGATGGTTCGGCCGATTCCTTTCCGTCGATGTGTACATTGTCCCCCCTCAAAATTTCTAGATTTTTTAGATTTATCCACGGATGAATATATGCGTGTATGCATATATATGCTCATAAATATACATATGAACGTAGCTCTAGCTAAAAAATTTTATATCATAAAACGAATGGAATATTACACGTGAATAATTTAGATCCCATGTGTCCTATTCGGTCGGGCGTAGGTATCATGGACAGTTTGATTCTTATAGGACACAAGGCAACTTAGCGATCATAGTATCCCGCGTTGCGAATTGCACTCAGTCTCATGTCTTGAGAGACTGACAACCATATACTCCTTTCTTCCTAGCTAAACATTGTGCCACGCCTCTCCCCCTGATGTGACAAAGTATCAATGGTTGTCACCATATATTACTATTGACCTTTCATAAGGGGAAGGATTATATATCACCACAAACATACTTGTCGTTCGGACTTATATTTAAAGTTGAAAGTCTAACTTTTTCATATTTGAATGTTGGTATAATTTTGTGTATGGTTCACTTTCTTCTAAACCGGGGGCCGATATAAATGTGGTCAGACCACAGGATAGACATTCATAAGGGTGGTATTAGGAGTAGGCCAGCTAGGGCTAAAAAAAACTACCCCAAGACTTAAATATCTATTAATATCATAGATCGTTTTTTTAAAAAATAAAGATAAAAAGCAAATTTATGTAAATTGTACTAATTCAACCCTAGTCTTAAGAAAATTATAGTTCCGTCGTAGTCATGCACATATTAGTTTAATATAAACTCGACATGTGAAATCCCATGACAAAAACCACTCCAAATAATGCTTAGGGGGTTAATTCATTCGGATTGAAAAAGTTACAGGTGCTAAATATATGGTGCTGTGGTTCATAGGGGGTAATTCAGAGTATCACAATAGTTGAGATGATAATTCAAAATTTTCCCAAATATTAATATTATGACAAGTCACTGTCAAGGAAATGTTTCCTGTCACGATAGGGATATATGATGGGAAAATTTCCTCCAATGAGACCCCAAAACAACATTTGTTGAGTTGTAGCTTAGGAAAAATATACTAAAAATAAGGCCAATAGACTTTCACAAAAGATCCTGTCGATTTGACCTATGACAACAATAGTTGCTGCTACACAGGATTTCACCACTCAAATTGACATCCAAAAGGCCGCGCTGCAATTAATACATCCATACTACAATAGACCAACACCAATACCGTAACATCACAAACTTGTTATAGCGGACATACATGATATTACATAATGATAAGTTGACTGGTTCCATATGCATCAAACTTGTCATAGGCATGACATTTACATCATTTCTACAGCAGCAAAAGTCATCACTTCACATATGTTCTAATAGTGAAAGAAATAAATGAATTTAGGGTTGACAGACCCTTCAAAATACAAATGGAAATATTCTATTTAGGTGGCCTCAACAAAAAAAAAAAACTCTTTTCTCTCTTAGGTTTTCTTGTGTACCGGACAATGGGACATGGCTATTAAGGAGCACAGAGGATCGATATTCTCTCAAACAGGCCGAGAATAGAGCGGCAAGTGCTGTGGAAGGTTGTAGTTGCACTACAATAGTATGGCAGTGCAACGGCATTGACAGTGTACTGAAAAAGGGTCCACGACCGTTACCAAAAATAGCAATACATTGGAGTGAATCGGCAGGCTCGCCACCTCGGTAGACACACGCGATGGACCATGCTAGCTAGCTACTCCTACCCTCTACCCCTGCCGAGCACGCACGCGCGTCTGAGGAGATACCCGCCGCCCCGGATTGCCCACGAACGCGCGCACGCACAGCGGCCCGCCTCGCAGAGTGCATGCATGCACACCGGTGAGAGACAGCTAATAAGGTTCTTAATGCTACGCCACGTGTACACTTATACGTACCGCACCAGCAATCCAGCAGATCGATCCCGATCCGTCGGATTCGGGACCGGTTTTTTCAACGAGGGAGAGGGATATGACACCGGTGTGTGTGGCTCCGAGGGAGCAGAGAGATGTAGATGAGGCCCCTCCGCCCTCTTCCCTGTCGCGCGCGCGCGAGAGCCGTGCACCCGCGGCAACCTCAGCCTCGCGGCCCGGCCGGGCGTGCGTGCGTGCGTGGTGCCGCCTCTCCCTTCTCTTGGCGGCAACGAAATGGAGTGCACGGGGGTGGACCAGGGAGGGGTATGCATGATAGCTGCTGCGAGCTGTTCCGGGCATGGGAATTCAACCCCGTACGGGGCAGTCGGGGGGGGGGGGGGGGGGATGGTCTTGTCCTTCTGAAGATGCTAATGATCCAGCCCATGTGTGAGTATAGTTACGACGCAGAAGGCCTGCGATTTGGATCGGAGCAGCTTTGCGATAGCTAGCTAGCTCTCTTTTCAACCTTTGCGTCGGGCGAACCATGCATATGATTCTTCCTCTTTGTGGTGGGGGTCCAGGTCCAGCAGCGCAAAGACTCCACACTCGTCCATATCTGAGCTACGGAGTTTGGACACCAGTGCCATCACATTCATACTTCTTGATATTTTAGGCTAAGCTTAGATCTTATGCGTTTAGTAGGTCAAATTTCAAGGATTCAAGCAGTAACAGAATTTGGAATGCGCACGGATACACGGATATCGCATGGCCCGATTGCATCTATCCAAGTATCCAACAAACCGACTACAGACCACCTGTACACTCCACTGCTCCACTGGCAGAACTTCTGCTGCTACTAATCACTCTTGTCCTTAATAATGGTAGAAGAGATTAGATACAACACGATAATACTTCTATATTTATCAAAAGGGAAGGGGGGCGCCGGGCAAAAGATCGTTCCCGTGGCACGTACATGTACACCTCTCTACCCACACATACCATTTTTTTCCACTTTTGCTATTGATCAAACGTTTGATTTCCTGTTAAATACGTAGAAATAGTAATCGTGATAAATGGGACGATAATCGCAATGGTTTCACGATGTCAATATCACTATTTTATGTTAAAACCACGTGATATGTCGTGATATACCATCATAGATTTATTTTTGGATTTTTCTTTCTCTTTAAAAATTTAAATTCTCACGATATTTACTGAACCAAAATTTAGTTATCGTTATCGTGTCCTGGCAGCAGCCAATTATCGTGATTATTACAATGATAATTGTGATACTGCAAACCAACCTACCCACATGCCTCAGTTCATGAAGCTGAAAAAAGAGTTGAGTTCGCCCGTGCACCCGCAGGCCAGTGCAGCTTTCTTATCTCTACTCGCTGTCGCATCGATGGCCTGTGCACGTGCAGCTCTCCTCTCTTCGGAGCGTTAACAATGCACAGTCCATTCAGATCCAAACATCGTCCGACCAACCGGCCCCCTCTCGCTAGCAGCTGACGCCACCACCGGCCGGCGTGCTTACCTCATCGAGCATGACACGCGCGCACGACTCTACGAATGTTGTCCCATCCATGTCCAGCTCACGCATGCAGCAGCAGATGCGCAACGACCAATCGTTTCACACCACGCGTGTCCGATTGACGAGCCACCAGGCCGCCGCAGCAATTGACGCACGCACGCGCACGCGATCATGGATCGATGAGGATCGTGACGAGGAAGGCGACGCGAGCGCCGCCGCCGCCGTACGGGGGCGCTTCGACCATTTGTGGCGACATGCAATGCACCCGATTGATGATGATGATGAGCCGCGCATTAAGAAACATGCATTGAATCTTGCGTAGATTCGGGCCAGATGTCCATTCCGGAAGGCATCGGTTGGACGGCGATGGTGCACGAGTTACACGCTACGAGCAGGTCAAGGCATGCTCAGGGGGGCCACGGCCTTTTGCCCTTTGGGATTATCTGTTACAACTTAAAAATCTCTCGAAAAGCTTTCAACCATAACTGTTATAGAGTAATCACACACGCTGTAACTTATATTTTCTATATAACTTTCATAGAAGTTGATAAAGAAATGTGGCTGGTGCAGTGGATAACGTCGATCACTTTCAAGTTCCAAGGCCACTGCGCGAGTTCATTTCCTAGCTTTCGTGTGTGCACCAAACAATTTCTTTTTACCCTAGCGCGAATCTGAAAGCACATCGCATTTGGTCTAAAAGTTTTGGCCTCAGCTAATGGATGCATGACACTAACTACAACTTTAATAGTTACTATCCCGCGTATCATACATCATTACGAGAAGAAAAGAAAGAGCCATCTTTGGGTGACTGATTCCAGCACATAGCAGAGGACGGTGAAGAGAGTCTTCCAAATCTCGCTTTACGCGAGCAGGGCCAACACACTTCCCTTTCGCGCACGTGCAACTGATGGCGCACAGTCACTCTCACCCATCTTGGGCCACACGCCCACACCAGACGAGATCGCACTGTAGATGTTTTGAACATATAAACGTCTAGAAGCCAGAAAAATAGTGGATGGATGGATGAACAAATACGGAAGGACAGCATCTTCTTTGTCGAAAATACTACAGTAGAGAGTGAGAGTGCAATAATTTTTAGATAGACGCTTGGACTGTTCACGGGGCACTATCGATAGCTTTGTCCAGATGCATGGATCGGGTACACACCTCGCCATTGCCAACATTATTGCTCCAGCGAATCCACGGTAGCCTTGTGATCGTTCCCACGTGTCCAGCAGCATACTGCATCGTACATATTACATACATAATGCAGAGAAGCTCACGAGATTGTCTTTAATGGTTGGCTCACTGAATAGGACGCACCGGAGCTTGGTCCATTGCATCACGTGAAATTGAGTCGAAATCCACTTCTATGTCCGGACTCCAGACCGTAACGATCCAAAGGAATCCAGCTTATTTCTAGCAAACCGTTCAGAACCGAGATACTAGAATGCATTTGAATTGACAGCAAAACCATGAGTAATTTTGAGCATGTCATCACAGCGCAGGCTCAACGATCGACGTTTCCAATGACTACAAGATCAATCACTGATCAAATCGTCGCCGCTATGGAAAGTTTTCAACATTCCACGCAGGGAGAAACACAAAGTATTCAACAATTCAAGCTCCAAACGGACAAAACACAAAAGTGTCAGCCCATCCACCCAGCGTTGCCACGTATTGACACGGACATCAGTAACCCACTCTTATCTATATGTGCCTCACAGAGAATTAAAAGGTATTGAGGTAGCAACTGGTGTTCCACAAACCACATACAACAAAACGTAAATCAGTCACTTCTCTCGGACCACATGCATGCAGCGGGTAGAAAATCGAACTTCACCTGCAGTCATTATTTTGACAAATCTACAAAGATGCTCTATTCTCTACCTTTTGGATTGTGATGAGCACCAAACGCACGTGATGTATGTGCGAGAGAGCATATCATATTGTTGTTGAAACAAGTAACATAAGTACTTAGAAAGAAAATAGTTCCAGATTACATGCCCAACACGAGAAATTTGAACTCTTTATTTCTTGTCAACACCAGCAACCATCTGCAGCAGTAGCAAAAGGCAACCAGTTACTGTTGTCTGAACAAAACTTGCAGTCTCGATAAATAAACGAAGTTTACAACTGATATCAAGAAAGAAAAAAAAAATCCAGCAGTGTGACTGTGAGCCAGCTGCAGTCTGAAGGATTATTCGTCTTTATGGTTTGATGATTTATTTCAGTAATAGTATGGAATACAAAAAAAAAAAAACATATGGTGGACTGTTTAGTCTAATACTCAGACTAAGTTTGAACGATTTCATGGCGATTAATTAAAGATGCTAGTCATGCTTTCTTCCTAAATCAATGAATATCTCAGTGACAGAGAATTGAATGTCACAAGAAAAACATGGTAAAACTGGATGGTATTCAAATAGTTCACACTAACTAGAAAAGTCATTGATGGTTAAAATTATTATATTCATAAGTCAAGAGAAACCAACACTTCATTTTCAATGGATTTGGAGCAACCAATATCAACAAAATGAAGCTGCAGGAGACAAAATTGCATACATCACTGAGAGTTGGTTGGGGGGACTTGTTTGGCAGACTCAAATGAATCCAATATGGGCCGGACAACAGCTGGAAGAAAAAGACCTGTAATTGCAGGGGCACAATACATAAAAAGAACGGCCAAAAAGAAACACAAAACTATGATATTTCCAACAGACAAACTACAGTTAATGCATAAAACTGCCGATTCAATTAATATTCTAAGAACATAAAAAGACAGACCTAAGTGATACTACTTTCTCCGTTCCAAAATAACTTCATTTTTCACTCATCACACCTACCAGTACAAAAGGTAAAAAACTAAAATACCCTCCACTTTATCAAATCCCACTACAATATCCCTTACTTTATCTATTCTCAATGCATTTATTGCTTCTTTCACAAACTCCAATGCAATGATTGCTCATAAGTGAACTTATTTTGGGACAGATTAGAATGGCTAAAAACGACCTAAATTTGGGACGGAGGTAGTAAGTATATTACGCCTGCATAATATGGCATGCAAATATATATTCATTTATTCCTAGAGATTATGTGAAGTCTCTTTGCGACATAACAATACACAAGATCATAAATCCAATCATGCACAAAAGTTTCAGTGTAGAAGAAAAATAGAGAAGGAAAAAGCCATTATTGTTAACGGCATACAAAAAGTGCTACATTGCTACATGGTATTCAACCTAAGGCAGAGAATAGTGCAATAGAGAATTACGCAAGTCTAGTTGCAGCTAACCTTTGTTCATCATACCCAGAATTTGTGAACTAAAGTATAAAAGATACAATAATAAAAAACAACCAAAACATCAAAATACAGAACTTCCAAATAATCTCATTTAGATGCGGACTAAGAGCTTCTCCATCAAAATAAAGAACATACATTTTAAACATAGAAGTTAGTGTGTGAGTGTGTGACAAATGGAATTAATGATAGGGATGTTAATTGCACTAAAGCAAGTGATCACTCAAACAAAAAAAAAAGGTAATACCATTTCTAAAAGAAGAAATACTATAGAATTATAATGTTAGACAGCTTTAATTTAAGTAAAAAGTATAACATTTTAGGTATAGCAGTTTCTTAACAACAAAAATGACTTGAACAAAGTAGATAGTATGAAGAAATATGTAATTAGTTGACGTCTGCAAATTAGAAGCATGTGTTCTGTTAGAGATACATTCAACAAATTAGATAATTTGTTAGAATGCCATTTAATAATTCAAACATAACCTTCACATAGAATTTTCTTTTCTCAAGTTTGGTGTTTCAGGGGAAAAATAAAAATTTACATATAAAGCACTATGGCAGGCACATCCTATCATGTAAATTTAGGTCAATTTACCATGGTTGTAAATTATCAATAAATCGACCAACATGTGTACATAAAAGCATGCCACATTACAATTACAGTTGAAAGTGAATGGTACTTGGTAAACTGTGCATACACAGGGTAATACATATTGCCTTCTGATTTTGAACATGGTCTCTGGCAGCTGAAACCCTTTATAGAAAGGCAGAATTTTAGTTAAGGGCAGCGACAGCGCTCAATGGCTAAATCTATTATCCTCAGTCTCCAAGCTAACGCAATCAATTGCATTGGCTCTTTGTTTCACCACGGCCTTCCAGTGTAATATCCAGCAGTTACGGTCTTTTGGAGGGAAAAAAGTCTCTGACAAAACCTAATATACAGACCAAATCAAAGCTAGGAACCACGGCTAGAGAAACCTAGGACAGGCCATGGCTCCGAATCTGAGGGGCCAAAGCATTTCCCTGCCTAATCATTACTACATATTCCAAGCTGACGTCCGACGATCGATACCTCCGGCAAACGTGGGGACTCCCGGTAGAGTCCATTCTAGGGTTCCCCAAAGTGAGGTCACCAGAAACACCTATGGACGGGGAGGCGACGAACTGACAGCCGCCGTACAAACGCACATGTCGAAACGTAAAGGGAAGGGAGAGGATACCGAAGCCGGCGATGAGACAGGAGGCGGCGACGACCGGCTCCTGCGCCACGAAGACCCTGAGCCTCCCCATCACGCCCATCGCTCCTCCTCGCCGATGGAATCGCCCCGGCCCCGAGCCGTCCCGTCGATCCACGCTCTCCTCTCCTTCTCGCCCGCGGTGTCCCAGCTCGATGGGGGGAGAAAAGGTTCGCCGTGGTGACGCCGAGCTAGAAGCCCGTTTCCATGACCCAGTCCCAAACATGGTTCGGCCCAACTAATATAGGCCGCGTGTATTCCCCGCTCTCGGGCCGCACGTAAGTCGATATCCAGACGCACGCAAGGCCCAATAGCATTACTGGGCCGCATATAATCGGAATACCGTTTAGGCCCAGCTTACATGGGCCTTCAGGCCCAGCTAATCTTCTCGTGAGGCCCGAGATGGACCGTTCCTGCAGCGCAGCGCAGCGTGCCTGGCTCGTCTAGAAATCGGATGAGCCGATGAGGTGAGGCCGTGTGAGGAGAGGACCGGCCGGTACGAGATGGCTATGGCAATGGCTGCTTCCCACGCGGCGCCCCACCACCTCGGCGCCGGCCTCCTCCCCACGCCACGAGCAAGCGGGAGGACCGGCCGCAGCGGCGTCACCATCTCCATGAGGGCGCAGGTGGAAGCTCACCCACCACACCACCCATACCCCCAAACCTCTCAGGCTCCCAGCCTAACAATGTCCTCTTCGCCTGACTCACGATTTTGTTTTGTTTTTTTTTTTTTAATTTTTCCCCAATGCCTAGCAGAGAAAGCAGAACAGTGACTCTGGGAGTGGGAAGGGAAGCGGCGGGGACGGGCGAGTCAGCGGTGGACGGCGAGTGTGGCGTCGCCGGAAACTGGTATGCGCTCTTGCCGAAAAAAAGGGGGTAGTCTCTTCCTAGTTCGGTTGTTCCTATGTATCCGCGTGCTTGATTGTTTGGGATGGAACTAGGATGGCATGGATGACGTTCTCGCTGAATAATCTGCAAGCCTCCGTTTTGGAATGAAGCATTACAAGGCATGCCTTTTCACGAGATTATCATTTTCGCTCCTTTTAGGTAGCACGGGGTCAGTTGTGTCCAGGAGAGAGGAGCGCCATGGGCTGTCCAAGCGCCATGGGCTGTCCAATTGTCCATTACCATGTGGCATTAAGCCTCGCAATCCTTCTTGTGTTGCGAGGAGTATGTGATGCGATCATTTGCACGCATTTTTTATGGAGCTCTTGTTTGCATATAATTTTATTTAGAAGAATCCTAAAGCTTCACGTGGATAAGGCAATTATTTTAGGTTATTTCCAAAAAAAAAAACTTTCTGTTTGTTCATACAAGAAATTTCCTTTGCTACTGTAGCGTTTTCTCATGCAACCCCATGACATCTGTTATTCAGTGTTATGCATGCTCTGTTTCAAGACATTTCCTTCATCTTTCTAGTGTGGCTCTTGTGGTTCCATATTCATCAGAATTAGGCTGCTAGCTGTGGCAGATAAAATTGTTCAATTACTCAGGGGCATTCAACATTTATATTGCTGGATAGACATCAACGGATAATCAAAGTACTAGGCATTGTTATTTTTCATCATTGGTAAACAGTATATCATATCAAAGTATCTGTATGCAACTATACGTGTATTAAGTATTCGAAAGCCACTGGAAACACAGTACTAAAATACAAGGGGACCATGAAAAGTAACGCTGGTTAAAGGTATGATATTCTTTTGGTTAGATTATTAAGATCCAGAATTGTGTTTTGTTAACTGTAGGTTTCTGCCTTCTATGTGCTGTAGGCAAGACGGTCGTTTTCACATCTTGTATAAGAGACCTTTTCTTGACCCCCAAACTAGAAAACACATGATCAGCACTGCACTAGCTCAACCCAAAAAATGGTGGAGTCAGTTATACATTATAATGAATTAAGAGGAGGTTAAGATATGGGAGTGGATTATAAGTGCCTCATGTGGAGGACTGAAATAAAATACTGTAGCATACATTAATTTAAATTAGTCAATAATCCATTCATTCAAGAATACAGGTCTGCATTCAAACAATGTTTTTTGAGCAAGGGATACTGGAACCTACTATAGCCCTAGGCCCCAAAGAGCGCCCCACCACATGCTACTAGCACGTTGGCCTTCGTTTGCTTTGTGTCAACCATGGATCCTATTCAGCATGGCATGACCATGCCGAATAATTAAGCATTCTGCCAGGCAGTTGTATGTGGGTCATGGCTTCATTGTTTGCATCACTATTGAACATGTCACCACATAAAAAACATTTGAACTGCTGAACTTGGCACTGTTGTCATGCTCTAAAATTTTCACATTCTTTTCTGGTTTCCCTGTATATGATTTTTACACGTATTCTTGCAGACCAAGGAGGATGACATGTTGCGATACAAGTTGGAACGTATTCCTTTCTTAGAAGAGACAGTAAGAAAAGTCAGGGAAAATGGGAAGATCATATGCTTAGACATCAACCAGCTGATGTTATCTCAAGAGAATAGATTTGCATTCACTATGGAGGTGGCCGAGGAAGCTAACTCCTATCTTGAAAAGAACAGGCATGAGTATGGACTGAAAAAGCCTATACTGCATGTGCTCAGTGACCGCATGAATGAAGCTGGATTTTCTCGGCCGGAAGGTTACCTCTATCCTTATCCTATCAAGCCAGGTCCTTATTTTATAAAAGAAGAAGGGCACTGAATAAACCACATGCTCTACAGTAAGTATATTTCACAGCCTACTTGTCAATTCACCTATTTTTCGTCCTGCCTTTTCCCTCAATTTATCATGATTTCCTGTGATGATTGTTCGATTGTTCTTGCTGACGACAAGAGTATGAACTCACAAGTTTTGGGGTACTACACGTGTTTTTAGAAAGGACAGAAGAGGTGAGCAGATCTGCTTCGTCGAAATTTGGTAGAGGACAGTATGAACTCACAAGTGAATAATATTTATCACCGCACAAAATGGCTTCATACACGGTCAACTGCCTCGGAAGTATGCACTAGTATTACACCTAAGGCCCTATAAAATGAGCTGGTCTTAAGTCCATGCAACTAATGATGGGATAAGGGTATATCTATATGACTTTCTGATCCATATGGATGTATAAAGATTAAAGCATACATCAGGGGATTCAGATATTCATATATTAGGTAAGTTACTAGTTTTACTCATACAACCCCTTCATGTAGTTCACACGATCATCTGCAGTGATATGTACGAAGGAGATTAGATGTCTAGCGGCTCCTGCCTCCAATCCCAGGCCTTCTGCGTGGATCATGCTTAGAGTTTGCCCCTCCATAATCATAATCCTGAATATCCGTGAGAATCTTTCTACTATGCCCCTTCATTTAGAAAATGAAGAACATGGAAAATTAATTAAGTATATAAATGAACAAAGAAACATGGAAGTTATTAATTATGGTGTTTGTTTAAATGAGTTCTGCAGTCAACAACATTGTCTTAGTAAGTGTTATTATATGAATGTTTGAAGCATTAGCTGTCTGTAATATTGGGGAGCATAAAGTGACCAACTATGACAACATTAGGGGACACATTAAAAGGTGAAAATTGGAAAAATATTAAATAGCTCTAACATGTATGAATTGAAATAATTGATCTGAGATGCTAAAATTGCCCTCGGTGAAACTGTATTGAAAACTTTGGGACAAACCTTTATCAACTTTGGAGTAGCAGGAATATCATTTTTTATAACTATGGTTTGGCCTGCATTATGACAAAAGAAATTTATTTAGATAGATAGTTAATAAAATGGAAGCATATTGAACAGAAGAGAGAGCAAATATCATACCAGCAGATGCATTGCACAGAAGTATTAAAAGGATGATAGTGAGTACAAAACTTGATTTAGGCATGTTGATCTCTGCTTACAGAACGTTATTCGTTTCAGAGGATTGTTGGCAAGGAGCTATTGTGTTCTGCCCCTTTTATACTGGACGGGTCATGGGAAGTGGAAAAAATATTGTAACTTTATATATGGTCTGCCAGTAATGATTGTTGTCCAGAATTATGATGAAAATCATAATCCCACAACACAAGGTCAACTGCACTTGGCTGAAGCTACTTGAAAAGTTACATTTGCTTTTTCAGCAACTAAAGCTAAAGCAAACTGATACGTGCGTATTAAAGCATTGTTTTGTCAATTTTGTTCCACCATTGATCTGAAGTTGTAGATAAACCGAGTCACCGACCACGCTTGAAATATTACCTGGAATAGCACCTTTATCTTTTCAAGAAGGTTATGATTAGGTTATGTATTTGTTATTTTGTAAGCACAAAGTATTAAAAGAGTTTATCATGGCATAGTGAATTAGTAATGATGAGTATACTGCAGGCTTTGGTGATGGCTAGTTTGCTACAGCATATAAGTCACCTCTGAAAATCATCATGGTGCAATATTTGGTACAATATAAAATATTTAATAATTATAGTACTAGCATACTAAAAGCATCCAAGGAGAGAAAATCTATCTACACGCAAAAAAGGAGAGAGAATCTGTCAAATAACCTAAACATTGATATAGTGCATCCAATATCACATTGTAACTAAATGCAAAAGAGGCAGCAGTAATAAGTGGAGTGAGTGCACACCACAGCCATGTCACAGTGTGCTAGGGGACAGTGAGTGGAGAAAATACAATGTAATTGGAGAGAACTGCAAATGCAAGTGCAACAGCACCCCCACTAATGGTTCCTTTGGTCAAAAGGAAAAATAACTTGCCCATTGTCTTGTGGCCTTGTGGGGATCCTGTTTGAGATTTTCCCTATCTAGATCTGTTCATACCATTGGCATATGCAGATACATATTCTGCTGACTTATTATATATGTACGCCGTCCTTCTGCTACATATGGTTGCATGCACATTCTGTTTATGGACTATATTATGACCTAACTACCCACTATCCACTGTACTACCAACTGTACAAATGATCACGACCAAGATGCAGTTTTGTTGTTGGCCGCTCATTATGTCATCCTAGGCAGCGAGCACCTCTATGAAGTTGACCCATCTATCTGTTGGTGCAGCATTCTGAGAGCCAAATGCATACAACAGGAGAAAAAAAAATTGGAGTCACTGCTTTATGATCCAACCATAGGCTAGCAACTAGCGGCACACAGCACCAAGTGCTGTAGGATTATAGAAATTGGCATCCCCACTACCTTTCTATCTTCATCTGTGATGACACCATGTATAAAAGTCTTTCTTGAACAACATGACTACACATGCAGAGAAGCTATGGAATGACCAGCATATGTCAGTGTCATACCATATCCTCATCGATTGTTACATCGGAAGTGCACGTGTGGCCGTGCAAGCATTACTCTGAGATTGCATGGAGATGTTTTATTTGCCACGTAGTATAAGGTCCATTTCAAACAAGAGTCTTGAGTATAGCCTTCTAGTCAAGAAAATAAGATAGTCTGGAACATACTAGTAGGAAATATGGTGCAGGAGAAACTAAATCAACATTCTTGTTGACTCGAGAAAAAAGCATGGTGGTATGGCATCTGCCTAGGACGATCATTCCATAAGTAAGAGGAAGATACATCTTTTCTTACATATGCACAAGGGCTTACATAGATGTGAACAGTGAGAAGCACTATCAGTGGTTAGTTTGCACCTCAATTCAGAAGCACTGTTTCTGTATCTGATATTTTGAGCTGAGGCGACTTCCTTGTGTCCCAGTTTGCTTGATGACATATTTATGACGGGATGGATGTATTATGAGTTTGCACTGTTTATCCAGGAATCTCATACTATATGCAAGAATGTTGTTACTGCTTTACTGGAGTTTTTCAGATTCAAAACTATTTCTCTTCTTCCTTTTTATGAAACCTGTAGCTTAAGCTGTGAAAAGGCAGTCCCTTAGCTTGTGATGGTGCTTCTAACTTTTTGGTGCTCTTATTCAAATAGTGAAATGAGATCTCTGTGTCATTTTGTTTTTGGTTTTTCTTTTCTTTCTCGAGATACCGCTTGGTGAAGTGGAGCAAAGCTACATTGCCGAGGCTGTAAGGCATCTTGCATGTATAACTTCTTACCATTCATCATTACTGTTCTGCAGGACCAGGAAACAGAACTTTTCAGAATGGAGCCGTCCGGTCTGCAGGTAACTCCTAATTTGGCTGCGTTCACTGTACCGTCTGGGAGTATTTGGGGATTCGCTGGCATAACTTTCATGATCAAAATGCTGCCTATCTCCAGATTGTGATATTTTGCAAGAAGCTCTCCAGGCTTAACGTACAGTAGGGGCAGTGATCGAATGCTGTCATCTTGTCTTTGACTATCGCTGCTTTGCTTTACAGGAGTCCAGGATGCGCTTAGACATTGTGAATTGCGATCTGCACTGAAAGTCACCGGGGGCAAACACCATTTTTCATGCATCAAAAGCTTTGATTAATCAAAAGATCCTTCGGGTCTATGCTACCGTAAGTCCATAACGTTGTCATTACGACTGATTTACCTTGAACTTGGCTACCTAGTACAGCAGTAACGGGGGTCGGTGTCGATGCAATTATGTTTTGCTTCTCTTTTGGGTGGCAACCATATCCTGAATCCTAACTTCTGAGAAGCATATTGAGTAAAGTCAAGATACTTGAGAAGTATCGAAGCACGTTTGCATGACTTGTACTTGAGAAGCCAGAACGAGTGAATCAGGGACTTGCAGGAAATACCGGCTACTCCTCATTCTAAAGGCCAAGTTTCTAGCCCAGTTTGGGATCTGAAGAGCTGGTTAGAAGGTGCTTGGACCTTCAGCTGTTCAGCATTTGGCGATCCGCGGGACCGGTTGCAATCCTTACAGTGGCTGATGTACTTAGGCGGTACAGTACCTACCAATCTATCTATCCATCCAGCTAGAAACTTTCATGGTTAATTTACTCATATCTTTTGTCTATCTTTGATCTACCGTCTCTAACTTCTAGCAAACCGCGTTTTGTTTTGGAGGAGAAAAACAGGATAGGGACTAGAAAGAGTGTTAGCGCCAGTTAACCATGCGAACACACGAACTTTCTCCCTCTTGTTAATCCATGACTACAAGTGGGACAATGGAGAAAAACAAAGAGACACGTAATACACTTACACTACATATTTCCATCTTTTTTTATTAACCCACGAATATACGCAAAATTTTGTTTCTTCGTATTTTATATTCCTTCATGTGTTATCCATGTATACTAATGTTGACAATTTTAGCTTCGACAATATTGTATTAACCTGCTTGTTGAGGGAGTGATTGGTTGACTTTGTTATGTTAAAGTCAATCGGTATATTTGCATAAAAAGAAAGTTATGAATAAAACTTTTATATACGTATACTTAGCGATCACTAAGGTCAGAAAGTAGATGGTGAGAAAACCCTAAGATGAACCTCTAAATTTAACATTGAAAATTTAAATTTTGGCTTATAAGTATAGATAAAAGCGAAAAGATATGGGTGTGAGTATTTGGATCATTCATAGAAGCTTGATATTTTTGGGTGACCTATAGTGGTAATAGAATCTAGATCCTCAACAGTACATTGGATATAGATGTCTCTGCTATTGATAACTAATGTGTTGAATAAGGCCCTATCTTTTCTCTTATACTTATGTTTTTATAAGCCAAGATATGAATTTTAAAACTTAAATTTAAGGTTATTTTTTGGATTTTTTTATCCTAATTTATTTTTTAGGTTTTGCTTTTAGATTGCTAAGAACGCATACATACATGTTTTGCCTATAATTTTTTTAATCATTTTGCTTGTGCTTAATACCAACAAAAAGATGATGCTGTAAGGAATTTGTTGTAGCTACAATATCCGACCTAGACCATATAGCAAGGTTAACAATGTAGTTGACTGTCATATCTAAAAATAATCAAATAGGCAAAATGGTTGGCTATAAGATGATAAATTTGGTTTCTGTGCAGTGATTAGTGTGACTGCAACTAAAACAGGCGGACTAAGGCTATCTAAATAACATCCAATGGCTGAGATTGATTGGGACACTATTCACCAAAGATAAACATTAGACACATACTCTAGCAATGTAAATGTAGCACTTAATCTACATCATTCATGATGCAATCATTAACATGCAGTCCCAGTTACGGCTGTATGTGATCTCAATCCTACCTAAGATGACATGTAAAATAATTATCTCTAGCTTGTCAGTGTTATACCTGCCTTTTTTTTTTCTCAGCCATTCTGCTAGTGTTGGCTACACGACAGTATAAATTAATGTAGATTTTTGGAGCATGTGAGGAGTTGGCGACTATTTTCACTATCATCTTTTTATTTTTGTTTATACTTATAATTTAAAATTTAAATTTTTAGCCTTGACTCTAGAGTTTATTTTGAGATACTTTTTATTATAGTTTATTTTCTAAACTTGGTTTTTACATTGCTACAAACTCATGTATAAAAGTTATATTTATAAATTATTTTTCATTAAAAATTATGCGGTTTGCCTTTTTCATTTAAAATACCATGAGATGACCCCTTTTGTCGTCGGCTTCCTTTCTCTTTTCCCAATGCTTTCTTCGAGCTCATCACTGTATCTGACATTACGCTCCTATCACTACTCATGTCATTATATAGCACCAGCTATTAAGTGGATAACTGTAGCACTTCTGTTTACTATAGAGAGTAGCGATTGTTGCGTCCGAAGGACATTATGAACGAGGCTCACTAACGTGTGGTCCATATGTCAGTGGCATATGTCAGTGAATAGTACGGATCTTATTTAGGACAAAATATGCTCAATGCATTGCACTGTCGCTCTCTGCTGCAGTATATGTTCGATCCAGATTGATTACAGATAATTTAGAGCTATTTAAGCTCTTAGATTTATTTATTACAAATAAAAACTTACAAAGAAAAAACAAAATGAGCCCCGTTGTTTCGCTTCGGCTTATACATTGGAGTACATTTTGAATTTTTATTGTGGTTTATTTTCAGCCTTAGCTTTTAGATCACTAAGAACACGTATATAAAAGTTATATTTATATTTTTTATTTATAAATAAGGCATTTGGCTTTTTCCTAAAGAAACCAATAATTCCCCCCTAAAACAAGTGGTCAAAGGAGATGATAAGCAGGAAAAAACCTACAAAAGCCTGGTAGTGTTGGGGAGTAAGAAACCGTGCAATTTTTTCTCACCTTTTGACACTTTCAAAATAATTCATGTCTTGCTTTTAAAAATTTTCTTCACTGCTAAGTTTAGATAAACATAACTATCATCATGAAATTTTTGAATATTTTTACTATTTTTTTAAAAAATTTAAATTGAGTCGATATTTGCCATTCTATATCGCCAAAAACCGCTACATATCTTAACGATACATATGATTATTGTGATAATCGCGTTCGCAAGTGACCAATGAGTAAAACTTTTATTTTATTTTCCACGTGCACGCTTTTTCAAGCTGCTAAACAAGGTTTTGTGTGTGTATATATATATGAAAGTTGTTTAAAAAATCACATTAATCTATTTTTCAAGTTTGTAAAAGTTAATAGGTAATTAATCATGTAATAATGGTTTTCCTCGTTTTACATGATTTGATTTGACTACTTGCAGTTGTTAACTTCGAACGCAGCCTACGAGAGCCTAGCTACCAGCACGGTGTGGGCCGCATCGTGCTCCATGAGACCGCGCCGCGTGCACCCCTGCCAACATAAGAGCATGCACTACGTTCCGACGTGGCGGGTAGCTCTAGCCCACCAAGTCGGAGCCAGCGAGCTAGGTGGGCATGGACCGTCCCCCCACGGAGGCGTGAGGATCATGCAGAGGCAACGAGCTCCTCATCAGATGGTGTCAGATGGAGCAACGTTCGAGAGAAAAACTATCACCTGGAGAAAGGGAGGCACCAGAGAAAGTTGAGGTCGTCGCCGAGGCCGGTCATCGCCGTCGCCCCTGACCGTCGGCGCCGAGGCTAGCCACCGCTGCCGCCCCCGAGGCCGCCACCGTCCGGCAGATCCGCCACCACCAAGGCCGGCCACCGTGGCCGCTCCCGACTCGTCGGCCACCGCCACCGGTCTCCAGATCCATGGTCCTCGACGCCGAGCTCCGCCCCCTCCCTCCCCTGCGCCGCCACGCTTCACCGGTGCCTCCTAGATCCGCGACCGTCGCCAAGACGAGATCCACGGTTCCCGACGCCGAGCTCTTCCCCTACGCCGCCGAGCTTTGTTGCCATCGACACGCTGCCCCTGCCTAGCTTCGCCGCTGTGGGCCGCCGTCGCCGCTGAGGGCCGCTGCCGCCGAGATCAGGCTCAGATCCGAGAGGGAGAAAGAGAGGAGAGAGAGGGGAGGCATGGTGGAGTGGTGAGAAAAGAAAAGTGTTTTTTCTATGGGACCTACCTAAAATGCCATTTGTACTGTGAGGTGTGTAGTTTCATTCTACATGACATTTTCTTTTTTCCTAAAACAGGGATACTTATACTGTGTATGCCCTATGAGGTCGGTGCGGCGATCACACAGCCGCAAAATCACAAGGTCCGTCACCACCGGCGTCACATTGCTCGTCGCCTATCGCAGCACGACTGCGCACGAAACGCACGCCGCCTAAGCGCCTCGAATCTCGATTCGCGAACTCGTCGGCTCCCCCTATCCTCTCGATACGTATCCCGTTCCTGTCTCTTGCTCCCGCCGCGCCAGTTCGGACCACCGAAACTCGGACACCTGGTGCGCCTCCGCCCATCGCAACGCGTGTCCCCCTTACGTGGCCGGGACGCACATGCCCATGCACGACACGTGCCCTCCTCATCCAAACCCTCGACGATCTTATAAATGCACCGGTAGCCTCAAGCTGCTCCCTCACTAAGCAAAGCATCCGTGCTAGCCAGCCAGCCTCTGAGAGTGTGATTCAGTCAGACACGATCCAGTGATCCGGTCTAGTTTTCGCGAGTGATTCAAGCTAAACTTTGCCATGGCTTCTCGTCAGGAACGGGCTAGCTACCACGCCGGGGAGACCAAGGCCCGCACCGAGGTGAGTTTTTTTTTTCCTTCGTGCATCCGGGCACGTACACCGCACCGTGCCATCCATTGCGGAGGCCGGGAGGGGTGCTAGCTTACATTGTGTTGCGCGTTGGCGCCGTTGCAGGAGAAGACGGGGCGCGTGATGGGCACGGCGCAGGAGAAGGCGCGGGAGGCCAAGGACACGGCGTCCGACGCCGCGGGGCGCGCGGTGGGCAGGGGCCACGACGCCAAGGAGGCGACCAAGGAGAAGGCGTACGAGGCCAAGGACGCGGCCTCCGACGCCACGGGCCGCGCCATGGACAAGGGCCGTGGCGCCGCGGGCGCCACCAGGGACAAGGCGTACGAGGCCAAGGACAGGGCGTCCGAGACGGCGCAGTCCGCTGCGGACCGCACCCGCGACGGCGCCGGGCAGACCGGGAGCTACATTGGCCAGACCGCGGAGGCCGCCAAGCAGAAGGCGGCCGGCGCCGCGCAGTACGCCAAGGAGACCGCGATCGCCGGCAAGGACAAGACCGGCGCGGTGCTTCAGCAGGTTGCACACGCCCCCCGCACTTACAGATCGCACTTCCTAACCGTTGCATATCGTCAATCATTCGTGCAATCGTGCTCATATTGATGCAAAATGTTCTCTTGGTGTGCAGGCAGGGGAGCAGGTGAAGAGTGTGGCGGTGGGGGCGAAGGACGCGGTGATGAACACGCTCGGGATGTCCGGCGACAACAACGCCACCGCCGCCGGCAAGGACACCAGCACCTACAAGCCTGGGAAGGACTACCAGTAGTAGTACTTGTGTCATCTTTGGCACTGATCTTGCCTTTGCCGAGTGTATGTGATGTATCCTCTTTTTAAGTTTCAGCTCCGACGTGTTCGGTGTTGCACTTTGGTTTTTCAGTTGTGCTCAAACTGTTCATGTTTCTGGTTCCGTGGAGGGCCAGTCTGGAGGTCAATGTTTAGTTTGTTTTAACTTCTAATAATAAAGATGGTTCAGACTTAAAACTAAAAGTGTCCCTTTCCCGTTTGGCGACTAGGCAAATGACAATAAGCACATAAGCGTACGATTGGTAACTTCAGACAATGAAAATATTTCCTGTTTCGTTGCGTAGGAAAACAAGAGGGGGATCGTGTAAATCACAGAACTCAATCACATGTCAGACCTTCATTACTGAAGATTAATTTCAGATACACAGACCAGACAACGTAGTAGCAAACGAGTGCCACTTTATACCATGAAAAACAAACGAATGCACACACGCATGAACACAAACGAATGTGGGGCAGCAGCTGCCATCGATCTGCGCTGCTAGCTAGACAGCTAGACTAATGGCCATCACGGTCAAAAGCCAGCGAACTTGGATTTGATGACGTCCACTTCGTCCTCGCCCATGAGGAACGTCTTGGCGAGCACCTCCATCGGCATGGCCGGCTGGGTCGCGAAGAGCGCGAAGGTCGGCGTGACGAGACCGGGAGACTGGCTGTCGAACATGGCGGCGAACGACGCGTTGCCGGCGCCGACGTTGAGCTGGAAGTGCTGCAGACCGCGGGGCACGACGAAGAGCTCCTTCTCCCTGACCACCTTGGAGAAGAGCCGGTTGGTGGCCGTCGTGAACCCCACCATGACCTCGCCGCTGAGGACGAGCACGAGCTCAGAGGCGCGCGGGTGCGAGTGCGGCGGGTTAAGCCCGCCGGGCGCGAGGTCGGTGCGCGTGATGGAGAGGCCCAGCGTGTTCAGGCCAGGGAACGCCGATACAGTGGCGCGCGTGGAGTTGACACCGAACGGATTGCTCGTGCTGGGAGCCGACACGATGGCGTCGCTGAAGAAGTCGTCGCTCACCACGGACGCCGCCGGCTTGCACGGGAACCCGTCGACGGCGGTCGCGGCCCGCAGGTCGGCCACGCAGATGTCCTGCAGCGGCGGCGAGTCCGCGACGACGACGACGACGACAAGCGGCGCCACAACAGCCACCGCGACCAGCACACGGAGAACGGCGGAGCGAGACAATGCCATCGTCCGTAATGCAAGTAGTCAAGGACCGATCGATTCGAAGACAGAGCAACTAGCTGGCTGCTGCTCGATCTTTCCGACGAGTGTTGATCTTGGTGGTGGCCGTGGATGCGCTAGCTTATATGTAATGCTAGCGTGATGCGTGCACGGGTGGACGTGACGTGAAACAAATTCTGCCGATGTGGATGCTAGCTGAGTTGGTGACGTTGCCGCTGCAGGCTGCAGCTCAGCAGGCGGCAGGAGGCGGCGCAGGCAGACGGTTGACGGGGTCGCGAAGCGCGTGCATGGCATGGCGTGCGGCCGGACGACAGCCAAATCGTGAATGCACGCGTCGGCACGTACCGTTTGTCGCTGTCGAGAGACCGGCGCGCGCGTCGGGTCGGGAGGGCACACCATTTGGCAGACCAGCAGAAGGGCGGTGGTGTCCGGAATTTTGTGGGGATCGCGCCGGCGCTGGTGGTGCACTGCTACCTAGCTAGCGCGCACATGTGAGATCGATAAGACAGTTTTGGGGGTTATTTTGCGTCGTATGAGGGATTTACTACTAATTTTGGGCCTAAAGTTTGGGCTTTAAACTGACTCGAGGAGACCCAGTATGGGCCTAAAAGTTTGGGCTTTAAATGGACTCAAGGAGGCCCGGTATTATGTTAGAACTTGGAAGACATATCCCAATCTCAAATCCAATGACATTGTCCATCTCATCAGATTAGCGGCTTAGGCCTAAAAGTTTGGGATTTAAATGGAGGTACCATGGGACGCCAGCTCTGGTGAACTGTTGCAAGAAGAAGATGGCAGCTCAAGTACACAAATATGAGGTCTTCATTATCCTTCGTCGCAGCTTCAACTATACGTAGATCGAAACAGAGTTAATCACGTCTACCAGAGGGGGTGAACGGTAGGTAGAACCAAAACTCAAAAATCTTTTAGCGGAAATAAAAGATTACCTCTGGTTACGCCGCTTCTGATATTAAATCTGACGCCGCTCCTATGCCGCCGCCAATCTGGTTACGCCGCTCCTGAGATCAACTTAATTGTGCCGCTCTTGTGTCGCCGATCAGATCGTCAGGATTCAGAAAATTACTAGCAGATGAAAACAGAAGACGTAGATTGGATGCTCAACTTTATTGCTTCAACAGATATTTACAAAGTGCACCAACAGTACTCCAATCAAAATCATTGATCTAAAATCAACAACTAAATCTCTCAAAAACATAGCAAGAGCATATTCCTCGATCTCTATTTATATCAAAATAATCCATATCTGAATCTATCTCAAAGAATAATTAATCGAATACGTCCGCCGACTCTCGTAGCCGCACGGCCGACTGGAGCGAACTCCGTGACCGAAGCGAACTCCGGCGCACCAACGGTGCCATGCTCACGTTCGCCACACGGAGAGGCAAACATGCTACAGTAATCCCAATGCCTCACGCTACAGTGTCCGAGTTACTGTAGCAACACGAACCAGCCTCTACGTGTCTCCTTTTCCAACTCCAGCTTTCTTCCGAATTTCTCCCTAATTTATCAACGCGATTTTTCCGCCGCTTACACATATAACATGTAAAATATAACATGTAAAGCCCGTTACGATTCCATCCCACACGGTGTTTCTCCATCATGTGCTACCTCGTATTCAACATCGTCACCCAACATCCTCGATCGTCCAGACCTCAGCTCCTCCCTGAGCCTAGTCACGATCACACCGCCGTTGACCGATATTGACCTCCGAGAATCACGACTTAGTCTAAGCATGTCACATGGCATCCCGACCATCCAAACCTCGGTTCCTCCCTGAATCTAGTCATGGTCCTCGCTATCCAGCTCTTGGTTCCTCCCTAAACCTAGTCATGGCCCTCGCCATTGACCGCAGTTGACCTCAAGTCACCTGTACACATAGAGACAAACCAACCGTTTCCGTACACAAATATCGCCACCTGACCCATATTAGTCACACACACTCACACCAACACCATAACCGTTTCGAACCAAATTCAATCAATTTACAAAAACCAATTGTTCATCATAAAATATAGATCATGACTATGATCTCACACGATCTACTGTGACCAGTTCGATCTTGGAATGGACGATGGATGGGCAAGTATCCAAGCCATCGACCATCGATGGGTGCAGCGCGGTGCGTCAACGTCCGGTCCGCTCGTGCCGTGGAAGAAGGCTTTGGAAGCACTGGGGACGAAAGCGATCCATATACGTACGAGTACGAAAGGCTGCCGCAAACGAGGCACGAAACGACGACGTATTGGCGTATTGCCCTGCCGCTGTGGAGTGTTGATTGCCAGTGGAGATTGTCCCGGACTTGTTAAGTCGGCAGTCATGCGCCGGCCGAGGCAAAGCTTTTGCGGTCAATAGATGGCCTTTTGGTGGACGGGAGAGGCGGGTGTTCAGACCAGGACGATCGATTTGACTTGTTAGGCATCCGTCCGTCCGCGAGCTCACCGGCGGACCGGGTCTGGCGACCCTGACCCTGAGACTCGCCGTTAATGGATCACACTCGTGGAGTAACACGTACTACTGTATGCTAATGAAAAAGAAAGTATTGTTTGCTGAATGTCACTGATGATCTTTTCAGAGTACATGCGTTTGTATGAAGGGTCATACGATAATGGCTTCTGTTTGGATTGTTCAAGTTTTTTGATTGTCGTATATATGCACTAGTGAGAGAACAGATGGAGACATGCATGGGGGCAGCAAACTGCAAACCCACCCGGTCGACTAGTCCTTGATGACATTATACATGAGATCTGTTATTTTTCCAGAACATGCCTTTCAACCACGGCTTTTTTTTATATAGAGAGAACCAAAACTCCTTTTGAGAGTCAACTCATGTATATTCATGTCTGCATCATGCTGCAATTCTCTATGAATTAATCTGCATGCATCATGCGTGCGTCTCTCTCTTTCAGCATCTCGTTCCTACTCTTCCGTTCCGTATGCAATTCATCCATTTGTCACTTCCTACTCTTTTGGTTTTCACTTTCATTCAAGTAAACGTCGGGTACGTAACCCCTGCAAAGAAAGAAAGGGGAGCGAAAACCCGTCTAATAAACTATCACGACGGGTAGCATACGGTGCAGGCCAGCCCGGTTGGCGCGCCCGCCGGACCGATCGATCATACCGAAGTGTGCCGGGCAAACCGAGTCGAGCCTCCGTGAGCGCGCGGAGGGTTTAGTTTAGCTAGCCGGTAGCCACCGCGCGCGCGAGCATGTCTTGAACGCGTCGATCGATCTCAAAAGTCTTTCATCAGTCTCGACGTCGGTACGTAGTTGAATACGCTCTCGCTCGATCCGTTGATGAGTCGCAAGCGGAGCCGCCCCAAGTAGAATAACTTGTCCAATGAACGCGTGCGTGCGTACGTTCCTTTCACCTAATGCATGCTGCTGACATGCACCTCACCTCGTCGCTTGATTAATTCATGATTTGACGTGATTGGTAGCGTATTTTTATCTCCTGTTAAACTACTTTTCTCTTCTCATTTCGGTCAATGTTTGATCGTAACCATGCTTATCATTGTGTTTCCCTACTTAATTGATTAGAATAGCCACGGCCATGTATTCACGATGCGAGTTCACAGCCAACAACTCCCTCGGAGTCGCGGAGATACGGCTTTTGTTTGAGAGAAAATTCAACGAATGTAAGCGTTCTCCTTCGAGAAATACCATCGATGAACATGACTTTTAGAAAATACTATCCTACGAGCAGCTTTGTCTAGAAATGCTTTATCATTTATCATTATAGTTTCATCTATTCTTTCATAAAGAAATAATTGGGGTTAACGGAGAGTAACAAAAGAAGATGATATTTTTGAGAAAATAGGCTCTAACGATGGTATACCATGGATGTTGTATTTACCATGGATGTTGTATTTAGCGATGGTATTTCTTTGAATTGGTATTGGTCGGATTTTTCTCTCTGTTTAATTGGATCTGCTGCTGCTACCCTCGCGTGCGCCAGGTGCATGCTGCTCTTTTGTCCTGCCGCGGCCGGGCGCGCACGGCGACTCCTATGCCAAACCCACACACGCAACACAAGCACATATGCGTTTGACTCCCCCGCGCCACCCACACAGGCTCGCTCGTAGTACAATATAGCCGCGGCGTGCGCACACACACGCACAACGGCACAAGCACACGGACGAGAGGCCGCGTAGAGAGCGTCCATGGCGGGGCTGCAGCGGTCGAGCGAGACGTTCCGGCGATCTGGGTCGTCGGGGATGGTGTGGGAGGACAAGCTGCAGCAGTCAGGCGAGCTCGGGGTCGGGGGCAAGGCCGAGGCGGCGCCGGCGGCCGCGCGGCCGCGGCGGAGCGGCTCGAGCGGGCACGGCGGGTACAAGGCGGGGCACGTGCAGCCGGCGCTGGACCCGCCCTCCCCGCGCGTCGCCGCCTGCGGCTTCTGCAACCTCTTCGGCAAGGAGAAGCATCAGCCGCGCGGCGGCGGCGCCAGCGCCAAGAGCCGGCGCCGCTGAGCTGAGCCAGTCCCCGTGTTTGATCGTACTCTGTTTTAGCTCGCTCTCGGCTAGTTGCTTCGTGCAAGAAAGGTTAGAGCAAATATATCGCCATGCCGCCATGCGCATGATCAAAAAGGACATCATACTTAAATCGTGTTTCTGTTATTCTGTGTTTCTTGTACACACGTTTTCGCAATGTGCAGCCATGCTTGATCTCTTGCTCTCGCTCGTGAATCTGTGATACGGCATCAACGTTGTTCATATCTCTCGGCCTTAATTTTCTTTTCAACGTTCAGCTTTCTTTCGGTTGGTTTGATTCTCATGGGAATTACCTTGCAGAGCGTCAAATTCGCAGCATTTTTATGGAATATTCCGAAGTTTGCGTTTTCTACTATTTTCCGTTTGCATTTGAGTCATAGGGTTAATTACACCTCTCGTATTACTAGCAATCCCTATAATTAACTCCGTTCTGTGGGGGCTTAAACTGGAAGCGTGAACACCGGCACGCATCCTGTCTCTTTCGTCCTCTCTTCGTTTTCTCTCTTCGTACGTATGGGAGGAATCAGCGCACGCCCTGCGCGCTCTGTTCGTGCATACGATCAGCAGCGGCTTTTTCTCCGGCTTATTTAACGGGGTTAGACTTGATTCCCTGCCCATTCAGACTTCGCAATTGCCACCTGACCCTACTGAACAAAAACTGTCTCGCGTTCAAACTGCAGTACGTATGCAAGTTGCCTACAAAATAGACGCATACGAAATGTCATTTTTGCATACCTGCATACTTGCAGGGGTAATCACTGGTCATACGTTGAAGTATATGGCTATTTCTTCCGCACGAAAGATTGAGACCGCATTTACTAACCACAACATTTCATATTTTCATTTGACCGCTTGTTCGGATCATGGCGTGTCTGTGCGCGAGAGAGGGGTGCCATTCTGGTATAGTCTTTAGAGAGCTACTTTAGTCCAATACTCCACTTTGGTGGTGTTTAGATTGCGAAAATTTTTGGTAGAAGTGTCACGTCAAATGTTTGACCGGATATCGGAAGGGATTTTCGGACACGAATGAAAAAACGAATTTCACAGCTAGCCTAGAAACCGCGAGACGAATCTTTTGAGCCTAATTAATCCGTCATTAGCACATGTTGGTTATTGTAGCACTTATGGCTAATCATGGACTAATTAGGCTCAAAAGATTCGTCTCAAGATTCCTTCCATAACTGTGCAATTAGTTTTTTGGTTCATCTATATTTAATGCTTTATTTAAGTATTCAAAGTATCGATGTGATGGTTTTTGGAAAAAAAATTTGGGAGTAAACTTGGCCTTTGTTGTCCTAGCAATATATCGGGGCAATGGAAAACGCAAGTTTGACAAATTGCTTTCGTCTCAAAATGCTTCTACCACACTGGTACGACAAAACCAGATATATCCATTTGTGCATACACATACAGAGACTGATTTGCTATACTGGGATTCCTTTGAGTAAAACTAAAGGCTCCTGAACAGTTAAGTTGCCAGTTACATTCTCAAGTTAGCAAAACAGTCTGGTAAAAATCTTGAGTCCGATGGGGTTGGCACTTATATACACAAATGGGCAGTTCTGAACAGCTACGCACTAATATCATGTGATGTGAAGTTGGAGCGTTAAGCGATTCCATGTCATCTTTCCTCGCTTCTTATATCAGATGTAAAACTCAAAAAATCTTTTGTTGCTGCAGCTCTGAAAGAAGATAACGAGGACAAAAAAAACCTGGTTATAACTTGGAAAATAAATGATTTCTATGGTGTTAAAAATTTTGAAAATTAAAACTAAGTTCTCGAAGCATTTACTTTTACCTTCGTGCAATGGTGATGCCTTCTCTATCTACGAAACCAACCAAGAGTCCTCTATTCTGACGATTAACATGTTCTGAAACTACTGGAAGTTGATCCACTCCGTGAGAGTCCATAATCTTTTCAACAGTGATTAGCAGTGTCTGAGATGTCACTGGCAACATTTTACACTCAACAGCTCCACAAACATGAGATACCATAGGCTCCTGTAGTATGACTAGAAATGAGTAACTAACAGATAGAACTACAAGGCAACAAAATATATGTGCCAGCTAAAATACAGTTAGCATCTTCTGATTATGATTGCACCTCAGAAAACAAATAAGAAATCAACTTTATTTTTCTATGGAAATATTTAAAGAAAGCATGAAGCACAGAAACTTGAGAGACCAAGATTGGCCAAAGGATCTAAGATCCCAAGGGGCTAGCAAACTAAGATGTTTTGATATGACAAGGATGCATGTCCAGTTGAAGTTTGGTATACCCTAAATGTGCAATTAAGGTCAATTTGCAGAAGGGAAAAAAAAAGAAGGAAAAATGACAGCAACTCACCTCAATCTGTGCCCTGGTACCTTTTGCAGTTCTGCAGAAATCCTGGATATCATTGAGCGTTAGCAAGCCTACTAGAGAATTATTACTCTGAATTATCATGACAAACTGTTGCTTCTCCACAAGCATAAGGTTTAAGGCCTCAACTACTGGAGTTGTTGTTGAGACAGAAATATATTTAGTCTTCATTGCCTCTGCAACGGTAAGATTTTCCAGCATATTATCAAGCTTGGCATCATAGACACATAATGAGCTTTCAAGTTTACATAGTTCTGTAGTAGGCTCATCAGTATCCATTGTAGCTGCTTGTTGTGTTTGGGAGGGCACATTTTTTGCCTGTTTAAATTTACTTGATTTTGCCTCTGAGGAATCCAGCTTACCCCTATTGCTCCTAGAAAACCTTTGAGGAGAAGCAATCCAAGATGATAATCCAACAGCCCCAAGCAAAGGTACAACTATACGATAGTCCCGTGTAAGTTCAAACAGTAGGAGAACAGATGTCAGAGGCACCTTGCATACGCCAGCAAGTGTGGCTGCCATACCAACCTACAAAGACAGAACAAACATGCAAAGTAAGTTTTCTTTGCTTGATATTTTCCCCGGTAAAAAAATTACGCAAAAGAGAAGACTATCTCTGATAGACAAGTTACCAGGCCATATGCTTGAGGTGATGCCACATCTAGGAATGGGATATGGAACAGTGCTTCAGGGCCAGTAAATGTAAACTTCATGACCTTGCCATATGCCATGCCTGTAGCTGCACCAATAAAAAGGGATGGTGCATAGTAGCCTCCGACCAATCCAAAAGCCCTGCACAAAGATGTCGCCAATACTTTTACTCCAATGAGCTGAACCAATACAGCTGCCGAGAGTCCACTTGTGAATGGTCGTGATTCCAGCAAAATATCAACATTTTCAAAGCCCCAATATAAAACTTCAGGGTATACAAGGGCTAGAAGACCAACAATAAGGCCGCCTATGGCAGGAGATGCAGCCTTTGGTAATCCAGCGGTCGTTTGTAAACTTTCAACTATCTCCATAGAAAGTGCTGTACACCTAGATAGTGTAGTTGACACCAAGCCACAGAAGATGCCCAGCAAAAGATATAGAGGAAGTTCTGAGATTTATTAAGTCATGTAAATATCCTCATACTTTCAATCTCTGGAGCACAAGGAAAAAATATGTAAAACAAGGATGGATATGGCTAGGCTACCTCCAGGAGGTTTTAAGAGTTGTTTTACAACTAATAAATCAATCCTTATTAATGGCATAACTAATTGCTTTAGGAGGATCAGGTTAACAACAACACAATGCGTGGTTTTGAAACAATATGCAAACATCGAGATTTTTCAAGATTCCTACATTTGGCAGTGTCTTTTGATTCCTTTCCTTTTACTCAACTTTTAGGAGTTGGCTACAACATGTTTTATTTTGAAATCGTAAATTATTCAGGAGGTATTACACTTTTACAAGTTACAATAAGAACATGTCGAAAATACCAGTCAGTTACCCATTAAAAATTATGCATATACTAAATGAAAGTATTGCATGATATGTTCTATATGCATCACATTCAATACCGCTGGAAAAATCAGTTATAATAAAGTACCTGTTGGTGATCGGAAATCATATAATGGAACGGTAAAAGCAGGATCAGAACCAAGACCAATCTCTGAAACAACAGACGCTATCACTGCACTGAGTATCACCATAGGTGTCGAGTTGGAAAGGGATGAAGAATCCACAGAAGAAGAAGGCCACAAAACAGACTCCACAGCGAAAAAGCATCCAGCAACAGCAGCATTAAAACCTAAAATACAAGGCAATCACCTGAAATATAAGTACAATGTAATCAGAAATCAGAACGCATGGGGAAAATGTTTGCTTGGGCTGTTTGAAATGTAGGACTGTTTAGAGTATGTACTGTATTCGCAAAAGGTGAATGTCCTTTTTTATGCTGGGTCAACTTAGGTGAACTACTAACCTAGGAGCATACCAAAAAGTTCTACATACCGATTATTTGCATTAAGATGTGCAACTTCTGATACAAAAACTATTCAATGTGTGTAATTAACTAAAACATGATAGATTTATAGACCAATGTCAGAAGATAAAATATACAGAAAAATAATCTGCAGCGAGTGGAATTTTTCAAACTAAAAAAACATGATAGCAAGACTGACCTGATGCAATTCCAGCTGCTGATCCAGCTGCCACAAGAGAGAGTTTTTTCCCGCCTTCCAACTCAAGCACATTTCCAAATCCTTTGGCTATAGACGAACCAATCTCCACACTTGGTCCCTCAGGCCCCAACGAATTTCCAGTTCCAAGAGTAAAAGATGCTGCCACAGCTTTCAAGCAAGGCCTAACGGCACCCTTTATCTTAGACATGTTGTCATTTGAGTTGAATTCTATAGAACTTCTTAATGTGTTTAACATGCCAACTATAATGCCTCCTGTGACTGGAACGAGTATCACTCTCTGCCAAATATCACCAATGGGCTCCTCCCTTAGCCATGAAGCACCTCGTAATGGAATGCCATCCCAAAACAGATCACGTATTTCATGAACCTATGCCAAAAGATTACAAACTTCACATCTGAGTCTCCAACATGTACAAAAGTGATTCCTTTCAAGACTTTAATGCAGCTGAGATGCTGAAACTGTCAAAGTCTATCATTTATGCCTGACAGCTGAAACTCCAGTCTCCATTTTCAAGGGGCATCTAATGGCTCACAGATATTATACGCAATTATGCACTATGTTATCAATAGGAAATAATCAAGAAATGACATTTTCCTGAAGATGGGTAAGGACTGGACAAGCTAATTTGGCAAACACAACTTGAATCAAACCAACACAATGGATGAAGAATGCTCCAACTGGCCCGGAAAAAATGATTATGGGACTAGCTATTTCTTTTAGACTAAAGGCATGGATACATGAATTAGCACCTGTTTAGCTTATGAGTCAGGAATGCTACATGTGAGAAGAGCTTTAGAAGGGATTAAGATTTCAGAAGTGTATGTTGTAGTAATACTTCTTCGCAAGTTCGTCAGTATTGTTGTACCAATCCAATTCACTATCACCTTGCTCATTTTTTGCTTCACAAGAAAATCAAATAGCAGTTTCAATGTTCTCTTTTTTTCCCTGAAAGTTTCAATGTTCAATCAACTAGCGAATCACATCCAACTATCCAAACCGGTTTCTTTTGTGGAATACACATATCCAAACCGTAAAACTAGACGTGAGGATAAGTTACCGAGAGGTTGAAGAGGACGACCGAGACGCCAGTGATGAGGCCAACGAGGCAGGCAGAGAGCGTCACGAGGTCGCGGCCGGGCGCCGCCATCTCCTCCCAGGCCGCCTCCACCTGCTCACCACCCCGGTCCCCGTCCTCCTCGCTCATCGCGCCGCACCGGATGGTCCGAAGGCGCACGCCCCCGTCCCCGCCACCGCGGCGCCGGCCTGCTGGCCGCGCCACCAGGGCGCGGGCCGCACGGCGGCGGGAGAGATGGGGCGGGGACGGGGTCGAGGCGAGGAGCACACGCGCCGCGGGGGAGTGGGACACGGACGGCGGAGCCATGGATTCGGAGCTGCAGCTGCACTGCAGCCAGCTATCTCATCTCTAGCCTATTGCAGATTTGCAGCCAGGTTGAGCTCGATCAAGGCAAGGCGTCTCCTCTCCTGCGGATTTCCGGCCTTTTCCAGGTGGGGGATGCCGTTTTGTTTCCACCGTTTTACGCTGTGGCTATGAACGCCGCTACGTGTCTCCCGCCATATCGGCGGCGTTTGTTTTCGGCCTGTGGAAAAGAAGGAAACAAAGATGTGTTATCGTGCCAAAAGCCTATAACGGATGAACATACACATATGCGCCACCTTATATGCAATACTTTCAATAATTAAGTAGCTTTATATATAAATTTTTTTAGCTTTAATCATTATAGATACATCTTCTAAGATAATATTTTTGATGTAGTATAATTTTTTTATAAAATTAATCCTATACATATGAACCTAGAGTATAAAATGTTCGTTATGCAAATTTGTTTGCGTGGGTTAATGAAAGTATTGGTATTTGTCCATTGGACCCACCTGCTGGGATTGGCATTATTTTAAATGAAAATAATAGGTATTTCATTTTTTTATTCACATTCGACAAATTTTCTTGTTACACTAGAATGACATCTATTTTAAAGATTATACCCTTTCTGTTTTTTAGTTACATGCCATTTAACACAGTTGAGAAAAGTGGCCACCGATAAATCTAGAGTTCAGTAAGATTTAATAAAAACATAAGTGTGTCATGGTAGTATAAATGTATGCGTATGATATATATATAGTTTCATGAATAAATTCACATTTACTTAATTCTTTTGCCCTGAATTTTGCTTCATCACTTATATATCCTAAATATTTCTAAAATGACTACATTCTCTCCCATACTTATGTGCTGTTTGTATTACTTCATAAATCTAATGACAGAAGTTCTAATTCATCATAAAACCAAACGAGACATAATCAGATACTATCAAATTAGAAAAATAAAGTTTATATTTTTGATAAAATGTTAAAATTTATGATTAAATTTATACACTAGGTTCTACAGAAAATTAACCAGGCTTTTGCAATTTGGTTATAAATTTTGGTGAAAATATTTTATGAAAAAATTAATTAATTATTCCATCCCCTTTGTTCTTACAAATGAATTTGTTCTCACTGCATATTTATTCAAAAACTCATTTCATATTCGATGCAAAGTTTGATTATTTTAAAAATTTTAATGAAATTGCCTTCCAATTTTTTAAAAAATTAAAATCGCATATCAGTGTGTCCCTTACTGTTTTTATTTCCTACATGGAACATTTCCAACTTTTGTTAATATATGACAAGGGCAATAAAATCAATTATAACGGTTAGCTAATGGTCAACTAACGAGAGTTTTTTATCATCCTTGAAAAGTATCTCAAGATACCAAGAATTTTATGTACGAATTTTTGGTACCTTAACAAACATAATACGTATATAATTAAATGACTCAAATAAAGGCTCATAGTTATATAAGGGATTGAGTAAATCTTAGGAACATAAAAGGGATCATGTAAAATTTCAATGGCAAATGAAGAACTGACTCTAGATCAATTGGTCGCATTACTAGTGTTATAAGGGCATGTTAGATATAGATTCTCATCCTAAATTCTCCAGAGAATCATAGAAATCGCATCCAAATGGAGAAAATCATTTCAGATTCACAGAGGAATCACCAGGAACTTTTCCACGTTTGTACACGTGATGAGAGAATAAAAAAAACAGCTTCAAATTTGAATCCAAAGAACCAAATAGGAAAGAAATATTAAAATTTTAATACTACTATCTTCAACACATTGTTTATCTTTGAAATTGTGACAACTTATAATAAAAGAAGAGTTCGTATTGGTTACAAGAGGCCAATTATTAATTTTAAGATTTAGAATTAAACTACTCAAACACTAAAACGACAGATATGAATATCACATTAATAAAAATTATAGAATTATTACTCCTATTTTTTTTGGTTAGACGTTGGTTAGTTCATGCATATGGAGGGAGTATTAAATTAGTGCCCATGCTATTTCCAACTTTCTGATCTTTTTGTAATGGATTTTCCATACGATCTACTATACAATTCATCAAATCAATATCCAAATATTTCTGGTTAATGTGGAAAATCATTTTAAATATCTAGTTAGTATCTTAGTATGTTTATAGATAACTCTACAAACATATCAAAGGTGATCTACCGAACTGATTAATTGATTATAACTATTTAACCACAAACGGACATGCTCTTAACTGCTTTTGCTTGAAAACCTATACGAGATGAGCTCAGATCATGCAGTTAGATGTTGCGAGTTGAAGAAACTGAGTGAGATTCTTCTTTTCACTGCTATTGTTGTTGCCCCTATTCTGGACAAGAACCTCTAAATTAAACAAAATACTTCTAACAGAAACTTTACGTGCTCCCTCCAATCCTCTTGCGCTGTTTTTGTTAGTGTCTTTTAGAGCAAAACCCAAACAGCTCACGTGTATATATATATATATATATATGATCATTTGGATGACCATCCAAAAAAGATTCTCGATCCATATTACCCTCTACTCCAAGATCATACATAATATATCATCCATATTTATTTATTAATATTTTGTAACCACCTACTATTATGTTGATATTGTTCTCTCCTATTGTGATTGGATGTTGAAATATGTATGGAGGAGAGAGAACATTCAAATTTAGATGATATTTCTCTAATTTAGATGGTCATCTATTTTTATATAATTAGATGTATGATCTGTTAGAAGTCTGTTCTTCTCTTCGTATCATCTATTTTTAATATAGATGATAAGATACATGACTGTTAGATTTGCTCCTACCCGGCAGCCTTCAGCTACAGCGTTCGAGAAGAGAGTTGTTCAACAAATTAGTTATTATGTCGCTAATGTTGCCCAATGCCAGTCACGTTGTGGTCCAAAGCAAAACCGACTTAATTATCATGTCCTATCAGCTGACAAAAATTAATGAAGCGGTTAGTGTGATGCAAACAAAACAGACCACTTGACATGTGTTCAGGATTAAAATATAATATGTCGGAAGATATTTGGTGTGATAGAGTTTCCTTAAAGGGTCTTTTCCTAAATCTCATGTAGTCAATAACCAACGGAGGTGTATGGAACTTAAGTTTAATTTAGTGAAAAGAAATTACAGCTGATAATGTTTAGAGTTCTGAAGATTTGAGGATTAAGGAGGTAGAGTTGAATACCAGAAAGAGTTTTTGTCTAGCCACATGAGAAGGGATGTAGCTTGACTAGCTTCACTGTTAGATCGTTGCATAAAATTTTGAGTTGTGTGTGTGTCGTTGACATCTCTTGGAAAGGACGCCGTTGACATTAAAATGGAGGCAATTGAGGGCACGGTAAAGACATTTATTAGACGTAATCTCTCTATCATCTTATAAACAAATATGATAGGTATGGAGCAAAGAGAAGGGAGGAATGAAAAATGTTAATGTTACGCGTGATAACGACTTAGAGTTAGCTTTTACTATTTATTATAGGAACATTTGTTGCATGGGGCAGATAAAAAAATAAGATAATAAAAAAATTATGTATCGATTAACATAACATATATGACTCTATCTTTATATATATCCTTATAAGATAGATTTTTATTGTCAGTGTGAACTAGATAAAAGTTGGTCCTAAGTTCTAACTTTGAACGCAGCCAGGAAGTACGAGATACAAATACTTTACATTCATGGTTAATAGATAGTGCTTACTTTATGCCCACTCCATCCCACAATACAAATGTTTTCTTAGTTCAAATTTGAACTAGGAAGGTAGTAGTATTACGGGACAAAAGGGTATTATGGTTTAGTAGATTGAAATTACTCATATGTTATATTTAGGGCCTTGTTTTTAGTTTCGCCTTGGGTCACCGAAATCTTAGAACCGACCACGTAGACGATACACACATGTTGGGTTTGTTTAAGGAGCTTTTGGTGGCTCAGTTTCTTTCTAAGCTCTCTCGCTCTCAAAACAATCTAAATTACCATTTAGATCCTGAGAATTAGAAGACTGTAGTTAGAAAACTCAACTTTTCAAGTGTCAAAAAAGATGACTTCTCACCGAGTGTTTATTAGAATTTTAAGTTACTCAAACATAGCCATTGTATATGTATATTTGCTTGGTGACAAAATTTAGGGGGTTCACAGAGCGGATTCGGACGAATAATGGTCGTACCATATCCTAAACTATAATTTTAAGAAGATCCAGATACTTGCGGACGCGAATTGTTGTAGATGTCGGAAATGGCGTGGAGTCGGTGCGGAGACGGCTCAGAAACGGATTATTGCTATCCAATGTGATATGTGCATGCAATCAATACATTGTGATTCAATATTGGATGAAAAATACTTGGGCTATTAATGGGCTTTTGATTGACTGTTCTATGGGCTAAAAAACTCGGGTTATTTGATAAAATGACTATCGGATAACCCAATAAGAAAATCGGATAATCCACATCTACCGGGTATTAACAATATCATATCCGTATCCAAATCGACAACTCATTATCCGAATCCAACTTCGTATCTACCTGATAGTTCTAAACCCTACCGCGTCCTCAATTCGAGCGGATTAGGATCAGATTGGATACTATCCAATCCGTTAACACCCCTAACAGAATTTACATGGTGTGTTATAATATAGGGACCGAAAGAAATTCCATGATATACATGGGAAGAATATGAATTCGCGGAAGGTGGCCGTTGTGGTCGAAACTTTTGACATGTTGCCACAACTGCAACCTAAGTGGCTGCTAGGGTTTATCTAGATTCATCTTCTACAAAGTACACTCCCTCCGTTCCATATTATAAGACTTATTGTGTTTGTCTAAATTTATCCATGTATCTAGTTTTGTATAATTGTCACACATATGAATCTAGCCAAAACCATAAGTCTTATAATATGGAACATAGATAATATATATGTAATTTCTTGTACATTTCTTTCACGGAAAGATAGAAACTAGCACGAGGAAAGCCGAGGCATCATAAACTAGCGTGAGGCGTTGCTGTCTAAGATTGAGGGCGTTGTACTGATAATCTGAGACCAATAGACATGTTAATGAAGTGAACTTTTGTGGATCCTTGATTCCTTGTGGCTGCTTAGTGGAATAATGTTTGATGTTTCTGAATCAGAGTTATGGGTTAAGATCGTTTCACTTTTTTTAAAAAAATAAATGGACTTATTTATTATGGGTAAAAGTTTTATATATGTGTCTACATTGATTAAAAAAATATTATAAATAAATTATAATTTAAAAACCATAAAATCAATTTCAAATTAAATTTTAAATTTAAATTTTGACTAGTTGCAAAAGCGATGGGAATCATGCATTCATATCGTGGCTGTAATTGAAAACCGATAGTAACGTTGTTTCTTTTTCTTCTTCTATAAAGGACGCTGTCTAGCAAAAGGGTATATAGTTTAGTAGTTATAAAAATGTTAATAACATTTAAGATCCTAGATTCGACTTCTGGTCTAATTTTTCGGGAGGAAAAGCCGAATGAAAAAAAAATAGTGCCGACTGAACACCGGAGGAAGAAGACCAGCAAGTCGTAATAATTAATGATTTGTGGCGGGTATGCGACGAGCAAACGGCGGCAGAGCGGTACGGCGCCCACGGAATCGATTAGCCCGTGCAAATCGAGCGGTCGTCGTCCACTCGTGCTATCGAGACGGCCGGTCCGGTATGGCGGGCGGCCATGCCCATGAGGCCACATCAGATAAGCGCAGATGCATATCTCGACAGCGACGGCGGACGGCCTATTAATTCGTGAAACCGTATGATTTTCATCCTACCGCATACCATACTACGCGTGTAATAATGGATTGAGTTACAGTGTTACAGGTGTGAGGATCTATTTGCAATCACCAATGGTTCTAGCTAGTTTGGGTTTTCACTGTTATGCGTATGAATGGCATTGTACGGGTAAAAACGGCGGAGACGGTGGTCATAGACGAACTCCGGCGAGGTTATGGTGTAGCTGGTGACGATTTCCGTCACTTACCGTGTTCCCTCTAGATCGGCTAGGGTTTTATGGACTGTAGTTACGACGACGACAAATCTCGTGATGTGTGCCATGCCGGCCTTAACCCCTATTTATGTTGCGCAGTGTGATAGGAATCCACCAGCTTATTAGACTGAATGCTCTCGATCAGGACGTGATCAAGATCATTTTAGCTGTTGGGCTAAAATGTTAGAGATATCTAACAACTGGAAGAAAATTCGTCCCACGCGTATGATGTTGAGTCGTCACTAGATAATTTGCCGTTGATTTCGACAAAGGCTATGTGCTTCTAGAACAAAGTAGTGGCTCTCGTCTTCCCGACAGCGATGCCCAGAGCGGAGATAGGATTAGGATCGTCAAGGACACGATCAAGCAGCGGGCGGCTCTGAAAACCGGACGTTTTGCTGCGTTAGATCGCGCGCGCCAACCAAGTGGTGCGGTTCGATCACCTGCCACTGTCGCCGCCCATGGCCGGAGAATTCCGCGCCACTTGAAAAATATCTATTTCCCGGTACTGATAGCTCTCGACTCGCGACGTCTCTTCTCTTAGCCACATGACGGGACAATCAAGACACAGCCCCGGCTAATGGCGAATTGGCGATGATCTTATCTGATTCGACGAGTCGTTCTAATTTCTCTCCACTGGCCCCATCCGTGCGGCGTTTGGCAGCATCGGCTGGAAATGGCGCATCCGAACTAATTATTGCGAAGTCGACTTTTTTTTTTCTTTTTGGAGATCGCAAATTGGCGCAGCGCGACGCCGCAACGGACGCCGATGGCTTCTGTTCAGGAGCGCCGGCGCAAGGAGCCAAGGATAGGCCTTGCCGTCGCGGTCGGGGGGTGACCGTGTCGTGCGCTGCACTGACCAAGTCGCGCAGCCGCTGACGTTTTGTTGTGTCGGCTGCTCCACCCGTTCGTGTAACTGCAAGGTGGGGGATCCCCCTCCGGTGATCCGGTCCCATTGATCATTGACCACTGTGGCTGGTTGCCCACACTGGTCGTGTCCTTTTAAGCGCCGGCGCTTCCGTGTTTGGCTCGCCATATCAGAGCTCGAGGTTGGAGATCGCTGGAAGAGGGAGCGAGAGGAGTTTTCTTTTGTCGGTTGCGGGTGATCGTCTCGAAGTTGAGAAGCTATGGTGTCGTTGGAGATGGGGGTGCGAGTTTGGGGTCGCGAGATGAAGCACAGGCGGCACGAGGAAGTGGGGGGTGAGGTCGCGGGAGACGGCGTGGCGTCGCTCGCTGCGATGGACCTGTACGGCGACGTGCTTGAGTCGGTGGTGGAGCGCGTGCCGGCGGCCGACCTCGCCGCCACGGCGCGGGTGTCGCGGGAGTGGCTCCGCGCGGTGCGCGCGGCGCTGCGGCGGCGCCCGCGGCGGCTGCCCTGGCTCGTGGTCCACCTCCAGGGCAGGCGGAGGCGCACCGCGGCGTACGACCCGCACTCCGGCGCCTGGGTCACCGTGCCGGCCGCGCGGCACGACACGCCGTCGCACGTCCGCCTGGTGCAGGGCGCGGGCGGTGACCGCGTCTGCGCGCTCTCCCTCTCCGGGCTCGCCGTGGCAGGGGATCCCCTCGGGAAAGACCAAGACGCGTGCGTCGCGCTGAAGGCCCCCGGCGTGTGGCGCGTCGATCCGGTGTTCGCCGCGGTGGGGGACCGCGTGGTCGCCCTGGGTGGCGCGTGCCATCTGGCGCTGGCCGAGGGCGAGGACGCCTCGGTGGTGGAGGTCCACGAGAGCGGCAGCTGGACGGCCTGTGGCCCGATGCCCGCCGCTCTCCGGGAGTCCGCGGCGGCGACGTGGCTCTCGGCGGCCGCGACGGATCAGAGAGTGTACCTCACGGACCGAACCACCGGATGGGCAAGCTGGTTCGATCCGGCGAAGCTGCAGTGGGGACCGACCTGTCGCCTTCGCCCCGACGCCGCCGTCTCCACGTGGGGCCTCGCCCCTGGTCGCGCCGGCGCCGAGCGACTCGTCCTGTTCGGAGCGAAGCGTGGAACCGAGCAAGCAAAGGGCAGAGTCGTCATCCAAGCATGGGAGGTGGACGGCGACGCCCTCGCGCTGTCCCGTGGCGCGGCGCACGACACGATGCCGAGCGACATGTCCGAGAGGCTGTTCCCCCGCGACGAGGACGAGGAGGACGAAGAGGAGATGTCACCGTCGATCGGGGTGTGCGGGAACGCCGCCGGGGGGTACGTGTACAATGCGGCCGACCCGGCGGCCGGCGCCGTGCTCTACGAGCTACGCGACGGGGAAGGCAGCGCCGTGGAGCGGTGGGAGTGGGTGCCGTGCGCGCCGGCGGTCGAGGCCGAGCCGCTGGGGCGCGTCATCCTCGCGTGTTCGCCGGTCGGGCTGGACGAGCTCGCGCGGGACCGGCTGGCCGCATGTGCTGTTGCTAACTGACTTGAACAGTCGAATGCAAGTTGAGCGCAAAAGTTGCTTTTGTAAATAAATGCCTTTCATTGTGAAAATTGCATGCGTTGCTTTACTCCAAAGTTTGCCGCGTTTCACATACTTCCGTCGATTCGTCGCACATCTTTGCGTTTCTTTTCTCCTCCCGGCCTCGTGCCATTGAGTCCATGCCAAGGCTGATGGTTGTTCCTTTTTGTAACTTTATTTAAGCAGAGGGTAAAGTACTGAAGTGACCTATCCACTGTTTTCTTACTTTTTTTTTTTGCAGTACTACTTCTTTTATGTGGCGCGCACTAAAATATTTTGGCCTCATTCCAGAAAACATATGTCCTAATTTTATAGTGCAAGCATATCTTGGCAGTAGCGACCAGCCACTAGGTGAAAATGATTATATATCGACAGCGTTGGAGAGTAGATTAAGACGTATACTAACTCCTTTTTATTTGACTGCTATTTCAGATATATTAATGTGGGAAGCATTGCTCAGATTTTGACCAGTGTTTTCTATCTACTTAAAAAAGGAATGGCAAGATCCACGAAACAGGAATCAATTTCCATGTGGGGGCTCGATGGTCATGCAAAGTGAAGTACCACTTTTATTATTTTGTTTGTCATCGTTCTGAAACAAAAGAAAATTTTGTTTATAGAGACTTCACGTCGCGTGTTGTACTCTATAACGCTACACTTAAAACAGAATTTGTATACTACCTTATATTTCTGGGGCCCCTTTTAATCACAGGAATGGAAAAGCAGAGTAATAAGGAAAACATATTCTGACAGGAATATAGATGTAAAACAGACGATTGCAAAATAAAAAACGTAGTAATGGCCGTTTGATTGGACCACGGAAAAAACACATGAATTTGATGAGAGATATAAACTCAAAGGATTTTTCCCATGAGGGTCAACCTCTTACTAAATTTCCTCCAAAACTTATATAGGAAGATGCATTCTATAGGAGTTTTATAGGGTTCATTCCTTTGATTCAAAGGATCTTGTAGAAAAATTCCTATAAGAATAAAATCCTATAAATTCCTATTTATATTACTGATTTTTAGATCTACGTTTGACTATTTTATTAATAAATAAATAATTATTAACTATTTTATTGTGATTTGTTTTATTGTTAAAGCTATTTAAATATGACATATAATTTTGCATATTTAAAAAAAATAAATAATACAAATGGCTAAACTTATATCAGAAGTGGGTTTTGTCAAATAAAGAAGATGAGGGTAGAAAACATCAACACCAAATAACTGTTCAATACGTGAGCTATCAATATGCCTGCACAATACGACTAATGGCAAATAAATCTGCAATAAGATAGATATATATTGGAAACAACTCATAAACCATGTGGCCACAGAAGACTTTGACGATAGATGGGGTATGGGGATAGAAAACACCATCTGTATTCCAACGAGCAGATTATTAATCTAAACGCGGCTGCTAACGATTGACAAATCTGTGTGCATCATGTCCCGGATGTTGCGTATCTGTAGCTGCCAACATAGCGGACGAGCCGCAGTGAGGACCGGTCAGAGATAAGAAAATCGATGGTTTCGCTGGAACGTTACGCTGTAGACAGGGACTGCTCGAGCCTCGAGTCTACGGATAAAAACGGCTGAAAGCGGTACTATTCCCTCCTTATTTTTAATGTCATGCCCAATATAACCGATTTAATTGTGCGGATTTAAGTAGAAAGTTGGACCAACTCGAATAGAGCTACGGCTTCTTCCAAGTTAGAGTGGTTCTAGATGGACCATGAGATCTATGACATTCCTAATATATACTCCCCTTGTTCGAGGTAATTGACTTTTTTATACGCGTTTAGCTATTCGTGAAATTTAAGTTTTTTTAAAACAGGTAAAGTTATATACGTGCACAAAAGTATATTTAATAATAAATGAAATGATATCAAAATAATTCCTAAATATGTAATTCTTTAAATAAGATGATTAGTCAAACATATATAAAACAGTCAATGACGTCAAACATTTAGGGACGGATGGAGCATAAATTAGTTAGTCCATAGATAATAGATAAGACTCATATATTTTACATTTTGCTATTTTAATTTACACTATGTATAAAAATAGCAATAAATATAAGCCATAACATAAATCATATCCAATATTTTTGGCTATCTCACGAGAGAGGAAAGAGAGATGAGAGATAATATATTATAATTTATATGGGTAGTCCATATAATTAAAGATAACTCATCCTATTTTATTTTATAATATCATTTTCACAATGATAAAGTAATATATATAGAGTTATGCTCTTAATGGAGCAAGATATCGTAAAGTGCATGCAACACCAGGATGGCCACCCAACATGGCATACCGATTCTTTTCTCTGCCTTACGTGCCATAAACCAAGTTCAAACCACAGTAGCCTATAGGAACCATGCAGTACTTACTTGAGGCCCGGTTTGGCATATGCCAGATGATTCACTCCGACATAGGTAGTTTCAAACTGACGATCCATGTATGTAGCGATCGACATGATATAATAGATAATGTCATTAACTTTTTGTGGTATATGTTTAATCATTTATCTTATATTGGTTTGTAGCTTCTTTGTTTTTTTTCCAAAAAGGCTTTGTTTCTAGAGTAATTATTATTAAATTGGAGTTTGGTATAGCGTGGGATACATGCATTGCAATTTTAAAAAGTAGGCAACGACTGCATCAGGAATTCAGGATTTGAAAATATGAAGGGTATTTTAGTCTTTGTGATTGATTGTATATTGATTTGTATGGGGTGAGTTAAAAATGAAGTTCGAGGGAATATGTAATTATCTTTTATTTTATTGTAATTGGATTTATTACTAGATACACTTTAATTATAACTTACATTTTTATATATTTCCAAAAAAAATGAATAAGAAGAATGATCAAACGTGTGTCAAAAAATTAATGATATCATCTTTTAAAACATGGAGATAATATTATTTTATCATATTTTATGGAAGCGATCCAAAACGATTGTAATTATATTTATGAATTTAACTATTTAGTGGTAACATTAATACCATGTTGTCAATGTTATAGATATGCAGTACACTGTACCCTAGTGCTAATGTATCTCAACAATACCACGTATCACAGTGACTATGGATAGGTATGATCCCACTTCGGGACGGGTATGGTTAAGGAGAAGAGTTGTATTTGGATAGGATGGAATAACCAATCTGATCTAGATACAATTATGTTTATCTAGTCGTACTCTTAAAAGTTTTCTCCAGCTCCTGTGTTGAGAAGTATGGATGTTCTTTAGCATAAATACCATGTCAACCCAAGAATGGAGGGATAAGGTCTTAAGAGATACATAGTCCATAGGATCAAGACTTGAGGAGCAACCTCATCAATAGCGGTTTGATTCACTCTTGTCGACTTCGTAACATCCAAGTTAAATATAGCTAAGTAGATATTTTCGGTCTTATAATTATGTAGTTCTCACTGAGTTCATATGAAGGCGACACCAGTTCGGTGAACTGGATTAGGGTCATTATCCATCCATGAACCATTATAAAAATCTATGTTTCATTACCATCGTTATGATCCTGCATATACTTTGGCATCTGCCGAAAACTACTTCTCATCTACCGTAGTCGAATCTCTATCCGACAACACATATCGACATGTTATTAAAAATTAAATTTAAAAAGAAAACAGTAATAAAAATTATCATTATATTATTTTTTCAAAAACAATATTCAAAATTTTTGTACTAACTGTGCGTAATACAACTTCATTTTTCCATCCATCCCACCCATACCAATATATAAACAAAAAAGACTATAATGTCCTAAGGGTTATCAAATCTCAATGCAATTGTTTCATACTTCACCAAATTCCAACAAAATTGCATTGTTTCGTATTTTACCTAATTCCAACAAATTTGTTCACCATTTTCACAAACTCAAATGTAATTATTGCTCGAAAATGAATTTATTGCTGGGATAAATAAGCTGGACTAAAATGATGTGGTTTTGGGATTGAGTTTACATCTGTACTGGAGCCTTAGCCAACTGAGATTAAGTGCAGTCCTAATGTCAACGGTATGTTAAGAACTGCACGCAATCTTAACCGTCCATTTTTTTAACGAAAGGCTACGATCTGATGGTACAGTATCCGTGCTACATGTTTTCTGAATAAACAGTGTCGCAAAATTTTTGGGCCATTCGATTGAGATCAAACAGCGTGACTGCATAGGTTGCAGTTACACTATAGAGTATAGACTGTGCGATATCCAAATCCGTCACTGCAGTGCGACACAGTGCTAATGGGCCCAGACCTAGGCCCTTTGGGTGGGCCAGTGCAACCCCAGACCTATGCGTCCCAGTTTAGTGGTGAGAACGGGGCCCAGTAAGACCAACTTGCAATTTATTTCAGGCAAGTTGCCGAGTTGGGCGCTGCCCGCCCCGGAACCCTAGCGCCCGCCGCAATGCAAAGAGCAAAGAGCAACCCAAGGCCGGGCAGCCTCCCTATATAAAGCAGAGCACAAGCTAGACGCCTCTACCAGATCCCCTTCTGTTTGGTCATTTTTAGCATTCATCCTGATGCTGTGCTGCTGTTGCTTTGAGAAACAAGGTCAAGTTTTATAGGTTTGTGGTGGTTGTATTTGGAGTTTGCTTGCCTGTTCTTGTGGTTTATTTGTTCTTTTTATTATGGTTTTTAAGCTAGATTCATCATCCTGTTTGCTGCTTGTCAGTTGGATGTTGTTGCTGTTTGCGTATGCTGGTGCAAAATCTTCCAATCCGGCTGTGACAAATCTCCTTTGGGCAGCCCGGCCACCTTTTGCACAGAAGGATGGGCTACGGGTGTTAAAACATTAGTGGCGAAGCGCTTTGCCTCGTTTCTATCGCGGAGGATTGGAATTCATCCGTTTCCAGTCCTCCCAATGGAGCAAGCGCACATATTTTTATCTTCCATCCCTTTTATTTCACTTTCATACCAATCCTGAGATCTGTTTCTTTAAGTTTTCTATCTTGCATCCCATTTAATTTTCTCTTTCATACCACCCCCGAGATCTGTTTTTTAAGTAACATTTCTGATTCTGCCTTTTATCTGAAATTCAGTCAGAAGAAGCTAGATCTGAGAAAGTACATACCGATGGTAGTAAAACAGTGCAGCTTTGACAAATGACACAGTCGCTCTGTTCAGTCTGCTGGAACAATTCGATCATTCATATGATCCCTTTTGGAAAGGAACATGTAATTATCTTCCGGATAACTTGCCACCAAAACATTTTGTTTTAAAATAAATCCATTTGCTTGCAAGGAGAATTTTGATTTGCATGAACTGCTGACAAGCACTAGCCAATCGTCATAACCGCAACGTATATTCAAATCGCTACATACAACTAATGAAAATCATGCTTACGCCTAGGCTAATTAGATTTATCTTATCATGATAGACACGTACATACAAGGGGGTATCAAATCCCAGGGCAATAAAGCATATCCCCGCAGAATATGCTGTTTCAATCTGTCTCATGGTACAAATCTCCCCCACCCAATAAACTAACGTTTGACTTGTTAGAACTCAGCAAATTATGACCAAAAAGGCTGCACCTAATTTCAGGCTGTGGAATCTAGTCGCTTTTACATACAAAGAGAAACAAGGACGGCAGGACAGCAGGAAAAGAAAATACAACAGGCTGAACATCTGACAACTAGCAAGAAGCAATACGATCGACGAAATAAAATGGTGCATTGGATTAGCATCATCATGGAAACGAGCATATAATTTCTATTTGCACCATTTGCTCAACACGTCTTTGGTGGAGCATAAATACATTTCACATACCTTCAGTCAAGGTTGACTGACTGGCTTGTGGAGGCCCAGAATTTGATCCACAAGAACATGTTAACATGCTAGCCGTCGGATCGGCGAAGTCCGAAGGTCCTAATTCTACAGCACGGGCAGTTCATCTCCTTTTTACAGTTTATTCAACTAAGGAATTCTAGCAACTATAGATAATTCGACTGCAGCTCCTCAGATGATGATGCGCAAGGTTTAATGCCTAAACCAACGGTAACCAATTGGGCAACTGGGCTCCAGGCAAATCGATTTACAGAATGGAGGCTATACCCATAAGTTAAAATGCTACAAGAGCTGCTAGAAGTTATGGATCTGGAATGTCTGAAGAGGGAAGAAACCTCATCAGAAAACTCGAGAGGGACCATACACAGATAACCCCAAGAATCTGGAGGACAGTCAGTAGTGCTCCTAAGGAGTTCATGATAGCCAAGGTTTGGTTCGTTGCCTCTGTTCCTCTAACAGAAAAGGTGAGTGCTGTCACCAGCTGAGCTGCCCTGTTCAGTTGGTGAAGCCTGTAGATCTGCAGAGATGAGGAACAAGAGTAAAAGACCCATGCTAAGAAACCGAAGCAGTTTACAAGACAAACAACATCAATTGATATCTAATTGTGTATCGAAATAATCACAAAAAATTCCTTTAAAATGGCAAAACAATTTCTCAGTTTGTTGGAATGGACGTTGAGCTAAATAGTTGGCCTGCTTAATTTGATCTCTCCTCCTTTATATAAATATTTCGCAGTTCAAATGCTAGTTTGAAATGTTACCCTGCTCTTTCTTTTTCTGCACAAAGATCCCCTACTGGAGTAATTCAATAATTTGTAGGAAGATACTGGATTTTTGGGTTTGAAAAAAGTTCTAGAAGATGTCTAAGGTAGATGGTGATTCATAGAGCAATTCTTGCTCGTAAGTTCTAGTATGGGTGGTTGAATACTGTGCCAAACATAAAGCTTGTGATTGGTGGTAAAACATCGATTTCTCTTTTGAGATAAAATTTGATCCTCAACTATTTCTAGCGACATCTTCGTATGAGGTTTAGTTGGGGCATCTATAACCACCTTTGGTTTAGGTGGGAATAGCTAGAGATGAAATGGAAAAAAATATAGCTGACACAAATAAGAATGTTAATTATAACGTGTAAAAAGATCTGATGCTTGCTTCTATACATGTCTATCTAGTCGGTTTTTTGTCATCTAACACACTGCAACATGTAGTATGGATAAACTGAAATCACACCAGTGCATGCTTGACTATAACTGGAAAACACAATGGATTAAGCTTTGCTTCAGTATCAAATAACACCAAGATAAATATAAGCGTCAGATTACCTTAAAGATGATAGGAATGACTGGCCAAGAAGGTGATTTCCGGTGCCGTGCATACTGCTCGAATGCGAATTGTACAACAAGACCAACCAGATAAGGGGCAAGAGTAGCTGAAGCTGCTGGTCCAGTCCAGGGCCAGACCATTCCCATTGTCAAAAGAGGTATCATCAAGCTCAAAACCATTGTTGCTACTGAAGAAATACGGAAAAATCTGGATTTTGACCAGATGTAACTCTTAGGTGCTACTTGCTGCAAAGGCCTCCAGACTTTATCAATCAACAGGACAAAAATTGCGACTCCTCCATAAAACAGAGCCTCAGTAAAGAATAGTATAAGAAAATCTGCAAGCAATACAAAAAACATCAGATTATGCAGTCATGCCTGGGATAATATAATGTGGAATGGGAATCAGGGAGATCAAGTGTCTTAGGACTTAGCATTATAAGTATGTTAAAACGCTTTAACAAAAGAATGCTGCACGAAATGGTTCAGTTTAAACAAAAAATGGAATTGTTATCAGGTTTGCTTGAACAGAGCAATATAAATGTAATATAAAATAACCTACTTTCAAGTACTAATTAATCATACTCCTCTAGAGTTGTGCAAACACACAGACATGGATATGGAAGTGGTAACCAACATAATTGTTTTGTTTCCATCGACTATTGAAGTATCAAAGAAAGCAATACCTGTCAGCAAGGAATCCTCAAACACAGCTGAGAGTACTTTGCGCAAGTAAAGTGATGGAAGAACCAAGAAGGCCACAAGGATAGTTGGGCCAACAAACCAAACCAATCTAGACGCTTCCTTGCCAGGGTGTGGTACGCTCTCTACACTTTTCATTTGATAACTACCACCTTGAAATGAGATGAACCCTGATTTTCCAATACCCCTCTCAGTAAAATATGAGGAGCTACTAGACATAGGGGAATCTCCAGAATTGTTATCGGTCTCTTCCACTGGCAACACGTCTGTGGTAGGTGAAGCAATTGGCTCCTGTTTGTCCATAGCAGCGAAGGAAGTAATTCGTTTAATATGAAACCTTCCATCGTGGTTGCCATAGTTTCTTAAAGCATGCCCTATTAGCATGTAGAGAAAATAAGCATAAAACGGCAATTCAAAGTAACTCAGTTAAGAGTTTTATGGAAAATAGATGGAACAAGGGGGAAACCTTTTAGAGCATCCAAATGCTGCATTCTACCTTCATTTACTCTCTGAATTGGCAATGGCCATGCAGCCTGAGAGATAATCGGTGTTATCAGTATTTTATTAGGGCAAAAACAAACAATTCAGCTGTGTTCTTTTATGATTTTGTATTTTCATTTGCGCTCTTCCCAAGCTTCTAACGCAAACATTTTCTACATAAAATTTTCTTGGAATAATTTTTCTAGAACAACTTTTTAACTTTCTCCTAGAAACTAACTCATTCGTTTGAACTCTCAAATAGCTACCACAAAAATATGACAATTCATCAATTTCAACTATCTCAAACATGGCCTTTTAGTGGTCATAGGCTCATAGCATGCAGAATGGCAAGAGTATGTGGAGTGATCTTTCAAAAGCAAGAAATATGTGGGGGTAGGTACTGTTACTGCGACCATTCTAAGCGATAATATCCCTAAAATTACCTGCCATTAATGTATCTCCTCTGCGGCTGACTCGGATTGACAACCTCACTGGATGACACCACCGCACGCACAAAAGATTTTATCTCTTTTCGACTGGAACATGTACAAGCACTCACGGGAAATTCTAACGGCGGCCAATTAAAACCCTGCCTAATCCCCAACCGAAGAAAGCGAAACAACACCGTATGAAATTCTATAAACTAGCTAGAGCAGGAGGAGGAGGAGGGGATTGCCTTGGAATACAAGTAGGGGGAGGAGCTGACGCTGCAGCGAGGAGGCGACGGTGCTGCGGTCCGGGGGCGGAGCCGGAGGGCGGGGCTCGCGACGGCGGCCATGGGCGCGGCTACCTCTCCCGCGCGGCGTTATCTGTAGCAGCGGGCCAGTGAGGAAGGGGGGACGAGACGAGGAGGTGGAGCCCGAGAGGGAAGAGGGGGCGGCGGGCACCGCGACCGGCACGGCCGCACGGGGCGGTTGGTGCAGAAACGTCGCGGTTGCTCGCCTCCCCCAGCGCACGCATGCGCAGCGCACGGTGGCCACGGGCCTCGGGGAATCCTGCCCAGCTGCACGCTTTCACCGGGAGATGGAATAGGCCGGGCCGCTTGACGGAAACGGTGGCTGCGCCCGCTACATTTGGGCTGCAACTCCACGGTTAGATGGGCTCTGCTTGGTGTTTTGAGGGGCGGATTAATGGAACTTTTGGCATCGGAAATAAGAAAAAAAATGCTAAACCATCTGCTCACTTTATACTCCTTGTAAGGGATTTCAGATGGTAAGAAATTAAGAATATAGAAAAGAAAACTATAGTCCTTATTAATGTAGGGAGTAAAGTAAAGGGTTGTTGATGATAAAATGGGAAGAAAAATTCAAATAAAAGTTGATGGGACAAGCAATATTATAGTGTCTCTTATAATATATTTCGGTTAAATTTCAAAACACATGATCCCGGATAGAGTACATATTATATTGGGGTTACTGCATAGACTCCATCTAGAGAAATGCAGAATTTTCCAACCTTCTGCTTGGTCGCTAGGCAGTTTGTTTTGTGTCGAGAATCACCTTTAGGCGGTATAGATATACACATGTATGAACTTAAATCCTCCAATATTTTAGAAAAATGTGCATCTAGACATGCGCTTGTGTGCATCCCTTATATAATCCAAAAAAGGATTATTGGGACTTTGACCCTATTTTGTTGCCTAACTTAATTTTACTCTATTTTATCAACTTTGCTAAGTTGACTCTCCTTTTTAAAAACGAATCCACCGTCTAGCCCATCTAGCCCATTCTGTTAAGTACACCAAACAGGGTTAACTTTTGAAAATACCACTTCTACCCTAACTCATTTGACTCTACTTTCCAAAGATTTATTCTAGTTTACCCTAACACATTTGTGATAGATCAGTACAATGTGTGTGTGGTTTGATAGATTTGTGTTAAATTTGACTTAATTTATTTGGTTTTTGAAAAATTGGAATTCAATTTGACAAATTTTATCTCATTTTGACATAGACAAATGTTATTCCATTTTTATAGAACTTTTGACGAATTTGAAACATGAATAAACTTTTAAGAAATATTTTTTCATCAAACTTATGAATGAATTTTGACAAAATACTTTTTGTCATAAATTATAGTTTATTCAAATTTCAAATTCCTCAGAAGTTCTGTTAAATTTGTCAAAACTCTATCAAAACATAACAAAATTAATCAAACGAAAGTCAAATTTATCACAAACCAACTAAATCAAATTAAATTTGACACAATCTGTCAAGTAATTCACATAGTGCACTAATCTATGAGACTATGACGAATGTTAGGCCAAACTAGCAAAAGCCTTTAAAAAGTTAGAACAAATGAGAAGGGCACAAGAGACATTTTCTATAAGCTAAAATTATTTGTGGTATAAGCTTTCCTAGAGAATTTTTTACCAAAATATGCTATTTAAGTAGTCTGGGAAGTGTACTCGTAAAAAACGAGAGAATATATGTTAGCTGAGAAGAGGCGGCTGCCAAAGCGGCCTTAATGGAATAGGGTGACGAAAATTTGGTTTTGAAGAAGACTATAAAATAAATAAATTGGTATAACATGGTTAAATTGATAGCTAGGCTAAAGGTTCACTAAACCGATGACTTCTCCGCCACGGTTATCGCGCGAAGCAAAACTAAAAAAAACCATGATAATTGTGGTCGTCGGCCGGGGCTTCGGAGGGCTCCACGGCAAGGTAAACGTTAGGCAAACAAAGCTGCGCCGCCTGTGTCCATCGAAAAGATCAATTGGCACAACGGTGAACAGCGGTGGCGTCCTGGAACCTAGGCCCTTGCCGCCTTGCGATCTCCTTTCTTCCACCTCTGGCTATTGAGCTTGCTAGTAGCGTATTTCCTACTACTTCAATTTCCCACCACCATACCATGAGTCGTACTTAAATAACTGGAGCTATTTCCACTAGTAAATAGGGTTGATAGCATGCGGATGAACGTCATGCCAGTTTTTTGTACGGAGTACTGTGCTTAACTGAAGCTCACGCCTCTTTTAGATGAAGCCCATTATCACTGGTTTTCTCCCAAAACCTGGTGGTCCTATTTTGGCCGAGAAAAAGATGAAGCTTGATCTTGCGTTCTTGCCCGCTGATTTCAAACTCAAGTTTTGTTCATAAGACACGAGCACTCTCACTCTCACTCTCGGCATTTCGAGTCGCTATCAAGCAAATCAACGACGACTTTGACAATGGGAACACCAGTAGCAGTATATCACATCAAAAGTTGTATAATAACCATCACAATTCACAACCGAAGGGAGCACACCACCAAGTGCCGATCCACAGTAAATCAAACCCTGTATTATGTATCTGGAGTACCGTTTGCAGTGCTCCCAAATCCCTAAGGCCACCGCGCGGGCCACGACACACACGTACACTACCCTCACTGTACTCTACGTACTGCGCGCGGTCAAACTGACACGTACCATCAATTGTACTACATTGCTGTGCGTTGCATTCTTCACACGTCGACGACTGCCGGTGACGCGTCGACGGGGACGGTGTGCCTGGGCTGGCCGCCGCCCGACGCCGACGCCGACCTCCCGCCCTCGCGCACGCTGTTCTCGGCGAACCGCACGCTGGCCGCGTTGAACCCCTTCTCTTGCTCGTGCTCCGACCACTCCCGGCTGTAGTACTCCTCCGCCGTGGCCCCCTTCCGCGGGCCGACGAACATGCCGCCCCACTGCGGGAAGTAGATGAGCATGATGGGCAGCGTGCACGCGATGATCATGAGCCCCATGTACTTGATCCCCGTCTCCGTCTTGTACTTGGTGCCGTGGAAGAAGATGTACTGCGTCAGCACGGCGCCCACGTTGCCCCCGCCGCCGGTCATGCCGGAGATGAGGCCCAGGGACCTCCGCGACACGAACGGCACGATGCCGAAGGTGAGCCCGCACGCGGCCTGGACGAAGAAGGAGAAGAGCACCATCACGGCGACCGACGCGCCGAAGGAGAAGTCAACGATGCCGAGCACCACGCAGAGGACACCGCCGACGGTCTGCACGGTCCACAGCCCCCACAGCCTGCCGCGCATGCCGTACCGGCTGGAGAGCCAGTCGGAGAGGAGACCGCCGCCGGGGCGGGAGATGATGTTGGCCATCCCGAAACTGGCGGCGATGAACCCGGCGGTCTGGAGGTTGACGTCGAAGCGGTCGTAGAAGTACTGGTGCACGACGTTGTCGATGGTGAGCTCGACGCCGAAGCAGTAGCCGTAGGTGAGCGCCAGGATCCAGCCGCGGTAGTTGGAGAGGGCGTGGCGCAGCACGTTGCCGAAGCTGTCCTTGTGCATGTCCCCGCTCTTGTGGAGCTTCCCATAGTTGCCGCCGGGCATGTCCTGCCCGAAGGCCAGCACGGCGATGGCCGAGAACGTCTGCATCAGGCCTGGGATGAAGAAGGCGATGCGCCACGCTGTGAACGGCGTGCTACCGATCTTGTGGATGGCCTCGTACACGAGCGGCATGAGCAGCTGGACGGCGCCGCCACCGAGGTTGCCCCAGCCGCCGGCCACGCCGTTGGCCAGCCCCACCTTGGGCGCGGAGAACATGGAGCTCATCCAGAACTGCGCCGACACAAACGACGCCAGCGAGATGCCACTGAAGAAGCGCACGAGGAGGTACGCCGACGGGGACTGGATGATGGACGAGCAGTACACCGCCGGCGTGGTCAGGAGGATCAGCGACGCGGAGGCCAGCCTGGGCCCGACCAGGTCGCACGCCGTGCCCATGGCCAGACGCGCGAACACGGCGCCCGACACCGACGCGATCCCGGCGTTGCCGATGTCCGTGGCCGTGAGACCGAGCGTGTCACGGATGAGCGGCAGCAGCGGCGGCGCCGCGAACGTCGACACGAAGCAGCAGAAGAAGGAGAACCACGCCATGTGGAAGGAGGCCATGTGCGGCCGCGCGAAGGAGAAGAGCCAGAACTCCGTCGCCTTGAGGTCGGAGTCCACCGGCATCCTGAACCGCGGCTTGCCCCCCGCCGCCTCGACCCCCTCCACCTCCATCGCCGCCGGCTTCGCCTCCATCTCCATTATCACCGCACACGTGGTATAGCAGGCTAGCAGCTAGCGACTGTGTATGCAGGCTAGGCTAGCCTTCGCTCCGCGCGCAGCTCTTATAGCACAGCGGACTCCACGGCTCCGGCAGCCGCGGCGCGGAGCGATGTTTGGGACCGGCGAGAGGGCAACCGCGGGAGAGAAAAGAATTAAACAAGATTTCGGCCGCGACCGCGAGGCGGGTTTTGTGCCTGTGCAATCTCACGCGACGCGACCAGTGGAATGGAAGACCGGCCGGCGCTGCCGTCTCCGAGCTCGCGTCGCGGCTCGCGGGTTTTTGTCGGCGAGCTGGTGACTTTGCGGGGCCACCAGCCGCAGTGGTGGGCCCTGGCCGGAACGAGGGGGGAGATTCCGACCCTCTGACTTTGGAGCTCACGTCGGTTCCTGGGCCTGTGGAACTGCCTCCCTCTCTCCTCGGCACACACGAATACTGGGACGCAGTTTTGCATGGGTAGATAGATGTCCACCCGTTACTGTATGTCATCTAAATAGTTTAAAAATTATAAAAAATTTTGATAAGATAGATTAATATGAGTTATATCACTCTATAAACATATAAATTTAAATTCAACTTTTACATGTGGTAACAAAAATAATTGCGAATGTGCGTATATAGTTTCAGTTTACTTTTGTTTTTTTCTATAACTTGTAAAAATTAAATTTAAACTTGCATGTTTGTGGAGTGATATAACTCATATTAATCTATCTTATCAATTTTTTTCATATTTTTTATGACTATTTAGATGACATACAAGCATATGGGTGGACATCCACCCATGTGCTAAAAATAATTTCCCACGAATACTGTAGTATTATTATTGGCGATGAGAAATTCGTGGCGGATTTGAACTTTGGGTTCCCCTCGAATGCATAGAAGAATCAATTTACTCGCCTATATATTCACCTCTTTTTCGACGCTATTCGCCTATTCCTATTTATAGTCTATAGCAAAATACAAACCGTTTAGCAATTTAAGTAAACGTGAGCATGAAAAAAAATCTGAGTAAATAACATGGACGGCCGAACACGGCCTAAAACATGGAAACAGTACGATGGCCGGACTATACGAATAACTGACGGTGAAACAGTTGTACAGTACATGTTCATTTTAATTTTAGAACAGGTGTGATCAGCTCATTTTTAGCTCAATTACATTGAGACCAGCTGTTTCTGCGTTATTACACACCTGCTAGAGTGAAAGAACTGATCTTTTGATATCTGTATAACTGTATGCTACTATCTTTTTTTTTAAAAAAAAAAGAAAATGCCTATTGCATTCTGTCCTACTTGGTCTTGTTTTTTGAATGTCAACCAGTTATAGCCGCTGGTTTTGCTAGAAAACAGCTCTGTGCATGCATAGGACGTGTTAAAAATGGGATCAGTTGCACAAGTGGGAGGACATGTCACCATCGCAAACGATTTATATACCAGCATATTACTGCATTTAAAAACATCAAAGTGTGGCATCATGAATCTGCGTCAGCAGGATTACAGCCAAAGGACACAATCATATATGATTTGAAAGAGAGAACATCATAGCTAATATTCCTCCGGAATTTGTTCCACGGGAAAAATATTCCCCAGAAATGACTGGAGATTCTGCTTTAGTACGGATAGGAAACAACGTTTGTGGTTGGAAGAAACGGCGGCCAACAGCTAGTAGTAGCTAGAAACATTCAGGATTTAGTTTTGTATACACTGTGGCGAGGTACCCAGATGCAATCAGACAAATATGTGATGAAAATAACCAGAAATCGAACGCTGCATTTGTACAATTGCAAAATATTTTTCCTATATACCTTACACCATGGCTTCTCGTGTTCTTAGAAGGGCAAAGGCTAATATCATAAGAGTTGATGAAGAGTGAAGACAGACATGTATATTTATATTCAGACAAATTCCTTTTCATATGAGTAAATTTATTTCAATTTGGACAAAAAAAAATCCCTTCAGCTGTCTCCAAGTGTGCATTTTTATCGTCCTTCATATTTTCCATACCTCCTTAGTACCAAATTACTAGGAAGTATCCCAAATTAACAGAAAAAAAATTATAGTACATGCCAAGCAATTACTATTATCTCCGTTTTATATTATAAGACTTTTTAGCCTTGACTAAATTTATTTGTGTCTAGACATATGTATAAAACATATACATTAATATATGGATGAATCTAGACATACCTAAAAAGTTTTATAGCATAGAACGGAGGAAGTAGTAACAAAGCTACATGGTAACATGTCAGTAACTCCAAAATGGTCAAGGTCCATACAACAAGAAGCAGAATTTCTCGTAGATAGGAGGAAGAAGTTTAAAATGCACGAGCTTTTTCTTTCTTTCTTTTGAACGAGATCCCTCTACCTATTTTGCTTCCTCAATCACTGTTGATTAGGTGTGATCAACACCATTCAAAATTATCATAATCTCCTATAAAGTTTGCTGTGAATGTGGATAGCATTGGGTTGAGCAATTGAGTTTGCCCGGAATAACAAAATATGCGCCACGAACATGCTGGTCCCACAAGCAACATCTCATGACGTCCTTCTAACCTTTTTGTACTTGCAGCAACCAACGATAACAACCGTTATAATACTGCACATACGCTTGTGCAACCCCCCCGCAGACCGCGGCTGTTCCGCAGATCGTTGGAAGATTCTTCCTCTGACTTTGGTATCTCTCGCGTCATCTCCTCGGCTTTTTGCTGATACCAAAAGTCTCTGCATTGTTTAACATTGCTAGATGCGAGCTGCGTTTATATATTCAGAGCACAGCTGGATTCATGGTTTGTACGGGGAACCTGACCATTAGATCATTCGTGGAGCCATAGATGATGCTATGGATGTCAGCGGCGACCGATTCAATATATCCGGGCATGTATATACGTTTCACACTGATATGATTAACATGCACTAGTCTTTGTCTCTTTGAGCAAGAACTGCTAAGAAATCGCAGATAAGATGGAAGCTTTTTTTTCCGTTCCTTTCGTAACTATATATACAGTTGGACTGAATTATTGGTTCAGGCCCAATATTTTCTGGATTTTCTGCAGCTCTTATGAAGTAGTAGTAGTAAGTTTTGTCTGCTAAGCAAGATGACAACTTGCTCTCTCGAATTGTCAAACCCTCCGTAGTTTGGCATTCAATTGTCAGTTACTTTATTGACCTGATGGGGATTGGGGATGGCCGTGTCCTTCAACTCCAGCATAGCGGTGACCCCAGCAGGTGAATGTGGCGACTCGGTGCCCAGCCGCAGCTACAGCTCATCTCGCCAATCGCAACCTCTCTGTTGCATCATCATTAGGTCATGGTGATTAGTTTAGCCTCGATCTCATGCTGTTCCAGCTTGCTCTGACCTACGAAGATTCAAGATACCGTTTCTGCGCTATTGATCGGTCTGCCAGTAAGCCTGCCATCGTAATCCAATCCAAATCCGCTCCAATCCATTTCTTTACTAATTAGTCTACCAAACCAACCCACACCAATTATTTTTCATTGGGATCCAATCCAAACCAATCCAACTTTAATTTTAGCCCAACCCGCACCAACCCATTTGGTTAAAATGGATTCAATCCACTCTTGCAAAATGGATGCACCATTTGATATGTATAAACTTGGACCTAAAATTTTAAAACTCGCGTTACACTATAAAAGTTTATCAAATTTGACTGAAATTTAGTGGGATGATCTGTTATGTATAAAAACAACTTTGTGCAAATTTTGGTCGATTTCTACATGTGGGCCCCACGTATGTCTATTATCTTATCCATTAGCTATCTAATTAAATGATCCATTTATCCTCCACGGGTTAAATCCATTTAGAAACTAAAATAACCTAACCAAATCCAGTCCATACCAATCCATTTATCTCTATACCCCAATCCAATCCAGACCATTTGAAATTACAATACATTTGCACCCAACTAAATACAATCCAAAGTAAAACCAACTCATTTAACCTATTTCCATCCAACCCATTAGCAGGCCTATCTGAAAGCCACCAGTTGAGACGACTTCAATTTCATAGCATTGATTCATGGCCTTGGTTGGCTTTACTTGGGTATCCAATGGGCGCCTGTTCATGGCGACTTCGATATCTGAAATATACTAGTTAGTTTCAAAATGTATCTTAAATAGAGCCTCTTTACCTAGGCAAGTAGTATTTGTACGTACGCCTGTAATCGCATTATCAAACTTAATTTGTATGCGCAGTTGTGTTAGTCACGAATAGTTTTGAGCTCGATCAACAAAAGTTTGCCTTGCCTTGGTTAAATTGGTCAAGGGAAGCATGGTCAATTGGATTTGGTTTTAGTGGGGACATTACTTCTCGCAATTCGCAAATGTCTGCACTACGGTGCTACATGTTCATGTTAGGTGAGCCATTTGTCCGTAACACATAAAGTAGGCACGGGGTTTGGCCATTTGCCAAGACACTTGTTGAGTTGTTGTCAACTTGGCGTGAAGACACATTGATTGGTTAGGACTTACAGTTAAAGGACATTGAAATACTAGTACTAGAAAAGAAGAATGAGAGCGTCAGTATGATAATAATATCGATGTTAAAAACACATCATTTAAGGAAGAAAATCGTAATGCTTAGAACACACTAAACACGCGGATGCAATTTTAAGGGTGAAGAGATCCCTACGATCATGGCTAGCCAACCACAGGCAAACCGCAAAAAAAAAACTTGCGCTATTTTTGGCTCGATATAGCCGTCAAGCCCCGCGCGCACGTCCTCTTTACCACCACCGTTTGACTTGTTTCTTCTCAAACGCCAAAGGAACTTGTTTTCTTATAGCTACCGTCTACGTCTCTCTTCTTTAGATCACGTATTATTCCTTTTCGTTTCACGATCGACCAACACATGTCCCGACACCTGACCGCTCTGGTCCTGGCCGCCGCCGTCTTGGCGGCGTCCACAATCGCCGGCGTCGATGCCCGTGTTGTCCACCCGGGTCCGTACCACGTCGTCATCAGATCCGCCGGCGAGCCCGGGCGTCGCCTGATCGGCATCGGCAATGCCGCCGACATATGCAAAGAGGTATCAAAGACGCAACTAGGGATCACAGTTTTGTCCACGGGTATGGGTACCCATGGGTACCTGACCCAACGGGTGTATATGTGCGTAATTTTTTACCTGTGGATGACTCGTCTGTAACCCGACTATCTAATGGGTATATGTCAGATTTTAATTTTTACCCGTGGATAACCTACGCCTGACCCGAATATATGTATAGCATGATCAATAGACTTTTATACCCAATTGGACCATATAAAAAATCATACATATATCAATGTGATATCTTGGTTGGTTGGTACTCCCTCCGATTTTTTTGTTTGACGCCGTTGACTTTTTATCTACGTTTGACCCTTTATTTTATTCAAAAATATATAATTATTGACTATTTTATTATGATTTGATTTATTACTAAAGTAACTTTAAGTATGTCTTATAATTTTATATGTTTGGACGAAATTTTTGAATAAGATAAAGGGTCAAACATAATCAAAAGGTTAACGGCGTCAAAAAAAAGAATCAGAGAGAATAGTTCACTAGATTTTTGATATCATTGTTATTTTTATTTGTAATTTTAAATTTATTGTTTATTTTACTATTTTGTGTATGGATGTTGAATAAGGAATTAAGGATGTGTTTATTTTAAAATACCCAGTGGATACCCAGTTAGCAGTTGGGTATGGATATAGGTATGATATTTTGCCCGCTAAGTAATTTATGTACGAGTCAAGTATGTATGGATAAGTATCAGGTCAGGCATGTTTTTAGTCCGTCCGTACCAGACCCAACCCATTACTATCTCCAGACACAACGATGGCAGACATGGAATAGGCATATATTATTGGAAGGTGGGTGCAGTCTACGTGGTACCGTGTGCATTGGCCGGCCTGACCGACACTGGTGCTCGCTCGCGTGCGTGCGTGGGCGATGCAGGTGCACTACAAGACGCTGTGCGGCACGCTGACGACGCTGCCCGGGGTGATGACGCCGCAGCAGCTGCTGGACGCGGCGCTGCGGGTGGCGGCGACGAAGGCCGGGATGGCCGGGGAGCGGGTGAACGAGGTGATCAAGTCGTCCAAGGGGAAGGACGGCGGCGGCATGTCGTCGGCGCTGGGTACGTGCAAAACCAGCTACGCGTCGCTGGTCGAAGCGCTGCAGAAGGCGCGCAGGACGCTCAACGGCGGGGGCAGCCACGACAACCTGATGACGGATCTGTCCGCCGCCAGCACCTTCTCCACCGACTGCAGTGACGCCTTCGACGATTTCCCGGATCTCACGTTGCCCATACCCGGGGTGCAGCGCCACGTCACCCGCCTCGTCACCAACTGCCTCGACCTGGCTGCCACCATCAAGCAAGGTAACTGATAACAACGTGGACGTACCACATGCATGCATGTACACTGGACGCTCTGCTTTCCATGTGCGTACGTATATATACGTGTGTATTAGCGTACATGGTCTGCGTGTACATTGGTCATGGGCAGGGTAATGCAGTGCGTATGTTTCTTGAATATTTCTCGCAGCGGCATATATAGGCATACTGGAGAATGGAGATTAGCAAAGGAAAAAAAAAAGGTGTAGTTGAGGCCGGATATACTTGTGTGCATGGGAGATTGATCGCCCGGAAAGGTGTAATGTAAATGTAATGTACTCCTTATTAAAGACAAAGTTACATGCAAATGTATTTTCTTTTCATCAACGTACGTATTGACCGTGTGCTCTGAGAAGGCATCGCCTCAATCCACAAGCAAATCGCAACACGCAAGACGCACAAGTCCTCTCTTGCCACAAGTCATTTCAGGCCATCGCAAATTGGAACTTGCAAAACGCACAAGACCACCGGAACAAGTCCATGATCCCAGCCTCCGGCCCAACAACAACAGATTGCATATTTACCGAGCCAGGCCGCATGTACACCGCAATCCGGTTCCAGACAACATCTCTGCTGCTTAGGAGCGAAATCGTCCGTCATCCTCCCCGCCCCAGCGTCATGTAAAAACCACCGTTTCTAAAAAAAAACTAGAAAAAAATCAAATGATTTCTTAAAAAGAACGATTCATTTTCTCCGTAGGCCTATACAGTCAATCATCAATTATATTGATTTATTGTAATGCACGACTATATTACTAATATGGGAAAAAATCAATTTACATCTCTCAATGATGGGTCAAGTTTTATTTATCCCTCGACTACAAAAACGATATACCACATCCATCAACAATCAAAATAGTACAAACTGACTTCCTCGATGTTTTGGACGATGGTTCATCCTATAGGGCACACATGTGACGTGTTAACTTTGATCTTTGTTCCATGTGCTTTTTACATAGAGCTCATATAATATTAAAAAAACAAAAAACTTAATGGAACCATCGTGTCAGTGACATCAGCTCCAATGGGGCTAGGCTGCCTAGCAAATCTCAAGCATCACTTACCTTGATGAGATCAAGTGATCACGCATGTGGAGGAGCATAGTTCCTGACACATCGTCGTACTTAGAAATCGAGCTCGAATGCTAGGTCATCAAACATCCACCAAATCTAGAGCCATTAGGCGTCCATCGAACTTGTCGACTTCACCTCGCTGTCCCTCTCCACTTCTAACCTCGGTGTTGTCGACATAGTTCAAATTTTGTGCATTAGGGGCAAGTGGGGCTGATAGTCAGGGTGGCACAAATCGGTGATGACAATGATCGAGGAGCCCAAGAACAAGTGGATGTCTTCCATTGTGCCACGTCAATGGATCTAGTACCATCAAGAGCTCAGGCTCCCCATAGCCATGGAGGCAATAATAGAGGGGCCTAGGGGCAGCAATGACAACCTCCAACTACTCATCCCTCTATCATCGGCAACCAATTGATACCGCTATGCCTGTCAGCACTAGTGGCTACTCCTCATCATGTCAGCTAGTGCTATTTTGTTGCGTCGGATGAAGGACACCATCCAAAGCTTGAGCTCGTTTTCCATGTAGAAGAAAGAGGAGAGGGAAGGAAGAAGAGAGAGAGAGGAGTTACAACCGTCTCCTTTTCTCGCGTGAGGCTCGAGTGGTTGATGCCACTATTGCTGCCTCCTTTGCATGCATGAGTGGCTAAGCTTGAGTTCACGTGGGCCTCACTGTCCGCCTCCATTCCCACCGGCACAAGGGTGAGCTTAACCTCATGCAAGCTTGCTGATCGTTGTTTCGCTTCCTACGCTACCATCCTACGTTACCATTGCTATCACCGGAAGGAGAAAGAGGCACGGAGAAAGAAAGGAGCGGTATGACAGGAGGGTGGACATTGACATATGGGTCCAACATGAATTTTATACGAGTATTATTTATTTTTATATTTTTCTAGTTATATTGTTACCTATGCTTCACTTAGACATCACATAAAACAAAGGGTTAAGTCACCGTGCCACATAGAACGAAATCACCGAGGGGATTAATTTGCGTTGATTTTAATAGTTGGGAACACTCTATATCCATATTTGTGGTTAAGGGCACAAATAAAACTCTACTTGTATTTAAGAAACAAAGGGGATTTGCCCAACATATATGGGTTGCACATATTTCATTACACCACACTCCTGTTCGAAGCAACTTAAATATATTATTATATTGGTCATACAGATTTCACACCACACTCATGTTCGAACCAACCTATATGTGCAAGGCAGATGCGTGGCTCTGTGAGCAAAAGAAACACTAGTGCAACTAAAGGAAGGGGATTCTTTGAAGTAAATTTTCCGTTAACATGGTCAATGACACGTGATCTATGGTCAGTGGGATCCATATTTAAGTGGTCATGTCCCTACGACATTACGTTAGGTATCTCAATCGGCAGGTGAGTGCTCGCTTGGCAGGTCTCGGTTCGTTTGGCCAGGCAGCGGCAAAAGACGCACGCCGACGGCGGAAACACGGAGCGAAGTGCAAATGGAGAGGTTGATAAAACATTCGCAAAGATCGACGTAGCAGGGCGTCTATCAACTGCTAAGAACTCCCTCTCAACGGATTACATGAGTGCTCACTACTCAGAAACGATCCAAAACCAAATCTACTAGGCCATTCCTAGGGCAAGCTTTATTAGAGTTTCAATGGGATGTTACGTAGGCTAAATTGATGACATATCAAGAAATTCATGAAGAGAGAAGGTTTCAATCAGCCTCTTGAAGGTTGTAGAAACACATCTACAGCGGAAGTTTGTCAATATAGCGACATTGAATGTAGTGGATTCTTTTACAAGGCCAAGCTAATCTAGCGAGTATAGGATCAATGAATTTCAACTACGGAGACTTGTCATGGAATGACAGGGTGATTGTTTGGATTTTTCATGAAAAAAGTCAAATGACATATTTGTAAATGAAAAATAATTTGTGAATAATATATATATATATATATATATATATAGCAATCTAAAAGACAATCCTAGAAATAAAGTTTGGTAAAAAAACAAAATCAACTCTGAATTTAAAGTTGAAATTCAAACTTTGGTATATAAGCATAAGCATAAACGAAAAGATGGGATGGCCTAAATATCCCGCCGTATGGCTGACCGGCGATTACTAGCGATTCCTGCTTCATGCAGGCGAGTTGCAGCCTGCAATCCGAACTGAGGACGGGTTTTTGGAGTTAGCTCACCCTCGCGAGATCGCGACCCTTTGTCCCGCCCATTGTAGCACGTGTGTCGCCCAGGGCATAAGGGGCATGATGACTTGGCCTCATCCTCTCCTTCCTCCGGCTTAACACCGGCGGTCTGTTCAGGGTTCCAAACTCATAGTGGCAACTAAACACGAGGGTTGCGCTCGTTGCGAGACTTAACCCAACACCTTACGGCACGAGCTGACGACAGCCATGCACCACCTGTGTCCGCGTTCCCGAGGGCACCCCTCTCTTTCAAGAGGATTCGCGGCATGTCAAGCCCTGGTAAGGTTCTCCAATAGCGGGAGATAGGAGATTCATATGAGAAAACATAAGTAAACGGGCTTCCGCCTGAGCTTCCAAGGATAAAGGTAGATGAACAGCCATTTGATCCCCATCAAAGTCTGCATTGAAACCCTTACACACTAATGGGTGTAAACAAATAGTACGCCCCTCTACTAAAGTGGGTTGGAAAGCCTGTATGCCTAATCTATGCAGGGTAGGTGCTCTATTCAATAGTACAGGATGTCCCCTCATAACTTCTTGAAGTATTTCCCATACAATGGGTTCTTTTTCCTAAATTTTCCATCTCAAAACATAAAAACTATTAGAACTTAATGAGGCAAAATTTGTTCAACCTAAAATGTAAAGGAGAATGATGTGGCAACGACAGGACGTGAACCAAAACGGCATCTACAAGATTATCAACTAAGTGCAGGTGCATAACAGAAAGCATGCCTTAAAAATAGTTCTACAGATTCAGCAGTTTTAATCTGGACTTAAAGCACTGCCCAGGTATTTCGTTTATCTCAAATCAGCTCAAGATTTTGTGTAGTACAAAAGGGGAAAAAGTTTGGCACCCACAAAAATAAATCAATAATGGTACAAGTGAACTAAAAAAAGAAAGCGCTTTTTTTCAAAGCTATACTTGACGGGTAACTTACAGTAACCATGGTAAAGTAACACTGACAAGCTGAACAAGAATGCAGAAAAAACCTTGCATGGTAGTGCTCCTCGAAGACAACATCCATGGTAACATCCCAATGCCACTATATGCTGCTTATCGAGCATCAGATATGTATCTTGAGTTGCAGATCAACATCAATATCTTTGAGCAGCCAGATCAGAGAGAACTCATATAAGTCTCAGTTCATATTCACCGGCCATTGTGATGTACCTAACCCAAGGAAGTGCCTGGTACCCACTCTTCTCAATGATTTTCAGATAGCGAACCTGCAAAAGAAAAAGGATGGAATACTTTTTAAGTGAAGATGCCAAAAAAACATAGAATAATCAAACACGATTCGTAACAGTGATTTGATTACCTGAATACCCGATACGGTGAAATATGGTATCTCAAATTTCACTCGTATCGGTGCCTTCTTTTCAGGAGCTGCTTCTTCTGCAGTTATACTTGGAAGACTAAATTCGGCTCTGCACATGTATTCCTAAGAGAAAATTCACACATATATTATCAACACACTTCGAAGCAGCATGAAGTATAAACCAAATGTTTCATGGTGACTCAGTTTGTCACTTACTTTGCCACCAGGAAATGATTTTACTTTCCAGACCATTGCATCTCTCTCAGGTGCATATGCAGCAGAGCCCATTGAAGTTCTTATATTAGGATTTGTTGCATCTGAGGGAACAGGCACTTCAATTTCAACATTTGTTGCTGTGCTGCAAGTGCAAAAAGAAACATGTCACCTTCTAAGAGGCATTAGTGTAATAGAAAATCTTGCTCTTGTAAAATGCCCACCTCCTTTCCTTAAACTGACTTCTTGCTTTCACCATGAGTTCTATTCGGCTCCTTGAATGTTTCTCAATTTGTGCTTCCACCCAGACAAGTGGTTTCACCTTAAGGAACGCAAAATGAAGACAAATATGAGAATAGCAGAGCAAAACAATGCTTTCACATATCTAAAGCATCACATAGCTGTAAATCATGAGCAGGAGAGAAAACCTGAGTGCTAAGTCTGTATGTCATTAGATCAAAAGAGCCATCAGGAGGTATGAAGGATATAGTTCTATCATTCTCAAATCTAGCCAACCGCACACACCTAGTAGTAACAAAAGAGAAATGTTATATATGACTATGCTGAAGTTGTCAAACGACTTGAAGTAAAGCCAAACTGTTTGCTTACTGGTGAAATTTGATATCATCAAGATCTATTGCCTTTCCTTTAGTTGCTCGGCCTTGAGCCTCCAAAAGAACCCTATCATTCAACCCGAGCTTGCACTCAGGCATTCCACTGATTCACAGTATATCAGTATTAGTGGGGGTTAGAGATGTGCAGAGAAACAAAGATGGTGAGGGCTACAGCATAGCACAATCAGTTTGAACTTTGAACACAGATAGAAAACATAATTCAATGGGGACCACGGCTGGTCAGCAGCATGACGTGATCAGTTTGAAATGTCTGCTAAAACATAGTCATATAAGAACATCAGAGTACTCCAATATTCTGATAATCTGCAGACCACTATCATTTCTCATATCCTAGTTATCTTAATTTGTAGGCTCTGAAGCTATAGTTGACATTTAGAGTTATAGCTATCATTTTGCGATGGAACCACAACTAAGATTAAACATTGAAATTGGCAATGCAGATCAGAATCTGATGCAGCAGCATCAGGTCATATCAGTAAACGCTCTTTCTGAATATGGGATACAAAACATGAATATAGACATTTCGAAAGTTAGAATTGTAGGTGCAGCACGACTTCCAGCAGACAGATAGTAAAAGCCTCCTGCAGTTTTTCTTGCTTACAAGTAGTGTTTACAGAGTGAATTTCTACCATGATCGAATTTGGTGATTTAGTGTATTGCAATAGCAATTCTTTACAAAAGTACAGCTACAGCATTGATCAAATGGTAACATTGGCAAATCAAACATTATATAAAAAATAGTTGAGATTTAAACCAATAACATTATTAAGTCTTAAGATATAATTGCATGGAAATTGAACTAGCTCAAAATAACATTCAGCATGCTTTGATTTCTTTGTCCAAGATTCATGACAGATCTAATTGCACAACAAAAGAATCTACATGTTGCTACCAGTCAAAGACACAGATTTCTATAATATGACTTCCTGAAAACTTTCAAAGGCAAAAGGCCAATGAAGCACTATGCCTACAGGGTAAAACCATGAAATTCCAGGTTTGATATTGTAGTATAGCACCAAGTTTCACACACATAAAAACACATAGAACAATTGAAATACACGTACAAAGTAAATGCAAGATCACAGTGAGAAAGTGCACATAATCTAGCAAGTAACATTAAAGTGTTCACTTCGCAAATAAAAAAGTAAACAGTTCGCTTATGCCATTGATAAAACAGTTCTGACAAATGGCCTTGTAAATGGGCACGAAACCAGGCTGAATACTTCATTTATTGGTGATTTATCATGGTAAGATACTAAGATGTCCTGAATGTTTCTTTTTTTATCAATGTGATCCCTATTGAATTATCATACTGCTAGCCACAATAGCATTTTAGGCGCACCTTAAATATGTCCGCATCTTCAATGCCCCAACAACATCTGATCTTACAATTTGCCCATTGCTGTTAACAAGAATGTTAACACTTTCCACAACATCCAAGAACACCTGGAAACTTATTGGTTAGATAATTTGGTACGTACTATGACTGAACTACCCAAAAATAATAGTGAGCTTGCATCTTACTTCATTCTTCTTGTACCGGATACCCTCACTCCGCCATGACACGGCATTTGTCACTGCCATGGGTGGCCTCTGTGATACCTCCATCCTGTATGCATCTGTCTTGATGAATTCGCTCAAGATTTTCGCCTCGGTGTATTGTGGGTACCCAAAATCCATCATTTCATCAAGCAGTTCATACTGCATGCACAAATTAGACACAGTCTTGAGTCAAAACGCAGGAAATTATGGAGCAAGCCAGAGTGAGGCTAGCACATTACTTACCACAACGACAAAGTTATCCCTCAACGACTCTTCCTCTAACTCTTCGAAATAGTGTTTGAACACCTGCACTCATGCATAAACAACCGCGTGAACACACCGGACGCTGAAGATTTCATCTGCGTCTCAGGAACTATGGGTGTGTACGTACATCAACCACGCGGTGCAGGAAGAGGAGGATGCTGGCGGCGTTGCAATTCTGGCGGGAGGCAGTTAGTAGGAAGACGTTGTTGTGCTGGATGAACATGTAGGTGACCCCGGCATCGTCGTAGACCACCGGCGAGTGCGCCTCCGAGTCGCCCTGTTTGTTCACATCAGCCTAGCGCCAAACGCCACCGGAAAGCTACATAGATCCTACGATCGAGGAGAAGGAGAGAGAGGTGGGGTGCGCGCGACGCATCCGCGAGCGGCTTACCTCCTTGTCGAGGAGCTTGGTGAAGAAGCGCTCGGCCTGGAGGGCGGATACGTCGCCGCGGTAGTCGCGCCAGACGAGGACGCGGCCCTTGATGTCCAGCAGGAACAGCGCCGACACCGCGCCCGCCATCGGCGCGCCGGGTGGGTGGGATCTCGCCCCGCCGGATCTGGATCTACCCGCCAACCACCCTACCGGCGGCGGCCGGCGGCCATTCGGCGGTGATGCGGGCGCGCGGGGGTTCTCGTCGGCTTCTCGCCTGCCGAGCCGCGCCGCGCCGCGCGCCGCGGTGCCGTCCTCGCCTAGCGCGGCGGTGCGGTGCGGGGTGTTTGGGTGGATCGGGGACGGGACGCGGGGAGCGGGGAGATCGGGAGTTCCGGAGACGGTGAGGAGGGGCACGGCAGGATCCGGGAGGTTTTCTCCTGTCCCACTGTACGGTGGGTCCCAGGTCCGTGTATCTGCGGTCTCGGCCTCGCTTGTCAGAACATCGAGATGCAGCGATCAAACATTTCTTCTTTGGAGTAAAAAAATGTTACTGGTTTCTGTAGTCTCTTCTGATTTTGCTAGGTTTATTTTTCTTTCTACCAATTATGAAACAATATAGTACACAACTGTTTTTATCCACTCTTTTGTTAGTTTGATTTGCAATCCAGCCAAGGTTGTGTATAAAGACATGAATTTGAGGAGAGATAAAGACTTAAACGAATTTTTTTTCATGAGGTTCTGCTTTTTGTTAAAAATTTTTCAAAACTTATATGAGAAGAGTCATTTCATAGGAATTTCATATGATTTTCATAGGATTCATTCCTTTGATTCAAAAGGTTTTATACGAAAAAAATTTTTAGAAATAAAATTCTCTAAAATTATTATGAATTTTCTTTAAATCAAAAGAAGTTTTAGCAGTTCAGTATGCGTGCCTGTAAAAAACAAAGAAATCTGAGTTCGTTGAGAGGAAACGAATGGGGTCTAAGTACACCAACGTCAAAAACAAATATTTCTCAATTCTGCCGCGTTGTCACAATTTACTCGACCTTTATATCTACCAAATTTTGTGACAACCTCAAATGAAACCAACCCTACTTCACTAAAAATTATTTGGTTTACACCGATAAGGAAAAATAAACAAAGCAACTAGAAAATATTTTGTGACTAAAAGTTCATATATATTTAGCAATTTAAAAGGTAAGATTAAAACTAAACCACAATGAAAAGAAACATCAAAATCAACTCAATTAAGTTTCAATTTTCAACTTTAGCAACAACTGATACCCCAAAGCAGATGGTGGGAGGTATTAATTTAAATTCCTTTTTCTTTACGATGAACCCAAATTCTAGCTTGACATAAGTGTCGCTAAATAGACTGGAGCATGTCACGAGGCCAAGCTGATTGTTGGAATAACTAAACCTTAGCATCATATGACATCCGTCCTAAAATAAATCATTTTTTTAGTTTTTAGATAGAATGTTTGATATTTTATTTTATTTGAAACACTTTTATGATTATTATTTTTTTTATACATGGTAAAACATGAATAATACTTTACGTCTGAGTAATTTTTTAAATTTTTTAATAAATTTTTAAAATAAAACAGGTGGTCAAACGTTCGACACAAAATAAAAATTCTTTTTTTGGACGGAGCAGTAAGATGCACGAGCAGTACGGTGGTAGGGTTGGGGCATAAAAATTACACACATGAACATCCCCAACAGCGCATCTAAATTTGGTCATCCGTATCTTCATTTGAATATGATCATCTAAACTAATTTTATCATTCATATCTTTATGTACTCCAATAGATCATCCATATATGACACCCTCTATATCTGTTTGGAGGATGAAGATAGATCATCTAAATATGAAGGTTCTCTCCTGATATGGATGACATCTAAAAATAGATAATAGTATAGCCGTTCTGTTGGAACTCAATTTGTAGTCTTCATGCTCTATTTTTATGATAGAGGATAAGATAGATGAGCTGTTGGGGATGCTCCTATGCCTATCGATGAGTCCAGTAAAGTTATGAATATGTTATAGTGTCTTCATCTCTTTTAGCATTTGTTAAAAGCATATTTGTGCTAGGTATATGCGCGCGGGCGTAAATGCAGAAAAGAAATCATTGGAAGCATCAAACATCTATAGATCTATATATGAACTAAATATTTTTTTTAATATAAGCTGACTCTAAATTATTCACGAGTCGACCGGTCTCCGTCTCTACACCCCTCGCTAGAATTAGCCTATCCGACTCTCTAAATTATTTATAATACCTAGGCCAAGAAGATAATACAAGTTGGAAAATAGCACAAGATGTCACTAACATTCTCGTGATTTTTGTTTTACAATTTGGATATGTTTGTACGTAGGACTATATGCCTCTGAAATTAATTGAGGGGCCTTCTCTGAAATTAATTTAGGGGCCTGTTATACAATGGTTTGGGCAGTGTATTCATGTACAGAATCATTCGGAACGCAAGATTCAAGGACTGAAGACCTGATGCTTACTAAATTTTCAAACTTAATTTTTAATTTAGTGTTAATTTTAGGGTATTTTAGATCGCTAAGAACAATATATAAAATTTTTACCTATAAATTATTTCTTAATTATTAATAATCCGTTACCTTATGCTTATAATGAGCCGTGGCTGGAAATTGGCAAGAATTTGTAGGATGGAGATCGTAGAAGGGCAAAAACTAGAATATTTAAAGACACAGGCAGTTCACGCACGCACAAATAGCAGCATGCTTCATTATTGTGAGGAGTAGCATGCTAATACACGGTAGAAACATAACCATAATACACACAACATCAGAGAACAGGTTATTTGTCCACACCATTCTACTATTCTAGTTACCAGACAAGCATGGAACAGCTTCTCCATGAGCTCTACTTCTGCCTCTTGTAGATCTTGTGCAGGAAGGATTTCAACACATTCTGAACTGCTTTGTTCGGATGTGCTTCGATGTCGGCAATCAACTTATTGTAACTCTCCCTCTCATATTCGTGAAATACAGCCTGCAGTATAACAGATAACATCAGTGCCTCTTCATGCTTGCAATAGCTAGATGGGGAATTTTGCACATTGTTTCAAGCATTTTCAACAAATGAGTGCTCTCGTATTCTTAGAAAAACAAATGAGTTCCATAATGTCCTACGTTGTTATTCATCTAGTCAAGGATGATTATTGTTCTTTTCATAACTGTGCGTGATATCTACAGTTGTTTACTTAATTGATGATAATACATAAATGTTAAATACAGAGAACGGCTAAGACAAACCTCCAGGTTTAGTTCTTTATACAGATCCTTCACTTTTGCAACACATTCAGGATCTGACTTCCCATAATTTTCCTGTAAATAGAACATGGAGGATTCAGACAGTGCCCCATGGGTTTGTAAGAATATAAAGTTAATAATACTTACAAATAGAACGTGCTTTTGGTTCTCGTCAGCACGCTCAAGAGCTTGCACAACCAGCCAGGAGCACTTATAGTCTTCAATGTCCGTTCCAATCTATTAAGAGTTCTACTGGTCAGATCATAAGTTACAGATAAATAAGCTGGACAGTACCACACTGCTGGGCAATAGCCATACTCATCGGAATTAGTACAACAGGCACACTAACCTTGCCAATAAACTCAGGATCCCCATAACAATCTAGATAGTCATCCTGGAAAAAATATCATATTAATGGACAGTTCAGTAATACATAAATTCACGACCAAAAAGTGAAAATTACCTGAACTTGGAAGTACGTCCCCATTTCAACAAGAATATTCTTAACATCACCGAAGTTATCCAAATTCTCACCAGATAACAGCAAAGCACATGCAACCTTGGATAAAGAAAAATGGTATCACTACTAATGACAACTATTCACAGATTACTGAACTGACAGGTTAAAGATGAAAATGTCACTAGGAGAATTTGTAAATATTACCGGAAGATAGAATGAGTAGTAAGCTGTCTTGTACTGAACAATGCGGCGGTGACTGCACAATATGTCAGTTTATTAAAAAAAATACACACCATTAGACGAATATCATAAATCAATTCTGAACTACAAAATAAAATATAGTGCAAATACAGCTCATTCAGGAAATTACACATGCAACACAGAAGGGGAACTATCTGTTGTTTTTTCCCATTCCTTTGTTTTGTCTGAATCTTATTTTTAGAAACAAAATCTGTGGTCAAAATGGACAGGAAATCATGCAACATGTATAAGTAAATGCAAAATGAACTTACATTGTCAAGTTATACTTCATGAGATCCTTTTCTCCCTCATGAGTAGTAATAAGATCCAGCAACTGCCCCGAAGCAGTTTTAAACTCAACCTAACAACAGAAGAACACATAACTGGGCATCAGGGAGAAGCATACAGCAATTTTTTCTCAAACATATGTTCATATCAGAAAATACAACTTACCTCATTGAACAAATCAATGAGATCAACATAATACGGCTTTCCTTTGAAGTGACGTTGAAGAATTCGTGAAATATGGTTCCGAAGGATAATACCATCGTTTACAGCAATGAGCCCAACCTATTGCAATAAAAAAAAGGCACACAAATTTGGTTTTATAGGTAACAGAAAGCAATTCAACATTGTGCTAATCTGATCACACTCCTTACAAGGATTGAAAAAAGAGAACATGAATCATTTACTTAATGCATGCACATTTTTTTTTCAATATCTGTGCAATCCTGGATTATAAACTTCATATGGTCATCAAAATAACAATATAAAAAACAAATTGATGGGTAGAGAGGATATTTGCTCTTCTACTGACCTGGGGCACCCTAAACCAGCAAGGCTGACCACGTCGTGTTTGAGAATTGTCCATAATATCATCAAGCACTAGAAAATAAGCTTGAAGCTGTGTAGTTATGCAGAACCATCAATGGTGCCAAACTTAGCATTTCACTTTGCTAACAAACATCCAACAAGAAAGCATTTGGAGAAAACATTACCCATTCAATGCACCAACCAAGGGTGCAGGCAAGAAATGTCTCCTCCTTACTCAGAACATCGGTGCCCTTCAACATCTTGTAGCTATCAATGACAGATATCCCACGGTTGCACTTTCCTCCGAGCACATTGTAATCTAGCATCTGCTCCGAATGAAAGGAAGCATGTAAAATTCTTTAGTCTTGCTTTATTTTAATAACACAAATTGAACAAAGACATCCTCAAATATGCTGTCTGTCCAGTTTCTATGGATATGATTCTGAAACCAATGCACATGAAACAACAATGGTGAATGGAAATGGTAATAAGTAGAGGATAAAAAATAAACAGCAGAAACATCTACCTATCATTTACACTCAACTAGCACTGGTGTGTAAGGTAAAGGTTGGCTTATTTTATTTGAAGGTATTTTAACCCATACGAATAGGAAAATTGGAGGAATAAGAATGCATGCATGCACACACCAATCCATGGAATTTTTCAATGAAATTGGAGTGAATGAAAAAATTTCTTTGTTTTCTCTCTACAACTTATGGAAAGGAAAATTTTCTTTGGTTTTCTTATACTTCATTCCTACAAACCAAATGACCCTCATAAAAATTACTCCATATGAATCCAAATTCTTTGTTTTTCCTCCAAAATGAATGAGCCCTAAGCATACATCTAAACAACATGGGGTGCTCCCCTTTTTGTTTGTAATGCTTTGGTTTTGAAGGAACACCTTTAATATTTATACTGTCTAACCAACAGAAACTGACTTATTGTCATGTATTATTTTTTAGATAATGGAAGTTTTATTAAACTAGTCAAAACTTTATTGGCATGCAAAGTAGCAAAAAATACTGGCTTTTTTTAACTTTTCATGGTCAAGGAGATGCAACTTTGCGGATGAGTGTATGTTTTATGTGTAAGAAACCCACAACATTTAGACCTTACCAACCTTAATATTTCAAAAGATATCCTTCATCAAAGACCAAGATGTTTGACAAGAATTTGTACCCCTCCCCCAGGCCCCAACAAACAAACACACGGACAAACAAAAAACAACATGATGACAAAAAGGTTGGATTTACCATTTTTTTTAAAGGATGTATTGTACAACAGAAATGATATTAGCATGCTTAAAGTTCTTAAAGTGACTTTATATGGTCTGCTTCACCGGCGACTGCAGGTAAAAAATCAAACAATCCTGTTCAGCGTTTCCTGAACACATAGAGACCCTTCCATGTTCTCCTACTCTTTGTGACAAAGAGAAAGATTAATCCCCTCTGTTGTTCAGACTCTCTAAGCGATTCAATGCAACACACCGATCTGTACGATCTGCAAGCGAGATGTAAACTAATTTCGTTACCCCTAGTCCTTGCTGCCTGCTAACATTCTCCATCAGGAACATATAACCAACAACCGAGCGGATTCACCAAGCCACACATCTGGTCCTTCACTCGTAAGCCCCGAAAACCCGGCAAAATTCCAAAGCCTCCGACGCGTCAGCCGTCAGGCGGGCACGTAGGCATCCACGCCACCCCTCCCCCCCAAACACACTAAACCAGATCAAAACCCCAACCATCCCGTATCCCAAGCATCAAAAGGGTCGAGACGAAAGCATTACGCGGTCGATCCACTGCAGCGACTCGTCGGTGAACTCGAAGGCCGGGTCCTCGAGCATCTCCTCCTTGAGCCTGCTGTATATCTCCGCGAACGCCGCCTTGGAGTCGCCGCTCGAGCCGTTCGCCACGACCGCCGCCGCTGCCATTGCGCTATCCCTCGGCGCGCTCGCACGGGCGAGAGGATCGGGGAAGAGGTGGGCAAGGGAAAAAAAATCAGTGGCGAGTATTAGAGAGGAGATGGGGGATGAGGAGGACGGCCGGCTGCTCGACCCGCACAGAAAATTTTTGTGGGGGGAAGCCGCTTCGGCGCACGCGTCTATTTAAGGGCGGGGGATGGGCGCCGTGAGAGGCACACGTTTGTTTGCTTTGCTGATTTGCGGAGTGTGGCCTTTTGCCACTTTCCACGTAAAAACACCGTGAATTGGCAGAATTTGGGGGATTCGGAAGAAACGTGTAGAATAATAATTGAGAGAAGATACGAATAAGTAAATGGTGGGAAGATTGTAAAGCACCAACGAAGTCTATAAAGTTTGAGATTTTCCTATAGGGCGTTTTTGCTGTGAACTCACAAAGTATGATTTAGCCCAATTATTCGCATATGATATTATTGCAATATGAAATACTATTGTGGTATATGCACTTAAATCAATACGGGTATAATACATGTCCTAGCGGCTAGCGTATCTTTTGGTCGACATGTTCTTAAAGCTTACACCGGCCAAGCCTAATGAGTGATGGCATGGTCGAGGCATCCCTGCTCCTGGCGCTCGACACATAATTGAGATAAATTGAGATAACTATGATCTTTCGATGAGTTTAAGATAACTATGATTCATGGAAAATATGTTGGCGATCCGAAAAATCAGACTACCCTTGTACACATCAGGTGGTATTAGAGTGACGGTTGATTAATAAGTTTTTTTTATCTACCTATAACCAGAAAATAGTCATAAAAAAGAGATCGTATCTATTACCTAGCCATCTTGAAACGTTGTGTTATTGTTCTTTTCAGTTTTTGGTTTGTTAAGTTTTTGATTGGTTGCAATAACAAATACCCCCTCATGGCTGGACTGACTATGCATCTGTCGTGATTCACGATCGCCTCTAGAGTTGGTGTAACGATTGCTAAGACGTAGCCGGATCCCCAAAGACCCTCCATCAGTTGACTTAGAAAGATCAGGACATCCTCATACACATTATTATGCTTATGATTACAAGCCAAAATTTAAACTTTTAACATAGTTGATTTTAAATATTTTTATCATAGTTTATTTTTTAGTCTTTGTTTTTGTTTTTAGATCGCTAAAAACATTCATATAAAAAGTATATTTACGAATCATTTGTAAACATGTAGTTTTTTTTTCTCTCAGAAAGCAAAATGATCACCACCGTCGAACAACTGGGGTGTCAGGAAAATAAGTTGTCGCATATGACTCGTATGGGTCTGACAACGGCTTGTTTTTGGGTATATTTGAAATGGGAAGTATGGGCTCGGTATGATAAATGTGCGTGGAAAATGTTGAATAGGAAAGAAATAATATGATCTATTGTATATTATTGATCATCGTGGGTGTATTTATAGCGTACATAAAAGATAAAATCTTAGAGTATAAATTAAATATTATATTATATCTTTTCAAGATTTTGTCTTTTATCTCCAGAGTTTCTATTAGACTCTGTTATTTTTAACCGTATATATCTATGTGTCTAGCAATGTGTTCTTGGGAGAAGATAGACTTAAGACAACAGCCAACAGAGATAGGCTTAAGACAACAGCCAACAGACGTGTTGGGTCCGATACCACTTTAACTAGGTCATGAATTCGAATAAACTAATGACTTTGGGACCACGTTGATCAACAAATGTGACAAGTCATATATGTGGAAAATATTGGAGAGGAGAGAAATCAAATGATCTATTGTGATCTGTTATATTCTGATGTGTATTATATTAACCCTCGTGGGTATATTTATAGGATACGTAGGAGATAGAAACTTGGAGTACAAGATAAATATTCTATCGTATCTCTCTAGGATGTTATCTTTATCTCTAGAGTTTCTATTGAACTCTATTATCTCTAACCGTATGTATCCATATCTCTAACATTCCCCCTCAGTCGTAACAGGAGCATAACGAACGATTGCGACTGGATTTGAAATCTTGTGTTTTACCATCTTTTCTTCTTTGTCTATCCATCATCAATTGCATCTTTGATGTATAGTGTCATCCACCTTAGTGACTGCGTCCCCTTCTGTGTTGTCCCTTATCTTTCTCCTCTATTTTCTCCCGCAATCACAGCGGGAGTGTCATGGACGATAGCGATAATACGGACGCTTTTGACTGGAGTTGTCCAGGATGATTTGTTGTAATGTATGTCGAGTTAGTCGATCATGGGGTAGCCGTGGTCATTGTAGACATGGTAGTTGATGTAGCCGCATATAGCCAAAGGCGAAAAAAAATTGGAGACGGAGCTGCGATCATAGATGAGGCACTTTACAGATGTCAGATGATACCATTGAAAACGTCTTTGCATATGTCAGAGGATGCTTTTAGGTCATCTTGCAGATGTCAGAGAACGCCGTTGACGTCGGGTCACCAATTTTTGGTTGTACTCCGTACGTCGTGTAGGAGGTCATCACCATAGTGATGCCAGGTTGATGCAGTTTTTACCTGTCGTAGATGACGCAGTCGATGCCGTCGTTGATGAAGCGTCTTGCAGAGATTCTTGTCAGAGGACGCGAGATGAATGTCCATCATTATGGATGAAGCGGCGGTGTTATTCCCATGCTGATGTAGACCATCGGTAGTGTATTGATGAATGTTGTTGACGGACGTGTTGGTTTGGTGAAGACGTCTATTGCTTGTTGGTTGATCGATGTAGCCGCACCTCTCCTTCTGCCGCTATAATTTGGGGATTTTGTAGAGAGAAGAATTCTAATCTAATCTAATGTATAGATGGGGGTGGCTAAAAAGAAATTGATATAATATTAATTATTGGAAGAATAATCTAATCTAGGGATAATATATGGGGATTACATAGCTAATTGAAAGAAATTGAATGCATGCACGGTAACGTCGGTGAAAAGAAAGCGTTGAATGCATGCTTCGCTAGTGGCTGGAGCCGTCGATGGGAGTGTGCTGTATGGCGCGTGCGTCCTGCTCTGGCGCATGGATGCCGATGACGACGGATGGCTGGCGTCCTCGTCGACTTCCCGCTGGATGGGCTCGCCGGCGGCGAGTTGCCACCGGCGTGCGACGTAGACTCAAAATCGACGGCTAATGTTAGGATCTAGGCTCTGATACCATGTGAAAAATATTGGATATGAGAGAAAATATATGATCTATTGTGATATGTTGTATTCTTATATGTATTATATTGACCCTTGTGGATATATTTATAGGGTACATAGGAGATAGAAATTTGGAGTACAAGATAAATATTCTATCGTATCTCTCTAGAATTTTATCTTTATCTTTAAAGTTTCTATTGGACTCTATTATCTCTAACCGTATGTATCCATATCTCTAACAATATAGCTATCATACAAAGAAGGGGAGCAAATCAAACTAAAGTGAATTAGAGGAAAAATTTGGGACCAATCGTTCTATATGAGGATATTAATTTCATGGTGACATTTGGGTGGAGGTTTGCAATATTACTATAAATGAATACAGAGAATTCTATTAAGTCGTGTTATTTTTTTCTCTTTGCATAATACGCACGGCTACTAATCTGTAGTAGTCTGCGAATTCATTGTCAGTTAACTTTGCATATCTGATTTAGTTACAAACATTTATTATTATTCTATTTGTACTTACGAAGCAACACACGTCACAAGGATAACCAACCATCTCCACGTCAGCCCATTCCCCCACCATCACCCCTAATAAAGTTAGTGCAATTAAAAAATAACCGATAGATATGAGTGTTGAGTCAAAAAATAACTTTCATCACTCATTCAACTCCCTACGTGTGTTAGTTAAAAATTAACTCAAATGCCTAGCATGTATTGTGTTGTTCGATAAGTTAAACTTTAACTGCATAATATAAAAGCATGACGTGCGTTCATTGGCTTATATTCATGCTTCAGTAAGTTAAAATTTGACTGAAAAGAGTCAAAATTTAACTCACTTTATTCAGGGCACCCTGCAAGTAATTCAAAAGTTAAAATTTAACTGTATCTTGTATAAGAGGGGTGGTTGCTCTATTGGTAGGTGGTGTGGGGTCTAAATTGGTTGTGATATATCATGTGTTGTTTATTACGTAGCGCTAAGAGTTGTATTGTAGTTGTATATATGTTTTATTTATAAATTATTTTTTATTTATAAATATATCATTTTGTTTTTTCTTCCGTTTACCATTTTAATAACTATATACCTTTAATACATTTTTATCATACCATTACTATGAAGTATCGGATCTTTATTTTTTTCTAATACAGACCCCGCAAAAGACCTCGCTCACAAGCAGAGGCAGCACCGGCGCCTCATCCTCCGACCACGTGTACCCTGCCGATCATGCTAGCACTGTACTCCCCACGTGGCCATGGCCCACACCGGTGGGCGATAGGATCGAAGTTGCACGCTACTCGGTGGCTTGGATCGTTTTTACAAGTCCCTTATCACACGTTCACGGTTGAACGGTAATTAAAAGCATTAAATATAAATTAATAATAAAAGTAATTATATAAATAAATACTATTTAATTAGATAAATTTTTTAAACCTAATTAATTCGTGATTAGCAAATGTTTACTATAACATCATATTCATAAATCATGTATTAATTAGGCTCAATAGATTCGTCTCGCGAAATAGTCCAGAGCATGGAATATGTTTTATTAATAGATTATATTTAATATTTCTAATTATTGTCCAAACATGCGACAGGACTTAAAAAAAATTGGACGTATCCAACAGGCACCTGGTCCCTTGTCTGCTTTGGTAATAATGAGCAAAAGTTATACGTATAAATAAAAAATAATTTGTAAATAAGTTATTGTATGCGTCTTGAAATAAGTTTATTTTTTATTTTTAGATATGATATTTGAATTTTGATTTTTTTGCGATTAATATTTTTATTATTATTAGATGATAATACATAAATACTACTTTACATTTGACTAAATTTTTGAGGTTTTTTCTATAAAATTTTTAAATAAGACCGATGGTCAAATGTTAGACACAGAAACTAAAAATAAAGTTTTTATGAGAGGGAGGTAGTATATATATAGATATATTCTGAGTAATCTAAAAATAATTATGATAAAATTCTTAATAAAAATTTAAATTTGGCCTATAGATATAAGGGAAAAAAAATAGAAAACGGGGGCCATGATCGACGCTCTATTTCCCCGGCCATCTCCGCGCGGTGCGTCCATCCACCGTCTCCGTCGCTTCCCCGGCCGGCGAACTCTTCCTCAGATGGAGTATTTTTTTTTTTCCTCCCTCGAAGCGTGCCGGTGCATGCCGTTACCATTGACCTAAAGTGGCTGCACGTACGCATGCAACGCATGCAGGGTGGTGGGCACACGATCGTCGCCCGCAGCTCCAGTCGTACTACACGTGAGGACTTCCTATTACGCCCATTAATTCCACGCACGATCGCGCGAGGCGACATGTGTAGAGTGTGTGTTTTGGCGTGGGGCTTCGCGTGATCGCGTCCGTGGAAGAAACGGCACGTCGATCGGCTGCGAGGGCAGAGTCTCGCTTTCACCGGCCGGCGGCCAGTCGTGGAACGGCATCCTCGTAGCCGCCGTCTTCCCGGCTTCCCGCAGGCCGAAGCGACGAAGTGGGCTGGTTGATAAATTGATATAGGTCAATATATTGGGCCAAAAAATGTTGGCCCACTCAGGACCAGGCCTATACAGTACTTGTATATTACAGAGCTTGGAATTTAGCCAATACTAACAAAATATATGTGCATTTCAACGGGAAAAAAACTAAAAATTACAATAACCATTTGAGTTATTAGAGTTCAACTTTCGCTTGAGATTGTGGCATTTTGCATGTGTACATTGTGGGCATGATGGATTACAATGTTGGTTATTATATCATGCTCCCTTCATCCCAATGGCCCGATTGTAAGGAATCATCTAGCCTTAAATCACCGAAGGAAATGAGACGCTAAAAATTCAGAAACAAACCGTGTTGTTTCACACCTCAAGATCCCTATTGTTATTAATAACTAGCATGGTGGCCCGCATATTGCGCGTATAGCATCATTATAAATTTTTCTCTCATAATTACAATATGTGTTTTTATGTTTTATTTTTAAAACATTAAAATTGGCAATATAATTTTTAAACTCTTCCTTGACTTGACCAAATTTATATGTTTGATATTTTAATTATGGACATTGTAATTCATATGTATATAAAGCAAAAGTGATGGATCTTTTACTATTATCATATTTATAAAATAAATTAATGATATCTAACATCTATTGTATATTTGTTTATCTTCATTTTTTCATCTTTATCTTCAGAATATTAGTGATGTCTGCTTAGTATCAGAATATTATTTATTACCAATATTCTTATATTTTATTTCGTCGTTGTTGGTATAGTTTCGAGGATTAAATCTCATTTGTTAGTTGCATTTTTATATGGACACAATTATAAAGCTATTTTCATTTTCTTCAATTAATGTGTGTAACAATTTTCAACTAACGTGAAAATTATATTTCTACATAGACTTGTCTTTTAGTTTTCTCACTTTTTAATCACCTGTATATTTCTCTTAATTAATAGATAAGAGTCCATGTAGAAACATTCTCTCGATTGTGACTATTTTTAGTTTTGTATCAAAATTTTAGTTTTTTCCCTAAATTGTATTTATACCTGGACTCTTTTCTCAATATTAATTTTAAATTTTTATCTAAATTTTATATTTTTGGAATTTGTATTTCTACATGGACTCATATTTTAATTGTTATTCCTGATTTCATACTTTTTTAAAATCGTATTTCTAGTTGATCTCTGATTATTTTTTTTATTTTTGACATTAATTTGATGATTTTTACACCGTCGGAGTGAACATGGTGTGTAGTTAGTATAGTTAGCAAACAAATACTTGTATAGCTCCTAGTTGGTGAGAGACCATAAATGACTATTGTTTTCCAAATATAAAACATGCTTCCGATAGAAAAGAGTCCAAATTTTCTACGTAAACAATACATGTACAGTCCGATCGATTTTTTTTGTTTTTCCTATTGTTCCTACGTAACGTAAACAATACATGTATAGTCCGATTGATGTTTTCCTTGCTTGTCCGATTGATGTTTTTTTAATTTTTCTTAATCTCAGAATTTCTAGCCCGTGAGGAGCAATATGGAGGGCTCCTTTTCCTCTTACTTTATATATATAATAGATAGATAGATAGATTTAAAAACTTGTGATGATCTTCATAGTTTGACCTTCAAAAAAAATTAAAACATAAGCATATTTTCCATACATCATCTTATAAAATCCGCCACTGCCACTCGGTCTGAACCTCTATAACCACTTTGTCTACGTGATGTCTCCACATATTCACAACACCACTCACCAAATTCAAACTCGTGATATCTGCACCGCTCTCCCTATGCTAAACACAAGAAGCTTGCGTGGGTGGGGGAGGGAGTCCTTCAATCTCCTTCTTGAGGGGGTTCACTCTCCAAAGATGGCGTGCTAGGTAGGGGAGTGCGTTTTAAACGTCCTGAGTTTTGCGGCTCCTTGCTCCTCAAGACAAAGTTGCCCCCGGTCAGCGATGGTTTATCATGAATTGAGAGAATATTATATTATTAAGAGAATATTGAACGATGCATCACGTTTTGTTGAACATATGATTTACTATATATTAATTAATATATCAGTTATATAAGTTTGATAAGTTAGGTCAGAGTTTAACATTGTATTACTGTTTTAAATATTTTACATAAATGTGAAAGTAAATATGATATTATGTGGAAAAAAATATCGATGTTAGCCGTGCAATATGTGACAATATATTCAAAATAATGATAAAAATAATAGAGAGGTAATCAGCGGTCTCGATCGACCGGACCATGTATGTTGGGCTGCCATTTGCTGAGAGGCGTGAGCCGCGTGACAACTTTGGCATGTTCTCGTTTGGTTTCTGTCGGAAAAAAGAAAAACTAACTACATACGCATCTCGATCGACCTGGCCTGGCTGACCACATTCGAGAGATGCAACACTACATCAGACAACACCACAAAAACGAAAAATAAAATCTCTTTTACACAGTTGCCGCCTGTATATACCTAGCCTATTATAATCCAAGCCTATATATCGATCACACGTTGCGACTCCAAATGCCGCAGCTGCATGCATAAATATCCCTCTTCGCGTCATCAGCAATATCGAACTCTCTAGGTCAGTGCAACGCATGGTTGGCGTGCCAGAGTACGTTTTTCCTTCTTCCGCGCGTGAGGTGCGACGCATGCGTCGTCGGAAGGCGCAGCAGTATCAGTAGCTCCGTATTCATATCAGCTCGTTCTAGCTGAGCTCTTGCTTGCAGAGAGGGCAAGAGGAGATGATCCTGAGCCATCTGTCCACGCATTTCAGGTGGAACATGTGCGTGCACGGCAGCTGCCTCACCTCCTCCTTCTCCTTGTACTGCGCCAGGCATATGCAGCACTCCTGCCATTCATTGCAGCAAATATATATGTGAAAGCAATGACAATTGGCACTAGCTTATGCTAGCTATAAGGTGTTCATAAGCACCGGACCATCGGGGGAAAAAAAGGCAGGTTTTAGTAGTTCTTATCTTAGAATCCGCCCAAAAAGGAAGACTGTTCTAGTTTGGTACGCGCGTTTTCATCACATTTTTGTTGGGTACCCTATTCTGGCCAATAGCCGAGTTCACCAATCATTTGTTTGGCGAGTTTATCCCCCTTTCTGCGTCACTGAACTTCCCTTACCTCGCCGCACGTACAGACATGCATGCTGCTTTGCTACTGCCTAATCATCTCTGTGCATGCGAATTAACTAATCTGCGATTAATTAACACGGACGCGGCAATGGAACGTGCACCCACCTGATCGTCGTGGTCGCGGTCTCTCGGCAAGTCGGGCTCCTTGAACCGCCACTGGGGCAGCGCGGCCAGCTGCTCGTCGGAGGCGCCCCGGCCGACGGACGCGGAGTTCATGTTGTACCCGAGCGCGTAGCCGACGGCCGGGACGAAGCAGCAGAGCAGGAGGAAGAGGAGGAACGGGAGCGAGTAGACGACGGCGTTCCAGGCGAGGAGGCCGATGCAGAGCGCGTACAGCCTCGGCGCGCGGTGGAACGACCCGAGCCGCGCGTCGAACACCCACACGTTGCCCATCACGAACCACATCGCGAAGAACAGCTCCAGGAACGCGCGAGCCTTGTTCATCAGGTACGAGCTGTTCCTGCATCCCGCAAAAGCAATTTTTTTTACATCAACAAAGAAAGCGAGCGAGCGAGCGGCGGTTAATGTTTGCAAAGTTTTTGCACAGAGATGTACGGTGATCAATTAGCTCGAACCTTAGAGGGTCGCTGGCGCCGTGCATCTCGGGGTCGTCGGAGAGCGCGCCGCCGCGAGCGGCAGAGGACGAATGCCGGTGGCGCCAATACAGGAGGGGGAGGCTGAGCACGTTGCCGACGTTGTAGGCGGCGACCCACACCCGGAGCGGCCACGCGGGGCGCTCCCCGGGGGAGGTCGCGACGACGGCGGTGGTCACGACCATCTGCGCGACGATCACGCCGAGCTCGAGGGCGAGCCAGCCGGGCGAGTTGAAGGGGTTGGAGCCCAGGTCGGACCTCGGGCCGTTCTGGTACTGGTACACCCGCCGCAGGAAGATGAACCACCGCGCCCTCGACATGCGCGCCACCGCGCGCATCGTGAACGCCGACACCCGGCCGCCTCCGGTGCGGCCTGTCCCGGGCGTCGCCGACGACGAGGGCGGCCGCATTGTGGTGGCTGATCAAGGGGGAGGGGCATTGGGCGGGCGTGGCTGATTTGAGCCTCAAGAGATAAAATGGGTGGGAGAGAGAGGGAGAGGAGGCGAGTGGGGTTTGAGATGGTGACCAACAATCTAACGGCTTTGCTTTGGCGCCAAGAGTGGAGAGGTCGTGATGAGGTGAAGATAAAAACGGTTGGCCTAACCGTCTCCTTCCCGCCAATGCTTCTTCTGGCTGACTGGCTCTCAAGCTCTGCTGGCTTGTGTTTGGTTTTGTTTAGGTAGGACGCAAGGGGATCGGTTCGGCGGATGGTGGGCAGATGGCATAACTCAACCAAGATTCCTTGCTTATTTATCATCCTGTAGTACTAATACATTGCATTTTTCCTAACAATATTATATTAGTTTTATTTATCAGATGTTTTGGTTGAGATTTATCCATAAATCAAGAAATATGTTTATATATGTATCTGAATTCAATAACATCTATGTGAATCTAGGTAGAATAAGAACGGATGTAGTACTTTTGAATATTGTGTCTCCCCATTGTATTGGTAAGTGCTAAAGTGCAACAGATAAGAACAGCATTACTTGTCTGAAACTATATATTGTGTGTCATACAGTTCATGTCAGTCAAGGACGATTAGAGAGATATCATCTGATGCATCCGCCTCATCCATTGTGTTCGATCGAAGCTACTAAATGAAGCTTACACAGCAAACATCACAGGAGTTGATTCGTGAAGCTGCCGCCGAGGACCCAGAACTCCTCTGTATAGGTTGCACGTCTTTGTAGATGTGGTAGGCAACTACCAGCAGTCAGCTTCTTCATGTTGGTTGAGAAATCCCGTTTCTGACACGGCAATTTTTTTCTTCAAACCTTTATATGCATATTCACGGCCGTCGAATTACCGAGACGCTCGATGTTTCGGTATCAATTGTCGTGTGCACTGCATGCAGATTAGCAAGCCTCTGCTTCAGCTAGCTCCAATCGGAACTAGCAGGTGAAATGCCGGACGCTATTTCGATCGTTGCATCGCATGGCTCCTTCCTGCACGGGTGATCTGCAAGTTTGGCAACTGAAGTCTTCGTGGGAAGGAAGGTGAAACGCCTCCCTCTCTCTGTCTCTCTCTCCTCTCTTTACGCGACGGCAAATGCCGTGCCTACTACACTTCGCTCGTAAAAAAAAGAAAGAAGACCATTACCAGTTTGGTAACACCTAGCTAGTAAACGGACTGGGTAAACAACAATAAAATGGACATTTAGACACGTTCAAAAAGTGGTATAACTAGAATACCATCCCGAAAACGTGTTTATTTAAAATGCTGTACCGAGGGAGTGTTTCCAGCTACTTTGTCAATTTTTCTGGTTTTTTGAGTTTTTTTAAGTTTTTTGGCTCATCAGCCGAACGACGAGACGAAAATGTCCCTGGTTCTAGTTGAATCAAACGTGGTCTGGTCTAGCCATCTAAGCCGGCGTCTTCTTCCTCCTAGGCCGTCAGTGACGCAGCGACCCCCCTCTGCCCGGATGCTACGTTCAATAAAGGGCCTAGGAGGAAGAATAAGCTGGCTCAGATGACTACACCAGACCACATTTCATTCAACTGGAACCAGGGGCATTTTCGTCTCGTCATCCGGTTGATAAGCCAAAAAACTTTAAAAAACTCAAAAAGCCAGAAAAATTAGCAAAGTAGCTGGAAGCACTTCCTCCGTACGGCATTTTAAAAAAAACGCGTTTTCGGGATGGCATACTAGCTAAACCACTTTTTGAATGTGGCCAAATATCCATTTTCTCTTAAACGGCAGAGCTCACCTAATCTACGAAAGTAAATACACTACGGCCCAATTGAATGGATCTGTGCAGGCAAAAATGTCAGATTCCGGCCGCAAGATCATGATCGCCAAATTCTCTGGCCCATACCTTTTCTGGGTCAGTGAATGTGGACCTGTTTTCCGAGAGCGGAACAGCAAAAAAGGCCCACAATAACACATGGCCGCGCGGTGGGATTTTGGGGGGTTTTTGGGTCGGGCTTCACGCGGATGGACTATGTGATTGTTAAGTGGCGTGGTCCGTGCGTGCGCCCGAAACAGAGCTGGACACCGTTTGGTGCGGACACGATGGCTACACAGGTAGGCGTTGCGGTCTGCGGGGAACAGATCCTCCTTCCAAAACGAGCCAGTGCCCATGGCGCAAAAACGAGAATGCTTCTATGCGGCTGTCCGATTTGGGTAGATCGGACGCGCTGCTCCGCCATCAGGCACGCATGCCTCCGAGCGGCCTAACTAGAAATTTTCGGAACTCAAACTCCGTCATCACATAACAATTCCTTTATACCATGATCACATACATATATATTATCCCATCCATTTCACCTTATAGGGCTTTCTAAGATTACATAGATTTATATGTGTGCTAATAAATTTATACACATAAAAAATAGGGACGGCTACAGTACGGTATCTTATTTTAGAATAGGATGATTCTAACGAGGTATCGAACACGATACCTTATCGGTATTAGATTTTATACTGGAACGAAATGATTTTGACGAGATATTAAACATGATATCTCATTGGTATTAGATCTGATACGGCACATTACTAGGTGATACAAGATAGATAACAACTGATACTCGGTTAGTACCTTCAAGTATCGTATATGGTACATATGAGGTAACATATAGTAATAAATTGATACTATCTAGATATCACCCATATTACCTACTATGTGACCTATATGATTTCTATGAGTATACTTTGCAAGTAACTAGCAACGTAGGAACCGAATCAGCAAAAGTCCTGACTTATAGAAACCAAATACAATAAGCAAATTTACAAAATTACGAACCGATCAGAGATTTTACCCTCGGAAAGCTCCGTCGCGGCGGCAGAGACTCCAACGTTTACCTCGCCAAAGCTCCCCCAATGCAGCCACTGTTCCATCATGCCATCACCCTTGCCTCGCGCCTCCTCGTTCGTGATAACCAGCGCATCACCGCGCTCGCCCGCACCGGCGACGTGGCTGCCGCACGCCGGGTGTTCGACGCCATTCCCTGCAGCGACGTCGTCTCCTAGAACGCGCTCCTGACCGCGCTCTGGTGCACGGGCCGCGACCTGTCCACCACGTGCCGCCTCTTCGACGACATGCCCTCCCGCAACGTCATCTCATCTCATGGAACTCCATCGTCTTCGTCTGTCTTGCGCACGGCGACCTCGGCGTCGCCTCCGCCTACTTCGTGCATGCGCGCGCCACAACATCGCCATCGCCTCGTGGAATGTCATGCTCGTGGCCCTCGTCCAGCTCGGCAACATGGAGGACGGGAGTAGCTGGCTAGCTTTGGACACAATGCTCAGCATGTTGGTCAGTTGTACCGTTGAAACGGTATAAATAACGTAGGATAGTATTTTTCTAAAAAAATATACATTTATACATGGATAAATCTAGATAAACTCAGAAAATCTTATAATATGGAACGTTGTGAGTACAAACTTGGTAAAAATGGGATAGGAAAATAGAAATAACATATTACAAGATTGATAAGAAGTCGAAAGTTCAAAACTTTAAATATTAACATAGATGGTTCAAATAAGAAAGATCCTACGTACACATAGAAGATTACGATGTCACCGTTTATTATCTCTTGCTCACTAATTTTGTAAAATACATCTTGCTTAATAGTACTTAGATTTCACTAATTTGTTATCTCCTTTTCACCAAACACCCAATTGCCCAGCAGAAATCTTACTATAACATATTAACAATATGCATAGAGATTGAGGGCGCATTCTTTTACCTCTCTCTTTCCAATCCATATTCTCTCATTTTTCGTGTGCACATCTATTGAGCAAATAAAATATATTTCAATTTTTTATATAAAAGCTGCTTAAATAATTATATCAATCTATTTTTAATTTTTTTATAACTAATAATTAATTATATAGATTTATCGCTATGTGTTTCACGTGGGTTACTAACCCTACCGTCGAACACGACCTGACTCCTTCACATTTCGCAAGTCATTTGAGCACCAGTAAATAGTAACGAGGTATTGCACATTTGACTATATCTCTTCCTCACAAAATACCCAATTGTCCAATACAAATCCCATAATAACAAATTAACGATATATATTGAGATTGAGCCATTCACATTTCACAAGTTATTTGAGCACTAGCAAATGAGCATTTTTTCCATCCCTAAAAAGGTACCATGAGGTATCATTATTTTCTATGTAAAATTTAATATCTACTAATATTTAATATACCAATAAGTACTAAATTCTATATACGTAACTCCTGATGCTTCTTTCTAGCAAATAGCTACGGGGCACCGAGCATTTAAGAGGAAATGAGGATTGGACATTTGAGACTTTGAGTTACCTCGATTAGACTAGGGTCGGGGTAGTCGGGCAGAGAGAGGGAGGGGCAATGGGACCCACCATGCCAAGGGACGACTATTGAGGGTTCGATGGGTAGGTGGTCACTGGTCAGGGGCCGTCGGGTCGGGGCAGGGTGAGCCGGTGAGTGTGTCACCGCATCGACGCCCTACGGCATCTGATGAGTGACACCGTCACCCACTTGCTCAGTACGGTGACCGGGAGACGAGGCTGACAAATTCTCCCATGCAGGCAGACTAACCTTAATCAAATCTGTTTTCTCTTCTCTTTATATTTATTACATGTCCACCTTTCTTTTCCCTAAAAAGCTTATTTCTAAAATCACAGCTATTATTAGGACTTTCTGATGGACATGTGTACATGAAGGGCAAGACTAAAAACCTCTTTGCCTAAAATCCTAGGAGAATATTTGTAGGCCAATTCAAGAAGGAAGACTAGGCATTAGAGATGTGCAAGCGGTTAACAAAAGCATAGTCTTCAACTTAGCTTGGAGATTAATCACAAATCAGGAAGAACAACTTCCGCGACTTCTCAAAGGTAAGTACCTCAACAACACCTCCTTCTGGAAGGCAAACTCAATTCTATCTTTGAGCAGGATGAAGCTATCAAGATTATGCAGGTACAAATTGTTCATAACTGTTCCAATGATAGACTTTGCTGGAAACATACAAGCAATGCAATTTGCAATACTAAAAGTGCATACAAAGAATTCATCAAAATGATTTGGAAGGACAAATTTATGCCTCCTAAAGTTAAAACTTTTGCTTGAAGGTTGGTCAGAGAAGCTCCGTCCTCTACCAAAAGGCTAAATCAAAAAAAATGATTAATTTTCAGTTGTCTGTGGTAGATGCGGTCAATCTGAAACTTAGTTCTCTAAACTTGTATGCATGTGTCATCTAGGTCCCTGAACTCTCAAAATGCATTTTTGAGTCCCCGAACTCGTCCGGGGTGTCATATAGGTCCAAACGAGCTCCAACCCACTCCATCCGCTGACGTGGCATGCCACGGTGGCGCCTACATGTTGGTGGTGCCACGTGGGTCCCACATGTCAGTTTCTCTCTCTCCTCTTCTTTTCTCTCCCTTCTCGCAGGCGTCACCGTGGCATACCACGTCAGCGGATGGAGCAGGTCGGAGCCCGTTTGGACCTATATGACATCCCTGGACAAGTTCGGGGACCCAAAAATATATTTTTAGAGTTCAGGGACCTAGCGGACACATGCATACAAGTTTAGGGACCGCTGGTGCACTTCACTCTTTTTTTATTGTCCTTTCAGTCAACTAGCTGGTGGCGCTTTATTTGGCAATGGAGGTGGCCAAATTCTCGATCTAGAAGGAATAATGTTTCTCACATACAATCAGACGATTGCGGAGACCATCAAGAAAGTAGAGTTTGTTGCAGATCCAAGACATTGCAGTCTTCTGCCCTTCTGGAGCAGAATTCAAGCTGAAATCCTATAAAGCTTCATGCAGGTCAAATGGATCCCTTGAGACACTAATAGGGTGGCGGATTTTTTAGCAAAAGAAGCAAAGTTTCTTAGCACCCACTTGCCTACTTATAAGTGTCATCACAACAACTCGAATATACAATATCCTAACACAGATTGACATGCCAACTCTCTAAAGAATAGTTTCCACTCTAATATCTGTATGATAGAACAGATATTTTGTTTCTAATAATATTATTTGCTGGCTTTCAAAAAAAAAGAAAAAAACGACACAACTGATTAGGCGGCCTCGGCTAGCGAAGTCATGAGAGCAGCGTCGGTAATCGAACCATGTGTGGACATGACTATGATTTTATATATGGAAATAAGTTTATCTTCTGCACGTTTCTGTCTCGTCGGTAAAGCGGTGTAGCCATGGAAGCTAGCCCTGAAAGGCAGAAGGCATGGCCGGGCCGCAAATCTCTTCCCCTTGAAATGGCAAGCTAAAGATGATCCCATCGATGTTGATCGCTCGAGGATGCAACGAAATTAAGGAGTCGAGAAAATAACATAAAGGAAGAGGGGGTGGAACAACTGGAAAGGCAGAATCAACAGAATTCTATGGATTCTATCACTGCTTGGACAGGAGGAACATACTCTAGGCCCAGGAAAACGACCACCAAAAATATTGGCATGCCTTTTTTAGTTGGGAGAAAAAAACTGGTTTTCTCTGTTAGTACTACAGTCTACAGAGCATTTTATGATCCTAGGTGCACATGCAGAGATAAGGACCGTGCATGTATGCACATTTCATTTTATTTTTTTCTCGTCGGAAGCTGTCCATGTGGAGTATAGCTACAAACTTGAAAATACGAGAGTAAATAAGCTAATTAAGCGTCAACCCAAAAAAATACTTTAGCCGTTGTGTACTTAACCACCCATGTCAAAAAAGCAAAAAAAGAAAAAGAAAACAATATGGGTGGACAGAAAGCTCATGGCTCGTTAGCTCGCTCGACTCGTGACAAATTCAGCTCGGCTCGGCTCGTTTTATTTTTATAACGAGTCGAGCTAGCATTTTAGCTCGTAAGAGATAACGAGCCAGCTCGAGCTAGCTCGTGAGCTGCTCGCGAGCTTAACGAGTTAGACCAAAGACACGTGATTCGCCAGCGTTCATTGATTCCATCCCGGAATGCATGTGTTCAGTACTTCATTGGTTCACCATGTGATTTGTTGGTTCAAACTTTAATATTTAAATACAATTTCATATGATTTGCATATTTGAACTAAAAATTTGCTTATATAATCTATTGAAAAATTATTTAGGTTAACTTTTCAGACATGGCTCACTAGTCTAACGAGCTAACTTGAGCTTTGCAACGAGCTGAGCCAAGCTAGGGTTTTAGCTCGTTACGATAACGAGCTGAGTCGAGCAACTTGTTATCTTAACAAGTTAGACCAAGCCGAGCCGAGACGAGCCAGCTCGTTATCCACCCCTACAAAACAATATGAAGATGGGGTGGGGCATGTTGGAAGTGGGAACGATGGGCTATCGGCAGGTTGCTGGTATACCGTTGTATACTGTAGACATCCATCCAGTCACTGTACAGTAGGCAGATTAGACATATACCGTTGTATACTGTGCATGCTACTTCGTACTACCAAGAAAAGGTCAGCTATCAATTTTTAATCACCGCTGTAATCAAGCTGTGCCGCAGGAGAAGGAATTCTAGAAGCATTACACGCCCTCGGCTTTTCTCGCTGATTGGCTGACGGAGACAGCGACGAGACGGACACTAACACAGAGAGGGGTCCAAAGTTTTGATCCACCTTGTGCATATATAGTTAGCTCCATGTTTGGGCACAGTGGTGTCACCCAGCCCCATCACCATTCGATCGACGTGTTCTTTCCAAATCGCGATTAACGTAACATTGAAGTCAATGATCCCCACGGTGATCGATTAAGATCTCTAAACCAATGCGATTACCGGGCGATTAATTAGGGCCTGGTGTATATATATATATATATATATATATATATATATATATAAAATCCGTCAGTCGCTCATACTGAAACAAGACCCTTTCTAGAGATACATTGCTGTCGTTCTACACAGAAAATTAATTTCTTAGTTCTTTCAGATGGTGGCATCGCTTTGTGTGCTTTTATGATGAGATGTACGTGGTTGTTCGACGTCTCATGTAGGGTTACTGTTACGTTGGACTGTGCTAAAACTCTTCTTTAGTTTCCCGACTTGCTGTTCGACCTGAATGAATGGATGGACGGATGCGACGATGGATGGAACGAGGCATGCACACGTCGTCGTTAAAGGTGGCGTTGGTTACACGATCTCCAGCGCACCTCGCCCGATCGACATCTCGGGTGATCAGCCCAACTAGCTAGATAGATATAGCTTGGCTGTCGTGCACTTGTCGAGCAACCATTGCGGCGGCGCCGGCGAGGGACGGACGGGAAAACAAAACAAAAAAAAAAAATCCTCAAAATCACCGTTGATTCGCTGGCCTGCGGCACGCAGGCGACGGCAAACTCGCGATCGCGATCCTCGTGTGAGATAGGCCGGCTAATTAAGCTGATAGCAGATCGCCTCCGGCTTTCCGCCGCGATCGTGCCGACACTCCCGGCGGCCACAACCTGGCGAGTGCGCCATGCGGGGCCTGCACCGTCGGCATTGGACACTGGCGTCGATCGACCCCCACACCCCCGCGGGCCGCGGCACACTCTATAGCAATCTATCCTTAGGTGGAATATCGCACAGCGCGCGAAAGCAACCGCTTGCTCAGCTCAGCTCTGCCATAGATCGGTGGTCGGTATGTATGTCGTGCCAGTGCTACTGATGATGGCATGATTGTGGCACGCGTTCAATCGAGGTAACTAGCTCCCTGAATCCTGAATTCCTGGTCGAGATTGCACGGAGAGAGAGAGAGAGACCACGCACCGCCGCTGGGCCGGGCCGCGCATGTCCATCTAGTAGAGTAGAGTCTTAGCGGGTGTCTGTTTAGCTTTTTTTTAATGGAATATTTATAAATAAAAAATAATTTATAAATAAAAATTATATATACGTATTTTTAGCGACATAAAATAAATTCAGGTGGAAACACCAAAATTAACTTCAAATTAAAAATTAAAAATTTAAATTTTGACGTATAAGTATGTAGCAGCGAAAAGATAGATGTGTTAGACTAGGTATGGGGTGCACATGGGGTATTGGGGGCCGATTAGTCAGTAAGGCAGGTTTGGTTTATAGTACTAGTCAATATAAACCTTACCAAAATATAATAGCAAGCCAAAGTATTGACAAACTTAATTAGGGTCTTATCAAAATTTTGGTAGAGTTACCTTGGTTGTTTTGGATTCTGGAACTAATGCTCGGACAATTCTTGCATCGCTTGGCATCAACTATGTGTAGGGCCGAAAACGGTACCAAATATCTCTGTCCATAATGCATTTTTCCTTGTACCGACCATTTATCTTGGCACTTTAAGTAAATAGAAAAAATGTCCATGCGTGGCACCACTCAAGTTAATTTTAATTATCCAAATTAAAATAAATTTTGAAAATAGTATTGAAAATAAATTATGTACCGAGTTGAAAGTAATAAATTATTATCAACATACAATTGATTTGAGAAACATACATTAAACCTGGTTATACTATTTTCAATCAAGCTCTCTAAGTCCGGCTCCTTTTGATTTTTTTTATTTTATGCAACCAAATTAAAATAAATTAAAATATTGTGTATAGAGAAAAATATAAAGAAGTCTGAGATTGTGTAGAAAAAACACAAAAACTAAATTTAGATTCTATAGAAAAACACACAAAAAATGAAAATGTGTAGAAAAATACAAAAGTTTGTACACAAATTACTGTGAGTAGAGAAAAACACAAAAAAAAGTTGAGGTTGTATAGAAAAATACACAAAAAATAAGAAAGTGTAAAAAAATAAAAGAGTAAAGTACATGGCTGGTCCTTAAACTTGTGGCGCGGTACCACTTAGGTCCATAAACTTAGAAAGTGCATATTTAAGTCCATGAACTCGTTTTAATGTCTAAAATCATGGACCTGGATGGTACATTTAAAATAAGTTCATGGACCTCAACGTGTATTTTCTAAGTTTAAAACGGGAATGAATGTGTGTGTGTGTGTTTTTTTTAAAAGATCTCTACACAAGGCGTGTGTGTGGCGTTGTACGCCGTTGTGGTCACGACCAAGCTGGGAATTGAACACAAACTGTCAAGTTCGTAGAGTTGCGCGCTATCCACCAGGCCAAGAAGCAGATTATGTACTTCTTATGAGCGCAATTCAGTTGAAAAATCATTCTTGATTCGGTTTTGATGGACGCCAAAAACGTTGCATATTTTTATAACAGTAGAGAAAATATCCTACCGTTAGAAGCATAAGCGTAACCGGGAATGATAGATGGTTTTCATAATTGTTTGTTTGTATCTCACTATAGCGTTTCATAAGTAATTTCAGGAAAAAAAAAACCATACACAACACAAATAAATCTTTAGAGTAAAACACACCTCAATTAGCCCTAACCCTTATAAATTATTAGTGTTTGACAGCTATGCCATCATCATTAAGTATTTCTGTTAGTTGCCTCCAGCTTTGACTCCTCATCGAGATAAGGGCATGTACAGCGATGAGACAATGGTTGTCTATATATATTCACGTCAGATTAATTATCCTACGTGGCATTATTTACTCAAGAAAAACTTGGACGTCGTCTCTTCGTTCATCTACTGCTTGGGCGCGTGCTTCCAATTTCCATGCAATCATTTTTACATAAAAACTTTATGTATTGGTTGCCTGCAACAAATACAAGACATAAAAAATAATGTATTAAATATTATAGAGAACTAAATAGATAATCTATTGTATAACTTATCTATTTAGTTGTCTGTATATATAAATAGACACCAGTTGTCTGTACTATTGTATAGGCCCTAACGTGTACATGATGGTGTGGTAATTTTTACTGATTGGCACGCGTGCAGCCATGGCAAGCAATTTCCAACAGGTTGTATCAGCCCACACATTTAACTTTTTGTCACTTTTAGAAATGTTACCTAAAATATTTGCCACCCGTTGTCTATGACACGTGGGGCCTCATGTGTCTATGACATGTGAGTCTAGTGACAAATATGTTAGTGTCATTTCTAAGAGTTGTAAAAAGTTAATTATTCCCGTATAGCAAGGTTTCGTGGCTTTGGAAGGGCATGAAAGGATGACTCTCCACGTGCGAGCACTGTGGACTCAGTCGTGGAGTCATGGCCTAGATGCTCGGATGGGCCTATATGAGACCCACTAATTATTTAGTGGTAATATAATCCTTTGAATGCTTTCTAAATAGATTTATTTTAATAGAAATTCTTGAGTTGCCATTCTATGGTTCTATTAAAAATTTGAAACTTTCAACTTGAATTTAGAACTCTATTGAAAATTTAAATAACTCACCCAAATTTTGAAATTTTTAACTCAAATTGAAAAACATTATGCTTGACATTTAAAAAATCCATCATATTGAAAATTCAATAAATTTTGAAAAATTTTAACTCAATCTTTCAAAACTTTTGACTGAAAATTTAAAACTTTTAACTCAAAATTTATAACTTTACTCAAATATTTATTATAGAAAGTTGATACTTTCTATATAGTATATAATCTAAAAAGGAGGGATTAGGCTACGGAGAGGGTGCGTGGGACCATGAAAACCGAATCAATCGTAAATGTGTGCACTCGGGAAAAGAAAAACGGTGTACATGGTCTGTGCGTATAACTGGATGGGAAAACATGTGATTTTGTTTTAGAACGGAGGGCGTGAGTGTATACTAGTTATCTCTCTTGCTTGACACTATATGTTGATGTGTTTTTGTTATTAGTTTTTGAAAGATTGAGATATGATTCTGTTCAATAATTCTGCTTCTAAGCTACCGATGGCGTTAATATCCTCCCCGTTTTTCCCTATTCTACTATTATGGTCCGTGTTTTCAAGTATAGCAGCAATTTTGGCTTTGGACATTTTCCGAACATTTCAACTCCTGTTTTGACCACAGCTCCATCTACTTTATATTGATGCAGGAGTGTACATAATTTAGAAAAAATAAAATAAAAGAAAACGTAGGCATAATATGCTTTTGTGGACATGCATGATAGGAAGGTTCCTTGCAGAGGTTAACGTCACGAGAGAATCATGAACAAATATTCGCTGGGAAGCAGGTGGCATGCAAGATTTTACGCCCACCTTTGAAATATTGCATGATCTCCGGTGAGGTGAACTATGGCTACGGCCACGTTCTTCCTCTTATGTACCTAATCCAGATTTTATCGTTTTTCACGCGCAAGTTTCTCGAACTGCTATCCGGTGCTTTTTTATTTTCTACAGGAAACGTGCTTTCAAAAAATTATATTAATCTATTTTTATTTTTTATTTTTATAACAAATAAATAATTAATTATATACTAATCTATTACTATGTTTTTTTGCCGGTTACCTATCCAACTACCGAAAGCGACATACGTTCTTTTATTAGAGGAAAATTATCTACTTTTTTGATAATATTTTATAGCATAGACAATGAACTTAACTATTACAAAAACAAAGTTATAAGTCTACTGTAGAAATACGAGATGATCAACTCTATATAAAAATATTTTGTGAAAAGTGCAGCGTTTAATCGTTTGAGAAGTACGAAAGTTGATGAATAATACCATGGAAAGTTGTCTGATATGATTATTCACGGCGCAGGTTGCAGCTGTATCATTTTCACTGAGGTAATAATGCTTACAGTTGACATTATCTCGCACACACAAATAAATGTCATATCATTTGAAAAAGGAGGACATCGAAATTCAAAAGGTATGGCCAGACACTGATGAGCTCTCACACGAAACATGACAGATGAACATAACTGCAAAGACTAGGGAGTGCCAGCCCTGCTTCTGGCGTGCATGTCGGTCGGCAGATCATTTCTGAAATTCTGAAGCCGCAGCTCGGATGGCAGACACACACAAATATACTTATAAGTCCAAATTTAAATTTTTAATCTTAAATTTAAAGTTGATTTTGTGATTTTTTACTAAATTTTATTTGCTAAATCGCTAAGAATAGTATATAAAAGTTTTATTCATAAATTATTTTCTATTTATAAATATTGGATTTTTCCATGCAACCGCCCTTGTATGATTTATGCTGTTGATAACGGTGTGCTCCATTTGGTAGCACTCAGTGCTCCCTTGCTCTAAAATAGAATCATATTGCTAGTTTAGATAAACTTATTTGAACATAAATATGAACTCGGAGCGAATACAATAAGAGATGTAAGTTGACTATAAAAATTACAAAGTCATATTTATCTCTTATATTTAAGTTCTTATATTTACGTGTAGGAGAGAGAAACGTGGGCTTAGATTTACATGTAGATTCTAATGCAACATATGTGTATAGGAGGAGGTGGGTCATACAATAAAAGATGTAATATATATTTGTGTGTAATTATTATATAAATTGACTTTTTATTAACTCTTAATAATATAAAAAGATTTTAGGGCAAACAATTAGCTCATCTATTGAACTTTGCTCCTGTTTTACGAGAAAGAGCCAATAGGCTAAGGGCTGAAGGCACCTCTGCTGTCTCTGCAGTGATTTATCCCCATTATTCCATTACTTTGCAAAAGCTCTGCTTGGAGTGCCGGTAAGACATTAACATCCTTACGCCCGGAAGCTCGAGCTCCGATTGACCAAATAACGGTACAATTAGCTATTTCCGTAACATTTCAACGTTCACCGTGGGAACAGTACTGATAGTTTGTTATCAAGCAACGAAACTTGCGTACGGCGGGCCATCCTCGTGGCTGGATACGGATTACACTCGCACGGTCAGATGATTAACTGTTGCTTTGCCCATAAGTTTTTCTAAAATATGCATCTGATGCACGCATATCATACAGGCTGATACGCAGTAATGACGCGCAAGATGTACTCTAATTGTCTTGGCACGCAGCACGAAGATAATTATGGCCGTGAAATCAAGCCCGGTAGGATTCCGTTTCAAATCAATCACACCGGAATGATGATTAGTCAGTTAAGTATAGCTCGGAATGCACCAGAAACTGGTTCCATTTCTAGATCGGGCGGCAGCTATTGAAACGACGCAAAGGACGGCGGGAAGAAACAACGAATCCAACAGGAATCGTCTGAAGAACGGAAAGTGCAGTAAACCGAGCGTACGGACACTCTCCTTAGAGCAAGGCTAATAATATAGCCAGCAAGCTGGCTATAAAATTTTTTATAGTCTTCTCTTAGTCCACTCATATAGTAGTTAGCTCTTTACCATTAATGCAAGACCCACATGTCACTCTCACAGAGTTTCTTGGTTCTTGTACCTGAGCTGGCTACAAGCTTATAGCTCACTTACACTCTTTCACATCTCCTCTCTTCTCCACATAAGCATTTAGCCAGCTTATAGACTGCGGTTATACTTGCTCTTACTATGAAATGCGGCTAGCACCCAAGCTTTCCGAGCTCCAAGCATCAGGACAGTTGGGACAGGAGAGTACCACTGATTACCGATTAGTTATGTTGATTGGTTTCCGTTGCGTAACCTCCATGGCTCTAGCTTAGTTGCTACTAGCTATTAGGCTATTAACTACGTACCTTAGCCCATATCTTGTCAGTGTGCCGTGAGAACGAGAAAGAGAAGAAGGAAAGGAACAGTACGCACTATCCAGCCAGCCAGCCAGCAAAGCGGCCTCCTGATGAAAAAAAAGGGCAAGCTGAATTAGGTGGGAAGGAGAATTAATTAGTGCACGGTTCGGTTCTGCATGGCTTGAGCAGGCGCTTTCCATTGCAGCTAGCCAGCAAGCTCAATCATGCAGGTTACTCATGCAAGGCAAGTGCACATCACGCCATCTTTTCGTGACAGCAACGGCCTCTAACTCGTAGCATTAGTAGTACGTAGCGGCAGCGTCGGGCGCACCAACCTCGTGAGCCCAGAGCTAGCGGTGACGTCGTCCCGATGAGTAAACAAGTAGTAACACACATGTGGCCGCGCCGAGCCAGTGTGTGTGTGTGTGGCGTAATGTGATGTGTAATGCAGCCACTTAGCTGCTAGCTTTGGGTTTGCATAACTTCAAAGAGGAGCCACCATGATGCACCACCTCTTTTAGTTTGTTTTTTTTTTTCCTCCAAGCTCTCTCTCACCTTTGCCCTTTTACTTACTTTCCTTTATAGAGGAGGCATGTCAAGATCAAGGCTCAGGTAGGAGAATCCTTTTGGCCACAATAGAGACATGCACTTGAGGTAGTAATTCCTAATTGATCGATCGGCAACTTGCCGGGCGATTCTTTTACATGTCACCCATGCATCCTGCATACTACCACGTAGTCGTCGTCTTAGTTAGTGCTGTGGAGGTTGGGGGAGCGGTAACAAGTTGCCATGTACTAGTGGCTACGTAGCTCGTAGTCGGTAGTCGGTAGTGCTAATTCTTCCTTCTTTTAGCTGTCCACTTGTAACTCTGAAATAATCAGCGTCAACTGCAAGTATGCACTGCAGTTGCCCGGCCCCCTTGGTACTACAACTGGAGTTCCTTTGAAGAAAGAAAAAAACAGAGTACAAGAGGGAAGGAGGATGATAACAGTACAAGTTGTCAACATATTTTGTGTCCAGCTTTCTCCCCCCTGAGCCTCTTTTTTCTTGTGGGTGAAAAAGAGGGCAGCTTGTCTTTTAGCAACTGTTGTAGATCGGTCGAAAGGGAAAAGCTGCCTACCCTGGTCCTGGTACTCGGGTAACTTCGTCAGAAGAATTGGAGAAGAAGCATTGTCGCATATGGAACACGTAGATCATCCCAATTTAGCAGAAGTGTAACATTACGTTGACGCACATTTCTTGGGTTTCACTCATGCTGGTTTACCTGGCAAAAAAATTTGCCTTTTTTTTTTACGGGTGACACGCAAATCCTGCCTCCAGCATTATAGTGACTCCGCATTACTATCACCACTTAGCCACCACTTACATACTATGTGTTGTTCTTTCCAAGCAATTAGCTTTTGCAGACGATGGTTAGGCAAGTGATCGATCACTGAGCTTGCCTAGCTAGCCGAGTAGCAGTCTCTGAAGTCAAAAGAGGGGAGAACCAGACAAAAATGCTCTGTACTAGCCATTCGCAGATCTGACCAGTCACCGCAAACACAACTGTTGATCTTGTTACCCCAACCCAACCCGTGAATGCACACCCTCATACATGCATCCATCCCCAAAGAAACATCACGCAGACGATCACATATTAATGAGGGTGCTATGGCCTGCCTATAGTGGGTTAATTAGGGTGCAATTTGGAGTGCGCATGCAGCTGCAGTTAGCACCGGCGGCCGTTAGGCATAGGTCCCCCGACTGAACTGAACTCGACATGTACATGGAGCAGGCTGGGAGCTAAGCCTGAGCCTGATTGGCCACCAAACTCGCCGAGGCCGTGCGCGCGCGCGGGGTGGTCTCCGCGCTACGCTAACCCCAGCGCGCGGCATGCTTTCTCCGGCGCACGCTAGCTTGCCTCCCCTCCCCTCCCCTCCCTGGACGGAACGGACACAACCCCCTCGCTCCATCATTATCCTTGCGGTTGTAGCCTCGATCCACGCTGCTCTCGTCTCCCATCTCCTGCACAGTCATACTGATGAACTAGCTGCCATCATTCGGCACGAGCCTTTAAGCTACACTAACCAGGGTCACGGCACTGGCTATTCGGTACAGGGGGCACTTCAATTAAGTGGTAGTTTCAGATCGTTTTCGCGCTAGCTAGCTAGCTAGCTAGGCTGCGTTAATTGGCCTGCAAGAACAACATGAACACGCACGTACGTACGCACCACCCGGTGGTGTGTACCGGTAAGAAATTCGTTGCAAACTTGCGATGCATGCATGGAAGGTTAATTTCGTGCTCTTAATTAGTGCCTAGCTAGGGCCTCCAGATAGACGGAAACGAAATAAAAAGGTTGACATGTACAACTCGATCGATCATGCGTGTGCTTTGGCGCACAAGTTTTGTTTTGTTTTTTTTTTCTGGCGTGGGAGGCTAAGTGCTGGGGGTTAAGCGGGTTGCCCTCCCCTGCATGCAATTGCTAGCAGCTATGGCCAGAGGCTTTTGGGGACCCTCGCTTTTAGTGTACTGAAAGCTGAATGATTGCACGATTGATCGAGGCACGCACTGCAAAGTACGTAGTACTCGAATTTAGGATGGAATCGATTGATCGTTCGATCGAGCCGTCTGGTACGCTGGACTGAACATCTGTATCTCGCCTTTTCCTTCTAGTGGTACGAGGGCCAGGGCCTGCTGTACCGCTTTCGTTCGTTTGTTTGTGCCCGTTTTGTTCTGCAGTAACTTCGGCTAGGCAAGGCGGTTATTCAGGCAAAGGCCGTCATCTCTAGCTCTTTTACTCAGGTCATTTTGTTGTCTCTGATTTCTGCTTAATTTCTTGCAACTGATGAGACCAAAGCGTATGTGTTATTTTCACCTTTCGGCGAGAGTAACTTTCACCTTTGCATGTCTTTCTAGAACAAGCAAGGTTTTTACCCCCAGCACCTAAAATTAAAGATATTTTACACTTTCAGCATTTCTACTGTGTTACAGAAATTCCACTTTCTCTTAAGAGAGAGAAAAAAAAAAAGAAAGCATCAGTTCCTTGCTCCCCTGTCATAAGTCTACCTTTGGACGGCTTCTGTACATAGGTAGCGAGCTGTTCCCATCGCATTAAACATTTAAACTTACATTGAGATGAGCAACCATCTTTAAAACAAATAAAATTTGAGAGATTTTTCTTGGAACCGAACAAATTCGGCCCTGTAAAAATTCCTTTTAGTACCTCACAAAAAGGACTCTCTACGTGGAAAGACGTAGACGTGGGGCCAGCACTGCAATTCTAACTGTCGGCTGCTATCCTATCTCAGGATCTGGTGGACAGTGATCAGTTTAACCCCATCCATGAAAAATAATGCCGTATTTACACGCACGAATACGACGTCCCCGACCGGCCGCAACTTGGATGGCAGCTTTAGCTTCCGCTGTCGCGCGCTTGCGCGCGCACGGGGCTGCCTGCCTGCTGCCATGCCATCCGCAAATCAACACGGATGGAGCGCGACAGTCGGCAGCAGAGGCAGTAGCTACTACCCCTATTGGCGTGCATGAGAACGGGCGCCGCACACAGTCGGTACGGCCCTTGTCGACTGTGCCTGGCACTGGGAAAATCTACTGAGGACGTGGCCAACAGCGCCATCTCTGCGTTGCCCGGCGGCAAACTGTTTCGAGCACACGAGTGGATGTGTGTCTTTATGTTATCTAAATAATCATTAAAAAATATTTTTTTAAAAAATATAGATTAATATAAGTTATATCACTCCATAAACATATAAGTTTAAATTTAACTTCTACAAATTGTAGAAAAAAACAAAAACAAACTGTAATATACGCATATTCATAATTATTTTTGTTACCACATATGAAATCGAATTTAAACTTGTATATTTGTGGAGTTATATAACTCATATTAATCTATCTTATTAATTTTTTTATATTTTTTAATAGCTATTTAGATAACATCCACATGCGTGCTAAAGGACTGTCCATTCCCTGGCACAAGCTAATTAAGCAATACGGAGTACAGTGGTAGTACTATTTAGCAGCAGGAGGTTAGCCGTACGGTTGATTTAGCCCCACAACGAGTACGAGTGCTGCACGCTCGGGCGTGTTTTTTTCCCCCGCTGCTTAGCTTAATTAACTCGGTCGTGTAGCTGCAACTTGCACAGGTTCCTGGGAGAGATTAATAGTGACATGGTGTACCGCGTTCTTCCCTAACCATGTGTTGAGGCAAAAATCTTTGTCATAATCTCCAACTAACCCAGCTTTTTTTTTTCTATCTCCGTCCTTTCCGTCCTGTACCCGCGGGACCCTTGCCGCTCGCTTTCGCTGGGCCTCTGCGACTGTGCTCCTCTCTTCTGTTTGATTTCTCTCACGAATTTCTCACACGAACCGGCGGGGTATCTTAGGCTCCAATCCATTGCGGTGCAAGCACACCGAGCCGCACGCACCCCGTACGTACGCACACCGCGCCGCGCTGGCTCCGTTTGCTCGTTGGCTGCTTGCTTGCTTAAAGCCCACTTGATCGCTGCTCCGCTGCCCCCTCGATCGCCTCCGCGCTCTCCCGTCCCGCGCACGAACACGCGTACGTGTGCAGTAGTTCTCGGCACGCTTCCCCATATATACCCCTGGCGCGCGCGCCCAGCCGGCGGCCTCGACAGATCGAACACACGCCGGCAAGGGCAACGAACCCGCGGCAGGTAGCTGCTCGCGTGTCGGGCGGGAATGGGACGGCACGCGTGCTCTGCCGCCGCCGGTGTCCAGCAGAAGCTGCGCAAGGGGCTGTGGTCTCCCGAGGAAGACGAGAAGCTCTACAATCACATCATCCGTTACGGCGTCGGATGCTGGAGCTCCGTGCCCAAGCTCGCAGGCATGTCGTGCGCCCATACCACTCTCCTTGGTGCTCTGCTCTTTTGCGTGCATGCGTCTCGGTGTCTCACCGGTGTGTTGCCCGTGCATCGCTTGTTGTGTGCGTGTGCTTTACAGGGCTCCAGAGGTGCGGCAAGAGCTGCAGGCTGCGGTGGATCAACTACCTGCGCCCCGACCTGAAGCGGGGCAGCTTCTCGCAGCAGGAGGAGGACGCCATCGTCGGCCTGCATGAGATCCTCGGGAACAGGTTGGTATTGTGCACCCGCGCGCAATGTGTGCCGGTCTTTGACATCATCGTCGCAATGTAGGGGTGCTCTGTTTGAGATAAGTGGCCTGATCAGAGAGGTGAATCCGATGCAGGTGGTCGCAGATTGCGTCGCACTTGCCGGGGCGGACGGACAACGAGATCAAGAACTTCTGGAACAGCTGCCTGAAGAAGAAGCTGCGGCAGCGCGGCATCGACCCCAGCACCCACAAGCCCATCTCAGCGTCCGTTGTGGCGGCGGCGGCGGCATTGGACCCGTCACCGGAAGACCAGAAGCCGGCAGCCACCGCCGACGGCTTCGCCCTCAAGCAGCAGCAGGTGTTCGACCCGTTCCCGGTGACCGACAGCTTCGGCGGCGGGTTCGACTCCACGGGCATGGCAATGTACGGCCACCTCGGCGGCAAGAACGCGGCCGGGTTCGTGGACTACAGCAGCGTGCTGGACGTGTCGGAGAACCTGGGCTACGGCGAGAGCTCTAGCAACAGCAGCAACTGGAACTGCGGCGTGGGCGCGCCAGAGGTGAACAATGCGCTCGAGAGCGAGGCGCTGCATTGGGCCACTGAGAGCAAGGCCGAGCCTTTCGTCGGCTACGGCGGCGAGGGGGACACCATGGAACACAAATTCGTGCTCCCCTGCCATGGGCAGCAAGAGCAGAGCATGCCACATTTCGACTTCGACGTCGGCCGGGGCATGGTGGTCGGCGACTTCAACCTCGAGTACTTCCGATGAAGTTTTTGTGAATTACGCCATTATCGTATATATATATTGTTCCAACCCATTTTACACAAAGGGCAAGACCAACCGGGAGCGTAGAGACTGTACTATGTTAATTTTCACTAGTCCATACTCCTTAATTAACTCCTTTCTTAATGTTTTCTGCATGGCTAAAAATATAAATAAAAGGTATAGAAATGTGAACACTCTGTAGTTACTAGTATGAGATTTTGTAAGAATAAGTTTCTTACACTTGTACTCTGTATGTTGCTGTCACTGGGAGGACTTGTGTGCTGTGTATTCCTCTCCTGAAGAAGGAACAATCAAGGTTCTCACTAATTGCTTGGTCAGGTCGCTATCCTGTTTTTTTAGCTTTTCTTGATTTGTGTCCCACGAAAGCAATGAGAAAGATAGATACTGTTTGGGAGCACCATCCATGATAGTCAATTCCAATTATTGTTTAGGAGCCGTAGTAATGCTTGGACAACAATTTCGTGGCATCGTTAATGCTTCTGTTAGCTTGTAATCCAAATTTCTCCTCAGGTCCCTTTTGCCAAAAGCTACGTGCATCACTCCCATGATGTAGTAGTAGTAGAATGAATCTAGTGGTGCTTGAAGAGAAACAAACGGTAATTGGGATTAAACAAAGACGCTAACCACTCTGCTGTACCTTACTATTCTAAATACTCCAGAAACCAAACAGGCGAGAAGTTTGTTTAGATTGGATCTTTTTCATGGTACACCCAGTTTATTTTGCGCAATCCATTGTCCACTGATCCAAGGGCTAAATGTTGCTCCTACCTTATGTTATTTAGGTTATATTAAAGCAAGCTGTTGTAGTAGGAGTAATAAGAAATGATCGATGTCTCCTTAACCTGATTGAAAATTCGTAATTATATAAAAACATACTATAATATTCAATTTTAAATTAGAATTGCAGTGCACACATTTATAATTTTCACAAAGAAATATAACAAAGGTTAAATTCAAAAACCGTGAATCGCATATCCGCATATACATCATTGCCATTTATTTCAAATTCAGATTAGTATCACCTCGTCTATTTGCTTCTGCCTATGTATATAGGCCAAATTTTGAATTTTTCAACCTTAGATTTGGAGTTGATTTTTTGGGGGTTTTTACTGGAGTTTATTTTTAGACTTGCCTTTTAGATTGCTAAGAATGCGTATATAAAAATTTTATTCACAATTTTTTTTATCGTTTGCAAATATGCCGTTTGGCACAATCACCCCCTATGTAAATGGATGCTTTTAAATATGTAAAATCGAATCTACTGTAGAATTACTGTTCAACTATATGCATGTAAAATTCAAATATTCTGAATCTGAAACATATTTTAATTTTATGTCTCATATTTCAAATGAACAAAGTTGAAAAATCGTTTGTTTTGCGCTGTACTTACACGCGTGATTAGATTTCCTTTTTTTGCACAATTGAAATTCTGTTCATGCGTGTAAATTGCATGCATGTAGAGTACACCTTTTCTTGCATAGTGGTTAAAATGTGGACAAAAGTAACTATGGCAATGGCATCAACGTTTTCCTGTCATGTTGTGGTTCATTAATTAGGATGTGAAAGCATATTTTGTTCATAGATAAAGAAAATAAAAATCAATTGCGAGGAACCTCCGTCCCATAATAACTGTCATTTTTTGATTTATGTGTCCAATGCTTTAACCATTTATTTTATTTGAAAATTTTGTACAAAAATTAAAAAATAATCACGCATAAAGTACTATTCATATTTTATCATATAGTAACAATAAAAATATTAATCGTAAAAAAATTTAAATAAGACGAAGAGTCAAAATATTATATCTGAAAATAGAAAAATAACCTTATTTCAAGACGAAGGTAAGGTAGTAGCTCTTACCTCACATGAGGTAACATGGAGCACTCTAAAAGAGTTTGTCTGGTATAATTTAGTTGGCAATACACAGATCATGATATGATGATAGTAAACAAGTTAATTATTCATTCAATGGTTGATAGTACATATCAGTAGTAGTGTAGAACACATCATGGGACGCGAGTCCGTCAATTTTGTCGGGGCGAGCCATGATGGTTTGTTCGATGCCAAGCCCCTGACCGCTGTTAGCGACAGAAGCAATGCACGATGGCGAGAGACATCGTCGTGAACTTCGTGTATCAAATCAAGCCTAGGCGCCAAAAGAAGCGTCAAAAAAAAAAAACGAACAGGCCAGTCAATAGCGGGTTTCTTTACCGTGCAAGCCATCCGTGCCGTGGGACGGTGGATTCGCGGTTACCGTGGACGCCATTGAAACCATGATAAATTTAAATTTAAAAAATTGAATTCAAATTCTGGTAACCACGCGGTTTGTCACGGTAACCACAGCTTATACAATCCGAGACATGCAAAATACAAAATAATTTTAAAATAATCTAAAAAATAGAAAAATATGTAACAAATAAATTTGCATTGTAAGTTAAGTACCAACATGTTACGAATATGACCAAATCTTATGTAGCACTGCCGAGATAAAAATTATAAAAGAAATTTTAAAGAACTATGAAATTATAAGAAAAATAAGAAATTAGTAGTTAACTATATAATGTTGACAGTTCGGATATGTTTTTAGAAAAACATGGTCATGACTCATGAGTTCTCCATGTTGCTACACAAGATTAGAGATTCTATCTGCCATAATGCATCTGCATTTATTTAACTAACAAATAAATCATGTATTTTGTACCAAGAATTATGTGTATTTATCTTACATACATATCAAGTTACAAATGTAACCTAAATTAATTGACATGGAAAGCTATCAATATGAATTAACAAGTTATATTTATAATTTTGATTTTCTATATAATCTAACCAGACAAATGTACAAACATATCAAATACATGTCCATAAGTCAATCTCATAAAAAATACTCCTCATGCCTAGTTTTTCATATAAACATGTACCTATAAACAATTTTTACCTTATAGATTATTATAAATTTCCTTTTTTCCCCTCTTGTTTAGTAATAAATTTTTAATCATTCGTTTCATCTATTTCTTGCACCAAACTTCACTATAAATTAATCTCTAACACATATAATTTTTCTACTAAGCTTCTCAAAATTTTTAAAATCTTCTTAAATTTAAATGGTCATACCATGGTATACCAAAGCCATACCTTGGTGGAGACCACGATTACCACGATGGTAAGTACGGTAACGTGAGGACAGGTGAATACGACGTAGCATCTTCCAAGCAAAAGAGCACAACAGCAAGTGCAAAATCATCGCCCCCACACCGACGCTTCCACAAGCCAAACCAGCAGCCACACCTGCAAGCGCCTCAGCAAAAACTTACCACCGTTCCGTAGACACCAAGTTGGTGGCATCGTTTCCTAATTCCGAGAGGCCCCCGCGTGCTTCGAACTCTGCAAAACATCCGATCGATCTGATCCGTTCCTGATCTGTATTGGTGGCCTTGCACAGTGGCACTGGCCGATCAGCAGTCAGAAGAAGGACCAGACAGCGAGAGGAACGCACTCATAAATGGGGGCACACTGCGGCGAGATCTCGCATATATAACGCATGCGCTACGTGCACCGTGGTTCCCAGTTGCTGGGGTCGATCGATCGTTCGACTGGTCACGGCGAGTGAACAGCGCCGGAGGGACGGACAAGCAAGCAAGCGATCGACGAGAGGACGGGGGAATAAAGGTGGTGCCGCGGCGGCCACCGGACAAGGTGGCCCCTGTCGCGCAGCAGCGGGAGGGGAGGCCGCCGCGGGTACGGCGTTTTCCCGCGGCGTGAACGGATGGTCGTTGAACAGAGGGTGCACTGGTCACCGGAGAAGGCGCTTGCAAGGGCGAGGGTACGGTGGGGGCGGCGATCGTTGTCGATGGGATTGCTGTAATGCTGTTGGGGATTGAACCGGAACAGCGGCGGCTATGTAGGACGACGTAGCAGCTGGGCTCCTGGGCCCCGTGGCCCTTGGATTCTTGCCCCCGTGTGGCTAGCTCGTACGCATTTAAATTCTAACGTACAAACGCATATGCCGCTGTCAAAATTTAAATTCTAAAACGTATAAAATTGAAGTTTTAGAATAGTTTTAGGTTTTTTATCATACTTTTTTAACGTTTGTGTTCAAATCATTAAGAGCTATAAAGGTTTTAAATACAAAATATTTCTTTTGTTATCCTTGGCTAACCAATGACGCTCTATGTCTACGTAACTATATTGTTGTGTGTGCATTTATCATCTTCCTTTCTTTTTCGACGGTCTACCACAATACCACCGATCTATATACATGTATAGCCATTATCACTACCGAACTAGTATAGGATTATTACTAGAAATCTAGACTGAGGGCTATTGTTGACTGATCAATACTGAGAGCGGGGATCCGGGCTGGTCTCTTATTTGAAATAATTAATTTTTTGTCGTTTTTATATTTGGTCAGATTTATCATTGGATCTATAACTATAACATATCTAACATATCATGTACACATAAGAGTCCATATCCAAGTGTTAAATCTGTTATCATTATTCTTAAGATCATTCTTTAAGAGTGAGAAAAAGTTAAATGCTTTTTTTTGAATAATTAACTTTTTTGTATGGTATAGACAGTTAGCATAATACCCCAGAAATAACCGATATATACAGGCCGGTGTAGACCACAGTTAGCATAATACCCTACCTATGTATGGTATCTTACTTACGCTTGCTAAGATGAAGAAATTGCTTACGATCCAAAAGGATGAGGAAGCGTGCTATTGTTAATGACAGATCCGTATTTAATTTCGTGGGGGCACTTTAAAAACTCAACTATTCTGCATATTCCAGTCTATTACAGATTTTTGTGCTTCCATACAGTACAGCTTGATGATGATTAATTTTATATTAAAATAACAAAATAATAATGTTATAATCAAGACTAAACCGTGTACAACTTACACTATTAATTATGAATTTTAAAATTATGTTCTGAATCAAGAGCGTGAATTCGTTTCTAGTCGAGGGAGCAACCACGGACTGGTAAATTCTTCTCTCTTCCGGACCGGGGCCGCTCGATCTGCGTAGCGCGAGCACCATTGGAGGCATGTGCACGGCAGCAAACGCGTTTCCATCGTGGAGTCTTGGTCGTTTCGTAGCCCACTAGCTCATTTTGCAGGCCCGCCTCATCAGCCCGTAGCGAGGACACCACTTGCAAAGAAACATTAACCGTGTTGTGGCTTTGTGCAGAGGGATTCAATTCGATCCACACATTAACAATTCTGTGCGAAACGTAAAGCACTCTCAAGTCTTAAAAAGCACAAGTATAACAAGATCCCGACTCTCGATTACTGGATACATGCCACTGTACAACTACCCATTTAATTAAATACCGAGAACTCAACTAGAGCCCTGAAGCAAACGGGCTTAAACATTTTATGGTACAACACAACGCCTGAAACAAAAAATAGTGCGAGATTCAAGGCCACCGATAAACTTACAGGCTAGTTATTGATCACGTGTATTATCATATAGGAGTACGTGCAGAACGATGAGTGCGTGCGCGAGCTCTGGCTTAGTGGTGGCCGGGGAGTTTCTCCTTGATCTTCTCCACGATGCCCTTCTTCTCGTGCTTCCCCGCTGCATGCGTCCCCGTCCCGGCGTCCCCGGCCTTGCGCTCCTCCTGCTTGTGGCTGCCGGGGAGCTTCTCCTTAATCTTCTCCTTGATGCTCTTCTTCTTCCTCCGCCCTCCTTGCCCGTCATCCTCGGACGACTGCCGGTCGATCGGCACAGGTGAGTCAGAAGCTACCTTTAAGGTACTAGGAGCACATCGGCCAGGCCAGGGCCAGGCACATGACTTGAAAAAGAAAGTTACCGAGCTGGAGCTGGAGCTGGATTTGGCGCCGGAGCTGCGCAGCGTTTCGCCGAGCGTCGCGTGCTGCTCCTCCCTGGTTGGAGGGAGCTGCGCGGCCGTGCCGCCGGCGCTGCTGACCATGCCTTCGTACGCGAACGCCTTCTCGCCTGGGGGCACGCCGCCGTCGTGCGGGTACGCCGCGCCGCCGCTTACCACGCTCTCGTGCGGGTGCTCCGCCGCCCCGGCGAGGCCATAGCTCACGCCGTCGCTGCTGCCGTAGTCGCCCGTCGACACCGCGGCGTCAGAGGGCGCCACGTACCCCGCCGTCGCCGTATCGTCGGTCCCGTTCGCCGCCGGCTCGTCCGGGATGGGGTTCCCGTACTGGTCGACCGGCGGGACCGGGTACCCGTACTGGTCGACGCGCGGGTACGGGTGCCCGTACACTCCTTCCGCCATTGGTTGGTGTGTCGCCGAGCGAGCTCGTACGTACCTCCGTTCTAACTCGGTTTCCCTCTGAGCCTTTGAGCCAGTGAGCAAGTCGGTACGTGAAGAAGCTGATGAGAGATTCGACGTGCCGAGTCGATGTGCTCGTATTTGTACGAGAATCACAGAAACGGGAGGCGAGGGACGGTACGTGCAGGCGAGCCACGTGTGCGCTCATGCAGCTTCGTAAGGACGGCGCGCGCGACCGGAGAAGGGCACGTACCCGCCGGGTACGCCACGTACGTAGCGGCCTGATCAGGAGTCCGGAATGTTCCGGGTGAACAGTAAAACGACACATTTTGCCCGAGCAGATAGCCATCAGAGCTCCCGAAAAACCGATTGTGTTTTCGCTAACATCCAAAATTGCCTCCAAAACATCCAAAAATATTGATGAAACTGTAGAGGATATGGACCAACACATCGGTCACTAACCAGATCGTTCGACATTAGTAATATTTTTTTTACCGTTCTTAAAAATATCTCTCAAGATATCGTTAATAAAATTTTATACTAAAATTAAAATTCTTGATAGGTCAAGATTCTTAAAATGATATAAAAGCCCCTTCTGAACACAACCAATGCCAGATGCCTCCCCATGGTACGTATGGAAAGTAACACACCTTGCAGTTAATCACAAAATGAAGCCTCGGCGGAGCGGTGGCAGATGCTGGTTCTGATGATCTGATTAGACCGACGTGGTGGCTTCTGCAGTGCCGGCCTCAACACGCAGGCTGTTTTCGCGCCGGCAGTGTGATTTCGCACCCTGATTTCACATGGAAAACGGGACCCAAATCGTTATGATTTTGCAACCTGATCATCCATAGAGAAATTACAAGGATGGATTTCAAGTCAACATGCCAGGTAATAACAGTTGCCAGTTAGCTTGACAATGAACACATAAAAGGACAAATGAAAGCAGAACACGCATTGAGAGAATGAGAGGTAATCATTTTTTCTAAAAGGAACAAATCAAGAAAATACAAAGACAGGTAGGGGTATGAAACCACTCATACAACATACTGTTCGCGAATTCCGAAAAGTGAGCATGCTCCATTTTTTAATTTGTGGTACTTTTAATTTTCATTTTGAAAAGCAAACTGTCCTAAAATTTATTTTCAAAATATGTACTATTTAACAACATCATCCCACGTGATGAGACAATATAACACTATCACGCCATAATCTATTTGGTGTGACAGTGTTTATGAACATCCTGATCTAGCTAACATGGCAAAACTGTTGCACATTTTTAATATTCATTTTTAAAAATAAATCATCTCAAAACTTATTTCTGAAATATACGTGTTCTCGCCACAAAGGTGTAAGAAATTAAAAAAAATCATGGCTTGCTAACTTAAGAGAATAAGGTACACGAAATTTTCTTTTGGAAATATGGCAGGAGCCGCCTTCCTGCCTTTTTCTCATTAAAGGGGAGCGAAATTATACGAAAATAGTCATGAAAAATGTTTCTCTAGCCTTGTTATGGATACTACGGCAAAGACTGTAGATGAAAGTCATTCCCATACTTGCCTTATTTGTTGGTTATGTTATAAAAGAAACTGTGCACGAAGGCAAAGTCAGTTTCTGTTACGAATTGCATTCCTTCGAGAATTGTTGAAGAAAGCCGCCCATCGGACAGCGGCTCATCTACAAGACAAGTTCCCTTGCTGTTTTTAGCCCCACTACACACTACTACCCCTTGCAGGATAATTAACTGATGGTAGTAAAGGGTTGTCAAAATGTATAGTTTGCACACATATACCTATCATCGTTGTTCACCTTCCAAACAAAAACACTGAGTAGTTCTCTCGAGTCTGAACTAGCTTTCTATATAAATTTTCAAGCACCACTATACGCACTAATATTTTTTTACAGAACTCTTATGAACAAAATTCTTAACCATTTGATTTAACTATATGATAGTTATAGCAAATCTAGATTTACTCACAACATGCCACAACAGACTTTGTAAGAGTTCAGTAAGAAATATTTTGTACACATAGCCTTTTCCTAAATTGTCACCTCTTTGATAATTTTTAACTGCATAAGAAATTCTCCCCATAAAACAGGCCAATGGTGCATTAATTTAGCCAAATGCATCCAATTTCCAGCCAGGTATTTGTTCCAAGTTTTTAGTACCAAAACTAACTTCAATGTTTTGCGATTTGTAACAATATTTGCCAGAATGATCGGTAGTACTCAAGCCCTGATGACTAGAGCAATCCTTCTTTGACCTTTAGTGCACACATACTAGATGGAAATGTAAGAAATATAAAGCAAAACTTACTTGGAATATTGTCCCTAGCTTTTTCAGTCCTTTAGCTCGCACCTTCAGAACATCTTTGGGAACAGTATTCTCTTTCAAAACCTGCAGTCAAAATGGATGTCACAATTATCCATGTTTATATGTTGTTTCTTGGGTTTTTTTCCCATCCTTAAAAATTATCTCAAGGTACCAAGAATTTTAGTATAAATTTTTGGTACTTCAAGTTACAATGTATCTCAAGGTATCACACTTTCTTGAGGTACTTTTTCAAGAATGGTAAAAAAACTCTTGTTTCTACTATATCTCGAAATACAACCATATATGCACGGTACTGTAAACACTAAACATAAGCTAGAAGCTGGGTGGATAATGCTTACTGCTTGACAAACACGAGAAAGCGTTGATTCAATATCGACCACATTAATTTTCCACAAAGAATTCAACATTGCATCCTTTTTCTCCTCAATACTCTTCATAAAGTGCTCTTCCTTGTCGTCGCCCCCCTCAATCTTTTTTATCCCCTCTTGTAGCTGTATCAGAGAAATTGCACCTACATTAAAGGATCAGACTCGTCAAAAAAAGAATGATGTAGAATACCGAAGGGTCGGACTCATTAAAGAGTATAAGAAATGGTAGTACAACATCCTGTGATGTACCTGCAGCTGCATTAACCTGTGACTTTACGTGGTGGCCCTTGTCTCTCACCCACTCAGCTATGAACGGCACACCCATATACATTCTGCTTTTTCCAAGTTCTCTTGCCGCTTGACGAGCATAAATGTAGCCAATAGTGTGAAGCATAGCCTCTCCAAAAGCTGAAGAATCAATTAATATAAATTAACAAGCTGAAAAATACAAGCGCAATCTGTACACTTACTGTACAAAGTTAAGAAATGGAAATCAATAGATTGGACACTAATATCCTTGTCTGATTAAGTATCCTAGAAACTTCAGTCCACTAGAGACAAAGGAATTAAAAAAACCACTAATTCAGTATGAATCTTAACAGAAAATGCAGTAGCATGAGTGTATATACAGGCATACAGCAGCAAAAGTTGAACGAAATGCCCATGCTTATCAGAATATACAGGGTTGCGAATAGGGCTGAAGATGGATGGTTATACCAGCTTGGGACAGACGCTGGGCTTCAGCACCTGCCCAATCTCCAAATTCATCATGTTTTCCATCAACATATGGTTGAAGTCTATCCTTAAGGCTTTGAATAAGCTTTTGCTCTCTTTCAGTTTGCAACTCCTGTGATCCATAGATGTTATTAAGGTGTAAGCTTTGTGAATTCTGATCTTAATGAAATTTGGATGGTCTACTTGGCCATCCCGGCAAAAAAAAGTTATTAAGGTGTAAGCATGAAGAATGAACTACCAACATTGAGGAGATCGACACTATCAACCTGGGAACCCTACTAGATAAAATCTGCGACACAAGTAACAGAGCATTATTGGAGCATCGTACTTTTATCTTGTCTTGGATCCTTGCCCTTGCCTCTGTAGTATCGGATTCTTCCTCAGTCTCTACTGATGCCACAGATGCCAGTGCAAGCTGGCCGACATAATCTTCAAAATAGTCGCTCCCAAAAAGCATGCCAAAGACAGCAGTTGGATCGATCATGTTATCCCTGAGAAGACATTTTAAAAAGATCAACAACTTTATATTGATAACTGATAGAATGTACATGCAGCTAAAACTTCAGAATGTTTGTGCAACTGAACTTTCTTTAACAATGTGGCCAATTCCGTGCTATAGCAACGAAGCATTTGGAACTTAATTTCAATCCAAAGTTGATATAGTGACCGACAAATTCAAGACTTACTGCGGAAGACCTTCTTTCCCATGCTTATCATAAGACTCCTTTCTTACAGGATCACTGAGTACTTGATAGGCCTCACCCAGTTCCTTGCAAATGTAACCAATTTAATTCAATAATCCTCCTATATGGGTAGTGGGTGCATCAATATGACATTTTAAATGCAGAAGAAAGTCATCGCTTTTTCAAGTGGTGGTATGGTGAAATGTTTGGCTGGAAAGGAATTGAAGAATGTTCTTTCCCATGTTTAATTCAACAGAGAACAAGTTGTGTTGCTAGTAATCCAGAATATTAACCAAATAGTTTTAGCCCTCAAATACATAGACTAGATAGAACTATGAAAATGACAGAAAGTTGTAATTGTTTTTCTGGTATTGAACAGTGTATTAAGATCTAAACTCTTCTATTCCTTCCTACTATCAGTAGGTAGAGCTCCTACCCTTCCTCTAAAAAAATAGTTAAAATGAACCATATTTTATCAGGAAAGGAAAAAAAATGATAAAGAACAGACTTAACCAGAACTATCATCTCGCTGCTTCCTTTCCTAGAACATTGACAATCACGCACACAACGTAAAGCAGAAGCAAAAAGATTCTACTACCTTGAACTTCTGCTCGGCATCAGGATTACCGGGGTTCTTGTCAGGGTGCACCAACTTGGCCTACAGAAACCCAAACAATCGCAACAACAGCTGAAACCAAGGAACCATCGACAAACACATTGCACTGCAAAAAAACACCGGCGATTCGATCTCGCCCAAGAACCGGGCACCTTGAGGTAATACGCCTTCTTGATCTCTGACGCGGAGGCGTCGGTGCTGACCCCCAACACGTCGTAGTACGTGCTGTCCACCACCATCGCTGCAGGGGTCGTGGCCAGCGCCGCCGCCTCTTTCTGGATCGCGCTGCTGCAACTGAACGTCGGAGCCCGACGAAAAGATCGGCTGCTGGAGAAAAAAGAGAGAGAGAGAGATGACAAGGGCAATCACGAACCGGAAATGCTGAGGAGAGAGTGGTCACCTCAACGGATCGGGATTCTCTGAAGTCAGGGGAGTTGAGCCCGGAGATGATGGGAGTTGATGCGATCATGTGGTCAAATGCGGGGAAATGGTTCCTGGGTCAGACGGAGCCCACCACTTCCTCGTCCTCCACTCTGGCTAGCTCCCGACCTCCCGTTGGCTGCGTTGGGAGGGAAGCATCGGTGTCTGCCTGTCTGCTTCCTCTTTCCAGGCTCCCGGTGGGTCATGGATCCGGTTCACATTAGGCAACTTAAGCATCACACTAGGGCCATCCAAATAGTATCTAATGGTTGAGTATTGTTTATTGAAGGTAAAAACACTGTACATGCACTGTAGCAGTACCACTGTAGCATTTGATCTATACCATTCACTGTAAAAAAATGAAGGGATGAGATTGCACGCAGTCATTATCTTGCGGTCATAGTGATGACTGCATGAAAAAAATGAAAGGATGAGATTGCATGCGGTCATTATCTTGCAGTCCTACTGATGACTGTATGTGATCCCAATTCGTGGGTCATGTGTACATGCAGATGCAGCAAAACTACAAGGCTGTTTGGGAAGTTAGATTTTAAGAAGTAGCTGCTAGGTAGTCATCTTCTAAGAATCTGAAAAAGCTCATGCACCTAGTTTCTTCAGTTTTTGTATTTTTAGTTCATTTTTCAGAATCTATAACCACAAGTTCTTAGAAACTGTGGACCATTTAGAACACTTCTAGTAGAAGCAACTTATGAAAAAATTACAGCTGGAAGAAGCTCCCTAAACAGCTCCTACTTCTGGCCTGGCTTGGCAGTTTGGCACATATGCTCTCCACACTGGGCACGTTCGCAAGGAGTTGTTGTGTTTGAAATTAATGGCGCACATAAAACAAGAAATATTATTAGCATATAATTAATTATGTATTAGGTATTATAAACTATAAAAATGGATTAATTTGATTTTTTTAAAACAACTTTTATACAAACATTTTTAGCAAAAGACATAGCATTTGGTAATTCGAGAAACGCGGAAAAAGAGATAGATATTAGATGGCACATGGTCAATCGAACGCGCACGTTGATAAATGTGTTGCCCGCTTTATTGCCAAGTGCTAGAAATGTACATGTTACACCATGTTACACGGGTTGTTACACGGTGACGGGGCCAAAGCCTTGTACTAACTAACCATGCCACTAGTGGCACGGCTAATGCTTAAATATCTTTTTTTTTTTGAGAGAGAGAGAGCTAATGCTTAAATATCAGCACAGCTTTTACCAGAAACAAAACTCACAGCGCTATTACCTACTAGCCTATTAGTGATGTAAGCAAAAATGTTGCAACTTACAACCGGAGGCTGCCGAGTGCCACTATCTTCTATACCGGGGAAACAGAGAGAAGAAACCCCGGCTTCATCTTCTGCAGCAGTACGCCGCAGAAGGGGCAATATGGAACGGCCGGCGTTGACAAATCAATCGATTCGTTACCATGAGGGGCATCATCCCAAAAGGATGTAGGCATGGTGAAAAATATTTCCGGCAGCAACTTGTCGACCGTTCCTCCGCAACACACGCAGTGCCATGTTGGTTGAAGAACAGAGCACAGCCGCATCGATGCTACGCATCTTGACATTTTGTGAGCTTCAGCCGGAGGAGCAGCAGGGTTGCTACCACTGCACATGGCTGCATCTGCGGACTCGAAGGGGACCGGTGCGGTGCAGTAGCTGCAGTATTCTTCAACTGAGTACTCGCACACTAAGTTGATCCTGCATGGCACCAAACAATTACTATACAGGTTGATTGGTTCAACATCCAATTTAACTTTTTCAATGGAGCCATTTCGAGACAATTCCACTAAACTAGTTTCACATATTCTATGTCGTTTCGCAAGTGAAATGGTTTACCTGTCTCCTAGATCGCTGATCCTCGTTCTGAGAAACTTGAGCCCGTTGTGCACTTCTCCATCATTCATGGATGCCCAAGAATCCATCTGCGCAACTCCAATAGGAAACCAACTGTTTTCAATATGGGCACCCTTGAGCAAATAGGCTGCTCGGTTCAGGACAGCAGAAAAAGTGAAAGCCACGAGCCTTTTTCGCAGCTCCCTTTCACTTCTTACCAGAAGATTGTTCCACAAATCAGCCATTACATCATTACCTTGGTCTATACCAGGAGAACACTGCGCACGATCACTAAGCATTACTTTCCTACAGATGATATTCAGCAAGTGCAGCTTCCGCAAGCTGACTTTGGGCATGTCATGAATTGAATGTGACGGAATGTCGACAGAAGCACATTGCGGACCATCTGGAAACAAACCTGACACCCATTTATGCATCAATGTCTCAAGAAAGGTAGGTGCAGATTTCTTAAACCCTTGTAGTGCAGCAATGAGATCCCATAAGACAAGCACTCTTTCACAATTTTCATATCTCTTCAGTGACCAAAAAATGTTAGATCCCCACCACAAGAAATTAGTCTCAGATAAGGCTGCAGATTGCAGACTGTGGATAACGCTATTGTCTGGTGGAATACCAAGAAACTGACCACCAATCCAAATGAACTCAACCACTGCCTTTTGTGTCCTGTTGTTTTTATTCATAAAATTATTGTAAGGGCAATGCATTTTCTAAATGTTAGATAAAATAAATCATTAATTAGATTCAAGCATAGGACCTCACTACTTCCCATACTGAACTCCCAAACAAAATTACCTGGCTTGATACATCTGATTTAACAAGTTTGGATCCAAACTGCGCACCTGAAGGACATAACATTCATCAATTGTTTTAGCTTATATATGCAAGCTCCAAGTACAAATGTTTCACAGTTAAGCAATATGTGTCAGATATAAGAGATAGCCTAAAGCATACCACAGCAAGCATTAGTTCTCCAGGTGCTAGTGCAAGGCCATAACATCGATCAGATACTTCTGTGAGCTGCATGAACATTTCAGATGTCAACCAGAAGAAAAAACATGTACATTCAGGATAAAGGGATAACAATTGAGTATCTATTTACATCTATGGACTCTTTCAGCTCCGGACTATGTGTGTGCATAGGAATTTCTTCTAGATGTGTTTTGTTGAACATCCAACAATGTGCAGAATTATCCTGGTAAAGAAACAAATATTATCCATAAGCAAGTAACAAAAAATCAAGAAAAGAAGTTAACACAGCGCATAGGATTTTATGATCCAGCAGCAAAGGCATAAAATATATCTTTCAGAAACTTCAGCTTTCCAAGTCTAACCTAACACAATTCCAAAATACTACAGAAACCAACAAGTCTCTCCTCAAACTGTCATCAGTTATTTATGCAAATAGCAATCAATAGGACTCATCAAAACCATCACATGCATCGATTTATCTGAATTAATCTAGATGTTCCGTGACAAGTTATATAAAGTAGATTTTTTTTTCACATGGATCTTTCCATTTTGTAATCAGCAGCTAGCAACATTGCGAAGACACAGAGTGCATATAAGAAGAACACAGAAAATAGTTTACGCTTTCATAGGAAAGCAGAAAGCTAACATACTGTCAAAGGAACTATGGTTTTATCAAACAGTCAGAATTAATTACAAAATGCAACGACGTCCTAAACGCACCTGACTGCAGCTGTATAAACAATGCCCATGAAAACCCCATGACAGACCTGTCACCTATGGTAATATTAGATACCTTTTTTCTTTTATCATGATGGAAATACACTAAACCAAAAGGAAATTTTACCACTTGATCATGAGCGTCACATGTATCAATCTTCTCAATTTTGTTGCCCGATATGTTCCACGACCATGCTTCTAGTGACCCAGATGCTCTTCCAATTGCCAAATTAATGGAGTCGTCATGCTGAGCTGATGCAGATAATGAGATTGACGAGATCGGTGCTGAATCAGTAGTGACCTGACAGTGGAATGTTTGGAACAGAATATTTAATAACAGGAAGGCACTAGCTGGAACTACAAAGTGCAAGATGGGTATTTCAATTTTATTAATAGGATATTGGATGGGTTATTAGTCATATATCAAATCAAATATGTATATCAATAGACAACAGAAGTTAATGGTAATAATGTACCTCAGCCACTAATGTCAATGGCACTTCTTTTGCAGATGTACATTGATTTAACCCTTCAATATCACCCATCCATATCTTTGAGCTGAAAAACCCCAGCAAAAGGAATTTGAAAGGCTTTGAGTAAATGAGGTATTCCCTCCAGTTTTTAATATTTGATGTTGTTCATTTTTTGACCTATGTTTGACTATTCGTCTTATTCAAAAAATTTGTGTAAATATGCAAAATAAAAGTCATGCTTAAAGTAACTGTAATGATAAAGCAAATCGTGGCAAAATAAATGATAACCTATGTATTTTTTTATAAATAAGATGTGTGTCTAAAAGTTAATGACGTCAAACATTAAAACTAGAGATTATTGGGAGGACTAAGGAGGCATCAAAATTTCAGTAGTTTATGCTTAAATTGTGAAAAGAAAAAGGATACACATTTAAGAGTTGCCAAGCTGTCACATCACAGGACAAAATGTAAATTCCTTTACAATGGTGACAGAGTTGTACTGACCTTCCGTCTGAGCATCCAGTTGCCAAAAGCAACAAAGGTTTTGAAGAGCCTGAAGCAAAAAATTCCCAACTTATGGCAGTGACCCATGATAAATGAGCTTGAACAACCCCAATGAGCATTGGATCTCTGGTAACCATGCCAATATCTATTGCGTAGTACTCAGGTTTGTGTATTTTCCAAAAGGAAACACTCCCAGACTTGTAACCAACAGCTAGAATGCACCAATTTCCCGTGAAGTAAGAGCTTCTGTCAGGTGATGGCAGTACTGGAGACCATGCAACTACGAGAGAAGACAAAAGTGCTTCACGACATGAATACTGTTTTGCTGTAATAAGAGGAAGAGATTTGTGTTCTCCATTGCAGGATAATGGTGTCTGAATATTTTGAGAGTTGCCTTGACCATTTCTGACAGCATAGACATGTCCAGGTTTTGTAGCCTACAATTACAACCAGTTAAAGGATACAGAAGGAATAACATCATAGAAAATAGGGTATGTACTAGTATGAATTAGCAGGACAAACAGTTCTTTCCTTAGCTAAGAAACAAGGTTTAATTAGCAGGACAAATAGCTCTTTCCTTAGCTAAGAAACAAGGTTTACCTTTTAACAACTAATGAGTGTACACTGGGACTTAAACCTAAATGTGAACATGTAAAATCTACCTTCTTTGATGATTTTTTCTTTAAATTAGAGATGGGATCAAACAGAAAGTCTGCATCCTCTGAAGCATCTGTGCTGTCCTTATCATCATCATCATCATATACGTAGCCTACAAATCTGTGTTAAAAATGAAATGCAATAATTCAGGCCAATATGGTGATAGGGCAAAAATAGGTTCTTGCAAGATAATGGACGAAATAAAGGTATGTGAAAAGGAAGGCAATATTCAGTCACGGATAGGTTGATAATTGTTGATATCAACAAGTAGCGCTCTATAATAGTTTAGCAACAACCCATCTCAAATGCCTACAGTTTTTCCATCAGCAATAGTCAGAAATTCAGTACCTGAACAACATAAAAATTGGTCAATAAGAGCCTCTAAAGTATCAATCTTATTCCAAAACAACAGATGACAAGTGTGACACGCTAAACAAGAAAGAACTACTTTAGACAACCACATTATAAGCAACCTCTCTCCACCTAATGGTAGAAAAAATGGCCATTGTGCAATCCTTGGAAATTTTGTCTGATTGTCTAAGTCAAAGAATGAAAGACAAAGGAAAAAACTGACAGTTTCTATTATTCCATTTTCAATTTGTTGGAGATTATCTTCGATTTTTCCTAACTAGCATTAAAAATAGCATGCACAGAATATTCATTCATTGACAATGTACCACCAGAGAAACCCAGTATAGTCAATACAAATTGCGCTAGAACCAGTCTGCCAGTGATGAATATATATCTTTCCTTGGAGTGTCATACAAATAAATTTTATACTCGTAAGCACTTTATCTTACATGAAATTGTAAGCATAGAACCCAACATCTCTTTTTCTTGAACTAACCCCTTGGACCATTTTGTTATCCCAAACTTTGATGGTGAGTAAACAGAAGAGTGTGACTCACCTTGCTGCTTTTCTTTTTCTTCGTTCTGTACCCCTTCTTGGAATAGGATCTTGTAGTTCACTAATACACACAAATCGCTGATTTTGTTCAGTATTTCCCTTTCCCTGATATATGGAAGACAAACTTTCTGTAAGTTCACACAGTACCGTGCATTTCTGAGATAATCAATGAAAGGGGTACCTGAGGAAGTGAAAGAGGACCATCATCCTCTCCAAATTCTATATCTTTGTAGTACTTAAACAGCAACTGAGATATATCTGCAACCTAGACCAATAGATTAGGTTGACAGGAAGAATACGAGAAAACAAAAGAACACATACACCCAGAGATATCATAAGCATATGTAACTGATAGGTTCACATGATCTCACATGGTGAATGAAAATATATATTTTGCCTAATGGTAAAAGGAAACATGCAAGGGGCATGACAAACAGCAATAAAAACAAAGAGAAATACAAATAAAACTGCCAGTGAACAAGTGGTTGAATGTCCACTAGGTGGCATGACGATTGCTAAGCGTATTTTAACTGCATTGCCTGTACAATATGTTTTGATTCCTATAGTGATAAACTAATGTAAGGGGCTACATGGTTGCATGAGACATGGAAGATTGAACATGCACAGGACAAAATCAGTGTGGATAACAGGAACTTGGCAGGTAATCAAGTTGCCCAGCTGTCAATGTTTGTATAAATTAAGTTGGTCAAGTCTTAATAATACATTAGCTGAACATGCTTACCTGAACCCATTCATCACAGAATTCACAATATGGTGACCGATAAAGCTTTACATGACCATCAACAGTGCAAACAGCCAACAGACAACTGAAATAGACATCATATAGAAAAAAAAAAAGAACAGAGACCAAATAAGCAAATGATCCAAATAGTACTTAAGAATAAATCTTACAGAGACAAAAAAATTGCTGTGATGAAATAACTTAAAAAGACATATACCCGGAGTTAGGAGCAAACCCTTGTTGAGACCATGAAATAGACCGAGCGCACGGTTCTGTTTCACGTGCTAAGGAAGTGGGCACTATACATGGTTCAAATATATCTGCAAGATAAGCAATAAAAACTGAATGCTGATCGCACCGTCCATCTAGTTTTACTTTCAGTTGTCACAAGACAAGTTGATTGCCAAAGTTGCATGTGATCAAGATAGTTACATTTAGAGTTCCAGTTTTTTTTTTAATTTTAGTAGAAACTCAAATCCACGCTGCTGAATTGATGTTTAAGAAAGAGTAACTTCTACATGCACATTGTTGAATTGCATCTTCACATGCAATTAGTCCAAGGAATTGCTTAATAAAATTAAAGAAAACAAAGTTATTGATCATCTTCATTGTCATTTGGAGTTCCCCACCATGATTTCAAGCACAACACTCACCCACAAGGCCATATCATTTAAGTTGTTGACAGACACTCAAAAGTAAATGCTAAACTCAAGCTCTCCCCGTCATTTTTCTTACTATGCAATGATAACATAAAGAAACTTGACACTGAGCATCTCTTCCACTTCGCTTCTGAAATCAACTGTCCATCTAAAGTCTAAACTGATAACACGTGTAAAGAAAAAAGGAATGCAACACAATTCCTGTGTTTCACTGGAAACCATACCTTCTCTGTTAACGACTCCTATGGGAAATGGGTCGCTAGGACGGAGAACAACCAGTTCCCGAGGCCCCTCTAATGCAGCTGGGTTCTAGAATGAAAAAAACAGATGAACAGTCACAACGCCTGAGAGGACAACATGGCACGAATGCATTAACGTAATGAAATCACACATACCAGGATAGTGATAAGGTGACCAGAGGCAACAGCCACCAAGTTCTCACTTGACCAAGCGATTGCATTTGGGTACGACGGTGAGGCAATCAAGGTGGCAGCCTGGTAGTGTGGAGCCATGGCACTCACAACCAAGCCAGAATGGACCACTGCCTACTGCACCTGCACCTTGTCTAAGTTCTATCATCCTACATGTAAGTCCACATATTGCTTGCTTGACATGTGAGGAAAATTTTCACTGGAGAAGTCGGGTTAATCCCACACCAGCCAGCTCCCCTCCACTCCACTATGGAGAAATTCAGCTAGCCCTATTAAAGGAAAGAATAGTGGGGGAGATTTCAAACTGCAGGAGTAAGAGGAAGGAGGCTTTCTGCTCCCTAACCCTCGCAGCCGCCCGAACACGGCCGGCGGGATGGTGGCGGCGAGGCTTCCGCTGGGCTGGGGGCGGCGCGTGCGGATCTGGCGACCGGGAGACGGTTGGCCTGGATACAGCGGACAGGAGCGAGCGGTGGTACGGGCGACAGCGGGAGCAGGCGCAGGCGCTGGCGGCGGCGGGCGACGACAGGCGCGTGGGGCGGTGGTTGGCGATTGTGATGGAGGCGGCCGGGAGACGGCACAGGCGCTGGTGTTGGTGACAGGTATTGGCGTCAGCGGTGGAGGAGGGAACCGGCGGCGGCTTGCCTGGCCTCGAGGCGTCAGCGGATGACGGCGAGTCGGCGACCGGCGCGCCTGCCGGTGGATTGTGGAGGTTTTATGGATTTGGATCACAGTGAATAGGGATTACAATTTTGCCCCGGGCTGGGTATCGGTATGTAATCAACCCGATAGGTATGAATACGGTATTTGGAAATAGCTTCAAGTACGATATGTTCTTACAATCCGAGTACGAATCAAACGACCCATATGGAACTGGTGCTGACAGGGCGAGTGCAACACTCACGGTACGCCTAGCGCTCGCCCAGGTTGAACCGTCAACCGTACGACGGTGGTATGAAAAACGTCATACGCGTAGCATCGCTTTATGTATTTTTAGGTATCTGACCCAATGATCATGGATATGAATTTGTTTTTTTTTACTTGTGGATATGTCCATCCATGATCCGAAAATCTAGTAGGTGGTAGCAGGATTCTGTATTTTATCCATGAGTTAATCATATCTAACCCGATATTCATATAGCGATTGATTTTAGCCCATCTCCCGTATCTATTTTTCATTGACTCATTAAAATAAGGGAAAATTATAAATATGTCATTATAATTTTGTAAAATTAGAGATATGTCATCCTGATCCACATGTCATTGACTCGTACGGGTCTCATATATCATTGAGATAACAATGGCATATTTCTAACTTTGCAAATTATAATGGCATGTTTGCAAATTTCCCTTAAAATATTGAACTTTGATGAAATTATGTTAGCCTGGTGATGATTTGTGTTGCTCTTTTAAACCATTGGTGAAAAAAATTACAATTTATTGATTGTGTTGCTCTTTATTTAATTATCTATCTATTGATATATTAATTATGGGAAACTCATTGATATCCACTAGGTATATCCATGCCTGACGGGCATTGAGTTCTATCCGTCAACCATATCAGCTATGAATTACGCGGGGTGAAGTTGGGTATAGGATCAGAAATGGATTTGCTCTACGCATACTTAACCTGACCCATTGCCATCCCTACAGGTGAAGTTGCTATTGTTACTACAACTTTAGTTGTAACCGATCAGAATTGTTGATAAGAGATTCGACGGTTGACTAGCAACACCACTCCAACTACACTGAATATCTTCTTCTTCTTCTTCATGTCAAGAGAGCAGCTCGGTTCTTCTTATTAGCTCTTGACAACCATGGGACCTTCGAGCAAATTATTAATACTGATGCGTTCAACTTGATAAGGAGATTCCATTTTTGTGTTTTGGAACGGTTCAATACCCTCGGCTCCTACCATGTTACTATCATTGTTATGTTTTTATGTGAACTCCCATGAGACAAGGAGCATGGCTTATCCACTAGTATGGTGTAAGCAAAGAACAAAATCTTATATACGCAAGGAAGTAGTTTCCATCAAGCAGCCCAAGGTCGTGCTCGTTAGCTCATCTCCTCCTTATTTGACCATACCAGTCCCCTCCTAATCCCAATCTACTCACCAACAACATCACGAGAACATCAGCCAACAACAACAAAGCTCTTGACTCTCCTCATGATTCCCCCGTTTTGGTTGGTGGCATGTTCTAGCGTTGGTGCTTCACTTACACCTCCACCGGTCCCTCTTGAAGCATAGGGAAGAAGAAGACTAACGAGTTGTTTATTTGTAGACCTCCGATGCTTCCTGGATGGTCAGATTAGGTACTACTTTGTTGTAGCAGCAATAACAACTTCGTCTGATCTGAATCCAGGTTCTATTGGGCATTCTCTTGTGGCAATGGCAGTAGCGGTCACTGGATCAGTGTTTTCTGGAGCAACGACGTGGACGGCCATGCCGAGGAGGCTCATCGGTGATGGTGGCACTAAGCGGCTAGTGTACTGAGGTGTTTCCCACCACAAGGCTGCGGATGAGGCAGCGACGAGGCTTATTGGTGATGGTGGCACTAAGCGGCTGCTGGATCAGCGACTCACTTGCGTGGGTTCTTGGATAGGAGCGACATGAAGATTTCTTGGCACCGGTAACATGAGCAACCATCTGATCGGGGCTTCTCGACAAGGTGGGTGGACTAGCTATTGAGCTTTCTTTCGCTCATAATATTATAACGAAGTTTGGGATATATATTAGTGTTGCTTCCATACTCTTTTGTGTAAGGTGTTGATCCTAAGTGTTCAGTTTGTTGCCGAGGGTTGTTGAGTCCTTTTTGTGAGGGTGTGAGTCTAAGTACTCTTATATGTTTATCTTGGTTGTTTACATCTATTTGGATGTAGAGAATGATTTAATATAAACCATTATCTAAAAAAGATGAAGGAGGTTGTCTATAGGAAATGTTATGTAGAGGTGGAGTAGTCGCAAGTCACCAGAGTCATAAGAGCGTGACAACTCTTTTCTGAGGCCAGCGGACTCGTTGCGCTAACTCATGCCCCCAACCACTACGATGACGTGGGGTAGTGTAGATGGACAGGCGAAGTGGTGCCCCAGCAACTGGTGGTAACTACCGTAGGGTGTCAGAGAGTGTGTGAGAGAGAGGGGGTCAAGCGAAGTGGCGCTCCTCCTCCAATCTGCCATGTGTCGCCTGAAACCACCCTCTGCAATTTTGTTGGTCAACTCATGCCACCTAGCACTATATGTTGTAGGCTCAATTGTTTTTTTTTTGTGATTTTAGGCTAGTTCTATCGTGCGCGAGGACATGTGTCACACTAATGCATGATGGTTTTGGCCGCATGGTTTGCACTTGGGAAAAGTCTACGTTATCTCCCTCGTATTGAATGAGTTCCACTCATGTCTATTAACCAGAAAACTGGATATGGATATTGGCCATCCCTAATCCCAACTATCAATAATAAGGAAAATAAAATCCCTTGGTAGTTTAGACTATGGTTTTATGCTATATTGCGCATGCGTGTCTTTTTGACCTGGTATTTATCCTACATAGTGGCCCAAAATATCAGTGATCTCATTCTTTTCCACCACCTCACTATCCTTGACTGATTGACATGGCTTCATGGGGGACTAGGAGAGAGTGGGGGAATAGAGCATGTCGTGGAGTGTCGCAAAGCCCAAGGTCAGTGAGATAGAACACACTGCGATTGGGGGGCTAGTGATTGTTGAGGATGGAAAGAGAGAGAAAGTGTTAAGGGAGAAATCAACAAGGTTGTAGTGGGAGTGAGAGCTCGATAGGCCAATACTATATAGGAGTTCTAGGAGGTTGTGATGTCGTGGAAGGTCAAAATGCTGGCAAGGAAGAAACTTGAGGAGGCCGCTAGCGTTGCTAGTATCAATGACTGTTACCTTCCTTACTGCTTTTGCAAAGCTAGAGGGGGAGAGAATCCAACATCGATGCCATTCTCACTCGACTTCTTAGATCTAGAAGCTGAAAGTGCAGCAGTAGCCCACTTCTCATTCATGTAGGTGACGCTGGTCACCAATCCTACCATTGTCTTCTCCGTCACCACAGAGATCCATCTAGCTTCTAGCTTCTGCTGCCTTCGCCTAGCTTGATCTGGACAGCGGCATAGAAGAGTAATCTACCTACCAAAAGATACAACTTATAGTATTCTAAATTTGCTACAAAAGTTATTGTTAATTCTCTAATTATTTTCATCGAATCAACTAATCACAACATTACTCTATTTAATTTCACCTACTTCTTTAATATCTGTGATCATTTTAAAGGTTTTTTATATTTAAGGATGAGCGCGGATGATTACATCATTTGACTACCACGAAACAAATTTAACCATCGAATATATAATTAGAAGAACTATTTGGATCTCACATTGGTCTGCCAGATAAACACAAACAAATGGCTTTTTGGATGCAGTGCAGCCAATAGGAAGTGAAGAAATTAATCCTCTGCTCTCTAGTCAGGTCTCCTACCTGTTGAACCTTCGCGTGACAACTCAGAGTTATTCCGTTTCCATTTCTAACTCGAAAAGAATCATATCGATGACCCCGTGCTACCCGCAGGTTGTCTTGGCAACGATGGCGCTCCGCACGCGATGCTTGCGGTCCGGGTCCGACTCCGACTCCTCCGACCACTCGATGCTCCCGAACACGTAGTTGGCGGCCGCCGTGGCGTCTTGCACTTCCAGCCTCACCGTGAACTCCTTCTCCTCCCCGACGTGCTCGAAGCTTAGCACGCCCGGATCCACCGTGACATTCACCCCAGCCAGCGCCTCGGTGACGCTGACCTCGTACAGGCAAGGCGCCGCGCCGACGTTCTTCACCCGGCGCCTCACCGTCGCGGAGCCGGACAGGCAGGGCACGGCGATGGACGGGTAGTTGAGGTCCTCGGGGCGGCCGTGCTGCTCGCCCTGGCTGCACGCGAGCGGCTTGCCGTTGACGAGCAGCGGGAGCGGAAGCGCGCTCTGCTGGGTCGTCGGCCTCTGCAGCGAGCAGAGGAAGCTGGCGTAGTCGGCCGCCGTGGTGTCGTACACGAGGCCCGGGTCCAGCGCCTGCACGGCGTTCACGTGGCCCGACCCGTAGGCGAACGGCGTCGCGGCCGCGCCGGTCTCGTCCCGGACCTTGCTGCCGTCGTTGTCCACGGTGATCGCTGCAGTGCCCAAACATGCGTGACACGGTGTTAAGACGTGAGATCGTACAGAGTTCTGTGGGTGCTTGCGCTGGCTCGATCGTTCGATCTGTCTAGCTGCAGTCTAGCTCACCGGTGGTCATGATCGCGGACTTGATCATCGCGGGGGTCCAGCTGGGGTTCTTGGTCTTTATCAGGCCGGCGATGCCCGACACGTGGGGGCACGACATGGAGGTGCCGGACTCTATGTTGTAGGGGACACGGCGGTCGTCTAAAGGCAGGTCCGTCGGTGAGACAGCCTCGCTGTAAGCTGCGAGCACGCTTACTCCTGGCGCGGTGATGTCAGGCTGCAAACAAGTGAACAACCACGTTATATCTTATTCCGTACTATCTTAGCATACTGCATACGTGTTTTTTTCTGTCGAGTATCTGTACGATTTACGGAGGAATGAATACGATGAGCATTGTGCGGTCTGTGCCAACCTTGAGGATCTGAGGAGTTATCGGGTTTGGTCCACGGGACGAGAATGCCGCCATCACCGGCGCTGGCTTTACGCCAAGCCTGGCACCCGATGTTGTGATGTAACCAACCGGGTTGCTACATAAACAGAATGAAAGACGAATTAGTCTTACCAGATGTACTGTTGAGCAGTACTAACAGGAAAAATGCTTGCTAATAGCGGCTTGTTTACTCTGTTGACCCAAGGTAGTTGAGCAGCTTGCTGCACTGGGAGTAGGAGACGTGGGCCGCCGCGATGACGTGAGGTCCGCGATGACGTCCTCCCCGTTGCCGGCGTCGTTGCAGAGCACCATGCCGACACCGCCGGCCTGCTTCACCACCAGCCCCTTCTCGGCTCTGGCGTTCACCCCTCTGGTGCACACAACCAACTTGCGGCTCACCTTGGTGGGGTCCAGGGAACCCGGCAAGCACAAAGTCCTGCACGCAGAAATGCAAGCAACGTCGATCGATCTGTAGGTGTCCATATGATATCTGTAGGTGTACTAGTATCACACGTTGTGGTGGTCGAATTTGATTTCTTACGAGTTGTTGCCCGATCCGTTTGCGGCGTTGGCGTTCTTCGCGTTGATCATCTCGTACCGGTGCCCTTCGGGGAGAGTGCTGTCTGACAGGCTTTGCCCCTGTAAACTGCCAATGGCATGAGCAAAAGTAATTATGTATAGTATTGTAATGAGTGTAAATTAACCTTGATGGTCGTGCTGCTGGTGTCGCCGCCGAAGGTGACATAAGCCGGGAAGTCCCTGTCCATGGTGCTCGCGCCGACAGTAAGGATCCATGGAGCCACGTTGGTGACCGATCCCGGCTTCGGGCCAGAGTTGCCGGCGGAGCAGACGACGGTGACGCCATTCTGGACCGCGTAGAACGTGCCGATGGCGACGGGGTCCGAGAGGTAGTCCGAGGCCGGCCCGCCGAGGGAGAGCGAGAGCACGTTCACGCCGTCGCCCACCGCCGCGACGATGGCCGCGAGGATGTCCACGCTGGAGCAGCCCCCGGAGTAGCACGCCTTGTAGGCGGCGACGCGCGCCAGCGGCGAGCCGCCCTTGGCCGTGCCCCTCCCGTGGCCGAACACGCTTGCGTCCGGCACGAACCCGCCGCCGGCGGTGGACAGCGTGTGCGTGCCGTGCCCTATGTAGTCCCGTGGCGAGTACAGCTCCGCCGCCTGCCCTGGCAGCCCTCCCTGCGGCAAGCTCGATGCTAGGTAGCCGAGATTGAAGAACCTCGCGGCGATCAGCTTGCTGCACGTACGAAATGTCACACGATTAATTACCTCTTTCCAAGAGAAGTCAAATAAGCTGTGGACGCTGATCGTGTTACTTGTTGCATTTGAAGGTCGTGTCGTTGCCGGTGATGCACTTGTAGCGCCCCCACAACGGGACCTGCGCATAGCCATCGTCTTTGAAGCTCGCCGATTCCGGCCATACGCCTTCATTTGAACGTTTGCAGAAAATATGAATCAGGACACTAGAACAGGTTCCGGATAGTGCACAGCACTTCAGTATAGCAGCTAGCCAGCTAGGTCGACGACAGCATATCTGAACCCATACTGCGTGATCCAGCGTAGGAACAGACGAACAGTGCCCATGCATGTCAATGCTATGCTACCATTTTGCGAGGTTTGAGTTGATCTTTTCAGTTCCGGTATTCTTGGGATTTGTTTTTGTTAACCTCAAGAGGGAATCATCCTGGGGTGATTGTTTTACTAATTTCGCGCATCTCATCGGCAAGCACGCACACGACGCACGTTGGTGATGCTCTATGCCGGCCGGTCAAATCCGCGTTCCATAGTTTTTTTTTCATGCTCCGGCCAAAAAAACAAGGGTACCCAAAAAACAACTAATTCAATTAATTTAGATAATTTAATACTCAACAAAAATGATATTCATTTTTCTATCTATTTGCTTTTTGGGTGGAAAGATATGATAACACTACCTTTTAACAAATGTAATAACTAGATGGATACCCCTCGCGTTACTACAGGAAACTGTGTGATAATATAGTAGATATGAATTCTAAAAAAATTCTTACCTATTATACAATTTTTTTCATGTGATATATTTTTATGTTTTTATCAATTATCCATAGGTTATAAATGTTTGAATTTTATGGTGTGCATTTTGGGAGAGAGATGTAATTTACACTCTTGATGAATCATCTAAAGACTAAAAACAATTGAGGTGATGTGAAGAGATGCAATTTACACCCTTGATGTATCATTCTAAGGCTAAAAATAATTGAGATTAATGATGTGGATTAATTTACACTCTTGATATATCATCCTAAGGCTAAAAACAATTAAGGCGATGTGGCAGAGAATATTATTAACTTTATAGTAAGTAGGGATTATGCATGTCTCTATTTGTTTCTTTTTACTTCTTCGGTTACAAAATACCCACGTATTTTAGACAAAACTTTTGACCTAAATAATAACGAGTTAATTATTAACCAGCAGCCGTGTGTATATCGATAAAAAAAAATCCGTAGAAAGTGCAACCGATGCTAACCAGAACAGCGGGCCGGGTTTACCTGTGTCGACGTTGCCGATGATGGCGCCCTGACCGTACTTCGCGTCGTCCTCCCACGCGGCGGTGGCCGTGCCGTTCTGCTCCAGCCCGAGGAATTCCCACGAACGCGTCGTGTGGAGCTTGTGGAGGACGTCGGGGATCACGGCCAGCACCCCGGGCAGCTCTGCACCCACCCATCATGAGTACGCGAAAACCCTCGTCAGCGACGGATACGAACTACCATTTCCAGGGGAAAACGAACTACATCAAGATCACCGTCCGGTTTACGGGGGATATATAGCGCGTACGTTTGATGGGTCCTGTGAAAATCTCGTCGATCTGCACCACGATCACGTTGATGGGGCTCAAGACGTACAGTAACTGAAAGCTGCAGATTTTTTTTTCGACACAGTAATTGGAACATTAGTTGCCTGGCTAGTGCCGACGTCTATAACGGCCACGCTAGTATTTTCTAGTACCTGGTGACGACCGTAGCGAGAAGACCAGAAGGAGAGGCCGGGACGTCCTTGAAAACGATCACATAAGTCTGCATGGATCAGAGATCGTCAATATAGAACATTTAATCGCAATTACATACTTGCTGACTTGCTGTGCATGTGGGAAAGACATTTTGCATGTCCCCTCGTGGCTATCCAAATAGAGTAATTTTACATTCCAACGACAAAACTATCTCGAGATACCGGGATCTCATGGTACCAAATCGTTTCCGATCGTTAGATCTAACAACACACATCCTACTCAGCTAGATCTAATGATGAGAAATGATTTGGTATCTTAAGCTACTTTTTGTTGGACCGGAGCAAATATCATCTAAATAACTGTGATTTTTTTCAAAACAATGATCAATATGTGATACACTCCTTCTATCCCCCAAAAATTCACTTTTAACCTACATCTCATAAACCAATACAAATCTATAATAAGTAAGTGCCATTTGCTTTCTCAAAATCTCAATACACATGTCCTTTTTTTTAAAAAAAATCAATGGATTTGTCCTCGACGTTACCAAACTACAATGCAAGAATTGTTTTAAGAATAAAGTCTGGTTGGATAAATAAGGATAGCTAAAAATAAAGTTTTCATTGAACGGGTGTAGCAAATTTTAATATCAGTTCACGTATGTATAAGTCTATATGACTGCACACGTATCATATACATGTTATTTATGTTTCTATTTGCATAGGGTGAGTTTAAACTTGCGTATTTGAATGGTAATGATATATTATCCTTTTAAAAAACAAATATTAACTAGTATTTGAATAATATGCTAGAAACAAATGCATCCTCAAAGGAAAAAAACATATACATGCGTGTTGAAAAGGGCATCTTTTAAAAAAATTGTTATAACCATTTTGAGATTATGTGCAAAAGATGGAGGGACATTAACTTTTTTTTAAAGGTCACCGGAGAAGAGAGATTCCCCAGCTGAATTTAAATTTAAACCGTAGTAAAGTACACAGCGTCTAGAGCCAAAAGAAGGAACAGAACAGGCGGCCCGCGGACCGCAAAGAGGTGCGGGATGCTAATAAAAATAACAGAAGGAACAGTATTGGAGGGATACCAACTTAATGGGCAAAATGACTTTCCCGTGTATAATGCATAGTTCAAGAGAGGGTAAGAGCGAGAAGTGCAGGAGCATTGCCTTTGTGGCAGCCAACGACGGCGTATGCAGTGTGAGGAGGAGCACCAAGGCGATGAGAAAGAATACTCGGGATCGTCCCCTCATTCTGGTGATCTGGTTGATCTGCTACGCAGCTTGATCGGGTTCTACAGTGGCATGGTGTACATGTATACAATTTATAGACTTCAAGGTCAACACTGCACGGTGCTTAAAGTTTATTATCTTCATAGGGACGAGCACGAGCTCAGGTACTCACTGCACGGTGCTTAAAGTTTATTATCTTCATAGGGACGAGCACGAGCTCAGGTACTCACTCTGTCCCAAAATAAATCAAATTTTTGATCATCTGTGTCCAACGTTTGACCATTCATTTTATTAAAAAATTTTTAAGAAGTTTTAAAAAATAGTCACACGTAAAATACTATTCATGATTTATTATTTAATAAAAATAAAAATATTAATCATAAGAAAATTTAAATAAGACGAAGAGTCAAATATTATAGATAAAAAGTAATCACGTTGGGAGTGATCGATTTATTTTGGAACGGAGGGAGTAATCACGTTGGATAACCTAGCAAGCAGCAGCAGCTAAGTCAGTGCTTGCCAGATTAATGGCTCCGTCCACTTGCGTGCGCATCATGCAAAGCAGCTAGCTGCTCAGGATTACCGCAACAACGAAAGGGTAACAACAACGTATGACATGAGTTAACTCATGAACACACTACGGGCCTTTTTCAGGGTCAGCAGTGTGCAGAAACTTCGGCTCCCATCATTTCGCTTTCTATACAAATAAGCGAAAATACGTTTTTATAAATAAAAAATAATTTTCAGATAAAACTTTTATATATATGTCAATAGCGACTAAAAACAAAATGCGTAAAACAAACTATGATAAAAAAATCATAAAATTAAATCCAAAATTAAATTCTAAAATTAAAATTTTAACTTATAAGCAGCTACAGCTGCGAAACGATAGGAGGCTTCGACTTGCACCTAAGCAAGACCACAGTAGTTGTAGTTTTTCCAAAGCTGTATTCAGAAGCGGCTAGAGAGGGTGAAGGGGTGTTTGGTTATTGGTCCCGCTTTGTTATCATGTACGGATACAAACCAAATTAAGATTATTAAATTATTAAATTTTTAGCCACACTACGACAAGGCTAATAAAATATTGCCATACTTTTTTTCACTAATACTCTCGTATTTTTTATATGACGCTGTTTATTTTCAGGTCCATGTTTAACCTTTCGTCTTATTCAAAAAATATATAATTATTATTTATTTTTATAATATGATTTATTATTATAGAAAATTTAAGTATGCTTTATAATTTTATATATTTAGATATAAATTTTGAACAAGACGAACGGTTAAACGTAGATGTAAAAGTCAACGGTGTGGTATAAAAAAAATATGAAGAGGATATATAAGATCCAGTCTAGTTTACTAGAAGAGAGAATCTTATTATGATTGTAGCTGTGATCAAACAACTACCAAATTTATCACACCTTAGATGTGACAAGTTGTGGCCATGAACCAAACACTATGAATTTTTTTTTTCCAAAACGGAAGGCAGTAATTTTAATTGCTAGGAGTATGTTGTTCCTGAGTTTAGAAGCTCCTTACTAAGAGAAGTTGCTGAACTGAATCAGAATTAATTAAGGAAATGATGTCTATGGTTAGTGATTGAGTAATTTGTTTTTCTCTGTTAAGCAACCAAGAAAAGTATATGCTCACCAGTAATGCATGAACAGTAAGATAATGCAGGTAAACTAAATATATTAATTATAGTTGGACGTGGCCAGCTATCAGCCCTGAACTTTTGTTCTAAATAACAATAAGAACACGATATGAAATCTGAGATAGCATGCTTGTGAGCTTTGTTAATTTGCTGGGAATTGACTCGAGTTTATTTATTGAAATCAGGTGACAGGATTTGGAGATCCGCTGCAGACTGATAAACTATTTGCCCTCCTGATTGGAGTGACCAATATATGAATAATGCCCAGAAGTGTATAGCTTAGTGGATTTTAGGTCATGTAATATGGTATAAATAGAGGATCTAGAGCGGTGCATATCTCTTAGATCGTGACCTAAGCATAGTAAGAGGAATAGTTAACGAGGGGATCTTCCCTTTTTCTCTAGCACTATGCTCCTAATGTTTCATAACATAAAACTTTCTAGTGTGATCTATATTTATATGGATGTGTACGCGTGCACACATATATAATCATATACATTGATCAATGAATAAATCTAGGTAAAATTAAAATACCTTATAATACAAAATGAATGAAGTACCATTTATATTCCGATAACTTAATGCTCAGGCTCATTTACACTGCATGATTTAGAAAACACGTAAACTAGGTGGTATGCCAACTTGATAAGGAATGTCAAGAAAACATAGGAACTGCTCAATCACATCGTTTGGATGCTTCGAAGGAAAATAGTGCAATAATTTGGAGATAAAGTGACATGAACAGAAGTTCTTTATAGGTTGAGGTTATGCTAGATTTTCCCTGGAATTCCTAATTCACAAGGATTTCAAAGGGCTCATTTTTCTCCCAATTGAGCCCATATATTTTTTCCAAATGATTCATAACTACAAATTTCCTCCAAAAATGAAAGGACCTTCAAGCCATCTAGAGTGGGCAAATAGATATACCTGAAAAACATAGTACTGGAATTAAATTACTATTGAGAACTTACCAATCTTTTCTTTCACACAAAAGAGATTGATAGGAACTTCAGATCTCTAGGTTTAGCCCCTCAAGAGGAATGCAACGAAGGCAACAATCACATCAAGAATGAGCCAAGGAAAATGAACAACATGGTATAAGCAGAAACACGAACAAGTAAGGAAGTCACAAGGATAAATGCAAGAAAGATGATAGGGACGTGCTTTTTAATCGACGTTCGGATCCTAGAGATCCTACTCTCCATTGAGAGACTCCAATGAGTTGGACCTCACTCAATCCCAAGCCTCACCAAGATCGCACCGTAGAAGAAGCCTATGCCTTCAAATTTCTACCAAGGCAAAGTCGTTCCTAAGCAACCACCGACTCCACAGAAGGGCAACCATCTATTGCATCTGATGAAGATTGATTGACCTAGAAACCTCCAAGTCCGAGCTTAGTTTCTACTAAAGTTACATCTTTCCCTTGTGGACTTTAGAGGAAATCGTATAAACTCTCTTAGGCTATCCACAACGATCGAATGCTCGCGGGTGACACCTAGCTAGCAAGGAGGATGACCTTCACGATTAATAAGCTTAAAGACGTAACACTGGAGTCGATCTCCAAGTGCTCGATGTGTGTCACGCCCAGAAATTCTTCACACGAATTTCTGAACTTAATTGTGTATTAAAATTCCTGTCCAGGACCAGTCAGGGTACACAAACAGACAATGTTGATTACATAACCATCATTCTTAGAAACAACAGAGAATAACACTTATTCTAATGAAAATGCAGTGGAAAGGAAGGTAGACTAGCTCCAGCGGATAAGGCTCCAGTCCACAGGCAAAGCTTCAACGGTAGGCCAGCTTACTCCTGAGAGTCTTCTCCATCGGACTCAACTTCTAGCTCTGGAGGGGGAAATTGAGCAAGGCTGAGTACAAACCACCGTACTCAACAAGTAGCACGGGAAAGAGGGTAATAAATGATACATAAGGATCATCAAGGACAGGCTTAGGGTTAGTTGCAATAAAGCAGCACTTAAATAAATAATAGAGATTAAACCGAATAAAAGTAATTAAATACGTTAAAAGGATAAGTAAATAACAGTTGTAAAATACCACAACACTGTCCAATGTTACACCACGTTTCGACAGGTCCAACGACTACTCAACGTTACACCATGTTGTAGTAGTCCCAAGTAAAAACCAGTTTACCCAAGTCATTAAAGGTTCACTAATCACAGTGAAGCTGGGAGTTCGCCCGTAACCGTGGGCACGACTATTCGAATAGGTTATACTCTGATTAGAGGTGTACTACTGTACCCACAAGACACGACTCCACTACACTTGAACGTGCGCCGACAAACCACCATGGCATACCGGAAAGGAGACCGTGATAGGACTCGTCACATAACCATTCCTATTTAATCGTACCGCACTTCAGGTTTCATCCCCTCCTTTACACCAAGTCGAGCAGTCCCCTCTTGTGCCTTGGTAGATCCGGAAGCAGCAGAGGCTTTCGTTACACAACGATTGCCCGTCCATACTCCATCACGCCTACCCTTCCCGTGAACCGGTCCTTAATTGCTATGGGTGCGACTCTCAAAACCGTGCACTCACAGCCCACCATTAACAATATTTTAGTTGCCATTAACCCGAACCGGGTAATGAATCATTATTACAGCTATTCTGAGCTAATCATGATTATTAAATGATACCATAAGCTACTTGATCTAAGCACGGCTAAGCATTAACCTAGGCCTAACTCTAGTCAAGTTACCCCTGGTCTAGCATGAATAAAGTTGGATAATCAACGGCATAATAATAAGGATTACCCGAGAAATAAATACAGTAAATACTTTAACTAAAACAATGCATATTTAAATAAATAAAGCGGGGAATTTGCAATAGTAGGTTCAATATGATCAAAGATGAGTGCCACTTGCCTTGCTCTGGCCCCTGGGGTACTTCGACGACGATCTCGAAGTAAATCGACTCTTCGGTGGGGTCCGAATCTAAGCGACAAAGCACAAAAATAAATAAAACAGGTACAAACTCTACTGAAACAGCAAAAGAAAGTATTTTAATGGATTCTTGACAATTTTATGAATTTAATAAAATTTGAATGGGCCTAAACGGAGACTAGATGAATTACTTATGAATTTTACAAGTTTTCTGGGTTTTCAACTAAACAAAAAAGTCCTAAATCGATTATTGCGCAATTAATGGGGCTGCTGACGTCAGCGAAGGGAGCGGAGGGCGGCGCCGACAAGTGGGCCCCACAAGCAGTGAGAGGGAGGGGTGAGGGGAGGATGACGTGCGGGCCCGGGGAAGAGAGAGGAAGAGGTGGCGCCGACTCACGAGTGGGCCCGGGGAGGCGAGAGAGAGACGGAGAGGCTAACGGGTGGGGTCCACCCGTCGGGGGGGGAAGGAAAACAGGGGAGGAGAGAGAGATGGCGACCGGCAGCGTTCGGCGGCGGCAACTGGCGGCGGGGCGCGGCGGCCTCGGCGGTGCGCACCGACGTGGAGGAGCGGCGACGCGCCCGCGGAGGGGAGGGCAGCGCGAGGTGACGCGGAGATGGCCCGGAGGCGGCTCCAGCGCGGGGAGGAAGACGATGGCGATGGGCGGCCGAGATGGCGACGGCGTGCGGCAGCGGAGGGCGGTGGCGTCGCGAGGTGGCGATGACACGGCGGCCGCGAGGCGACGACGACGTCGGGCAGCCACTTGGCGGCAGCGGCAGGCGGCTTCCGGCGCGAGGCAACGGCACAGGCGTACCGACGACGACGGCGGAAGGAAGGGAGAGGGAGAGGGGAAGATGGAGGCGCTCACCGGCGACGGGGGAAGTGGCGGCGAGGTCGGCGACGACCGGGAACGGGCGACGGTGAGCGGAGAGGTGGCGGCGACGTCCGGAGCGCGGTCGGCGGCGCGCGGACGACGAGGTCGGGCGCGACGGCGACAGGGACGAAGAGGCGGCGAGGGCGCTCGGGTGCCCACTGGCGGCGACGAAGGCCGATAGAGAGTTGGCAAGGTCGAGGCGGAGGTGGCGACGCGGACGGGCGACGGCGAGCAGTGCTCGACGGCGGGATCGGATGCGGCGGCGAAGGAGGAGGGCGCGGCGGCGACAGAGCTTGGGCAGACGGGGAAAAGTGGCGGTGGCGCGCGGACGACGTGATTTATAGGGGAAAGTGCCGGCAAGGGCGGGGCGGCCGGTGGAGACTGAGTCACGCACGCGGGCGTGGCGGGCGGCGGCTGTTGGGGTCGGTGACGGCTCCGGCGCGGGCTCGGGTTCGGCCGAGAAGGAGGAAAGCCAGACTTCGGCGACGTGGGTGTGAGGGCGAGCGGGCCGGCAGCTAGGCCGAGACGGCTTGGCTTGGCTGCATGGGGAAGGTGCGCGCGGCGCGGGGAGGAGGAGGAAGCGGGCCGGCTCGGCCGGACCGGGCTGGGAGAGGGAAATGGGGAAAAAGGAAAAAGAAAGGAGGGAGGAAAATTGGACTTCGGCCCAATTTGGGAAGGAAGGGAAAAAAGAAAAAGGAGGAAAAAAGGAAAGCCCCACTTTTGCCGAGTTTTAAATTAATTTGTTTGGCCAAATTTTATACTTCTTCAATTTGAGTTTAAATCCAGTTAATCGATTTGCGAACCACGATTTAATTAAATTAATTTCTTTAGAGGGATTTTTCCTGAGTTAATTAAGCCAATTATTATTTACGAATATCCTTTACGAATTTAGGCTTGGGATAAAACTTCGGGTGTGACAAACCAACCCCCTTAAATGGAATCTCGACCCCGAGATTCGGAGGCGCTAGCGAAGTGGTGCGGATGGGCGGCCTTGATCTCATCTTCTTTTTCCCATGTCGCTTCTTCTTCTGAGTAGTGACTCCACTGAACTCTGCAGAATCTGATCACACGGTTCCAAGTCTTCCTTTCACTGGTTTCTAGAACCCGTGCTGATTTCTCCACATAAGTCAGATCTTCCTGTAAATCGATGTGCTCGGAGTTGGTCTGTTCTTCAGGCACACAGAGGCACTTCTTGAGCTGCGACACATGGAACACGTCATGGATTCCGGCCATGTTAGCAGGGAGTTCTAACTGATACACAACTTCTCCCCTGTGTTCCACTATTCGGTATGGTCCCACAAACCATGGTGCCAACTTTCCTTTGGTTTGAAACCGGTGTACTCCTCGCAAAGGTGTGACGCGAAGGTACACATAGTCTCCTGCTTCAAAGGCTAAGTCCCTTCGACGATTATCCGGATAACTCTTCTGTCTGGTTTGAGCTATCTTCAACCTTTCACGGATTATTCTGACTTTTTCTTCCGCCTGACTTAAAACTTCAGTCCCAAAAACTTGACGTTCTCCGGTTTGATCCCAGAAGAGGGGTATACGACACTTCCGACCATACAAAGCTTCAAAAGGTGCCATCTGCAAACTGGCTTGATAATTGTTGTTGTATGAGAGCTCTGCATATGGCAAATTCTTATCCCAAGTTCCACCAAAGTCGAGAGCGCACGCTATGAGCATGTCTTCAAGAATCTGGTTTACCCTTTTCGTCTGACCATCTGTTTGCGGAAGATAAGCTGTATTGAAATTCAGTCGGGTTCCCAATTCTTCCTATAGCTTCTGCCAAAATTTCGAAGTAAACTGACTTCCTCGGTCAGAAACAATCTTTTTAGGTACTCCATGTAGACACATGATCCTAGCCAAATAAATCTCAGCTAGTCTCTTCCCTGAGTAGGTGGTGTGAACTGGTATGAAATGGGCGATCTTCGTCAATCGATCAACGATTACCCAGATCGAGTCATGACCGGCAGCAGTCCTCGGTAAACCAGTGATGAAATCCATCCCGATTTCTTCCCATTTCCATTCTAGAATCTAAAGAGGCTACAACAGTCCTGCTGGCCTTTGGTGTTCTGCTTTGACTCGTTGACAGACATCGCACAAGGCGACATATTCTTCAACTTCTATCTTCATACTAACCCACCAAAACTTTTCCTTGAAATCCTGATACATTTTGGTACTCCCAGGGTGAATAGAGTACTGGGTTTGATGAGCCTCTTGAAGTATCAACTCCTTTAGCTCCTTGTTATCCGGTACACACAACCTGTTTCCCATCCAGATTGTTCCATGTTCATCTTCTGAAAAATCTCAAGCTTTACCAACCGCATATTTTTCTTTAGTTCAGCTATCTCCGGGTCAATTGCTTGGGCTTGACGAACTTGATCCACCAAAGTTGGTTGCGTCTCTAGGGCTGCCATAAAACCTTGTTCGACTATGCCTAAATTTAGTCGTTCAAACTCTTGCTACAACTGCTCGCAAACTTCCGTTGCTACCAAGACATTGCAGTAATTCTTCCGGCTTAAAGCATCTGCAACCACATTTGCTTTGCCCGGGTGATAATGGATACTTAAATCATAATTCTTGATTAATTCCAACCATCTTCGCTGGCGGAGATTCAGATTCGGTTGTGTAAAGATATACTTTAAGCTCTTATGGTCCGTATACACTTCACACCTGTTGCTAATTAAGTAGTGTCGCTAGATCTTTAGGGCATGCACTACGGCTGCTAGTTCCAAATCATGAGTCGGGTAGTTACCCTCATGTGGTCTCAACTGACGAGAAGCATAAGCAACCACCTTTCCTTCTTGCATCAGTACACATCCAAGTCCTGATCTGGAGGCATCACAGTAAACCTAGAAGTCTTTCGTTTGATCTGGCAAAATCAACACGGGTGCTGACACCAATCTTTGCTTGAACTCTTCAAAACTCTTGTCGCACTCGATAGACCATCTGAACTTCTCTTCCTTTTTCAACAACTGTGTCATTGGCTTCGCTATCTTTGAGAAATTTCCAATGAACCGGCGGTAATAGCCCGCAAGTCCTAAGAAACTCCTGATTTGGGAGACTGTCTTAGGTGGCGTCCACTTTGTTACTGACTCCACATTGCTGGGGTCTACTGCTACACCTTGAGCATTGATCACATGACCGAGAAACTTCACTTCACGAAGCCAGAAATCACACTTGCTGAACTTGGCATACAACTAGTGTTCTCTTAGCTTCTCTAGCACGATCCACAAATGTTGGTTGTGCTCTTCTTCTGACTTGGAGTAGATAAGAATGTCATCAATGAAGATAACCACAAACTTATCCAGATATTCCATGAACACCTTATTCATGAGATTCATAAAGAATGCCGGGGCATTAGTAAGTCCAAACGACATTACCGTACATTCATACAAGCCGTAGCGAGTAGTGAATGCTGTCTTGGGAATATCTTCTTCCCGAATTCTCAACTGGTGATACCCTGATCTCAAATCGATCTTGGAGAAAACTTTGGCTCCCTTCAACTGATCAAACAGATCATCAATCCTTGGCAGAGGATACTTATTCTTGATGGTGACATCGTTCAAAGCACGATAGTCTACACACATTCTCTTAGTTTTGTCCTTCTTCTGAACAAAGATAACCGGAGCACCCTAAGGCGAGGTACTCGGTCGGATGTAACCTTTCTGAAACTGTTCATCCACTTGCTTCTAGAGTTGTTGGGGAGACCGTCTTCATCTTCAGCAGAAGTGGACTCACTGCTACTAGAGACTGTGACGGTGCCATTGCGGTTCCTCGCAGTGTTGAAGGGGGAGACACCTTCCTCGGGCACAGGGGTTGGGGACGTCGGCACCATCTGCATCAGCGGTCTTGGTTCATCCGGGGCACCAGGGTAAGACTGAACTCTTGGTGGCCCGCGGGTTCGCTTCCTTGCTGTGAGACAAAGCCTCGCACCACCGGGCTCCGGGAGTTCTTTGAGTCTAGCATTCTCCTTCTTCAAGCAGTCGATCTCATCCTGTAGACGGATAATCTGAGTGAGCTTGGCGTCGTTCAAGGCCTTGGATGCTTCATGGAGGTCGTGATGCATCTGGTCGACGACCAGGGTGATACCGGTATGCCGAATGACGGAACGTCAGGTCATGCCTGGCCCTGAGCATTGTCATCAGACTGTAGGCGGCCTCCTGGCAGGCATGCTCATGTGAGCCTCCAGCTCCTTCTGCTTCCATGTTAGGAAGGTAATCGAGGATTTCGTGTAGCTCCAACCTGACACGGTGGGGAAACTCGCCTTCGAGAGGGTGGATTGTGGTGTACTCTGGCTCATAGGGGTATCCTGCCGTGAAAGACACTTTTGCCAACTCTGCCACAAATCTAGCCATTCCAAGTCCACGGTGAAACAAGGGGTGGTTGGCCATCTAAAGAACAACAAGGATTTGGAATCAATGGATGCAAAATTTCATTTCAAGATAAATAAATCATAAAAGAAACAAAGTAAACAAAGTTTTACCCATAAATCAATTTACTTACGCTTTTAACCAAAGGGGGTTTTGTCTTTTTAAATGACTCACGCTTTTGAAAAGCACTAACCCATTTTTAAAGCACTCTAACTTTCACAAACAATGCATAAACATGAAAAGCAGAGGGCTCTTAGGGTTTCTATTGGGCTGATCCTACGGTCAAAGGAGGCTCTGATACCAACTTGTCATGCCCAGAAATTCCTCACACGAATTTCTGAACTTAATTGTGTATCAAAATCCCTGTCCAGGACCAGCCAGGGTACACAAATAGACAATGTTGATTACATAACCATCGTTCTTAGAAACAACTGAGAATAACACTTATTATAACGAAAATGCAGCGGAAAGAAAGGTAGACTAGCTCCAGGGGTACGGCTCCAGTCCACAGGCAAAGCTTCAACGGTAGGCCAGCTTACTCCTGAGAGTCTCCTCCATCGGACTCAACTTCTAGCTCTGGAGGGGGAAATTGAGCAAGGCTAAGTACAAACCACCGTACTCAACAAGTAGCACGGAAAAGAGGGCAATAAATGATGCATAAAGATCATCAAGGACAGGCTTAGGGTTAGTTGCAATAAAGCAGCACTTAAATAAATAACAGAGATTAAACCGAATAAAGGTAATTAAATACGTTAAAGGATACGTAAATAACAATTGTAAAATACCACGTTGCGACAGACCAACCACTACTCAACGTTACACCACGTTGCAGTAGTCCCAAGTGAAAACCAGTTTACCCAAGTCATTAAAGGTTCACTAATCACAGTGAAGCTGGGAGTTCGCCCATAACCGTGGGCACGACTATTCGAATAGGTTATACTCTGATCAGAGGTGTACTACTGTACCCACAAGACACGACTCCATTGCACTTGAGCGTGCGCCGATATACCACCATGACATACTGGAAAGGAGACCGTGATAGGACCCGTCACATAACCCTTCCTATTTAATCGTACCACACTTCAGGTTTCACCCCCTCCTTTACACCAAGTCGAGCAGTCCCCTCTTGTGCCTTGGTAGATCCGGAAGCAGCAGAGACTTTCGTTACACAACGATTACCCGTCCATACTCCATCACGCCTACCCTTGCCTTGGTACATCAAATAGTTCGAAGCCATGCTCTAGATCCCACCTTATCCATTCGACATGTGGTTAGCACTTAATTACTTCCAGGGTTTCATGTGAACCGGTTCTTAATTGCCATGGGTGCGACTCTCAAAACTGTGCACCCACAGCCCACCATTAGCAATATTTTAGTTGCCATTAACCCGAACCGGGTAATGAATCATTATTACAGCTATTCTGAGCTAATCATGATTATTAAATAATCCCATGAGCTGCTTGATCTAAGCACGGCTAAGCATTAACCTAGGCCTAACTCTAGTCAAGTTACCCCTGGTCTAACATGAATAAAGTTGGATAATCAACGGCATAATAATAAGGATTACCCGAGAAATAAATACAGTAAATAATTTAATTAAAACAATGCATATTTGAATAAATAAAGCGGGGAATTTGCAATAATTGGTTCAATATGATCAAAGATGAGTGCCACTTGCCTTGCTCTGGCCCCTGGGTTACTTCGGTGATGATCTCAAAGTAAACCGGCTCTTCGGTGGGGTCCGAATCTAAGCAACAAAGCACAAAAATAAATAAAACAGGCACAAACTCTACTAAAACAGCAAAAGAAAGTATTTTTAATGGATTCTTGACAATTTTATGAATTTAATGAAATTTGAATGGCCTAAGCGGAGACTAGATGAATTACTTATGAATTTTAGAAGTTTTCTAGGTTTTTAACTAAACAGAAAAGTCCTAAATCGATTATTGCGCAATTAATGGGGCTGCTGACGTCAGCGAGGGGAGAGGAGGGCGGCGTCGACAGGTGGGCCCCGCAGGCAGTGAGAGGGAGGGGTGAGGGGAGGATGATGTGCGGGCCCGGGGAAGAGAGAGAGTGGAAGAGGTGGCGTCGACTGACGAGTTGGCCCGGGGAGGCGAGAGAGAGACGGAGAGGCCGACGGGTGGGGTCCACCCGTCGGGGGCAAGGAAAACAGGGGAGGAGAGGCAGATGGCGACCGGAGGCGCTCAGCGGCAGCAACCGGCGCCGGGGCGCGGTGGCCTCGGCGGTGCGCACCGACGGGGAGGAGCGGCGACGCGCCCGCGGAGGGGAGGGCAGCGCGAGGTGACGCGGAGACGGCCTGGAGGCGGCTCCACCGCGGGGAGGAAGACGGTGGCGACGGGCGGCTGGGATGGCGACGGAGGGTGGTGGCGTCGCGAGGTGGCGATTACACGGCGGCCGCGAGGCAACGACGACGTCGGGCAGCCACCTGGTGGCTTCCGGCGTGAGGCAACGGCACGGGCGTACCGACGATGACGGCGGAAGGAAGGGAGAGGGGGAGAGGAAGATGGAGGCGCTCACCGGCGACGGGGAAAGTGGCGGCGAGGTCGGCGACGATCGGGAACGGGCGACGGCGAGAGGAGAGGTGGCGGCGACGTCCGGAGCGTGGTCGGCGGCGCGCGGGCGACGAGGTCGGGTGCGACGGCGATAGGGACGAAGAGGCGGCGAGGGCGCTCGGGTGCCCACCGGTGGCGACGAAGGCCGGCGGAGAGTTGTCGAGGTCGAGGCGGAGGGGGCGACGCGGACGGGCGACGGCGAGCGGCGCTTGACGGCGGGATCGGATGCGGCGGCGAAGGAGGAGGGCGCGGCGGCGACAGAGCTTGGGCGGACGGGGAAAAGTGGCGGTGGCGCGCGGACGACGGGATTTATAGGGGAAAGCGCCGGTTAGGGCGGGACGGCCGGTGGAGACCGAGTCACGCACGCGGGCGCGGCAGGCGGCGGAGTTGGGGTCGGCGACGGCTCCGGTGCGAGCTCGGGTTTGGCCAGGAGGGAGGGAAGCCAGACTTCGGCGACGTGGGCGTGAGGGCGAGCGGGCCGGCAGCTGGACCGAGACGGCTTGGCTCGGCTAGGCGGGGAAGGTGCGCGCGGCGCGGGGAGGAGGAGGAGGGAGCGTGCCGGCTCGGCCGGACCGGGCTGGGAGAGGGAAAAGGGGAAAAAGGAAAAAGAAAAGAGGGAGCAAATTTGGACTTCGGCCCAATTTGGAAAGGAAGGGAAAAAAGAAAAATGAGGGAAAAAGGAAAGACCCACTTTTGCCGAGTTTTAAATTAATTTGTTTGGCCAAATTTTATACTTCTTTAATTTGAGTTTAAATCTTGTTAATCGATTTGCGAACCACGATTTAATTAAATTAATTTCTTTAGAGGGATTTTTCCTGAGTTAATTAAGCCAATTATTATTTACGAATTTTCTTTACGAATTTAGGCTTGGGATAAAACTCCTGGTGTGACAATGTGACCCTAATCTTAGATGATCTCAAATCCTTAAATCTCCCAACTCACAATCTCATAATCTATAAAACTCGGATGGAGAGGCGTGGAAACCCTAGAAAGCATATGGAAGTAGGTATTACCCCCATGAAAATAGGGCGAGAGGGAACTCATTCCTGTCAGAGACAAGATGTAACTCATTCACATATTCAAATATTGAAACTTTCGATCAACACTTAGAAAAAACTCTTAGAGAACGGGATAAAAATTGCCAATTGCAACTATCAGAACTTTTGATTAGCCCTGCTCATCTCGGTAGAGAGCCTTGAACGAAAATTCTGATGACCATTCCGATCAGGGCCTCTCGTCCAAATAGAGGGGATTGATCAAAACTTTTGGTCACCTCAACCATAACTTCCAATCACCACGTAATAATATGGACCTATTCACTAAATGCTATATAAGTTCCTGATTAATTAACTGTCATGCCACAACTAAAATGCCATAATCTAAAATAAATAAAAATCTCAAGCAAAGGGGAAAATGCATGTTACCAGCTAGATATGTGGCAGAACATGATCCCCAAATAAGCGGTGTGCTTGTTCCATCGGTTGCAAACCTGGATGGCTATCGTGTTGGATCAACACAAGATGGCAGTGACTGACGGTCGATGCCCTCGACTTTGGTCGGGGTGGTGTGAATCAACAATGGATCTACATGGAGATGATGATCGACGGGCAGGGCACATGGCTATGATGTAGGTGTGATGTGGGTAGACTGCTGGCAAGGCAGATTGGGAGGGCGGCAATTGCGAGGAGGGCAGAGGCATTAGTTTTGGGGAGGTCACATAGTTATGTGGGCGAAGCGGGTGAGTTCTGTCTAGCATCACAAGATAGAGTAGCTCATGTTTATCTTGATCCGTTCGATGAGATCATTTAACTACCGAAGAATGATTTAGGGAAGTTTTGGATACATTTTCTTTAGATACAACTTAAAAAAGAACCAACTTGTTTTTATATTTTATATATATATATATGTATATATATATATAGATAGATACATGAGACACTGTCCATATTAAAGTAATGCCTAATCACATCTTAGCAATTACTTCCTCCGTATTTTAATCGATAATGACATTGATGTTTTATTACACATGTGACAATTCGTGTTATTTAACAAAATTAGGGCAAATATGTAAAATTTAACTTATTAATTAAATACAATTGGTAATAAATTTAATCATAGCAAAATAAATGATAATTTCATAATTTTTAAATAAAACAAATAATCAAAACTATGCAAAAAGGGAATAGCATTATTTATTAAAATATGAATGTAATTATATATATATACATACATATACATATATATATATATATGTATTTTTATATACACACATAAGAAAACATCATATTGTCGATGAAAAATACGATCATCGTTCGCATTTAACATCTAAAAGTTATTATCATGTGTGAAGTTTGAAAACTAGCGATTAGAGCATCCCTAATAGTTCTTCTATCTCATTCTCTATCCTAAAAATAAAGTATCTCATCCTCTATCCTAAAAATAGAGGATGAAGGGTAAACGTAAAGCTCCAACAAAGCATCTGTCATATTCTTTATTTTTAGATGTCATCTGTATCAGGGAATAGAAATTTTATATTTAGATGTTCTCTCCATCCTCCAAGAAGATACGGACGATGTCATATATGAATAATATGCTGGAGTATAAATAGATACGAATGATAAAACTGTTTTAGATGATAATCTAAATGAAAATATGGATAACCAAATTTAGATAAACCGTTAGATACTCTTAAATAACCATCCTGAAACGGAGGAGGTACTCCGTAGGAAATATCTTCAGCCCTTTCCACATCACGCTTAGGCTTTCTATCCAAAGAGAAAATATCCTGATGGAGCGATCTTCTCCATTTTATAGTCAAACGGACAGAAATGGTCACTCCATCCAGCCACCCGCATTCCCGAAAGCACCTTAAAAAGCGACCAATGCTGCGACAAATATCGAGGGGCAATACCGTCACTTCAGGCAGCCCACCGCTTGGGCCATAAAAGCCGAGTCGGGTTTAGCGATAAGGGTTTTAACATTTGGCTCAAAACATTTCGAGCCAAAAAAAACTTTACCAAATCCCCCCAAAATTCCTGCGTCCTTCCGCTCGGATCAGGCCCTCCTCCCGCCAGGATCAGTGGTAAGCTAGTTCATGCCTCCTAGTGCGTTCGCTCTTCAATTGTGATCGATTCTTCGCTCGGAGTTGAATTCTGATGTGTTTTTTTTTTTGTTGCCTGTGAGTTCATTTCTGACGGTTGGTTTATGGAGTTATTTTTTGCAAGGATGGAGATCATCAACGGGCCGGTTCTCCCGCGTTACGCTGCCCCGGCGACGGGCGCTCTGACCTCCGACGCGAAGATCAGCGGGCAGCTGCTTCGGCGCGTGCAGCTGAGGAGACGGGCCTGTGGAGTGCAGGGAGACCACTACCGGGCGGCGCGGAGGTTCTTCGGCTTCCCGTCCGAGCGGCACGGGCGGAGCGGCTGGGTATGGCCTGTTTGCTGCAGTTACGGCTCGTCTTCCGACGGGGACGGGGACGGCGCCGCTGCCGCGGATTTCGACGCCAGCGGCGAGGAGTTCGTCAACTCCAGCGTGATGGAGGCTGGTAATTGCTACTGATCTTATGACTTGTTTGGTTTTTGACGCATTTCGAGCAATGTTCTGTTCGGCCATTGTTTGTTTGGATTTCCCTGTACAACGCTTACTGTTGTTAGATCAGCTACACCGCTTATACCAAGTTGGGACCTGCTGCCTGTAGCATCAGCTACATATCATTATTATTGCTAAACAACTATTGTTCATTTCTTAGGATTAATATTTTGGTTTTATCTGTCGTTGCAGTTGAGCTCAGAAGTGTATCTGATGGATTTGTGATAAAAATGCGTGACGGCAAAAACCTTAGATGTGTCCAAAATAACCCACGTGTACTAAGATTGCGGGATTCTGCACCTCACCATGCTATTGTTCTGAAGATGGAAGATGGAAGTGACCTTTTGCTTCCAATTATTGTCAGTATGTTTCTTGCTTGGGCACGCTTTCCATTTCTGCATATGCTTATCTTATTACATGATATACCCACGTTACCATTTTTCAGTGGAAACACCGAGTATCATGTTGCTAGCTGCCCTTCGGAACATTCGAATTGTAAGAATTGGATTTAGATACATGTTAAAAATCCACATGGTTCTCATTTCAATTGGTTTCATGTCATGTATCTGAACTACATCGATATTTTGTCTTTCCAGCCAAGGCCAACTATCTATAATGTGGTAAAGGAGATGACTGAAAGGATGGGATATGTGGTGAGTTTAAGATGAAATCTTACAACATGAGACTACATGGTGTAGGTTTTCTGTTTAGTGTTTCATGAATGTGCTTATGTGTACAGCCACTTTCGTTTTATTACTTTTGATCTGGTTATCATGCATCTGGGCTAAGTCTTCTCTAAAAGGTTCTTTTGGTAAACAGATGGGATATTCGTACTATTACTTTCATGAATGTGCTTATTTTTTATCATTCACTTCAGATTTATTGTCTTTTTAGGTACGTTTGGTGCGAATTACAGAAATGGTCCATGATGCGTACTATTCTCGATTGTATCTTGCTAAGGTAAAATGAATTCAGAGTGAAATATCAATTAACTAATCATTATTTTGGTCTGAAGTATGGCATCATGTCATCATTTAATCTAGATTGGGGATGAAGAAGAGACTATTAGCTTTGATCTCAAGCCATCGGATGCCATCAACATTGCTTTCCGGTGTAAGGTGTGCATTCATCTCCCGCACATCTGTGCTTCTGATTAACTACTAAGTGCTGGCCATATTTGCTTTAGTGTCAGTAATAGATGAATATTAAAAATTCTGTAGCTTTATTTCATGGTAGGGGTTACAAGATGTATCTCTTTGATTGAGCATTAGCGAGAAAACTCTAAAATCAGCAAGAGAACTCTCTTGTCTTCTCAAGAAAAAAAGTGGCCTGTTTATCCGACCTGTTACTTAAATCTTACTAGCCGTGGATGATATGATTTGAGTGCACTAATCAATGACCAGACTACCAGAGGCACTCATTTTTATTTCATTTTAAATTCTTTTTAGAGGAAAATTTTGCACTCAATGATTTGAGTACAGTAATGAAAGAGTATGCAGCAAAATCCTGATCTGCTTGGTGTTTTGTTGTTCACTGGACGCTTATGATACTCACTCCAATCTATTCTAATCTTAACGATAGGTTCCTATACAAGTGAATAGGCGTATAGCATATAACAATGGATTGAAAGTTGTACAACCAAAGCCATCTGAGAGCTATGTAGGATCAGACCAGTTCCAATACACAAGACTCGACAGGTTGGTAATAAAATTGCTTCCATAGGTTTCTAGTAAAGATGAAATTTATTTTAAAGTACACCTTTCAAAAAATATATATTTTGAAGTACTTATGCATCCATACCATTTTGAAGGCCTGACGATCAACCTTGCTTTGAGGCCCAAGAGTTTGATTTGGTACGCAATATGCTGATAGCTGCTGTTGAGGAACGTTACAAAGATGCTGGTAAGCTCATATTGGCTTATACAATGTAAAAATAGTCATGCATTGCAGGAGTGTTGCATTGCAGTACTATGTCTCCTTTGGAACAGAGGAATTTTATAGGATTGTTGTTGAAATTGAACTAATTCATATAAAAATCTTGTAAAATTCCTAGATGACCCCTCAATGGGAAATTTTTGTTTTGTTTTATAGCTGCCTCCCAAAAAATATATGCAACACAACGTTCAAGGTGACTAACACCATTCCTGGTGCTATATGTTTCAGCCCAGTACAGAGACCAGCTTTTCACGTTCCGGGCAAAGAACAAGAACATGATTTAACAGGTAACAAAGTCACCCATGCCATTCTTGAAATTTTCATAGTCGATTTCTCTGTTAACTCGCTTGCACAAACTAGCTTACATCGTTTCTATCAAACTGACTGAATGACAATTCGCTTCTTCTGATCAGTTGCCGATGGGAGGAGGTGTACATACTAGCTCGCCTGGAGTGCATAAAACCATTACCAAATACCAAGAAGATCTTTGTAAATACTTATAGAACTTATAGATACATATACATACGTACTAGAACATGACCATGATTCTGGGTGCTCCCAGCTCGTGGTGCCGTTGGTTGTAAAATTGATTGAAAAGTCGCCCATGTTTGTCACAGTTGATTTATGCACAACATTGAGCAAATTGCTTGCACGAGATGTTCGCAGCCTTTCGTACTACTGAAGTTCTTCTAATAGCGCTGTTCGTTTCCTGAAACTGCCGTTTCATTTGTTTGCTCCGAAGCAAGGTTCGGCCCGACCCAACAAACTCCCAGTCCGGCCCAAAAGCCTCGAAACGTCATCTCCTGAATCACCGCACCCACCCACTGCCGCGTGCGTGTCCCGATGAGACAAATCAACGGTTCGTAAGCACCAGCGCATCTAGATCGACGGTGCTGGTTCATCGCTCGCCTTCCGGGGCCGCGTGGCGCGTGTGCGCCAGGTCGACGGATCAGAGCCCCCCGCGAGCCTCCCACGTGGCAGACGATGCCGCATTGCCGTTGTGAGCCTATGGACCCGGTCCACGGGAGGATACGTGTAGCACCACCCCCTTTCGCTCTTTTGCCCTGTCCCCTCCGGTTCCTCCACCGATGAAAGGAGAGCAGAAGCTTCTCTTCCCCTCTCCCCCAAAACAAAGCATCAAAAATCTAAAAAGGAATCGGTTTCAAAAGAGCCATCATCATTCTCGTGCCCGTCTCCGCGCATTCCTGCGCCGCCGGAATCCTTGTTCTTCGGCGAGCGGCGAGGCTAGGGGATTGGATTTCCCTCGAGGGATCGGCTCGGCTTGGCCCCGCGTAGAGGAAGGCGATGATGTCGGGGTCCGTCGATCGGCACTGTGAGTGCGAACCCTCTTCCTTCGGCTGCGTGTCCCTGATGATTTCGTTGTTTCCTCGTGCGTCCATTCTCGTTTCTGGAATGCTTACCTGTTTGTCATACGCGAACGCGGAAAATTGCGGTTGCAGGGAGGTTGATTCCGTGAGGGGGGTTCAATAGTCCAAGTAGAGAACATGGCAAAATCATTTCGGAAATAGAAAAACAGTTCATGTTCTCAAACAATTGGGTGCTTTGATTGTTTGACGCTTTGAGTGGGATTGGAATTTTTAATTCTAGTAGTTTACCACCTGTGTACTATAAATTTATAATCACACCACTTATATTATTAACGTGCGTGTAATTGCGCTGCTTTGAGTTCATTGCTATATACTTCGTTCTCGCGTTGATTATTTTCGCTTTAGTTGTTACCAATTGCAACCTGATTAAGATGATGGGCATTGCCTTGAAACTATATACCAGGTGCATGTTTTGAAGGCGTTGTGCATGATGAAGAAAAGAAAGAGTGGAAATCTGAGGAGGACAACTCAGAAGGAGACAAAAAGGCCAAGGCAGGCTCCTTCAAGAAGCGAGCTATCAGCGCTGGAAATAGATTTAGGCGTTCCTTGAGAAGGAAGAGAAAAAAGAGGATCGGCGACCATGTAGCCTCCATAGAGGACATAAGGGATGTTAAAGAGTTGGAAGCTGTCGAAAGGTTTCACCAGCGCTTACACGACGAGGGCTTGCTGCCAGAACGTCATGATGATTATCACGTGATGTTGAGGTGCCATTTTTTTTCTTCCTGATCTCAGTCAGAGCTACTTTGGTTCTCCTTACTCCTGAAGAAAAATCAGCATTGCTTATTTGATTTTAAATTTCTTCATGTGCCTGTGACATGTAGATTCCTGAAAGCGCGGAAATTTGATATTGATAAAGCAAAACATATGTGGTCGGAAATGCTTAGATGGAGGAGGGAATTTGGGGCCGATAATATAGAGGTAATGCCGAAAATGGACCAGAGGCTCCAATATGTAGGCATGTAGTATTGTTTCTTCATATAACATCTGAAGTTTGGGTCATTTAGGAATTTGTCTACAGCGAGTTAGATGATGTTCTGAAGTACTATCCGCAATTTTATCATGGTGTGGATAAAGAGGGAAGACCTGTCTACATAGAACTAATTGGTAAAGTCGATCCCACCAAATTAGTACAAGTTACAACTATTGATAGATATGTAAAATATCATGTCAAGGAGTCCGAGAAGTGCTTGCAGATGAGATTTCCAGCTTGCTCCATTGCTGCAAAAAGGCACATAGATTCGTGCACTACTATCTTGGATGTGCAAGGAGTGGTATGTTTATAGCCAATGTTGCTATTGCCAAATTTTCTGGTTAGAGTAGTAGTTAACTTGTTTTTTAAGTGAAGGGTTTAAAGAACTTCTCAAAAGATGCAAGAGAGCTAATAATGCAACTGCAGAAGATCAACAATGACAACTATCCAGAGGTAGATGGTTTCATTATCTTTTAACGTTACTTCTCTTTTTTATCTGGGGCCGTAACAGGACTTACCTAATATCTTTCTAGTCTTCGTGCAGACCTTGCACAGATTGTACGTTATAAATGCTGGTCAAGGCTTCAAGATTTTATGGGGTACAATAAAATCGTTTCTTGATCCAGAAACCGCTTCCAAGATTCATGTAAGTCCCTGTTGCTTAGGAGTATGTTTTTACCATTTGTCAGAATGGTAGATACTTCAGTGTAGGTACTGATAACCTTTTCTTTCTTTTCTCACCTAGGTCCTTGGAAACAAGTACCAAAATAAGCTACTTGAAGCTATTGATGAGAGGTTAGGGTCTTGTCTACTGTCACAAATATTGTCATTTGTTTCCTATCCTAATATTTGTTTAATTCATGTTTTCAGTGAACTTCCAGATTTTCTTGGTGGCAAATGCAGGTGTGAAGAACATGGAGGTTGCATAAAATCAGATAAAGGTCCTTGGAAGGATCCTGGCATAATAAAGGTCTACCACTCTTCCTGCAACCTACCCTTCTTCTTATACCCCCTGTTTTACAACACTAAAATAACGTGTCTATGATTTTTAGAGGGTACTTAATGGTGAAGCAAACTATGGACGGCAAATTCTTGCTATATCAAGTGTTGACGGGAAGAAAATCTGTTATATTAACCCTCGACACTTAACTGTAACCATGATTTGAATGAAATTACTCATAACATCATCTTAAAGTTAATAAATATCCATTAGATGCTTGATTTTATCCCCTTCTCAAGCAGAAAAAATGCAGTGATGCCTCTGCCGAGTCTAGTTCTGAAATGGAAGATGTTTCGTCTCCTACTGCTTCGGTTAACCCCATCGTAAACCCTCATTTGACCCCTGTCCACGAGGCAAGATCTTATACCTTTTGGAATTTTCAACTGCACGAGGCTGATTACTGATTAGTACTGGCTCTATTGCGCTTTTCAACTGCACAATGTTGATCCGTGATTACTGATTAGTACTCGCTCTAAACAATGATGATTCATTCTTAATTTCTTCCTATTTATTCAATCTTTATGTTGGTAAACATTATCATAAATACATCTTGTGCTACTTTCTGCAGTCCAAATTGCCAGGACATGCTTCCACATCTGGCGCTCCTACTAGAGTAGAGGACGTCCCAGTTATTGACAAGGTTGTGGATACCTGCATCGGTCGAATAACCAGCTCAATGACTTTCAACTCAGGTCTTTATATGATGCCATAATTCCTGTAGCTCTTATTAAGAATTTGTCTACTTGCTGATTTTAAACATTCTTAAACTAGGAAACATGGGATATTAGGAATTTTATTAGCTGTTTGATTTTATCAATCAAACTATCTAGGATGGGTGATCTGTCAAGGGATCATCCCACAAGTTTGATGGAATGACTCCATTCCTTAGTTTTTTCATGTAGTATGTACTTTGGAGGGATGAGCTGAGGATGGACAAATCCATCCCATTCCTCAAACCAAACAACCTATATATGGCCAAGTGATCTTTTCATTCCTCAAACCAAACTGACCATTATATTACAATATGTAGTGATTGGTGACAAATAAGTCCACCAAGAGTTCATTGGAGTGATTTTGACTTAGTTTGCTGCATCCTTTACCCAGATTCATTTTCTTTAAGAAATGTACCTATGGAATTGGGTGGACTTCGAAATCGAATTACTATGTGGCTGACAGTCTTAATCGTGAGCCTTGTTGCGGTGCTTCGTTCTGCCCCAAGCAGAGTAACTTCAAGGCTATCAAGCCAGGCCATTGCCTGTGGTAACTATAATACTAGTTCCCTCAAGAAATTGAGGTTAAAGAAGAGTTTTGACCTCCATCTTCTCCTGGATCCACAGAAAACGATACACATTCATCTGTATTAAGGCGCCTTGGTGAATTGGAGGAGAAATTACAAGAGATTGAAGCAAAGCAATCTCAAATGCCATCAGATAGAGAGGAATTACTGAATGGAGCCATTCACCGTGTTGATGCATTGGAAGCCGAGCTAATATCTACAAAGAAGGTACTATTGAAATCAGATGGACTCTTATCTCCCTCCCTCCCTTTGTGCAACGACGAGGATGGACTCTAGTTAGATAGCTTAATATTTTGTGGTATCGTACTGTTCTGAGGTATTCTTTCTATATGTTGTACTGTACATCCAAGAATTGGACAGTTCTCTGGATTTCTTGATTTTCTTCTGTAATAAGAACTAACAACTAAGCAAAAAATAGCATTTTTCGATATTGACCTTTGCTTATCTCATGAGCAGATGCTTTATGATGCATTGATGAGGCAGGATGAACTGATTGCATATATTGACCAACAAAAGAAGATCAAATTTCGGGTAAGTTGTGGGTCTTCCAATTAATTTACTCTCTTGTTTCGAGAAATGCTCCTTTTTGCATGCTACTACTCTTTAGTTAGGGTCTTAGGGATGGGCCTGAGTTCACCCAGAAGTACCTATTGACTCACTAGTTCCAAAAAATACTCATTTTTCTTTGTTGCTATTGAAAAATGTGTGTATTTTTGCAAAAAGTTGAACTATAGCAAGTCGAAGGTAACCACGTGGGTTGACTCACGCATGTCCCTCTTCTAGCCTACTCTCTCTGTCACGAAATGTAGCTACCTGAATAAAATTTGGCTCGTCCTATTGTTACAAATTTAGACACGCTCCATGTCTAGATTTGTAGCGCTAGGATGATAGCTCCAATTTGGACAGAGCAATATCTCCTATCACTGTGCAAGTTATTTCATATACTCCCATCCATTTTATGCAGAAAAAGAGGTTCTGCTTCTAAGTACCAGAGTGGCATGGTTGCTATTCTCCTCAAAGCTTTCGTGTTGTTCTGTCACTGAATACTTGTAAGTTGGACTCTTTTTTGAAATGTGGATATTTAATTATTTATTCAACTATATGTTTCTGTGAATATATTCAAAAAAAAAAAGGAAAGATCATTTTGTCACCTCTTTGACGTCATAGGTTTAGGTGTATTTTTTTTAATATTTGCAAGTTACGGCTTGTTGAGTTTAGAGGAAATAGGTGTGACATGTAGATTGATCGGATGATACTATATATTAGCCAATCGTTCATAAGGAAAAATGTAAAAACTATTACCTCCGTTTCAATTTCAATTATAAGAAGATATAGTCATTCCTACATTTATATGAACATAATGAATCAGGACATATCATAAATAAATTTAGGTATGACTAAAAACATTTTATAATATTAAATTGAAATGGAGGGAGTAGTAGTCTGGAGAAGCTAGAGAGGTGACTCTCCCCACACACATTCTATCTCCCATGGCGGCAGAGCTCCTCCTCAATACTGCTCACGGAGGAGCACTATAAATGATCTTAAAGGCTGGTAAAGATGCTACCTAGTCCTATGGAAAAGTAGGTCTTGTAGGCTGTGCTATGGAAAAATAGGTCTTGTAGATTGTTCTACATATGATTTATTGGTTTACTATATGAATTGAAGATAGTTGCTTAATACTTCATTAATGAAAATCTAAAAGAGGCATATAGTCCGCCCTCTCTTATACCATCAAACTAGCTAATAAAAAGAGACAGTTATAAATTTACCATCAGTTTAAATCGTTATTACAAAACTATCGCTAGAAATTTACATAATTATCATCAAAGCTATCATTCGAGTGACATTCATGCAATAAAAAGAACCAGTGGCAAATTTACAAAAGCCCCAAATAAAAAATGACGCCCTCACATGAATTCCATCCTAAAAGCAAATGCATGAAAATCAACCTTCACTGCTCAGCTAACCAACACTCCCACATGAAAACTGCCCAAGAAGTGAACCAATCAACTCTTCTGAGAAAACTGATGCTGCACATCCTCACCGTAAAAACCGATCTTCGACATCTACATTTTAACCGTAAAAACCGATCTTCGACATCTACATTTTAACATGTTTGAGGTAAGAATAACTTACAAGAGAAGAAAACAACCATACTTTTATGAAGCTTAGAGGCTGTTTGATCGGTTACTTCACTTTACCAAGTTATACTTTAGTCATACCATAGTTTGTTAGCATAGTGTTTCGTTGACTGCCACAACCGTGACATGCCACGCTTTATTAGCACATAGTAGACCCACATGTCATGCACTTTCTTTTGTCTAAGCTTACCATAATTTGTGTGGCATGCCACACATTTGGCAGAGTGTAGTGCGGTAAGTTTATAAGTTTATACATCAAGCAGACAACCCCTTAATATTTAGTGCTTTTATCATTTTGCATAATGCTCATAATTGTGTGTAAATTCAAAATTTATGTTACAAGGTGCTTAAAATCAAAGTTTAAATACACACATATACAAGGTGCTTAATAAGTCCGAATACACATGGCGAGCAGACAATACTGATTCACTTTAACTGTGATCAATCTGCCGGGAATTCAGAATGGGAATTTTCCGGTGCATATTCTTCACGATACCTCAGCATGTAGGCCGGTCTTTTTCTTGGCACGCAGTTTTGATGTTTGGAGACATCATCGATCATGCGCGTATGGCATCAGATCAACCAATCAAAGCAGACGTGCAAGAGCAGCACGCCACTATCCTGTCCACTTCTGTCTTATCTTTTCGCTTCTCCTTATCTTTGTAAATTTAAATTTAAATTTTTAACTTTAAATTTGGAGCTGTTTTTTGGGTTTTCACTAAATTTTATTTTTCAGCTTTGACTTTTAGATTGCTAATAATATGTATATGAAAAATTTATTCATAAATTATTTTTTGTTTGTAAATATATCGTTGAACCTTATTTTTAATGAAAAAGCCCTGGATTCACGCCAGTGGGGGTGATTAGACTTGATTGATCGACTGGTACGTAGCTTGTAGGATTTGACCACTAGAATCTCCCATTTTCACCCAAATTGTTGAATCGTATTGGTGCTTCCACATTGGACGCTTCCAAATCGAGCTTGCTGTGAGCCTGTGACCTTTTGTCGTCATGGTTTTTGTTTTGTCCAGGAACATCACGATCGTCACCAGCAAGTGGACTTGAGCACCAAATGGGTTCCGTTGAGGAATGCTGCTACATGTACGACCAAGTTTATATGCATACGAGTAACATGTGGATAGTGGAAGGATATTAGGCAGCCATATCTTTCGGTGGAAGCATGAAAATAAGAGTATACAATGGTTACTGTTTAGTCTTACACATACCATGCCTAAATTTACAAACCAGACACCCGAAGTGGGGGTAAAAGATTGGACGCTCTCCATCCCACACATTTCACCACCACGCTGCCTCGTGTCTTATCATCTTCCCTAAACTATCACACGTGATAGAAAACCATGCACACGACCTGAAGGAGCTACAGAGCCAACCATGGAGGGGGCTAGCCATAGCCCACTGCTGAATCAGAGGAGGCCCAGGGAGCTGCAAACAGGCATTATAGGACGTTTAAGTTCACCTTCTTCGATGCTGAGATCGACATCACGTAAAGCTCACATCCATGGGATACAATAGTCGTGCTTAGATTGGGAGACAATTGATGTCAAGCTCGCATCCATGGGATACAATGGTCGCGCTTAGATTGTGAGACAAATATGGTGCGTTGCAATGGGTCTTTTTAAGTGGCCCACCCGTGTGCATGATGTTATGTGGATGTTTAAATATGCATTTTCTTATGTTTCAATAGGCCACTTAAGAACATTGCAATGATGATTTTTTTTATGTTTCAATAGTTATAACTTTGTTTCATATGTGATAAGAAAAATATTATAACTAGGAAATAACGGTGTTTCATTTATTTTTGATATTCTACTTGGCGGTGGAGTTAGCTCCCAAATAGGTCAGGCGGCCGCCTGAGCTCCACTGCTCCGGTGCTATCGCCTCCACTATAAACTGTCACCAATGTCCGCAAAAGTTAGTTGACAACTGAAGCTTGCCTAGGATCAACGGTGTTGCGGTCTGCCGCTATATGTATTGCATGCCCGTACCTAATGTTTCAATGTCTCAGCAACTCGATTTATTTTAACAAATAAATGTTTTGTGGCCAGTCGACTGGAATACATATTGATCCCACCAGTTTTTGACCGGGATACATTTTGATCCCATCGGTTTTTGACAGGGATCTGGTGTACATCCCTAGCCTTCTCCCTAAAATTTCAAGGAAGTTTTTTATGTTGATTTGGTGCCTAAAAAATAAGATGGTTTTAGCGTTTCTATTGAAAGATATATCATAATAATAATACCCCTTGGTAGGTGACTATATTTTAATCGTGATATGTACACATATACATAACAGTGTATTCTTACAAATTTCTGTCTTCGTTGGCGTAGGCTGACCCTTTTGTGGTCAAACGACGATATTTCAACGGCTATTATTGGTGCATCTTGCAAATTACTTGTCAATGTGGAAATTAACGTGACATACAAAGGAAAAGATATACATACTAAAAACCATCCATTTATAGTGCCCTTGGCTGTAGCCACTTACTTCTGTTCGCTGACAATGCAGTGAAGAGACTGCGAATGCCCAAACTGGAATGGGACACTACATATTCACAACCCTGAAGACTGAATCAGGGATGTCGCCTAGATTCAGATTCTGGCACCGGACAATGGTGCCCAAGCTGATGCATTTCTTATTAGAATTTAGTGGAGTGACGTTATAAATTCGGTGGTTGTATTGTTGGTCCAACTTAACTGAACCAAGGCTCACAAAAGAATTGAGATCTTATATTCCGATTCCTCTCAAGTGGAAACGCCTATAACCCTGTATAAACCCGTAGGCTGCAAAGGTATACATGTAGAGTCTCCTGACGTCAGTAATAACATAAAAATGAATTTATGAATGTACTGCTAAAAATTTACAAATTAGGTCGGTTTTATCATCTTTGGAAAGTATCTTGAGTCATCAAAAATTTTAGTGCAAAATTCTAATACCTCAGGGTATACTATACCTCGAGATAGTAAATTTTTACGTCGAAAAATATGATACCTTTAGATATTTTTCTAAGAACGTTAAAAAAGCTCGTGATGCAAAATATCAGTGTAGATTCAATGATGAATTGGTATTTGCTACCGAAAGGTGGATGTACTTGGCAGACTTTGCATTTTGAACTCGATTACTTTGAAACTCTTGGCTTAATTTCCTCTCCCACTTCCCAATAAAAACTACTTCCATCCAAAAATAAGGTACTTCAGCTGGATTTTGTTTTCAAACAATCACAAACTTACACCACTGAAGTCTTCCAACTACTTTCTCTTCTAAATCAATCACAACATTTTTCCATTTAATTCTACCAACTTCTTTAATACCGTGTACAGCCCTAGGAATTCTCATATTTTAGGATGGATGGAGTAATTGATTTCTTTGTTTCTCTAATAAACATTTTTTCTTTGGTTGTTTGAGAAGGTAGCTGCTACATCCGTCCCATAATAATTTCATTTTTCGTTTTTCCGTATCCAACATTTGACCATTCGTCTTATTCGAAAATTTATACAAAAACTTAAAAAAATAGTCACGCATAAAGTATTATTTATATTTTATCATCTAGTAACAATAAAAATATTAATCGCAAAAAAATTCAAATAAGACGAAGAATCGAAACATTGTATCAAAAAACGGAAAAATAAAGTTATTATGAGACAAGGACTGCAAATTTAGCTTTTGGAATAAACTCAAGCTAGACCAAACGCATGCACGTCTTCACTAACTTTAGTACTTCATAGAGCTTTTGGAGTGCCAAACTCTGCAATTTCTTCGCAATTGATTGCAGTTTTTATTTCTTTAGCAGTCCTTTCCTGCAAATGTCAGGATGTACTATTTAATTTTACCAACTCTGAGGTTTTTTCTTTCTTTTTTCTTTTGCTAACTGGATGTACTCAAAGTTCCCTGAGGCTGTTGCCTTAGTATTTAAAAATTAAAACCAATAGTAGCTTTGACAAAAATTAAAAAAATCTTTCATCAAGAAAGAACACTGCGTTTGATGTTGCTTATTTTTGGCATTTAGTTATTTTCCTTATCATTCACTATTTAATAAATCTCATCAAAATAAACATGAGGAGCGAACTATGCTCACGTAGTAGTACGTGGCTAGAGGTGGTAATGGGCTAAGACACATGGTTTCTTTCACAACTCTATTCAATGTTTATATATTTAAAGCTCAAAAGTATATAAAATTTTTAGTTCACCCTATTTTAAACTCAATCCTTAAATTTAATAGGCCAAAAATAAAGGGGCTCATTACAACCAGTATGCATACCTCCTTGGTGAAGAAAGCTCTTACTTGAAAATAGGTCATTTTTTGTGTGTGGTGGTTGGGGGTGGTGGGACATATGTGGGCTAAGACTAGTTATATTACTTAAGTAATTGGAATTTTTTTTACTCATAGATACTCTTATGAAATAATTAGTTAGAATGCTACATACATGCACACACGTTAAGTGAAAGTACGCTTACTCGTGCACTAGAGTCCTAGTTTAATTGGAGATATAGTAGTGTAGTGTACTGGATGTGCTGTGTGTTCCTAATTTATGTGTTTGATTTGTGCCTTAGAAAATATAAGCATCTCTAGAGGTGGCACTTTATTCTCAGAATTTTCCTAGCTTATTCCCTTCAACAGCATGTATTCGTCCGTTGCATCAGAGAACTGTAAAAGGCGATATGGACCGAATGCCCTATATAAGCTACATACATATTATACTGTGCGGGAGCATAAAGTCTTGATATTCTCTGCGATTGTGAGCCAACAGAATGTGTGGAAACCACAAAACTATGGCCTCTAGCTCGCCTCACCGATGACTAACCAGATTCACCCAACTCGATCAGAGCGGCTATAGCCTGAAGGGTCGCTATACCGGGGGTCAAAAGAGAGCTTGGAATTGAGCGGAGTAGAGCTAGCTACTGGCTGCTACTGCCATGAACACACACTACTGTATTGCATCTGAAGCTTTTCAGCGGCGATCATTAGGGTGGTTGTTTTTCGTGATATAAAAGCCAATACTGATAAATAAATTATAATAAAAAATCCTTAGAATTAGCTCTAAATTTAAGATTAAAAATTTAAATTTTGGCTCGTACGCATAATTAGAAACGAAAAGACATTAGTGCATGTTACGACACTAATCGGTGCAGTACTAGGCGCATATAGTGCGCATGCAGTGGCTTGCTACCTAGCTGTCGGAGAAGCTTTGCACCCTCGTGAACACTACAAACAACCACACACCCAATTGAACCTGAGCCCTACCATGCGCCACTACAGGGGAAAGGGCTCGAGGAGAATCCCAAAAGAACCACCACTTCTTCTGTCACCAACACCAGCATATGCTTCGCGTACAGTTCCTACTATTTTAGTATCTGCTTTTTTTCGTGCCAACTTGGTACTAATATATAACCGGCACCGAACCGATTTCCGCTAGTCGGCCGGGTTGTTTACAACGACGCCTACCACTTGTACCGTCTAGGTGCATTCACATACTGTCTATCTTCAAGCGAGTTTAGAACAAAAACAATCTTCAAGCGAGTTTAGAACAAAAACTGGAATTGAAACTGACGGTTTCTATCCCACTAGGAACGACAGAAACACATGCCGTTTTGATCGTTGTTATCACTTGACAACAATTTCAATGTGGACTGCTGCCTTTTTCTTTTGAAAGGAGCAACTTTACATATCAGCCAACGAAATCTGCTTGTCCCTGTTCTTTTCTCATTATTGATTATTGCTTATGTTTCACATTAGAATATGTTATAGCCTTCACTGTATTCATACGGAAACAAATAAGCCTAGACACATATATACATATTCATTCATGGATAAATCTAACTAAAATCAAAACGTTTTAGGCCCTATTTGTTTCAGTTAGGTATTCTTGTAGTCTTGATTACTGAGTTAGATTGCTATAAACTAGATTATTATAAGCTAAAGTATAAAGAAATAACAAATGTTGGTTATTATTTTTAAAGTATCAACGGGTAGTGGGTCTAGAGCCACCCAATAATCTAAAATAAGCACCTTTGGATGAGCTTGCCAAATTATAGCAATTTGAGCTATAGATTATAATAATATGTTATGATAATCCATTTGTTTGTTTTAGTTTACCCATAATAAGTCAGATTATAATAATCTCAAGCCGAATGAAACATGGCCTTTTAATATGAAACATATTGGGTATGAATTATCACGGACACGCTTCTCAACCTCCTGTATTATGGGGTGATTGTTTGGATTTTTTAAGGAAAAAATCAAACGATATATTTGTAAATAAAAATAACTTCTAAATAAACCTTTTATATACATGTTGTTAACGGTCTAAAACCCAAAGCTAAAAATAAACTACGATAAAAAAATCTCAAAACCTACTCCAAATTTAAGGTTGAAAATTTAAATTTTGACTGATAAACATAAACAAAAGCGAAAAGATAAGGGTAGATGTCTTTTGTGCAAAACATTTCTAGATGAAAGTTTTCATACAACATTTTAGAAACAAAATTTCAATTTCCCACTATTGAATTCAGTCATTAATGACCTTAAATAGTCATCCCAAAATCAGATGATAAAATTATTATAAAATTCTCATGAAAAAAGAATACCGCCTAAATAACCGGTGTGCCAAATGGCTTGCTTTCAGTTTTGACAATCTCGTTCTCTATTCTGATCAGAGAGATGCAGCAAACGCCTGGAACATGGCCTTTCATTAACGGGGTAGTGTGCTTTTTTTTGGAGTTCCTGCCTCTGTTCTATGAAACGTAATTTTTAGTTCCCCTCATTTATCCCATAGAAACTGTTTGTTAAATAATTGTATTGGATTTTGGTAAAGTAGTGACATATGCATTGGACTTTGAAAAAAATATATGAAACATATGTATTGGGATTTTAAAAGATAAAGGATAATATAGTCTCTGTTGCTTTGTATTGGTATATGTGTTGTAAGTTAAAAAATGAAATTTTTTAGAACAGATGGAGTGGCTATGAAACGGAGTTTATGCCCATCAAATCTCCACTTCTTTCTTTTCTCTATTGGAAGCAAGTTCAGTGCTATTTTAATTTTTTTAAAAGGAATCTGGTTAAGTGTCGTCTGCAACTGCATCTCTTATATGCAGCAGTGCCTTTTGAAATAGCTTATTTTTTTTGCCTATTTCAAGGGAATAAAGGAGTTGTACTTTTAAAAAAGAAAAGATGAGTAAAACCGGTCTTGTTTTCAGCTTGGTAAGCTGACACCTTGCAATTTTCAGAGGTCACACGCAGTGTCCTGAGTGGACAAAGTGTTATGCATAGATACCTTAAATATTGTATCCAGAGACAAAAAAAATGTGGAATATATTGGCCATATCTAGAAATTTAAAATGTGTTGTCAAAGGGCAATAGACATTGGCAGTAATGAATATGGCCATTGCAACCCATTAGCGATGCCAAAATTCGCATTTTGTTTATTCTATTTTACCTGAAATAATAAAGGAAGATGCCTATTAGCTAAGCCTATATGTCTGGAATTTCTTTTGTCTAGTCTATATCAGTACCTGTGTAAATGCCTTAGCATAAACTTCAACTGTAAAAGCTAGCCAAGTTATAGTATTTTTTACATTGTTTGTCCCTGCTTTTTATAAGTGCAGACAAGATTCTTGTTGGTTCACAAGGATTTACTTTTCCTGATATGATGTTAGTCCATAGATTTTCACTGTGTGATTAACATAAAGTCTACATAATGTAAAGGGTTTAGGCTTTCTCGTGTATATAATTATGTACTATTTTGCTTTTTTTCATGAATAACATTCTTCTTTTAAGAACCTTCATGAATAAAGTTCGCGCGAGCGTAAATACCATTCTTGCCTGAAAATGACTGCAACTATGATAACTCCCCTACGTTTAACTCCTGAACAGTTCAGTGTGTTGATCTCCTGCCTTCTCTTTTAGCTTGGTCGGCCGAAACGTTCTCCTTTCTGTGCTACTAGCTTCTAGTTGGAAATTGCAACGCGTACGACTCAACCATCCAACAGCTATAATATCACTCACTTTACCCCATTATCTAATCAATGGTCAGTGTTTCAGTCATACGTAGGTAGTACAATTGAATCACATATATAGCGGGATTGCTTCTAGTTGTGTAGTCACTATTTGCCATCTGCTGTTTTACATCTCTGTTTTGAACCTTGCTAGTTCATGTCTCCTGGTGGTGGTGTTAAATCGTAATTTTCTCTCCAAAAGTCCTCACAAGCTAGCAGCCTGCAGCCTCACTTAAACTCATAGTCACACCAAAAAAAATGCAGAAATCCAGAAACACAATCCATAACCTGTAGAGTACCACAGTCCACACGAAGCTTTTGCTTGGAACAGTATTCACTGCAAGAGAAAATTAAAATCGCCAACTCACTTCATCTGTTAGACTGTTCCCATCCTCGGAGCAAAGCAACAAAACTGAAGGACAAACCACAGTAGAAAATGACTGTAGTAGTAGCTTTTTAGCTCGTACCTATCGGCCGAGATTTCGGGGTTGTTTTTGATAGGGCTAAACTTTTTAGCCCCATGTCATATCGGATGTTTAGACACCAATTTAAAGTATTAAACGTAGACTATTAATAACACATATCTATAATCTTGGACTAATTCGTGAGACGAATCTAATGAGCCTAATTAATCCATGATTAGACTATATGATGCTACAGTAAACATTTGCTAATTATGGATTAATTAGGCTTAAAAAATTCGTCTCGCGGATTAGCTCTCATTTATGAAATTAGTTTTTTTATTAGTCTATATTTAATACTTTAAATTAGTATCTAAACATCCGATGTAACTAGAAATAAAAATAAGTCTCTAGAAATAAACACCCTTGAGAAGCAGAAGCAGGAGGCCATCCGAGCCTCCCTCCGTAGGCCGCAGTCAGCAAGCAGGGCCCCCCCGCTTCCCTCCGGCCGCTGGGCTGCGGGATGCCTCTGGGAGATTCAGCACGGAGGAGAACGGGAGAAAGCCGGAGAAAAGCGGGGGCCATCCAGGCGACGGCCCTGCACGCTCCACTACCGCGCGCGCACGCGGCTCCACGCCTCTCCACCTACCGTATGGTCCTCCGATTTCTTCTGCCCGCAACGCCACCACGTACTCCGCACAGCGAAACTGAAAAAATGAAAAGAAAAGAAGGGGTGGCGCATGCACGAGACGAATGGATTCGCCGTGACACCGGCTGCTTGCACCGTGTCGCACCCATCCGTCCATATGCACGTACGTATCGATCGTATCGCAATATAATAATAGGGAATGGCTAGATTTTATGTGAAAAATCATTTACCTTTCGCATTTAACCTAGCACTGAATTCGTGGAGGGTGTGGATGGATGGGGGGAACGAAATCAGTGGCGATGGTGATGTTCTTTTCTCTGACATTACTGTGATGGCTCGAAACTTTGAGGAAAAAACTTACTAGTTCAAGTTTTGGGATAGGATCAGGGTGGGAGAGGGGCTAACGGTAGGGGAAATTTGGGCTTAGAGAGATGGCCTCGGACGTGGGCATTGGCGATTAGGGGCGGATATAGCATGGAGCGGTAGGAGCTCGAGTCCCCGCTACCCGTTAAAGCTATTAAAGTCTCCACGAAGATCTCTCTAAAATTTTGTGCAAAAATCAATAGAAAGATAGAGGGCTAAAACTCATTCTAACTTGTTCAGATTCTTCTAATTTCGTTGACTACATTTGTCACTGTTGGTGATAGGCGGTGGTGGGACGATAGAGTGATGAGACCCACTATTACTTGGAATAGACGCCCAAAATTGATCTTTGTAGACGGCTGGTCGGCCTGCCTAGGAGAAAGGATACGTGTGAAAAATATTTATTTTCTTACGTGTCTGGTCAATCATAGGTGAAGATCGATCCTCATGGGCGGTTCACTTGTTATGGCCGTCTGTGAAGAAGTTTTTCGCGGACAATCTAATTAAGACACCCTTAGGCAAATACCGACCTTGCTCTTAGGTGGCTTAGCCAGACCACCTGCAAAAATATTTGTCATAGACAACTCGAAACCGCTCGCGTGCCATTTTGTTCACATGAAACTAAAACAATATGCTTTATATGTCTTACCAATCAGGCATATTGTACCATTACACTAATATATTACATACGTTTTTTTTCAATTTTATGCTAGAATAGAATACAAAAGGGACAATTCCATTCTTACCTTTATTTCGAAGTCTAATACTAATTTTATCCCTCATTTTTAGGGTTTTCGTATTTGCCTCTACTTTTTTTGAACTAAACGAACTAGATGCCCCTCTTTTGGATGGAAGTTATAAGACCGTTAGTTGTGAAATATAATCAGTTAAAAAAAATAGAATTAATTTCCAAATTTGTAACGACAATTTTGCTCTTATTATAACTAGAGAGAAGGGGACAGTTTGGAGTGGCATTTTCCAAATCTGAGCACGGGTTGAGAGTTGGCTGCACTGACGGCGGCTTGGCAGGGGAGGCGGCGGCTAGGAGGGAGGGCTATTTTGGACTTGTAATATGTGGAATTACATGATAAAATTTGACGTGATATGCTATATCTAACTGTTGTTAAATTTGTACCCAATTTCTGATAAAACTCTATCAATTTTTTTAAAAAAAATTAGGTGTTCTGTTAAACTGAAGATGAATTAACAATAATATTGCTTTTGTTGTTGTATATATATTGCTATGATTTAGAACGGAGGGTAACAACACAAATGACTAAAGAACAGGGATAGAAATGAAATTTCTGAGAAAGGGTAATTTATTGAATGAGATAGTACTAATTGACTGTGATGATGTTATTGTGCTCAGGAATGAAGGATGAGATGAGCATATGTCTCTTCTTTGGTCTGCTGCACAATGTCGAACTCAAACAAGCATATCTGTTGATCTAGAAGTCTGTTTGCGTGTATGAGTAATTGATGGAAATGTCTCAAAGTCAACTTTCAAATGGATGTAGCCACATCTCCATATTCTACTCCAATCGATTGCAATGGCTAAAACAATACCGAGATGTCAGGACGATAATAGATTTTTGCGGGCGGGCCTTCGCCAACCCCCTGGATCTAGGTTATTGCATGTACCCCTTACCTTGGCCCTCATGTGACCTCGATGATGGGGTGGGGAGATGCAAGCAGTGTTGAGGGGAGGGGTGAGAGAGGCCAGGGTAAGGAGATGACGAGCCATCTGAGATGGGGAAGATGGTGGCACAAGGACATCCGGTTTAGGGAGGAAGATAGGTAGGGAGATGGAAAGGAGGGTAGTTAGGTGAAGTGAAGCTTGTCAATACCCGTGAACCATGGGCAATGCATGAGGTAGGGCAGTGGCAGCAACTTCAAAGAGGAGGTTGTTGATTGCATATGCCTGTATATGGAATGAAGAAGAGATGAGGTGGAGAGAATTGCACAAATCTCAATGTAATTCGGGCCATTCAAAGAAAAGAGGGCCTCACCAGTTGGCCTAAAATGCATGTCGTTGCCTAATTTTAAATTTTAGAACTTTATTTTGGATTTGTCTTTGAGATTTTTTTAACGTAGTTTCTTTTTCAGCATTGGTGTTTAAGTCGCTTAGAACAAAAATATAAAAGTCTGGACCATATATTATTTTTTCTCTGCTAATACATTGATTGACGTATCTATTATATATATATATATATAAATATATATATATATAAAGTAATAGGAAAAGGTACATCCACATTGTCTCTCATGGGCTAAAAATTCTAAGATTAATGGAAAAAAATAGGGGGAAAAGAAAAATATCAAACAAACAAAAAGAAAAAAAAACAATCGGATAGCAATCAATCACATTAGTGGCATGTAATTAATGTTCCATTTAGCTTTGATTTGGCAAATTGCTCTGCAAATTAAGCAGATCGATCGTGCACGACTGCACGAGGTAATTAATCAATCGGACATTGGAGAAAAAGAAGAAAAACAATCAATCAGAAAAAGAAAAAAATATGAATCAGACTGATCAAGTTTTCTTATAGAATCCTGATCAACATTTGAGGAAAAAAAGAGAAAAGAACAGTTTCTTTTGAATCGGACAATGAAAATCAAAGAAAGATAATGTTATTTTTAAAATCAGACAAGGAAAGAAAAGATCAATTAAAAATAAAGAAAATAATAAAAAGAGTCCATGCGTAGTAAAGTTTAGAAAAATCTAAATCTCGGATAAATTTTTTAATGTAATTGATATTGAGGGAAGAGTCCATCTATAAATACAATTTGGAAATCTCAGATTAAAAAGTTTAACATAATTGATATGGAGGGAAGAGTCCATCTATAAATATAATTTAAAAACATCTAAAATTCTGGTTAAAAAGAATCAAATAGAACTATAGTTTCAGAATTAAAAGTAAATAAAAATAATAAAAAAGAGTCCACGTGTAAATACAGTTTAAAAAATTCAAATCTTGGATTAAAAATTTTAAAATAATTGATATTGAGAAAAGTCCATCCATAAATACAATTTGGAAAGATCTAAAAACCACGTATACTGTCACGAGCTAGAAAAATAGGAGATAAAAAAGAAAAAAAAAGATAATATTTTTTGGAATTGGGCATGGAAAGAAAAAAAAATCAAAGCGTTACGAGGCCATGGACGTCATCCATGGCGCGTCGCCTGCTGTGGCGGACATCGTAGAGTTCTATAAGAAGATGCAGACCGCTCCGTCACACTGAATATCTGTCTCTTTATCTCATAGCTACTCGGTATGCGCGAACAACCGGATGTTTCATAATTTATAGTCTTTATCTTATTTAATTTTTTTATAATTAATAATTTTATTTTTATTAGATGATAAAACATGAATAATATAATTAAAAACATCTATAATTCCGGTTAAATAGAATTAGATTAGAGACAATTTAAGAATTAAAAATAAAGAAAAATAAAAAAGAGTCTGTGTGTAAATACGATTTAGAAAAAAATCAAATCTCGATTAAAATTTTTAAAATAATTGATATTGAGGAAAGATGTTATCTATAAATACAATTAGGAAATATCCAAAATTTCAGTTAAAAATTGGGAAAAATCAAGAGAAAAAGTCAATATATAAATACAATTTATAAGTATCTAAAATTTGAATTATAAATTAAATATTATGTAGAAAAGAGTTTATGTGCAAGTACAGCTTAGAATACATGTAAATAAGGTTCCATGTAAAAATATAATTTAGAAAAATTTAAATTTAAATTAACAATTAAAAGTAATTATTATCAAGATAAAAGACCCTATGTGCTATAATTTGTAACGATGCTAGCCACGCAATATGCGCGGGTCACTGGTTTTTCATATTTGGTCCACCGATAAGTCCATGACTAACCGGAACCTAGGCTGTTCCATGATAATAATAGAGATGATAATATCTTAGCAGTAAATTATCATATGCTCATAGGCACATATAGCTATAGGCAGTGCGAGCCAGCCAGCTGATATTTATTTCGCCATGTTGCTCTTATGTGGTCGGGTGCGTGTGCGCACAGTTCGTGCAAGTTGAGGACTCTTGCCGATGGCTGGAGCCACAAGGCTCACGACGGGTCCGGCTATTCTGATTCCGTTGGCCTGCCTATAAATACCCCGAGGAGGGAGCACTGCAGATGCCAAGGCAAGGCCAAAGCTTCTCTGCTAGCAGCTAGGCACCGTATTACCTAGTGGGCAGCTCGGTGGAGGAGGCCCGGCCGGCAGATCCTGTCTGGAAACCCTAGGTATGTTTCCTCAAAAGGGCTGGTTAATTTCGGCTACGGAATGGCAGCTCTCATACGGATATGCAAATGGCATTGCCTTCTCCACACCATCACTTGTTGTAGTACTGGTTTACTAGTTCAAGAGTCAAGAGGAGAATCACTGCTAGCTACTCTGCTATGTTCTGCGTGTGTTTAGTTAAGCCAAGCAGTCTGTGTTGTGTTGCCTACTTTCCATTTCATCAGGAACCTTCCATTTTTTACTTTGTCAAATCTTGCTCATTAGCAAAGGGCAAAGGCTTTCAGGAGCTGCATCTATGCTGCCTGTTCAAACATGGAAACTGCATGCCTCCCCCGAGGTGCATGTGAAGCAGATCATTGCAACTTGCAATTGTGTTTAGCGGCCATACTAGACAGGGTATCAGTTTAGAACAAAGGTGTTTGAGAAGGAACATAACATGGAATATTTTTCTTCATTTTTCGGGGAAGGAGAAGTCCGGACCAATGGTTTTGCACCAGCTTTTATCTCCTGTTGCACCTCCGGACTCTCCCCACTTTCACGTTGTTTTTCTCCTGGGAGTCAAATCTTTCGCCGTACTGCGGTGATATGATAATATCGAATCCGAGCCCATGTGTCCTTGAAGAGACTGACAGAATTGTACTTTATCTGAAACCCGGTTGCTCGGTCGGTCACACCAAACTTGAGCCAAAAAGGAGATCTGAGTTAGACATATCGCGCGTTGTTTGCGTAAAGCGGCCTAAACTTAGATGCCCATATTACTATCACATTATTCTAAAGAATCTCTCTTTTGCACATCGCGTGCAACAACTGTCTGTCAGTAACTGCATACGTTCTAATATAGTTCTCTGTATTGAGTGCCCTAAGTAGATACGGTATTTTTCTTTATTTTTGTCATGTGCTAAACGGTATAGAAAAACAGAGTCCTGAACATGTACGCATTGCATTGCATGATCACAGGTCACAGGAAATGGCGTCCTCGTTGCTCCACTGCTCCGACAAGATCCCGTTCATGAACGTGGAGACCATCCTCCACATGAAGGAAGGCCTCGGCGAGACCAGCTACGCGCAGAATTCGTCGCTTCAGGTGAGCAGCTTGACGTTGCAGCTCATAGCCGTTGATTCTTTTTTTGATCAGTACGTGCATTCCGAGTAGTTCTGATCTCTGAGCGTGCATGGTGCATCGATCGATGGTGTGGCTGGCCGTTCTTGCAGAGAAGGGGCATGGACACACTGAAGAGCCTCATCACCAACTCCGCGGCGGACGTGTACCTGTCGCAGATGCCGGAGCGGTTCGCCGTCGCCGACCTCGGGTGCTCGTCGGGCCCGAACGCGCTCTGCCTTGCGGAGGACATCATCGGGAGCATCAGCCGCATCTGCTGCCGGTCGTCGCGGCCGCCGCCGGAGTTCTCTGTGCTCCTCAACGACCTCCCGACGAACGACTTCAACACCATCTTCTTCAGCCTGCCGGAGTTCACCGACCGGCTCAAGGCCGCCGCCAAGTCCGACGAGTGGGGCCGCCCCATGGTGTTCCTCTCCGGTGTCCCGGGCTCCTTCTACGGGAGGCTCTTCCCCGCCAAGAGCGTGCACTTTGTCTGCTCCTGTTCCAGCCTGCACTGGCTCTCTCAGGTACTAACTCCTCTGACAATATTGCATTGTTTGCTATGCATAGCTCCTCATTTGATCAAGCGATTAGTCGGTGTTTTAGTGGGCTAATTAACTGTCCATATATTTCAGGTCCCTCCTGGACTCTTCGACGAGGTGAACGTGCCGATCAACAAGGGGAAGATGTACATATCAAGCACGAGCCCTCTGGCCGTGCCAATGGCCTACCTGAGGCAGTTTCAGAGAGACTTCAGCCTGTTCCTGAAATCGCGCGCGGCGGAGGTTTTCTCCGGCGGCCGGATGGTCCTCGCCATGCTCGGCAGGCAGGCCGACGGCTACATCGACAGGAGAACGACCTTCCTCTGGGAGCTCCTCTCCGAGTCGTTCGTCTCGCTGGTCGAGCAGGTGAGATCGAGCTACTGCCCATCGCAACAGTGTTGAGAACTGACAAGTGAACAGTGTGCGTGTCTTTAGTTTTTGATCTGACCTGACGCCAATTGCACGGGTCGCTGCAGGGGCTGGTCGAGGAGGACAGGGTGGACGCGTACAACGTGCCGTTCTACGCGCCATCGATAGGGGAGATCGAGGAGGAGGTGCGGCGGGAGGGGTCGTTCAGGCTGGACTACGTGCAGACGTACGAGATCAACCTGAGCAGCAGCGGCGACGCGAAGGAGGACGGCAGGACGGTGTCGATGGCGATCAGGGCCATCCAGGAGTCCATGCTCAGCCACCACTTCGGCCCGGAGATCGTCGACGCGCTCTTCGCCAAGTACACCGAGCTCGTCACGGCGTCGATGGAGAGGGAGGAGGTGAAGAGCCTCCAGATTGGGGTGGTCCTCAGCAGGTTGTGACACAAAAAAAGCGCAAGCTGTGACGACTGACCGGAGCCGATTTGTGCCAGTTTATTATTCCTTAACCATGTGTCTAAATTCTGATGTTTGGTGATGTGGTATTGTGGTGTTCAGTGTTGTATTGGGTAACTGATAACAAATTCCATGTGTACTTAACTGGTAGGTTGGAGAGAAATTAATGGAAAGTGGATTAACCGGTGTGTTAAAATGCCATGGACTGTCCACATATCATCGGGATTAGTGGATTCCGTAGCTTTATGTAGGCCTATAAAAATATAATTGAACTAGTACTGTGGCCGCGTAGTTATGAAATTTTTTATATAATATTAAATATAGTTTTATATTGAATTGTAATATAGTTTTAAACTCGATCTAACTTAGATCAAACTTTTATATTTGATGCTCTACGCAAAGTAAAACAGTGACTCTTTTTATATTATCATAATAACATAATAGATCCAACAATAATACTATAATAGGTCAAAGTTGTACAAAAATTTATGGCATAATATCTCTTCTTCCCTCTGTCTTCATACTAATATTGTCATCTTATCTTCATATCTAGTTACATTCTTTCACATATCTTTCATATATATTACTTATTTATGATTGTTCATAATCTGTTTCAAATAACACAACGTTCACTTTTATAATAAATCAAATAATTTTAGGCATATATGATTAATTTTGTACGATATCCAACCGTTCATTTTCATCATCATTTACAAAATAAATTGGTAACAAATAAATCTTTTTCTCACATGATATCCAAGTTGTTTCACACAGTCCATTTCCAGAGTCCTGATTTCCTTTCATTTCTTTTCCAATTTTTTTTCTGTTTTTAAGTTCTAGTTTCTCTGATAGAAACATTGATATTTCCGATTGATCTTTCCTTTTTTTATTGTTATTGATTTGATATGTCACTACATAGGGAGAAAATAAAAAATCTGATTTGTTGACCAGATCTTTTCTGTCGTAGCAAATATTCGTCCGATTGATCTTTCATCCGATTAATTTTCTTTTTTTTTCTTATAAACAGTGTCCGATTCCAAAAAATCACGTTCTTTTTAAGTGTCCGATTCTTTTTTAGACCTTCAGATGTAAGTGTCCGATTCCAAAAAGTCCAAAAAAATCACGTTGTTTTTAAGTGTCCGATTTCTCTCACGGGCTACCTAATATATGATTAAAATTTTTGATTTGGAATATGATATGGAGTCGTATTGAGATTGATGAGTACTCTGGTGCATTTATGGTTGTACATGGAGATGCATGTGGATGCCTTGATTTGGAATAGGGAATTTTTCCCATCCTTGACCACTGTTTTTTATATAAAATTTAATATCTCTTTATACCTTAAAAATATTATTTAAAAGATACCAAATTTTACATAGAAAACAGTGGTACCTCATTAAGTATAAAAAAAATGATCTTTGGAATATGATATGGAATCGTATAGTGATTGCTTAGTAGTCTGGTGCATTTGTGATCGTGTTTGGAAATGCATTTGGATGCCCTAATATTGTGTGGTCTATGTTTGCAATGAGATTATTTAGAGAAGTTCAAAAAAACGATTAGTGTATTGGTGAAGTGTCGTTTTTGGCTTATCGTGCTCAGTCTGACCGTAAAGGCCGAGAGCGGCCGCGCACGCGTGGATGCGAGGCGTTGCAGGCCGGATGAGGAAGCCCAAGAACGGGGGCGAGGCCCAGCTGAAGCACAATGCGTGCGCACGCAGGCTGTAAAGCTAAGGTACGTGTGTCACGCAAAAGGAGAGATCTCGGCCACAACGAGTGAGCGGGGAATTTTTTTAAAATTTTTAATTTTACTAAAAAATACCCGTGCGTTGCACCGGGTCAAGCTAATTTTAATTATCCAAATTTAAATAAATTTTAAAAATAAATTATGTGTTTAGCCGGAAATAGTAAATAATGGTTAATGTATAATTGATTTGAGAAGCGTACGCTAAACCTCGTTATGTCATTCTCAACCAATTTCTCTAGGCCCTAGTCCCTTTATTTTTTATCTAATGTAATAAAATTAAATATAAACATTGTGTGTAGAGAAAAACACAAATAAATTTAAGATTGGCTAGAAAAGCAAAAATAAATAAGTTTCAGAATGTGTACAAAACACACAAAAAATGAGAATGTGTAGAAAAGATAAAAAAGTTTCTACACAAACCATTTTATGCAGAGAATACACACACAAAAAAGTTGAGATTGGGTAGAAAAAAAGAAAAGGTAAAAAAATAAAAAGAATGAGAATGGGTAAAGAAATAAAAGTCCTGCCTGGACATCTTTTGTTTAGGTCCTAGCATAATTAAGTGTATTAAGGTACGAAAGGTTGATATGCATAAGTGGTTAAGAAAGCATACCTGTAGTCTGGTTGGCTCCATCCGCGCAAGTTCGAACCAGCTGTCGACCTTTTTTTCCCATTCGTGTCAAGCAAGCGCGCGGTAGACTCCGGCACTCGGCTTGGCGTGCGCGATAACTCGGGCCAACACGAACCTGACCCGCTCGGGCGAAGCGCGAGCCATTTATCCGACGGACTCGGCCCGGCGCGCGAGGTTGCTGCTGCTGCTGACGTCATCATGACATATGGATGACGTCAGCATAGACGGATGAAAATTTTTGGCAGAATCATTACCGCTTTTTATAATAGTATAGATTTATTAAATAATTTACAAATTTAATTTTGCATTTCAAAAATTACAAAACTAACCACCTACCGTCCTCTGGGAGGGCGAAAAGGTGACGTGACAAACGGCCACTCGGTCGCGACGAACAGCCGGAAACGGCGGCATGGTAAATTTTGCATTTAGTCTCTTTCCACTACTGTAAGGGCGGCAAGGACCTAAATACAAAATTTATCATGTCACCCGGTAATTTTTCGATTAAACTGCGATTAGATACGTATATGTATAACCTATGTAATTATTAGATCACAAATAGTTTCTTGGCTAAGTAGTTACTATTTTTGCCAGCCCGAGAAAAAATCAAATAAAATATGTTGCTACCGATGGGTCAATGACCACTCAGCTATGATAGTAATTGTGATTAGAATACGTATCTAACCGCGGTTCGATCAAAAAATTCTCGTTTCAATAGAAAAATTCCTGGATGACACGATAAATTTTCCATTTAGGCCCTTTCCGCCCCTAAATGCAAAATTTGCATGTCGCCGTTTCGGACCATTCGTTGCGACCAAATGACCGTTTGCCACGTCACCTTTTCGCCGTCTTATAGGGCGGAAGGATGTTAGTTTTGTGATTTTTTGAAATGAAAAATTAAATTGGTAAATTATTTAATAAATAAAATTTAAAATTCAAAAATATGATGTACTATGAAAAAATACCCGTATTTTTTAAATAGTAAAGATAAAGATATTATTCTTAATCTATACGTATAAGAAGTTAGTTATTCCAAAATTCAAACTTGCCAAATATATGAAGTTTGTCTCCACCTTAAACACTCAATAATTTTGTAGTACGTTGTTAATTCAGACTCTAATACAGATTAATCGCTGTCCAAATAAACTCTGAGGCACACAATGACATAATGCAGGTCGATCTGATTACGTAGTTCCATACGGATCCGATCATCCTATGCACCCAGATCAAAATCGACACGGATCCCATGCACACGTACGCACGGCCACGTCGTTGACACGTCACACTCACCACCCTTGACCGTCCGATTGGATTAGCCAGCGGCCCAGATCGCCGCTGACGCGTTTCGTCCCGCGGGAGCCTCCGATTGGAACGCCACAACTTCACATCGCAGTCGGGCTCCTTTTCCCACGTCGGATTGGCCACCGCACGCTATATATATCGTATTATCGTGACGCCCCCCGCCCCGTGTCGGCACGAACCAGAAGCGAACGAAGCGAAGCAAACTACCGATGCGAAGACGACGATCGACCATAATGGCGCGTCGCCGCGCGTCGACGATGAGGAACCTCGGGTCGTTCTTCCTCGCCTTGCTTCTCCTCATCGTGTCTCCGGCCGGCTCTCTGGCGGCCGCCGCACCGCCGCCGCCCAAGGGTGGTGCTGCCGCTGGCGCCAAGCAGGGCGGTGGCACCGTGATCGGTATCGATCTTGGGACCACGTACTCGTGCGTCGGCGTCTACCGGAACGGGCGTGTGGAGATCATCGCCAACGACCAGGGGAACCGGATTACGCCTTCCTGGGTCGCCTTCACCGACGGCGGCGAGCGGCTCATCGGCGAGGCCGCCAAGAACCAGGCGGCGGCTAACCCGGAGCGGACCATCTACGACGCCAAGCGGCTCATCGGCCGCCAGTTCGCCGATGCCGAGGTGCAGCAGGACATGAAGCTGCTGCCGTTCGCCGTCGTCGACCGGAACGGCAAGCCGCACGTGCGCGTCGAGGTGAAGGATGGCGACGTGCGGGTGTTCAGCCCCGAGGAGGTAAGCGCCATGGTGCTCACTCGGATGAAAGAGACCGCCGAGGCCTACCTCGGCGAGAAGGTCACCCGCGCCGTCGTCACGGTGCCGGCCTACTTCAACGACGCGCAGCGGCAGGCCACCAAGGACGCCGGCGTCATCGCCGGACTCAGAGTCGACCGCATCATCAACGAGCCGACCGCCGCCGCCATCGCCTACGGCATCGACGAGAAGGGCGCCGAGAAGAACGTCCTCGTCTTCGACCTCGGAGGCGGCACGTTCGATGTCAGCATCCTCGCCATCGACAACGGCGTGTTTGAGGTCCTGGCCACCAACGGCGACACCCACCTTGGCGGCGAGGACTTCGACCAGCGCGTCATGGACCACTTCATCAAGCTCATCAAACGAAAGCACGGACGCGACATCACCGGCGACTCGCGCGCTCTGGGCAAGCTCCGCCGCGAGTGCGAGCGCGCCAAGCGCGCGCTGAGCAACCAGCACCAAGTGCGCGTGGAGATCGAGTCGCTGTTCGACGGCGTTGATTTCTCGGAGCCGCTCACCCGGGCGCGGTTCGAGGAGCTCAACAACGACCTCTTCAGGAAGACGATGGTACCGGTGAAGAAGGCCATGGCGGACGCCGGGCTGAGCAAGGGCGACATCGACGAGATCGTTCTCGTCGGCGGCAGCACAAGGATCCCCAAGGTGCAGCAGCTTCTCAAGGACTATTTTAACGGCAAGGAGCCCAACCGCGGCATAAACCCCGACGAGGCCGTGGCGTACGGCGCCGCCGTGCAGGCCAGCATCATCAGCGGCCATGTCGACGAAAACACAGAGAGCATGATCCTCCTCGACGTCGCGCCGCTCACCCTCGGCCTGGAGACGGCCGGCGGAGTGATGACCAAGCTGATCCCGCGCAACACGGTGGTGCCGACCAAGAAGAAGCAGGTGTTCACCACCTACAAGGACAAACAGACGACGGTGACCATCCAGGTGTTCGAGGGCGAGCGGAGCATGACCCGGGATAACCGTCTTCTCGGCAAGTTCGACCTCACCGGCATCGCGCCGGCGCCGAGAGGGACACCGCAGATCGAGGTCACCTTCGAGGTGGACCCCAACGGCATCCTCAGCGTGCAGGCCGCGGACATGGCCACCGGCAAGTCGGAGAAGATCACCATCTCCGGCGACGACCGGAAGCTGAGCCAGGAGGATATCGACCGGATGGTCCGCGAGGCGGAGGAGTTCGCCGAGGAGGATCGCCGGCACAGGGAGCAGGTGGACGCCCGGAACAGTCTCGAGGCGTACGTGTACAACGTCAAGGACTCGGTGGAGGGCAAGATGGCGGACGCCATGAAGGGACACGAGAAGGAGAAGGTGGAGGAGGCTGTGAGGGAGGCGTACGAGTGGCTGGACGGCAACCCGGACGCCGGCAAGGAGGAATACGAGGACAAGCAGAGAGAGCTGGAGGACGTGTGCAACCCCATCATGTCAGCTGTGTACCGGAGGGCTGGTGGTGGCGCGACCGTTGGCAACGTCGACGACGAGGATGACCAGGACGAGCTTTAAACAGTTTAGTCCGGTTGCTAGCTCCTGTTTCACTAACTTCTCTATCGAGATTTTTTTTTTCTGGTCAAATAAACTGGTGGCCCGCGCTGCGTGGCTAACTTCGTTATGAAATTTCTTATATAATACCAAATATAGTTTCACATTATATTGTAAAACATAAATATTAAAGTGATAATATCGGTGTTAAACTTAGACCTAACTTATAGTTAGATCAAACTATTACATTTGACGTTTCACGCAAATTAAAACAGTGGCTTCTTTTATATTATGTTAATAACATAACAGATCTAACAATAATACTAGATCAAAGTTATACAAAATTTATAGCATAATATCTCTTCTTTCATTTGTCTTCTTCAATCACATATATTTCATATATATTATTTATTTGTGATTGCTCGTAACATGTTTCAGATAACATAACGCTCACTTATAAAATAAATTAAATATTGTTTAGGCATATGAGAGAAAAACCCTGATTTTCCTCTTTCCTTGTCTGATTAAAAAAATATATCTTTTCTTTTTTATCTCTTATTTTCCTTTGATGATCGATAAAAAAACCTAATCTTTTTCCTTTCGATAAAAAAACCATTATGTTTTCTTTTTTTATTCAAAAAATCCAAAAATATCCACCCTTTTAATCCAAAAACCAAGTTCTTTTTTCTCTAAAAAAGTGTCTTTTCTTTTTTATCTCTTATTTCTTTTTTTTACCGAGCGATTGATGTGATCTTTTTTATCTTTAAACTTCTGATCAATTTGTTGGCAGGTGTACTTATAGAAATAGCGAGTTATTGACGTGATGGTTTTTATCTTCTCTTTTTTACTGCTGCTACAAACCGGATCTGTTCGATTCATTTTTTTTCCTCATTGTCCGATTTTTTTTTTTGCCGTTCTTTCCTTTTTTTTTTCTGGTTGTCCGATTCAACTTTTTTGCCGTTCTTTTCTCTTAAAAAATATTTTTTTCCTATTTTTCTCCGATTAACCTCAGAATTTTTAGCCCGTGAAAATCAACGTGAAAGCTCTTTTTCCTATTATTTTATATATATAATAGATAGAAGATTATGAAGTACTAATCCTAGCTACTGTTTTAGGCAAACAATTATATTGAAAACATATCAGTATTTTTTATTAAATTCGTAGGTGCAATTTGATCGAAAGTGTGCTAATTTTCCGCCTAATGTATGGCTTTCTGGTTAATGAAATCTTCACTAGAAAAAATGTATTTCATATTTTTCTCTTTTCTTAATAAAGTCTCTTTTATTTTAGATAAAATATGTACGGTTAGAAATAACACAGTTCAATATAATGAGATAAATACTAGAGGTTAGAAATAACCTAGTCCAATATAATGAGATAAATATATAAATATCAGAGCTTTAATAGCCCACCGGCGCTGGGGGCGAGACCGCGAGAGTCATACCAAATTAGTAGATAGTTAATGTGTTAATATTCTATTCTACTATAGTCAATGTGTTAGTATAAAAATGTACAATAACGATCCATTAAATTGGAAGAAATAAATGATTCGTAAAACACCTCACTGTATTATACACCAATCGATAGTTGGATGTTATCTACTGTAGTAGGACTTTTTAAAAGTTTGCTGCAAGCTTGCCTTGACTGTCCATTAACACTTTGCTCTACTAGTTGATATAATCACCAAACCATACAGTTATCGTGATATAACCGTGTGGTTTAGTTTGATGAATTTTATCTGAATTTGATAAAAATGTAAAAAGTCTAAATAAATTCCTACAAGTAGCACTTAATTTATACTGTTATGTAGTGAACAAAGTTTGTGAAAAATAATAAAGTTTACTTTTTATTTTAGGACTCCATCATTTTTTTTAAAAAAAACTTAAAACAATAAAACATGGATTGGATATTATTTCTACTTTACAACTCATACCAAAGGTTATGCCAACAAATTCGTGCAAGATTACATATATTTTCTTGATCTATCTACATTAATTTTCCTAACTTTTCAACTAGGATTTTTACTGCTCCGTACGTTTTATAATTTTTTTCACATTTTTTAATTTTCAATTTCAACTCACCATGGTTGGTTAATACACCTCTGTTTCTATTAGTTCACCAACTTAAACGATAACATTCAAATAGATTTCAGCAAGAAGATCTAGAAATTCATTATTAAAAATTAATTACTTTGGTACGGTAATAAAAGCTCCTACTGTAGATCCATTTGTGATACGTGAATAAGAAAATATGGATTAAGACCCTTCTGTGAAAAGGGGAAATAATTTTTTGAGCCTTTCTTATTTTCGTTAGTTTCAAGTCTGATGAGGATAATATTCTATGACTAAGAACTAATTTATTTCAACTTAAACTTGAAAAATAGATGTGCAGTCAGACGCCCTAACTTGCCCGCCTATTGTTTCCGTCCTCCAGCCTATTATAATAAATTTTGATATATGCAAAAAAAATTATTTTCAAAGAGTATAGCACATGAAAAGGTTAATGTATTAATAATTAATACCTATGCGGCTATGCCTATATTAATTGGGCATACTAAGAAATCCCATGTTATGGTCACTGACCAGGTAGATCTTGTTATTCTTACCGTAAATTGCACTAAGAATTAATGTAATATTAAATAAATATATCATTGCAAGTACCTATTTTGGACTCTCAATTTAGTATTTTGTTTACGTAACAAATAGTCCAATATGGTTCAATGCAAGTACTATTTTTTTTTGAATTGTGATTTAAGATTGTAAGTGTATAATATCTATAACCACTAATTAATACCATTTCTCTGAATTTTCTTCTTCTGTTAAAAAAAATTCAAAACTCGGACTCCTTGAAAATTCCGCCTTAAACATCACTGTTTATGCACATAGAGAAGGAATGGACAAGAGGCCGGCCCTGTACTGCGCAAAGAGCAAATAATGGCAACTTTGGGCTTAAAGAGGCCTTAAAACACTTGCACAACACACGCCATACTGGCCTTAAAACACTTCTACAACACACTTCTACATGGACGTTGGCAGAAGGCCAATAGCACATCGAACATACCAAGTGAACAGTTGTGAACTTGTGAGTTGTGACGATGCTCCTAGGCTTTGTGCCTCTTGATGACCTGAAGCTTGACACCGTACTTGAAGTTGCAGACGATCGAGAACTGAAACTGGAGAGGGGACTCCATGCTGGGCGAGTGCCGGAACACGTAGTGCCGGTAGAGGTGGATCACTGATAGTTTGATCTCCTGGATGGAGAACTTCTGGCCGATGCACGCCCTCGGCCCTATCCCAAACGGGATGAACGCGTACGGGTGCCTCCCTTTCTCCTCCTCGCCGTTTGGATCGAACCGCTCCGGCCGGAATACTTCCGGCTCCGGGAAATTCTTGGGATCCTTCGCTAGAACTCCTGGAGCCAGCCACACCCATGTTCCCTGAAGAAAAAAAAATGAAATATTGCCTATATGGACTTTTTAAAACAGAGATTTGTCCTAGACGGACTTATATATGATCGTTAGATCTAGCACCTTCGGAAGGGTGTATCCTCCAATTTCGACTGGTTCGCATGTTTCCCTTGCTACCAATGGCGATACCATGTAGAATCTCATCGATTCCTTCACAACCTACATTGGTAAGCACGTGAAAAGTACAATGCATCAGAGAAAGAAAAACACGGTATTACGAAGCCCATGAACACTCGCGCAGAAGAAGAGCATGCCTGATCAAGGTACGGGAACTTGGTCTGCAGATCCTCGGCCGTCGGCACGCGGTCGCTGGGGCCGACCCCGTCAATCTCCCGCAGCAGCTTCTCCTCCACCTCCGGGTGCTTGGCGACGAGGTAGAGCACCGTGGAGAGAGTGAACGCCGTCGTGGCCGATCCAGCGAGGAGGTGCTCGTACGTGAGCGCGCTGATGTAGTCCGGCGTGAGCAGCTCCCTGGAGGACTTGTTGGACGCCCTCGCCGTGAGCACGACGGACAGGAAGTCCTTGCGCTGCTGCGGGGCCGCGAGCAGGTCGTGCTCCATTGCCGCCTCCCGCTCGGCGACGATCCTGTCCATCTGTGCCCTCAGCGTGCGGTTGGCCCGGTCGATCTTGTAGTCCCCCATGCCGGGAATCCTCCCGAGCACGCGCCGGAACGGCTCTTGGAGGAACGGCACGAGCATGCCGGCGAGGATGGAGAGCGACCCGGACAGATCCATCTTGAGGGACGTGGTCGCGTGCATGTGCATCTTGATGAACTCCGATGACGTCTTGGCCTCCACGCCGGTATCAGCCCCGGCGGTCTTGTCTCCCTTGTTTGTGTCGGGTGAGACCGGCAGCTTTGACAGGCCGAAGTCCGTGCCGAACGCCGCCTGACCGATGACGTCGGTGACGAGGCTGAGAGAGAGGTCGGAGAAAGTGAGCTCCTCTTGGCCGCCGACGTTCTTAGCCGCGCGCTCAATGCATGACTCCATGGTGGGGATCAGGCTGGCCAGGTGCTTCGGCTGGTAGATGGAGATGATCATGTTTCGCATCGCCGTCCACCTCGAACCCCTGCAGTGCATCCCATTGATTTCTTTTTTAATCTCAAATCAATTGTCCTGTCCGACACTAGCCCAATATAACTCAGCCAAACTTTGTGGATAACAGTCTGCACTCTGCTGCCTGTGGCGAGTACCTTGTGAAGAACAACCCTTTCTGATGGATTGGAGAATTGGCAATGGGGGAGGGAATGCTTCGATTTGGAATGCTCTTGAATTTCTTCACTCCCGCTTCCTTGCACAGCTCTGCATCCGCCACAACGACTAGTGGTTGCCTTCCCATGTGAAATCTACAAGCAAATTGAACTGGATTTGGTTAACGGGTATTACCTCCGTTCCATATTATAAAACTTTCTTACATTATATAGATTCATATGTATGCTAATGAATCTAGACATATATATAAACTATATATATGAATATATGGATAAATCTATATATGAATATATAGATAAATCTAGAAGAATCTCTTTTATATGGAACAGAAAGAGTAGTATATTTTTAACTTTACAATAGTTATTTTCATCATTCACACTATTAAATATCTAACAAAACTCGACAATTTTTATCTTTCAACCATTAAATAAAAACACGGTGTATCCTCAGCTGAGATCTGCGTAGCAAACCAATCAGAGAAGAAAAGTAGTCACCTGAAGACAGGGCCGTGCTTTCTCGCGAGCTCGGAGAACACGTCCGGCCCGCGGCCGGCTACCAGGTGGAGGTGGCCGATGAGCGGCAGCGTCATGGGGCCCGGCACGTGCCGCACCTTCCAGTACGGCTCGTACAGGTAGGCCACCATCATCACCAGGAGACCACCCGCAGCCATGGCCATCAACGTGGCCGCGTACTCCGCCGCCGCGGCCAGCAACTCGCCGGTCTCCATCTCACGGACGCCCTTCCTCACTCACCCCCACTGTTCGACGCACCGTGCCAAGCGTTGCTGGTTTATATAACCTGCAGGCATGTGAAATGGTCAAAACGGAGATGATGGAGAGGCATCGCTGAGTATCATATATTGTTTTGGTTGGATTAGTTTGTCCTTAATGAGGTGATATCCTTGTTGTTAGTCAATGATACCATTTTTTTAATTTCAAATCGCTTGCTGCCAATGAGTTGCAGTGGCAGGTGTTTTTGTTTTCATGATGAGGATAGCTGTAAATCTGCAATATGCCACGTGAGTTAGTATTCTACTAGATGCTAACGGTGGACCATACGAGATGCTCCTCGGTAAGCTCTTGTTGTCATTGGGATGTACCAGCTGACAGAAGCTGTTCCGCGAGTTTAACGCCACCAGATGGACCGCTGCATCTTTGTTGACATTCGGGAAACACTCATCCGACAACTTGGGAACATAACGATTTTGGATTACTCGACCACCAAAGGGAAAAAAAAATACCTTTGGCTTCTGCATCAAAGATCCGCCTTATGCATATCTCAGTATCTCACACACACATCTATCTATCTATTATATATATAAAGTAATTGAAAAAGAAGTCTCCACGTCGTTCCTCACGGGTTAGAAAATCCTAAGTTGAAGGAAAATAGAACAAAAAAGAAGGAAATAAAGTGGTTGATTTTTTGATCGGACAAAGGAAAGAACGGGATTGGTTTTTTTATCGGACAAGCTAGGAGAAAAGAACGTGATTGACAAGGAATTTTTTATATAAAAAAAGAACGTGATTTTTTAATAAAAAAGAACATGATTTTTGGATTTTTTTTAATAAAAAAGATAAGATAGTGATATTTTTGATCGGACATGAAAAAAACACCGCGTTTAATTTCACGGGCTAGAAAGCCCCGCATTAATCAAAGGAAAATAAGAGAAAAGAAAGAAAAAGAAATAACATGGTTGATTTTTTGATCAGACAAATATAAAAGTTTGATCTAAGTTAGGTCCAGGTTTAAAACTATATTGTCACTCTAATATTTATATTGTACAATATGATATGAAACTATATTTAATATTATATAAGAAATTTCGTAACGAAGTTAGCCGCGCAGTCTGCGTGGACCACGATGCTAGTTTTTATAGGTAAAATTGGGAACGGGCAAATTGTGGCCCCCTTTTAATTAGCCAGCCAAAAAAAAGGAAAAGTGAGCTATCCATTAAATAACCTATTTATACTGAGCATTTTTCCCATCCTTGAGGACGTACCTTGAGGTGTCACTTTTTCCTTCTTGATACCTTAGACACTAGAAGGTACCAAATTTTACATAAAAAATAATGGAATCTCGTGATACCTACTCAAGGACGAGAAAAATGCTCATTTATATTACGGGCCTTTTTACCGTCCTTAAAAGTATCTCAAGGTATCAGGAATTTTAGTATAAATATTTGGTACTTCAAGGTATCACCCTTTCACCCTTTTTACACTAAAAAGTATGGTACATTAAGTTATTTTTTCAAAGATAATAAAAAAACTCTTATATTATATCTATAGCGTTTTTATTAGAGAGGGTGCCAAGAAAATCTTGTAACAAGCACATGTTGCTATACATTGTATGAGAGATGCCTACGAGGTACGTAGAGGTACTAATAGAGGAGCAAGAGTTTTTTTTACGGCTTTTTTTATTATTTTTGAAAAGTACCTCAAAGTATAAAGAATTTTAGTACAATTTTTTGATACCTTCAGGTATAAAGTACCTCAACGTACCACACTTTTTACACTAAAAGTGTGGTATCTTGGCATACTTTTTCAAGGATAGTAAAAAGCCCTTTTTTATCATTTAAAATAATATCTTGAGATATCAAAATTTTAGTATAAAATTGTTGTACTTAAGTTATATTAGAGCTCAATGTACTAAATTTTTATATTAAAAAATATGATGCCTCAAAAAAGCTCACAGAGCAGTATGGTTTATTGATCAGGAAAGGGGCAAGGTGTGAAAAAAGAGTAATTTTTTACCAGGAAAGGGGCAAGGTATGAAAAAAGAGCAATTTTACGATCTAACAAAAAGCAACAAAAAGTAGCTCGAGGTACCGGTATCGCGCGGTACCAAATTATTTCTGATCGTTGGATCTAACAGCGCACATCTTACTCAGCTAGATCTAATGGTGAGAAATGATTTAGTACCTCAAGTTACCGGTATATCGAGGTACTTTTTATTAAATCAGAGCAAATCACATAAAATAAAGTTATCGTAACTGATGGTACTATGTTAATTAACTAATAATTTAGTATTGAGTTTGTTGTTATATCAATACCTTTGCTGATTGAGTCTATACCTTTGTATTTGGTGATCTGGTCATCGCAAGGAAAAAAATCAACATTACGTTTTTCTTTTCTCCTCGTTCAATCTCTTTCTTAGGTCATTAGCACCGATAGGATGGGACGAAAAGGTCGTGGCTCGGTAGCTTGCTGAGCTCGTGGCTAGCTCGGCTCGGCTCGGCTTGACTCGACTCGTTTCAATTTCTTAACGAGCCAAGCCATCATTTTAGTCGTTCGCAATAATGAGCCAGCTCGAGCTGGCTCGCGAGCTACTCGTGAGCTAAACGAGCCGCATCAAAGTAATTTTCTAGATTATTTTGTGCCTTGATACTTATAATTTAAGCAATCTTGATCATAAAATTATGGAGACATGAAATTAAATTTAGATTATGATTTCATATTTTAATTAAATTTACATTATATTTTTTATATTTATATTTGTATGATAATTATAAATTTATAGTGCAAAAAATTCATGTAAATGTTGTGACTCGCGAGTCTAACGAGCTAGCTCGAGTTGGCTAACGAGCCGAGCTGAGCTGGTCTGCTAGCTTGTTTAGTTAACGAGCCGCCAAACGAGCTATAACGAGTCGAGCCAAGCCGAGCTAGCTCGGTATCTAGCCCTAAGCACCGATGATCCTTTTGTAAAAATATTCTGAGAAATACAGCCCAAGTGTAAATAAAAATATTTACAAATAGACTCTTTGAACCATCCATATTGACGCTAAGGATCTATTTACAAATATATTTGTTCTTATGTGGAGATTTTTTTCTGATTTTTTAAAAGTTACCCGTGCCAATATTTTGACGCCGACCACCTTCATCTCAATCACTTAGCCATCACTGGGTCGAGGGTGACGGCATCATCTTCTTTGACGCTGAGACGGTAGACCTTGATGCCAATGATCATAACGCTGAGTAAAATGATTATCTTTAGCTGAAATTCTTTTAAGGGTCCATTAGTGTTAAAAGTTTTTTGAAAGGATAAATTCGGGAGCCTCACATATTGTGGTGCCGCAGAGAAAATATTTTTCGCCGAACAGGAACCACAGGTGCACTGTGCACAACGCCTTTATATCGCCGTGGAAGGAGCCAAGGAGGGATGAAGACGGCAAGTCGCGACAGACGATATACTCGTCTGACTAACGGAAAATTTAACATTTTTTTTAACAAGCAGTTAATGACACTCTGCCTCGATCCATTGTATACCCATACGCTGATATGCATAGAAGATAGAACGAACAGTCTTACTAGCATAATTATACAGATTTAGTACATGCCAGCAATCGCAAAATTTGTTGCGCGCGCCTGTGGCTCTGTTTAATTACCCAAGGTTGATCAGGTTACTTCACGAATAATAAAGCTCAGGCTTGGACAACCTCGGTGTCGGTATTGCCACCAGCGGCGTGGCCTTCTTCATCACGATCCCAAACTTCTCGGACAGGTCGACCTGCGCGCCCTGCGGCATTTTCCAGTCGAACGCCTGCAGCAGCATGGCGACCGAGTACGCCGTCAGCTTATCCGCCAGTGCCATCCCGGCGCAGATCCTCCGGCCGGACCCGAACGGGAGGTAGTCCAGCTGGCTGCCGGCGAAGTCCCCCTTGTGGCCGCCGTCCCTGGCGAACCTCTCCGGGTTGAAATCTAGCGGCTCGTTCCAGACCAGTGGGTTCCGCTGGATCGCCCACACGTTGATGAACACGCGGCAGCCCTCGGGGACGTGGTAGCCGCCGACCGTCGAGGCGGCGCTCGGGCTGTGTGGCACCAACAGCGGCACCGGCGGGTGCAGCCGGAGCGTCTCCTTGATCACCATGCGGAGGTAGTGGAGGTGCGGGAGGTGGGACTCCTCCACTACGGCGTCCCGGCCAACGACGCTGTCGAGTTCTTGCTGCACGTTGTCCATCGCCTGAGGGTTGTGCAGCAACTCCGCCATGATCCACTCCACAGAGTTCGACGTAGTGTCCGTCCCGCCGACCACCATCTCCTATTCACGTCGTACATAGTTTATAGCGATTTCTGATTAGTGAAAGCATTTAGGGACGTTCCAATAACATGTTAATGTAGGGATTACTGATTACCAAGAGGAAGCCCTTAACGTTGTTCATGGTAAATTGGGTCTTGCCGTCGCCGCCTTCCTTCTCCATCTTGAGTAAGCATTCCAAGAAGTCCGTCGTCGTCTCGCCACCATCCTGCTGGGATTTCATCCTCTGCTGTATGATCTTGGTGAACAACACGTCGAACCGTGATCTGAGCCGCTCCATCTTCCTCCTGATACCCTGCAGATCGAACGGCTTCAGCGCCGGAAACAGGTCCGAGACGTTGGGCGTCCCGAGGAGCTCGGTGACCTCCGCGACGAGGCCCCTGAACTCGCTCCCCACCGCCGCCCTCTCGCTCTCGCTCCCGATGGTGCCTCCCCACATGGTACCCGTGATCACGTTCATAGTGTTCAGAAACATCTGCTCGCCGATGTCCACCGGCTCGCCGGACTTCGAGTGGAGGTACCGGAGGGTGGACCTGAACTCGCGCCGGCGGAGGCTGTGCACACCGGCGAGCCCCGCGGGGCTCATCATCTCCTGGACACAGACGCGGCGGAGCAGGCGCCACATGGGCCCGACCGGGTTGCCCACGATGTTCCGCACGCCACCGAAGGCGACCGCGTCGCCGGCGTCCGGCATGACCCGGTTGGCGAAGACGGAGTCCTGGTCACGGAGCACCTCTCGGGCCAGCTGAGCGGAATTGACGACGATGTCCACCTTGGAGCCGAGGCGGATGGAGAGGATAGGCCCGTGCTTCTCGGCGAGTCCAGCGAAGTAGGTGTGCAAGTTCGGGTCGATGAAAGGGAGGCTGCCGACGAGCGGGAGTCCCGCCGGTCCGGGTGGCAAGCGGCTGCGGCGCCGCCGGCTGATGGCGAGGTATAGCACCGTCGCCGTCGGCACAAGCAACGAAGCATAGACAAGGTTTGCTGCTGCCATGGGCTGCATGGCTATGGCCTGCGAGGTGTCAAAGTCTCAAAGGTACAACTGCAGGCTATCAGCACTACGTTTTGTCGAATACAACGCCAAACTAGCCACGTACAAACGCCCTGTTTGGCTATATTAGGACAGATTTTGAAGGGTATCGATCGCCAAGAATAATGAAGCTAAGACTGTTGCTTTATCGATGACTACCGATCATTCTGATATTTTTCTGTGTTATTATTACTCGTTCTTTTGTTACGTCGCTGACTTCTTATTTATGTTTAACTTTCGTCTTATTAAAAATTTTCTCTAAATATATAAAATTATAAATCATACTTAAAGTTAATTTAGTAATAAATCAAATCGTAATAAAATAGTCAATAATTATATAACCTTTTTAATAAAACGAAGGGTCATATATATAAAAGTCAATGGCGTTAAAAAAAATTCAGGGTGATTATACTATTCGGTTTTGCTCGATAGCATGATAAATAATACCTCTATTTTATATTGTAAGATAAATAATACCTCTATTTTATATTGTAAGACTTTCTATACTTGACTAAATTTATCAATTGATGAATATATATAACTTATATATATCTAGATTCATTAGCATCCATATGAATCTAAACAAGACTAGAAAGTTTTATGTTATAAAATGGAGAGAGTACATAAGTTCGGATCGAGGACGCCTGTACAGCCCGGTAATCTCTACTTTCTATATAAAGTTAACGTATTCTCTCTTCTCTTATAAAGCTACATCATCTTAATTGTTTTTAGCTTGAAGATCATACGTCAAGAGTGTAAATTAAGCCACATCACCTCAATTGCTTTTAGCCCTTAGGATGATACATCAAGGGTGTAAATTAAATCACACCATCTCAATTATTTTTAGCCCTAAGATGATATATCAAGGATGTAAATTGCATCTCTTCATATCCCCTTAATTGTTTTTAGCATTTGGATGACTCATCAAGAGTGTAAATTACATCTCTTCTCCAAAAGTCACACCATACAACCAACCATTTATTACCTATGGATAATTGATAAAGGTATAAAAATATAGAAACATATGAAAAAATCATATATTAGGTAAGATTTTTTTTTTAGAATTCATATATAGTACATTATCACACGGTTCTTCAACAGCAATGCGCAGGAGATAAACATACAGGCCACGCCCGAGAAACCAGCGACTTGGGTGTGTTCGACGGGTGGAGAAATTGGAAAAGTCGATCGTCTGTTTTTCATGTCTGCACTTTTCATGACTTTTTTTTACAAAATCTTCTATTAAAAGTTGTTTTAAAATTATATTAATCAAATTTCAAAATCATTATAATTAATACTTAATTAATCTTGCTCTAAAAGCTCACCCCGTTTTATGTATGTATTGTTGTCGTTGTTTTTTTTATCAAACTCGCCTTAAGCAATCCTGTCGTTCAACCTTGGTGACATCTTGTCTTATTCATGTATTAGGAGTAGATGAGCATCTAGCTAAGGCACTCTTTGTCTGGCTTTTCTCTGAGAAAAATTGACATATTTATAAATAAAAAATAATTTGTGAATATAAATTTTATATATGGTTTTTACCGATGAAAACGAAAAGTGATAAATAAATTCCATGAAAAACACCAAAATTAACTCTAACTTAAGGTTTAAAATTAAAATTTTGACTTATAAGCATAAAAAATAAAAAGACAAGAGCGTAAGATGATTGGATAAATAGTGCGCTTGCTGATTTGAATTCTGCTACGCAGTAGTTGTCACAGCTGATCTGTCTAAATTTTATATGGAGAGGGCTACTGAAGCTTGGTATCAAACCTTTGAGATACCGAGGCCACAAGATGACAAATTAAAGGGCATCGTACTTAATTAAAATGTTATTCTTGTAAGAAATGTTCTGCGATTATTTCTGCAAGAAAAATCAAGAATTACTTTCCATCTGGATTCTCGATGCAGTAGTTACAGCTGAACATGCCTAAATAAGCGATGCAATAAAACTTGACTTCCGATGCAGTAAAACGAACCAGTAATACGGATGCACTAAAATGAAGCTGTAATAAAAAAAAATTAAAGCTTAACTCCCATTCTTCCTTTTGTAGCGCGAGATACTAAAATTGATCAAGTTGATACTAAAATCCCTACTATTGATGATGATAGATTGAACGATTACGATTACATGGTATCTCCAGATACTAGCTTGGTCATGGGGCAAATAGCATGAGTGGGGATACTAGTACCTCACGGTATAAAAGAAAGGATTAGAATAAAACTCAAAAAATTAAGGGACTAAAACAAACTATTGATATTTACATGTCCTAAATTCATAAACTATATGCTAAACCCTAATTTTCTCTTTTTCTAAAGCTCATCAAAAAGCATATTAGGGACAAACCTTTTTGGTACCTATTTATACCCTCAATGTAACTGTGCAAAAGAGATATATAGGACTCCCAACCATGTGAGAAGAGCTCTTTTAACCTTCTTTAAATGTTTCTCATATTAATCTATCTTGTTAACTTTTTAAATGATAATAGAGCTTACGAGAAATGAGTACATATCTCATTGAGTGATAAAAAATCATATATGTTACAGATGATAGGTCATGATTCACATCTCTCACCAAAGCATAATAACAGCTAAAAGACCCACCACAGACAATGGTTTTAGCCGCTAATGATAAGGGGAAGAGATTTCTCTGACTTAACGTCATAGGGACATTGAGCCTGACATGTAGACCCTATCGTGTATAGGTCTATATGTCAGTAGCACGAGTCCCCTGACTTTTAAGTCAGAGGATGATAAGGTGTTCTTTAGTAGGTTGATCTATTGCATCTTTATTTCACGAACAGTACAAACAATCGCACAATTTGTTTCACCTGGACGAACTTAGTTGTGCAAGGTACGGTGGCTACACGAATACTATTAATAAAGATCAGGCTTTGACAACCTTGGTGTCGGTATTGCCACTAGCGGCGTGGCCTTCTGCACCACGATACCAAATTTCTCGGACAAGTCAAGCTGCACGCCTTGCGGCAGCTTCCAGTTAAACGCCTGCAGCAGCATGGCGACCGAGTACGCCGTCAGCTTCTCCGCCATGGCCATCCCGGCGCAGATCCTCCGGCCGGACCCGAACGGGAAGTAGTCCAGCTGGCTGCCGATGAAGTCCCCCTTATGGCCGCCGTCCCCGGCGAACCTCTCCGGGTTGAAAACGAGGGGCTCGTTCCAGACCAGTGGGTTCCGCTGGATCGCCCACACGTTGACGAGCACGCGGCAGCCCTTGGGGACGTGGTAGCCGCCGACCGTCGAGGCGGCGCTCGGGCTGTGCGGCAGCAACAGGGGAACCGGCGGGTGCAGCCGGAGCGTCTCCTTGATCACCATACGGAGGTAGTGGAGCTGCGGGAGGTGGGACTCCTCCACTACAGCGTCCCGGCCCACGATGCGGTCGAGTTCTCGCTGCACCTTGTTCAGAATCTGAGGGCTCCGCAGCAACTCCGCCATGGCCCATTCCACGGTGGTCGACGTGGTGTCCGTCCCGCCGACCACCATCTCCTGTTAACGTATATGTAACACATAGGGGTGTTACTGATATAGTGAACGTCCTTTTAGGTGTGGGGAACTAGGGGATTGATGAGTAGTTGGAGTAAATAATTACTAAGAGGAAGCCCTTGACGTTATCCATGGTAAAGGGTGTCGTGCCGTCGCCGCCTTCCTTCTCCATCTTCAGAAGGCACTCCAAGAAGTCCGTCGTCGTCCCATCACCACCGTCTTGCTGGGATTTCATCCGCTGCTGTATGATCTTGGTGAGCAACAGGTCGAACCTCGACCTGACCTGCTCCATCTTTCTCCGGACACCCTGCAGGTCGAACGGCTTCAGCACCGGGAACAAGTCAGAGACGTTGGGCGTTCCGAGCAGCTCGGTGACCTCCGCGACGAGGCCCCTGAACTCGCTCCCCACCACTGCCCCCTCGCTCTCGCTCCCGATGGTGCCTCCCCACATGGTGCCCGTGATCACGTTCATGATGTTCAGGAACATCTGCGCGCCGAGGTCCACCGATTCGCCGGACTTCGTGTGGAGGTACCGGAGGGTGGACCTGAACTCGCGCCTGCGGAGGCCGTGCACGCTGGCGAGCCCCGCCGGGCTCATCATCTGGTGGACGCAGACTCGTCGGAGCTGCCGCCACGTGGGCCCGACCGGCGTGCCCGCGATGTTCTGCGCGCCACCGAAGGCGATCGCGTCGCCGGCGTCCGGCATGACCCGGTTCGCGAAGACGGAGTCCTTGTCGCGGAGCACCTCGCGGGCCAGCTGCGCGGAACTGACGACGATGTCCACCTTGGATCCGAGGCGGATGGAGAGGATAGGGCCATGCTTTTCGGCGAGTCGAGCGAAGTAGGTGTGCAAGCTTGGGTCAATGAAAGGCAGGCTGCCGACGAGCGGGAGCCCGGCCGGTCCGGGTGGCAAGCGGCTGCGGCGCCGTCGGGTGATAGCGAGGCACAGCACCGCAGGCACAAGCAATGCAGCGCAGACAGCAAGGTTTACTGGTTCTATGGGAGGCATGGCTGTGGCCTGTGGTTCTGTGAAGTGAAGGAATCTTAGCAGCTGGCTACTAAATGCCCAACTTATTGACGTAAAAACAGCTAAACGCCACTGTTTGTGTAGATTAATTTACGACAATGGAGATTCTTGCTTTGTTTATGGCTATCCCGTCGTTCTCATCTTTTCAGATCACCATCAACTTTTTAGTACATTTCAGCTCTGCATGATAGCATGATAAATTGATAAGTTCAGCGTGCCTGGCCGGCCGCCCAAGGAATTATTGCATACACCTCTTAAGTTCTTTTTTTTTCCCCTTATATTAAATTAATATGGTCATAAGCCAAATTTTAAATTTTTAACCTTAAATTTAAAGTATATTTTAGTGTTTTTTCACCGTAGTTTATTCTTGTACTTTTTGATCGCTAAGAAAATAGATGTAAATTTTTATTTATAAATTATTTTTTTATAAACAAATATGTCATTTGGTTTTTTTCCTAAATGATATTACTAGATTTATCATCCAACAAACCATCGTAACTTGCAACTCTTTTTTATTTAAAATAACTTATTTTTATAAATATTATTAGTGAAAATAACATCTCGATGAATATATTTAGATCCAAATATAACCATATTTTAGAATGGAGGGAGTATACTGGAACTCGCAGAAACCTACTACTACCTCCATCCCATATTAAGTTTATTTTTCAGTTTTTAAATACTGACTCTTTGTCTTATTTGAATTTTTTTACAATTAATATTTTTATGCGTGACTAATGTTTTTAAGTTTTTGTATATTTTTTCAAATAAAACGAATGGTCAAACATAAAAATAAAGTTATTATAGGACATACTTACTAAATATTTTATTGTTCAACCATGATCACACCAGTTCAATTTAGAATTTTAGACAAAGACAGCAATATAGACATCACCCACCCCCTCACCCCGTGTTGTTGGCAGCCTGTAGTGTGACATTTAATTCCAAGCGAAGACCTTTCTGAAGATGTAGTTCTTGTCCTATCGTTTGCCATTTGTTCTAGAAATTTCAATTGAATTTCAACATTCATAGATTGATTTCTTCCAAGGGATGAAAGAACTCGAGCCAAACTATACTCTTCATCGGTATTGCCATTTGGACCTAGCATCTTGATTTGTTTTCCCCCTCAGCAGTCGAACTTGTACTGGTTTTTATAAACTTGGAAAAAGCCAAGAAAATGCAATTTTTTTATAAACACGATGCATAAAAATCAAAACCTCCACAAAATAAACAAAACCAAAGAAAGTCTACTCATAATGGAATAGCTAATTATAGCAAATTATTAAATTTAAACTAACTTTTCCTTGCATTTGACTCGAACCAATCTCGACAAGCCTATAGCCAAGCTAAGCTCTGATATCAAGTTTGTGGGGACGTCTAGTTTCAAAATTAACATCACAAAAAATCAAAATCATGATCATCTAGGATTTTGACCATGCGCAGAATGATATACAAAACCAGCTTCGGTTACTTCATATAACTTAAGTTTTACAACTCTTAGAAAGTTTCAAGATCCAAACTAGTACAATCTTATTTAGATACGCCAAGAGATACTAAAACCCAAAAGACTCCATTGGCAAAGTGTATACTAAGCCTAGAAAAACACTACGCACTATAAAATCGGGTCAACTTCTGGGGCCTTATCATAATAGTGTTCATCTATATATCAAAGTTATACAAGAATGATTACTTATGTATTCAACGAGATTTATCATTAACTAAAGCAAAAAAAAATTGTGATGCAAGAAGTTTATTTTTCTACCATCATCGTATATAAAACATGACAACAGTAACTCATTAATATTCTCTATCAATTTTTTAAACAACTACTTATACCAAAGGAACAGGAATCACCCACGACACAACTCCAAATAGGGTCGAGTCTGGCCTAGGTTTTGAACGGGCCTAGCAACGACCGAGAAAAGGGGAGATGGTGGAGATGGAGATGCCCATAGAAAAAAGGGGCGAGCTATGGGCGATGGGGGTTGCAAAGGGAGGGAGTGGCGGTGCCATCTTCTTCTCCAACTGGCAAATCGGTGACGATGGCACACTAAGGGAGGTGGCACAACTCTAACCATGGCAAGAGTGGTGTCTAGTGGATGGAGGTGTCTAGTGGATGGAGAAGTTAGCAGTCGACGTCTATATTTACGTTAGCCTAGTTGAGCCGTGTTGGAAGAATCGGTCAAAAGGCTCATTTCGTAATGGGAGGGAGAGAGACGGAAGAAATATGGACCAAGGCCTAGATGGAAAGGAATGGAAGAACGAGAAAAACAAGGGATGGGCCAAAATGGATGGGTTTTGGCCCAATAGAGATAAAAGGATTTGTAATTTTTGTATCATTTATTTGAATAGAATTTAAAGGGGATAAAATTCAAATGAAAAGTTTCTAGGATATTTGAATTTTAGGGGATATTTTTTTCCAAAAAATATGGACACTAAGAAGGTATGAAACCCCAAATTTATGGTAGATTTCACAAAATAGCAGGTACTTTGACCAAATTATCATAAAACTATAAATTTAATATTGTGTATCACAAAACTATATATTTAGCAACAAATTTATCATAAAACTATATATTTAAAGTCTTTTAGTATAGAACTAAACATTTAGTGATGAAACTGTCAAAAAAAATACATGTGTTAGAATTCCACTGTTATTATTTTTTAATGTACAAAAGTTGTAGTTTTTGATAAAACTGATGCTTAATATGTAGTTTTGGGATATAATGGCTTAAATATATACTTCTGTGAAAAAAATGATGTTAAATTTATAGTTTTGTGATACATAACCTTAAATCTATAGTTTTGTGATAGTTTGACCAAACTATATGTAGTTTTGTTAAATTTACTCCTGAATTTATTTGAACGAGGTTTAGGAGACAAAAATAAATTTATAAAATCTTTAAGAGAGGAAACATTTGATTATCTGAATATCAATAAAACCCAAGAAGAACCAATATAAAACTTTTTACAATAAATTTATCTAAAATTTAAATGTTTTTTAAGTACATTACGACGACAATTTATGGGATCCCTGCCCAGCTCAACAGTGATTACACATATTTTACGAAGACGGGGCAGTTCTGATGCTTTTATGGCAGACTCCCAAGTCCGAACCGTTGCTTTAAGTTGGGCTCCTCCGTTTCGTACCTATCATTAGGTAGGGTTGAGTGTTGTTCAGTGTGTTGTGTGTGTACTGATCTTTTTTTCTTGAGGTACATGGAGAATTTTCTCTAGCTTAGATTTTGTTTTTTTTTTCGTTTTATTATATCATATTTAGGTTTTTATACATACTTATTTAAAATGTAATTGGTAATTCTCCTGCTGCTATTTTGTGAAAAAAAACCTTGGTGGCATCTGTCTAGCTTATTCATATAGCAGAAGCAGCAGAAGTACCTTATATAACTAACATCATAATCTTTTCGCTTATGTTTATACTTATAAAACCAAATTTAAACTTTTAAACTTAAATTTAGATTCAATTTTGGTGTTCTTTCATCATAGCTTATTTTCCAGCTATCTCTTACTCCCTCCATCCCTAAATGTTTGACGTCGTTGATTTTTACACGTTTGACTATTCGTCTTATTCAAGCGATCTACATAATTATTAATTATTTTTATATCATTTTATTTATTATTAAATATACTTTTATGTATATATATAGTTTTACATATTTGACAAGAATTTAAATAAGACGAATAATAAAATGTGTATAAAAAGAAAACGATGTCAAATATTTAGGGATGGAGGAGTAGATCGCTGGGCTATCCCCTTATCCAATAAATAATGTGTTCACAAATTAAGTATTCTGCTACGTAGTAACGGTCAAAGCTGACGTGTCTACAATTTATACGAAGTGGCAGTTCAAGTTTGGTATCAAGCCTTTGAGATACCGAGCACAATACGACAAATCGAAGAAGGCCCTGCTTAATAATTAAAATGTTATGAAGGTAAGGATTTTTTTTTCTGGCAATGTTCTGTAAGAAACATCATGAATCACATTCCTATCGGGATATCCGATGCAGTAGTTACAGCTGACCATATGCCTAGAAGCGATGGAATAAAGCTGAACTTTCGATGATGCAGTCAAGCGTAAAACAGTAATCTTGCTAGAATTTGCATAGTATGAAATTAAAGTACCAGAAAAAAGCTATTGATACTTACAAGTCCTAGCTCTATACACATGAGATTTTACTATCGTTGAGAAAGGATCGGAATATACTCATGCGCCGTGAGCTCTTTGAAAGAAAGAAAAAGTCCAACGAAAAGTAACAAAAAATACTTCGAAGTACCGGTATGCCACGATACTAAATCGTTTATGATCGTTGGATCTAACAGTGCACATCTTACTCGGCTAGATCCAATGATAGAAAAACGATTTAGTACCTCGAGGTACTGGTACCTAGAGGTACTTTTTGTTGGACTGGAGCAAATTTCAAGAAAGAAATATTTAGAAGCAATTATAAATTTGTCACCGGTTTAAAACGTTATTGTAAAACCACCACTAGAAAATTATAAAAATACTACTAAAACTATAATTTAAATGACATCCTTACTTATTTAAAAAATCAATGGCAAATTTATAAAAGCCCTAAATATTTGTTGCCATGTTAGTGCAACCCGCAGTTCTGAATCGTGATTACGGTTACATGTCTTGCCTATAAATATTACGTCAGCACGTACACTGCTGATGCCTGGAGTGGAGATCACTAATCAGATCGGTTTTCCAAGGTACGTATGTGGTTGACTCCAATCTTGTTTACCTCTCGGACCCTCTTCGGAACAGGAATTTTATAGGAAATTGTGAGAAAATGTTTACTGTTTAGTCTTCAAATTTAAACGCAAATACCCGTGGTTATGTACATATCAAGGGTTATGTATTTATATCAACGGCAAGTGGTTATTATGCTGGGATCCCACTCGTGACTGTGATATGATAGTCAGGTGGGTAATCGGAAAATACAGTACTAAGGCATCTGTTCGTACGATTGGATTATAAAAACAGCGCAACCAGGTAGCGCCTCAAATAAAACAGTACCGTCGTTAGTTGACTTGAAAAATGAACACGGCAGCATTATATTCGTTTTGTCCGAAAATAACTATATTTGTAATTTCTACCATTTATGCTAAAGTAAACTCAATTCTCTCTCCTTATATATCTTCGATCTGTGTTCGTACGATTGGATTATAAAAACAGCGCAACCAGGTAGCGCCTCAAATAAAACAGTACCGTCGTTAGTTGACTTGAAAAATGAACACGGCAGCATTATATTCGTTTTGTCCGAAAATAACTATATTTGTAATTTCTACCATTTATGCTAAAGTAAACTCAATTCTCTCTCCTTATATATCTTCAATCTGTAAATTGATACTACCCCAGTCTCAAAATATTAAAACATATTAATAAATGTAACTACTCCTACCTTCAGATTTCTAGCAAATGAATATATCATATCTAATATTATGTTTTAATATTTTAAGACGGGTTGTGTTACATCCAGTACTGTGTTTTAATATTTTTAAATGAAGAGATTAAGCTTTATTCCTTACCAGTATTTTCTTAACTAATGGAAGGCAATTTGTTGTTATTTTGAATATCGATGGTTAAAATGATGTCATTGAGACAAAGGAAGCATACAAGTTTAGGGGTGTCTTTCGTTTAGGATGTGTTCCGTATTCTACGTGAATGTTAGTAAATTTAAACATATACATATAATATATTAATTGATTTGGGAATAAATATATGTAGATCTAATCCATGAATAAATCTCTGTAGGGTAAAAATATATTATATTATATTATATTATATTATATTATATTATATTATATTATATTGTATTGTATTATATTATATTATATTATATTATATTATATTATATTATATTATATTATATTATATTATATTATATTATATTATGGTGCGAGTATTACATACACCACCTAGAAAACAGCGAAATCACTAAATTATTTTAGTGACAGCATCAGTAACATCTTGTATTATTCGTGTAGTAGATGCACTGAGCATCTCCCCCAAACTATTCGATCAGTAACATGCTTAATAGTTAACAAGCTCTGTTATTAATTGTCAGGCATGCCTCATCAAGCTGTTATCTAGATTTTCTATCGAAGAGCAGTTGAAGCTCGGTATCAAACCACTGAGATACCAAGCTCACAATAAGACAAATCAAAGGAGATCATAGTAGTACCTTCGAATTTTTTTTTATTAGCCGTCACAGACTTTTATATCTATATTTAATTATTCATCATATTTAAAATTTTACATAATTATTAATTATCTTGTTGTAATTTATTTTATCATCGAAGCTACTTTAAACATAGTTTATAATTTTGTATATTTGCAAAAAAGTCAAAGTTAGATAAAAAGATAAACGGTGTCAAATAAAAAACTCTGAGCGAGTATTTAAAACGTAGAGATATATGGTGCTCCTACCATGGAAATTTTTTTTTCAAAATACTTGTGTGAAAAGAATCAATGAATGATTTTCCGTCTTGGTATCCACATAAACAGTGAGTTTGCTAGAAGAAACACCTTTGCTTTAGTCGGGTGGTAGCAGATCCAGTGGTGGTTAATTGCTGAGACGGCAAATCTACCAGCAGCGGGCTTTGTACAATAGCAATGAGGCCTCTTCCCTTCGTAAAGTGGCGGCGCAATGGACTTTTCCCTTCCTTCGTCAAATGACGGCGCAATGGGCTTTGTGCGGCAATGACAAATCTATTATATATGGCCATGCAAGCAGTGGATCCACCGTCGGTGGCCTCGAGATGGGTTTTATGTGGCGGCGGTGGCTATAATAGTGACGTATCCGCTGCTTGTGGCCATGGAAGCAGCAGATCCACGTATTTTGAGGGCTCCGATGACTATAGCTAGAATTTCTAAATTATTTTTATTTGATTTTACTTTTTGGAAATGTCTTTGTGATCGAGCGGGGTAACCCACCCACCTGCAAAAATCAGTTTTCGCGGGTGACCTCCTTAGGAGGGCTGCCAATAAAAGTATATCTTCGAGTACTATCGTGACGCTTGCACGTGAAAATGTCAATCCTCACTGACATCTCGTGTGAGGATCATATCTATGAAATGGAGTTTTGGCTGTATGCAAAAATATCTTTTGGAGTAATGATGCTTTTTTTTTATTCAGTGGTTTACATATGAATATAACCTCAATAGTAATGTGAATGCGGCCATTGAACCAACGTGGAGTCTTAGAGCGGAGTATAGATCAGAAACGACATAGATCATTTAGTTCTTATTAGAAATTTAAAAGGTAAGAAATACATTTTTATTATTTATAAAAATAAAATTTAAATAAAAACTCACAAAACTTACTTTTAAAGTAAATGTTTTGGTCATGCCACATGAATGGTGTGGCAATCAAATATTGCAATGGCGTCACCATAGCGCAACTATTCATACTGTGGCTATAGAACTTTGTCACGCAGCCCAACGATGGTGTGAACATGGTGAAATGCTTGTAAAGCCAATCTTTAATTTGGCGCCATTATTTCACCTAAAATATTTTAATGAAAATGTATAATGATTAAAAAAATCAAAACAAGTAATTATGGCACTAATTTAATCATATTTTCCTCCGAGAATTCTTACAGTCAAGTCCAAGATTTTTAGATTTTATAAGTTACTCCGTACCTGATTTGGTGATAGTTATTTGAGGGTATACTTAATTAACTAGTGCAAATTGAAAATTGCTTTAGAAAAGGATAGGTGGGAAACAATTATATAGAATATTTTGCACAAAATGGGTTGTTTTGTAACTTGTGGAGTGTTCCCAAGATAATTCGTAATCAATAATGTGAAAATAGCACGGCCTTTAAATAACTAATACCAGCTCTTAGCAATTCTGACTTCAGCCTGAATATTATAGACGAGACGCAGACAACTATGTAGATGTGGTTGTTGTCTATTTGACACACATATAAAGATAGCTTGTATAATGACTTGTATATTTATTTGTCTACGAAACATTTAATTTATCATTTGACATATAAATCAAGGTAATCAATAGTACTAGCGAATAGACGAGACGTAGCGTACAACAGTACTAGCGGTGTCGGTTTGGTATTAGAGCACGCACCCCTGCCGTCTCTTCGCGAAGAGACGTTGTGGTCGTCTTGTTAGATGTAAAGGGTTTTTTTACAAATTTGATAACACACAGACGGCTTAAAGACAGTACGTTGTACATGCCCAGCATGAAACGACTTGCCTGATAATAAATGCCGAAGTACATTGCAGCTGCACTACTTTAAAGTCTAAACATGGACGTGCGAGATGCTGCGCTACTTTAAAGTCTAAACATGGACGTGCGAGATGTATTACCGTAAGCCTCTATTGCAATTCATAAACTAACCCGTGTGACAGGCTTCCAGCATTAAGTAATACTCGTAAACGAGTTACACGTCTAGCAATATATTAGTATATTAGTACCAAATTAATCGCAGCACAAATGAGTATCATTCTTTTTATATCGGGCGTTGAACACTCCAAGATCGATCGATCCAATGAGCAAAATTATATAGCCTAATATTGCGTGGATTCTTGATTAGCACACACTACCGGCGATGCCATCTTCGTTCCCTTGCTCCGACGACCCGGCGCCGTCCATGAAGATGGAGTCCGTCCTCCACATGAAGGAAGGTCTCGGCGAGACCAGCTACGACAGGAACTCCACTCTTCAGGTCAGCAACCTCCCATCGGTGTCTACGCATACACTGCATACGCCGTTTGTTAATCCTCTCGATCGAGAGATCGAAGCTAATTAATTAGCGCCATGCGTGCGCGCGCGCGCACCCGTTGTGTTCCTGCAGAAGAAGAGCATGGACACGGTGAAGAGCCTCGTGACGGAGTCCGCGAGGGACGTGTACGCGTCGCTGAGGCCGGAGAGGTTCACCCTGGGCGACCTCGGCTGCTCGTCGGGCACAAACGCTCTCGGCATGGTGCAGGAGATCGTCAGGAGCGTCGTCGAGGCGTGCCGCGGCGCGCCGCCGCCCGAGTTCTCGGTGCTCCTCAACGACCTCCCCGCCAACGACTTCAACTCCATCTTCTCCCGTCTGCCCGAGTTCACCGGCAAGCTCAAGGCCGACGCCGCCGCCGTCGCCGGCGACGGCCCGATGGTGTTCCTGTCCGGCGTCCCGGGGTCCTTCTACGGGAGGCTGTTCCCCAGCAGGAGCGTGCACTTCGTCTGCTCCTTCTCCAGCCTGCACTGGCTCTCTCAGGTATGTTGTTACCGCACTGCGTCGCACGTGCGTACAATGTTTCGGCACGTTGATATGTGGCACCTATCAAGATCGTGTCGTGTCGTGCCGTCTCACATTTTTTTTTTCAGATTCCTCCCGGTCTTTGGGACGAGAGAGACGGGCCCGTGAACAAGGGGAAGATGTTCATATCGAGCACGAGCCCTCCTGCCGTGGCAGCGGCGTACTCGAGGCAGTTCCGGAGAGACTTCAGCCTGTTCCTCAGGTCACGCGCCGCCGAGGTCGTCGCCGGCGGCCGGATGGTCCTCGTCATGCTCGGCAGGGAAGACGAGCGCCACGCGGACAGGAACACGGCCCTGCTGTGGGATCTCCTCTCGGAGTCGTTCGCCGCGCTGGTGTCACAGGTGAGTGAGCCACAGCCCAGCCGACTCGAGTACGTATATGTATAGCGTCTTCTTGCAGCATGCGTGCATTGACGCCGCGTGTGCAGGGGGCGGTCGAGCAGGGCAAGGTGGACGCGTACGACGCGCCGTTCTACGCGCCGTCGATAGGGGAGATCGAGGAGGAGGTGCGGCGGGAGGGGTCGTTCACGCTGGGCTACGCGCGGGCGTACGAGACGCACCTGAACGGCAGCGGCGACGCGGGGAGGGAGGGCAGGACGGTGTCGATGGCGATCAGGGCCGTCCAGGAGTCCATGCTGGGCCACCACTTCGGGACGGGGATCATCGACGCGCTCTTCTCCAAGTACACCGAGCTCGTCACCGCGGCCATGGAGAGGGAGGAGGTCAAGAGTCTCCAGATTGGGGTTGTCCTCGTGAGGCAGTGAGCCCGTGACCTGTGAGCTTGGGGACTTGGGAGTCCTATGTGTATCAGTTTACGTGTGTTGCCTACCTGCCTTGTGCAGTTGTGCCGTCCAGTGTTACTTCTACTCCTACGTAAAGAAGGCATTCCCTCCTCTTCTTTTTCATCGCTTCGTTCGAAGTTAGCAACTGCCAGCAGTCAAATCAAATCACGTAAAACAGAAAAATCATTAGCACATAATTAATTGTGTATTAACTTTTACAAACTTAAAAATGATTAATCTGATTTTTTAAAACAACTTTCATATATATATATATATATATATATATATATATATATTTTAAAATACTCCGTTTATCGGTTCAGGAACGTGCGCGTGGAAAACAAAGTAAAAGTTTTATTAGTTGGTCACTTGCAAACGCAGCCCATATTTAAAGCCGGTGACTATTGAATTTACATTTGTTTATTCATCTTATTTAATTATTTTATAGGTATTTTAAATTATAACTCATACTCAAACTCCTTAGTGATAAAACAAATCATAATTATATAATTTTTTAAATATAATAAATAGTTAAGCGTTAATTTAAAAGTTAACCGCATCAAATGGAAAAAAAAAAAGGGGCATAGTATTTTTTTTTCCCGAGCAATAACCAAGTAGAGATTTGAAATTTACTGCCAAGACTCGCGGCTCTATCTCACCAATTCGAAGCTTCTTACACAATTTGTAGGAACCTCATTTAAGGATCATGAGTGCTTCTTCCTCGTGAGAAGGTCCTGCGGTTGCTGATGTTGTCTGAGGAACAGTCGGATGGCTGTAATTCTTAGAAGACCAGCTCTTGGTTTTCCGCCCCCATTCTTTAGGTGGTGTTTAGGTTGATAAACTTTTTGAAAGAAATGTCACATCAAATATTTGACCGGATGTTGGAAAGGAATTTTGGACACGAATGAAAAAACGAATTTCACGGTTAGCCTAGAAACTGCGAGACGAATCTTTTGAGCCTAATTAATCCGTCATTAGCACATGTTGTTACTGTAGCACTTATGGCTAATCATGGGCTAATTAGGCTCAAAAGATTCGTCTTAAGATTTTTTCCATAACTGTGCAATTAGTTTTTTGGTTCATCTATGTTTAATGCTTTATTTAAGTGTCCAAAAATTCGATGTGATGTTTTTGGAAAAAAAAAATTAGAACTAAACAGGGCCTTAGCCTGATTCTCTGCAAATCTCCTGTTGCTGCCCGACAAGTTTTAAGTAGACAGAAAAAAATTTAGATGGAAAGAAAAAGCAGTTTAACATCTACTGCATGGATGGGGAAATGCACCTCAGTCGGGCCCGGCTTGAATGCAGTACTTCTCAATGTGTACCATATGCTTCGGTATGAACATTTGCATGGCTTTCCATGACACGATAGGAAGGGGATTCACTTGCAAGGGTACTGGCATAGCCACTAGCAGAACTGCCATGTTGTGAGTTAGTAACCAAGTAGCTTGTACTTCCTGACTTATGATTGGAAAAATCAGCTTTCAAGTTTTTGTCTGCATCGCTAGGCAGTTTATGCACTACACCATTGAAGTGCAGAAGAGTGGATTATTAGATGTACAAAGTGGCATGAAATAGCCATTAAATTCACTCCTCCAAACATGGATGGAATTATGTTTATATAGACATTTAGTAACTCAAATAGAGAAGAAGATATACCTATTATACCAAAACAAAACGTTTATTTTACACCCTCGAACTCTTAGGTTTATCTTAAATACACCCTCGACTATCAATACCAGCTACTTACCCCCCTCCCCTCCCCAGTTGTTTTAACCATGTTGACAACCGTGTTTTTTGGACACATTGGATGCCATGTCACCCGAGATTGTCACATCAGTACAGAGGGAAATATTAGCCAAGCCCGTTTGGCTTGTTCGTGGTTTGGCCTCTCACGGTCGTTGGTGGTAGCGGCGTTGAGCTACGAGAGTGACGAAGCTCCTAGGGTTGCAGCGTTGTCAATCCACGAAGCTGCCCAGTGGCGGCAGCCTAGAGGTGGGAGGGTGACAGGGCTGCCAGAGTGATGGCATTGCGAGGGCTGCGAGCCTCAACAAAAATCAACAATACGTCAACATCCTATCGTTAATTTTACACTGTTGTCTGCATTAAGTTAGAGGCACCGGGATCTGTATATCACACGAACCTATCATACCCTTCCCCCCAACCTTCACCGGAATGAGATTCTCTGACTTTACTTTCCTCCTGACATAAAGGCTAACATGTGAATCCTACAGCCATAGAGCCCACATGTCAGCCACTAAGTCCAGAGAAAATTAAGTCAACCCAACCCAAAAACTATATTTGCATTTAGCAATCAGAGAAATAACAAGCAAGAACACATTGCACAGGTGGGAATGACTCCAGTTCCGCGAAGACATGCAAGCATTAGGTTGAATCAGAAGAACTCCCCATTTTTATTGTTATTTTTTTGCGCCAGCTAGCTAGCGTCCGACTTTCCCCAATTCCCATACAGCACTATCATCCGCAGTGGCATACAAATTCACATCTGACAACCTGACCTAATCACAAATTCACAATGGATAAAAAGCCCAACGAAATAGTCATCAAAGTGCAGGGAGACGGCTCACAGATTAATCTGGGTGTTTCAAACTCCCATCGAACCAACCCAAAATGCTAGCCCAGATCATTGCGGCTTATTGGGCGGAGGCGGAGGCGGAGGCGGAGGATAGAACAGAGGGGTGGGTTTGTTACCCTGGGCTCCGTCGGTCCGAACGGAACGGGACGGATTCCACATCATGGGCCGAGTGAAACGTGTTTCGCAGGCTGTTCTTGGGCCTAGTTTGATCTATAAGGCCTGGTACACTTTTCACTGTTTTGCTCTACGATGATGTAACTCGCAGAATTCAAGGACGGCATCAAATTTTGAGCTGTCCATGGTGCCGAATTGTGAAAAGGAATTGGATTTGTGTGAGATTTGAATTATTTTTTGTCTTGACAATGAACCAGAAACGTAGATTTTCCTCGCGGACGGACCAAATATGTTGGACTTGCAACAACATAGGGCGGTAATTCCAGCCCCACGTGTCACAAACATAGCCACTAGATTGTTTTTTCACACAGTTTGGCTTAATGGCTCAGGAATATTGCAGTTTATAAAAGCAACAGAAATAAAATTATCTTTGCAATGTATACATACGTGAAATGTTTATGATAAGAACTCAGGCACGATGTGCATGGCTGAAATAGTTTTGCATACAAGTAATGAGTAAAAGGAGGGAATAAAATGTAAAATTCTATCCTTCGCCTCCCTGGTGTGCAAAGCTTGCCAACGTGTTTGAAGAAAGCAGTTTGAACTTTAAAGTACAGCTTCTTCCCGTACCAGCAAGTGATCGAAGACAGAAGAGAACCAACGTGGCAGCATGAGCTAAAGCTGTACAAATAAACATGCCACGTCAACTGGGACCAAACGAGACTTATATCTCCTCCAATATCACCATAAGCCCCAACTCTTTCAAGAACCCAAATTCCAAACCAGCTGATTGATCAATTCGGTTTTGATCAAGCGAGCAGCAACGGTTCGGATGAATCATGGCCTCTCCATCTTCTGCTGTAGTAAGCGTACAGCGCCAACTGCATTGCTCCCAGGATAACTCCAAGCCCATTGGGAAACTGAAAATTTAAAATGGATGCAGTGTTAAGCTGTCAGCACAACATCCATCAAGTTCGCAGATAAATCGATTCAGGAAAAGAGTGGTGGATTTGTAAGTGATAGATGATGCTCACATAAATGAAGAAATCTCGCAGCAGAAACCCATACAACGCAAAAGAGCTGCTCATCAGGAATGTAGAGAGGGACAGGTAGAACGGCATGAACTCCACAGACTCTGTCCGGATCACCACGCCCTGAAGACGCAAGAATCCAGCATGCAAAGCAGTGAGACCACAGTGGTGATAGAACAGGAGAGGAGGCATTTGATCGAGAGTTCAGCTTGATTGGGAGGTATACCATGACAGCTAACGGTGAAGCAAACATGGAGATCAGCGAAGCCATGCTCACAGCTCCAACAAACTGCTGCCGAAGCGGCTGATCAAAGAAAGTGAGGCTTGTATGTGAAATTAGCGCAAACCCGCAAGCTACGAGCACCAAGAGCCATATCATCTTCATCTGTAGAGGAATTGGAAAACATAACCCATCATCCATGTGAAAGAAATAGAGAGATCTCTTGCAGATGCAAATAATAGAAACTGAAAAAATAATGTACAGTCAATTTCCTTTGGCATCTGGCACAAAAACAAAGAGGGGAGATCCTCTGCAGTACTAAAATTAGCCTCACTTATTATTGGCCCATATGTTAATAAACGGTACTCCCTCCATGCATAAATGTAAGACGTTGGCTAGTTAGGAGGGAGTACTTTCTATAAGAAATTTTACAGTACTTGAGGAAGTACAAAAAGGTACCTTTTTTTTCTATGTAAATTTTGGTACCTAGTTACTAGGAGATATCAAATTTTACACTAAAACTTTGGTACCTACGATAAAAATTGCTCACTTTCTACGGTACCGTAGAGGATCCCATTTATGCAAACAAGTGCTAGTACTACAATCTGCTACAAGTACACAAGTAATACCACCATATTTCTGAGACAAAATTGGGTGCAGGATGGAAAGAATTACCCTCGTTTTCCTGCTGTCTGCGTAGAAGATGAAGAGACAGATGTAAGCGAGCTGGAACACCGTTCCGGTGCCGTTGACGGTGGCGACGAGCAGCCTGCCATCGGCGACCCAGGGAAGCCCATACCACAAGCAGATGAGGCAGTTCAGCAGCGAGAACAGGTAAGGGAGCCCGTCGAATTTCTCGGTCGATTTGGCCTTCAGGATCCTCTTGAACGTCGTCCTGAAACAAGTAACAATTCAGTTACAAACCTCCCTTACAAATCGATGCAGCAAGAAAAAACAAATAGTAGGAGCTTACACTGGCGACAGGAAGAGAGCAAGCGCAAAGATGTTGCCTGCGATGACAAAAAAAAAGACGGCCAAATTTTCACAGGATTAGCAAGACTTTCATCTACACCATTTTGCACTAGAAGATTACGAGCGTGAGATCGAGATGGAAGTACGTACCTGCAAGACCAGCAGCAAAGCAGGAGATATCATACAAGGAGTCCATTGGTGCCTCCCTTGACCCCTTTCTCGTGCCTGCCTCCTTGTGCTAAAAATCTGTGGCTCTTATAAGGGGGAGCACGAGTCAGTCACTGAGAGACACAAAACGCCACAGCCACCAGTTTAAATGTTTGAGCTGATCATTAGAGTTTGCTCCTGAGAATATCCCTCTTCTCCTTTCACCCCTATGGTAATACTGCAAGAGTGAAATTCCGGTCTCCAGTAAAAGATGGAACCAAACGGTATATTTATAAACACATAACAGTTTATAAATAAAATATTTATATATGTGTTCTTAGCAATCTAAAAGCAATTTGCTAAAAAGTAAACAACGATGAAAAAAATTCTTAAAAACAACTTCAAATTTAAATCTAAAAGTTTAAATTTTAAATTTTAAGCATAAATAGAAGTAAAAAGATAGGTCCAGACACAACAGCACTTGCAGCGTTCTCTCTGCTTGGAAATTAGTTACTGCAACGTTTTCACTTTTTCAGTAGAAAACCGTGCAGCCGGCTATCCTTTTCTGAATGACTGGATGACTGGATACCAGGATCATCGCCATGAGCACAAATCAGCCAGGTCGGCAGGTCGCTTTACGAGTACACAGCTCTTGGCTGGTAGAGGTTGGATGGTCACCACGTACTCTTTGCAAATCAAGCCAACAATCCGGGAGCCAGTACTAGCTTGCAAGGCCACAAACGCTTCTGGAAATCGGATGATTAGTGCGCATTATTCTGGCTCGCACGCTGTGTCATGTCACTTCTTAAAACAACCCGCTAAAATCTCGGATGGAACATGGAAGACTAAAAGGATACTGCAGCAGAGTTATTAGGACCACCAGACTGACTCAGCCGCAGACGTGTCATGCGAATTTGCGCTCAGAATTTCCAAGTAAGGTCGTTAATTTCACAAAATGTTAGTGCCACGCAAAATAAGTCGCCATTTCACGAAGGGACAATTGCCTTTTATCCCTATTTTAAACTCCAATTATGATTTTTTCCTCCAATTATAATTTTGCCATTGTTTGTCCTCATTCTCTTAACGGTGTTCAAATTCATGTCAATTTGTCCGTAACCTATTTTTTAATTGAATACGCAGAAATTCATGTCAAAGTAGAGGGAAAATTCATGCCAAAGTATTTTTAGTCAAAACTGAGGGAAAATCACATATCCTCAAAAAGGGGGTACATCTGCAATGTCATGTATGTTTTTAACACCGTTAGGAAGATTGAACGGAATAGGGGCAAACACATATTTAAATTAAAAAAGACAAAATTATAAAGGTAAAAAAGTAAAATTACAATTACAATTACAATTAAAGTCACTTTTGTACGTGATGACAAGAGGACAAGGCTGGTAGCTTTCATGCACAGGTAGGCGGTAGCAGCTGAAGAGACGCTGTCATTCCGGACTGTCCCTTGTTCATCGAACAATCCCAAACTGTCGGGTTGCAGTAATTAAAATTCGAGTAAACTTCATAAACCTAACATACTTTTACTAAATTGTCATAAAACTACGTAGTTAAGATTGTGTATTATAAATCTACAGATTTATATAAAAACACCAAATAATATTTAAAAACTACATATTCAAGGTCTATTCTATCACAAACGAAGCAATCTGCATCAAAGAATTAAAGTTCCAGAGTTTTACTATTGTTTTTATTGTTTTCTTAAGTTAAAAGTTATAGTTTTGTGATAAATAATGTTAAATCTATAATTTTGGGATGCAATACATTAAATATGTACTTTTGTGAAAAAGTTGATGTCAAATCTTTTGTAATAAACCCCTTAAATCTATAATGTTATAATAGTTTGTTCTATAGCTAATGAAATTTACTCTTCAAATTCAGTCTTAAAATTCGGAGCAAACACCATGTTGGCACGAAGCACAATAGATGCCAGGATTTTGACACGATGACAATATCACCATAAACACCAGGGTAGAAGTGAGCAGAATAAATGGATGCCATCTTTTGAATTTTTAGTGGAAAAAGCGAAATTAATATTTAAACAATTGTAAATAAAACTTATATAGTGGTTTTAGTAATCTAAAAGAAAAGGCTGAGAAATAAACTACAATAAAAAGACCTAAAATAAATTTAAAGTTTAAAATTTAAACTTTAGCTTATAAACATAAACAAAAAGATGGGGTGAATGAGTTTAACCCACACGTCTCATTATTTTCTTTTTAATAGCGAGCAGTCTGACATGCTGCGAACTATCGCGGAGCAAGACTACACAAAGGAACATCTCAATAGTTTCAACATTACTCCTTTCAAGGTGACCGAACCATAGAAGGGGGGCAAACCGGACGACAAACGAAAAAAATAAGTATGAAACAGAAAGAAGACAAAATTTCTTTACTGACGACTCAACTCAACTCTTATGCTACAAGAACAGAACCTAGATGATAATAGACAAGGGTGTAAATTTCAGAGTTCTATGGGACTCAAAAATATTAACCACAACCAAGGGGATGTAACTTTGCACAGCAAGGTGTAGAAACATGGGCCAGAGAGAAACATCAGCTCGATGTTATCCAAAATCCTTCGACTCCATTCATATGAGCATTCAACCAGGCTAGTTACAATTAACCATCAGTTTTGAACAACTTCGCATCTACTGTCTTCTTGGCTTCCAAGTTCCAACCTGGTATGTGGGAGAAAACAAGAGAACTTTTAAGTGCAACATAGAAGATTAGAACTTAGAAGTACATGTTCTTCTTAGTAATAAATGACTGCGGTGAAACCATAAAGCAAATATTTCAATTAATTTGCATAAACACAAATACTCCAATTTGTAGTTTCTCAAACAAAGCAGAGAAATCGGTAGTTTCTCAAACAAAGCAGAGAAATCATCTTAGTCCAAGATATACTCCAATTTGGTCATTTTTCTATACAATTATTAATTTATTATCTAAGTCCATGTTGACATAACACAAATTTGAAAATTTAGGTATCCACAAAAGTTCAAGCACCTCATACTTTCTTGTGGCAGATAACACAACATTGCTGATTGTGAAATGGTACGGTAAGCTAGGCAATGTTTACACCAAGTCTAAAGAAGCATCTGCCAATGTCTCGGTCTCATGGATGCTATGTTTGATTGCCAATTGATAATTATGCATAAAAGACTAAAAGGGACCATCTTCACTGCTTTGGAATTAAACACTTGTTAACCAAATCAACAGGAAAACAAATAAAAACATGTAAAACTTTGATCATGTTCATATGCATAGAATGAATATTCTCCTCTAAAATGTAAAAGTGGGGCGTCATTTTCCATGTGCATAACATATATACAACAGATAGGTCAAATGAATCATCAATTTCTACAGTGTTACTATTGTGCAATGTTTCAGTGCTATACCATAATGTACAGCCTCCCTTTCCAGAGTTGTGTATCAGTATTGCAACAAACGCTATACATGAAATGATTCGATAACTATTCAGAGTAACTAGTTTCTTAAGCAACTAACAGATTCTCAGCAACCAAAGTGACTAACATATAGTATGAAACACTAAAATTTATGTCCCCATGGCATATCAAAAGTGATTGTAATCATACAGCTATATTATTCAATAACCTTTTACTGACACTGAGCATTTGATTTGAAAATGCAGTTTCTGGTTTTGAGCTCAGTACCCTCTTGGTAAGGAAAAGGAGAACAGTAAAATGATTTGCAGAAGCATTTACGGGAACAAATGTATGAACAATCAAATTAGTAAAAAAGTCACTGAAAGATTCATATAACATGCAGCTTTGGGAGATTAGTTGAAGATTGTCTAACTGTATCCTCTAATATGGTCCAATAAATCTTATACAACCTTAAGTCATCAGTCATTAACATTCTTCAGTTACTGTCTATAGGCACATCAGAAGTCTGATCTGGACAGTTTTTCAGGAAAAAAAAAAGGAAAAGACGAAGGTGTCCTGACATCATCGCTGACTAGCTAAAAACTATGTTAGCCATTTGAAAAACAAGCAGCAAAGCACAGTGAAGAGTAAAGTGATGCAATTAGCAGACACGTAGAATAAAATTGCTGTGACTAGCATTAGTCAGGAATATTTCTAGTCAGAAACAATAAGCATAAACGCTCCAACAAAAGAATTCAGGCTATGCTTATATCTGACAAATACTGAAATAGACCTAAAGCATAAGCAAAGGAGGACAGAAAATTGAATATTTTAAGCTTCCCCAGTGACATCTGACTGTAGTGGTAATGATCCATTGATCCCACATGTTAAGCTACGTACAAGAAAATAAATGATATTTTCTTTCCACAAAGCATCATCATTAAAAAAAACATGAGACAGTGATGCACACCTTAATCTATCTTTCTGAACCAGACAGTACATCACACAGCCCGCAGCAATTCCACCATGTAGTTCGCTGCCCTGCAGAAGCCATAGCTACTGCAGGTCCCCGTGCTACCTGCAACCAAAAGGGACAAATAATCAACCAAATGAGACCTCTCGATATCAAAATATGGGGAATTATGGCATAGCACGCAAATGCAAACAGTAATACCTCTGTAGTATCAGCTGCACCCAGAGACCGTGACACCACCACATCCTTGGCGACCACACCACCACTCTTCGTCTCCGGCTCCTGCACCACAGGCAGCGCAGCCGTCTCCATGACCACCACATCATCATGCTTCACCTCTGGTACCTGCGGCACGGATGCCGCAGCAGCCTCCACAACCAGCACCTCCTCGACCTTCGGCTCCGGTTCATGCACCGGATGCACCTTGGCCACCAACTCCTCGCGCTTCACCTCCGGTTCCTGCACCACCACAAGCGCGTCCTCGTCCCCCACCGCCTTACCCTGCTGCTCCTGCACACCAGCGGATTCAGGCGGCAGGGCGTCCACCATGACTTCCTCCCCGACCTCGACCACCTCGACTGGCACCTCCGACGTGGCGGCCTTCCTCTCCTCCTCGTCCGCCTCGGACGCCGCGGCCCTCGGCGTCACCATCTCCTCGGAGCTCTCCATGGAGTCCTCGCTCACATCCACTGCGACCACCACCCACCCACACACACCGGCGTCTCAGAAACGCGCGCACGCATCCATCGTAATATAGCGCAAGAAATGAAGCGAGAAAAAAGGGGGAAAGGCGAACAGCTCGTAAAGAGGCGGTGGCAACGTGGGGGAGGAGGAGGGGGTGGCCGGAGCGCCAGCGAAGGTCACGGGAATGCCACCCTCGCCGCAAGAGGGGCGGGGAAAAAGGCGATTCCTCTCCACGCTGGTGCCGAAAGCGGCGTGCCGGGACAGATCTACCCGGGAGGCTTAAAGGGGGACGGGGAGGGGAAGGGTAGATGCCATCCATACCAGGAGGAACGTTCGGTCGGACTGGCAGATGGTTGCCGTCGCTGGCGCCGTCGCGGCGGCTGGAATTATTGCTGCCGTTTTCGACGGTGTTGTTGTTGCTGCCGCCATCATCGGAGCCGGCGTGGTGGTCCCCCTGCTGCTTCTTCTTGAGCTTGGCACGCTTCTTGGCGCCCTTCGGCATGGCGGGACACGACGGTGCGGCGCGGGCGGCGGGAGGGAGCGAGCGGCCGAGAGGGAAGGGAGAGGGGAGCGGAATGGAGAAAAGAGACGGATTTGATTCGACGAGGGAGGGAGGGAGGGGGATCGCTCCGTTTTTTTTTAGGTTTTACCTGGATGGCGTATCAAGGTGGAACCAGATTGTTTTTCTTTTTCAGAAGAAAAAAATTTAACAGAACTAAAGGCAGTAAATCGTTTTTCTTTACTTTGATATGCTCTTTTGTGTTTCTGTTTTTTTTTTTTTACTTCTTGGGTAAGGACACGAGGAATGGTCGTTAACAACGGGATCTTAATATTGCCACTACTTAAGAATATTCGCTAACATGAAAGAACAAGAGATCAACACCGTGCTATGTCTGACAACGGCTCAACAATCGTCCTTATCTTTTGACTTTTGGCTTTTGCTGATGCTTATAAGCTAAGATTTAAAATTTTAAACTTAAATTTAAAGTTGATTTTAGAGTTTTTTTATTGTAGTTTATTTTTCAGTTTTGGTTTTTAAATCGGTATGAACACATACGTAAAACTTTTATTCATAAATTATTTTTCGTTTGCAAATATACCCTATGACAAATATAAAACATCTTCACAACCATAGCCACTTACCATGTTGCTGATGTTTATGTTTATAACTTAAAATTTAAATATTAAAACTTACATGAAGAGATGATTTTGGACGTTTTCCATCGTACTTTATTTTTTGGACATTATTTTTATATCGTCAAGAACATGTATATAAAATTATTACCTATAAGTTATTTTTAATCATCAATAAGTTTTGTTCTTATATTTAATTCAGTGAAAAATAGATTTTTAAATATTGGTTTCTTTATTTTTAATTTATTCAATGTGCGATAGTATAATATTATCTTATACTCTAGTAAAAAATATTTGACGTTAGAAATAAATAAACATGACTGGAAGGAGAAGTATAGAAAAATACTGTAGCGGTGCTTTTCTTCATTATATGTGTCATATATGTGTCATAGTTCCCAAAAACTTTTTTTAAAAACATCACATCGAATCTTTAGACACCTAAATGAAGCATTAAATATACATAAACATTAAAACTAATTACACAGTTATGGGGAAAATCGTAAGACAAATCTTTTAAACATAATTAGGACGTGATTAGCCATAAGTGCTACAGTAACCAGCTAATGACGAATTAATTAGACTCAAAAGATTTGTCTCGCGGTTTCCAGGTGAAATCTGAAATTTATTTTGTAATTAGACTATGATTAATACTTTAAATATGTGTTTAAAAACTTGATGTGATGTTTTTGCAAAAAAAATTTGCAAAATAAACAAGGCCTAACTTCATATATATTGCCTCCTTTTTATGTTGTAAGATATTTTGGTTCTATGAGTCAATGTGTATTATTTATGTGTGTCAGTATTCATTAGAATCCATATAAATTTAGTGAAAAACTAAAAATCTTATAATAGGGTAAATAGGTAAAAATAAGATATTACTTATCCGTTTCTTTTTATATGTTATTTTAGAAGCTCCTTTTCTTAATAAGCTAATCAAATGTCTTAGGTGACTGTTTCGTATAAACCCTCGTTAGAAGATCATTTATAATCGGAATTGAACAAGTAGCGCGGATGGCTAGCGCAGACGTTCTACGGGTGTAAAAATGTCGAAAATGAGACGAATTTATTAGGACCTTTGTTTTTGTCCCTTGAGAAGAACAGCACAACATATAGGGTCTAGCATCTTGACGGATTCAGTTCTTGTGCAGTTCCTGCAACTTGATCAATCACATTAGAACTGTCCAGATTTCATCCGACGGCTAAGATTACGGAAAACATTGCTGGCACATAGAAGGCACTGTACATTCAATGTCGCACATATCTACAGTATCACTCAATCTGCACCGTCCGTGGGAAAAATGAATGGATGAGGTCGCGTGGTGCAGTTACTGCGTGTGATCTCAATCCCTAACACATTTTGGTGTTTGGCAAATTGGTTTTCTTTTAATTGATGTTGTAAACAACAATGTTGTAGTTTAAAAATGTAATAGAATAAAGAGAATTATAAATTGGATAAGATATTCCATATTATCACAGTTTGATATGTAAAAACTATTATTATAATTTTTAGTTTTTACAGTAATTTAAAGATAAACGTTTTGTAACACAACACGGCAACCACGACCCCAGGCAGAGAAAGGAATGTAGGGGGGTCTTAGCATTGTGCAAAATTTGATTACTAATGTGCATATGCATTACAACATGGACCAATAGAAGAAATGGAGTGTTTTTCAATCTACTTTGGTAGGGCTCTTTTTTTGGAACCGGTTTTCTCATCTAGTGGTGCATAGTGCACTACGCGTGATATAAGGAACGTGATATAAGGAAGGTTGAGCGAACAGCGACTATATTATAAGTACTTCAAATTTGGGGTCCATGTTTCATTTCGCCAAAAAAAACACTTTAAGAAAGACCCCACCAAAGATACTTATGGATACACGTTCTTCCGGTCAAAAAAAACAAACTAGGGTAAGTTTGAACTCTAGGATTTACTTATTCTGGAACAGAGGAAATGACCACATATGCTTGAGCATCTTTCAATGAATCAACTGTTCTTTTTGTTTTAACCAAAAATGTATTTATTTTGGAACGATGACCCAGGGAAGTCATTAAAAACAGTTAAACAAATGAAATCAACATATCAATAATGGTTGGGAGAACAATAACCACCCCAGACTCGCAATCTATATTTTATACATTGTGTTCCTTTTTGAAAACTTATTTTGTAAATAAAGCCTTATAAAAAGTTAGTCTAGAAACAGACACTTTTCTCGGCAACAAGGTCCACTATCTCGACGACAATACAATGGCATCGACATGCTCAACCCTTATGGAAGACAGGTAGCCGAGCACTGACGTAGAGGGGTCGGTGCAAAGAAGCTAGCACCATAAACCTTTGTAAATATTCCTTCCATTCCAACATAATTTCATCATATACATGTGCCAATATACAAGCAAAAACACTAGAATATTTTTCACTTTATCGAATCTCAATGCGATTGTTTCCTCATTTTATCTATTTCCAATGCATATATCCCCTAATTTTATAAACTAATGAACTTATTTTAGATGAAACAATAGATTGAAAAGATTATTTTTATTTTGGGACATAGGTAGAAACTTTTTTACACATATGTCAGAAGGGTCAAAAATTTAAATGACTTGTTTTTACAAAATAAAAGGTCATTAGCTCCGAACACATTGACATCAAGGGCCTATTTGTAAATTAACTTATTTAACATTGGTCCTAAAATATTGCATTGAGAACCTATTTGTAAATAAGTTATTTATAAATAGGTCATCGATACCAAAGAGATTGGCAATTACCCTTCATGTAAGCGGTCATCGGGGGCGAGGATGTTGACATCAGCATCGTTGGTGCGGAAACCACACAAATAAGGGGTTGTTTAGATGGGGCTAAACTTTTTAGCCCCATGTCACATCGGATATTTGGACACTTATTTGAAGTATTAAACATAGACTAATAAAAAAACTAATTTCATAAATGAGAGCTAATCCACAAGACGAATTTTTTGAGTCTAATTAATCCATAATTAGCAAATGTTTACTGTAACATCACATAGGCTAATCATGAATTAATTAGGCTCATTAGATTCGTCTCACGAATTAGTCCAAGATTATGGATGGGTTTTATTAATAGTCTTCATTTACTATTTATAACAAGTGTCCAAATATCCTATGTGACTAGGGGCTAAAGTTTAGCCCCTATAAACAAACACTCCCTAATACCGGTGCCGAGGAAAATGGACTACGAGAAAAATGATCCATTCCTAAAATAAGTTCTTTTTAAAGAATCTATCTAGGAAATAAGTTTTTTAAAGGGGTAAAGTGTAAAAAGCACTGGTCTTGCAATGCTACACATGAATTAGGATCACCTTTGAAGTTTGAATTGAAAGAATGCAACCAGCATTTAAACAAAGAAACAGAAAAAAAATAAAATCGTGCATAAAAACACTTTCTGATGAGCATGCTATCTGTGGCTTGGCTAGCATTTCGTCCGGTAGCGTATGAACATTTTGAATTTTGCGGGGATGCAGAGTGGACACTGGACACCAGGTTACCACCACCATGCCTGCATGTGGCACACTGGCACCTCAACCAGACCCGCTGTTTTTTTTTATTTCACAGGATTGACTTTTACTCCTAAGTTTTAACTTGTGGCCAGCTGCTGGACCTTTGCCTTGCTCACTCTGTTCGCAAAATTTATGACCAATGCAGTAGTGTAGTAGTTTCTTCGCTAAGCTATATGGAGTCGGTATGGTACGTTTGGTTTGTTTTGAGTGGGAGCTGCATTGCAGCAGGTGTGGATTTGTCTACCATTTCACAAAAGAAAAAGGTGAAAAGAACATGCTAAAAAGTAAAAACAAATGGTGAACTACTTCAAATTTATCTTGAAAACATTTGTGTCAACATAATGGTTGTTCCCTTGTTACCCCTCTCCCCAATTGGGACGTTATGTAATAACTTGGGTGTATTTGGAAAAGCCAAATGATATATTTATAAATAAAAAATAATTTTTAAATAAAATTTTTACATATATTCTTTACCGGTCTAAAAGTTAATGTTAAAAAATAAATTTCACTGAAAAATCTTAATATTAATTATAAGGTTTTGATTAAAAGTTTAAATTTTAGTTTATAAGTGAAAAGATGAGGTTGTTAGTTGACAACCGAATGACCGGCGCCTGTAACACTTCAACTTAACGATGAGGCAATACAGTTATTTTGTGCAGAAGATCCGAGGCCTTGATGCGGGCTGTTTCAAAGAGAGCCACACAATCCCCTGGTGTTTTGTTATACTCGGCAGATGGATGGCTCTGATAATACACACGTCCCGTTCGACGTGGCCCACGCCTGAGACTTCTCACGCATGTGTCATACATGGGTAAAACATGCTAAAAACATGAAAAGGTGAAAAGAACATGTTAAAAACATATGGTGAACTTCAACTCCTACTACAACTTTATTTTGAAAACATTTGTGCAACATGATGGTTGCCCCCACCAACTGGGACGTTAGCTAACGCCTTCGGAGTGATTGGAAAATTCAAACAGTATGTCTAAAAAAAAATTATTCGCGACTAAAACTTTTATATTGTTCTTAGTGATCTAAATGTCAAGAGGTTAAAAAAGTTAGATAAAAAATCTCAAAAATTACCTCTAAATTTAAGATTAAAATTTTAAATTCTGGTTTATGAACAAAAGAAGAGGGAATGTTACGGTACATTTTCCTAGACAACCGAATGACTGACGCCGGTAAAACTTCAACTTAAGGCTCGTTTAGTTGGGGAAAATTTTTAGGAGAGAAATCAAATCGACACGTATTGTTATATATTTAAAGCATTAAACGTAGTCTAATTATAAAACAAATTTTAGATTCTATCTGAAAACCGCGAGACAAACCTTTTGAGTCTAATTAGTCTGTCATTGGCAAATGTTAGTCACTATAGCACTTATAGCTAATCATGTACTAATTAGGCTCAAAAGATAAGTCTCACGATTTCCCCCATAACTATGTAATTAGTTTTAATATTCATATATATTTAATACTTTATTTAGATGTATAAAGATTCGATGCGATGTGTTTGAAAAAAGTTTTTGGAAACTAAACAGGTCTTAACGAGGCAGTAGAGTTATTCTGTACAGAAGATCCGGGGGACTTGATGCGGGCTGTTTCAAAGAGAGCTACACGAAAAATGCCCTGGTGTTTTGTTACTCGGCAGATGGATGGCTCTGATAATACAAACGTCCCGTTCCATGTGGCCCACGCCTGAGACTTCTCAGGGATGTGTCATCCATGAGTAAACTGGATCCAAAGACTAATCTATCAGCTCGCAGTAGCATGAATGTGCCCATCTTGGCAGGATTGGGTATTCAATCGAACGAAGAGATCAGACATGGAGCACCACTCTACTAGTCTACTGTTATCATTGTCTTCTTTCCCTTTGGGGATCACTGCTGTTTCGTTCAAATTTGTTTTGTCTGTCAAATTTGGATCCAGTTCAACTTGTTAGTCTCATCCAAACGAAAAAAACAACAACTTGCCGATCAAAAGACCTGATTATTTGAATCTGGCATTATTTTATAGTATGTTATCATGATCTGAGTACAAGATTCCGTTCATATATCTCTGTTAAAAAACTGATTCTGTTCAGCCCCAGCTCACGATCTGGTGTATAGCATGTTATACTATAGTATTCATTTAGTACTAAGGCGTGTTTGTTTCCACCCAACTTTAATTTTTAAGTCATTGTTACATTAAATATTTGAATATTATGAGAAGTATTAAATATAGACTATTAATAAAACTCACCCATACTCTGGACTATTTCGCAAGACGAATCTATTGAGCCAAATTAGCCCATAATTAGTGAATGTGATGCTACAGTAAATATTTGCTAATTATGGCTTAGCTAGGCTTAAAAAATTGTCTAATAAAATAGCCTTTATTTATGCTATTAGTTTTATTATCGGTCTATATTTAATACTTCTAATTAACGTCTAAATATCCGATGTGATAAGGACAAAAAAAAGTCACTGAATCTAGAAACCTAAATTTGGTCCCATTACCATTTACGTCAGTACGCATTCGGTCGTATGAATTTCCGAAACAAATAGTATTACGATTTTCAGTACGAATTAGGCCCTGTTTAGATCTTTCAAAATGACAAAAGTTTTGTCATTTTGGAACACTTTTTGGCAAAATGGATCTAAATACTAGGCTAAAAAAATGACAACTTTGCATTTGGTATTTGACATTTGACAGTCTAGAGTAGCAAATTTCACTAAAAAGTGTATAGGGATGCGGACCACCTCTCACTTTTAAAGAAAAAATGGTAACTATTATATGTCTCTAAATACCAACTTAAAAAATGCAATGTTCCAAGAAAAGGAGAAGAAGGTTCAAGGTGTTCTTGAAGTTCGAAACGGATAGGCAAAGTGGAGTAGCGTGCAACTTCTGCTCATCCGTCTAGTTCCATGTTGCACGCACGTATCATCACAGAGAATGGATCAGATCGGACCTACAATAAACAATAATAACGAAAATGACATAAATGAATTTCTAGCAACGGAAGGTAGCAAAAGTCAAACATTCCATTGCCATTGTTAAATATATGCCCTTTTGCCCTTCTCTTATCATCAAATGTAATTAGCTATTATTTCTGACGAGATCACTTTATCCTAAAGCAAGAAATAAAGCAGCCTAGCATAAGCATCTCAGGGCCATGATCAAGGCAAAGTAGTCATAGTACTATAGCCTGCATAGATTGACACACACTTCGAGAAGCAAGGTACAGTATGCAGCGGAGAAACGAGAAGAGAGACCTGCGGTTTATCAATTAGCCAAAATGATATATTTATAATAGAAATAATTTATAAATAATTTTTATATATGTGTTAGCGATCTAAAAGCAAAAGACTGGAAAATAAATTACGATAAAAACCTTTAAGTTCAACTCTAAATTTAAGATAGAAAATTCAAATTTTGGTTTATAAACATAAGCAAAAGTGAAAAAGTTATTGAGTCGTTCTCTTGTGATGATAGTGTTCCTTTTCCTTGTCTTTGCTTTTTAAATGATGATATCTCTATTGTTGTATTTTCTTCATTGAGAAATACTAATAGTATTTTCATTATTGGTGCACAAGATGCATTTCCTCATCTATAAGCCAGTTAACTTTTAGCTCACCACTATCTGTAAAATGCTACTACCTCTGTTTTATAACGTAAGATGTTTGACTTTTTGGTTGCAATGTTTGATTCGTCTTATTCAAAAATTTAGTATAAATATAAAAAATGACAAGTCATGCTTAAAGTTCTTTTGATAATAAAGTAAGTCACAAGCAAAATAAATGATATTTCGATAATTTTTTTAAATAAGACAAATAATCAAGCTTTACAAGAAAAAATCAAACATCTTATATTATAAAACGGAGGGAGCAGTATTAGTTAGGGTGTGTTTGGATGGAGGGTTTTAGGTGGATAGGACATGTCAACCCATTTTTTATAGGTGTTTGGTTAGTGCGCGGGAGTGGGATGGGGCTGCCCGGTGGGGAATATTCCCCCCAGATACCGGATGAATGAATCCAGCCGATTTGGCCGGATTTGGGCGCCCGGGAGTCGGGCGAGCGAGTGGGCGACGACGAATGGAGCAACGGCAAGCGCCGGCTCCCGGGCAAGCGAGTGGATCGGGCGACGATGACGTGCGGCGGCGACGGCGGACAGAGCGCCGGTGCGAACGACGAGCGCGTCGAGGACGGTGATGCTGATGCATGCTCGGCGACAACGACGATGACATGCTGTGGCCGGAAGGAGGGAGCAGCGTTGAGCAATGGCGTGGGCGACGAGCGCGGTGGCGACGGCGATGCCGATGCGTGTTCGGCGACGATGATGACGTGACGGCGAGGGGAGGTGAGAGGCGGCGGCGGCAGCGGTGAGCCCCCGGCGGTCATATCCAGCCGCTTTTTTCTTTTTTTCCTTTTTCTTTTTTCTATGTGTATTTGTAATGGAGATAGTAGTGTAATAAATTATTGAAAATTTTATGAATTGTATTGTGTATTAATAAAATTTGATGGGGGTTATACCATACCTACAAATTCATCATACTCCCTCCAACCAAACAAATAATTGGATCACCAAATCCATCTTCATCTCTACAACCAAATAAAAGACTGGATTGCCATATTCGCTCAACCAAACAAAAAATCGGATCGTCATATTTAACAAAATATAGACCATCATATCCCATCCGGTCTTGATCGGAAATCAAACACACTCTAAATGTCTTACTCTAAATGTCTTAGGTTGGTTGGTTGGGTTGCATTTAAAATTACGTAGAACCTTTTCTTTTGTTGAGAAGTACAGATTGAGACATGAGATCTATATCCTTCAAGTCTTCAATGCATGAGTAGGTGTTGGCGACTTGGCCTACATGCATGATGTCTGGCGTTATGAGATCCTTGATTGCTCAGAATGTGGCAAGGGCGCAAGGCTCTACTATCAGTTTCACAAATTAAGGCGTTCAGATTCTCTCTAAAAGAAAAACATTGCCAACTGCTAGTCTGCTGGCCTTTCTTATGAAAAAGGGCATATTTTCAAAAAAAAATGATGAATGAATAAATTTTTTATGTATGTGTTCTTATTAATCTAAAAATGAATACTAGGAATAAGCTACGATAAATAAACCCTAAAATCAACTCTAAATTTAAGACTGAATTCAAATTTCATCTTCTAAAATTATAAACAGAAACAAATAGATGAGGGTACAATACTACTATGAACAAGTTTAATAATAAAAATAAATATGACCTCTAACTTCATCACATCATTAAGTCATTAACTACTTATTTTATTTATTTACTTACGATCAACCCCTCGTCTTTACTTTCCTTTTCTTAAGTTTATGTTTTTTTTTTGAGAACTTCTTAAGTTTATGTTGAGAACTTGAGAATATCCCTTATATATGGGTGGCTCCTCGTTTTCTCATTTCCTTTATGAATCATTTATTTCTGAAGCTACTGATTAGGGCTTATTGTACCTGCTCTAGTATTATTTGTTGTTTGACTCACACTTTAGTATTCCATAAATGTACTTAAGAATATTCAGATTATCTGTATAGAAACTTTGCTTTTATATATTTTTTAAAATTTTAAATATATGGTACGATTATAAATTTATTTACTATAGACTTACATGAGGTTGTAAAAACATTGTGTTTTATTACACGTTATGTATTGACCTTGAAGGTTCGTATCAATAAATAAGGTAAAACATAGGAGAATCTGAAATATATTCTTATTACATGGAGTCAAACTTATTATAATGATGGACAATTAACTTAATCAGAGATATATAAATTTGTTAAGTGATAACTGTACTACGATTAGATCAGATCTGTCTAGAATAATGTATGATTATATATATCATTGTCTTTATATCTTATTCTCTCCGTTCCACGTTATAAGACGTTCTGGTTTTACGTAGATTCATTTATGTGCTAATGAAACTAGACATATATACAAATATATACATTGATAAGAAAAATGAATCTAACCAAACCCAGAAAGTCTTATAATGTAAAATGGAGAGAGTAGTAATATGAAATAATAAAACATGATGGACATAGTCCTATCCCAAGAATGAATAATCCAAGTTACAGGCTCTACAGCTGTTTAAACATAATTTCGTCCATAAAATTCTTTTGGTTGAACTCGCCTAGTTAGTTGGGCCTAGCCCATCTAAACATGGGAATTCATTACTTAGGTATTGGGCTGGATAAACCATTGTGTCTCTGTGAGATACCCGTTCAGAATTCAGATTGGATTTAAAATAGGTAACCATCACCATCCAAGAGTACAGCATGAATTAACGCATCCAAATAATCAATAAATCACACGGGAATTCAAGTAGTTACACGAATTACTAGCAGCACTAGTCACACACTGGCACATAAAACACACACGTATTCGTACAAAGCACAAATTGCTCCTCTGGATCCCCGTCGAACTTAACCCATAAACCGGCAGGTGAAATCAAATTTCCAGCCAAATTAAGTCGTTCCGCCCTGATCACCTTCACACGCTCATATATATAATCAGAAAGATAAGACCTTCGTCTACCTCCCGCCGTGTATGGCGAGAAGGTAGAACAGCTGCGTCGCCGAGAGAATGATGGTGAAGGACTCCATAGTTTTCTGCAAAAAAATCAAGACCAGAGCAGCATGCACACAGTTAATAGCGTGTTAGTCACAGAGTCACAGTCCTAGCTAGTTTGGTGTTGTTCTCGATCTTACCAATCTGGCATTCCTGCCGTGCAGGTCGATCTCCTTGACGGCCAACCTGAAATGTAACGAAATGAGTCAGGGAAAATGGTTTCGAAGCCATGGTTGGTTGCAGGTTTGCAGGTTGAGTTAATTATTACCCCATGGCGAGCAGGGTGAGCGTCCAGGCGATGAACCCGGAGGACGCCGCCGCCGGCAAGCTCTCGTGGCTCCACGCGCGGACGTGGTAGAACCCAGCGATCGCCGCCGCGGCGCCGACGACTCCGGCGATCACCGCGAAGATGACGAAGAACCCTGTCGCGGCGTTCCCCATCGGGAAGTAGATCGGCGAGAAGTTTGCCGGCAGCGCCAGCCCGGCACCTGCACACATATATACGTCACACACGCTAGCTCAAGCAATCCTTAAGCAGAAGAAAACGTACACTACTTACTAAAATGCACCTAATTAGCTCGGTGTGCCCATAACAACACACGATCGACACGGCGAAATGTGAGTAGAGTTGGTGATTGATTAATTTACCGATGAAGAAGCCGGTGTTGATGGCGTGGTTGATGGCCCAGCCGCCGACCGCCGCCACGATGACGTACATGCAGAAGTTGAGCACCAGGAGAAGGCCGGCCACCGGCTTCAGCCCCGCGTTCGCCATTGGGGTATATCACCACGCACCGAGCTTGCAAAAACTCTACAGTAGTACGTAGTAGTACTGTTTCTACTGGATTCAGGAGGCACACCAATTCGGGTATTAGCATCCGGGCCTTATATATACACACGCGATCAATGGAGAACGGCAGATAATACTAACTATGTTACTGACGGGACATAGCTGGCTTTGTTCCTTGCTTCGATGGGGCTGCATGGACAGCCGAATTACGTTAAGATTTGGTGACAAACGTGATGCTTAAGGCATGAAAGAAAGAAGAAAACGTCGCCAGCAGGGGGGGCCTGGGGTTTGGTTTCAGACCGTCTAAGAGTTTTCAGAGATTCTGTTCGTCTGGAGGTTAAGATGGCGGCTAGCTGGAAAAGTACCGCCATTTCTTTCGCGTAGAGACATGCGTGCATCCTTTTAGTTTCAGCTCAGTTCAACTCAGTTCCTAATAACAAACAAGAGCTTTATTCCTTGACAGCCGGAGGACTCTGCTTTGCCCAACGAACCGCGGGCGAATGTCTGCGAGGTGTTGGATTGCCTGATGCTGCGTCGAGGACACGTATGGTAGATGCCAAAACGTAAACAAATATTCAGATAAGGATATGCATAACCCAGGATGAAAGGCATCGTTTCTTCTGCCGATAGTATTGAAACGGGAGCAAAAGAACAACTGCTGGTTAATGCAACCTTTGTTTAGCCAGTAGTATGATTAGTATCTCATAAAGCCCAGGAGATGCTTCTTTTGGCCCCATTATGCCGAGAGACCGATAATGGTACGAGTTCTAAAGATCGAATGGAGGGAGGCCGGCAGCTATTTGTCAGCTGACCTTTTGCTCCTTTGCAGCTAAACCAAGCCAACTTTGCAGCTGTACAAGCGTTCGATTCTTTTTTTCAGAAATACGCAATAAATTTACTCATCATTATATTAAGAAGTAAAGTTTAAGGAAAACAAACTGCCAAAAAAAAAAACAAAAGAACAAGGAGGAAATTGAGCAAAATAGGTTTACTCTCGTAACGGAATGACTGAATGAGGCGACTGGAGACTCCCTATGCTACAGCCACAACTGAGGAACCGCCGCTCTGGCTAACCGCCACACCGTTGCTTCCTCGGCCATCGCATTTGCAAGGTCCGCCCAACTCTGCTGGTTTTGATTGGACACATGGTTGTTGCGCTCATTCCTCAATCCACATCGACGAAAGCATCGAGAGTGACACCGGTGCCATAGAGAATATTGTTATTTTACCATCGTTAAAACGTGGTTTCACTACGATAACATTCTATTTTTGTTGCTATAATACCATAATCAAACTAGTACAACAAGTTGAAGTATCATTTTTATTTATTTAACACAAGAGAAAATGTTTTACTCTTTATTACCTGGTGAGTTTACCAAATTAGTAATAAGGTAATTCAATGGATCAACTGGTGTGGACAATTAGAGAAATATTTTTTAAAACAACAAAATAATGAAGCACATAATAACAAATAAGGTGGCGAGTCAAGTCATATATTTATTACAAACTAAAATACATATAAAAAATAAAACAAAATTATATGCACCAATACAACACTTGATCATAATTCGAAGGACTTCAGTAATATTTAAGAACTTAATCAAAGCACCCGGAATTATAAAGTTTATGTTAGGGTTTCGTGTTTTCACCATACTTAAATTTGCATGATGAATCAAGTCCTTTTTTTTAAGTCAGTTGGCTAGGGCGACAAATGTCATTTCACCATAAAAATAGTGCCGGATTGATTTTCTTTGAGAAAAAAATGAGGCTAATCCCTACTTTCTATAAAGTTAATATCATTCTCTTCTCTCATGAAGCCACATCACCTCAATTGCTTTTAGCCCTTAGGATGATACATCAAGGGTGTAAATTAAGCCACATCATCTCAATTGTTTTTAACCTTAGGATGATACATGAAGAACGTGAATTGCATCTATTCACATCATCTCAATTGTTTTTAGCCTTTGGATGATTCATCAAGAGTGTAAATTGTATCTCTTCCTTCAAAAAGACACACCATACAACCCACCAACCATTTATAACATATGGATATTTGATACAGACACAAAAATATATAAACACATGAAAAAATTGTATACTAGGTATTTTTTTTTAGAATTCATATCTACTATATTATCATACAGTTCTTCCATAGCAACGTGCGGGGTATCCATCTAGTGGCATTTAAGTGTGTTGCCAGTTTAAGAAATAATATTGTAGTGAAGCCGAAACTACAAGTGACATGGTAGCAAACCCAATTTTTTAGAACAGTATAATAGCATTTTTCTCGGTGTTGCTGACCCTTCTTTGCTCTTTGGGTATTTCTTTCGGTTGTCACGGAGTCAAGAAATTAGATATTATGCCACTGTCAAAAGATAGTTTTGCCAATAAAATACCACTCCGCATAATGTCACCATTAAACTGCACAAGACATTTACAGATCAGCGATTATTGAAATTGCAAATGCACTAGAAATAGAACTTTTTATGTGGAGCGCGAGGTGAACTGCGTCGAGCTTCCCCGTTACCAAATGAAGGAGCCCGGTTGGTTGGAGAGGCTGCTGTCCGTTTGAATCAGATCTAAAGGTAGTCCATATATAAATTTTTTCACATTTAAAGTTCTATACATTATAAAATTTTCATGTATCTCGGACCCACATCGCCGGTAAAAAATATAAAAGAAAATATATCTCCGTCTACGTAAAAATAGGGGAAAAAAACATGGAGTGACGACCTGTTCGTGCAGAGGTGTCCAGCGTGAATGTGCACGGGCCAGACCTTTCGGTAGTTGAGGGGCACAAAACGGACCATTTCCAAGATTACACCAACGGGCAATGGCCCGTGCCCGCTACTCCCCAGTCTCCAATATCGTATGCCTTCACGAGAGGCCCACCAATCCATCCAGGCTTGCGCCGTTTAGGGCGGCCCATAAGCCGCAGCACCCAAAGGGAACAACAAACCAAGTGGGCCTCGTCCCCACCCTGCGCACCGCCGAAAACAGAGGGCCGCAGCCGCGGGATGTTGGCTTCCAGCCTTCCACGTTCCACCGACCGCGGTCCCCACGAATTAAGCGGACGGGCGGCCGCGCGCGCGCGCCGCGGGGGTCCCATCCCATCCCATGATCGAGTAGGCAGCGCCGCGTGCTGCCACAAGCTCGTCGGCGCGGCCGGCCACAAAAACGAATTTGGGTGGCCGCCGGATGCATGGGTGATGGGTCGCGGAGGCATATGCGAAAAGCTCGTCTTCGTGAATCGTGATGCGATCGGCTAAGGTTCCGCCGGCGGCGGCGCCGGCGTCACCCCGCACGGAAATCGGTCTGGTACTCTGAAGGGCGGGCTGATGGTTCCACAAGTCCAGATGCAGGGTTCTGTTCTGCTGTTGGCTTATTGCCCGTTGGTTGCTCTCAATTTGTTTTCAGAATCTTTTCTTTCAGGGCGTCCTCAGCGTGGTGAACCGACAATTTTTTAGAGCTCCTCATCATCCAAACCGGCGCCGCCAGTGCCAGCAGCAAATAGATCAGGCATTCGCAGAAAACTGAAGCTGGTTACCACTTAAAACTGCGTCGTCGCATATATCCGCGGTTTTGAGTGAGTATCCTCATCATCTATCCTCCTTTTACATCCGCATGGCACGATGGGATCTTACCTCGGCGCCTATGCGGATATGCTGCCGCTTTTCGCCTGCCTTTTGGTTCTGACGTGTGACCCGCCAATTTTCTGGCGATGGCGACGGCGTCACCGTGCACGCATACCTGAATGCTCTACCTGATGGCTCCGGTGGTAATAGTTTCGCTGTTGGCCTGAAGGTTGTACGTTGCCCGCTGATTGACCTATGTGACAGTGTTTGTTTGCATTGCGAATACTTGTTCCAGAGGGCGTCCACGGTGTGCGTGACTGGCGACTTTGGAGTTGCACTACTGCGTGGTGCATCGGTGCATGCACACACCGACATGCTAGAAGCCGCCGCACCCGCATGACATTATCAATCTTGCGTATGTATATGACGCTCTGGCGGCTGGCGGCGATGTTATTAAACTGGCACTTGATGATACTACTTTGGTAGTAGTAAATGGAAACAGAATGCCAGCTGAACTGCTGGTGACCACTGCGTCCGTGGTTTTGAGTTTCGTCATCCATCTTACACTTGTCGTACATCGTGTGCAGCTTTTTTTTAATGGGGGGTTTGATGAAGTACTCACGTCATCAGGGAAAACCAAATGATTAAGCGAAATACATGCATCCCGTCAAAAAGATGACATTAGTACATCTGATAATTCTAGATGGCTATGTCTATAATGTCATTTGGATGGCTTAAAAATGTTCAGGGCAGAACAACGAAAAGCTGTGACCCCCCAGGTCGGCAATCAAAGGCGCCGCAAGCAGTTCGCGAATGCTCTTCTTTTCTCTTTTCCCAGGTCAAGCACAAGGTGCTGTGGAAAACAAATCAGGTACCAACACGCCATATTATAGCAAAGCATATCCAGGCCGATTTTTTTTTCAGTGCGTCGTCAGAACGATTACAGCGTCGGTTCCTTCCGTCCCGTTTCGTATTTGTATCCTTAGAGCATGCTCACAGTTAAGCATGTTCCAGATTTCTACTCCAGTCCACCTGGAGTCTCATTTCTTGATGGCACAACTACACACAAAAAAATTGGAACCCACGTTCCTTTTTAGGTTTTCCACACTAACATGTGTCAAAAAATTCCTTGTGCGTTCTGGTTTCTAAGATTTATATCGATCTGGGATATGACCGACTTTTTTAGAGGACGTGCAACAAGGATTTTTTTCCGCCTGGAAATAGAAAGATGCACGGTCAATTGGCCACAGTATTCCACACAATGACACAAAGCGAGATATGAATGGTACAGGGCACCCACATGTTTCAGACTAGTTGACATTTCACAGGCGAGAAAATTCGAGGGGTATTTAATTAGGCAGCTTAAAATATCAAGCACACAGTCAAAGCTGCATGCTGCATCCAGAAGAGCAATTCGCCACAGGGTAAGAAAACAAGGTCAGGTTTTTAAACTCAGCAGGTTGCATATGAAATTATTAATCACAGGAACCATATCCAAGTTTGAATCTTGGAATGGTGCGGCGTCTTTTATTCCAGTGCTGCAGATATTTTAAACGACTCATCATCGACATACAGCTCAAAAAAACGTTTTTTATGAGAGAATGAAGCGCGCTGTGACTCTTCAACAGACATGCAAATGTTTACTTAGTGGACGAATGAGAGAGGTGCATGAGTTGACGAAGTACCCATCCAAAGTATCCAATGAATCTTAGGTGCAAGTGTGAACACCGCCATGGAGAACGATACGACGATGCGGTTGGTGGACGGTAGGAGTGATAGAATTGTCAAGGTGTTTTTATTGCCCGTTTGTGCACAAGTATATATCAACCGGACGCAAGGAGATATGCACGCTGCGAAAAGGACATGGAACTTCCGTCGATTATTCTGTCCGTCGGAAGCAGGAGACGACGGCCTTGATTTTGGATTGCTCGACACTGGGTTGACCTCTTGTGAAGTTGTGAGGAACGGGGTCCCGTTGGAAATTCCAAGTTTCCAGCATCCAAGTGAGACCGCAGGCAGAGCCGGAGCCAAAGTGCAGCAACGCTTGGTCAGCTGCCGGGCTCCGGCTGCCGGCTGCTGTTACGGGGCGAAGCGTCGGGGTTTTTTCCTGGGGTCCTCTCGCTTTGCAAATCGCATGCAGCCTCAGTGTGTCATCCGGGCTAACTGCTTGGCTACGTCCATGGATCAGCTGACTGCATCACTGCATCCGTATGAATCGACCCTTTTTTGCACGTTGTTTTTTTTTTAATTCACTGCGTGGCTCTTTCCTTTTCGCCGCAGTGAATTTTCTTCGCCTGACGAACGGAAAAAAAGTCGACGTCGGGGGGAAAGGGAAGTCCATCACGAAGGGAAAGGGAAGGGAAAAGGAGAAGAATCACTTACGGGCTTACGGCACGCAAGCCTTATCCAGCACGAGCACCGGATTAGCGTGCAGTTAATTGGACGGCTCCGGTTAGATCACTACCACTTCGGAGCAGATTCCGTGCTCGCCTGAACGGAATCGCGCAAAAGGATATGCGCGTAGGAAGTGGCCAATCGGACGATCCGTCACGCACCAGTTTTGGTCGGTCGGTCAACCTGCACGTCCGAAACGGAGGGTGATCCATTTCCTACCTATCTACCGCGCTCGGATTTGACCCGGCCGATGGGGCTGCGAGCTCGTCAAGCCGTCGCCTTGGCGTTGACGGGCGCGCGCGAGCTGCCTTCCTCCTGCGCGCGATGCCCACGCACGCGACCCCCGCACGCACGTTGTGCACGCGCCGCGGGTGGAAGCAGCCAGAGTGGCGGCCACCCATACAAATACCGGCCTTTCGCCCTCCCGCCGCTCACGCAGAGTCGCAGAAGTAGAACGGAGCAACAAAGTCACCAAACTAAAAAACTTCAGGAGATCGATTCAGCGAGTGGCGATGGATGCGGCGGCGGTGATGCAGAAGCAGCTCAGGCGGCTCCGCACGCTCGGCCGCGGCGCGTCGGGCGCCGTGGTGTGGCTCGCGTCGGACGACGCGTCGGGGGAGCTGCTGGCCGTCAAGTCGGCGGCCGGCGCGGGCGGGGCGGAGCAGCTGCGTCGCGAGGGGCGCGTCATGTCCGGGCTCTGCTCCCCGCACATCGTCCCGTGCCTCGGTTCCCGCGCCGCGGCGGGCGGGGAGTACCAGCTCTTCCTCGAGTTCGCACCGGGCGGGTCGCTCGCCGACGAGGCCGCCAGGAGCGGGGGCCGCCTCCCGGAGAGCGCCGTCCGCGCGTACGCGGCGGACGTGGCGAGGGCGCTGGCCTACCTCCACGGTAACTCGCTGGTGCACGGGGACGTCAAGGCCAGGAACATCATGGTCGGCGCCGACGGGCGGGCCAAGCTCGCGGACTTCGGGTGCGCCAGAAGGACGGACTCCGAGCAGCCGATTGGCGGCACGCCCGCGTTCATGGCCCCTGAGGTGGCGCGCGGGGAGAAGCAGGGCCCGGCCGCCGACGTGTGGGCCCTCGGCTGCACCGTCATCGAGATGGCCACCGGCCGCGCCCCGTGGAGCGACATGGACGATATCTTCTCGGCCGTCCACCGGATCGGGTACACAGACGCAGTGCCAGAGATGCCCGGATGTCTCTCCCCGGAAGCGAAGAACTTCTTGTCCAAGTGCTTCACAAGAAACCCCCGGGACCGCCCGACCGCCGCGCAGCTACTGGAGCACCCATTTCTCGCATCCGCCTCCGGCGACATCGACGCAACGGCGCCGAAGCACGGCTGGGTGTCCCCCAAGAGCACACTCAACGCGGACTGCTGGGAATCCGATGACGACGACGACGAGGGCATGTCACAAAGCGCAACCAAGAGGATCGGCGCATTGGCGATCACCTGCTCTGCGTTGCCGGACTGGGACTCAGAGGATGGTTGGATCGACTTGCAAAGCGACCAAACTGAAGCTTCGGAAACACCGGCGCCCATGGTGATTGCCGGTGCAGATTTTGGTCTTTGGTGGGAAACATTGGACGGGGAGATTGATCTCCATTTCGTTGACGTGGATGACGATGACTATGTTACGCGAACTGTTCGAGCGCGTGGTTTCATGGAGTACGACAGACCACTGGGCGTGAGAGTGAGTAGTGATATGCTATTGAGTCCGGTTGATTGCCAGCGGAACGACACTGTAAAATTCGGTTGTCCTTGTGACGAGAACAAAGTAATAAATTTTGAATTTGCACAAATTCTGTCAATTCTTCACATTCTTTATATTTTTGTGAAAATGATTCGTACTACAAACGCGGATACTCACGTAGTCACGTACACACACATCATAGTTCTACGATTAGTAAAGCACCTCGGAAGGAACAACATATCTTCACCCTCATATTGCTTATACACTAAAATTTAAAAATTTTAAACATAAATTTAGAATGATTTTGAGGTTCTTCTATCAAAATTTATTTTCTAGTTTTTTCTTCTAGATCGCTAAGAATTTTTTTATAAAAGGTTTTATTTATAAATTATTTTTTCTTTGCAAAATATGTTGTTTCATTTTTTTCTCCAGCTAAAAGATGACCAGCCTTGACATCTACGAAGTCATAATAGATATCTTGCTAAATACGAGGACTCGTATCAAGTCAATTTCAATTAGGGGTAGACAGATTTCACCATAAGTATAATCAACTTAGCTTGTGAATACTATATATGCGCCTGTGGATATCATTCCATCCTACAATCAAGGGCTGATACTGCATAGCGTTGAGCTACGTGTTAAAACATGGTTATATGGTTTTGATTTTTGCATTTATTTTTATAAAAAAAGTAGATAATTAATCAACTTACGAAATTAATAGATAACAATATTCTATTGGCTAAGGTCAGTATTTCTATCATTTATTTGTTGGCTTCTTTGCCATAGCTAAAATTTGAATTTTGGAACTTAATATTAGACTTGATCTTAAGGTGATTTTATTAAAGTTTATTTTTCCAGCGATGCCTTTTTAATCGCTAAGAGCATGAAAAAAATTTTAATCATAAATTATTTTTTAGTTGGTTAATTTTTCAATCATTTTTGCATCATACTTTTCACTTTTTGTGTCAATATTATTTATCAAAATTTAGAGTTGAGACTATATTGCAAGGTAACTCTGAAGAGTTAATACTTGGTTTATCACGTTATTGATGATTATTTGTGTCATTTTAGAGGATAAAAGATAATGCAATATATAGAACTGGCTACGTTACTGAGTTCATTTAGTGCCCTCGAAATTATAGAACTGGTTCTAGGTAAAAACCACTTAGAGTTGGTTTAACTAGAGGATCAATTCTTAACCTAGTCAAAATTTTCAACCGGTAATCTGTAGCTGATGTATTGTTTTTGTTATAGAATCAAGCTAGTTACTCACTCAGTTCAATATTATAAGATTTTTTTTATCAAATATGTTTAATTTTGATCAGTAGTAGTGGTGATGGTGGGGTGCTAAATTTGCCACCTACCCACCCCACCACCGACTCCCTATTTTAAAAAAAGAAAAATGACTATGGAATTCGCGTATCAATTGCCCACACTAATTCTATTTTGGGGAAGAAAAAAGAACCGTGCAACCAATGGGCGCACATGTCAATAATAAATATATGCAACAATTAAGACATGATATATGTCAAAAATAATGATAATTTTCTTTAAGAAAATTTCGTTGTAACGCACCAGCAATATGCTAGTTATAGGAAAAAAATATCAACATCTATATCACTAATAATTTCATTAAGTTCAAAAGGTTATATATATTTATCATTTTATAATATTTCTCTATAAATTTAGTCAAGCTTAAATAATTTAATTTATAAAAAAATTAAAATGTCTTATAATATGAAACACACACCATTTCATTTGGGGATCATTTAATAGGATTGATACATTTTTAATTGAAGATGTTGGATGAGTGTATCTAGTCAAATTGACCGGATGAGCTCATCCACAGTGATCGTTAGCGATTGTTTAGTGATAATTAGTATATTTTGTCATTAATTAATAACTGCCAAGTTTAAACTAGTATTAATTAGTGATCATAGATAGATTATGTTGTTAATTTGTATTGTTTAGGATAAGAAATATGATGATAACTTATATTATTATTTATTAGTAATTCAATATGCTCATCTCATCCAATCAAAAAAAAGATCATCTCATCTATCCAACTAAATTTAAAACTAGATCATCATTTCATGAATACGGATGGTCATATCCCATCCTGACGTGACCGTCAACCAAATACACCTTACATTCCCAGACCCTGTCGTATAGCAAATATCCAATAGGTTTCAGTATTGAATAAAAATGATAGGGAGATGCAACAAAACCCTAACTACTATACTTCTCCTTTATAACTGCAAAAAAAAAACAACTAAACAGATTGTTTCGCAACATCAGAAAAAATCAGAGACAGACAAAGAAAGATTTTACATACATAAAAAATGTCAAGCGCATACTCAAAGGTTAGTTGGACACTGTATTGGTAATAAAAAAACATTAACAGTTTCGCGATGAAAAAACATTAATTATTTAGACATATTTTTTAGTTTTAATACATAAAAAATTCTATCTCGTTTGATCTTAGATGCACATTGATGCAGAATATGCATGGATCTTTTTTTTTAAAAAAAATTCAGCGCCCGGGGGGGGGGGGTGTCCCCACCTCAAATATGCATGAATCTAGCAATACAGCAACCTAGAAACTCCATGTTCAGGTCCACAGCACACAGGGTGAGGTTCATCCTCCGGATAAAGATTTTGGGCGTCGGCTATTGTAGTTGTTGAGCCGAGGCAAAGTTTATAAGCACATGTATAAAAAGATCTCAAGTTGAGAAAGAAAATCCAAGGAATCTCCGGTGCAAGAAAATGGTTGGTGTTGGAAACCTTGAAAGGTTAAGGTTTTATCTGAGTTAATAACCGCAAGCGCAAACAGTCGGTTACTGGTATTAAAATCGAGATGGAAGGCCCTCCCTAAATGCATGCATGATTGGCCAAGTGAGCAGAGCACTAGTGAAAGGTGACATGTGCCACTATCCTTCTGAACTGTAAAATACACATGCATGTGTGATTAGTTTAGTGCTGTCTGTGGAGATAGGGCAATCAACAACTACATGTGTAAATAAAAAGGGCAATAACTAGCATCAAACAGAGGCCTGCGGTACACCGCCGGGTAGCCCAACAGGAAATAACACAGGCTCTAAGGACCTATCTGCACAAGCTCTACACAGACAGCAACATCACACGTTTCGATCACCTGAGCCATCTAACGTGGATGACGCCCTGGAAATCTGGAATAGCATTGTTCCTTGTTGCTCATATCTCAATTAGGGCGAAAGGGACACAAAATTCGGAAATCCTAGTTTTGGGGGCTCGACGGAAGAACTTTCAGGCTTAAACCGACCAGAGCACAATCAGAGATGACAAACAGCTATCATACAGCACATGTGCCAACCAAAAGTGTTACGCCAGAAGCAAGAGAGATAAACTGATCATTCGGCCAAACCCCAAGCACATGGACGTTGAGAGATCACCCAGACTTATCCGTAAAACGGCCAGTTATTTATTTTTTCAGTTGTTTGAAATGTAGTACTACTACACGAGATTGGACGTCACCCATGATTATGAATCGACGAGAGGAAATGTAGTGATAAACAGAGAGAGATGGTAGCACGGTGTTTCGATCATTTTTTGCAGGCCTTATCCGTTGGAGAAGCAGAAAAGAGACGGCGAGATTACCGGCTGCCGCCGGCAGATAGCAGACCATGTGGTAGGACAAGTGTCACACGATAGAGAGCACGTGCGTATCGGCTGCATCCCCGGGTGCCGATGCACCTGACCGACGGCCGTGACGCCGATCCGTCAAACGGAAAATCGCAGGAGAAAACGCCGGCGAAAAGCCAAAAACGCACGACCGCAACCGGAGCGACAACTTCGTTCCACCTTCCTTCGCAGGCATGCCGATGCAGGGGAGGGAGAGGGAGTGTGGTGGGTGCGGTGAAGGATTTGCAAAACGCACGCTGCCGAAGCTATTTTTCTCTCCTCCCTCCCGCAGCGAGCGCCGTTTCCCGCACGTGTTCAACGCGCTCCGCTGGGCCGTACAAATACACCCCTCTCCCCTCCCCTCCCCTCCTCGCCACACGCCACCATACGCACAAGGCAAGAAAAAGACTCAAGGACCAAACGAATTCGAGGCATAATGGCTAAGCAGCTCAGGCGGGTGCGCACGCTGGGCCGCGGCGCGTCCGGCGCCGTGGTGTGGCTCGCGTCCGACGACGACTCCGGGGAGCTCGTGGCGGTCAAGTCGGCCTGCGCCGGCGGGGCGGCGCAGCTGCGGCGCGAGGGGCGCGTCCTGTCGGGGCTCTGCTCGCCGCACATCGTGCCCTGCCTCGGCTCGCGCGCCGCGGCTGGTGGCGAGTACCAGCTGTTCCTCGAGTTCGCGCCCGGGGGATCGCTCGCCGACGAGGTCGCCAGGAACGGGGGCTGCCTCGAGGAGCCGGCCATCAGGGCGTACGCCGCTGACGTGGCGAGCGGGCTTGCCTACCTCCACGGGATATCGCTGGTGCATGGCGACGTCAAGGCGAGGAACGTCGTGATCGGGAGCGACGGCCGGGCCAGGCTCACGGACTTCGGCTGCGCGAGGGCCATGGACTCGTTTGGGCCGATCGGCGGCACGCCGGCGTTCATGGCGCCGGAGGTGGCCCGCGGCGAGGAGCAGGGCCCGGCGGCCGACGTGTGGGCCCTCGGCTGCACCATCATCGAGATGGCCACCGGCCGCGCTCCGTGGAGTGACATGGACGACATCCTTGCCGCGGTCCACCGGATCGGGTACACGGACGCCGTGCCGGAGCTTCCCGCGTGGCTATCATCGGAGGCCAAGGATTTCTTGGACGGCTGCTTCAAAAGACACGCGACCGACCGGTCCACTGCGGCGCAGCTCCTGGAGCACCCTTTCATTGCCGCCGCCGCGGCCCTCGACCGCAGGCCGGAGCCGGCGAAGCAAGAACGGGCCTCTCCCAAGAGCACGTTGCAGGAGGCTTGCTGGGACTCGGACACCGACGACGAGGACGACGAGATGCCAACCGGCGCGGCGGAGAGGATCGGTGCGTTGGCGTGCGCTGCCTCGGCCTTGCCGGACTGGGACTCTGACGAAGGCTGGATCGAGCTGCACGACGAGGGCTCCTTCTCCCCCGTCACGCCACCGGCCATCGACGCGGACTACGTCTGGGCCGAAGCGTCGGACCCAGAGTTCGAGCAGTTCGCCGTCGCTGCCGATGGCGGCCACCATCTCCCGCGCAATGAAGCAGAAGCGATCGAATCGTCCATTAGGCAGGGCAGTTACCTGTGCGTGCATCTAGGCCATTGCAAAAATAAATTTTTACACCCGTTTGATACCAATGGGACTGGATCAGTGAGATTCAACTGTGTTTGTAACAGGAACAGAGTAATGAAATCAATTTCGCTCAAATTTCGCCTCGTTTGTGACCAACCAGTTGGTGCATTCAAATTTTCATTGCGTCTCCTTTACTAAACTTTGCAAATCAATCACGTGACAGTTCGAGACCAAATTAGTTCGAGCGAGACATGGATATGTCAACATAAACTCATGTTTCCAGCGATCAAGATCGAGGTCGTTACCGAACAGCAATCCATCCACTTCTAGAAGTTGGCAGGTCTCTTGCTCTCTTCTACAGGCAATGTTGCGTACGGAAAACTGGATAGCCACTAATCGCGCCTGAGTATATCGGTGATTTTCAGTAAGCCGTTGGGACGTACGGAGAAAATCATGTGCGTCAGTATGACGTCACTTGAGAGACACCATGATGTCATAGCGTACTTCTCTCTTCGAATTGTGTGAATATTTTTTTCAGTTAAATCGATGATGATCAACTTTAGGAGAGATCCAATCATCCAAGCTAACTCTGATGTAGTACCTTTTTGGATTAATAGTTCGGCACTGTGGACGGGATTGGTTCATCTTCCTCTGTTTTCGAGGGGCTTCATGAACACCACATGAGCAGACTGCTGAAGTGGTCATGGCCAAAACTCATAATGGCCTATGAGTGGCTGACTCCCTGGGCCACAGGCACATAGCATTGCAAAAACTCCAGTGGAATCTGAACTCGCTGGATTGGAAGTGATCTAGAGCTTGGTGTTCAGTTGGCGGCCACATGCTGATTGGATCGCTATCAAAATGTCCTCCGATGATCAGTTAATCCATAAAGGAACGGTCCTGCAAGTTAGGCAGTGTACGTGCTACTGATGGGTTTCACCTAAAATTTCTCGCAAACCCATGAACGAGCAGTTCGTACTAATACTACATTGCGCAAACACGGGAAATAAAACGTGGGATCTGCTCGCGTGATCTACAGCTACATAGACGAGGAAGAACACGCGATCTCGCATCATGTGACAAGTGGAGAGATGCAAATATGCAATTGCCTCACGGTGCATTACATCATGCATGCCAGCTTCACACAGTTAGGCGCTAGCTACTAGCTCATCACGAGCCATGAGATCAACCTACCGCTTCTTCTGCTCGGATGAAAAAACCCTTGATCCAATCGCATGTGGTTTTTATCAGCAGCATGTGATTCGATCGTCTGATCAGACACCAACGGGGAGACAGCCAGGCTGTTCACGGGATGTGACTATGTGAGATACTGCACATATCTAAAGTACTACTAGTTACTAATCTGCCTGAATATGTTAGGCCACCACGATTAGAAAATGTGCCTCTCTCGCTTGGATCTCTTTGCTTCGATTGGGCACCTTTCGCTAGATCTCCCTAGGTGTGGCTCAGTTCGCACCGTGTTTTGTGCCATGTTAGTTAGGCTGAACCGCTCTCTGCGTCCCGAGCGGTTCGGCCATGCAAAAATGCAATTCCGGCACATGTTTTGACCTTCCGAACAAATCATATGTGCCACCCCTCACCTACCGTTTGGTCCATTGAGCTTAGAATAGAGTAGCATATGCTCGAGACTATTATAAGCCGTGTTGGGTATCATTGGCACTGCCTTACAAAATCTTCCAATGGTGTAAAAAATACTCCCAACTTACACATGTTTGTTGAAGTGTTGAAATCCATGCAGCGAAAGTCATCCGTGGATGTCTTCACTCAAAAATGTCCCGATATATACTGGCCTCGTGATCGAATTTAACCTTGACCAAATTAACCCTGCATGCGTTTCACACTAGACTAGAAAATACGTGACTAATAATATTTCTCTAGTGCATACGTTTGTAAGCCAAAATTCAAATTTTCAACTCCCAATTTTAAGTTAGTTTTAGAGTTTTTCATCCTATTTTTATTTTTTAATATTTATTTTTAAGTCACTAAAAACATATATATAAAAATTTTTATTTATAAATTATTTTTATTTTTAAATATATCGTTTGTCTTTTCTGTTTACCCCTAAACACAAACCCAACACAAGACAGGAAGACTTCTCCGGTATACGAACCGGCGAAAGGCTTATGCATCTTGCGAGCGGTTGGTGCACCACAGGACAAGGCAAACGTCCACTGTGGAATAATCTAACTCTGAATCGTCATCCGTTCAGTTGTTCAGAGAAAGATTAACTCCACTGACTTGTTTTCCATTCCTTTTCACTTTGTTTTCATTTTGCCTTGCAGTTTGCAGAGGAGAGGCGTAAGCACTAACGTTGTGTGCTGTGTGCAGAGGGTGACCCGGAGCATGCAGCAAATCGGCACGCCAAAGCGACAGTGCCCCCGGCGTTTGTCGCTGGCTGACAATAGATGGGAAAAAAAAATTCTACTCCTCTGTTCACCCACCCAGCTGCCAAGTTTATCCCTGCTGAGTAGCTAGCACGGTGCATGCACCTACGATGTTGGCACGCATGATTGACAGTGGTTTACTGCAGGCAAGGCGGGGCATCTGTAGTAGTAGTAGTAATCTCCGGGCTATGCATGAACTCACCCCTGAATTGGCCGGCCGGCTAAATGGCTAATGACCAGGGAAGGAAGGTTCTCTCGGAATTCTTGATATCGAGACTTATCTGGCGGCGTCGCTGGTCCAGGTGCGTCACGAAGGGCGTCACCGACGAGGCGACGCATCACGGTTCACGCAGCGCACCATGCATTCCCTACGGGCACGTTTCACTGTTGCGCGTCGCCATCGTCCAATGATCCGGTGCCTTGATATTTTTTCTCCCCTCTTGCTTCATATGCCACTGAACTCAACTACAGTAGCACTCAGAATCACAACAACTTGCCGTCCCAAAGAAATAGTCACATATCACCTCGGCGCACACAGAGAACATTATTAACTCACAATAAGATCGTTAAATATAGACCCAGGTTCATGAAAAATAAGCCATTGTACCCAACCCAGCATGGCACTTGCAGGCACACAACCACTGTAGCATCACAGCCATACTAGTATATTCCAAAGATTCCCAACTCTGTATTCACACTTGTTACAGCCAGATCTCCTAAAACACTTAATGATCCTGAACCCCCAACTGAACTCGAGAGATGACGCAAGCAAACGTGATGTGGCCATCTCGCGGGTTACATATGCACGAGATTCTTGTTGCTCAACTTCCTTCATGACGCTAATTATTGCCCAAAATCTTCGTTAAGCAGAAAGATGGCTTCTCTGCATTGAAAAGTTGACTTGGACGCCACCTACCTAACACAGTTTGGTGCCCCTGCCCTCCTAAGCTACACCAAAAGTTAGGGTTCTAGAGGCGACTAAACTAGTCTACGCCCCCCCACACTTTTCCTCCCTCTTGCTCCTCAAGAACCAGCAGCGATGAAGCGGTCGCGAGGGAATTGAAATGAGAAGGTAGTTGACGCACGGCAAGGTTGCTGACGGTTTTCAGAATTCAGATGTCGTGTTGGCGACCAAATTCGTTTGCTGCCTATGACGACTTCACTCCGTTCTAACAGCAGCCAACCGCAAGGAATTCATAAACGCAGCACTAGCCGTATAAAAAGCCCTGTTTTCCTTCTCATTATCGATTATATATTACCGTGAGCTCACTTCTCGTGCCTCTAGCTGACACATTTTACGTAAAAAAATTATTTAAAAACCCATCATCTGAAATTTCTAAAGAAAAATTTTAACTTTTAAGTAGATAATTAAGTTGTTTATAGCCTTAAACACCTGCCTACCGTTTCATATTATAAGATAATTTAACTTTTTCCAACGTTAAATCCGTTAGGTTTAACCAATTTGTTTTAAAAAAAATGTAGGAACAGCTTAAACACCAACCTGAATTCATCGAATCTGACAAACATAGTAAACCTTGAAAACGTTTGGCTTTAGAAAAGCGAAAACATCGTGTGTTATAAAGCAGAGTGAATATAACAAAATAAGACAATCCAATAAAAATCCAAAAATGTCACTGTGAAAAGAAGAGGGGTACTAGTAGAAGAGTTGTATAGCACAGTACCACAGCGGTAGTAGTTCGGTAAGTCGTTTTACTAACAAAAATTTCTTTTCTACAAACATAAGTTACTTCTGAGAGTCTATTCTAGACTACTTCGAGTGAATTTCAGAATTCCGGATGACAAGTAGTGCAGAAAGTGTACATTAAACATCCAGAAGGCATGCGCTGAAGTTTCACGGAAGAGCATCCTGGGAGAGCTGGACACGTGTCGCGGTGGGCTAGCCTTGTGGATTTGGACAAGCTCCTGGACACCTCTCCCCATCTCCCCTACCACGTGTGGCAAATATCAAACGTGTACGTCAACTTGGTTTACGCTGCCTGATGAGAGAGGCATAAACCTGGAAGTCTGGGTAAGGTTGCCACTTGGAGTTTCACTCTGGAGATCGATCACTTCGCGTCGCAACACGTCCAGACTCCCGGACCAATCGTGCCGGTCCTAATTGCAGTAGCTTTGCCACCATCCAGTGTCGCGAGACCCCCGGTTGACCCGATCGCTGTTCCACTCGGACTCTTCAGAGGCAATTTGGATTGGAACATGTTATTGTAGATGTGCATCCTTATCTCAACAAAGAGTTGTAGTCTTGTAGAGAGTAGATAGATAGTGGTGGTAGCGAGTAATATGTGACGAATGTACGCAATCAGTTGGTGCTGAGTTCTGACCGGGAATCGGCACAGAACCAACGGAAAAGAGGCTAAAGGGGCCCAAGATTTCTCTAGCCTTTCCTGGTATGATCTAGTCGTCGGCTCGCCGCCTTTAGCATGGCCCCATGAGGCATGAGCGGATATACTGCCGGTCATTCCTGAACAGATTCTTGCATTTCTTTTGAGGGGGTCTAGAACAATGTTTCTGGAATAATCGTATATTGCACACCGGTTCAGCGGTTGCTAATTTCGTCAGATTAGTGCAAATCGGATAATCATATACTAGTGGAAGAAAATGAGTAGAAGCAAGAACGAGAAGGCAATTTGTGCGAAACAAAGACTTTGTTAATTCACTTTTATTAATAGGAAATACAAGTGGGCCATTAGTGAAACCCAGGCAGAACACTTCTTGCTGCCCAATGCAAGCAACAGTAATCAATCGTACAGTGAACTCAGGATCAGCACAATCTGCATCAACACCGGAGAACACTTCCGTGAGAACGCACCCCTTCTCTTCGGCCGCATCCTTGGGCACTGACATGTCGCAAGGTTCGCATGGCTCGTTGAGCACTTCGATCCAGCCCTCGTCGGAGTCCCAATCCGGCAAGGCTGAGCAGGGACAAGCCAATGCTCTGATCCTCTCCGCGGGGCTCTCTGACATGTCGTCTTCCTCGTCGTCCGTGTCCGACTCCCAGAACGCCGCATCCAGCGTGCTCTTGGGCGACGCCCATTGGGGCGCCGCCTCCCCTGCCTTCACGCTGGAGCCGGCTGATGCCAGGAACGGGTGCTCCAGGAGCTGCGACGCCGTCCACCGCTCGCGTGGGTTTCTTGCGAAGCACCGGGCCAAGAAGTCCTTCGCCTCCACGGACAGCCACCCGGGCACCTCCGGCACGGCGTCCGTGTAGCCAATCCGGTGCACAACCGAGAGGATGTCTTCCATGTAGCTCCACGGGGCGCGGCCGGTGGCCATCTCGATGACGGTGCAGCCCAGCGCCCAGACATCAGCCGCTGGCCCTTGCTCCTCCCCACGCGCCACCTCTGGCGCCATGAACGCCGGCGTGCCGCCGATTGGCTGGCTGGAGCCCACCGTCCTGGCGCACCCAAAATCCGCTATCTTGGCCCGGTCGTCGGCGCCGACCACGACGTTCCTCCCCTTGACATCCCCGTGCACGAGCGACATCCCGTGGAGGTAAGCCAGGCCGCTCGCCACGTCCGCCGCGTACGCGCGGATGGCGCGCTCGTCGAGCCGCCCCCCACTCCTCGCCACCACGTCGGCGAGCGAGCCGCCGGGCGCGAACTCGAGGAACAGCTGGCACTCGCCACCCGCATCGGCGAGGAAGCCAAGGCAGGGGAGGACGTGCGGCGAGCGCAGCCCGGACAGTATGCGCCCCTCGCGCACGAGCTGCTCCGCCACCTTCGCCGCCGCCGCCGACTTGACCGCGAAGAGCGCGCCCGAGCTGTCATCGACGGCGAGGGACACCACGGCGCCGGACGCACCGCGACCGAGCGTGCGGACGCGCGTCCACCTTCCGTCTACTGCTCCCTCCATTCCTCGCGTCTCAGCTTGGCTCCAAGTAGTTTCTCGATTTTGGTTCGGTTTTGTCGTGTGATTTGCCGCTGCGCTCTCGCCGGCCGCGCTCCAACTGGCGCGCTTCCCGTATATATAAGGCCGGGGGCGCGGCATGGCTTGAAAAGCATGCGACGCTGCGATGGGGGGAACGGGAGGCTGGCTTGTGGGACCGTGGCCGAACGGTTTGTGGTGTTGGGCGATCGCAAGTTCGCAACGTGTCTACCTAGCGGAGCACGCGAGTGTTTTGGTTCCCCCGAGTGAGCGGGGTGGAATTGGAACACGAGGCCAAATTGAGAATTGAGGCCGGGAGCACTCGTCTCCTGCCTGTACGGCTGGAAGAAGGCTCACCAGCGTCGTCGCAGCTTCTCTCTCTCCGGTGAAGGCCCGCATTGTGAGGACATTTTAACCGTCAGAGAGTATTATCCGTAGGAATATTCATAGCGCGAGTGTGATCTGATGGATCCGTCACTCGTGTTACTTAGTTAAAGTGCTATTAATAGCTTACGGTCAGCCACAGACAAGGGATATCGCAGGCTCAGCCACTGGATCAAACACGGGTTGTTGGTATCTGAGAAGAGAAAGGGTGACCACGAGCTAAATATCGTACTGTCCCCAACGAAATTGGCAGAAGGCTCCCTGCCTCCCCATGTAAGTCATTCTCACCAACCATCGCCGGGTCAATTGCTGGATAGGCAAATATGCAAGAGGCTGCCTATTTCCTCTCTTTTTTCTGATCTTTATCCCTGAGATAAAGAGGCTCAATAATGGCTTGTGAAAGTTCCAAAACAGTGTAACTTCGGATTGGTCCACGTACATCACCATAAAATCCCAACGGGGAACTCAGTAGCGCGGGAAAACGTGCCACGAGTCGACCTCCAGAAGAATGGGAGGCCGAGATTCGTAGGCACCTGGCCGGGCGCGCGCCCAAAGGAAGGGAACAGACGTGAAGGCAAGCGGGGCTTCTCCATGTTGCGCCGCCGATGCCACTGCGTGCTACCGCCTGGCCCATGCATCGTACTAGTAGTATATATCTGTATATGGAACGCGCGGACGCGAGACCATGCAGCCATGCGCGTGGCGCGGGTAGGACATAACGGAGCAGCACACGTAATCCGTCGCGAGATTGATCGGGTCGGCAAACCTCTCTGCTGCTTGCCTGGCGACGTATCGAGGACACAGAGAGCCAGAGGATAGTGCTACACTGCTAGTACCAACGCACTTCAGTGGCGCGCTGACTGCTGAGCGAACGTATGTCAGCTTGTGGTTAATTCCTGCACCGTCTCGTTGGGTCGTTGCACATTTCTATGGCAGATCGGCATGCAGGCGGCGGTGGGCATTAGTATTGCTCGGTTTTGATGCGATCGGATTAGGCTGACCTGGTAGGGAAGGATCGATGCGAGTTGCCACTTGCCACTGCTCTGCCGCTGCGTGCCAGTCTCTGCCACCGCCACGCTATGATCGATAGCGGTATTGGCGAAATTAAAAGGTGTACATATTGGTCGTGAATGTTCAGGCTTATCTGAAACAATCAAACAACCGTAAGAATCACATCGCTGGACTGTAAGATATAGAATCACATCGCTGGAAGCCTTGGTTTAAGGCGGCCGATGTGATCGACTCGTCATGTTCTGAAGACAGAAATCAGTCCAAAAATACAGCAGCGCGGCTAGTAATCAAAAGCAAAAGTCGTCATTCCAATCAGTGGAATCCCGCCCTGATGATAAGGATGTCCTCACTGGCCTCATCGTGCCAGCGAAGAGATTGTGCCCTCGACCGCACCAATCCAATCATTCCCAGCTCTTAAAATTCCGGCTGATAAAAGTACTACGCAGAATATGTATCCAAGATCATCTGCAAGCAATGTATTGCTACCGACTACTAGTACTACTCCTAAGTTCACCTTCAAACACCTGTGCCTCTGCCACCTGTCCTGTTCAGTTGGCGGCTGCCTTTTGTATGTGCTCTACAGTTGATACCGATTACCTGTCGCAGTTGTTGCATCGACAAGTGTCAGGGCCACAGCGCTGCTTTGCTACCTGCTTCCGTTTTCTTTTCGCGCATCTAGCTCTGGAACGGGAGAATACCTGGCGTTTTGTCCCCTGTGAGGCGTGCGACACGTTGCTTTGTCCCAGTGGACGGCCTTATACTGGCCATGTCCCCCTACTTTTACGAGTTATTACTATTTTCTATATAAAATTTAATATTTTCTCGTATCTAGATACCGAAAGATATCAAATTTTATATAAAAAACAGTGGTAGCTCGTGATATCTCTTCAAGGATGAAAAAAATACTCTTATAATATTGATTTTTTAATGAGGTCAATAACTTTTATTTACATGTTGTTCATCTTATGTTAAAAAGTTGTGTAATTCTTATTTATTTTATTTAAGTAGATTTATTACTAAATATTAATTATAGTTTATATTTTTCATATATTTATATATTTTTTAAATAAAATGAATAATTAGACGTGTATTAAAACGACAACTGAGGGCGCGTTCGCAGGAGGGTGAAGGAACTAATCTTCACCTCTTTTTCCATGCGCACGCTTTTTAAACTGTTAAATGATATAATTTTTTACTAAAATGTTTTATATGAAAGTTGTTTAAAAAATCATATCATTCCATTTTTCAAATTTTAAATAGAAAATACATAACTAATCATATATCAATGATGTTTCTCGTTTTGCGTGCTAACCAAGTGCATCCGAACATGCTTTTGCGAAGGAGCCCTGAGTCTGGTCCATAAAATACGAGGATAGTATTGTTTTTTTTTTCCATTTAGAAAAAGCAGTGGAGAGAGAGGGCTACTGCCCATGCATAAACAAAAAATAGGTGTACGGAACTTTAGGTGTGGAAAGACGTGAATCCACTACTTCGTCTCTCCCACGATAAGAAACTCTTCGGTCTTCGGTTTTCGTGTCCAGCGTTTGATCATTTGTCATATTCAAAATTTTTTTAAGAAAAAAAAATAGTCACACGTTAAATACTATTTATAATTTATCATCTAATAAAAATAAAAATATTAATTATAAATTTTTTTAATCAGACGAAGAGTCAAAAATTATAGGTAAAAAGTGAAAATTTGGTTTGCTTTGGGAGAGAGGGAGTACACATCATGCGCATGATTTTTCTTTAAACAAAGGTCGATGTTTTTATCGCATGTAAAATGTTTTTCTATTAATTAAAATATGTTTTACCTATTAATTAATGACACATAATTAAATTTATATTTTGAAACATTTGTGCCTTAGAGTACGAAATATCAAGTTTCAACTATTGAAACAACTGACATGCGTGTCCATCACAGATGTAAGACTCGTTGACACAAAAGGTATAAGAAACCTCACATAGTCTCTTCGTCCCAAAATAAATTAATTCAAAGCGTTTTAAATTTATGCAAAAAAAATAAATCCACATATCGAGAAATTTTATCTCTTCCATATCTCTCTGTTACCCACACACCAACATTATTTTGCTATTAATAATGGTATTTTGGTCATTTGACTAACTCCTAATTCTTTCTTGGGAAACTAGGAATTGATTCTTTTTAGGGACAGAGGGAGTAGGTGTGCATTCCAATATTTTGATTCAACACAAATAAGCATAAAAAATAAATGAAACATTAAAAAATCACAAAAGGTTTTGTTCCAGATATACTTCTCCCTCTTCTCCAGTAACCATGAAACAACGGTAAAATACCCTATGGACCATTTTAAACCAACACCAAAAAACATTAAAAATACATTGGATGAAACAACGGAAAGTCATAAAAATGTTTTAACGGGAAGTTGAATTCCTGTTGAAAATCCTGTTGAAAATCATTTATCATATATGAAAGGATATAACCCATGTTTTTTTCTAAATATAATCATGTGACATCTTGTTATAAAAAAATAACGAACCTAAAGTTATAATCGGATCGCCGAATACATAAATATGTAATAACTTTAATTATTTCAAATATGCATATGTCGATGCAAAATGTCCGCAAGGAGGCAGAGACATATTGCTTCATTCCATATTACAAGACTTATCATGTTTGTTTATGTTTGTTTAGAGATACGAGACTACGAAAGCAAGCATGCGGGACTGAGCAGCAGGGCGCCCGATTATAGCTCGAGCTAGAGAGCCAGGTTTGGTGAGCTTATATAGGAAAATGGATTTTAATCGCTGTAGAATATTCTCCCGTTTTTGCATGATATAAATATGTATCTATCCAAATTTGATCTTTATAAGTTAAGTAATAAAAGAACAAGGAGGTCATTACTCGGTATTTTTAGGGAAAAGCCAACGTCATATTTGTAAACGAAATAATTTATGAATAAAAAGTTTATATACGTGTTCTTTGTGATCGAAAAGCAAATATTAAAAAATAAACTACGATGAAAAAAACTTCAAGATGACCTCTAAACTTAAGATTAAATATTCAAATTTTGGCTTATAAGCATAAGCATACGCATATTGACGAGGGTGCCAATTAAACTTTGATTTCTATATGTATATTTATAATCATTTTTTTATAATTTATAGAAGTTAAATTTAATATTGGTTTGTGTACTCAGATACCACACATTAATATACCTTATTTTTTTATTTTCTATATTTAGATAACATGAAAGAAATCAGGGAATGTCAAGGGTTTTAAAGAGTTTATACTTATACAGTGGGGATATTTAACTATTTTTCACTCCTAAATGTTGACAATTAATTTATATGTATATGACAAGTGAGTCCTAAACTCATATATATATATATATATATATATATATATATATATATATATATATATATATATATATATATATATATATATATATATATATAGCAACACATTCTTAAACTGTTAATGAAGTGACGAATTGTTAAATACCCCATTGGTCATGTCCTGTTCATTTTCCGAGGTCATGTATAGTGTTTTTAGTGGATCGCTTATTTTATTATCTAAGTTTTACTTTTCATCATCCTTAAATCTATTCTTTTTCACTTTAGACTAGAAAAATTGACCTTACGTTTTCGACAACCCATATGTTTTTTTAAAGTACACGTCAACAACCTCGAACACATAGGATCTAGTACACCAAAAAACTCCTATCTACATGTAGTTCACATTTTTTAAAGAGATTTTAGTCATGGCTTAAAGAAATTGCCAAAGGGGAAAGAATGAAAGAGAAAGAGAAGAGAGAGGAGAGAAATAGAGGGGAGGAGATGGGTTGGGAAGAGAGGGATTCGGCCCAAGGTAGAATTTTCGAATCTTTAAAAATAATTGGAGTTCTAATTCGTAAGTCCAGTTCAAGAAAAATTAGATAACTTTTTGGGGGGAGGCGGATTTGGTGGACCATACCTCTTTGCCTCATGTATGGATTGATACAAAATAGTACTTCAGATGTGCATGGGTCAATAAAATGAACTAAGTTTTATCATAAAATAAAATTTAGTTTATTTAGTTGAATTATAGTCGACTATAATCAACCTGTAGTCATCCTACAAGTACGTAGTTTGGGCTTGATCACCAAACCAAGCATATAATATTTATTCGGTGAAGAACAGTGTAGTTATGTCAGGGACTCAAGGGGTGGGTTAAGGGTGGGCAACTTTATGGGCTGAACAGCTTCTACACATAAGTGGGTTAGCCCGTTAACCCATTTTTAAGTGGTTATCCATTTAATTAGCTTATAAGTAGGTTGGCGGATCAACCCGATTGGACCCCTAGTTATTGATGCATAAAGCAAAGCTACTTTCTGTCAAGGCTAGACGAGGCAACACAGTAACACACAGGTGTTTAGCATTTAGACAATAACTTGACACTTGTTTAATTGCCAGGGCAAGCAGTAGCAGATGGTAGACGAGCAAAACAAAAAAGAACACATTCAAGCAATTACTAGTGGATAGGTAGACTTCAGATATGAGCAAATTACACGTGTAAATAATCTTTAAGCACATTGTTATTTGTCCAGGGTTAGGCCTTGTTTAGATAGCAAAATTTTTCTAAAAAAATCACATCAAATTTTTGGACACATATTTGAAGTTATTAAACGTAGTCTAATTATAAAACAAATTTCAGATTCTGCCGGAAAACCGCGAGACGAATCTTTTGAGTCTAATTAATCCGTCATTAGCATATATTGGTTACTGTAGCACTTATGACTAATCACGTCCTAATTAGGCTCAAAAGATTCGTCTCACAATTTCTCCCGTAACTATATAATTAGTTTTAGTATTTATATATATTTAATATTTTATTTAGGTATCCAAAAATTTGATGCGATGTTTTTAGAAAAAGTTTTTTAATTAAACAGCGTCTTAAAAGATACATTCACCATCGGCTGTGTGGAGCCAGTTCGCCTAAATCACTGGTCGCGCCACCCGGCAGCTCAGTTTGGTGCCACCAAAGCTGGCTCTGGCACTGAGTTGACCACAAAAGACCGGCAGAAATTCTCTAGATGCAGAAGTACATGTTCGCATGATAAAAGGGCCACCTAATGAGCGATCAACCCACAGTGTTCCCTCGCACAATCGAAACCGCGGGCTGACTTCGCCAAGGTCTCATTGTCGCAATCAAATGAATCAATGAGCCATCTATCGACCGATAGCCTAAATGTTCTGGATCTTTCTGGAATCAAGAAGCCATTAATTCACAAGGACGACCGAACTAAATGATCTGGACGTATCTAGAACCGATACCGAGTTTAAAATATAATTATTTATAGGTTATATGATTAAATTTAAGAAAATTATTATGAAATCTTAATAAATAAGTAATGAACGGACCTGCGACGGTAGGTTAGGAAAAAATGAACGGAGCTGTGGCAGTAGGTTAGAATAAAATAGAAAAGAAAAATGAAAGGTAAAATGATTAATGGGATAACTATAGTACTAAAAGTAATTATATTTTGGTGGAAGATTTAATACTCATTCTATTTTTTTATTTGGCTCTACTATCTACCACTTATCTTATTAAAAAAATATAAATTACTTTAAAGTTTATTAGTAATAAATTAAACCATTACAAAATAATTAATAATTATTTTAATTTTTAAATAGGACGAATGATCAAACATAGACATAAAAATCAACGACATAAATAAAAAACAGTCAATTGTTTTAAATAGAAAAAAATCAAAGTCATCGTATAAAAAACATAGAACAGAGCGAGTAATGAATGTGTGCTCTCCTACTTGTGCCCCAAACCAAGCTGACTCGAAAGTAACACAGGGCATAAAGTGGCAAAGACTCGGCACCCGGGAGAGGCGACCCGAAAGCCGTGGACTCTTCCGTGGCACGAGTTGGCAACAGGGCACCCCCAAAATGCACTCACCCGTGGACTCCATCCAGAGCTCTCGCCTACGTCTTCCCCCTTATCCGCTGTAGCCCAATCCCGATACGCCCGTTCGTGCCCCCACCACGCCCGAAATTTTACGCGCTCGACCTGGTACACGACACGAGCCCACCCGGACACGTAGTCACGCACGCCACCAGGCCGAACCTACCTGGCCGCCGGGACACGCGTCCAGGGCAGCCGGTGCGTTGCGTGACGCCCGGACGGGATAATCGGCGGGGCGGCAAGGCCGGCAGCCATCCGCGGCCGCCCGCGCGCGGCCCAAATTATTGTGCCCACGCTTTGACCGCGCGGCATGTATGCGTGCGCCTGGCTAGACGGACCGGACCGGTGTCACGGTAGTGCGGGGTGATGGCACGGATGATCGAGGGTTCACGTCAGCCGGTGCCCGCCGCGGCGCCGCGCAGACCCCACGCGTGACATCAACGCATGCATGCACGCACGCACGCACGCACCGTCGCGGCGAGGGGAGAGAGGGAGAGAGATAAGAGGCTGCACGCTGAAGCCGTCAGCGCTGAGCGGCTGAGCGGGCGGTTCGCGGACGGGCGGTGCTGGGCCGGCTGGGGCCCAGGACGGCGGGCATCCGGGCCAATCACCGTCGTGAGGGCCGGGCGCGAAAGGGGCAGGTACGGCTTTCTTTTTCGCCCTGCGAGGTGAGGTGATCGACGCCCGCGCCGTCGCCGCTCGTGGTCGCTGGTTTTTCCCCCACCACGGAGGCTTTGGTCTAGCCACGAGATTAATTAAAGTGGACTAGTGCATTTCCACAGCTAAAAAAAATGTACTACGTACGTAGTATACGTGAAGGCTGACGCCCGCGGCACCCGTGTCGATTCAGGGACGGGAAACCTCCACCTGTTTCGTGGCCGAGAAGCCGTTGATTACTTGATTGGATTTGGGATTCCAGAACGGAATAAACCTCAGGTGTTATCGATTGTTTTTGTTTCTCTGCCGTCGAAGGGATTCATGGAACGGGTGATTAAGGGGTTCCCATGCCGTGGTGTCACAGGCAGGTTATGCTATGCTTCTGCAGTTGTTTATTAGCGAAAGTGGTAACTAGTAAAGTTACCGAGTAATATTTCGCTGTACGGATTGCGCTTTTACTCTATACATGCCTGAAGCTCGCGATTTGACGAAAACAGAGTGGGAACGGCGGGAACAAAACAGAGCAGAGCAGCAAGATTTGTGAAAAGCTGGAAGAATTCCATTGCATAAATTCCGTTACATAGTAATCGAAATAGAAGTACATCGTTGTCTGAACTAGCACAGACTTTATTCCGACGCTCGATTGAACGATCTGAGGCTAGGATATCGCCATGGAATGGCCGATCCTCCACGTCCAGTTCATCGCTTGGACGACAGCCGCCGCCGACAGCCACCACTTCAGCAGCTGGCACCGTCGCGGCGCTGCTCACTTTGCTTGGCGCGCTGCCCGCCACATCAACCGATTCCTTGGCCTCCTCCGAATCGCGAGATTCACACTGCTCAACGAACAGATCGATCCAGCCTTCGTCGGAGTCCCAATCCGGCAAGGCGGAAACAGAGCACGCCAATGACTTGATCCTATCACAGAGGCGCAGGCTCTCTGCTGTCTCGTGTGCCTCCTCCTCGTCGTCAGTCTCCGATTCCCAGAATGCTGCGTCCAGTGTGCTCTTCGGAGAGACCCACCTCAGCGGCTGCGCTGCCTTGACTTCGTGGCAGGCGAATGCCACGAAAGGATGATCCAAGAGCTGTGCCGCGGTGCTCCGGTTGCTGGCGTTTCTCACAAGGCACATGGCCAGGAAGTCCTTCGCCTCAGCTGACAGCCACGCCGGCACCTCCGGCACGGCGTCCGTGTATCCAATCCGGTGGACGGCCGCAAGGACGTCGTCCATGTCGCTCCACGGCGCGCGCCCGGTGGCCATCTCGATGATCGTGCATCCGAGAGCCCAGACGTCTGCCGCTGGCCCCTGCTCCTCCCCGCGGGCCACCTCCGGCGCCATGAACGCTGGTGTGCCTCCCACAGGCCGCGCCGAATCCATGGTCTTCGCACACCCGAAGTCGGCGAGCTTGGCGAGCCCATCGACGCCGATCACTATGTTCCTCGCCTTGACATCCCCGTGCACGAGCGACCTCCCGTGGAGGTACGCCAGCCCGCGCAGGACATCCGCGGCGTATACCCTGATCGCGCACTCCTCGAGGTGACCTCCATTCCTGGCAACCTCGTCGGCGAGCGACCCACCAGGGGCGAACTCAAGGAATAGATTGTACGACCCGTCGGGGCCGTCGCTGCCGCCGATGCAGGGCACGACGTGCGGAGAGGACAGCCCGGACATCATCCCCCGCTCCCTCCTCAGCATCGCCGCCTCCGCCGCGCCGGCGGTCTTGACCGCGAACAGCTCCCCGGACGCGCCGTCCTCCGCCAGCGACACCACGGCGCCCGACGCGCCACGGCCCAGCGTCCGCAGCCGCGTCCAGCTCCCGCTCACTGCAATCGTCATTCCTTGCTTCTTCCTTCTCTTGTGTGTGTGGTTGGACTTCAGATTTCTCCTTGCTTTTGCAATGCGTTGTTGTTGCTGTTGTTGTTGGTGGTGGTGATAGCTCTGAGCTCTGGTGTGTGTGGCTGCGTGCGTTTATATACAAAGGGGGGAGAAGGAGAAGGAGAAGACGACTTGGCGTTAATTGGGCGGGGGGTGTTAAGATTAGGAAATGGGCAAGGTGTTTGGTGTGCGTGGAAGCTCAACTTGGCGAGGGGCGGGGGCAGAAAGTGTGTGTGGGTGCCTGGGTGGTGCGTCGTCGGCACGCGCGGCTACTGGACTGCGCGTGTGGGTGGGAACGCGCGGCTAATTAACGACCGGCTCATCAACGGACGGCCTCCTGCTTTTGCAGTGGGGGAGAATTAGAAACGCTGCGTTCATGCGTTTTCTCAGATGCTTGGGAACGAGGAACACGAGATGCGCTAGTGTGTTACCCAAATTGATGATTACAAATTACTACTACAGGTTTCGTGGTAGTAGTAAACCGCAAAGGGGGTTAAATTTCTGCAGATTCGTGTAGCTCGTGTGTACACAGACAGCATTAGTTAAGAGCCAAAATAAGCAGTACTCCGTGCCGTATCACGGTATGAAACACGAGCTAGCTATAAAAAATTTGGGGTCGGGGTGTGCGGTGCTCGCTAATTTAATCGTCTCGCGGCACGTTTCAAGATTGTGCGAATCCCGTTTTTAGTTCATCGGCTGTGCCCAATTAATCAGCGGTACCGCGGCACCGGTCAAGATTGGACGTACAACGGCTTTGCCAAACAACCTCTTCTCCCGTCGATGGTGAGAGAGATGGAACGCAAGGAAAGCAAAATCTAGCGGGCCAAGTGGTTGGTGATTCGATGACATTGGAAGACCATATAGCTCAAACGCAACATAAACATGCCCGGCCCGGAGGTCAACGCATGCGCCTAAAGGGGTCTTTTTTGTGGGGGAAGGGACATAAATGGCTGCTGCCTGATGGTTTGACATTGTGGCTTGTGAGTCCGGAACAGAATTATGGTAGTTCGGGGGGTAAGCGGCAGTTTGCTCCACCAAACCCACCCGGACGAGCAGGTAAGGTACATGACTTCTATGGTTGTACTTTGGCCCAACAACATCCTGAGAAAAATTTCTGTGACGACTTTGATGGGATCAAATTTGGGTCAAGTTCAGATTACACATCAGGTATTCGGCCATTCGCTTATTCAGGTTCCTCCGAATGTGACCGATTCGTTCAGGAGTTGGTGCATTCACCTAGCAGGCAGCCAGCTGTGGAGTGTTACAGTTAGACGCCACATCTTACCTAGTTACCTGCTGTTGCTTGGTTGCTCGTTCGGATAAATCGGATGGCTCTCCGGATTAATCAGTGAGGAGCTGGCGACACTCTCTTGTCTCCGACCAATAAAAGAATCGCACCTTTGGGAGAAGTCGGCGGCCAAAGGGGCCAGAGGTGCCACACCGACCTGGCTTGCAGCAACGCGCTGCAACAACACTGCACTGCACTAGCAGTTGGGATATGCGTCAGATCGGATGCATCATCCCCTTCCATTCCCCACAGCGAGTACGACATACCTGGCCGCAATGCCGCCTTGTCCGCTCACTTTTTGCATCGTACGTTCACGGTTCATCCCTCTTGCGGTCTTGCCCCCTCCAGCATACAAGGTGGTGGTGGGCCGCCTCGTCGTCGGAGAGCGCAGCACGCCGCGCCGCGCGTGCGTCCCAGCGCCGCGCGAACTGGTAAAACTGTTAGCGCATCCCGCCTCGCCCGCCAAACCGGCGCGCGGCACGCGCGTTTGCTCGGTATGATTGATGCGTTTGTTTGTCGCGAACACACACAAGGAGCTCGCCAGACGAGAGGGGAACAACAGCTAAGCAGCTCGCCGACGACGCCACGCGAGCCCGGTCGAGCCGGGCGCCGGGTTTGATTCGGTGAGCGAGCGTCCCTGATCCGATCTCAGTTTGGCCCCAAACCACGCCCTGTCGGTGAGGCGCGACGTAGCCCTGCCCGCCTGCACGTTGCAAACGCGTTGAAGGGGGAGGCAGGGAGCTGCGTTTTTCAAGACGGCTTGTGCACATGAGCCGAACGTCTGGAGATCTGCGAGACGCTCGACCGCGCGCGCTTTGCTGCGACGCCGAACTCGACGTTCGATTCAATGGTCCACGGCCCAAGTCAACACATGCCGGCATTGCTGCAAGCAAGGTGAGCAAGTCAAGTGTTCGGTACGGACTACACTTTGTGGTACTGCTACTAATGAGTAGCATCACTGCCCTACGATTACATTAACAATAACCCGTTCTTCCCGTCCCGAGAACTCCAATTTCTAGCCAAGTTGTAAGATTATCCTTTTGGTTGAACCTGCTCCAAGTATGAAGTAGGTCAACCATTGTTACATCTCTTACTTGGTCTTATCTATACTTACAAGAAGTTATGAGTTTTTTCTGTTGGCTGTATGAATTGACTATATATATATCCATGAACATGGATGTTAGGAGGTTGACAAACAATGCACGAGGTCGGCTGTGTATATGTCCTGGAGATCAAATTGGAAAAGAAACGCAATAAGGGAAGTGATGTGCACAGATGCTCTGAACCTTTGAGTTAAGAGGGAGCTGGAGTCCGGAGGCATAACTCCAGGTACCATGCTAGCAAAGTGTCGCAATAAAGAATCCGGCCTGTGTGGAATGACGTTGCACCCACCATGCAGGTAGCAGTCGCTCCCAGCAGCTGTAAAGAGACAAAAAAAAAACCCTTAAATACAAAATGCACTGTTGAGAACTTGCGATGATTATCTCACAAGAACTATTTGTTAAATACAAGATGAGGCAAGACTAGTTTGGTTTGTTACTCGGGCGGGCGTCTTAATTAGTTTGAGAAGCTCCATAGTATTTTTCTTTTTCATAAATAACATAAGTCAGGTTCTATTCAAGGTTTGCAAGGAATAAAAAACGAGGAAAGCTCCAGTTTCGTTTTGACCGCAGGATCGATTACGAACTACTCTTTTGCTTTCTTATCCCGACCCTTCATAAAGGAAACTCGATCACTTTGCTTTTGAGCCATGTCGAAAGAAAAAGGAAACGCATATAGTCTCCTCTTTGTAATAACTATATTTTCGTACTCCCGCAAGATGCAAAGATGGCCTTGAGCTTCCCCCAAATAAATCGTCAGCAAGCGTTGACACTGCCAATGGCCGCAAATTACTTAATGTAAAGCGGAGTCAACGTCTAATAATTAAAGAAGAAAAGGAGACAAAGAAAAATATAACATTAACTTAGTCAATGCCTGAATATAACTATATTACTATATCGATGGTATTGACATGTATCGACCGGCGCTGGCCGCTGGCCGATGGCAAGCTACTTTTATGGCTTTAAAAACAAGAATTGACAATTTGGAGAGCTGGAGTCGTAGTTATGGTTTATTAGTTTTCGCTAGTTCATTCGTCCGAGTGAGCTAGTTGCAATAGAAATATCGCCTCGACCTAACTCCATCAAGCTCCAGAAGGTTTGCTATAAACTAAACGCAACTGGCTTGACACAACCTGCCGGCTAATTGGATAAGGCAGCTTGGCTTAGGAAGCAGGAACTGAACTGAACCCTTCAGAATCGGGCAGTTGATCAGCCAAGCCACCTTTGGTTGAGCTGAAGGAGTTATTGCCTCCTGAGTCAAGTCACTGTCCGGTGTCTGTCGCAACGAGCTCGATTGTGGCCTACAACTAGACCGCGGCAACTAGTTGCTGCCTACTGACGGTGAGGCTACGCCGTTCTGCCAGTGGCTCACTGTTCTCCTTTTGAGCATTCAAAATCAAAAGCAGTGCAGCTAGTTGCCGGCCCAATCCTTATACGCTGCTCATTTCCCTGTGAGGCGAGGATGATTTGGAGCGATAGCTAGGGATGAGTAGTTGAAGCCTCTTATAGACATAAACACATAATCACCACATGTGTAGAGTCAACTTGTAATCTCATGTTCCTTTGCAGCAGGTATTGTAGCTTTTTCTGAAACTTGTGGTAGAAAAGAGACTTCAGTTTACTTGATGACACCGATAACCTCCAAAACGCTACCTGTTCCGTTGAAAGATTGGGAATTGGGTGATGCTTAAGCAAATAGGAGTAGCAAGCTTCCAATTATGCAACTCAAAGAATCCCAATGCCCTCCCAATTTTTTCTCAAAAGAGAGGGTCAGAGTCGAAAGCAAACTACACTCTACACGCTGAGAAAATAAGCGCTGGCGACTAGCCCCTATGCGTTTACGTAGCGGAAAAGCGTAGCATATTCCGGCCTTCCGGGCCGATTTCTGTTAGCCGTATGGATGTGAGACCATGACCAGCTGTGAAAAGCTTGGGCCCCTTTTTTGAGATTATTAAAGCTTGGGCTTCAGAGTGTTGTAATCGTCTAGTCTAGAAATTCTATTTTGGGTCCTCTAACTATTGCCGAGTTTTTTTTTCTCAGATAATGGAATAACCTCAACAAGCTACAGCGAAATATTACAAAGTCCACGCATGAACAAACTCAGCACACACTGACATGTAAAGAAAACATAAATTAAAAAACACCAACACAAGATAAAACACCCTAAATTACTGAATTCTATTCGAGAATCACCATCTGAAGTTGGCAAAAAGGTGTATCAACTAGATGGACATTGTACAACATACCCACAATGTATTTGAAAGTAACACAATAATAATAATTTTTTTATCGTTCTTGTTTTAAAATTAGTTTTCTTAAATTGTCGACATGGTATTGAATTTACAACTAAAACACTCAAATTCATAAATTTAAAAATTCCTGGCCATTTTCGTAAAGAAAATACTTGTAATGTTTCCTATCATTTTCATCCCTAGGTAGAGGATACCTCTTAACCTCTAAAACCAGTCCAAATTAAGTCCATCGGCGATATTAAGTATAACATGGGCTGACATGTATAGTAGGTCCTTTACATGAGACGGCACATACGTGTGGCTCTTAGCTGGCATTCCAACATGAAAAAAAAGGATGGCCACCTAAATATATAAAAACTATGTGGCCCACGTGTCGTCACCTCTTTTCCCCTTCTTTTCTTCCATTATCCTCTCTCTCCTTTGTCCTTTTCCCTCCAGCTGCAAACAATGGAAGGCCCTCGTATCATTTGTCCTACACTGGGTAAGCTCAAGCTCGATCTGTTCCCATTCCCCAAGCCCCTCTAACTCACTGTCGAGCTCGAGTCGACACTCGAAGTCCACTCTAGTACAACCAACGAGCTACACCGGTTCCAGTTGAACCACTTGATTCGCTGAGCTGCAATAAGGTTCTCCCGGCTAGGAACAGTCTTCATTTCCACCTACTTTGTTGAGGAAATAGGGACCCAATCTTTCGAAAGGTATGGATAAGCCGATTATCAGGACTTGATGTTGATGATCCAAAGACTCCAACTAAAACAATCGAACCCCTTGTAATCACTACACCACCGCTCTATTGGTTATTAACATTGACAAAATGTGGTTGACATCTCCAAGATGTTTATCTCCTGCAAGTGAATCAAAAACATACACAGAGAGTACAAAAAACAATTTGAATACATTGTGAATATCAATGAATATCACAAGTTGGGGTTTCACAAACTGAACTAGCGGTGAAAGTACAAATGACAGAATAAGCTAAGCAAAACCTATCCGTCATTCGATGATTGATACTTAATTTTAGGGTTCTAGGGTTATCCAAGGACCCATGGATGTGTCTCTATTGGACTCTAATACAATATAAGGCCTAACGGTCCAAAAGATAACAAATTTTGTACGCCCTCTTCTTGAGATGATTCATGTCAACTCCGATGGAATTTTGATATGAGGCCAGATATATTGGAAAGATTATATTGTTACTTTTTTGTCCATATATAGAATGTCAAAATTGGATTCTAGATGTGACCTAGGTGACCAATTTAGTGAAACATGAACCTGAATATCAATGTAGACCTGCACTTGATATGAATTGGTTCTCCATCTTGACTTGAATGTCCTTACCTGTCTTGTCCTTCTCCTAACTCATCACCCAATATATCCCGGTCTTCTCCGTGAATCATAATCATAATTAATTCATTGGATAACATTTTGTTCTCAAATCACATAATGAAGTACTTATGAATGGTTTCACCAATAAAATCATTCATGCACGAGCTTTATTGATTGGTCCTTGTGTAAATGGAACCTGCTAGACCTGGGTCACCTAAGCTCGACCAATTTGCACTTCCCTCACCTTGTCTTCATTGGTACCGTTGACCCAGAACAACTCCTCTCCATCGTGATTCCAAGCAACTCTTGTCTTAGCCTTGGATCCTGCCTCAACTAGTGAAGGATTCTGGCAGGTCCACTACCTTCTTCCCCTCATGGTGCCGCCAATCCACTGTAGCCCGCAACCGCCTTTTTGAGCTTCGTCATGTCTATAGCTGGTAAGCTCCCATCCATGAAGAAGCTAGGTTAGGCGGGCAATGAGGGTTCATACCCAATGTGTGACAGATGACAACAGTTGAGGAGAGGTCAGATGACGCCGACGGTTGTGGTGGACGAGCGAAAAGATGAAGACTGCAAGAGCTCTAGGCAAGAAGGACAAAGTTCATGCCTAAAAGAGCTTCCCTATCCCTCCTCCCTTGCAGCCTCCACCGTCGCGTGAAAGTAGAGCGACCGTCGAGCTCAACGACACGTGGAATGCCTACATTGAAGGTCAGCAGCGATAACCAAAAAAATGAAATTAGGGAGATGGAGAGGATCATGAGAACATTAGAGAGGAATGAGGTAGGTGAGGTGGAGGAGATGGGACCCTCTTTATTTTTTTACTAATATATGAGTCCCATATGTTTGTTTTACTTTTTTATTTTTAATTTTCTTCTGGTGCCATGTAAGCATTACGTTAATGTCACTTAGGACTAGGACAAAGGCCGCGTTCGCCGTCCCCGCCTAGTTAACTTATCCCTCCTCGTTTTCCGCGTGCACGTTTCCCGAACTGCTAAACGGTGTATATTTTACAAAAATTTTCTATAACAAAGTTATTTTAAAAATCATATTAATCTATTTTATATTTCTAATAATTAATAATTAATTAATATATATCTATTACTATGTTTTTCGTGTCAGGGATAAGTTAACTTATCTATACCATGGCGAACGCGGCTAAAATCAAATAGGTCATGTAAGCATCACGTTAGCTAAAAATGCTCTCAGTATCACCAAGAAACTCGATTTAGACGGCTATACAAAGTTTGGGGATGATCCGTACCTAATTTTATGGTTGGAGACGCAAATTAAATTCGAGCGTAACCGAGGGACCTAAAGTTGACCTTTTCCTCTAGTCTACCACTACTTGTGTGTAGCGGAGGTGCTTTCAAGCCTGAACCGTGTGTATTACGGGCCTTGTAGCCAGTACAAGCAGCCCAATAGACCGCCGGCCTATTTCCGGCACGTAACCCAGCCCAAGATAAGAATATTTGTGTCGTACGGCAAAAGCTTGAAGCATATAGTATGTTCCTTTTCCTTTTCTTTCTTTAAAAAGAAAAATGAGTTTGGGGTTGAGCTTGACCGTCCAGTACCCTACTGCTAACAAGTCTGATCGACAGCGACCAAATTAAGTACAACTCAGTCCTCAGGCATACTGTCCACCCAAATTTTAGGGCTTTTTCGGAACATTTTCATAGCGACTAGTATAATTCCCATTAAATTCCACCAAAAATCCCCCATTCAGACGCAGCTTCTAAAGACTCTGAACACACCTACAACAACTAAAGAGTTAGGTACTTTGCTACCATTCTAAAGTATGAGCCAACAATTTTTGTAAACCAATATTTAAAATTTTAACTAATTTGAACTAGAAATATTCTCTTCGTATTTTAATACACTACATCGTTAATTTTTTGTTACATGCTCGATCATTCGTCTTATTCAAAAAACATTCGTAATTATCATTTATTATGTTGTGCTTGAATTTGTTACTAAATATATTTTCACTATAATTTACGTTTTCAAATATCCACATATTTTTTGAATAATATGAATGATAAAATATGTACCAAAAAGTCAACGACGCCATTTACTAAAAATGAAGAGTATATCTCTGATATCACACATATTCGAAAAATCTTTTGGCATAATTTTAATTTGTAGATGATGATAATATATTATGAAAGAATATACTAATAGACAGTATAGAATCATACAGATACAACTTATTTTTTGAAATGGAGAAAGTACGTTAACCCCGGTGCAAACGGACCAGAGTTTCCGTTCGTTCCATCCTAATCGGCTGAGCGGACTGGAGCACGAAAAACACCGTGGAGGCGTAGAGTATTGTTACGTAGTTAAAGTATTAACCACCACAGATTTGAAACTGGATTTATTTAACTTTTGAAAGAAAGATCTATCTGGAAAGTTTTTTTTTTAAAAAAAAAGAAAACTCAATAAGCATATCCACGATAATTCGGTGAGTAACCGGAACTTCACTTCCAAAGTGGACGTCAATCTCACCATGAAAAAAACCATTATGCAGTCATGTCAACTTCCTGGCGCCTACGGTCTTCAATAAAAGAGAAGAGCCATCAGTATTAATTTTCAAGAATGGGTCATTTGGCTTTTGCCATGCTTCCTCTTTTTCATAACTGCATACTGGAGCACGTTCCTTCTTCGCTAATGTTGAAATTTAAGACCACAGTACTCTCTCTTGTTCCGATAATTCCTTTCATTTTAGACCACGCTCTTCAAAATCTATATTCTATATTTGACTGACATTTCTATTAGAACATATAAAAATAAATAAATATTTTCGTTTTATTAAATTTCTTTTTAAGATTCATCTATATCCGTACTAGTATTTTCAAACTAAAAGTTTTAAAAATAATTAATAGTTGAATTTTTAGAAGTTTTAACACACATAAAAAACGGATAACGGATAAGAACTATGGAATTGGAGTCAGTAATCAATTGATCAACAAATATACACAGCACTTCTCCTTGTCTCACCGGCATTTACTTTATTCCTTGCGGACCACAGTTACCACAATATGATTAGATGTTGTTTGTTTCTATAAGTCCTAGGACTAAAAATTAGTCATAGGACTAAACCATAAGTTTTTTTTAGTCATACCATGTTTGTTTAGAGGGACTAAAACCTTATTAAATGATCTATTCAATAGTACATATCATATACATATAGCTATAGGCATAGAGAAGTGGAGTATGAGTACTATAGGCCTTTAGTCCCTTTTAGCACGTCCCCTAGGGACTTACGTAGCTAGTTATTTTTAGTCTCTATTAGTCCCTCTTGTTTGGTATTTTATGGGCTAAAAGGGACTAAAGTGACTTATGGATTAGTTCCTCTAAACAAATAGCCCCTGAAATATTGTTTGTTTCCATAAGTCCATTTTAGTCATACCTTGTTTGTTTGAAAGGACTAAAGTCATTCTCAATGTAAGTTTCATGAACACGATTATCTAGAGTGACATGTCATCTAAAGATATTTGAAACTAAAATAAAACATCCCCTCTTAATATATAGTTTCATCTATTGTTGTTTCCTACGTTACATGCAAGACACAAACTGTTTAGGTAACTGTGCATAGAGGGTTTCATCCACATGAAACTCATTTCATTTCTCTCTTCATTAATACGTTGCCACATTATCAAAAATGTCTACATGACACCCTATTTATTGCCTATGAAACTTCCACTGAGACTGGCCAAAAAGAAACTAAAACCTCATTAAATGACCTACTCAATAGTACATAGTACACACATAGCTATATGCCTAGAGCAGTAGAGTAGATATACTATAGGCCTTTAATCCCTTTTAGCACATTCCCTAGGGACTTATGGACCAGATAATTTTAGTCCCTTTTAGTCTCTCATGTTTAGTATTTTAAAGACTAAAAGGGACTAAAGTGGAGAGACTTATAGATTAGCCTCTCCAAACAAACAACCCTTTAGCGTTCTTTAAACCTCTTTTAATATGGGCAAGCTGTTACCATATAAAATTTGACTGATACAACATTCAACTGTATTTTCTTTCTAAAGAAAAAGCATAACTGGCACATAACTACTCCCTCCGTTTTATAATCTAAGATGTTTGATTTTTTTGCTTGCAATGTTTGACCATTTGTCTTATTAAAAAATTATAAAAACATCATTTATTTTGCCTGTGACTTACTTTATTATCAAAAGAACTTTAAGCACGACTTGTCAGTTTTTATATTTGTACTAATTCTTTTGATTAAGACGAATGATCAAACATTACAACCAAAAATCAAACCTCTAACATCGGTAGTACGCAGTAACGACGAAGCAATCGCCGTTTAGCTAGGTACGGGTTTCAATCCTGCGTGATCTGCATGCAGAAATCTGAGAAATGGTTTGGTGGAGTCACCGGTCAGAAAAGGGAAACAAATAAGGTTCCCACTTCCCAAGCGAGACAAAGGGGTGTTTCGGTTATTCCTTTTGTCTGATCACGCACACAGTGCATGAAGACAACCACGGCCACGCGGTGGTTCGATTAATACAAACCAAGTATGCACATGGTCACAAGGCCAGCTCTGCTACACTACACTGTACATGATCCCTGGTAAACAGACACACACTTCTGTTGTCGGACGGAATCAGAGATTGATCAAGCCTAGGACTAAACAAGAGATTATTAATTTGTTTTATAATTTTTAACTAAAATATAGTCATTTTTCTAATGTAATTTTTGGTCAGGCGTGGGCCTGGTACCGCCCCGGTTGTTACCTCCCCAACACCTCAAGACAAAACTAAAGAAGGGCTAAAATTTCGCGAGACGAGTCCAGAATTGACTCCTCACTTGGACTTGAGCGAGCAAACGACGCTGTGGCTGGCGTATGTCCAGGTTTGCTGACCGGCATGCACAACATGCGCAACTCCTCTGCTGCGTTTGACAGGGTGGGTTGTTGATGAAATCGTGAGTGGGAATCGGGCGACCGGGGCTTTGCCCGTCGGGGACACACCGGCCGGCTATATATAAGCGTGATCTTGATCGATCGAGCTGGCCAGTGGCCACGGATGGTTGAGTTGAGTGCTTGAGTTCGTTGATAACTCGTTCTAGCTTCTCCGTTAGTAAACCGCTGCAGGAAATACTCTTAAGCCATGAAGTGTTCACATGTTGCTTTCAATCTTGTTCTGATGCTCGCTCTGCCCGTTCCACTACTCCTCGAGGCCGCTCGACCACTTGTTACTGGTATTCACACGTTCATGCCGTTTCGTTTTCGACACAAGTACCATTACTTTCTCACAAGACTGAACCGTCTTTGCTTCCCGGCTCTGTAGGCGATCAAGACGACGAAAATCTCCCTGTACTTAGCACAGCCACAGCAGAGGAAACCACGCAGGTTATGGTGGACTACTTAGAGCTAAAAGGAACCCGTAGTGGCAGCGAGGAAGGTTCAGAGACCTCCCCTGGATCGTCGCCGGACGCGGGGTTGCACCGGCCGGCGCGCTCCCCGCCGTCGCCTCAGGGACGTTACCCACCTCAGCATCAGCAGAAACCGAGTGGTGGCGCCGGGACCGGGATGGCAGGCGGGCGCAGGCCGTCAGCTCCACCGGCGCCCCGCGGAAGGAACCCGCCGCATTGGGTTCGGTCAAGCGATTGGCCAGCTCGTTCCCCAGGCCCATCGCAAGAAGGCCCATGGCCGCTCGAAGTTAAACGGGCTGGTAGGGCAGATAAGTTGCGTGGGACAGATTGAGATTTCGAAAAGCTTTCGTCATTTGTAATTCAACCACGAGTGAATTAACTTGTGTACTGGGTACGTGTTGAGGCGAACGTAGTAGTTGGTAGTATTAATATGTTCATGAATTGTAATGAATGTCCAAATTATACGTGTATTAGTATTATTCTCATCCATTATGTTTTTTGAATGAAAAGACACTGTCGTGCCAATCTAATATACGTGTATGGAGTATATATAAAGTAATAGGAAAATAAGTCTCAACATCTTTCATGGACTAGAGATTCTGAGATTAATCGAAAAAATAAGAAAAAAAATCAACCGGACAAAATATAGATTTGTAAAGATATATGGCCGATTGTTTGATGAAATTTGTGCACCGTCACATGATATCCCACCAAAAAAACCTTACTATTGTACTAGAGTATTTTGTTAGCGGCATAAACGTATTCGTACGCATGGTCCATGTTTGCAACATGTATGACTCTGACCCTAGCGCTACCGGATGGGATTTGAAACGGCCGGTGACCGGTGCCGAGAAGAACGCTGGCAATAAATAATATTCTGGTGTTTGGATCCCTCTTATTTTTTTTAATTCCCTATCACTTCCCTATCACATCGAATGTTTGGACACTAATTAGAAGTATTAAATATAGACTATTAATAAAACTCACCTTATATTCTAAACTATTTCGTGAGACGAATCTATTGAGGCTAATTAGTCCATGATTAACGAATATGATGCTACAGTAAATATTTGCTAATTATGGATTAATTAGTCTTAAAAAATTGTCTAATGAAATAGTCTTTATTTATGCAATTAGTTTTTTTATCAGTCTAAATTTAATACTCCTAATTGATGTCCAAACATCCGATGTGACAAAAGACTAAAAAAGTCCCTGAATCCAAACAGCCCCTAAGGAGACATAACTAATATTCTGAAGATAAAGATAAACAAATATACCATAGATGTGAGATATTATTAATTTATTTTATAAATATGAGAGCAGTAAAAGATCCATCCCTTTTGCTTTATATACATATGAATTACTATGTCAATTAAAATATCAAACATATAAATTTGGTGAAGTCAAGGCAGAGTTTAAAAACTATACTATCAATTTTAATAATTTAAGAACATATATGTAATTACGAGAGAAAATTTTATAATGATGCTACCTGCACAATCCGCGCGGACTACCATGCTAATTACATTTAATATAGGGACAACATGTACAACATCCATCCCAAAATATAAATATTTTTAGTTTTTTTTAGCAATGATGGAAGTTAAGAAGAAATTACTGTTAAGGTCCCAAATAAATAAGGAATGAATGTGGATGAGAGCGTAGGTATGGATTAAATGGAAAGAATTTTGGATATGAAGTGATTGATAAGATAATTAATATTATAAATAGTATAAAAAATAATTATATTTTGATACAATATTTAAATAATAGAAATGCTTGCATTTTGCAACAGGAGGAGTATTTACAAGAGTGGAAAAAGCTGAGATGGTGCAAGTTGAAACTTAGGAAAAATGCACTAAGAGTATCCCTAACATCTTCATCTAAATTTGACCATCTATATCTTTATTGGATGATTATCTAAAACAATTTTAACCTTCATATTTTTTTAGACTTCAGCAGATCATCCATACATAACATCCTTCATTTCTCTTTACATAACATCATTCATTTCTCTTTGGAGATGGAGAGAAAACATTCAAATACGAAGTTTCTCTCCTAATATTGATGATATCCAATAATAGAGGATGAGATAGATGCTCTAGTAGGAGTGGTATTTTTTATCCTCCATTCTCTATTTTCAAAATAAAGACGGGGAGTGCTGGAACGCCCCGACCCCGGTCCCGAAACAGAGATCGGGGGAAAATCAGTCCCCTCCCCGTCCTCGCCGGGTCCTCGCCCTCGAACGGGGCCCCGAAATCCCCGCGAGCACAGGAAGGCAGGCCGCGAGCCAACGACGGTGTCTGGCGGTGACGTGAGGGGATGCGTCGACGCGTCGTGCAGCGACGGGCGTAGGGAGGCGAGCCGCGAGCCAACGGCGACGTTGACGCGGTGTCCGACAGCGACGTGAGCTGGCGGGCGTAGGAAGGCAGGGTGTGAGCCGATGGCGGCGACGTGAGGTGGCGAGCGTAAGCGCGGCGTGCAACGACGGGCTGACAGCGTCAGGACTTTGAGCGCACGACGCGCCCGGCGGAGGCTGGCTGCCGCGGCTACGGGCGGCGATTCGACGTGGGGGACGGGGGCGGCGGTGGGTGGCGGAGGCCGGTGGGCAGTGGCGGACCGGCGCGTGGCTGCACGGGGACTAGCTAGAGGCGGCGACAACTGGAGGTGGTGGCGGTGGCACAGCATGTGGTGGCGGCGGGCAGGTAGGAGAGATGGCTGGAGGGAGGGGATCTATGGTTTGCTTGTTTATTAATTAGGCCTAGCCCAAGTTTCTATTTTGATCTATGGTTTGCTTGTTTATTAATTAGGCCTAGCCCAAGTTTCTATTTTTTTTTAATTCGGGGCCCCGCGGGGATCCCCGCGGGTATTTTTGGACCCCGGGCCCCATCCCCGAAATAGCCGAGGCCCCGGCCCTGGCCCAGATGGGGTGGGTCCCCGCCCCCGACGGGGATTTTGCCAATCCTACTGGGGATGCTCTAATGGAGTAGCTATGCTAGGGTTTCCTTGTAGCAGGAAAAAAAACACATGTTCTTTTTCGTGTTTTATTTTTGTTTTGGTTTCTCTTCTTTTAAATTTCTTATGTTGCTAGTAAGTAAGAACTAGGAAGGATCATCCCTTGTTTAGGAACTCGTTGGCACGTTGCCAGTGCCTCCAACCACTTGTGGAATAAATATAAATCAAATATTAATCAAAATAAAAAATATTCTTTAAATCAATGAACGAGATTAGTTTTACTGGTAGTATTTATGAAGATGGCTTCACTTGTTTGCATGCGACCCACACTGGAATGGTGTGTTTAGATTCTTCTTGTGTATTTGCATTATGTGAGGAGTCGGAAGGATGTTTCACATGTATGCGGCGAAGGAGCAATATATGCTGTTTGGCTATCCACGGGCTGCTATCCTGTCTGCTATCAAGACTCTAGTGGATGAATAGATTGACGAAATACTTGTATTTGCGTGGTACTCAAACTTCAGCCATGGCCATGATCCCGTGTGGATCCCCAGTGTTCAATCTGCACGTTGTTGGACACGCACAGAACTGTAATACAGCATTGTTATGGCTTAATTGCCCCCCGAAGGAAGGAGACTAGGAGGCAAACCTAGCTACTATTGTGCAACGCTAGACTACCAGAGGGGAGGCAACACGAAACAACGTTAAATAAAAGCACGCCCCCAAATCTTTGCCAATCTCTTGGGATTCGGGCAGCCACCGCGCTTGGCACAGTCCCCTCTGAATTCCTTCCCTCCACGGCCCAGCCCCCGACCCCGTCCCTTTCCCGTTTCCTGAGACACACGATAAAAGCGAGCAAAAGCAGCAGGCGAACGAGCAGAAGCGCCGCAGAGGCCACCCCTGCTGCCCCTGGCCGCGGCAGCGTGGAGACAGGGAAGAAGTGATGAGAGAAGCCGCGCGCCGCGCCGGGTAAAAGAAAAAGGACCCGCCCGATACCGCTGCGCTGGCTGCCGCCGAGCGAAAAAAAAAAAAGGCGATGTGTGCACACCACGCATGCACGGCAGCCGATACCAACCACGTAGTACTACCCGAGACCAGACCAGAGAGAGGCGAGACGAGACGAGAGAAGAGAGCGAAAAGATACGCGCGCATACGGGAGAAAAATCACTCGCTTCCACAGGGATAGACGATGCGCATGATGAAGCCTTTCAGGGCAGCATGCAGCAAGGCCAGCGGTGCCGCGGTGAAAACTCTGTGAAAAGCACGGGGGGAAATGGTGATGACTGCGAGCCTTGAACGTAGAAACGTTGCAGCTGTATTCAGCCAAGCTGCTTTGTTTTGCTCACTCCGTCACACGGAGCTCGAGAAATTCCGACGCCAGGGTGAAATGGAATTCTCACCGTCAGTATGGCCTTCTTTAGTTTGCAAATTTTTTTATATTAAACATAGTCTAATTACAGAATAAAATTTAGATTTTGCCTAGAAAACACGAGACGAATATTTTGAGTCTAATTAATCCGTCATTAGCATATATTGGTTACGTAGCACTTATGAATAATTACGATCTAATTAGGCTGAAATGATTCGTCTTACTTTTTCCCCGTAACTGTGTAATTAGTTTTAATATTTATATATATTTAATGCTTCATCTAGATGTCTAAAAATTTAATGTGATGTTTTTAGAAAATGTTTTTGAGAACTAAACAGGGCCTATATACCACATTACCATGTGGACTGTGATCCACTGCGGCTCAGCGAGTCCCGTTTGAAATGTGTAAATTTGCAGAATTTGCGTACAAATATTACGTGACTCACTATATTTTTCTTCTTTCCAAACGGATTTCAACAGGGACCCCCCCCTCCCTCTCGGCGACTGGCAACGGGGCCTAGCATTACCGTGCCCCACTTCCAGTGGCAGCGGGGAGGGAAGAGTTGAAAAAAATGGATACGAGACAGATGAACTGTACACTAGTATGCGTCCCGTATATGTGTGTGGGGCGCGCGTTGCGGTGGCAGCGATGCGTGAGCAGTGAGCGCTGTGCGGACTCGAGAAAAAAGCAGAAAAAATAGCTGACAGTCATTGCACATTTGCTCCCTCCTTTCCTTTTGCCCCTGCACCCCTGCACGCCCCCCTCTCTCTCTCTGCAAAACACAAGAGTAGACCGCCCTCCTTTTCTTTGCTTGGTTTTAACCCTTCTTCCTTGCGCCCACTTGTTTGCTCCTCCTGGCTTTCGGAGACACAAGAGCTCAAGCAAGCGGGAGGACGTCGAGGACCGACCGAGTAAATGGCCGCGGATGGGGTCGGCCGCCGGGCCTCCTCAAGGCCTCCATGGCCTCCTAAGGAAGGAGCGCGATGTGGACTCGGAGGGGAAGGTGAGCAGCTGCTAGATAGATTCCCATGGTTACTGCGTTGCACTCGGTTTTCTTGCTCTTTTGCTGTTCTTGAAGTTTGTTGAGTTGTTCATGCTGTGAGGTAGCGAGGCGTTTTCTTGGAGAGAGACAGAGGTAGTAAGAGCTAGGAAACAACACAAAAGAAGTCGTATATAGTTCATTAGTTCTTGTTTCAAGGTTCAGGCTAGGCTCACTATGAGTAGACTCTACAATAATAAAACTACTAAGCTAGCTATATAGTAATGGTACATATATCATATATATGTACATTGCAAAATGAACGGTGTAATTTGTTATTACATGGCTATGCGGAGGGCCAAATTTTCTTTTTCTATTATGGTATTAGGAAACATTGGACGAGTTAATTACTCCATTTGGCTAGCTACTAGGCGGCTAGATACTTAGATCCCGCTAATTTGTGGGTAACTTGTCATACGTGAGCTAGTATATTTTAAGGTGACTACTATTTATCATCTTTGCTCAGGCTCTAATAGTCCATAGTACCATAGTTTGGGTTTGGTGGACGTAGATTTGGTTGCGCAGCACAAGTACTTCATACATTTTATGGATGAGCTGCCATCTCATAACTACTGTGCGTTCACTTTGAGCGTACGCGCTCAAACAAGTGCCTGATCTCGTGCCTATGATTTTTAATACTAGATGCCATGCTTTCATGTTGCTTCTCTCTCTCTCTCTCAAAAGAAGAGAAAAGCTTTAGTACTTTGTTAAACAATTGTCTTAGATGCCAAATCTTGGGAGAGTTAGGTCATGATTCTAGGATAATCACACTATGGTTTTCATCAGCAATATGCCCTGAAGTGGTGCTTTATTTTTATTAAGAGTTGACAGGTTTATGCTTATAAAACTGAATTATGTTCTGTAATCATCATAAGCATTTGATTAGTAATTTAGGCAAATTAATGTAATTGTCCCATTCTAAGTTATGCTTTGGGTGGTCTATCCTGAATGCCTGCTTCATTTGATGCAATGCTACGACAAGTGCTACAGTTTTGAATAACTTCATTACTTGTTTTCCATTTGGGCCACTGCTTGGTGGTCGACTTTCATTACTGGTAAGGGGACTTACATATGAGCACTTTTGACGTATGCGAGCACTGACACTGATCACTTGATCAGTATAGAATCAGACATCAAAGAAATAGTCACAAATTGATCATTGTAGGTTTTGTTACGGACTACAAGATTATATCAGAGCTTCTGAGTTTCCTTTTTTTTTCTGAAGAAGAGGGATAACCTGTAAATGTATAACCGTTTTTTAATTAAAGGCATATTTCCACCCCTATCTTTTCACTTATTTTTATACTTATAGGACAAAATTAGAATTTTCAATCTTAAATTTAGAGTTAATTTTAAGGTTTTCACCAAAGTTTATTTTTCACCATTGGCTTTTAGATCGCTAAAAATACGTATATAAAAATTTTATTTAAAAATTATTTTTTGTTTGCAAATATTTTGTTTGGCTTTTTCCATGAAAACCCAAATAATCACCCCCATTGCTTATGCTTAGCACTTAATCCACTCTCAACAGTTAATATCACTATGTGCTTATTAGAAATTTAATTTCAGCGGTACAAACTTCGTTAACAATTCTGAAATCAACTGCACGACTCAATGCAAAGTCCAGAAATTGCCATTGCTTACGTGACTTACGTCCCTCTTTTTTGTTCGGTATCTAGCATTGAATTGGTACAAACTTGCAGATTATGTGGACCCTTTTGGTCCTGATGCCAACCAATTGTCTTTTTTACTTTTTTTTCATGGACATGATCTGCATGCTCTATTTATGGGCCTCCATGTTAGTAAAGGAGCCACCAACTGTCTTATAAGCAATCAATTTTTGCTGCACTAGTTTTTTTTTAAAAAATGCTTATGGCTTTTCCTAACAGCCCTAGGTGATCTATATTAATTAGAGATCAACAAACAAAAATGTCATGTTTGTCTGCATTTATTTCCAGAGATCTATCTACATTTTTCTTCTTTAATTTCTATATTTGATACTCTCCATGTTGATAATTATTGTTGTTTTGAACAATGATAATATGATTTTTTAATAAAAAATATAAAAATTAAGCAAATATCTTGCTTTTTATTAAAATACATTTTTTGACAATTTATAGATATGTTTTCATAGTATTTCAAATGAAATATTTAAAATTTGTTGATAATCAAAATTTTTAAAAATTCGACCACACTGTTGTCCAAAACAACATGAATTATAGATCTGGAGTCAGTCTCAATAGACCAAATAATTGCCAATGATAAAATAAACTCAACATATGATTGCCTTTTCTGTTGATTCATGCAAACAGTTTTGTAGCCCCAAAACTTTTTTTTTTCAGGCAGCCATGAATTCTCCATTACGGTGCACGCATCTTCATGGGTCTTCGGGGGAAAAAGGTTGTGTTGTGCAATGTTAGTCCTGTAGGTAAACAGGTTATCCACACGCAACTTTAGCAGCATGCATGCATGCAGTTGGCCTGAACTCATTGGCTGTATGCATGTGTTTGTTTCATCGGTGAATAGTAGCTTCCGAGGAGTTGCCATGGTGTACTCGATCGTGTGGCCCATTTTTAACGCCGTACGGTCTGCTGCCGTGGCTAATTTCAGCGCTCCTGTTGTATAATGCTGTGTTGAAACAAACATGTGTGCTCTAATCAATGGTACAACTCAATCATGTCTCCTCGACAATTGACAAGAACATTCCCCTCACTTGCAGGCCCCGTGTCCACGTTGATGAGCCCAGAAGCAGCCTGATATCCACCGATCGTGACGCCTGCTCGCACGCACGCGAAGGAGGAGGAGAGGGCATGGGTGGCTGGAGGAGATGGGAATGAAGCCGTATTGGTCCGGGAAGCGTATACATAGTATTATTTTTTGTGTAAGGTTGACGGGATACGTACCAGATAAAGTTTCAGTTTTCGGGTAGAGGAGAGGAGAGGAGAGGAGAGGAGAGGAGGCAAATTAGACTGGCACCTAGCTAGGCAAATTCTTTTTCAAAAATCGATCGATCTATGGCAAATCGAGATGCAATCTGTCTCTCCAGGACGTGGACCCTGTCACGCTGAAGTACTGCGTACTAAACGTACTAAGAGCAAGTTCAATAGTATAGCCAACTACCAGCTCTAATTCGTTTATAATTAATCTAATAAGTAATTTATATAAGAGTTACTTACAGAACATTAATACATGGTTATACATGTCATACACACACGATATCTAGCTAGTTACACATTAGTAGCTCAATTACCTCTCATCTTTAAAAAATATATTTATAATTGGTTTATAGTCTATTATCTCCTTTCATTTATCATCACGTCGTGCCTGCGATTCATGCATGGTGCATTGGTGCAGTGTACTTGCCCGGTGCGGGCGGGGACGCTGTGCCGTGAAACGTTTCGTCATGCGCCCTGCCTGGTCTCTGCGCGTGCCGGTGGGCCGCGGGGCGGTTGGCGCTATGCGGCGTGCGCTGCCGGTGGCAGCCAGCGCCCGTGCCCGATCGAGGCGTGTGCTGTTGGCGCAATGGTGCGAGCGCCGCTGGCGCTGGCCGCGGAAGTCGGAATGCTGCGCGTGGCGTGTCAGCGGGATGACGCGGTTGGCGTGCCCATGGGGCGGTTGCTGTTGCTGTGGCTGTTGGTCGTCACGGCACGGGAGAGTGGATCGAAGGCGTGGGAATGGGATCATTTCGTTCTGTGGTCTGGCGTAGTTGCCGCTTTGCCGGGACCCGGATGCCGGAGCATGGTGGAGAGCCGGGGGGCTTGCCATCGCCCCGTTGTCCGGGTGCACTACTTTTCGCAAGTGCAAAAACTCTATATATACACTGAATAACTATTCTATACTCTCTCCTCTCTCAGGACCCAAACCCATCTTCCAGAACTTCTTTCAAAAGCTCAAAACCCACCTTAAGTATGATCAAAGCACTTTTTCGTCGGTCAAACTCGTCCACTGACTTTTCCTATTACCCCTATTTTGCCACTTCCGTGTAGTAACACGAAAACTAGAATACAACATGACGACTAACAACATATCATGATGGATTTAATTTTTTAATCACTTTTTAAGCATCATGGTGACTATTAGCAACGAGTCATGCTTATGGTCACAATTTCTATGTTACTATATTTCTATCATGGTGTTACTGTAATTGTGTAGTAACAATGCACATATTTTATTCATTATAGTGTTAGTATAATATGCTATCATATGTAAACAACTATATTCTAAACTAATTTAGTATGTGACTTCAATTTATATGGTAGCGTAGATATGATATCCATACAGAACCATCTGAGGACGCATGAGCGTTATTACGTTGAACTTGCAACATTACCACGTAGTTATTTGCCATATTATTAGTGTATACTGATAAATGCTCTATAGATATTCTTAAGAATCCTCTAATAGGCCTAAACCCATATATGTGATAGATAATGGCCTGGTCCGCAACGCTTCGCCTATCAACTCATCCACGACAGACCCTTTTACGGATGGCGAAATAAAAGAAAAAAATAATTTGTGTAAAACGCATATGCGACGGGTGAAACACATGTGATTGGAGTAACCTAAGCTAGGTGTGAAAATTCAGTCTAATTTTGTTCGTCTCTTTGAAAATTTGGTCTCTTTAAAACACCAACAGAAGAACGTGCTAGAAAAATTAAAACCAGGAGAAAACTTACTAACGGTTAGATTTTTTTTTGTACGGTTTTTACCCATGGCCATCCCGAAAAATTTCCGGGCCATGTACGAAACTCCAAACGGATGCCAATACTTGAGTGAAAAAATTAAAAAAAAATAGCGATGTATTATATATTATAATATAACCTGATTTGAAGAAGACACTCCTTGCAAGTTGGGACAACGAAACGCTAGCCATCTGAACAAAAATAAGTCTCGGAGAGTTCGATACTTGGGCCTCGTACCCGACAGTTTACATGAACGCGACCTCACCAGAAAATAAAAAAACAAGCAAGAACAAAATTCGAATGGAACGCTATACCTCAGTTCGGTTCAGTGTGGTTAGCTTCGGTTTCGATTTCTGGTTTATTTTTGACCATACCTAGACGAGCTGGACTGCTTATCGAAATACCTTAACGAAAAAAACGAAAAGAAGTTTCAATAGTATGAAGAAAGCGCCTATAGATGGTATATGCCATGCTATCATGTGAGAAATGTTGAGAGTTGTCATCAGTCTGTGTTTTGTACACTGAGCAATGTAATAGGAATGAGAAATGTGGCACTCTTTGGCAATGTCACGCCTTCTTCTCGACTGTCCACCTCTTTGGCTAGTTCAGGTAGAGTTAAGCTTTTAATATAAACAATTCAACAGGCCAGGCTTATTTTCTCGTTATGCATGCTAGAGTGCATGGCTTTGCCGTATTTTCATCGTATCATATCATATCTTATTATGTATACATTGTTCAAATTAGCAATACTATCGGATTGAATCGTAATTTTGTTGTGTCCGACATTCCTTTGCACATAAATAATAGATTTGTTCAATTGATGAGAAGTAGAAGAAACATCTTGTGTTTTCTTGTACACGTACTTCATAATTCTACGAGTTAAGAGCGACGATTTTCACCGTGATAGGCCAATACTAGAAATTACTCAGAGACTTAATCCGTTCTTTAAACTGGCCGATTTGCGAAAGATTTGGCCAACATATCAGATTCAGGCTCGTTGACAGTTCAATAAATTTTGGAGTCAACATTATCCACTTAGAAGTGTCGTTCACATAGCATAACTACAATATTATTAAGAAATCTGGTGAAGATAAGTTAGCATCAGAATACACATCAAGGCATGGTTCATGAATGCAGAGTAAAATGCCTAAAATGATACTACATTGCTACGTAATGTATCCTTCTTGGGAGTTACCTAGGACTTCATTTTACAGATAGATCTAGAACTAGAACGATACATTTACAGGGGTGTTGCTGGAAGCCTGGTAATTGGACAGTTGAACATAAATTATGAAGTTCTTGCGTCCTCGGTCTCCTCAGGAGCCATATGTCACGAAACTCAACTGCAGGCAAGTTAAATTGGTCATTTAATAAACCTGGTGCCCAAGAAATTAGAACTAATATTTCTTGTAACTTAACCAATTCGTGGAGTATCAAGGCACAAGGATAACAAAGGAGAACACCCGCAATTAGCTAAAAGTGAATACCTTCTGCAATTTGCACCAACGGAGAAAAATGCACTTAAATAATTAGCATTACGGTGGTGAATTATTCTGGATCTGGTATTCCAATAGATATACTCCGGTAGTCAAGTGAATAAAAAAAAATCTGTAGTGTTCTTTTTTAAAAAAAAAAAAAAACTGTACTGGTTTCAAGAAACACACACACACACAATTGATTGCAAATGGAGAGTAAAGAAAGTTTATATGAAAACATATAGAAGACACTAATTAATTAATATTAGCTAATATTGAGATCTGAAGTCGTGAGTGTAGCAGGATACAAGCCTACAGGTACAACTATTACGCTCTACAATTTTCAGTTCTAGCAAATGATACTTCACGTAGCTGATAAAATATTTAATTATTATTTATTTCCCTTATGCATTTAAGCAGTTGTTGCAAACAAGAATTCATGGCTAACTCAATTAGGTGGCTTTTAAGCTTAGCACCATCTGACATCAGTGCACATGAATTTCTAAATCAATATAATGCCATGTGACTTGAACTGCCAATGCATACTACTCCTATTTGAAAGTACAAATATATTGTTGAGCACATAAGCCAAAGCACAACGCTGGATAACACTATATTCTTGAACATATTCTTTGCACAAGACTACGAGATATAGATTTGATCCTCAATGCCTTGCAAGGTTTTCAAAACATAAGCAAACACAGAAAGTCAAACACATCAATATGTAAGCATAAGTACTGAAGCTCCTCCCAAACTTTCGTCACGAGAACACCACGTAAATGCATATCTGGAAAAGATAAAGGTACGAAATTAAGCTTAAAGCAGTGTGTCCAATATATTACCTATTTTGGTAACACAATAAGTTCATCACCACGTGCTGCTTTGTCATCCGCATGACCGTCTGAACTAGTAACTGTAGAAGCACCAAACAAATCATTCAAGTTAACATGCCCTTTAAGGGAGAAAAAGGAAGCTAATAAGGTTGAACTCAGTGTTACCTTCTGTATCTTCCCGCAACCAATCTTGTGCACATACCAATCCCTGCACTGTTGAAGGGTCCATAGTGCTGAGATACTCATTTAGTGTCCGGGCTTCACTGTCCAATGGGATAATAGATACAGGAATAGCTAAAATATCACGCGCCATTTGAGAAAGGACAGGATACTTTGCCGCAAAAGACCTCCACCATCCTAGGATGTCAAAATTATCTAAATGCCCTTCCTTTTGGCGATAGACCGGTTCCTCGAGGTACATGTCTAGGTCAGACTTAAATGATTGTCCTGATGATGTCTCCTGTATATATTGATCAAGTCCCCTTCGAGCATCAGATAGTGTGATACGGGAGAAGGTCTTAAAATCGTCACCATTGCTGTACACCGAACTCATGCAAGAATTACTGGTTCCAGAATAGAACAGAGCAGATGGATTCTTGAATGAATTTGCTGACTGTTCATATTCACTGCACAGATTGGTAAAGGTCTGCCGAATATCATCTATTGTTGTCTTTGCTCTAAATTGATCAGCGGCATAAATGAGCCTACAGAAGTACTCAACAGACTTCATCTTATACCGAGGATCCAGAATAGATGCAAATGCCATTACTGGCCTAGTAAGATCCCAGTATCCCTCGAATTTTGTCAACATGTGGTCAGCCACTTGTGCAACAACAGGAGATGGACTATTGCGCCAGGTATTTAAAAGCACATGCATCTCACACATGTCATTAAAATAGAGATTTGCAGTTGGATTTTCCACAGGAAACTTCTCCATAGTATGATAGAGTGCATCAAGTATTTCAGTAAGGGCTTTCACATCGGCCCACTCCTTCGCAGTCAGAAAAGCACTGTAGTGAGCTTCCTGTTCTGCAAGCCGCATGAGTACATCATGATAGTAACATGCAGAATCAAACATCAAGTATGTAGACGGCCAGTTATTAGGAGAATCAAGAACTAGCAGTTTTTGGTCCATCTGCAGAAGTTTAGCAGTACCCTGAAACTTTTCAAACCTTTCTTGTGAGAACTTGACATTCTGAATCATCTCACGGACTCTAGTAATTATACCAGATGTCTGTTCCAAGCTTTCTTGGACCGTAAGGTTCAGAATGTGTGCACAGGAGCGCACCTGGAACAAGTTCCCATTTAACAGGAGTAGTCTCCTAGGCTGCAGAGCTCCGAGAAGCTCTCTAGCAACAATCTCACCAGAGGTGCAGTTGTCTAGTACAATGGCAGCTAGCTTGCCGTCAATACCCCACTCATGCAACTTCTCTAGAATGATACTAGCAATCTGTTCAGCTGTAAAAGGTGCCTCCACATGCACAAAGTTCAGAATTTTTTTCCTAATTTTCCATTCATCATTGGCATGGTCAATGTAGTGGCAAGTCAAACACAAGTAGTCCATCTGTGTATTCGATCGCCACATATCAACTGAGATACTTACTCGGCAAGGGATCTTCAGGAGCACATCCTGCAGCTTAAGCTTCTCACTTTCATAAATTGTCATGCTATCAGCCCTCACTGTCTCATATGATACCATCCTAAACTGTGGTTGGAGATTCTTGACGAACTTTTGGAAGCCCACATCATCCACTATTGAAAACCGGTACCCATGCTGGACAATCATATGGGCGAGGTCTCGCCGACTCAGTTCTTGATCAAAATGTGTGCTATCATTGTCATGGTCCTCTCCTGAAGCATGCCCATCACCAGAATGGCCATCATTGGAGGTTTTGTTGTGGAGAATACGGCGTACGATAAGCTTCCGGCGCTTACCAGCGCGGCGTGTGGAAGTGGTAGTGCAGATTGCAAGGTGGTTGCGTAGATGTGTGGTGCCTGACCGGCTAGTAGCTGTGAGCTGCTTCTTACAGTGGTTACAGACAGCAACACAGCTGCCATCAGCACGGCGCTCCTTAGTGAAGTCCTGCCAAACTGCAGAACGCAGTTTCCGTGCTCGTGGATTGTGCACCACAGGAACAGGCACCACCGCAGTGTTCACTGAGCTAGTAATTGGCACTTCCATAGCTAGTGGCTCCAGCATGCTCTGTTGTATCTGAATATGATCGCCCACTGCAGCACATCCAAACAAGCACATCATGTAAAACCAGTAGCAATATATATAGTATGTAAAGATCATACAACCATACAAAAGAAAAGGTAATAACATCATTTTGACTCTCTTCTCCAGACAAACTCTCACGACCTTCGTCCAAAACACTGGAAAGCACTGAGTGACCTTTGATGTTACTGCATTTTCTCCATGCTCTGTTCTACAAGCTATAGCTATACTTCACGCGTTAAGTAGAAAATGGCAGGAACAGCTCATGTCCGAAGCAAACGATCACACTACAGAACGCCTCTGATAACACATAATCCCCAATGAAAAACCGCGAGATGCAGTGCAGCAGAGCTGCCATCCCGCCACGGCGATGGAACACGCACAAAACTACCTTCCATAAATCCCCTCACCCGCCCCGCCCGAATCCCCAGTGTCCCAAACTAACGACGCAATCAGCTGCAACAAGGAAGCGATCTGGAAAATACAGGACGAATCGGAGCCTCCAGGGGTCCAATCCCCGTACTCGAAGCCCATGAAATCGGGCACGGAACAGCTCGTAGACCGACCGGCGCCCTCAGCTAGGGTTTATGGCTACGGATACCGGACCCGATAGCGCGACGGAGGAGGAGAAGGAGGAGGAGGCAGCGGGTGGATAGGGTCGGAGCGAGGATGGGGCGGGGGGACTGACCTCGTCGGAGGCGGCCGGCGGCGAGCGGTGGTGGGTCGGGGGGGAGGAGGGGACCCGCAACCCGATCCGAGGGGGCTTAGCAGATCGGAGCCGGGGGCGGAATGCGTGGGTTGGGTCGCGACCCATTTCCGCGCGCGGTGAAGCTTTTGGGTTTTCTTTGCCGTGGCGGGTTTTCGGGTCCGCGCCTGCGCGATGGACGGCCGCGATGCAATCTGGCGCCGCCCCGACTCGGGTTGGGTGTGGGCCGCCGCGCGACCGCGACGTGGCTGCGAGAGAGAGAGGAAAGAACGGAGCCGGAGCCCAGGGTCGAAGAAAAACCGAATCCAAGCCTACGCGTGGCTCCGTTTGGGCTGGATTCCTTCCGCCTCCAAGGCAGCAAAACACGGGGGAGGGAGGGGAGGTCGCTTGTGAGCTTGTCGTGTTGGGTGCGTGAAGGCTGTTCCTGACAAGCCGGGTTCACCCTACCGTCAGCAGGGTGAATGCGTGATCATTGATCCAAGACGGCAGCATGAGTATCGCATGATAAGTGATAAATTTGTATTTTAAATTATCAATCTAAATTATTAAATTCCGAAGGATAACATTTGATAATCACACGGTAAGATGAGGCCACTATAATACGTTAAAGCTACATAGAGAAGAAATATAAAACACGACAAATAATCTAAAAATTTAGATATCTCTAACAAACTAATATAATACTCCATTCGTAATATAAAACCTTAGGAACTTCCGGTAACCGAAATTCTAAGCTCAAATATCTTCGGAACTTCCGGTGGGTCCTCCTCAGAACTTTTGAAGACTTACAGAACCGAAATCAAGATCTCAGCTTTCTTCGGAACTTCTGTTGACACACCTTTGAAACTTTCGAAGAACTTACAAAACCGAAACTCACGGCAAAATAGCTATTCAGAAGTTCTGGTCAACACATTTAGAACTTCTAGTCAAACATAGCACAACTCCAATAAGATAGCAATATATATATAATTTAAAATTATTTTCGAGCACCAAATTCATGACTAGATTTCATGCAAAACCCCTCTTTATATTACGATATTCCTAAATGACTCACAATCAAACTAAACACGCACACCAACACGATTATACAGTTTTCCTTCTCTTTTCAACATGGGCAATGCAATTACTTTGTTTCACGATGACTAGCCATTTCCTTAACAATCTCACATAAAATATTAGTACTCGCCAATTGATTGTCATTAATCACCAAAACAAATTAGGGCCTAGATGCACTTTCAGCTAGCTTGTTGATTGACCTGTGCACATGATTAATGAAAGATATGAATAGTTAACTAATAAACTGATGATTAGTCGTACATAGCAAGCAACCAAGAGCATCTACAAGAGGTATTTAAAGTTGATCTTTAAAACTTAATTTTGGGAATTAGGCTGGAAAATATATCTCTAGTAGGCTCCTAAGTATATTCCTAATATTTACGCATCCATAAAATCAGGACTCTTGTATTCTAAATTTAGGGTAAAATATGTGTTCTCAATACAAGTTATTTAGTTTTGGGCTTCTTTGAAGTAGGGTTCAATTTTTATGCTCAATATTTCTTTTGATGAACCTAAAGTTTTTGAGAAGTAAAGTATTAGCATTCTTTTGAAGATGTTCTAACATCCATTACATATAGGATGCAAATCCAATGCATGCATCCATGCAGACGAAAATAATTGGTTCCAAACAAAATACTTAATATGGTACAAAATAAGTGAGAGTTTCTCTACCCATTGTGCAATGAATCTACAACCACTTCACGGTATGCATAGATACCTTGCTCGTTGTTTGGTGCATTTTACCAGGTGCACAATGGAGGTGAAACTAGTATTATCTAGTAATCATTGTATAGTGGGTGATGCGTTAGGAAATAGGGGTCTCGGTTGTCCTTCTTAAAATTGTGTAAAGCAAAGGCCATGTGGATAGTCTTCGTCTGCACATTACGATCTAGAAAATATGGAATGCATGATAGGGGGTGGCAACAAAAGAGGAGGAAGGGGTAGCCATTGAAGCTCTAGCTTGAGCTCCAAGTGGGGGTAGAGTGAGACGGAGCTCAATGGCACTTATAGGTTGAGGGAAAAACTTGGCAACGAAGCTAGGTGGTGAGGACATGGGCCGAGGCTGGCGGCAGCAGTCTGGGTGGGGCGGCGACGACTGTTCATGAGTCTGGTGTGGTATGGGACGTGCATTGCAGCGTTGTTGGTCGTGGTGGTGGTAGGGAGGCAAGATTGGACGAGCGGCATGGATGTAGCGATGTAGGGTGGCCAATGGGATTCATAGCAGGCTACGTGTGCGAGTAACAACGAAGATGGTGTCAATGGCTAGGGTAGGGTTGCGGGGGACAACCTTTCCATAGGGATCCACTACGTGGCATGGCATGGGTGTCGTGACATGATTCTTGGAGATGAAAAGCCATGCGTCACATTGGCCAACGAGTGCGGTGCCATGAGCCATCCTGGAAGCATTTTACCGAACACTTGATGGGTGTGCTCGAGGGAGAAGGGGGGTTGTGGCCCATGGGCTAAGCATGTGTATGGGCCATGAGTAGGGAGAAGTTAGGAGGAGCGAGGTGGTTGGGCGAACTCGAGGCCATGGCCTAGGTAGGAAGGGAGGGATAGGTATTGGGGTAGAGGCAAAAAGAAAAGAGGAGGTCGCTCAAATGGATAGTAGCTTTGCAAATTTTCTTTAATTTGATTTTAGTGGGTATTTGGAATAGATAGGTATTCTAGGAAATCAAAGGAAATGTAATCAAGGGAGTTTTGGTTTTTTTTTTTTAATTGGGTTCTGTATATGGAAGGATTTTGAGACGGTGGCATAAGAAGGTTTTAATTTGGGGGTACTTTTTGATTTTGAATTATTTTGAAAGATGTCGGAACAAGGGGTTCCAAAGTGGTATTTGATCTTGGGATTCAAGTTTTCGGAGGTTATTCACAAGGAATATGGGGAAGCGGTTTTAGTGCCAGAAGGATTGATTTAAAAGAGATATATATTTGGCTCTATATCCTTAATACTAACAAAGAACCATTTTTTAAAACATAGGTTTTTTATTAAAATATTTTTTTACTATTACAAGGAAATCAAGGTGTTACAGATTGTCATGGCGGGGTTAGGAATTTTATGAGCTCAACTTAGACAAACAGCAACTTTTATTGATAAATGGTAACAAAGTGTGGCTAGCAAATAGCAATCAAACAACCCTGCATCATTTTAATCACATATACATGTTCCTTGCGTCAAGGGAGGAACACCGCTAGGGACCTCATCCCTGCCTCCTTAGTATGGGGGTGATCTTGGCGTATGGGCATTCAATCCTATAGTTAAAAAAATTAAATTTTGGTTTATAAGTATAAGCAAAAGCAATCATGGTGTATGCATCTTAGACAATTATGGTTGATCAGCTGAAGAATATCAATACAACGTGTATGAAGAAATACTCTTTGACTTATTGAAAAATTTTCAATATAAGCAGTCAGACCGACTCCATAACTGCTGACACAATAAAAAGATGAAAAAAAATTGACTTGTTGAAAAAAGATCAATGTAAGCAGTCAGACAAACTCTATAACTTATCATACAATATAAAAATGTATGAAGAAATATTTTTTAACTTATTGAAGAAATTTCAAAGTAAGCAGTGAGACAACTACATAGCTGATGATTCAAATAATTTGACATCATATCCATGGGCTAGGTTCATGGGATTTAGGTTTGGAGAGGGTGGTCAGGGAGTGCTTTACAATAAGATTTAGATGACAATGTCATATTTTCGCTTCTGCTTATGCTTATAAATCAAAATTTAAATTTTTAACCTTAAATTTGACCTTGATTTTAAGGTCCTCGCCAACTTTATTTTTTAGCCTTGCCTTTTAGATCGAATATGCATATAAAAGTTTTGTTCATAAATTATTTTTCGTTTGCATTTGACTTCACCCAATTAGAATTAATGACCCATAGCACTTCTGTACTTTACTTTAGAGAGTGTGTGTGCGCTCTTGCACATTTTAGGGTGTGTTTGGTTGACGTGTAGCTTCTATAAAAGTGAAATACTAGCGGGCAGTATTCTGTCCGGATGGGAGGGTCGACAGTGCCGCTTCTCCTCCGTATACCGTCCGAACGATATCCCGTGGTGTAGCCAGACTCAAAGAAAAAAAAAGCTACTATGAGATGTGGGAAAGCAGCTGTGGGGAAAAGGCAGAAGGCATTTGGTAGTAGAAGTTGTGAAAATGCACGCTATTGACGAAATACCCATAAGGCCTTGGGACTGTTTTATATGCAAATTACTCGTAAAAAACTAATCTATTCCATATTTAAATAGTTCCTTCATTAATTTTTGATATTTATACTGGAGGTGTTGGAGACGTTGGCGGGGCTTGAGGGCACCGGCGGGTGGAGGGGCTGGAGGGCGCAAAGCCGCTAGACATCGGCTAGAGGGAGGCCATCGGGCGTCGGATGGAGGGGCTAGAGGGCGCCAGGCATCGGGAGGAGGGAGGGTGCCAGTGGCTGAAGGGAGCCGGGCACCGGCAGGTGGAGAGGCGTTTTCTGGAGGGAGGGGCGCCGTCTAGAGGGGGCCAGAGGTCGCTAGCGGTCCGAATGGCGGCAACGACCCAACCCTAATAAGGGGTAGCACGTATGGGAGATGTATGAAGGGGAAGGGCACGACAAAAAGAAAAATAAAATGAAATGTTTTTTCTCATAACTAGTAGCAGGTGGGTAAACATTTTACCCCAAAAGACAGAGAAAGCAGGGGTAGAGGTGATTTGGATTTGTACTACAATAAAAGTAGTTTTTTTTTTACAAAGCGGACTATAACTTTTGGGCCCTTTGGTTGGCTTTTGGCTTTCGCAAAAACAAAAGCAGGTTGAAAAGCCCAACCAAAGACACCCTTAATTATGCATAGGCTAAAAATTAACGTTCTCAATTTAATTATATTACTCTAACGTAATTGGCTGAGTTTTATGAAACTTTCCTTACTAAAAATTGTCGCCTACACTCCTCACTTCCGGTGCGTGAGAGATTGTTGGATACTGCAGGTAAGTGTATCTGTCCCCATTTCGTGTGTATGAAAAAGTTGTCAGATGTAGCACTGTTTAGAGGAAGACGTTCATGTGCAAATACGCATGTTAGAACAAAGATAAGAAAATCCCTTGAATTGATTAAAGATGCTCATCGGCTAAATTCAATAGGTACATTAAAATTTGTGGTTTCACATCCTCTATCGTTATTACATTCACGGATAGATGTGTCCGTAGAAAAATGAAACTTATATATCAGTAACTATAATTTCAATGTCACGAGAATCTGCACGCAGTTGCTCGAAGAGATAGTCACTGAAGGTAGTTATCAAAGAAAAGCTTAACTTTGCAACTACTAGAATTCTAACAAAAAAAACTTTGAAACAACTGAGATCCATGCAACTGGATTCTTAGAGTTCACGTCGCCCAATTGCACAATTACACAGCTGAAAACCAACTGATCAATACGGAGAACAGTGCATATACAGGCGCGCAGGTCAAGAGGAGCGGGAGCAGATGTTTACCTGACGATACCGCATCTTAAAGAAACCGTCGCCGCCAAAATCGTTGCCGCGGGGAGGTCGAGGAGGCTCTCGCGATCGTGTTCCGCTTCGGAAAAGAGTCCTGTCCGTCGACCAGATTACACAGTACACGTAGCTCGAGTGCGATTCTTTTGCTTGAAAATCTGTATCGATCTCGAGTAGGATTGTGGGTGACCCTCCTCGAGTTCGAGTCGAATTGAACGACGCGTGCGCCCGCGAGCCATATAAACGCATGCAGGTAGCGGCTAGTTTCGCATCGATCAGAAACCAAAAAAATTCGGCGACGTACAACGAATCGACGATGAGGACACTCATGGCTCGGGGTTTTACGGCGGCGTTTCTTGTGCTGCTCGGCCTCGCGTCGCTGCTGGTGTCGCCGTCCGCGGCCCAGCAGATCAAGACCACCGACACGCGGTGGAGCTACCGCCTCCCGCTGCCCGACGGCGCCAGCGGCGCCGAGAGCCTCGCCTTCGACGGGAAGGACGGGGTCTACACTGGCGTCTCGGACGGCCGCGTGCTGAGGTGGGGTGGCAGCGCCGCCGGCTGGAGCACCTTCGCGTACAACGCCAACTACAGGAGGATCCCTCTGTGCTCGTCGTCCGTGGTGCCACCGGAGGAGAGGGAGAGCATCTGCGGGCGACCCCTGGGGATCCGGTTCTTCAGGAAGACCGGCGAGCTCTACATCGCCGACGCGTACTTGGGGCTGATGAAGGTCGGGTCTGAGGGCGGCGAGGCTCAGGTGATCGCGACCGAGGCGGACGGCGTCCCCTTCCACTTCCTCAATGGCCTCGACGTCGACCAATCTAGCGGCGACGTCTACTTCACCGACAGCAGCAGCACCTATACCCGCAGGTTCAACGGCGAGATCACCATGAACGCCGACGTGACCGGGAGGCTGCTCAAGTACGACGCGCAGACGCGGGGAGTCACCGTGCTGAAGACCGGCCTGCCGTACCCCAACGGCGTCGTCGTCAGCCGCGACAGGACGCACATCGTCGTGGCGCACACGGTGCCGTGCCAGGCGTTCCGGTACTGGTTGCGGGGCCCCAACGCCGGCGACTACGAGCTTTTCGCCGACCTCCCCGGGTACCCTGACAACGTGAGGCGCGACGGCAAGGGAGGCTACTGGGTGGCCTTAAACCAGGAGAAGATGCGGCTGGGCGCGGAGCCTCCGGCGAAGCACCTGGTCGGCGTACGGCTCAACCCCGACGGCGTGGAGGTGGAGGAGTTGACGGCCGCCAAGGGCGTCACGCTCAGCGAGGTGGCGGAGCAGAAGGGCAAGCTGTGGTTGGGCTCCGTCGAACTCGATTACATTGGCGTCTTTGCTTAATAGTGCTAATTAAATAGCGCGTAATCACGTCCTCTACGAGAATTAGCGTAGGAGTTTATGCTTGTTGTTTAATTAGAGAATAATTAAGCCTTGCCTAATGTTTCAATTTGAGAAAAAGTTTTCTAGTATATGCCGTGTGCTTGTGTCATATTTTGTAATTCGATGTCTGACTTTTTTTTAAGTAATGTTTAACTATTTGTCTAATTTAAATATTTTTAAATATTATTTATTTTGCTTATGAATTACTACCTCTATTTCATAATATAAGATGTTTGTCTTTTTTGGTTGTAACGTTTGACCATTATTCTTATTTAAAAATTTAGTATAAACAGAAAAGATAATAAGTTGTGTTTAAAGTTCTTTTGATAATAAAGTAAGTCAAAAGCAAAATAAATAATATTTTCATAATTTTTTGAATAAGATAAATAGTCAAACATTACTAGCAAAAAGGTTAAATATCTTATATTATGAAACGGAGGCAGGACTTTATTATCAAAATAAACTTTCATATATTCACATGGGCTAACAAACGTGCGCATCTTTCTCCAAGTTTTGTGATTGACGCGAGTACGCAATACCGTTCTTGGATACTTAAAAACTTATCACCTAAGAGCATCTTCAAGAGAATGTTTATATCACTTGTCATATTTAAATTTAGCAATTTTATAAAAAAAAATGTTCTCTAATAGAGTGACTATTTAACTTGACATGTTATTTGAATGGCTAAATTTGACTCTTAAATCTGACAACTCATTCCCCCGTTAGTAAAATTGATATCCATGAGTCCCACTTAGATGAAACCCCCTTATCATCCTCCCCTTTGCTCGGATTTAGAGAGTAAAGATGAAGAGTCTTTTAAAAATACTTTCAGAATTTAAGTTGTCAATACTAAAATGAATAGCTAAATTTCGATTTGGAGAATTAAAATTAGCCATTCTCTTGGAGACGCCGTAACGAAAGATGATATTAACCGGTTGTACTCAATGTGTCGTACTATAATTCATGCGACATTTGTATCGGGATTATTGCTAGAGTAGAATTTGGGCTACTACTAGGGATAGGGATAGAAATAGACAGAAATAGACCTAAGACTTGTGGGTTCTTTTATAACCCTATTTAATTCTTAAATTTTTTTAGCTTAAAACTCTATATAATTTTATTTTCATTTTTAGCTTAAAACTCTATATAATTTTATTTTCAACCCGGCCCTTAAATTTGGTTCGGCCCGTTGCCACCCCTAGCTACTACTTTTGGACCTCAGTACTTGAAACAGGTTTCCTTTTGGGTTCTGGCAACCTTCATAGTTTATGAAGCAAAATAAAATAGAAACGCCACTTCAATTGACTGGGCAAGTAGGCAAAACCTTGATTAGAAGTACGCTGCTGATCAATCACATTGTACAGCACATATGATCCCACAGGGTATTACAGTGTTTCTAGCAGCATTGCTCTGATTTTTGCTCTCAACTCACTTGGGACTTCAGTTGTTACCTGGGAAGATTGAGCTGCATCACCAAGGGCCTTCTCTGACTCAAAATTATGACCTGATGTGTTCTGGGAGAGTTCTAGGCGAGTTTGATTGTTCTTATCTCGGTCATCGTCCTTTTTCCTTTTTGAACTGGAACGATGATCCCTCTGGTGTCTATGTGAACTCCTATGATCATCATCCCCGTGATAGTCATTCCTGTGCCGATGCCTCGACTTGGAACTCCTGTGCTCATGCTCATCTTCCGAAGAGCTGTGGTGGTGCCTATGATTCCTGGGTTCCAGATCCTTCTTGGAGTGCTTCTTGTGCTTATGTTTGTAAGCGTCACTGGTATGGGCTCTAGAATGCTCTGAATGATGCCTCTTCCTGGAGTATTTATAGCTTTCCTCTGAATCATAACTCTCTTCATCGGTTTCTAGGGTATGTTTTTTCCTATACTTCCTTGCCCCGCTCTGTTCATCATCAGAATATTTCTCCTGCTTGGCCATAGTAGAACCTTCACGCTCAAATGGCACAGAGCTACCTTCGCGTTCCTTAGCTGAAGTTTGTGGATCAGACCCAGATAAGTTCAAATCACCAGTAGAGGTCTTTTCAGTTTCATTAGTGGCATCAACTGATGTTGACAGATCAGCCATCTTGCTACCACCACTCTTAATAATAGAGGCAAACATCTTTGCACGTCTAAGCCTCTCGGCCTTTAACTTCTGCTCTTTTGTCATTGAAGCTTCAGAGGAGTCAGCCTCTTTAGAGGCTGCAACAGCAGCAGCTTTTGCGATAGTGTTTGCAATCCAATCGTCATCAATAATTCCAATGCCTTCAGTTTTTAGCTGACCACTACTTGTGAGTGAAGTACCTGCCTCGCTATTTGAAACAGGTTTATACAGTACATCTGGGTCCTGAAAAGAGGAGAAACTTCCAAAGCTTGAAGTCTGGCCATTATCTCCACGGGTCTGACCAATGCCACCCATGTCCTTGGGTGTGTTTGTTCTAGTATTGGCAGGAACAAGTCCACGAGTAGCTGCCATAACAATAGCAGCAGCTTCATCTGCAGTGACATTCCGAGGAGGTTCCTTCTTAGCCCCACTAATGATCATATGGAACTTTCCCTTCCCTTGTTTCTGTTTGTCATAAAGCTGCTTCTCCGATGGTTCAGCAGAGCTTCTATCAGAAGAACTGGCATCCTTGCTAGTACTTAACCGCATCTTGCTTTTAGTTTCTTCCCTACCATGACTACTGACTTTGCGCTCCGAAGAGCTTCTTCTTTCCTTGTGCTCTGAAGAGCTTCTTCTGTCTCTATGCTCTTTGCGCTCTGAAGAGCCTCTTCTGTCTTTGAGCTCTGAAGAATTACCAGAAGACTTGGACTGAAAAAATTATTTAGAATTTAAATCAATGAGTTGCGGTTACAGTTTTCCATTTGCTTATTACTACAGGGACTACAAAACCCCTCAAACAAATAACCTAGAAGTTTAAAAACATTGTATGTAGTAATATTCTCCAGGTAAAGAAAAACTAGAAACTAAACACAGTCTGGAAGTCTGAGATTCTTCTCAAAAGCATGAGTGCACAGAACGGAAGTACATCAATATAGATGGTTTGATTGGCCAATAAAATCAGCACTGAGAAAGAAAAAAAAAAGCAACTGACAATTTACAAATAAACATGCCAGCAAGTAAATCAAGCATGCAAATAGTAACACAAAACTCCAAAACAAGAAGAAAAGCTTCCAATCAATGTGCTATTCTATGATCCTAGAAAGCATGACAATATGGAATAAAACCAAATATTTTATTACTGGCTGGAATTATCAATAGTAAATATAGGGGGGAAAGGTAGGTAGTGCATCAGCAATGAAATATGTCCACATATGAACTTACCTGAAGTTCAGAGATCAAGTGTAAGACATCATGTGCACTAAAGAAACAAACAGCAGGAGAACTTGGAACAGAAAAGCCATTATCATTTCAGGCACTAGTACAAAATGCTGAAGAATCATAAATATGTGGAAAAAGATATAAAGGAAACCAAAAGTAAACATGTGATAAATTAACGCGTGTCTTGTTCAAAAAGAAACCACTCACATGAGCCAATTAGGATTTCTGTCAGCCCACTATCACAAGATCTTATGCGAACATGTTGTTTTCACCAAGAAAAATATTGATGGACAATCAATCAAAGGATTGAATGTGTGAAGTTCTGAGAGAAGTTCAGTCAGATAAAACACTGGATAAACCAGTAAAGATGAAGGAATATATCAAACAATGCAAACCAAAGGGACTAAATACTTTTGAGTCTAGTAACAGCAAGGGAATAATAAGGAAATATTGTAAGCATAAAGCATAAACAAGCAGTTCGCATTACCTCTTGAGTTTCCTCGAGAAGCTTCAGATAATATGAGTGATATGGATTGGATGGCAGAAGAAACGGAAACCTTCCTGTTGTTCTGTCTTGTTCAATGAGTTTTCCTTCAAATTCTTTCCCATTTCTGAGAATAAATTCAACTATTTTCTCCATTGTACGCTTCAAGAAGGATGGTGGTTCCAGAACAACATCTGTTTTGTCAGAAACATCTGACTTACTTGATGCCATCATCGCATCTTTGACCTTCTCTTGACGAGCAGCAACAATGCTGCTGTCAGTAATCATTGGGTTCTTCTTGGTCAAAATAGATTTATCTTTAACTGCAACAGCAGCTGCTGCCATTGCTTTCTGAATATCCTCTGCTTCTTCATTGCGACATATACCAGATGCAGAGTTTTCATGGCCTTGCTCATGTGCAACCATGTCTTTTCCAGGAGCCGTGACTTTTTGACTAGGTGGAAGCATGCCTTCATCCTCATCTCCAGACTCATAGACAGCCCCAAGCAATGATAAGGCCCCACCTGAGGACACAGCAAGCTCACTCTCACTATTGGCAGTTTTGCAGCCTTTGTTGGAATCAGCATCTACACCATCTTTCAACACCTGAGGATGATCGACAAGGTACCGAAAGTAGCTGTGGAGATGATGGTCAGGCATCAAGAAACCAAATGTTGGATTACTTCCCTGTTTCACCCTTAACACAATCTCTGACTGCCCCCCATGCTCACTGACAAATAAAGCAGTTCTTGCAATTATTTGATGAACCTTCTCAGAAGGAGGCTGCAAATTAAAAAATATGGGAGAAAGCATTCTCAGTAAGGGTCTGAGTGCATTGAAGTACAAGATTATGATCAAAATTCAAATGAATTAGCTAGTATATCATAAGAACATGTATCCCATGGCAGTACTCTTTTCTGTTATGTGTAGCTTTTACATCATTCTAATCCCACCTGCCTATTCCTTACGTCATGATATATGTAAGGTAACAATGTGCATCACTAGTAGGAACCCCATCTCTGCTCCAACCATCTGAAACAGGCATTTAATCCTTAGAAGAACATATGCACCTTGGATATTATGGCTGGATCAGCTGAAGAATATTAATACACAAATGTATAAAGAAATAAATTTCCAACTTATTAAAGAAGCTCAATGTAAGCAGTCAGATAGACTCCATAGTCCACATACTTACCAGCTTATTCAACACTTTGTCAGGCACAGGAAAAGATGGGCGATAATATGAGCTTAAATTATTTGGATCATCTGAACCAACAGTACTCCAATATAAGAAAGGGACAGCATTATAATCAGCCTGCCCTGTATCTGTTCCATTTCCTGTATAAAGAAAAGATGTCAGATGTAGCATTGTTTACCATAAGCAATATAAAATCTAATGTTGAGTGAAGAGGAAGATGTCAATATGCAAATATGCATCTTAGAAGAAATAGAAGAAAGCCCCTTACTTGAACTGATTAAAGATGCTCATCAACTAAATTCAAGCATCCTTCCTGCAAACTTACAAAAGGTACAACACAAATGTATGGGTCCAATTAGCACTGCTAGTTGTGCTACATGTGCAAGTATTACTCACTCTCATCATATTGAGCTCCATATTAATGTAACTATTCCCTAGTTTGGGTGCTAAAAGAAAACATAGTCACTACAGGTATTCAACAGAGAAAAGCTTATCTGTATTACTAAAATTCTAACAAAAGAACTTTGAACAAACTGAGATTCATTCAAGTGCGATATTTCAGCAGATTGAACTAAATTAACATTTTAATCCAGCAGATCGAATATCTGCAGATCATCCAGGTGAACCCCCTTCGATCATACAACCCTTAGCTTCATCGGGATCAGCTCAGAGATCAGAACGATGTGAGGTCGCACCCATTTCATGGACTTATGATGAATCTTGGTAAGGCTTTGTTTCGTGGTTCAAAACAGCGTCATCAAAACCATCCAAATGAAGCCTTGATAAGATTTGAAAAGTCACACAACTGAAACCAAACAACATTATTACATCACAAATTATCTTTGGTGTCCTTAATATTGCAGGGGCAACTCTTGCACGCAGATCTCAGCAACATAATGTATGTTCCCTTAGGTGTTTAACTCTAGTTTGATCCCTACCAGCTACAGCAGATTTTATTCGATCACTTCGCTTCCCATTGAGAGCAAAGGAGACTAGAAACTACTGAGTATTTGGTTTCCAGCTTCTGTTAAGAGTATGATTCCTAAAAAGTAGAAAGTACTACTAAGACTACTAAGATGATAAGCAACACATGATTCCTAGAGCTCGCATCCCCAAATTTCAGCTGCTGATGAATACGGAGAAAAGTGCAATACACGATAAGGACAGACCGCAAAGGCAGGTCAAGAGGAGCGGGAGCAGACATATACCTGAAGAGACCGCATCTTGAGAGCCTTCCCCGCCGAAATCGTTGGCGGGGAGGTCGAGGAAGCGCTCGCGGTCGAGTTCCGCCTCGGAAACGCCGTCCGGGGAGGGGGCGGAGAGGAGGGCCGCGGAGTAGGAGCGGCGGGGGCGAGGAGGGACACGGTCGAGCAGGTGGCGAACGTCGTGGCGGTCTAGGAGGAGGTCGTCCGCGCCGACGGCGGCCCATGGGACGAGGGATCCGCCGGAGTTGACGACCTCCGCCGTCGGGTCGTCGTCGAACAGCAACGCGTGCCGGCCCACGATCTCCAGATCCATGGATGGGTGAAGCGGCTGCGCCTTCCTTCTCCTCCGATTCGATTCCGCAAGGCGGCGGACTATCCGGGGCCGGGGGATCGATGGAGTTAGGGTTTCTTCGATTCGATGGCAGAAACGGGACGCTGCGGGCAAATGAGTTCCGTGGAATATTCCTCGCTACCCTGAGTCCCTGACCATGAAGGGTCCGACCATGAGGCTACAGATATGCTACTGCACTTCCAAGCGCTTTTACAGAGTATAATTAACTACTGACCCTAATTTATCTGATAACTAATTTATATAATAGTTATATATAAAACATTAATATATTCTTTCTCATATCATACATATTTTGTGTCTTGAATCTTGTGTTATAGCTAACTACAAATTAGTGGTTGACTGCTCTTCTCTCCTCTCTCTTATCTTTTTAAAATATGTTTACAGTTGGGTTATAATCTACAATTAACATGTTCTTATAGCAAAGTCAAGAGAAAATCTAATTGCTACCTCTAAAATCTTTTTATATCATTATTAAATAGCATATTATATATATATAATAAAAATATATTATTATCAAGCGTAGCTATTTCATTCACGTCTAAGGTGTAGAAACATATTTATGCATATTTCTCTTCTAACCCAATAGAAAGCAAAAACATCATTAAATCACATATAAATGATGCAAATATGTATACAGTATGTGTTTTTTTAGTATGAGCACAAATATATATAAAGTTGTTTATACACTTTAGACATAAATGGACTAACTATACCTAGGCCGGGTTCATTTCCCCATATCTAAACACTACATTCCCTTGTTTTCTATGCACGCATCCCAAGCTACTAAACTGTGTATTTTTTTAAAAAAATCTATAGAAAAGTTGCTTTAAAAATTCAGGTTAATCGATTTTGTAGTTTAGAAAAATTCAAATCTGGATTAAAATTTTTAATAATTGATATTGAGGGAATAGTCCATCTATAAATACAACGTGGAAAAATTTTGAATTAACAATTAAAAAGTAATTATTATCAGGATAAGAGACACTAGATAGCTACAATTTATAATGATGTGAGGCCACCATACCAGTTATACTATAATCTAATCGCACAAAAGAACATGTGGAAGGTGAATGAAGAAATATTTTTTCACATACATAAATCGAATTTTTTAAATTTTGAATTTTATTCATTAAATAATTTATAAATTTAATTTTATATTTCAAAAATTCACAGAACTAACCTCCTGCCGCCCTCTAGGAGGATGGAATACTGACGTGGCAAACGGACACCCGGCCAGGAGGGACGACGGGCAATGGCGGGTCGGCCCATTTTGCATTTAACTCCTTTCCGCCCTCTGTAAGGGCGGCAAGGGGTAAATGCAAAATGGCCGCATGCGGCTGGTAATTTTTTAATTGAACGCAGTTTAGTATAAATATATGTATAATATATGTAACTATGTTTAATCACAAACATTTTCTTGGTTCAGTGGTCACCACCACTCCCTTCTATCCTGATGAAGTCGAGGGGTCGAACCTTCATAGGAGCATATTTTTTGTTTGCGGTGGGTAGTGACCACTAGGTTAAGGTAGTGGTTGTGATCAAATAATTACATACGTTATATATATATATATATATATATATATATATATATATATATGTATGTATCAACCCGCGGTTAGATCGAAAAGCTCCGGACGCATACTGTAAGGATGGCAAGAGACAAATTGCAAAATTGCCACCGTGCCGTTGTCGCTTGTCTCCAACTCCCTCTCCACCGTTTGCCACGTCAACATTTTGTCCTCCTAGAGAGCGGCACGAGGTTAGTTTTATAAATTTTTAAAATACAAAATTAAATTTGTAAATTAGTTAATAAATAAAATTCAAAATTCAAAAAATTCTACATAAATCCGAGTCTGTATGGGCCGGAGCCTGGGACGAATCTAATAAACCAGACACGGTCTCTTAACGCCGGGTGGCTCACGTAGAGCTGGCGACACCGCAACGATCCGGAGTAACTTTTTGCTGTGCGAGCCTAGTAGGGCCGTAGGCACGCCATGTACAGCCACGTCGTAGTTGGGTCGGCTCGCTTGGGTCATTTATCTTAGCGAGTTAGGCCCCGTTGGGCATGAGAGGAAGAGGGTTAGTTAGCCGGGAGAAAATTAGTGCTACATCTGTACCTTTATCCCATAATATACGATGATTTTAACTATTTATTTATAATTTTAATTATTTATCTTATTCAAACATTTAGCCAAAATATAAAAATTTATAAGCAATACTTAAACTATTTTAATAAATAAAATAAAATAATACTTTCAAACTTTTTTTTAATAAGACAATTAGTCAAAGGTTGCAAACAAAAAGTCAAAATCTCATATAATCTGGGATGGAGGGAGTAATATATTAGTATATAATTAATTATTTATTTATTATAAAAATTATGAAATAGATTAATATGTTTTTTAAAATTTTTTTATAATTTTTTTTATTAAAAATATATTGTTTATCAGTTCGGAGAGAGTATACGCAAATAGTGAGAGAATTTAGGGTTAGGATGGGGAGAGCTGGACGCGGTCTTACTCGGTTCCAATCGTTAACGTTAAAGAGCGCTGGACAAGTCTCGTGATCTGAGTCGTTAATATATCTTATTTAAATAATTTCTATAATTTATAACATTATTATTTTTATCATATATTAATCTAAGAATAGTCATCAACTAGTAAAGATTTCACTAAATACAATGATTTAGATATCATTATAACTACATAATAGTTAGAAAGTCCTGAATACATAAAAGTATAATGATATTTTATACTTAAGGAGCAGCTCGTGAGATGACTCCTTAGAGCATTTATCTATTCCATCCCTCGTCCTGAAAAGAGAATGAGAGATAAAAATAAGCTCCAACAGAACATCTATCATATCAGATGTTATCCATATTATAAGAAAAACTCTATATTTGGAATAAAATTGATGATATCAAAATTAGATTGGCTATTGGAGATGATCGCTCAAGAGCTAAAGTCTAGTTTAATTCAAAACTATTTGTTCCAACAAACATATTTACAAATTATATATATATATATATATATATATATATATATATATATATATATATATATATATATATATACACACACACACTAGAAAAATGCCAGTTGCACCAAGTCAAGTTAATTTTAATTATTTAAATTAAATAATTTTAAAAATAATTGCATATCGAGTTATAAATAGTAAATTGTAATCCATATATAGTTGGTTTGAGATGCTACATTGAACCCTGTTATATGATTTTCAACCAATTCCTCTAATTACTACTCCCTTTAAATTTTTATTTGATGCAACCAAATTAAAATTTGAGTAGAGAAAACACAGAAAAATTCAAATTATATAGAAAAACACATAAAAATGAGAATGAGTAGAAAACATATGAAAAGTTTCTACATAAATAATTATATGTAGAAAAACACAAAAAAAGAGATTGTGTAGAAAAACACATAAAATGAGAAAATGTAAAAATACAAAATACTAAAAAATGAGAATGTGTAAAGAAACATAAAAAAATACTTATGTAGATAAAGAACATAAAACTGATGTTTTTTTTTATAACGGACATCACTCTAACCATATGAGCTAACAAGCTTTATTTGCTTATTTTTGACAACTGCAACAGAAGGCACGTAGAATCACTTTTAATTTTTATAATAGTTATATATAAAAACAAAAATGCCCATGTGTTACATTGCGTGAAGTTAATTTTATTGTGCGCACTAAAATAGACTTTGAAAATAAGTTTTAAAAATAAATTATGTAATTCTATAACGGTAAAATCAAAACTGATACGAATTGAACGTGGATTTTAAGTTCGATTCGATTTAGACGAAACATCTGTTTGGTTTGTTTTTTAAAAAAGCAGAACCCTGAAGCTATTGCAAAAAATCAAATTTGCAATTCCAGTTTTTCTAAAAAATAAATAAAGGTAAATTGACTCACTTTACTGATTGACGATGTGCACACACACGGAGAAACGGATAGCTACTGCTGAAAAAAGAAGTTAAAATACAAAACATCTCAACGGGGGATCGAACCCACGATCTCTCTCTTGTATGAGACCAACACCTCTTCCACGGGACACAAAAGTAATTGAGCGCGATATTTATTTATAGATTAATACAACACGATAAAACACGGAAACAGATGCCACGGCAATCAGTGACCGACTCGGTCGTGGTTAGGCGTCGAAACGACGGACCAAAGGTATAGTTAGAATCATTATTTTTTTATAATAGTATAATATAGATATATATTCTTAGCCATCGAAACAAATGCTTAAAAATAAAATACTATTAGAAAATCAAAATCAATGCTAAATTTATCCGCACCGCAAGATCCGCGCGGACGTGCCACGGACCTGGTGCACCGCACTATCCAAACAAACGGAAAAGCAGAGCTTATTACGGAACAGAAACGCCTGCTATTTCTCCCACGCGCCGCGGGCAGCACGGGCACCATCTTCTTCAGCGCAACTCGCAGGTGCCACGGCGCACGCTGACACTGCGACCCCACCTCGTCGCCGTGGCTGGCACGCATGCTCGCCAGGTGGGGTCATGGCCCCACATCACTTCGTGGGGCCCACGAGTCATGGAGCCATAGCGAAACTTCCCAATTCCGTCCCAGTTTTTTCTCCTTTTTTCCGTTCCACCAAATCCATCGGCCCACCACTCTCCGCATATAAAAGGGATGCGATAAGGAAGGCGAAACTAGACTCGCCTTTTTCACGGCGCATTTCCCACTCCACCCATCCCCATCGCGTAGTGGAGCCAGAGAGAAACCACACTCCAAAACCCACACCGTTCCCCATGGAGAAGGGCGACCAAACCCTCGCCAACCGCCCCGCCGCCGCCGTCGACGGCGAGAAGGCCATGGTCACCGGAGGCGCAGTCGGGGGCGACTTCACCGCCACCGCCAACGGTCATCCCATCAAGTCCTACGCCGACGTGGCAGCCGAGAAGACCATTCCCAACGGCAACGGCAGCGTCGCGGAGGATGAGGTCGCCGTCACCGCCGCCGAGAACCCCGTCAAGTCCTACGCCGCCGTCGTCGCCGAGAAGACCGAACACACCGGCAGCGTCGCAGAGGACGAGGTCATCGTCAACGGCGCCGAGAACCCCGCCAAGTCCTACGCCGCCGTCGTCGCCGAGAAGACAGAACACACCGGCAGCGTCGCAGAGGACGAGGTCATCGTCAACGGCGACGAGAACCCCACCAAATCCTACGCCCCAGTTGCCGCCAAGAAGACCGTGCCCGACGGCAGCGTTGCAGGGGATGAGATCACCGTCATCGCCTCCGACTCCGACTGCGTGAACCCCACCAAGTCCTACGCTGACGTCGCCGCCAACGCTGAGATCTGGGACCTCCGCACCGCCACCCGCGCAGTGGAGGAGAGGCTCGCCGCTGCCGACCGTGAGTACAAGGGGTTCTCCTCGAAGACCGACAGCTTGAACGGGAGCGTCTCTCAGGCTAGGGGAAACTTGGTCAAGCTCGAGTCCGAGGTCGCTTCTTCCGACGCGAAGGTGGCCGCGCTGCGGGAGGAGCTCAAGGAACTGGAGGAACTCTTCAAAGCAGAGAAGGATAAAAGAAAGGCGGACACGCTCAACTCCGAGCAGCTCGACGGCAAGGTGAACTCCTTGCGCCAGGTGAGGCCCTGGCTCCAGGAGGAGATCGATGCCCTGAGGAAGAAGGCCGCTGAAGCCGCCGCTGGCCCTGCCGTGGAGGAGGAGAGCGTGGTTCCTCCGTCGACTGGGGAACGGGTCGCGGTGAAGGCTGGAGCCGTGGCCGTCGGGGCCGCCGTTGCAGCCGCTGCCGTGCTGATCTGCCTCCGTCTCAAGAGGTAAACTGGTGATCTGATGCACAGGAAGTTTTGATCTGCCGCAACAGCTTATGGAAGATTTGATGAGTTTTTTTGTGTTGATGATGGTAGAGTACTGGACTGAGAATAGTATGACTTCTATGAACTTGTTGTTGCTTAATAGCCTACCAAAACATAGGGATCTGGGGATTTTTTTTATGTTCCATCACTGTTTTTCGTTTTAGCATTCTACGTATGACGTGGTGACACCAAATGTCTAAACATTTTGTGATGCGTAACTGAGAAACGCCGTATGGTTCTTGGCGGTTATGCCATTTTCTCCATCCTGAGCTTCTGATTAGTTGTTACTGATGGTGTGCAGTTTGCATATCTGGATGTGTGCGCTTCAGTATATTGCTTGATGGTTTTGGGATATCCTTTTTAATGAATTGATTGATGGAATGCGCTGATATGTGATATGTGTTACAGTTGATTAATATGCTCTGCGAGTTTGCTATCTGACCTCTAGACATTTTGTGCTAATACTTGCGGTTTCTAGTTGTAGTTCCAGAATCGGCTTCCTATCACGGAGGAACTATAGCTATTATGTCTAGTGTTGTTTTTATGCCTATTCACTGTATCTGTCTGGTACATGCCTTTTGACCTGTACGTACTTCCTCTGTAGATGGTTATTCATTCCGGAAAATATGTTGGGCGGGGCAATTTTTCACTGTCTCACTTATATTCATTTTGGGGTCTAGGATTGGTGCCCTTGCATGTCCTTGAATTTGGAAAGAAATGTTTGATATGCACTGTAGCTGTGATTGATTGATGCCAATGGCCTTGAAATTTTTTTGGGACTGTTTTAATACAAAAAAACGGTGTGCCCTACTTTGGTTATGTGGTTATATTTGTGCATTTTATTTGCATGCTTATGTTGCCGATTATGACTATGGTCTATGGGAAGCATTTGCTGTTTATATTTCAACATATTTTGACTTGTTTTACAATAAATTTACTGTCTGGGATTTTGCAAATGAACGTTGTAAAATATATGTTAAAGAGTATAGGGTGATTCATTTATCCTAATGTGTTAGGTTATTGATATTGACAAGCTAAAGATAGCTCGATTTGTTTCTTGATTGTAGTATTTGGTTATTTTATAATTGGGTTCAATTGTCTGTTATTCTGTTATCATTTTGGATACCGTGGTACTCCCTACTATCTGTTACCATTCTGCAGCTTCTGATTGACTATTTCTGATCATCAGTGAATCAATCTTACAATGGAACTTTAGTCTGACTCCTTTTATCTAGAATGAAAGGATTCAACACACCACTTTCAGAATTGAAGGTTTTGATCATTATCGGAGTTTATAAACCATATTCTTATGAGCGCTGTTTCCTACTTCATTTGTTAGTAGTACCTAGCCAAACCATTTAATTTGATAAATGTTGTATCTTGTAAAAATGATTTGTGTTCATGGTGAATTTTTTTGTTGCGATGATTTAAGTGTACAGTGCAGTTAGTCAGCCAAATAGTAATTCAATATGCAATCATACACTTCTGTGTGAATTGCAAAATGTAGCCAGTTTGCTATTTGGTTGCATCTCAGTAGTCAGTTGTTCCTGAAACGATTGTCTCTGGTTAGTTATGGAGTCGCTTTAGTCTTTAAGTTGATTTTGGAACTGAATTAGTAATTGCCTATACAATACATCGTACAGTAGGTAATTGGTGTGTTGCAATTTCTGCATAACTTTTCTACGTTTATTTACTGCGAAGTATGAAGTCTAGCGGAATATCATATTTCTGGAGATGATCTGTGCCATTTTTTTCTGGCTAGCGAGCTTTGTTGATGAGGATTGTCAGTTACTCTATTTAACTTGAAAGTCAACACAATGTTTTTATATCCCATTTCGGAATAATCAGCTCTCTGAGATAGTAAGTGGGATCTGATATGCGCGAATTATATGTTCTTTGGTGTTCCTAGCCGCTGTGTTCAGTTTTCTTTGAATTAACTCTGTTGCTGATTCTTTTTGTTGCTAAAGCTTGTTGATCTCTCTTTGAGCTAGCCATCTAGGCCTATGAGTTTACCTCTGGCACAGTTCATCAATCTATAGCTGAAGCCCCTGTTTTGAAAGCTTTATGTTGTGGTATAGTAGCAATGCCTCTGGCATGGTGCTGTGCAAGTGCAACATTTGTTGCCTGGTTCCGTTCACTGGTTGTAATGTTGCATGTAAAAGTGTTGGGTAGCATCTGATCAAGGTCCATTTAACCAGCCGACATGCAATTAGAGACGGTTGGACGCGTTGCGTTTGCGGAGTAACTCATCTCCTTTTGAAGAATGGGGGTGGACTGGTGGCGCATTTGGCTCCATAGCTTCTGTTACTGATTTTCTCCGTGATGCAATTTGGTTACCGCCCCTCATTTATCGACTCAGGCGATAGTAAAATAAGCTAAAAAAAGCGAAAAGACATATTTACAAACAAAATAATTTATAAATAAAACATTTATAATATGCTTTAGCGATTTAAAAGTTAATGTTGAAAACTAAAAATCCAAAATTAACTTTGATTTTAAGATTAAAAATTTAAATGAAACTTAAACAAAAGCGATGGGCCGTCACCTGTCAATTTCAGATATTGAATGCAATTTTCGATGATTTTGATAAGATCTCCGAGAAAAACTAATGTTAATTTGAGTTACAAGTATGAATTTGGACGCACTAGGTTTTTCCTTTGTGATGCAATACTGCAAGTCTGCAAGGGCGCTGTCATGTCACATCACACTACTATCGCCAGTTGCATAATAAAATTTAAATCTAAACGTATTTGTTCTCGAAACTTTAGAAAGATATAATATTACCTCCGTCCCATACGAGAGTCATAGATTATATGAGATTTTAACTTTTTTTTAGTCTTACCCGTCTTTTTTTAAAAAATTGAAAGTATTATTTATTTTTTTATTTTCTTTATTATTAAAAGTAGTTTAAGTATTACTTATAAATTTTTATATTTATATCAAAATTTTGAATAAGACAAATGGTCAAAAATTATAAGTGAATAGTCCAAATTCTCTATATTATGGGACAGATGGAGTATCTAATAGTTCATCTATTTTAATATAAGAATATAACATATGATACGTAAATATAATAAAATGTTATATATTTTTATTCTAATTTTACCTCTAAACAGATGTACTAGACATACTTATGACGATGAACATACTTATATTTGTATAATAAGGGAATAAAGAAAAAGCCAAACATCATATTTGTAAATAAAAAATATTTTACGAATAAAATTTTTATATAGATATCCTAAAATAAAACTTCGGTGAAAAATTCCTAAAATCAACTAAAATTTAAGTTTGAAAATTTAAATTTTAGCTTATAAGGATAAGTATAAGCAAAGATGCAAATTTAGGCCCTCTTTGATAAGTAAATTCATATGAATTTTAGAGGATTTTATTTCTATAGGAATTTTTCCTACAAAGCCCTTTGAATAAAAGGAATGAGCCCTATGAAATCCTATGAAATTCCTATGGAATGTCATTTCCCATATAAATTTTGGAGGAAATTTAACAAGAGTTAGAACATCATGGAAAAAATCCTTTGAGTTTTATCTTTCCTTAAATTTCTATTTTTCTCCTGTGGTCGAATCAAACGGTTATTCCTATGTTTTTCTGTGTTTTATAATCCTTTGTTTTACGCTTACATTTATATCAGAATCTTATATTTTTTCTATTTCTCAGTTTTTTTATTTCTGTAATTGAAAGGGACCTTATATCGATTGGATCATTGATAACCCACCTATTCCAGAAACACCACCTAAAGACGGAGGCACGCGCAAGCTCAAGGGCAGTAGTCCAATGCACACCAATGGACTAATGGAGCAGCGGACCCCGTCTTCATCACGTGTTTCCTCTTCGGTGGCAATCTGATGCGCCCTTGATCGACCACGACGGCCGATTCATTGATCTTCGCCATTTTTCTTTTTCAGTGTCGGGCAGCGTAGACTGTGGATGGATCGAGAAATTAACACAGGTGTCTTGTTGATGACTCTGCTACGTGCAATTCTGTTATAGGTTAGTTTGGTCGTTCTTCTTTTTCACTCTGGTTCTGATTTAAGACATGGTGATTTGCTGAAATGAGATACGTTAATATGTAAATCTGTGTTTGCCACGTTTGTCCGTTGTTTCGAATGATTGTAACGAGATTTTGCATGTGTGGGAGTGGAACGTGAGAATTTTCCGTTGATCCATTATAGACGAGAGCGAGTTAATTTGTTTGATGAGAGCCTTGATCACGCCGGTTACCTTGTTCGCAAAAGAAGATCACGTCGGCTGTCTCCTCTCGACCGGTGGGGATTGCGGATTAGCAGCGTGACTGTGCGAGTTCATATAAATTCCCACGCAAACCCAAGCTTTGTACAACAACCTCTGTCTGACGGTGACGGAGCCACGCGTAAGCGCGAGAGAACCCACGGACACCACGGCAATGGCGGAGGCGGAGAACCACGAGAACCCCCGAGTACTATTCACCTTCGTCCAGCTGATGGATGTTCGCGAACACCTCGTCGACAACCCCGACAGAATCGCGACCATGCTCCGCGGCGCGCGCGCCACCGCCGGCAGCTGCCAGCTGCACCAGTTCGCCGACGTGCTCCTCGTCCTCCGGGCACCCGGCTGGCGCCTCTTCCACCGGGCGGTCGCCGTCGACAAGCACGCCTGTCGCCTCCTCCCCGCCGTGGGCCTCGCGGTCGTGACCGTATTCGCCGTCAGGATCGCGTACGCGCCGAGTCGAGGCGCGGCGTGGCGTGGTGCCGTGTCCACCACGACCCCCGCGATGTGCTAGTTTTGTTTCCTAACTTTTTCTTTTTTTGGAGGCTCATCATGTGCTTTGCTTCCTCGTCTCTGCTCCTGAATTTTGACATCCGAGAAATGGTGATTTGATATCCAAGCCGATATTTTCCATTTTTTTCCTGCTATTACTCCTCTTGTAGCTATTGATAATTTGCAGGATCTAGTATAAATTCTTGGTGGTTATTAGAACATCCTCAGCAGCATATCTATCCTATCCTACATCATAAAAATAAAAGATAGAGAGTAAAAACTAAGCTCTAGCAGAACATCTATCTCATCTATTTTGGATGTCATCTATATTAGGAGAGAAATTTCATATTTGGATGTTCTCTCTTCATCTTTCAAAGAGATACAGAAGATGTCATATATAGATGATCTGTTGAAGTAAAAAAATATAAAGAATGATTGTCTTAGATGATCATCCAAATTAAGATACACATGGCCAACCGTTCGTGAATTTTCCAGAATTTGAAATCCACGATACTACCTCCGTCCTATAATAACTTTAATTTTCATTTTTCCGTGTCCAACGTGTGACCATTTGTTTTATTTAAAAAATTTGTATAGAAACTTAAAAAAATAGTCACGCATAAAGTACTATTTATGTTTTATCATCCAGTAAGAATAAAAATATTTATCACAAAATTTTTTTAAATAAGAGAAGAGTAAAAACATTGTATGAAAAAATAAAAAATTATCCTATTTCAGAACGAAGATAGTAGCTTTTATCTTGTCAGTTCTCTCTCCCATGGTCTATGCAGGGGTAGTGTTGATTGCAAATTAATTTATCCATATTTTAATAAATAACACCGTTAATTTTTTAAGCACATATTTTGATTATTATTTTACTAAAAACTTAAGCAATAATCATTTATTTTATTGTTATTGGGTTTATTACTAAATATATTTTAATTCTAACATATATTTTAAAATATTCTCATAAATATTCTAAATAAAACAAATGGTTAAACACATAATAGAAAATTAACAACGTTATTATTTATCAAAATTCAGAGGGAGTATCCCCTCAGAGCTAACTTAACATTCTAACCTCCTACCCGTACAAACAGATTAAATTCGTCTGCCATCAAAATCACGTGACTTTGTTATTAACATATGGGTTTAACGAATACTAGGTCATAAGTTAGTAACAAAAGTACGTAATCTCAATCTGCATAAAACCGCCCCTGATGCACCCATATATACGTTCGGTTGCTGGGTTGCTGCTCTTGCTTCCATTCGTTTATTATTTTCTTTTCCCATACACAGGGGTTCTCTTGATCTGCGGTCGAGTACGCGGTCGCTTCTTCCGACGCGAAGATGGCCGCTCTCCGGGAGGAGCTCAAGGATCTGGAGGAGCTCTTCAAAGCAGAGAAGGATGAGAGGAAGGCGGACCAGCGCAACCCCGAGCAGCTCGACGGCAAGGTGAACTCCTTACGCTACCGTCGCTACGTGAGGCCCTGGCTCGAGGAGGAGGTGGATGCCCTGAGGAAGAAGGCCGCTGAAGCCGCCGCCGGCCCTGCCGTGGAGGAGGAGAGCGTGGTTCCTCCTCCGTCGCCTGAGGAGCGGGTCGCGTGGCTGGCGAAGGCTGGAGCCGTGGCCGTCGCGGCCACCGTTGCAGCCGCTGCCGTGCTGATCTACCTCCGCCTCACGAGGTAAACTGGTGATCTGATGCACAGGAGGTTTTGCTCTGCCGCGGCAGCTTGTGGAAGATCTGATAAGTTTTTTGTGTTGATGATGGTAGAGTACTGGACTGAGAATCGTATGATCTTCTATGACCTAGTTGTTGCTTAATAGTATAGCCTACCAAAACGTAGGGATCTTGGGACTTTTTATGTTCCATCACTGTTTTTCGTTTTAGCATTCTACGTATGACGTGGTGACACCAAATGTCTAAACATTTTGTGATGCGTAACTGAGAAACGCCGTATGGTTCTTGGCGGTTATGCCATTTTCTGCATTCTCAGCTTCTGATTAGTTGTTACTGATGGTGTGCAGTTTGCGTATCTGGATGTGTGCTCTTCAGTATATTGCTTGATGGTTTTGAGATATCGTTTTAATGAATTGATGGAATGATTTGATCTGTGGCATGTGTTACAGCTGATTAATATGCTCTGCTATCTGACCACAAGACATTTTGTGCTAATACTTGCGGTTCCAGAATCTGTTTCCAACCACGGAGGAACTATAGCTTGATTATTATGTTTAGTGTTGCTTTCATGTATCTGTCTTGTAGTACATGCCTTGTGGCCCGCGCGTACTTTCTCTGTAGATTGTTATATGAAATGTGGGTATTCGTTCTGGAAAATATGTTGGGTGGGGCAAATTTTCACTGTTTCAATTTATTCACTTTGGAGTTCTAGGATTTTGGTGCCCTTACATATCCTTTAATTTGGAAAGAAATGTTTGATATGCAAATCTAGTTGTGATTGATTGATGCCAATTTGGACTGCTGAAATACCAAAAACGGTGTGCCCTACTTTGGTTATGTGGTTATATTTGTGCATTCTGTCCAAGCTGAAGAAAGGAGCTCCGATCATTGTGTAATAAAAATGAAAATGAAAATAAAATTTTGAAGGAAAAACTAGAATGGCAATATGGCATTAGTCAAACTCTCTAAAGTGGAAATTTGCTACTCAAATCGAGTCGATCGAGTGAATCAGCACGGCTCCAAAATTTACGTGTGCGACCTTAATTGGATTCGCAGCTCTTAGCACATGTATAAAGGTGTCTATTAGCTGACTCTCTTAATCGCTACGTAAGCAAATTTAGTGACGTGAGAAAGAGAGGAAAGGAAAGAGAAAAACTGTTGTCATGTATGGCAACGGCTTAGAGTCGACTCTTAGCATTTATTAAAGGAAACTTTGAAGCATGAGAATGTATAAAAAGGAAACTAACTTAATAAAAAATATTTTATTGCATTAATGAAGAGACCACACCTGACTCTAACTTTATACGTATCATTTTAAAATAGATTCTTATTGCTGACGTGGCTTGAGATAGAGTCCACAGTAAGTTCTACTGTTAAATATGCCCTTAAAAGTAGTTGGCCGCGTTCTTTTACATCTTGTTAAATAATATATTTATTTTAATGTATTCATAAAATATTTTTTTAACTTTGTAATAGTTAATTTTATAATTTATGCTATAAATAGCTGTTATAAAAATCAAATAATCTTTTAACTTTATCTTCGTTGAGCAAAATACGCAGTCAGTAGGAGTATAAAGCTAACGTCGTGCTCAAGTTAACCCGGGCACTAACACACTGACAATCTGACATCCCTGCGCCAGTCTCCTGATCTCTCTTTTCCTTTCCACTGCAAAATGCCAAAAACTCCCTTTAAACCGAACAGCGCCATTTAAAAGCATCTCTAACAGCTTATTTATCCCATTCTCTATTCTGAAAATAGAGGAGGAAGACTACAAATTAAGCTCCAACAGAACGACTATCCTATGATCTATTTTTAGATGTTATCCATATTAGAAGAAAACCTTCATATTTAGATGACCTCTCTCTATCCTCCAAAGAGATATAGAGGATGTCATATATAAATAATCGAGTGGAGTACAGAGAGATATAAAAGATAAAACTAGTTTAGATGATCATTCAAATGAAAATATGGATGACCAAATTTAGATGAGCTGTTGGAGGATGTTCTAACGTCCAAAGCGCAAACACCCACCCCGCCTGCTGCAGCCCTGCCACGGCCCCTGCTCCAATGGCGAACGCGTGCCTGTTAGCAGCCCAGCTCTATACTATGAAATTCAACTCAAATAGCTAGCATCTAGGACGAGTAGTGATAATTCTCAAGGAAACAACAAGGAAAAGAGTGATGAAACAAGGAAGTACAAGTGATAGGAGATTCTGGAAGCTTCTAGAACTTGTAGAGAAGGAAAGAGGAGTAGGAACAGAGAGATCGACAAGGTTCATCGAACCAGGTCGCGGTCGCCGCAGCTGCCCAGTGATCCTGCTGTTTTCTTTATATTGCTGCTTCATCGTTGCTTGGGCTGGGCTTGGAGAATGTTTGATGCGGCCTATGGTGCAGCCCACTTAAGCTTCTGACAGTGCCGTGGTCCCGTTGACGCCGTGCAGCTTGTCCTCGACGTCGCCGACGCCAGGATGCGCCTGAACGGCGCCCGCCTCGCCACCACGCTGGAATAGTTCCCTTGCTCGTGCGAGATCGGCGTCTGGCGGCGCTGTGCGATGGGCGGCAACGCCGAAGCCAACGAGATCGTGAAGGGAGCGTTCGCAAGTGACAGTGACCGTGAGTGAAACCAAAGCACATAAAACGAGAAAAATCATTAGTATATGATTAATTGAGTATTAACTTTTGTAAAGTTGAAAAATAAATTAATTTGATATTTTTAAACAACTTTTATATAATTTTTTTTAAAATAATTCTCCATATAACAATTCAAAAAACGATGGAGAAGTTTTCGTTACATTATCACTTGCGAACGCGCACCAGCTCGAGGAGACCGTCCTGGGCGTCCTGGAGGAGCGCCTGCGGATCGTCCAGGCCGTCTTGCTGCTCGTACGTCGCGCATGGTCCGTGCCACCGCCACCGTCAGGAGAAGCACGCGCCGCCTCCCCTGCGTGCCTGCGTGCTCCTCCTCGCGGTCGCTGCGCTCGCCTGCGCCGTGACGGGGCGCGCGGCGTGGCGCTGGGACCCCTCAGGATCTTCGTGATGGTCTCCGCCCTGCTGCTGCTCGTCCTGACTCCTGAGTGCAGTGTGCGAGAGATGACGCTAGAGGCGCAACACTTACCGCTGCACCGTCGGAAGCAACGTCATTAACTTCGTCTAATCGTTGATTGTTATCTACGTTTTCTCGTCTTGATACAATTTTTTTTTGCTGACTATGAAATAGACATGGGTTTTGGGACTTGTGTACAATTATTTCGATGTTCATGCAATCAGGCTTCACCGCTTCAGAGTTCAGAATGTGCATTTGTGTCTATCTCCCCCTTTCTTCTTCTCCACCTCCTTCCGTCCCTACGTTCTTTTCAGCACTGTGATGTAATTTGTGAGTGAACTCGCCACGATACAGTTGCTGGCTTGCTGCTAGTCGTTCATGCACACTCACGTTGTCAAACCTTTCTCCTCGGCGTTTTGGGTGCCTTTCACCTTTCGATTTGTTGTTGGTTTGAACAGAGCTCTGGTACGTTCAGAAATCAGAACGCTCGGCTTGGTTTGCCTCGATGGCGGCGGCCTCCTCGTTGCCGGGCCTTCGCCTTTTCCGACGTCCTTCGCAAGCGGCGCTGGAATGGGGCGACCCAGACGTATTTCAGCCCACATTTGACCGTCCGATATGCTTTGAGATTGGTATATTTTGATGGACAAGTTAGCCTTTGCACGGGGGCCTGCAAATGATAGGTGAAGCAAAATCAGCAGGCATGCATTAGTGCATGTGCTATAAAGCCAGCTATAAATATATTTTAAAGATATAAGAGATGAGAGAGAAGATGAGTAAGCTATATAAACTCTAAGACACATGGTGTGTATGACATGTGAGACCATATATTAATATTTTATAAGTAACTATTATATGAATTGACTATTAGATTGATTATATATGAATTGGAGCTGATAGTTGGCTATACTATTGAACTTGCTCTGAGCAAGTTCAATAGTATAGTCAACTGCTAGCTTTAATTCATCTATTTTGTCTTACAATATTTACCTATAAACATCAATACATGTCTTAGAGCCAATTCATACAATATTTACCTATAAACATCAATACATGGTCACACATATCATATACATATTTTGTCTTAGAGCCGGTGTGCAGCTGGCTACAAATTAATAGCCAACCTCTTTTCTCTATCATCTTATCTCTTTAAAATATGCTTATAACTGACTTATAGTCTGTTACTGTACCTTCTCTTAGTGCACTAAGATTACGAGCCAACAAAAGTCAGCTGGTAGGCCTGCATAAGCTATACAAATAGTTGGCCTAAGGTCCGCTCTATTTCTTAATGTTTATTTAACAGTTAGTGGCCGTTGGATCTAGAGATTTTTTTTTTGTCCTTTGTCATATCGGATGTTTGAACGTTAATTAAGAGTATTAAATATAGACTAATAGCAAAACTAATTGCATAAATAAAGGCTATTTCATTAGATAAAATTTTTTAAGCCTAATTAAGTCACGATTAGCAAATGTTTACTGTAGCATCACATTTGCTAATCATGCATTAATTATGTTCAATAGATTTGTCTCGTGAAATAGTCCAGAGTATGAGGTGGGTTTTATTAATAGTCTATATTTAATACTCTCTCCACCCAAATTGATCATCATATAAGGCTTAGAAACAAAGATCAATAATCTATTTAATTAGCATTGAAAAACTAGAGTCATACATCCCAAGCTACATGCATACATGCAAAATTGAAATTTGCAAATCACACCTAAACAGATTGGATAGTTGCATGTAAGCATTTAATGTGCATGTGAATCAAGGGGGTTTCACACTACAATTAATGCATGGTAGATTCTCTTCTCTTATATGATGATCATTTAGGATATCTCCTTTTCTCTTATATGATGATCAATTTGGGATAGAGGGAGTACTTCTAATTAGTGTCAAACATTTGATATAACAGGGACTAAAAAAGTAGGGTGGAAACAAACAGACCCTTAGTCTACTACTGTGAGTATCTATAATGCTAAACTATAGTACTTGAGAAGGTATCAAGAGGTATCCAAATTTCAGTATAAAATTTTAGTACTTCTTGGTACCTAGGTACTAGTAGGTATCAAATTTTATACTAAAATTTTAGTACCTCACCGTACCTACTCAAGAGCTATAAAATTGCTCTAAAACTTAAAGTTTTACATAACAGTATTATTACTTATGGACTTTATGATGTTTTTTTTAAAAAAAGTTGCAATGTAATTTATTGTAAGTTACGCTATAATTTTCAAAACTACGTTACAATGTGACTTGTAAATTTTACATTGGATTTGGTCTTCTTTTTTTCTTTTTTTTCATGAGCATATGCAAAATGGTGTATGTTATGGCGTTTATGGTGTTTTTTTAGTTGTTTTTAGGTTTCTATTGTTGTCCATGAGATTTAATCCAAAGGCTACAAAATCTGTGTGATTTGTCCATAAAAAATTGTCAAATGATGGATAGAAGTACGGATCCTCTCTATAATGTGATAGTCAGCTCTTCAGACGTTGTTATTGTGCTTACCTCTGGCACCGCACAATGGAGCCTGCGGTAGCTTTGCATTGCACCACCCTCTAGGTCCCACGTGAATAGAACCCACCTAATCGTGGGATGATTGTTTGACTTTTTAATAAAAAATTAAACGGTATATTTATGAAAAAAAATAATTTATGAATAAAATTTATATATATATATATTCTTAACAATCTAAAAACTAAGATTGAAAAATAAACTTCGGTGAAAAAACTTTAAAATCAACTCTAAATTTAAGGTTAAAAATTTAAATTTTCGCTTTAGAAGCGAAAAGATAGGGGTGTCACTCATTTTCTTATTACACTTCTCTCGGCCTCTATATGCCCCTATTGCTCATTTGGTTATGATAATCTCATCACTCTTTTTTGTACTTGGCCAACTCAAATCGGTAAAATATTAAAGTAGGGAAGCACTATACATGATTAAAATATAAATTTGTAAGAAGAAGCAAACAGTCAATGACATGGGTTCTTAATCTCCTTGTACTCCCTCCGTTCCAAAATAAATTAATTTTTCACTTTTTACCTATAATTTTTGACTCTACGTCTTATTAAAAAAATTTGCGATTAATATTTTTGTTTTTATTAGATTATAAATCATGAATAATACTTTACGTGTGACTAATTTTTTTCTAATTTCCTGAAAATTTTTCAAATAAGACGAATGGTCAAACATCAGACACGGAAACCGAAGAATTGGTTTTTCTGGAGACAGAGGAAGTAGAGTTTTTGCTACTTTTTCCGCACCATTCACTCTCCATGTTTTCAACTCGTCACTTATTTTGTCAATGATATGGTCCGGCACATTGCTCACATTCATGAAGATTATTGTTTCCTTCGTTCCATGTCTCACACACACTAGGATAAACATAGAGCGAATCAAAACCAAAGTTAGTTATTCTGTCAAAATGTGATAGGTAGGTTCGCCTCGTTATACATGGCATTATGTCCAGACCAGCGCCAACAGATCACATGCTCTACTCTTTCAATTAGATGTGCCCCTTCCTGTATTAGGCATTCCTAAACAGTGAAGTATTCTTTCAGAAAGCCCACTATAAGCCTAGTCCTTATATCCTTACTCTATTGCACATTGATACATGTTTCATAAACCATTATTTTCTTCCTCTTGGAGCACTTGTAAAGATCCAACGCAAGGAATTTGAGTAATTTGGAGCCAACCCAATTGGATATTCAAAATAAAGTTTTCCTTCCACATCCTCTTGTCACCTTTTGTCACGACAATGAAGATGTCATTGTCCATTCTGTTGCATGGCACAGTGGTTCCATTCCATAGCTTTTGTGGGTTGCTTATTCAGACCAGAGTCATCTCATCCTAAGCCCTTATGCAAACTTTCATGGTAAGGAGTACCTAGATCACCCAGATTAGTTGGTGAGCAAACTTGTTCCCCATTGATTTGCATTTTACTCTATTGTGCTCATTCTCTCATAGCACCCACATGAATTTCCTTAACACCTTACTGATCCCAATGATGATTGCTTGGGAAACTTGATGCCGATTAGCATGTATGATGGTATTGAGCTTAAGATGGAGTTGATCAGAATTCTATTCCCCCTAGGTATATGACTCTATTCTTCTAGCCGACCATTCTTGCTCTAATCTTATCATGGATGGACTAAAGACGTATTTTTCTGATATTTCTAGGTGTGAGTACCAATCCTTGTTATGTCATAGTGAAATTTGTTTTCAACCCGACGAAGTTTACAGTGATCGTGTCTAGATCTACTGCTTAGTAAATAAGAGTTACCAAGCTTTTGGATATGTTTTCTTTTGACCTCGTCATTGCTCCAAAAAGCTATAGGATGTATAATAGGTCGTCCATGTCTTGTTGTGCTAGACCGAGGAATATCATCTTGTCACCCGTATAGTTCTAATTTGGCATGACAATTATCAATGCTTGGCTTCTCTTTATCTTGATGGCTCGTCAGAACTGACGTTGTGGTCTGAATTGATGTTGTGAATAAAATTCCTCTTTTCTAGGCATTAATCTTGATGTGGAACAATTTCATGTTGATATCACGCTATTTTAAGCCACAACATCCGTGAGCATCGTTGTTTCATGGAGCCACTACTACACAAATCCCTACAGGTGTAGGTTGAGAATCTAGTGAGTTCTACTGGCGCCTATTACTTATTAAAAACAAACACATTTAACCTACCACAGGCAAAAAAGAAGAGAAGCCGACTTGAATCAAGCCAACGGTTCCTAACGATCATTGCGAGTTGAGGATAGCCTTAACTAGGGATGACAATGGGTAAATCCATATCGGGTATTGGTACTCCATGACAATGGGTAAATCCATATCGGGTATTGGTACTCCAGACTCATACCCGCCAATGTTGATGGCGTGACAACAAGGTTTATACGGTGGAAATATTTTCCCCTAGGTTTAGTAATAAAATTATTTATTAAAAATGATTAAAAAATTCAAACTTATATAAGTTCATAATTAAGTCACTCAAACATTAAACATAGTAAATCCGATCGAGAGCAAGTTTAATAGTAAAGCCAATTTAGTAGGTATAAGCTTATATTATAGTCAACACATATAATAGATTAGCTATAAGGTTGGCTATAACTTTTATCTCTTATCTCTTTCTCTTACCTTTGTATTTAATGCATTTTTTAAGAGTTGTTGTATAGCTAGCTCTTGCATGAGAGTCAACCCCATTTCTTTTTATTATCTCTTTTCTTCACATCAGCTTATAGCCAACTTATAGTCTACCATTATAATTGCTCTGCTGAGTGCTGATAGTAGCGGCAGAGGAATAACACTGTAACAGTCACGAAGCACGGGAACAGGCAGCGTGGATGCAAATTGACAAGTCACAATTAAGGCTGGCCCAGAGCGTCAGCGTCACCATCTCGTCACAAACAAAAGGGGATTGTTTGAATTATTCAAGAAAAAAACCAAACAATATATTTACAAATGAAAAATATTTTTTAAACAAAAAAAATTATGTATGTATTGTTAGTTATCTACTTCCTCCGTTTCACAATATAAGGCTTTCTAGCCTTAACTAGATTCATATGGATGCAATTTAGATATATATATATATAAATTATATACATTCATCAATTGATAAATTTAGATAATGTAGAAAGTCTTATAATACGAAACAGAGGTATTACAAGCTAAGGTTGAAAAATAAACAATGATAAAAAGTCATAAATCCACTTTAAATTTAATATTGATAATTTAATTTTTAACTTATAAGTACAAATACGATCCTAAATAAACAAGTGAGTGATGCGTGCGAGTGCTAATCAGACTTCAGAGCCAGTAGGTAGTTGGCTCACTGGGGGCATTGGGAGAATAATTTGGGGACCATTTCGGAGTACCCCACGTTTCCGCCATTTGTTGATGGGTCTCAGATCTGTTACTGGTAGGATTCATCGAGCACCGATGGTGGATGTAGAAAATCTACGCCAAAATACTTTTTTTTCTCTTTCGACGGCCATTTGATATTTCAATTGACGATTGAATGCCAATCGTTCGTCTTTTTAAATAGCTTTTCTAACTATATAAAATTAACCGTCAGTATAAAATATCTTTGATAATAAGTTAAATTATAAGAGCAAGTTCAATAGTATAGCCAACTACTGGCTCTAATTCATCTATAGTCAATCTAATAGCCAATTTATACCATGTTTATCTACAAAACATCAATACATGGTCTCATATGTCATATACATATTTTGATTTGGAGCCCGTGTATAGTTGGCTACAAATTAGTAGCCTACATCTCTTTTTTCTTTCCTCTTTTCTCTTTAAAATATATTTATAACTGGCTTATAGCCTACTATTGTACTTTGTACTGCTCTAACAAAATAATTAATATTATATAGATTTTTAAATAAGACAAATAATTCATTATAGTTTAAAAAGGTAACGACTTTAAATAAAGAAATCGTGGTGGGTAGTAATTTCGGCTTTCGTCTTTCAGCTAACGACTCTGTTCGGAAAATGACTCATGTACTGCCCATGCAAAACCCCTGCCCGTGATGACTGTCAGGTACAACCACAAAGACTGCAGATGATGAATTATGTATGCACAAGCATCGAGATTTGCCACTAATATACTAACGCATGCGGCAGCAATGACGCCAGCGATGAATAGTTGAATACGCGTACGGTATTTCTGGTAATTTACTGTAGTTGCCCGTTTGTTGAGTATATATACAGGAGGGAAAATGCTTCACGCGTGTCGTACGATCCGCTTATGACGCGCACGGCGTGGCCGTCGACAGAAGCAGCGCCGTGCGCGCTCGCGGCCGTCACCTGTAGACGGATTGTACGGCGCGCGTCGTATGGATAGCGTCACTCTATACTGGAGTACTAGTTACAGCAGGTAGCTTTGGGCTTTGTTTAGTTGCCAAAAATTCATAGTAAAAGAGTCATATTAAATGTTTGATAAGATGTCAGAAGAGTTTTTTTGGATATAAATGAAAAACAAATTTCAGATTTCGCCTGGAAACCTCAAGACGAATTTTTTGAGTCTAATTAATCCGTTATTAGCATATGTTGGCTACTGTAACACTTATGTCTAATCATGTCCTAATTAGGTTTAAAAGATTTATCTCACGATTCTCTCATAACTATATAATTAGTTTTAATATTCATATATATATATAATGCTTCATTTAAGTATTTAAAGATTTGGTATCACGTTTTTAGAACTAAACAGTGCCTTTGTCTTGGTCATAAGTTCCAAACTGCTTGAATTGATCAATCAGCGGAGGGACAAACATGCGACCGGTGATGTGATTCCACTCGTCATCGATGACGCCGTGAAACATTTCCCCCTTCTCCCGGCCATGTTAACCACTTCAAAAGTCTAACGAGTGAACTTAGTCACTTACACGTGTCAGCTAACCCTTACAAATACAATGCTATAATACAAACTTTTTATATGCAAATCTATTATATATACAAAGTAACAGAAAAACGAGTCTTCACGTTGCTCCTCACGGGCTAGAAATTCTAAGATTAATCAAAGAAAAAAGAAAAAAAAACCAACCGGACAAGTAAAAAGATAAAAATTGCATTGACGGATGTGAATTCCATCTCGCCGATACGTTCATGTAGTCCAACGTAGTCTTGAAGCGTCCCGCGCAGAACGAAATAAAATCGAGCCCATGTCCAGGGGTAAGGCGCCCTCTCCCGTAGCGAGAGGTCTCCAATTCAATCATGCCTAGGCGCACGTTTAATGACAATATTTTTTCTTTTTTCTGCAGCCGTTTCCGTCTGTTGTTTGATTTCCTTTTTCTTTTTTCTTCAGCGCTCGCCGGTCCGCGTAAAAATCTAAGAACACATGTTTAACTGTTTGTTTGTGAAAATTCAAGTTCACCTTTATTTAAAAAGAACCTAATCTAAGAAAAAAAATACAAGAAGGTTTTGATATAAAATTACTAGAAGTTACAATTTTATTTTTCATAGATTTACAAGTTTCTCTCATAAACTTGAGGCTAAGATGTGCGAGTGGCCCGACCTAAACTAATGCCATGTTTAGTTCCAAAATAAAAATTCCCACGCTATCACGTCGAATGGTTGGATACATGCATGGAGTATTAAATATAGACAAAAAATCAATTACATAGATTACGTGTAAATTGCGAGACGAATCTTTTAAACCTAATTGCATCATGATTTGACAATGTAGTGCTGTATTATATATATAAAGTAATAGAAAAAGAAGCCATCACATTCGCTCTCATGGGCTAGAAAATCTCATATTAATCAAAAAAAGTCTCATTAGAAATACAATTTTGGGAATTAAAAATAAAAAATAATATAAAAGAGTGCAGCATGGGTGGTCCAGGAGTCGCGTGGATGCCGATGTGATCGTGAGGCGCATGTGTAGTAGTTTTGTGTGTTTGATTAGTGGTTTTGTTGCGTGATTTGGAGAGGATCTTGAGTGGAGGTCAATTTGAAAACATCTATAATCCGATTAGAAATATAGTTTTGAAACTAAAATAAAGGAAAATAATATAAAAGAGTCCATGGGTAAATACAGTTTAAAAAATCCAAATTTTGTGTTAAAAATTTTAAAATAATTGATATTGAGGAAAATTTAATTTCAAATTAACAATTAAAAATTATTTATTATCAAGATAAAAGATTCTACGTAAAGATACTAGCCGCGCAATTTGCGCAGGCCACGATGCTAGTTTTCTATATCAAAACTTTATATTTACAGTTCTTAGTATATAATCTTTATAGTCTATGATGATATTTTTAATATAGATATATTTGCACTAGATTTTTTATACTCCCTCCGTCAAAATAATATAAGGTGTTTTGTCATTTAAACTTGTCCTATGATATAAGAGATTTTGTGATTATGACATAATACTTTATTGTCCATCAATAAAATTTTACATCACTTTATTCTTTAGCTAGTAACTTTTATACTACTTTATATCCCATCAATCTACTTTTGTACTATATTATTTTCCGACCTATTATCTTTTCTTTTATGACATGACTTGCACTATTTATACCTAGTTAATTTTTGCAAAAAAAGGCACAATCCATTATATTATGGGACAAGAGGAGTATGTTAAATTTGCTTTTATGTACTCCATATATTTTATATTATAAGATTATCTGGATTTACCTACTCCATTTGTTTTATATTATAAGATTATTTGGATTTGTCTAGATTCATCAATATATCAATGTATGTTTTGTATACATGTATAGATTTATTACCACATATATGAATCTAGGCAATGTCAGAAAATCTTATATGAAAAAGAGGTAATATCATTTTTCTATATATAAACTTCCTATATGTAAAGACAATACTTATATGCACCAATACCAAGTATAAAAGAATACACACATAAAACTTTCTAGGTACGTAGAACCATTCATACGGGTTAGCGGGCACATGTGTGTTTACCCAGTAGACCGTCCTGCCCTACTTCTGACCAGCAGGATACCGTGCAGATCTATTAGCCGTAAGAAAAAGTTTAATAACAAAACCAATTTAATGGGTATAAGCTCATATCAGAGCCAATATATATAATAGATTGCCTATAAGGTTAGTTTTAATTTTCATCTTATATCTCTCTCACACGTAATTAACGTATTTTTATTAGAGTATATGTATAGTTAACTCTTACACGAGAGTCAATTCTACGTCTTTTTTATTTATTTTCTCCTCCACACCCCTTTATACATAAAAGTTATAGTCTACTGTTATATTTGCTCTAGGCCCACCCCAGTGAGGCAGTAACAGATGAGCCCACGGTGGAGAGAATGCATTCCCCATGTGGCTCCATCTCCATTTGGGTGGATTGGTTCATAAATTCTTAACGGATCCCGGCGTGGCGTTTTATGACTTGTGTCTCGTCTCATCGCGGAGGTACAGCCAAACTGGTGTCACTCAGTGACTGGACCACCACTCGCAGGCGGTAGCGGGTGGTGACTAGTGACGCAGCAACCTCTCATCGTGCGCCGCGCCTCTATTTACATGCTCCGTTCGGCGTCGCCGTCGCCCCCGCCCCGACCTCCACCGCGCGCACCTGCTCGTATCCCCGTGCTCCTCTTCGCGATGGACGGCGCTGCGACCATCACGAGCGCTCGGAAGCCAGTGGTGCTCTACCCGTCGCCGGGCATGGGCCACCTGGTCTCGATGATCGAGCTCGGGAAGGTCTTCGCCGCCCGCGGCCTCTCCGTCACCGTCGTCGTCGTCGACCCGCCGTACGGCAACACCGGCGCGACGGGGCCTTTCCTCGCCGGCGTCTCCGCGGCCAACCCGGCCATAGCGTTCCACCGTCTGCCCAAGGTGGAGGTGCCGCCCGTGGCGTCCATGCACCATGAGACGCTCACCTTCGAGGTCGCCCGCCTCTCGAACCCCGGCCTCCGCGACTTCCTCGCAGGCGCCTCCCCGGCCGTGCTCGTGATCGACTTCTTCTGCAACGCGGCCCTCGACGTCGCCGACGAGCTTCGTATCCCCGCCTTCATGTTCTGCACGTCCGGCGCGGAGATCGTCGCTTTCTTCTTGTACCTCCCGGTCCTGCACGCTCAGACCACGGTGAGCTTCGGGGAGATGGGCGAAGAGCTCGTGCGGGTCCCCGGCATCCCCTCGTTTCCGGCGACGCACTCCGTCCTGCCACTCATGGACCGTGACGACCCGGCCTACGGGGAATTCATGAAAGCGGCGGCCGACCTCTACCGCACCCAGGGTTTCCTCATCAACACGTTCCGCTCGCTCGAGCCGCGCGCCGTCGAGGCCATGGCCGCGGGGAGCTGCACGCTTCCCGGCGTCCCGACGCCGCCCGTCTACTGCATCGGGCCGCTGATAAAGTCGGAGGAGGTGGGCGAGAACCGCGGCGAGGAGTGCCTGGCGTGGCTGGACACGCAGCCCAACGGCAGCGTGGTGTTCCTCTGCTTCGGCAGCATCGGCCGGTTCAGCGCGGAGCAGATCAAGGAGGTGGCGGCGGGGCTGGAGGCGAGCGGGCAGCGGTTCCTGTGGGTGGTGCGGAGCCCGCCGAGCGACGACCCGGCGAAGAAGTTCGACAAGCCGCCGGAGCCCGATCTGGAGGCGCTCCTCCCCAAGGGCTTCCTGGAGCGGACCGAGGGCAGGGGCCTCGTCGTCAAGTCGTGGGCGCCGCAGCGCGACGTGCTGGCGCACGCGGCGGTGGGCGGCTTCGTGACGCACTGCGGGTGGAACTCCGTGCTGGAGTCGGTCGTGGCCGGCGTGCCGATGCTGGCGTGGCCGCTGTACGCGGAGCAGCGGATGAACAGGGTGTTCCTGGAGGAGGAGATGCGGCTGGCCGTGGCGGTGGAAGGGTACGACGTCGGGGAGGGCGCCGTGAGGGCGGAAGAGGTGGCGGCGAAGGTGAGGTGGCTGATGGAGTCTGACGGCGGGAGGATGCTCCTGGAGCGGACGCTGGCGGCCACGCGGCGGGCGAAGGAGGCGCTGCGCGACGGCGGCGAGTCGGAGGCGGCGCTGGCGCGGCTGCTGGAGTCGTGGAGCGAAGCGGCTAGCGCCTGACGCTGGTGACGTGGGAGAAATGATTGGACGAGGTTGGGCTCTGTGGTTTGGTCGTGCATGACGCCACCAAACCACAGAGACAACCTTGGGTCTTCTGGCTTGACTTGAGTAGTCGTCTTCAACTCTTCATAGCTTTTGAGGTTAAAAAAAAGATCAGAAGACAAGATCGCGTGATTTCAGTTTAATCTGTGTATTGCGTGCTGGTAGCTACTATTACGTGACTGTCTTGCGAGCTCTTTGGACCACAATCAATAAAAGGAAGTATTAACTCTCGCGCGCCATTTAGAAAGTAGTTTTTTAAACATGTACACCCGTTACTTGGATGTGATTTAAATAGTAATAAAAAATATGAAAATTTTTGATAAGATAGTTTAATACGAGTTATATCACTTCACCAACATGCAAGTATAAATTTAACTTCTACAGGTTATAGCAAAAATAACAAAAACAATAATGAATATGCGTATACTTAGTTTTAGTTTTGTTTGTTTCTTTTGCTACAACTTGTAGAAGTTGAATTTAAACTTATATATTTATGGAGTCATATAACTCATACTAATTTATCTTATCAATTTTTTTCATATTTTTTTATAACTATTTATATTTATATGATATACGAACATAAGATGTGCATACGCCCTTTGCTAAAACCTTTCCCGCGCCATTTGTCCATCAACGCCGGCCTCATCCTGGTTTCAGCAGTCAGCACACCCCACGGCACTACTGATCTCTCCCGATTAGTCAGTCTTAGTCTCCCATTGGGCCTTGCCGCCCGGCCGAGGCTTCTACGACCCGAACACTCATGGCGGGCCAAGCCGCAGGAGAGGGAGGAGGAGGACGTCGAACAGGGCTTCAGGCGGGAGCTGCAGTGTGTGCTGGACCGAAATTGCGTTGAAAAGGCCAGGCCCAGATGTGCGCTGTCGCCTCACACAAGCCTCGCCGTCGCTCGTTCCGGTTTTCCCCTAACGACGGCTCAGGATGCGGCAACGGCAACCCGCCGCCCGCCACCCGCCACCTGCGAATTCGCATGCGGGTGCTAGGCGCCGCCGGGGGCTGGCGTTCCTCGGAGCCCGTGGGGCGGCGGTGGCGGCGGCCATAGGGACCCTGGAGCGTCGCGTCGTGGCTGGGCTTGTCGCACAGGCTTTCGTCAGGATCTCCTCTCTGCCTGCGCGAGGTCGGCGCGGTTGCCGGTTGGCCGCATGAAGCAAGGCGCGTGCGTGCCTGCTGGATCCCCCCGACGCCAGCCAGTACCATCTTCAGCGCGCTGGTATGCTTTGCCTTCTCTCCATCCGGTTCAGTAATTCCTTTCCCCACAAAAAAGATCCCGATAATGACATAGAGTAGTATCTTTTTTTTTGTTTTTTGTTTTGTGGAAACTGGATAGTGACATAGTAGCTATACCATTTGCATTGTTTAATATAACATTATATTTGTACAATTTACTACTACATATCTATGGTAAATTGGTAATCTTGGAATAACCATATAGGTATAAAGGTGCAGTTCTGCACATTGTTTTTTGTCACATAGCAGCCTGGCTGATTGAGGAGAACAAGGATTTCTTTCTCATTGCCTTATAAACCAACACCACATAGATACAAAAAAATATTGTCAAAATTCCACTTTAAAATTCAAATAACTAATGAACCCCAATTGTAAAAGAAAGGGTCAAGGAAGATATGTTACATCCCTAGAGAGGGTGAAAGAAAACATTATACTTGACATTATGAATTATGATGAGCCCGAGCGGAGTTCGACAAGTGAAGCATAGACACCATCTTTGATGTTCATCAATGCCTCATGCCTTCCTTTCTCCGCTATTGCACCATCCTTTAGAACTGCAATAATATCAGCACCTTTGATTGTCGAGAGGCGGTGCGCCACAATAACAGTAGTCCTGCCAACCATCACATTATCTAAGGCATCCTGCACAATGCGCTCAGATTCGGCATCCAAGGCACTTGTTGCTTCATCCAGAAGCAGTATCTTAGGATCTTTCAATATGGCCCTCGCAATAGCCACCCGCTGCTTTTGGCCACCAGATAGCTGCACTCCCCTCTCCCCAACGGTGGTGTCATATCCTTGGGGAAGGCTTGATATGAACTCATGTGCATTGGATGCCTTTGCAGCTTTGACGAGCTCCTCCTCAGTGACATCCCCATGCTTCCCGTAGGATATGTTGGCACGGATTGTTTCATTAAAGAGCACAGGCTCTTGGCCTACTAGTCCCATCTGATCCCTCAACCAATTGACCTTTAAGGTCTTGATGTCTACTCCATCCAATGAGATGGTACCTGACTCAGGATTGTAGAATCGCTCTAGCAAAGCAATGGCTGTTGACTTTCCACTACCACTCTCTCCAACAAGTGCAACGGTCTGCATAAATCCATATAGTAAGTTTCTGGATAGTTAACGCAGAATATATAACTACGCAAGTATGCAACAAGCCAGCAAGCATATAAGTTGCCTAACCTTGCCAGAGGGAATGTGCAGGGTAAAATCACTGAAAATCTGAACATCTGGGCGGGTTGGGTACTTGAAGCTGACATGTCGGAAATCAATGTTGCCCTTGACCTCATTCAATGTGCTACCCTCATCACTGTTCGAGTCAATTTGTGACTTCCGGTCTAGCAAAGCAAATATTGAGAGAGCTGAATCCCTGGCCTTTGTGGAATCAGAAGCCATTGCACTTGTTTGAGATATTCCAATAGTTGCCAACACAAGTGCAAAGAAAACCTGCAAACAACGGCTAATTGTGTCAAATCACCACGTAAAAGCAGATCTCTTGTTTAATTATCATGGAGGGATGAAGAGTTTAAGAAGAAGAAAACTCTGAAGAGTAAAAAGTTTACTATTTTTAACTTTTCATTTACTAACCTTGAAAACGTCACCGAAAGTAGTTTTATTGTGGCGTACAAATTGTGCTCCGACATAGAAACAGAGACCGTATGTTAGGTACAACATCAAGAATGAGAAACCAAAACCAAGGCCTCCAACCATTCCTGTTCTGACCCCTTGATTCTTTGAAGCTTCACATTTATTATCATACATTCTCATCACTCTTTTCTCAGAACAAAAAGAAGCTACAGTCCTGATGCTGCTTACTGCATCAGTAGCCACTTGACTTGCATCTTCATACAACATCTGCAAACCAGGGATTTATTGTCACAAATTATGCAATTGTGAATAATATATCTGGAGTGAACATTGTTTCTCATTATTCTTCATGAAATTCAGAAATCATACATCCTGAACTTAATAGGACCATAGTCTTAACTTTAATGTAAATTAATTAATATTTGGTTTCAATAGTTATCTGCAAAACATTATCACAAGAAGAGCAACAACCCTTTGATCAATTACCTTGGCGTCTTCACTAAACCCCTTCAAGAACTTAACTTGAGCATAACCTTGGAGACCCACAAGTGGAATCACACAAAGGATGATCAAAGTGAGCTTCCAGTCCGCTATCAGTGCTATGACAATTCCTGTGATAAGTGTTGAGACGACCTGGACTGCCAATGCGAGGTTGTCTCCAACTAAACGTCGGACATTCAAAGCATCAACTGATAATCTTGCACCAAGCGCTCCACTGTAGGATGAAATTTCACCATCAGTACACCATGTAAAATTCCTTGATCTTTAGGAGCAACCAAAAAAACCAATAAAGAAAGGGCAACCAACCTGGAATTTTTAGGATCATCAAACCAAGCAACTTCTTGGTGAATAATACTCTGGAAAGACAAGGCACGGACACGCTCGACAAGTTTACCTCCAGCTATTCCAAACATAAAGTACTCCACTGGTATTGATATTATCGACAGGATACCCAGGACAACACACATCAAACCCCAAAAGCTAGAATCCTTTTTTAGTTTGTCCGCTGGCTCAAAGAAAGTTTTGATGGCATTGGAAATCATTACTCCAAACATTGGGAAAAGCACTCCATGAACTGCTGCAGCCAGTGATGCTAACAGAAGAATCGGTACCTCTGGCTTGTTTAGACCAGCTAGCCGTCCAACTGGAGATTTCTTTTGGACCTCACCATCACCACCATGCTCTGTCTGTTCCCCAACATTCGAATCATTGCCTTCAAGCAGTTCAACTGAGCCAGGAAGGCCAAAGGGAAGGGCTAGAGAGTGCCTGCTACTATTCCCTGCAGAATCCCTGCTAATCGATCGCTTCAATGACAAGCTTCTACTTTTAGACCTTGAATCAGATACATGTCGGTCCAATTTCTGCTCTTCTTCTTCACGGTTTTCTTGTAGCCGAATAAGTTGCGAATAAGCACCATCGGTGTTCATCACCAATTCATCATGGGGACCTATGAAAACATTCTTGTAAGAAATTGATCGCTACAGTTAAAATAAGATGAATACAAAATGAACAATGGGAAGGGGATCCTAACCTTGTTCAACTATCTTTCCTTGTTGGACAACTGATATACAATCAGCATTCCTCACTGTGGTCAAGCGATGAGCAACCACAAGTGTGGTTCTGTCCACCATGATCCTGTTCAGTGCCTCTTGAACTATCCTCTCTGATTCCACATCCAATGCGCTAGTAGCCTCATCTAACAGAAGGATTTTTGGGTCTTTAAGTATTGCTCTAGCAATAGCAATTCTTTGCTTTTGTCCCCCTGAGAGCTGTGCACCACGTTGGCCAACCATTGTATCATAGCCCTGGTATGAGATTAAGAGAAACCATTAGACCCAGCTCTGATAAAAAAAAAAGAAGAAAAACTTGGACTCACACACACACACACACACACAAAAGTTAATTTATTGGAGTTATCACATACATCAGGTAACTTATCAATAAAATTTGCTGCATTAGCAAGCTCAGCTGCTCTCCTAATCTCTTCAATTGTTGCATCCTCTTTGCCATATGTTATATTATCTTTAATGGAGGTCATAAAAAGCAATGGTTCTTGGCTGACAAGGCCAATCTTTCCTCTTATCCAACTAAGCCTCAAACTCTTGATATTAATCCCATCAATCAAAACCTCTCCAGCCTGTGGATCATAGAACCTCTCTACAAGACTAATCACAGTGGATTTTCCACTTCCACTCTCCCCAACTATGGCCATTGTAGTGCCACTAGAAACATGCAATGAAAATCCATCAAATATCAGTTGCTCAGGCCTCGCTGGGTAGCTGAAGTACACGTCCTTCAATTCCACATCCCCCCTGATGTCCTCCAACTGTTTCCCAGTTATATCGTCAGGATCAATATGTGGTTTTCTCTTGATTGTTTTGAACAGTCTATAAGCTGCAGATTGTCCTTCTGCGAAGGCTGCCATACATGGGGTTGCGTTCCCTAAGGACCTGCCACAAGGAAATGGAAACTTTTACCTTCATTCGTTAAAAATAAAGCATCATTACTGCAGCTGTATGTTCTATCTTGGTATAATAAATTGAGAAGAACTCACATTGCCCCAGTCATGACAGCAAACAAGATATTAATGATGTCTCCTCCTGAGTATCCTTTGCTAATTACCAACTTGCCACCATACCATATAGCTAAACCATAGCTAGAGAAAAATATGAAGAAAACAGAGCCCATTCCAAAACCATTCGTAAGCCCTTCCTCAACAGCTGCCTTGTAAGCTTTGTTTATGAGTTTATTGTACGACGCAATGGCCTGCTTTTCACCGTTGAAGGAAACAACCTGTTTTCAGAGTGGAACCACAGTAAACTAATGAGTTCATGCCATTTCAGATGGAGGATTGGAGGCAGGGAGTGAAATTATTCTAACAAATGAACTTACAGTTTTTATGGCTCCGAGTGTCTGTTCAACAACATTTGCTGCATCGCTATAAGATGCTTGCCCCTTGCTAGAGATTTTTGCTAGCATCTTAGATACAGCTCCACCAGCAACGACAACAGGAGGGATGCATGCCAACATTACAAGGGATAGAAGCCAACCTTTCACAAATGCTACAACGAAGCCACCAACGAAGGTAGCCACAAGTTGTAGAAACTTGCCAACCTGCAGCATTTCATTACAGCAGAGATTATTTATGCTGTATGCCAGTTTGTGCTATTGTTCTTTAGATGAAGTTATATACTGCATGTTCTATTGAACTTGGGAGAAGCAGATTACCTTCTCACCAATAGCATCCTGAACTAGCACGGTGTCACCGGACATTCTTGAAACTATCTGTCCAGTCGTCATTTCCACATCGAAGAACGCTATGTCCTGTTTCAGTACCGATTTGAGGTATAGAGATCGAATGCGTGTCGCCTGCCGTTCTCCAGTCATTGTCCAGCACGCCACCTCTGCAGAGAACGAAATGGCACTGGTTATTTACAGTGATGTGAGCACCATATGCCTTGAACACTTGGGATTCTGTTTCTGTCTTTCTACTATCAGTTATAGTAGTTTTCTGAAACAAAAGTAGTGCTTGTTTAATTTACAGTTTGACATATGCTTATTCATTTACCACTTTCTAATGGAAAAGTAAAAGAGCATGTGGTTATGTTTCTCCTATATCTGATACCACGAATTCCTTTAACAATAGCATTCTACAAACACTCTTAAAAAATTGTAGAAGAGAACTTTCGTGGACTGTGATAGCATTTATAAGAGATTTTTTTTTGAAACTGTATTAACCAAAAGTCAAACTTTTTTTTTGAAACCAAAAAAAAAAAGCTGATTTGAAACCAAAAGTCAAACTTTGACTCTCTGCATTGATGGCAGCGTGCAGGTTTGAAACGTCAGTATGGGCAAAAGCTGATATGGAGTAACGAGCCAAGTTGCCAGTTTGTTAAGCATATGATATCTCAAGGTTTTCTTAATGGCCTCATGACTAATTTGCTGATGATAATACATAACTAGCAGCAACAGTTGACACATGTGCAGCGTGCAAAGCGCAAATGCATACCAAGAGGCAAGAGATCAGGAAGGTCTACTCATACTTACGAAGAAAAGAAGCAACCGCTGTTCCAATGCCCAGGTAGACAAAGTTGAGAACCGCCTACAGAAATTGAAAGAAAATGACAGCAGGGTGAAAAGTGCATTCATGTCGTCATTACCTTCAATAATGTGTTATTGTAAAGGCAACGAATTCATAATGTGCTAGTTAAGTTCAAGCTGAATTAAGTTAATTGGAAAAGAAGTTGGCTACAATTTGATCTGATTTTATTATTAATCACCCTGATGGCAAACAGACGGTAATTAAGAAACTGCAAACTGACAAATTTGACAGTGTGGATCGTCTCCACGCTCGTTCAAACAAGGATTAAAAAAATTATAACGTGTCGATCTCTCTGATCCCTTGATATGAAAAAGATTCCAGCCATTATCCATTGATACTCTGTTGTCTCTTGTAATTACCTTATTTTAGAGTCGCAATCATTTGGTATAACATATTTACTTTCTTGATCTATCACTATTTACTCCCTCTATTTTTCATTTGATGTAATTAATTTTTAGATTTATATTTGACCGTTTATCTTATTTAAAAATTTTATGCAAACTAGCAAAATACCCATGCTTTACAATGATACATCAAATGCTTCATAGATTTTTTAAGAGGGATAAATTTGTATTCTAGAGATAAAATAAGATATTAATAACATGTAGAAAGACTATTTTTTTAACACTAAAAGATGTAGAGTAGTTGGTAAAAACAGAAACAGGGGGTGGGATAGCAGATTCATTGCCACCGCCATTGCTTTCTTTTAAATTAATATAGATATGCAAAACTATAAGTCACTCTTAAAGTTTCTTTAGTAATAAATCAGATTATAATAAAATCATTATTAATTATATAATTTTTAAAATAATAGTTAAACGTAGACAAAAAGGAATGGTGCGAAATAAAAAAAAAGCATGACAAGAAACGTAGCTTTCAGAAAGCTAGCACACCGTAAAGTCTGCCTGTTAAAGCCAGCTCCCAGGTTAACAAGTAAACAAGCTACAATTCCACTGAATGATTTAGGAGAAATAAACAAATTTTGAAAAAAAAACTATTCTTAACAATTTTTTTTGAAAATCTCAAAAAGGAGAGAGAATAAGAACAGTACTATATCCCAGAAAATAAAGTGCAAATATATTTAGCTGAGGCTGTTCGATTAAGTTTGGAAGGTCCACGAATTATCCCAACTTGTAGGAAGAATTGATTCCCAGCGAAAATTACATCTTTCTTTTTTTTCTTCTTTCTGAAGAAGCAGCAAAGGAAAAAAGAAACGAGGCGAGAAGACGAAGCAAGAGAAAACCAGAGGCAAATCAACGACGGGCTAATTAATACCGCCAAAAGTCAAGCACGCCGTTCTCCCGGCACAAAACAGCAGCAGCAACAAATTTCACCGGAGCTTTCTCAGGATCAAACGCCCATCTTGAAAATGGAGCGGAATTGAATTGAATTTGCCGAGCTCGATCGAGCACGCCGGCGTGCCGCACGGTGATCCACGGCGTACGTTTTTGTTGAGCAAAATGTCATGGAGGCATGGAAACGATCGACGGCGCGAGCGAGCAATCCATCGAGCAAGGCCGCCGGGCGCCCCGGCCGGAAGTTGACTAGCTGCTGGCAAGGGCTCACCTGGATGACGGGGTGGAGGACGTTGTCGGCGGTGGCGCCGCCGAAGGCGTTGATGACCTGGCCGAAGATGACGGTCATGAGCGGCTGCGACACGCCGTTTGCCAGCGCCGCCACCGTGCCCACGGCCATCAGCAGCAGGTCCGTGCCGTCGGCGTACCGGAACAGCCCCGTGAACGACACCTTCTTCCCGACGTCGCCGTCGTCCTTCTTCACTCCCCCCTCCTCCTCCTCCTCCTCCTTCCTCCTCTTCCCCGCGTCCATTGCTGGCAGCTTGATGCCTTGATTCAATCACAGTACGTACGTACACAAGAATCAAGATACGTACGCCGGCTAGCTATCCCTTGATCGGCCGGCTGCCCGCGCGGCTGTGCCTCACGGCTCAACCAACCCTCCTCTCGCTGGTATTTATGGGGTCGGCCACCAGCGCTGGCTGCCCACACCGCCGCACGCAGGCAGGCCGTGGTGGAGCTTGGAATCGAAGCGGGAAGACGGGGGAGAGGAGGGGGTTGGAGTTGGAGCAATAGAATACCACTGCCGCCAGCTGTTGACAAATGGTCTCTGAAGAAGATGTTCGGAAGGAGTGCTATATTATTATTTTTTTTATTTGGCCTTTCAAACGTTTTCGTTCGTTTGTACTTTGCATGTGTCTTTAGGAGAGGTCGTCGACGCATGTTACTCCAGTAAGATTGGGGTATGAATCCAGAATTCCAGATGGAAAGTGTATGGATGATTAGTATTTCTCTATCTATGTTATAAGACTTTTTTAATACGATTGCATATAGATTAATTATATGGTTTCTATATATCTAAATCTATTAGCATCTATATATAAATCTATGTATTAAAGTCTTGCTTATATGATATGTAGTTGACAAGAACTCCCTTCATATTTTTTTATATGACGTTGTTGACTTTTAGATCACGTTTGATCATTCGTCTTATTCAAAAAAATATATAATTATTAATTATTTTTTTATAATATGATTTATTATTATAGAAACTTTAATTATGCATTATAATTTTGCATGTTTGGATATAAATTTTGAATAAGACGAATGGTCAAATGTGATTCTAAAAATCAACGGTGTCATATATAAAAATATGAAAGAAGTATATATTGCTTAGGCAGAGGGGCGGAGGCATGGGGCTTCGTGGAAGGATAATGGATAATGGCTTCCTCCGGTTTTACATACAGGTGGCGGGCGGCAGGCGGCGGATTCTCCCGCTCCCAGTCACTCTTCTCGGCGACGGGTAGCGGGCCGGCGGCAGTGCCTCCCTCTCCCTGCTCGGCTGCGCCCCCACTCTCCCTCCAAGGCAACGCGTCATAGGCAACAACGCCTCCCTCTGCAGCCAGCGCCCGTGCCGGACTGCCGAGTGCCGCGCCGTCGTCGCGTTGTGGGCTGTCACTCGGGTGAGGGTACCCAATGGGTACACGTCACCGTGTTGGTACGGGTACGGGGGAATTTTGTACCCGCGAGTGGGTATGGATATTTTAGCCGGTGATTTTAGTTGCAACGGGTATGTGTATGGGGTATGAAAACATGTTAGGTATGTATCCGTTGCCATCTCTAAGATAATCATATTCGAGTCCCTTACTTTCATCATTTAGCACAAAATAAAATTTCATAATAACTAATGTTTAAAAATATATTCACATAGTTAATTAAATAGGGATTTCCTCTAGACTCCTATAATCAATAACCGTTTTTTTTTCCAGAATAATCGAAGATATTGGCCTATTAAAATTGTTGTGTTTAAGCATGACGTGAGTAGGGGTTGATCATTGACGAGTTAAAAACATACCTCGGCTCGGCTTGGCTCGACTCACTAAGACTACGAGTTCGAGCCGATCCGAGCCACGACTTGTGTCCACCCTAGACGTGAATTATGTAATGGTATTTTTAAGGTTTTATCAAACAAAATATATTTTTTCATGGTGTTTACTATGTACGTATACTTATGATCAACAACGTAGCTTCTATTATGTTTTATGTAAGTACCACCATAAAGTTGGCAATAAAGCTTAGAGATGATTGCAACAACAAAATGGCATAATAATAATTTTGCACGTCCCAATACATGCTTCTGAATAAATGTTATTAAATATATAGCCAATGTAGAAGTGTAAAATATTTAAAAATTATATTGAAATTTGGTGTCTCATTACTTTGTCCAGAACTTCTTGCTGTGTATTGTTCTACTTCTGCTCGCTCTGGAACTATTACTGCAATAATGTTATGAATAAAAAAAGAGAATCATATGAAAATCCACGGCTTATTGCCCCCCAAAGGCATAAAGATCAACAGGAGACCTATGGAAACTTCATACAAGAACATTAATTCAAGCTGGGCAGATGTAAAACTTGGCTAAGGAATGGATGTGCCATTCATTATATTATACCCTTTAACCATCGTGTTCATTTTCAAAGCACTACTCAACTAGAGACCTATATGTTTTACTCTCTTAACTATCAAAACCGGCCAAAATAACACCCTAAGGCTGCATTTGTTTAGTGGCTAACTAAGCCAGATTCTGTCTCTTTACACGCACACTTCTCAAACTGCTAAATATTACGTTTTTTATAAAAAAATTATTGAAAAGTTGCATTAAAAATCATATTAATCTATTTTTTAATTTTTTTATGATTAATAATTAATTAATTACATGCTAATATATTACTAGGTTTTCTATGTGTTATTTGCGCTACTACCAACACGGCCTAAGTACAATAGAACAAGTACAATAGCACAGTTCCTTATAGTGCCTTATAGTATCTTTTACTTACAGTTAACTAATTTTTTCTCTTACCATGGCCTCGTTCGGTAGGCAGGATATATCTTATTCTTCTCGTTTTCCGCGCGCATGCTTCCCGAACTGTTAAACGGTATATTTTTCTTTAAAAAAATTTCTATAAGAAAGTTGTTTTAAAAATCATATTAGTTTATTTCATATTTTTTTTAATAATTAATAATTAATTAATCGTGTCCTAATCTATTGCTACGTTTTCCGCGTCAGATAAGTTAACTTATCTTACTCCCTACCAAACATGGCCTATGTCATACAAGAAAAACCATTTTTTTATATTTTAAACTAATAAAAATTGGGTTATATTGCCCTTGGATGTGTATTTTGGTTGGTTTGATGGCTGAGGGGTGTAAACAGTTTTATAGTTTTTTTATGCGGGAATCCAATTTTGTAGTTGATGTGTGTTTCTTTAAACAAAATCACAATAATTAAGGGGTTGTAATATGAGCTTATCTCTTTATTCTATAGTGACTTGTTGGTAAGGATCCAACTATAAATCTCAACAACGCGACCAATTAAGTAAAATCGACGGCTAGGATTATCTGAGCCAGGTATGTGTGTCTAAATTTTATTTCCAACAACAAAAACGAAAACGGAACCGAGAACGATTGAGGTCTCTCGTTCACGGGCAGGGTACGACGTGGAGTCCTCTACCCTCTGATGCAGTGTTTACTCGTACTCCTTATATTATAATCAGGAAAACTCTTTTAAACCTTTAAATATATATCCTTTTGTTTTGATGTGTGTAATTTAAATGTTATAAAAAATTAGAAAAGATATATGATAGAGTATGTGTGATACTCTCTCTGATTTTTTATGTGACGTCATTGACTTTTGATATACATTTGATTATTTGTCTTATTCAAAATTTTACCTAAATATGCAAAATTATAAATCATGCTCAAAGTTTCAATAGTAATAAATTAAATCATAACAAAATAGTTACTACCAATAGAAAATCTAAAAAATACCATTGACAAACCTTTAATTCTAAGAAATGCCATCGACGAGTGTGAGTTCTACAAAATACCATCAAACAAACAAATTTGTCTAAGAAATGTCATCGCCGTTAGAGTTCCGTTAACTTTTTCCGTTAAGTGCTATAATATGAATAGTGATTTAACGGCAAAAAATGGATGGAAATCTAACGGCAATGATATTTCTCAGATAAATTTGATTGTACGATTGCATTTCTTAGAACTCGCATTCGTCAATGGCATTTCTTAGACTTGAATATTTGTCAATGACATTTTTTAGATTTTCTCTAATACTTATAGACATTTTTAAACAAGACGAATGGTCAAACGTAAAACTAAAAGTTAATAGTGTTAAATATAAAAAATGGAGAAATATATCATTACATAAACATGCATAATAAAATTTGATTTCTACAAGTTATATAAAATAAATAATATGACTCTGAATATACGTGCAGCAGTAAGAGTTTAGTTTGTTTTTATACAATTTATATAGAGGTGGAATTTTGGTATACATATTAATCATTCTTATTAAACTTTTTCGTAAGTGATTAGGGACATTGTCCCGAGATTATAATCCATTTCCATATTACCGGCACATCTCGTATTCTCGTATGATCGTATCAGGCTATCAGTGACGTCAGGGTTGACGTCTCCGGTGGAGCCGACGAAATCACGACGGTCCCGATCGGAAACCTCGCGTTAGGTGTACGTGATGTCAACGAGCAGAGTCGAATGGTGGGTACCTCACCCGAGTTGAAAAACGACGGCCGAATCGAATGGATCGTTAATATCGCGCGCGCACCGAGGGACGCTTATTTCTGAAGATCGAGCAGGCAGGCACGTCCAATATGAAAGTCTCATTTTCCCCCTCTATTTGAGTTTATTAGCTAACATTTAAATGTTTAGCTTTAAATTTAAAACTGATTTTAGAATTTTTTTCATCAAAATTTATTTTCTTTAGATTTTAAATCGCTAAGAATTTTGTTTTGGATAAAGGCCGTAGCCCAGTTTTTTATTAAAGCATGAAACAAAGGTTAGAGGACGGGATCAATTGGTTTTAAAACAGTACGCAAAAAAGATCGTTAAGATTACTCATATAAAACTTTTATTTATAAATTATTATTTTTTAACTAGTCACTTTTGACGTCGTTGATTTTTTTATATAAGTTTGATTATTCGTTTTATTTATTTTTTATAAAATATGTAAAGATATATATATATATATGCATAAATATATATTTAATAATAAATGAGATGATATAAAATAATTAATAATTATGTAAATTTTTTGAATAAGACGAATAGTCAAACGTGTATAAAAAAATCAGCGGCGTTAAATATTTAAGAACGGATGGAGCATGCCATTTGTCTTTTTTTAAAAAAAAACAGTCAAACAATCGCTCGTATGCTATGCCTATGGCGACGACAAGTGGATTCGACCCGCTGGAGCAAAAGAAAAGACCAGATCGGTGGTTCAACAAAAACAAAAAAAACTCAAAACTAGCCGTCTGTGCAATCGAACAGATCAAACTCGATGAACTTTGGTTTTTTTTTAACTGGTGATGATTTGATATAATCAAATCGTTTTTTAATTTGTGGCAATATATCATTATAAATTATGTTAGTACACTATATTTATTTTTTATAATATAACCTTGTAATAAATATATATGCGTGTTTGTTTATGCATATTGATTAAAAATAATATGCGTTAAATATAACATTAATAAATAAAAACCAGTTGTTCGATCCGCGAACGGACGACTTTCACAGTCCGATTTTGTTTTCTTACTACGCTGGCCGCTAGCCGCTGCTACCTGGGAAGCCAGAGATGGATTTTCGTATGTTTATATTCATAGCATTACAATAGGTCTAAATGTCTAATTCAGTTCTAGTTTGCTACGTACAGTATGAGAGAATACTACTAACTACGTACACAAAGCCACGTCGTATACACGCTAGCTGCACGAGAGAGGCCGCATGCATGCTGTATTAATATGGCCACTCCGGAGAGTTCTGTGACGCAACTAAAAGGGGAACGCGGAATTAATCACAAGGGGAATTGCCAATTATCACGAGCGAGCGATCGACGTCAAGCTGTGAACCCGTCTACAGAGGCAAGCAGATAGCGGCCGCACGCCATTAGATTCGCATATATTCAAGGGCCATCTTTAGGTTATTGATGGAAAAAATATCAAACGATACATTTACAAAAGAAAAATAATTTGTAAATAAAACTTTATATACCTGCACACAACAATATAAAAGTCAAAGTTAGAAAATAAACTTTAGTTAAAGAAATACCTAAATCTACTTTAAATTTAAGTTTAAAAATTTAAACTTTAGATTATAACCCAAACCTGGTGTCAGAGGATGGCTTATCCGTACCTGTCGATCGATATGGTCCTGCCGAACCCGATTTGTTTTAGAATTAACATTATTTTAATGGAAAATCAAAAAATTAGAGGACATCCCTGGAAAATCGTAATTTAGGCCCATGTATAGTTCGATAGAATTCCTATCGAATGGCCAGCAGTCGACTAGGGAGGAGATCGGAGTAGATCACGAGCGATGCAGTTCGATAGGGCTTATCGAACTGCCCTTGTTCGATACTTTGGAAGTTAGACAGCCCCCTGTCAAAATGCAGCATTCGACACGTCCGGTTGGCTCAGCAGTCAACCAGGTGGTTGGCTCTGTCGAACTCCCTCTGTTCGATAGGTCCTAGTCGAACGCCCACCGTTCGATAGACCACTAAATTTACGATTTTCTCCGGATGTGCTCTACTTTTACGATTTTCCATTAAAATAATATTTATTCCCAAAAAAAATTCGCCGAACCCCTATTCACTTCCTGCATTGAAACTTTCGCTACCATCCACCGGCCATGCACGTCTTAATTTGCACGAATCTTGGAATTAATAGCCAATAGTTCCACGCATTCAATCAACAAAATATAATTCAATGCTCGATCAAATTCAACAAAAATCATGGTTGAATAGTATAGGGTGATTGACGGTATTTCTCCAAATGAAAAATAATTTATAAATAAAACTTTTATATACATGTTTCTAGCAATCTAGACAAATAAACTATAATAAAAACCCTAAAATTCAAATTTAAGGTTGAAAATTCAAAATTTGGCTTATACACATAAACATAAGAAAAAAGATGGGTGCATGTGTGTTTTGAAGATGAAATTTCATTCCTTGATTTGGCATCAACTCCTTCCTTATATGTCAACTAAGTAGTCATAATTTTTTTAAAAAAATGACAAGATGAAATAAAATGAGTTATATCATATAAAGACACAAGTTAAAATTCGACTTCTATAAGTTATTATAACAAAGAAATTAAACTAAAATTAGAACGCACATATTAACAGTTAAATTTATCATTTTTTGTTAAATTTATAGAAGTCAAATTTAAAATTTCATATATATTGAGTGATATATCTCATATGAATCTGTCTTATCAAATTGTTTCAATTTTTTTTAATAACTATTCAGATGACATATATAAAAGGAATAAATATCCACCGAGTGATGAAATTATTTCTTTTTTACATATTTTTGCCTCACCAATCTCTTTAGCATGCGTTTAGTTGAAGGACGAGATGGGTTAGCACGGGACAAACCTATTTTTTAGTGTATCTTTTGAACGAGTCCATTTTTTATTTTTTATGGTGTTTGGTTTCACGCATATACCATGGGTTAATTCCCGAACGACAATATTCTCCCAAAATCCAGGTCAGTTTCATCTCTGAAAAATTACGTACCGACTAATCCAACCCCTAAAAAAATAGGTCCATTCCATCACTTTCCTCTCTAAAATAGATGTACCCACACTATTTCATTGCTAAAAAACATGACTATTTTATTCCTATAAAAACATGATCATTATATTCATTGTGCCAAATGAATAAATAGGATAATTGGGACGATCCCTTAAAAAAAGTATAGAGATAGGACTAAGTATCCCACTTCATCCCCAACTAACGCACTCTTAGTGCGCCCTAGAGAAGGCACACTCATGAAAGTAACCAATCCTTAGCATGTCCACTAAAAGAAATTTAGAAGGCACGGTCGTAAAAGTAATTAATTGTATAGTTATCTTTGTATACGTATAAACTACACTTACTTATATGCTTTGGTGCATCACATATGCAAATAAATAAGGGAGCATCTTTCGTACCATCTAAATATACAAATGCACGTAACTCTATATATGCACACGTGCAGCGTGTGATTATACCTTTTTATAACATTTTATAATCACTGAGAAACCGTTGAATATAGCATTTTATAACATTTTATAGTCACTGAGAAAGTATCTCGATGTACCAAATTTCTTAGCGTAAAATTTTAATACCTTCATAAGATACCTAAAATGTGGAGATATTAAGTTTATATATAAAAAATGTGATAGCTCAAGTTACCATATTTTTTGTATAATTTTGATCTAAATTTAAACTTGCGACAAATCTAAGACTAAGACGATTGAGTAGAAGTAATATATAATTGAGGGAGTACACACGTGGAAACAAACGTGCGTGCAAATTTTGTACACGACTGGTCAATATTCAACGCAAAGGGATCAGTACTTGCACCGCAAGGAAATGTCTTTCTGGTGAGCAACAAAGCGACAGATGATTACGTGATCGACTATAAATGCCGCTTGACAGGTATACGTAAGTACGTACGTATAACTAGTTAGCTAGTCAGGTGCAGTGTCGTGGAAAACGGCCAACTCGGCCGTTTAGTTGGCCGTTTAATCGGTGACGGTGACGGTAGTAAAATCGTTCCGTATCGATGATACGGTAGTTATTTTATGTTTATAAACGTTAAATTTTCGTAGTTAGCGATTAATCATCCGTTTTTCTGTTTAATCGTTCGCATAATCCGTATAAATAGAAAAATCTACCACCACAATAGCTAACCTATCTAGACTCTATACATTTTATTTTGGTATGTTTGATATTTCTATCATTGGCAACTAATTATACTTATATTTGTGACTATGTTTACTACCATTTATATTTTATTATATTTTTTACAATTTATAATAAAAATAAACTAAAAATATTACTATTTGGAATGAAATTCTAGCCTTTACACGACATGATTATTTTTATGATTGCTCAAATTAAAATGGTATAAATACATCAAATATGATCTTAGACATTTAAATATCCCCAAAAGAAACAGTAATACTAATGTATACATATATTAACATAAACGTTATATTTCCGTATAATTCGGATTAATCGTCCGTATTCCGATTAATCATTTGACGTCACCCTCTCCGTTTGACATCCGTATTCCGTTTTCGACGGTGTCCACCAACATTATATTGCACTTTGATAATCTTTTCACGTATTTTCTGAAGGGCATGATCGATCAGTTTATACGTGATATTCTCGTATATGGTATTAATATTTAAGATATACGAGAACTCGAGAAGATATGATAGCATGCATGACAGTGAGAGTCTGTGAGTAAGCAACAAGCTAGCGTACGACAACACAAGTCTTGTCCGGACAATTAACGCAACTGGAATATAATTCCAACACCACATTCATTTATTTTCCTTGCCTCACTGATAGGCTGGCATTAGTCAATGTTGACATGTGAGAAGCAAAAAAATAGTTTTTATATACAGAATTCCTGATTGTTCGTACAGAATCCCTATTTTATTTGAATTACCGGTTTATAATACTTATTGTTCGGAATAAAAACATGACCGAGAAATAGTTTTGATCACTATTTTTATTATATGTACATACACACATATATAATATCATTAATACATGGTTAAATATAAGGTTTTATTGTCTTTTATATTAATGTATGTATATACATAAATTATATATGATTCTAAAGTATATATTTCAAAAGTTATATATTTATGGTTAAATTTTAAAGTTTGATCTTAGTCCTATTCAAAATAAAATAAAATAACGCGTATTACATAACCTGATAACCGGGGGGACTAAATTGGAGGAAAAGAGGACGAAGAAAATACACCCTCGCAGGTTTGAAAACTGGCATTTCGAAGTTGGAAAGCGACGACCTCGCTTTATGTGGCTAGTAGTAGCAGTTGATCAAAAGTAACCTTTTGTTACTCGTTTGGTGTCTCAACCGACCCTCTCCTTGAAGTTCAAACACGCACGTTGCGACACGCTGCCTTACGCTGGATTGCTGAGGACACGAGCGTACCTTTCTGCATGCTAGTCTCATAATATGTAGGCTGTGTTTTTTTTTATAGGTAAAACATAAATAAATATTTTATTTTTTATAGCTATTTAATAGTATATATTGAAATTAACTGTTAAAGACTGGACATATATCTTATTATCAGGTGTAGTTACCTCTATGTCTAAGGTACATAAACAACTGTATACGTATTTCTGCTCTCACCTAGTAGAAAGTACAAACTATATGCCTAATTGTATCATTCATATTATATTTAACAATGTCTATACTTTCTGTTAGGTGAGAGCAGAAATAGGTATACATGTGTTTTTGCATCTTAGATATGAAGGGAGTAGATACATCTGGTAACAGGATCTAATTTGTATAGTTCAAGTGTGAGAGCGAAAACCAATAAATAATTTGGTCCAAAATAACATATTCGTATAGCATAACCAGTACCCCACCATCCCACTAAAATAAAACAATTTCTAACCTACACCATTTATCATAAAATAAAGCCATTTCTCTACTTGTCTTATCACTTCAGTCAATCACAATTATTCTCCATTTAATTTTCTCATCTACTTTCGCTTCTCAACCAATCAAATATTTTGTCAATCATTCTGACCTTTTTTTTAATCCTGTACCCCATGACTCTAGATATAGTTACATTTTGGGATGAAGGGAATAATACCATATAAAAATACTCCCTCTTTTATCTTTAGCATTAAAATTTTATTATAAAATGTAGTTATTTTACACTTGCTTCTTCGATTTATCTCAACTAATCACGACCATATCTCGATTAATTAGCTTTTCTACATGATTTATCATCTTAACCATTCATAATTTGTCTTGTTGATGTCGCCTTATTTTTTTAATCACTTAAAAGTAGTATAAATGTGGCTATATTGAGACAGAATATTTAATTTTACAACCGAGATAGTGTTTCGAGGAGGATATAAACAGACCCATTGTCTCATATGATTTATCATCTTGACATAAATACCTTTCATGATCTTTATTATTATTATATCGCCCAAAAAAGGGCCTCTATGGTGCAATATGATAAACTATTTATTAGCATGAACTATTTACATTTTTCAGCTACTGGAAAACAATGTGCATAGTTGTATTTAGTTTTTTCATCCCCTGTTGTCCCCATAGTGTGACATCGGCAGCAAAGAGGAAACCGCAACCCCCTCTACCTCCTCACATGCCCCCTCCATCGCCAAAGCAGGCCACAGGAAGGATGGCGGCATGACAGTCCTCCTTTCAGGTAGAGAGGGCGACTTTCACTCTTAAATAAAGGACATTGGAGATGCGAGAGGGGATTGCTAGATCCGTACATCCTAGAAAGGATCTGACATACACAATGATGGAAAATTGATAGTCTTTCCTCAAACTTTTGGACAACGACATGGGTGGGGATGGACATATTCGACGCGGTTTGACCGGATCTAGCCTCTAGTGTTGGGTAGTCTAAGGCGAGGAGAGGTCAGTTAGCAGCTGGATGAGTGCTAAGTAGTGGTGAAGAGTGTAGTACGTGAGGAGGCATGATGGGGAGAAGGACACCAGATTAGGCTAGATTCAGGGTCCATAAGCCTAGAGAGAATAGATTCCCCCATGGTAACTATCGATAACGATGGTGTGCATGTCATTCTGGTCTTCATTGATGATGGGTGTGAAGGAGCGACTGTTCCTCTCTCCCATGCTAGGCAGCGACTATAGCGGGGAGGAAAGGGAGATATTGCAGTGTTGGCTAGGTGTGGTGATGCTGGTGGCAACTCTCTCTCTCCTCCTCCTCCTCTACTGTTGACCACATGTGGTGAGACGACAACGGTGGCGATGGCTGTAAATAGGACTATGGGACGAGGTGAAAGCGAATGAGAATCTGGCTAGTGTGGTGAAGTCTATGGTAGCCCACCCTCCTCCATTTCTGTTTAACCAACGGTCATGGGAGACGACACGAAGTGAGCTTGGCAAGTGTGCCCAAGAGGTGATTGGTGGCTAAGTCACAGATCAAATGAGGCTAGACAACGATATGTGTTGCTGTGGTGTACGTCTACACGTTGGCGACAAGTTGATCTAGTGATGTAATATTTACTAACCAGAATGATAAAAGATTCAAAAGTATCTTAAAACTGAAACTGATAACTAGTAATTGTACAATCAGATTAAAATATTGAACTGAACTAAGAAAGTTCTAAACTAGTCGATACTATTGCCAGGGTCAACGGAACTTAGGACTTACCCTTTTGTCAAAGATCAAAGCAATTCAACGCTGCTTCAGGTGACAAGTTTCAGCCAGTGATATAAACCTCGCAAAGAAGAGTGATGGTGCATCGAGAGCAATTATTGACTTATGTGAACTTTACAAGGATCACAGATGTACATATCTATATCCATGGGTGAATACTAGTCCATATCGAATGCGACAAATGTTTTCTAAAGATAAAAAACACATGGTACTAATCGGACACTGCACATGTTTTCTAAAAGAAAACATAGTCCTAATCGTACACGAGAGAACTTCTTAAATGTAAAAGAAAATTACTAAACTCTGTCTAATTAATAGATAGAATTAAACTGTCATATCATGTTCTTTGTAATTTCTTCTTAAACTCGAACTCTTTTGGATAAACTTTCCATTCGCCAGCTGCGTTCTTTCATTAACCAAATCACTCAAGAATCTTATTAAATTTTGGCATTAACAGAATGCCAAAAAAATTAAGGTTATTAGGGTCGAAACTATGTGGATGAAGCCACTTTAATCTATTCTCTCCATCCCCTAGTTGGTACTCCCTCCGTCCCAGATTATAAGAGATTTTGACTTTCTGTTTGCAATGTTTGACTACTCGTCTTATTAAAAAAATTTGAAAGTATTATTTATTTTTTATTAATAAAAGTAGTTTAAGTATTACTTATAAATTTTATATTTTCACTAAATTTTTGAAAAAGATAAATTGTTAAAAAATTATAAGTGAATAGTTAGATATTATAGGACAGACGTAGTAGAAAAGATGCATTAACTAATTTAAATAATTTTTTCGATTAGCTATCACTCATGCCAAAGGGGCATAATGCATGTTATGGGCTCCAAGAAAACCATGGAGCGCAAAGTCAGAGAGATAGGGAGAATAATTAATGGCCGTCCATTATACACCGCTCTTCTTTTATTTTATGCTTGTGTTTAGTCGTACACTACATACAGTCATGCGGCCCATCAAGTCAGATGTCGCCTTCTGTTCTCCTTCCCCTTTTAGTTTTCTTGCCATCCAAGGTGTGATTTGCTTAATAATCTAGTCACAATTTGCCTGCTAATTGGTCAAACCTGGCCTGTTAATTAAATTTTTATACTCCATCCGAGGCGAAGAGCCAGCAGCTCACGGTGGATTTCATATTCTTTCCCCTCTTCTGTTTTTGATGGATCTGAGCATCAGAGTATCACGCAGATGCTTGGTCTCCAAGGCTTATGCTTCCCTTCCAAGGCGGCGCCAGTACGGAGGTCAACTTGGTGTGATGATAATAGTTTGTTTTACTACTTAAGTAGTCATCATGTGGGCATCGTCCAAAATTATTCTAACTTCTTTTATTTGAATCTGTACCTAATTTAGATGGTCCAGATGGACTGCATTTTTGCAGATAGAGCTTTTTACACACGACGACAGATCATATATAAGCGATCCAAAGACCTAGGTTTACTAGTTGCAATAGTATATATGAATTGAATCTGTCAATACGATCGATTGAACACAGCTCCCGGTATCTTAAGATCAAGATCCTTATCGTTTCGATTATAACAAGCGAAACGATCCAAATGTTAGTAATTAAAAAGTATTTTACTAGTAAAATTTTTACATGCATGTGTGTGTCCGTTCTTATAACGAATGATGTAAATAAAATATGATGAAAAATCATATAATCTACTGTTTAAAATTTTAAATTTAGGTTATAAGTATAGGCACGCACTCAGCAAAGATAACCTGATTCTCCGATTGTCAAAACTGTTCAGTTTGATATGGACATTTAATCAACCTATTTTATGCTCTAAACAGCTCCATGATGGAGATATTATACAGCACATGGGGGTTCTGTTGATAATCCTCTCAGCAAAGTTAAGGCTCGATTGCTCGACCGCACAATCCAATCCAATCTCACGGCGTATCTGATTAAAAAAAATAAATTAAGCTGTATGCATGGCACGGATCCTGCGGTTTGACTCGCCATTGATTGCCGGGAAGAGTTCCTTCGTTTTCTTGGCACGCTCCCCGGTGACGCTAATCATCTAGAAGGAAGTGCGTCGCTGTCCCTTGTCTGTTGTTGATGCGGCTGTGTGCAAGTGGCGTTAGCGGTGGTGGTTGGAAAAAAATTTTTAGTTGGGAACAGGAACTCGAACGCACGTCACATGCAACAAGCTGCCGTCGATCGATCGATCGATCGAGCTCATAGCCAACAGTTGAAAAGTTTTGGTAGGGTTTACGGGGGGTGTCATGTGCTCGTGTTTATGGTTTAGTACTTTCTACAACATAGATACGACGCCGACACACAAGAGATACTCAAGCATATAGATGATTACACCCTCCGGTTTTTTCATGTAAGTTGAATTTTATATGTACGTTTTTACCATTTGTTATACTAACATACATAATTATTAATTATTTTACTATATTTGTATTTGATTTACTAAAAAGAAAACTTTAAGCCTAATTTATAATTTTACATATTTAAAAATATTACATAAAATAAATAGTCAAACTTAGATTTAAAAGCCAACGACGTTAAAAAAATCAAAGTAAGTAACACAGAAAAGCAAACTTTTTCTGCCGGGTAGGCCCGAGAACAACCAACCGAATTTCATTAAAATTAGGAAAAATGTACAGGCAGAAAAGAAAACTTAGTAGGCAAAACTGGAACAAAGTTCACTGAATGGTACCCCGTACCACGTTACCACAGAGAGACGTGACATGCTCCAAACTTCTCGGCCAGAATACGCAAGTCGCGCGTGTGAGTGACGGCGCAGGGATCGCAAGGGCATCGATCGCCATCGCCCATCGGCGAGACGCTGACGTCTAGCTAGCCCGCCGGGCCAGCCTACAGCTTTGGTCGCTTGCTTCCTCCCTCGGCGGCCAGGCGGCCCAGGCCCGCCGTGCGGAGGGCCGACGCAAGGCCTGACGCACTAGCCCGCAACGACGCGTAAGCTCAGGCTGCCGTGCCGTGTCGTGGGCTTGCTTGCTGTGTAAACTTCGGCATTGGAGAAGCTGCAGCTGCAGCTTCGTACAAAATCTCCACAAAAGCTTCTCTCAATAACACTTACTCCCTCCGGTGATACTTGAGATTAAGCAAATTATATCCTTTTATCTTACAGGCTTTGAAATCATGTATTGTCCTAGGGAGTGTAATAGGGTTGCACATGCATGTGCGGAGGTGGGATCTAATTTGAACTCGTTTGAGATGTCCAGCTGGGAGGGAATACCTCCGGGCTTGGAGTGTCTCGTATCCGGCGGTTCAGCTAGATCTATGAATTAATGAAAGTTTTGTTTCAAAAAAAAATAGCACTTACTCCCTCCGATAAAAAAACAATAAAAAATATTTGTCCTTTAGGATAAATTTTGATCAAATTTCTAAAAACACGATAAGCAATTATTTCTAAAATGCTAAATTTAAATACAAGAGAAATAACATATATAGATTATTTTCAAAAAGTAAATATCATAAACATATTAGGTTTTATAAAGTTACTTAACACAAAATTGCTTATCGGAATTTTATAGGTTTATTCAAATCTTGTTCTAAACAATAAATTTTTTTTTACCAGAGAGAGTAGCTTTTAAGAATTTGCGGTTGTAGATCAAAATTTTCTTTTTCAGATTCTCATCCTAGCTACTTCCCATAACCTTAAGCTCCCCAAACAAAACATTCGCCTAAGTCTGCTGTGTGAGACGACCGTAGCCTGACTGGCAACTGGCAAGCTTTAGGCCCCCATAAACACCAACAGTCTTGCCAGGCCCATCCTTACCCATGGCCACGAAATGATCAATACCAATCAGATGTAATGTAATGCCGGATTGCCGCTCTAGCAAACAACGTGAAGATCTGGTGATGGTAAAAGTATTACAGCCTCTGATTAAGTACCAGATTGAGGATCCCAGCAATCAGTCATACGGACTGTATCTCAATCAACCAGATAGATGATCAAGCTAGATAAGTTTGATAGTGGCTAACAGAGATCCATGGCGACTAATTCATCTACATTTATGCCAGGAAGCTTGAAGAATGCTTGCTTGGTCTGGGCTCTCTTCAGTCTGCTGTTAAATTCGAGAGAAGGCCTTACAGTTTCATATGCATCCTTTTCTTCAGACGTATCATGCACAGACTGATCATCAGGGTCAGAGCTACTTCACTCAAGATCCATCAGATAATGACAGATCGAGGATACATAGATGGCACGGAAACAGGCTTGATCTCCAGCTTGAGAGGCTTTCAGTATGTGCGGTATATACCTCCGTCGGCGGCAATAAGATATCATCGCCACAACTTGACATGTTCCCATCCATGAAAAGGCAATCCCCAACTTGTAGAACAGAGTCCTGCAGAATATGGCATTGTCTTGATGCCAATGGATCATCCCACCGAAGGTAAGTCCAACTCGCAAAATCAGAATGCTAATAAGACATTGTCAATCTTGATATCTGCAACATAAAATGTAACATGATATTTATTTCAGGAACACCTATTAGTGCACGTGCACGAATAGTGAGTCGGTGCAAGATTATCCCTGCTACAACACAGGTAACTACGACAATAACACCTTTTAGCCAACATACTGATGTGGACAGCATATGTGAAATGAATTGTTACAAATGAGCATTGGCAGCATAGTTATTCCAATTTAATTTGGTGATCAATCAAGTAATTCTGTTTCAGATATCGAAAAAGAGAATATGCCCATCTTTTCCTTCCCTTTCATCAGTTGCCTCTTGTATCAGCTACGATGCAAGGTACTGGAAACTACATGATATAAGTGTTGCAATAAATAGGAAAGATATGCTTGTAGATTTGATACACCCTTTCATCCCAGAAGCAGGGAAGTGTACATCCTTGATTGACCGTCTCATGGTTACCAATATCATCACCAAGATCACAGCAGAGACACCATGGATATAAATGGGTGAGTACACCATGAGAACTTCAAGCTGTCAGCTCATGAATCCAAGATCTAACATGTCATCCATGGAAGAGCACCTGCTGCCTTTAGTCCACCGCGATCAAATATACTCTTCAAGACAAGACAGGAGATCCTCTGATGTCCCAGACAGGTGCGCAACTTCCTTCCACCCAAAGAGCAAAGGTAACCCCAACACTCCCAATCATCCATCACCAACTAGCAGAAATGCCAATACAGTACCCACACAAAATTTCCAGCGGGTGCATTCTTCTCCTTCTATGTTCACACCAATCAAAGAAACTCCTTGTGCGAATGAGTTTGATGAGCAAAGCCATACTGCAGAACAAGTACCATCATTTGCAAGGCAGGCTATTGTTAGCGTCATCTTGTACATCTCAATAGGAGTCCTTGTATACATCACAAATGTTGAGGGCTTCAAGGGGAGATCCACACTGAAGTTAGTGGATGGCCTTTACTTCACCATCATAAGCTTGTGCACCATAGGATACGGTGACATAGTCCCTTGCACTACCTTCACAAAAGTGTTCACATGCTTGTTTCTACTGATCGGTGTTCGCTTTGTTGACATTGTGCTAAATGGGCTGTTGACAAACGTACTTGACAAACAGAGAACAGTCTTACTTAGCACAATGGATGATAACAAACTTAATAAGGTATTTGATACCTATATGATCGATGCTGAAAAGAAAAGGTCAAGAGGGAAGATGAAAGTACTACTTGCATTAGGGGTTGTTGCAGGCACTATCTCAATTTGTACAATCATAGTGCATGAGGTGGAGGGTCTAAATTGGATTGACAGCTTCTATTTATCAGTCATTTCTGTGACAACAGTTGGTTATGGGGATTATGGCTTCTCAACACCAGCAGGAAGGCTCTCTGCAACTGTGTGCTTGCTAGTGAGCACTTTGGCAGTTGCCAAGGCCTTCATGTTCCTAACAGATTTAAGGATGGATAGAAGGAACCGCAGAACTACAAAATGGATCCTCCAAAAGAAAATGGACAATGAGCCACTGGCTGCAGACCTGGATCATGATGCTTCTGTAAGGTATTGCACAATTTTCCATGAAACCATACCTGATATATTGTTTAACATGTTTTCATGTTTTGCAACAAGAATCAAGAATTGAATTACCAAAATGTAAGAATAATTTTCTCTGCTAGTGATGAAGCTGGGTATGGAGTATTTTATTTAGTTGTGTATATATATAGATAGGACACTGGGACACATGCCTGTGATGCAGGTGACATCATGAAAATTAAAACCTCACAGATCTTCATGAAACTTACTATTGCTACCTTTTGTTTTTTTCCTTATTGTATAAATCCAAATGAAAGTTATTATGTTGAATTACAGTGAGACTCTCTTTGGTATTTAAGTCAATTATTTACTCCTAACTCTGTGCTATGTTTCTTCTTATGCCAAAGCAAATCAGACTTTCTGATCTACAAACTCAAAGAGATAGGAAAGATCGATGACAAAGACATTGAAATGATCTCAGACCAGTTTGATCAGCTTGGCCTTGCAAAGTGTGGAAAGATCACTCTTGCTGATATTATTGGAAAATTATAAGTATGACTTATTGATTTGTACAACGCATATGAATAGATAGAATAGTGATAGTTGTTGTCTGGTACTTGGTACTTTGTAAACAGACACTAAAGCATTCACATGTGTGGGTAACCTATTAAATACCCACTCTATAATTAGTACTCAGAAGTTCAATTATGTATTAAAGTTAAACTCAAAGTCCCATATTATTGTACCATATTTGAATAAATAAGTCCTTGTTCTGGTTGAATGAATTCAATCATAACTTCAGGTTCAGGATTTCTTTCATATATTTTTTCAGATTGTATGGTACTTAGGTATTCTGGCAGAGAAACAGGTACAAAATAAACAATCAATAATAAAGAATCATAAGTTCATCCCATACAATCAATAGGGGATAATCTAAACTATGTGCAGTGAAATCAAAATAATGAAACAACTTACTAAGTTACAAATGAAAGAAACAGGGTGCCATCGATACATTGTTTTATATACTTTGCTATGACCTCAGGTCCTCAGATCCAGTCTCCTTCACTGCATTATCCACAATCTTTGCAATCCTGAAACCATTGATGGTAATGAAGCTTAAGCATGCAGTAGCCATGCAACAAATGCATAATTAAAAAAAATCATGCCCTTTGAACACACTACACACTGTGTTCCTCTTCCTCCTCCAAAACTCACCTTTCTCTAGTTTCAGATATAAGCTTCAATATGCCAGACAATTTCTGCCATTTGCCATCGATTGGCTTCTGAATGTCCACCTGTTTTGCTAGTTGGGAACTGATATATTGTTCAATTTCACATTCTAACGAATTCAGCTGCAAACCAATATGTTCTAGAAAATCATCGTAAGAAGAATGGTTTGTTGTGCCATTTGGTGGATCATGCTCACTAGAAAATTTGAACTTATCGGATGTCTGAAGTTTGCTTTGTTCCAATTGGCCAGCCATGCTTGAAAGCGCCACATGTTTCAGATCAACTGCCTTTTCAGATGATTTCGCAGGAGAGACAGTAGTCTCATCAGCCTCGTCACCAACTTTGCCAGAAAAAACTCTTATGTTGTCATTTGATTCTTTGCCATTAGACATCCCTGGATGCAATGCATGTTCAATTAACATGTTCTGCTTCATTGAAATTGCCTGAATCCAACAAAGTAACAAATAGGAGGACCATTTACATCATCTCATTTCAAATGCATAGAAGAAAATGAATATGAAATTTTGGTTCCTTAGTGGGAATGGTCTATGTGATCGTTAATGGTATTATTCTTTAAAGGGAAAAAAATGTAACTTTTCATACTTAACACAATCAGGAGAATTACCAATATAGCATAGCAATATTATGACAAGTTAATGCTGAGTAATGGTTTGCACTGGCTAGGTATCATGAGCTTTTGGCACAAACTGTCATTTGTGTTTAAGAAATAAATTCGGTACATAGTAATAAAAATGACATCACCTCACTGATCTTTGTGGAAAGCTTATCAAACACCTCAATCCGCTGTTTTATGCTCTCGAGAGCTCTGGTCAACTTCTTCTTTTGCACAAGTAAATCCACTGCCTCATTCTCTTTGCCCATCCGGATACTGACCGCGGCTCTTTTCTTCAGATTCTCAGCAGCCTCAGTCAACCGCACAAGCCTTACCCTCGCACTATTTGCTACAAGAACAAACCACGAATTTGAGTGCGGCAGGTGCTACAGTGATGTCCACTCAATTAGCATGCATATACCCAAACAATCTCATCATGTCACTCTAAAATCATCATTTCCGAACTGAATCGATTTGACATGGAGCATACTGTAATTTAGGTATCACACTTATTATTTGTAATGCACTAGCACAAGTCTGGAGCCTATAATAGATAAATTCGCCTCAGTCCCCGACGGATTCATCATTCCAATCCCCGAGCTACTGAAATAGTAAATCCAGTGCGAGCAACAGCCACGGGACGCTGGAATAGGTATACCTTTGGATTGAGTGAGGTCGGCTTCTGCGTGGAGCTGTAGGAGCTGCTCGCGTAGCTGCTCGAACGTCCGCGGGGCCGGGTCGCCGTCGCTGGTTGATACAGCCAGGGCGAATCGCGGAGGTGTTTCCCTCGTGCGCCTACCCCATGCCGCCGCGGGCGAAGGTGGAGGCGGCGCTAGCGGCGGCGCGACGGCGAAGGCCATCTCCGGTGAGTGAGCGCCACGGTAAGCGAGATGGCTGTCACCAAAAGCGGCAAGCTGGGAACTACAGCAACCTCCTTAAGGCCTGTACCTGATGGGCTGGGATTTCGGCCCATTACACGACGTCTCTCTCTCGCGCCCGCCTTAATTGTTTCCAAGATTTTTCGAGATCTTTTTATGGGTGGATTTGAAATGAGCATACTCATCTGGTTCCAAACTAAATTTATTTTTTATTTTATAGATATAATATTTGACTTTTCGTCTTATTTAAATTTTTTATTAATGTTTTTTATTAGATGATAAAACATACTATTTTACACGTGACTAATTTTTTTAGTTTTCTTATAGTTTTTTTAAATATGAATAATCAAACGTTTGACACTTTACACATTAAAAAAAGTTTTTTTTGGACGGATGTAGTAGCATTTTTCTTCGGTTATAGGCGTCTTACACTTTTAAATTTTAAGTAGATCGTGTATAGTGCAAGTGCTATTTCACTCAATTTTTTTCGCTGTTGCTTATATTTATAAGCCAAAATTTAAATTTTCAACGTTAAATTTAGAGTTATTTTTGGGGATTTTTTTACCAAAGTTTATTTTTGTTAGCATTGTCTTTTAGATCACTAATAATATTTATATAAAAGAATTATTTTTTATTTGCAAATATAACATTTGACTTTTTGAATAAAACGTATAAAAGTTTTATATTCACATTTCAGAGAGTAAAATGTTTGTTTCAGAAACTGCAAGTTGGTAGCTACCGGTCAATCCAACTGAACAAATTAATATACGGAGTAGCTTTGATACCTGGAAATCAGCAATCGAACACATTACTGTCCAGATATAACGAGAACAATGAGTTGCCTGAAATTCATGGTCCAGTCCAACCTGACAGTCCATTTCTACCTCGACCAGAGTATCCTCTATACATCATCCACACGCCCCTCAGCGTACAGTGCCCTGGCTGCTAGTGTGATCCGTCCCTCAAAACTCCACAAGGTCACGTACTCGCATCCTTGTCTTGCAAACTTGTTGAAGGGATTTTGCATGCCCAGGAGGAGAAGCACGCATGCAGCAGCAACGCAAAGCTGGACGCACGAACGCCGATTCTTGCATGATTGATTGATTCAAAAGGTGATCATCTCCTGATCTCTCTGTTCATCGTCTACCTCTACTAGCTTCATTTCAAGTTTGAAGCTGTTGTTGGCTGTGAGCCTGTGATTGATGTTCGTTCACTTGTGTTCTAGATGCTAGTATAAGATGTAGGGCACTCCGTACATATATTAACTTCATGTTTTTCAGTTCAGCGTTATCCTTGTCGTACATTTGAATGCTCCTATTTCCTGCTTGCAATTGACATTATTGTGGGCACCGCACGCGCTGTTATGTTAATGTGATGTATGTACTCCTCCATCCATTTTATGTTATAAGGTGTTTTGGTTTTCCATTGATTCAAATATTCATCTATGAGTTAATGTATATGTTATATATATAGATTTATTAGTAGTCATATGAATACAGAGAAAACCAAAATATATTGTAACTTGAAATGGAGGCAATATTGTAATACATGGAAACCTGAAATGAGGTGGTAGTTAATCCTCATTGTGTTATCTCCTGGTAGGTGTTTTCTGTTCACTGAATCCACTCAACAGTTGGATGACAACTAATCAACTATGGAACTATGTTCTGGGATAAGAATAGATATGGCAAACTGCAAACAGAATAATAACCAAAAAAAAAAAAAGGAGCTGTGGATACGCGCATATATAGACAGACAAACCTGCAGGATTGTGAGCTGCAAATGCTCAAATTGATCACCCAAATAACGCACACATCAATAGTAGGTTCAGGCATTAAATCGCACTTACGTGTTCTTCCATCTTATACACATCATGCGTCATGACTCAGCACTCGGCATAGAGAAGCTCTTCTTACATGTTTGCTCATGATCAATTTTATTCACTGATCTCTGATCAATTGATGGTGGATATGATAAAACATTCCAAACGATCGAAGGATTACTGTTTTGATTATTCTGCAGCGTTTCCCTGGCCAATCTCACCATTGCCATGCTCGTGATCATTACCCTCGATGACAAAGCAATCGAGGAACTGCTCGTCGTTGATCAAAGAATTCAGAAACGAGGTGAACTCGTCGTCACCCGCCATGGCGGAAGCGGAACCCATGTCGTCGAAGCCACCACGAGCTGCATCCTCGCCACGGAGCTGATCGCCAAATCCTCTGAAGCCCTCAGCAGCATCGGCGGCACTCACCATCGCTGCAAAGTCGCCGCCAACGTCGGCCGGTCGGGCACGACCGTCGTCGCCGCACCCGATGCCAGCGGGCGCCGGCGAGGATGGTCGCGCTGGCGGCGGCTTGGCCGGCACCGCCGTCTTGGGAGGAGTGACGGCGGCGGGTGCTGTCAGCGGCTTGTGCGTCCGCGGGTCGATGCCCTGCGCGATGAGCTTCCTGCTAAGGTGCGTGTTCCAGTAGTTCTTGATCTCGTTGTCCGTGCGCCCCGGCAGCCTCCCGGCGATCAGCGACCACCTGCACGTACACCGCCGACGACGGTCACCGGAGCAGTTCTTGCACCACCAGCGATCGCTGAAATGCACGTACGTAGCTAGCTAGCTAGCTAGGCGTATCATGAATAGCCTAACCGGTTGCCGAGGAGGCGGTGGAGGCGGAGGATGAGGTCCTCCTCGTCGCCGGTGATGGGGCTGCGCTTGATGTCGGGCCGGAGGTAGTTCATCCACCGGAGGCGGCAGCTCTTGCCGCAGCGCAGCAGCCCGGCGCGCCGCGGCAGCGTGCGCCACCTCTCGCACCCCTCCCGCGCCACGAACCGCGCCAGCACCTCGTCCTCCTCGGGCGTCCACGGCCCCCGCTTCAGCGGCGGCGCCGCCGCCGCTGCCGCGGCCTCCTCATGATCAGTACCAGTACCACCACGCCGCGCCGGCCGCTTCCGCTTCATCGATCGATCGATCTCTCTCCGCTCACGGTTTGGATGGCCTCCTCGAGATGGAGAGGAAAGGCGACAGTGTCATGACTCAGAGAGGAGGCCATGCCGCCATGGTCGCCTTCTTTTTTTTCTTCTCTCGCCGTGCACCGCAGCGGCACCTCCCCGGAGAGGCAACGGTCGGTGGGGGTGGTTCGTTTCCTTCGGCGCGCGGTCCGTGGCGTTTTCCTGGAAACGGAAAGAATTCATTGGGTTGGGCTACATCCTGTCACGCTTTATCCGTAAAAAGCACTGCAATGGATTATGCAAAGTGTATGTGAGGTGATTGGTCACTGGAAACAAAATTTCTGCAGGATTAGAGCAGGTACAATAGCAGCTATAAGCCAGCTATAAGCATATTTTAAAGAGATAAAAGGTGAGAGAGAAGAGAGGTGTGCTATTAATTTGTAGCCAGCTGCACACGGGCTCCAAGACAAAATGTGTGTATGATATGTGAGACCATGTATTGATGTTTTGTAGCTAACTATTATATGCATTGGCTATTAGATTGAGTATAGATAAATTGGAGTCAGTAGTTAGCTATACTATTGAACTTGCTCTTAGAGCAAGTTCAATTAGGGCAAGTTCAATAGTATAGTCAACTACTAGCTCTAATTAATCTATAGTTAATCTAATATCTAATTCATACAATAGATGCCTACAAAACATTAATACATGGTCCCACATGTCATACACACACGATGTCTTGGAGCCCGTGCTGTAGCTAGCGACAAATTAGTAGCCTACTCTCTTCCCTCTCTCCTCTTATCTCTTTAAAATATATTTATAGCTGGTTTATAGTCTACTATTGTATCTGCTCTAGCATGAGACCTAATCTAAGATGTTACCATAGAATTTGGACTAAACTGAATAAATGTAAATATGAACATCTATGCATAAATGTTTCACATTCTATCTCTTTTCGCAAACAAATTTTACAAATAGACTCCTCCAAAAACATTATCCAAAAATTAATTCATTTCACGGCCCCAAGTAACATGGTGCTGGTGTATAAAAGCTCGACGCCATGATGCGTATTAGATCACAATCAACTCCACCTCAGCACCACGCATCGTGGCGTCAAACTGTTATACCTCGGCACCGTGAAACGGACCATTATTGATAATGTTTTTAAAGATGTTCATTTGTAAGATTCTTTTTATAAAATAGGCTAAAATATGAAAAAAAATCAGTAACCTAATACTTAGCACCACCGTCTGCTGATAACTCCACTAGCCGCCTTCTTTTTCTTATGCAGTTAAGGGGGTAAAATCAGAATTCCACCTATAGTTAACGGGCTAACATGGACTTCCGTGTTCATTTCGGCCCCATCCCAACGGATGATTCTTGATGTTCCTAATAGGCAACAGTCTATCCCAACGGTTTTAAACTGTAACTGAGTTGGAGATGGTTTTTGAAAAAAAATTTAAAAAACTAACAAGGTGAATTAATATGAAATATATCACTCTACATGTATGCAAACTCAAATTTGACTTTTACAAGTTGTAATAAAACAACAAATTAATTAAACTGAAACTGATATGTGCACATTAATAATTAAATTTATTATTTTTATTATAACTTATAGAAGTCAAATTTGAACTTGTATATTTGTGAAGTGATACATCTCATATTAATCATCTTTTTTTAAAAAATAATAATTATTTAAGTCATATGCAATAAATAAATGCATATACAACCGAGTGATGAAAATGCTTTTCCAAAATGAACTGTTAGTATAGATTAAGTTTGAAGCTATCGCTCGATCTCGGTAACTATACATAAACGCCTCCTAAAACCAGATCATTTTTTCTCCTTCAATTGTTTTCATCATGATTTTATCCTACGTGGTGCTTGTGTAGTGTTAGATTCCATGGTTTTGTTTGATGTGGCACATTTGAGGTTGGTGTACACATGCTGACGTGGCCCTTTTCCATGGTGATTCTACAAAAAGAAAACAACCGTGGACCCACATATTAGTTATAAGAAGAAAACATGTCCCCATGTGTCAAGCTCCTACCCCTCTCTCCGACAAATATTGAACATTCTCTCCCTAGAACTCCCTCTGCCTTCTCTTCCTTCTTCTTCTTTTCTCCTCTCTTCCCCCTCTCTCTCTCCTGTAAGTGGAGAGTGGCGAGCGGGAGGCAGAGTTTTAGCAGTGTGGAGAGAAGGAGACTGCCGTTGACACTAGGGACCTAGTTGTCTTCGCCATGACCTCTATAGCAGCCAATAAGGCTAACACGGACCCCACATGCGACGACGAAGCTGGAGCTCTCCGTGGCTCATGTCGGGATGACATCAAGGAGGCAGTAATAAATCATGCACCAGCCTTTGTCTACCCCTATCACTCATGCCGCCGATTTATGATCAGGTGCTCGGTATCATTGTGGGAAGTTGTCGCGTTTGTGAGGTTTTTATGTGAAACCACCACCACCTATACCTTAAGGCTGCCATGTAAAGCCATCGAGCTTTGCTTCCTCCATCGGACATCGGCGTCATAGGGTATCAAGGCACAATGTGTCGCCACTAGCTCCAGCGAGTGCACGCTGCCTCAATCCGCCGACGGCAAGGCCTCATCCTCGCCACCTTGCCAGAGCTGCACCTCCCGCTAGGTCGTCTTTGCCCGCCTTCCCCACTTACAGGAGTGAGGAAAGAGAAGCTTGAAGGAGCTAGAGAGAGAGAAGGGGGAGAGAGAAGGATGGAGGGATGACACCTGGGCCCATGCAAGGGTGAAGCTAGACTAAAATGTTGTTGGTGTTATCTTTATTACTTGATAATATCAATACACGTAAAAACAACATGATACACCAAGTTATAATATGGTTTTTAAACTTTCTTTGGTATAACGTGACACCATAAAAAGCCCCCCGCTCTGCCCCTAGGGCCATGTTTTTTTTCTTCTTATGACAAACATGTGAGTCTATGATTGTTTTTTTTAAAAAAATTGTCTTGTTAGTGTGTAGACCAATGTATTTATTCACTTATTCTTATGCTTATAAACTTAAAGTTAAAATTTTAACTTTAAATTTGAAGTTGATTTTGAGGTTCTTTCATCAAAGTTTATTTTTAGCATTACTTTTAGATCGCTAAGAATACATATGTAAAATTTTTATTTTTTGTTAGGAAATATGCCGTGAAAAAGCCAAACAAATCACCCCTATGTCATTTCAAACAAAAACTATTAACACCCTTATCTTTTCGTTTATGTTATATTTATAAGCCAAAATTTTAATTTTTAATCTTAAATTTGGAGTTGACTTTGGGTTTTTTAACCGAAGTTTATTTTTTAATCTTGGTTTTTAGATCAATAGGAATACATATATAAAATTTTTATTTACAAGTTATTTTTCTTTTGCAAATATGTTATTTGGCAATCACCCCTGAATGTAATACCACACAAACACCGCATAGGATAAAACCTAGCTGAAAATTGTCAAAGGAGATAAATTGCTCTGGTTTTAAGAATCAGGGGAGATGTTACATCTGTTTTTCCACGAGGATTTTGTTGCTTGCTTCTGTTGTTCAGCGGCTCGGGTACTAGCAAGTAGCGACGGCAGCCTCTGGTATCCACTCGTTCTCTCTTGACTTGTCTCCACCTCGAGTCGCATATTCTCAGCTTCCCTGCCGGTCAAAGTTGACGCGATGAGGCCTACTCAAACCAGTCTTGCCGGCTTGGTGAGGAAGCCACGTACGTAATAAGGTGTGTTTAGGTTGATAAAATTTTTAAGAGAAATATCACGTTAAATATTTATCAGATGTCGGAAGGGATTTTTGACACGAATAAAAAAATAAATTTTATGGCTAGCCTGGAATCCGCGAGACGAATCTTTTGAGCCTAATTAATCCGTCATTAGCACATGTTGGTTACTGTAGCACTTATGGCTAATTATGGACTAATTAGGCTTAAAAGATTCGTCTCAAGATTTCTTCCGTAACTGTGCGATTAGTTTTTTCGTTCATCTCTATTTAATACTTTATTTAGATGTCCAAAAATTTGATATGATGTTTTTAGAAAAAAATTTAGAAACTAAACAATGCCTAAATACATGACCACAGATGGCGCACACGTACAACATCCTCACGGCCGTTTCCAAAATTTTTTTTCGTAAAAACATCGTATTGAATATTTGAACACCTAAATAAAACTTTAAATATATGTAAACAATAAAATTAATTATATAGTTACAAGAGAATCTTCTTAGCCTAATTAATACATGATTAACCGTAAGTGCTACAGTAATCAATCTATGCTAATGATAGATTAATTAGACTCAAAAGATTCGTCTCATGGTTTTCAGACGGAATCTAAAATTTCAAATTTTATAATTAGACTACGTTTAATATTTTAAATATGTGACCGTGACCTCCCTCTACATATGATATGACCTTCCTCCTAAAAATTTTTAGGAACTGAACGCACACTTAGCTAAAAGCCTAAAAAGAACATGCACGGTCACTGGTGCAGGTGCTACGCGCACCCTCTCTTATCTTTATAAGCCAAAATTTATTTCTTTTACCAAATTTTATTTTTCAGTATTAGTTTTTAGATAAATATATATATAATTTTTATTACAAATATATTATCCCTAGCATGGAAAACGTAATAATAGATTAGTATATGATTATTTAATTATTAATTATTAAAAAATATAAGATAGATTAATATGATTTTTAAAACAACTTTCCTATAGAATTTTTTTACAAAAAATACACCGTTTAGTAGTTTAGGAAGCGTGCGCGCAAAAAATGATAGGGCTTAGTTAACTACTGTCCCCGTCCGAAAACAAATCAACTTTTCAGTTTTTGATACAATATTTAACTCTTCGTCTTATTAAAAAATTTACGATTAATAATTTTATTTTTATTAGATGATAAAACATGAATAGTACTTTATGTGTGACTAATTTTTTAAAATTCTTAAAAATTTTTTAAATAAAATGGATGATCAAATGTTTAACAAAAAAATCTAAAAGTTGGTTTTTTAGACAGAGGGACTACTTGGCTAGGACGAACGCGGCCTCAATCAACTGCGCTATCTGCATATACTGTGTTGCCCTCAGCCAGCCTCGATCACCGGTATATGGCCGTACGTGCCCCGGAGGCCGCGAGGAAGCTAGGGTGTTCATCATTTGTTTTTTTTGGAAAAAAACAAAACCATATATTTATAAAAAATAGTTTATAAAGAAACTTTTATATAAATGTCCTTAGCGATCTACTGATCTAAAATCAATTATAAATTTAAGATTAAAAAATCAAAATTTGTTTCATAGCTCAAACAGAAACAAAAAGATAAAGAATATAAAATTTTGAGCCAGTCGACAATTCAGCAGCAATGGTTTTGCAGAAAAGTAGCACAAATGCTGAAGAAAATTAACACAACTCCTGGTCCTCGCCGACTCATGCACGTACCTGTGTAGGAACGGTAGTTCTTAGGCCCCATTTTGGCTCCTTTAGATTGCAAAACATTTTTACAAAAACATCATATCAATTTTTTGACGTATATTTAAAGTATTAAACGTAGTCTAATTATAAAACAAATTTCAGATTCCGACTGGAAACCGTGAGACAATCTTTTGAGTCAAATTAATCTGTCATTAGCATATATTGTTACTGTAGCACTTATGGCTAATCACGTCTTAATTGTTCAAAAGATTCGTCTCACGATTTTCTCCATAACTGTATAATTAGTTTTAATGTTCATGTATATTTAATGCTTCATTTATGTATCCAAAGATTCGATGTGATGTTTTTGAGAAAAGTTTTTGAAACTTAGTTTCTAATTTTTTTTCCAAAAACATCGCATCGAATCTTTACACACATAAATAGAGCATTAAACTTAGATGAAATAAAAATTAATTGCACAATTATGAGAGAAATGTGAGACGAATCTTTTGAGCCTAATTAGTGTATGATTAGCCATAAGTGCCACATTATCTAGATATGTTAATGACGAATTAATTAAGCTCAAAAGATTCGCCTCACTATGAAATTCGTTTTTTCATTTGTATCCGAAAACCTATTCCGACATTCGATCAAACGCCTGATATAACATCTAAATTTTTTTCTTTTCACCGACTAAAGACACCCTAATCACTTGACGTGGTGTAAGCGGTACCACAGTGGTCTGCGCCTTTTTCTCCCCCATCACCTTCATCTCGCCGCCTTCCCCGTCGTTTCCATTTTCCCAGCATCATAATTCTGTAGTGAGTGAAGTGGTGGTAACAGGAGCACGAGTAAAGGTCAAAAGTTCGGAACAGAAAATGTCTATATAATCCGGTTACCTCCACCACCACCCAATGATTCTCATACAGTAGCTCGAGGCATAGCTAGATGATGGCCAGCGAGAAAATGGACGAGCCAGGCAGAGGCAGAGATGGCCGGGAGACGAAGGATCCTGCTGCTGCCGCGGCGGCGAAGAAGAAGAAGGTGCCGCTGCTCGGCATGTTCCGGTACGCCGACCGCCTCGACGTGCTGCTGATGGCGCTCGGCACGGTGGGCGCGCTTGGCAACGGCTTGTCGGAGCCGCTCATGTCGGTGCTCTTCGGCAACGTCATCAACTCCTTCGGCGAGAACACCAGCCGCACCGTCCTCCGCAGCGTGACCAAGGTGAGTGTGTGTGCCGTGCCGGTGCCGGTGCCGCTCGATCAGTGATGGCGTGACAAATTTAACGCTGGATCTTCTTCTTCCTCTGGCCTCCTCCAGGTTGTCCTGAACTTCGTATATCTGGGCATTGGAACGTCAGTTGCCTCCTTCCTCCGTAAGTAAAATTGTAAAAAAGAGAGATATATGGTCATGTCCTGTTTCTGAATATTGATTGCAACCCTTTTCTTTATTGTTTAGACTCTTCCTGCCCCTTTTGCTGAAAAAGAAAAAAAAATAGAGGAGCCTGTAGATTCATATTATAGTACTCAGGAAGGAGATTAATAGGGAAAAAGTTCTGAGAAGTCTTTGAATATCTATTTTTCCTATTCCTTCCTTAGCATCCACAATATTCATCATAACATCCTACTTGTCAGTTGTTACTGAATGTTAGAATTAGGCATTTCATAGTGGTGTGATTCTCAACTGTGATACACTAGCACAGTAAACATCATTATGAACTCATCCCGTGGGAAGTACCGATTGCATTCCCTACTATATAATTCTCAGAATCTTCGATCTAATATGTTCAGTTAAATACTCCCTCTGATACCAAATATGGGTCGTTTTAGACTTGGGTACAGTAATTAAGAAAACTATCAGATGGCTTCATTGCCCTTCGTGGACAAGGTTAGATGGAATATGACAATCCATGTTTTATTGAATGTTATAATGGGAAAGATGGATCACTTTATTTGTATGATAGATATCATTTATTACCAAGGGTAAACAAGAAAGAATAGTTGAAAAGTTGCTTAGAAGTCCTAAAACGTCTTATATTTAGCAAAGAGTTGGGAAGGCTAAAATGACCTATATTTAGAATCAGAGTGAGTATACCTTATGCTAATGCTACAACTGCCAGTAAAAGGGGCTCACCTTGATTTGTCCCAGAGGTGTCATGCTGGACGATGGCAGGAGAAAGGCAGTCTGCCCGCATCCGTTCTTTATACCTGAAAGCAGTTCTGAGGCAGGATATCTCATTCTTCGACACAGAGATGACAACCGGCGAAGCAATTTCTAGAATGTCTAGTGATACCCTCCTAATTCAAGGTGCTCTTGGCGATAAGGTAATACTAAATACCTAGTGGCTCCCTTGTAAGTAACACAGTATAAGCTGCTACTAAAGAAACATATATTTTCATCGCCGCGAAGAAAAAAGTATGCACAGACATAAGTTGATGGCAGGCATAATTATTTGCATATTTAGGAAAATATAACATGGATATAGTTTTCATATTAGCAAGGTGTATTATTTCATATATTCAACTATTAAGAGCATCTCGAAGAGTAATCTAAAATTAATCCTTAAAACTGAATTTTAGAAACTAAGCCAGAAAACATATCTCCAACAAATTCCCAAAATCTATTTTCAATATTTACGCATACCTAATATCAGCTCTCTCGTATTAGATTTGAGGCATATATATGCGTTCCCGATATATGGTATTCAATTTTGGACTTCTTTTAAGGGAGGGGATAATTTTTAGGCCCAATATATTTTTGGGTGGACCTTATACAGGGTTTTGGGAAGTCAAGTATATGAGTTCTCTTCGAGATGCTATAACATGCACCTTGTGTTGCTGTTCCTGATGTGTTTAAACCTGCGCTTTACAGGCAGGGAAGCTTGTGCGACTGTTATCAAGCTTTATTGGCAGCTTTATCATAGCATTCGCACAAGGATGGCTTCTCACTCTTGTCATGCTAACATCACTACCACTAATTGCTATTGCCGGAGCAATTTCTGCACAGGCCCTAACTAGAGTTTCTAGCAAGAGACAAACATCATATAGTGATGCTGCCGACACAGTTGAACAGACCATTGGATCTATAAGAACAGTGAGTTCACGTTATATGACTTGTTTAATACTATAATGCACTCTTTTTTTGGAGTAGAAGGCAGCAAGTTTGATAAATATCTCGTGTTAACAGGTTGTGTCCTTCAACGGTGAGAAGAAAGCAATAGCAATGTACAGTAAGTTCATAAAAAAGGCATACAAGACTACCATTGAGGAAGGCATTATCACTGGTTTTGGCATGGGTTCTACGTTGAGCATCTTGTTTTGCAGCTATGGATTAGCCTTCTGGTATGGTGGAAAGCTAATAATCGAGAAAGGTTACACTGGAGGAAAGATCATTACTATCTTGTTTGCCGTGTTAACTGGTGCAACGTAAGTTTCGACAATCTTGTCAGTGAAAACTTCACTGTTTATACATGCCCATTAGTATAATAATGAGCCTCCAATATATTCATGTGTTATTTGAATTGACAAAAATATAATAAGACATTTCAATTTCTTCAAAATCAAGAAGGCCGTTTTCTATAAGCATGCAACATTTAGAAGTGCAATGGCTTTTGTATTCCTTTCTAAGGTATTTTTAAGAATACCTTTCAGGCTTTCAAGATGATTTACAGAATTACCTTGAATTTTTTCAATATCTTAATTACCATTTACAAGAAAGAAAATGCTAATTGTCAATGAGTAAAATGGACATGTTTCTTGTAAACACTTAAAGTTTGACAGTCAAGTCGATTGCATTACTATAAGCTCAAAATTGCTCGGCCCTGTTACCATTTTAGGCAGACATATATACTAGTTATTTATTCCAGATAATAAAAGGGACCATGAAGTAAGAAATAGAAGCAAGTACTTAATGGCTAAAACATGGTATACCAATTGTAACCCCCCCAATCGTTAAATGTGAATTGCTTTCTTGCTATAACAGTTTACTCAACAAAAAGACATACACGAGTTGAATCAACATCTTTGAAAGACATTTATCGGTGTGAAACAAGAAAATGGTCATTATAATTTTATCATTGGATATGATATGGTAATGTTCTGAACATGGCACTTTCCAATTGTTTGTGACAGCTCATTAGGTAATGCAACACCTACAGTTGCTGCAGTTGTGGAAGGTCAATCTGCAGCATACAACTTGTTCAAAACAATTGAGAGGAAACCAGAGATAGATTCAGATGATAACAGTGGCATGGTTTTAGAAGATATGAATGGGGATATTGAGCTAAAGGATGTGTACTTTCGCTACCCAGCAAGACCTGAGCAATTGATATTGGATGGATTGTCATTACAAGTAGAGAGTGGAACAACAATGGCTATAGTTGGAGAGAGTGGAAGTGGCAAGTCAACAGTAATCAGCCTAGTTGAAAGATTCTATGATCCACAGTCTGGCGAAGTTTTGATAGATGGAATTAACATCAAGAAACTGAGACTTGATTGGATAAGAGGGAAGATCGGTCTTGTTAGCCAAGAGCCTCTGCTTTTTATGACCTCCATTAAAGATAACATAATATATGGTAAAGAAGATGCAACATTTGAAGAGATCAAAAGAGCAGCCGAGCTTGCAAATGCAGCAAATTTCATTGACAAGTTACCTAATGTAAGAAAGTAAAGATCGACTGCTTCAAGTCCTCGAAATAAAGTTTAGGTTACTGAAATAATCAACTAACTATGTTTTCATGTCATATCAGGGTTACGATACATTAGTTGGCCAGCGTGGTGCTCAGCTTTCTGGAGGACAAAAACAGAGAATTGCAATTGCAAGAGCCATCCTTAAAAATCCAAAAATCCTTTTGCTAGATGAAGCAACAAGTGCACTTGATGTGGAGTCTGAGAGGATAGTTCAGGAGGCACTAAATAGAATGATGGTACAAAGAACCACACTCGTCGTTGCTCATCGCTTGAGCACTGTGAGGAATGTAGATTGCATCACAGTCGTCCAGCAAGGAAAAATAGTTGAACAAGGTTGAATTAACTTGAAAATGCACTAATTTTTTAATTACATAAGTTTTCTATTATCAAACTTAAATGATTCATTATCCCAAAACATATCCTGTATACACAGGTCGTCATGATGCACTGGTGAAGCATCCCAATGGGGCTTACTCCCAGCTGGTTAGGCTGCAAGAGACTACTGGTGGTGAAAGGCATACACTACCAGATTCTGGAGTGCCAGATTCTAGATCAAAAAGTACTAGTCTGTCATTCAAGAGGTCAAGGACTAAAGATTCTCTCAGCAAAAGCAACAGGTATTCTTTCAAGAACCCCTTAGGATTGCCTGTCGATATACATGAGGACAGAATAACAAGCGAACAAGAAAAGGATGACCACTCAGACAGTGAGGCCATTAAGAAAACACCATTTGGACGACTATTTAATCTTAACAGGCCAGAAGTGCCAGTTCTTCTGTTAGGTTCCATAGCAGCTTCAGTGCATGGAGTCCTTTTCCCAATATTTGGTCTAATAATGCCAGGTGTTCTAAAATCTTTCTATGAACCGCCTGATAAGCTGCAAAAAGATTCTAGATTTTGGGCATTGATGTCGGTTGTTCTGGGAGTTGCTTGTTTGATTTCAATCCCAGCAGAATATTTTTTGTTTGGAATTGCTGGGGGAAAGCTTATAGAGCGTGTCCGCACTCTGTCATTTCAAAGCATTATGCACCAAGAGGTTGCTTGGTTTGACAACCCCTCAAATTCCAGGTGTGCTACTTAGATGCACTTTTACCAGTTTATCTTTTATAATCGTGTTTATATTTACTCCAATGCTCAGAGGCCCTTTTAATTCTTACAGTGGGGCACTTGGAACAAGGCTTTCAGTAGATGCATTAAATATTCGGCGTTTAGTAGGAGATAACCTGGCCCTTATAGTCCAGGCTGTAGCTTCATTAATCACCGGCCTTGTCATAGCTTTTACAGCAGATTGGAGGCTTGCATTGATCATCATGTGTGTAATTCCTTTAGTGGGTGCACAGGGTTATGCTCAAGTTAAGTTCTTGGAGGGATTTAGCAAAGAATCTAAGGTAAAAATATGCTTACTTGTTTATTGAAAATGATCTACCCAAGTGATCCTTGAATTAAATTGATTGCCATGATAATATGATCTTATTATACAGGACATGTATGAGGACGCAAACCAAGTTGCAGCAGATGCTGTAGGTGGCATCAGAACTATAGCATCTTTCGGTTCAGAGAAAAGAGTGGTGGAAATATTCAACAATAAATGTGAAGCTTTAAGAAAACAGGGAATTCGAAGCGGAATTGTTGGAGGGATTGGCTTTGGTTTCTCATACTTGATGTTATTTCTGACGTATGGTCTTTGCTTCTACGTTGGTGCAAAGTTTGTAAGCCAGGGAAAAACTACTTTTCCAGATGTTTTCAAAGTAAGAAATCCTAAAGTATTTCAAGTAAGAGTAACAGTTATCTATGAATATTAATTTTATTATAATTCACAAATGGGCTGAATGCTTTTCAGGTTTTCTTTGCTTTAGTTTTGGCAGCTGTTGGTGTTTCACAGTCAAGTGCATTGTCTTCTGATGCAACAAAGGCAAGGGATTCTGCCATTTCCATTTTTAGTATTCTAGATCGGAAGTCCAGGATTGATTCAAGTAGCGATGAGGGAAGGATAATGGAGAACGTCACTGGGAGCATTGATTTCAATAACGTCATTTTCAAGTACCCATTGCGTCCTGATGTTCAAATATTCAGTGACTTTACCCTGCACATTCCATCCCAAAAGGTGATCCTACAAGCATCTATTGTCTTCCTTTTTCCTATTTCTCACAATTAGTGCATGCCCAAAATTTCCATCAGAAAATCAACTTGATTATTGAACTATTTACATAAAACTAATAGCATATGGTTCAAAATGGATGTGACCCATCCACTTCCGTGACATCATATGTGCTGATACACAACTTTGGCCACTTTATTTTTAGCATCTCAGCATTTTCGTGCACTAAAATAGTTATGATTAAAGGATTTTCCTTTCTTTTGTACAGACCATAGCACTTGTTGGAGAGAGCGGTAGTGGGAAGTCCACAATAGTTGCTTTATTACAGCGTTTCTATGATCCTGATTCTGGTAATATCTCACTAGATGGAGTCGAAATTAGAAGCTTAAAAGTCAGCTGGTTGAGGGATCAGATGGGGCTTGTAGGCCAAGAGCCAGTGCTTTTCAATGACACAATCCACGCCAACATAACATATGGAAAACACGGCGAGGTAACAGAGGAAGAGGTCATGGCTGTTGCCAAGGCAGCAAACGCCCATCAGTTCATATCGAGCCTGCCACAAGGATATGACACAGTGGTAGGTGAGAAAGGGGTGCAATTATCAGGTGGGCAAAAGCAGAGGGTAGCAATTGCAAGGGCCATCATCAAGGACCCTAAGATATTGCTACTTGATGAGGCAACCAGTGCTCTGGATGCAGAATCAGAGCACATTGTTCAAGATGCATTGGATCGAATAATGGTCAGCAGGACCACCATTGTAGTGGCACACCGCCTCTCCACAATCAAAGGGGCTGATATAATTGCAGTCCTCAAGGAAGGGAAAATCGTAGAAAAGGGAAAGCATGAAGCACTGATGCGGATCAAGGATGGAGCATATGCTTCACTTGTACAACTCCGCTCTAGTTCCGAGTAAAATGATGTATATTTTGACTATTTATTGATCTGTACAATTCATTTGGCCATAAATTCTAGTTGTTACTAGAGGTCTTGGTGTTCTTTCCGGTAGTTTGTTGCATGAAAGACCAATGATTCTGAATTTCTGATCATGGTAGCCACGTACAGTAAATGATGAAGTGTTTTCCTCAAAATCACAAGATTGAGCAAGTGAACAGCATAATCTTACATTGTCCCTCTTAATGAATGCATAGAGAAGAGACCAAATTTCACTAGCTCCATATAGTTCCCCTAAATCTAGGTTAGTCGCCTGTCGCCTACAAATCTGCAGGTGGCAATGAGCAACTGCTGTCTCTTGGATTCTTAAAGAAGATGACATGCGTTCGAAAAGATGCAATCATATGGGGAAGGGGCGATATGGGCTAAACTGCTAGACACGCCTACAGTACCAAATACTCCTACATTAACCTGATGCAGTTTTAAGAAGCATTATTTTTGCATTATTCTCTTATTTATTTTTGCATTATTGCAGAGAAGGCAGTTTAGAAGTCAGAAGCCCCTGCTTGCTTCCAACAAACCAATCAATTTAACTTCTAACCATGCCAAATAGCAAATCAAGCACACAATAAACATCCAAATGGCCAAGGTCCCCACTTACTTGCACATTTTGAGGTCGGTATTGTGTTCATGCCGGGTCTCCTCACTGCCTCCACCAGCATCTCCCTCCGGCTCCACACGGTCCACGCCACCAGCAGCCGCTGCCGCCGCCGGCGTTCGCGCTGGAGCTCGACCCGCGCTGGAGGCAGTGGCAGCCGCCGCAGCCACCGTCGCCCCTTGTAGCCATGTGTAGGGGCTAGGCAGAGTAGTAGGCGGCGCGTGCGATTGCACGTCCCCAGCCCGTCACTGCCGCCGCTCGCCGCTCGCCCAGTCGCCCCTCGTCCGGCGTCGCCGCGCTCGGGCCTCGGCTGATTGACAGATTGCCCAACCCAGCAGGTTGATTAATGTGCGAAGCCCACAGTCACACACACGCTCCAACAGACGCCAGGTTAGCTAATGGGCCAGGCCGCCAGGGAGACGCGACTCGACCAGTCCGAACTCGTCCGAGTCGCCGCCGGCCGCACGACCGCGTCCATGGGCCCATGGCGGCTTCGTTTCGTTTCCCCGGCAGGTCGGGGTCGATCGGGGACGAGGCTCTTTGTACGGGCACGCCGCACGCGCCAGGAGGCTGGTTACGTTTTCGGTTTTCCTCGTATTTTTTCTCGATTTTTACGAATATATTTTCTGAGTCATTAAACAGTGTATCTTTTAAAAAATTATATTAAAGAACATCTTTATAAAGTAAATTTTAGCTTTATAGTAGTTAATTACACTATTGATATATATCATTAAATAGCTATAAAAATAGAGAATATTTATCTGCATAAAAAAAAGTGACCTTCGCACGTGCTATGGCACGTTAAACCCTCACATTGTGTCTCCTAATATAATCGTATTAATTATTTTCTATAATAAAATAGTAAATAAATATTAGAGTTGAAAGTTTCAAATTTTAGGTAGAGTTTTTAAAATTCTCATACCAAAGTTTTCAAATTTGAGTAGAAGGTTTCAAAATTATAATTGAAAGTTCCTAAATTTGAGTTGCAATTTTTATATCTTTAGATCATCCTTAGGAAATACTTCATCCCATCCTCAATCATGAACATAAAGTATGTGAGGGGAAAATTGTTACTCCAGCACATAATACATCAATCCTCAAATATCATCTATATTGAAAAGAAAAACTTTAAATATAGATGTTATCTCTCGTCCCTCCATATTTCGACATCCAATCACAAGAGGATAAAACAATAATAACATGAGAAAATGTGATTGTAAATATTAACAAAAAATATATAAATGATGTAATATGGATGTTTTGTTGGAGTGATAATCGATATGAATCGAGAATATATTTTGGATGGTTATTTAAATAATAATAAGTATGGTCAAATTTGGATGGATTGTTAGGAATGCTGATAGTAGAAAATTTACTCGAACTTCCAGTTGAAAAGATGGTTCACTCAACTTTCAAAAATCATTTATTTATTATCCAATCGAATTGTTGAAAACACATAAAAAGGGGAAAAGGTCTAACACCCTTATTATTTTGCTTTTGTTTATTCTTATAAGCCAAAATTTAAATTTTAACCTTAAACTAAGTTGATTTTTGAGTTTTTTCTTTCAAGATTATTTTTCAGCCTTAGATTTTAGTTCCATACAAATACGGATGTAAAAAAATCATTCATAACTTATTTCTCATTTACAAATATATTGTTTAGTCTTTTCACAAATAAAAAAACTAAACAATCGCTCCATCTCAACATTACTTGCATACGCCATTAATGTGGACACGGACGCATGTAACGTACGCAAGTCCTGTTCCCAAACGGCCTCGATCGCCCGTAAGCCCGAGCCCGTACATGCACCGGGACTCCGGGAGGGGATGGCGACGACGATCTCGAGACTGCTGATAAATTCAGCTAGCTAACGATCACGCAATCATCAAAAAGAGCTGAAGAAAATTAACACGTACAGCTCTCGTGGCAACTACTACTAGCAAAGGTATTTCTCTCTTTTTCTTTGGAGAAAAAAAGGACCTTGGAGTGAGTAATGACGTAATCGCCTAATTTCCGTTTTCCAACCACCAGTTAGTGGTGATAAACAGTAGCGCGCGTAACAGCCAAAATTCTGTATACAGAAATGCCAGCATATACATGTATACATGTATAATGTTCGTGGAATCTTTGTCCACCTCGTGCGAGGACTCAATCAGATCGGCCATGGAAAAAGAAAATCCGGAAACGTTATAAACGTGACATCCAATCAACGTCACGGCCCTTGTGTCCACCTGTCCTCTCCACAGTCGAAGCACTTGAGACATATTTATAAATAAAAAATAATTTATAAATAAAATTTAGATATATATATATTTTATCGGTAATATTGAAAACAAACTATCATACGAAACTTTAAAATTAACACAACAAGATTAAAAATTTAAATTTTATCAAATAGATATAAACAGAAATGAAAAGATAAGGGTTACCCGAAAATGATTTGGGTTGGACACTCGATCTAGTCAGAAATCCAAATACACTGTGTTTTCAAGTTGATTTTTTTAATCATATTCTTAAACGCAATAACGCATGCGTGAGAACCGAGCATAAAAAAGTATTATTATGTAAAATATAAAACCAAAACATAGAATATAGTGAATTTTAGAGGACTCGGCCTAGCCAATTGCCAACCTCTCTGATTCTCCACATCTGTTTCCCCAATCGTCGTTGTAGCATACACGCACGACCCAACCGGCGCCATCGTTCAAACCTCTTCACCAAGCATCTAACGCACACCCGGCGAAAACGAAGACAGAAGGATGATCAAACAACATATTTGTAAATAAAAAATAATTTATAAATAAAATTTTATATAAGTGTTTTTAGTGATTTAAAAATTAAGGATAAAAAATAAAAAAAATCAAAATTAACTTTAGATTTAAGATAAAAAATTTAAATTTTAACTTATAAATATAAATATAAGTAAAGTGAAGCGAAAAGATGAAGGCAAGATTTGTTATAAATTTGCAGCTCCTTGCCGACCTGCCGCACGCCGATGTATTTAGCAAATGCTCTGCGGCATTCTTATTTCTTCCTGCCTCTCTGTCTCTTGAGTCTCGAGAAGCCGATGCACACCACAACTCATATTGAATTTTTCGACACCTAAATAAAGTTTCCAAAATTTATTTTTAAAAACATCATATCGAATTTTTTGACATCTAAATAAAGTATTAAATATAGATGAACCAAAAAACTAATTGCACAGTTACTGAAGAAATATTGAGACAAATCTTTTGAGCCTAATTAGTCCATGATTAGCCATAAGTGCTATAGTAACTAACATGTGGTAATGACGGATTAATTAAGCTCAAAAGATTCATCTCACGGTTTTCAGGCTAGCCGTGAAATTCGTTTTTTTATTCGTATCCGAAAATCCCTTCCGACATTCGGTCAAAGATTTGACGTAACACTTCTCCCAAAAATTCTCTCAATCTAAACACCCCTCAATGTTGCATGCGATCAGTGCTGCATGCGAAAATGTACATCTTCAGACTCAGTGCATAGACATAAAAGTTCAGACCTTGTCAGTGTGAAGCTGTGACCTGTGAGGTTTCCTGAACCCTGACATGATTACTCATATGATATTGTTGATATATCCAGGCTATGTGACAATTCAATTGGCAGCTATATAGTAACTTGCAAGTGTCAAATGTCAAATGCACTCTTTTTTCTTAGAAATCCCATGGCGTCATTAGCAACTTAAAACGATTCCAATCTATGAAGATAATTATCATCATGAATTCCAACCTACAAGGCTACTTCAGACAACTCTGTGAAGGCTCTGAGAGGACAAATCTGGACTGGCTAACTCAGCCGGTCACAAAAGAGGAGCTTTTCTCGGCAATAAAAGGAATGGATGCAAACAGCTCCCCCGGTCCAGACGGTTTCGGACCGGGTTTCTGCAAAACTTTGTGGCCGAGAATAGCCTCCCCTCTGCTCGATTTTGTTAACCAGATCCTGACTGGCTACCCAGACCTGGAGAGAATCAACGGAGCTTAGAACTACTGGCTCTAATTCATCTATAGTCAATCTAATAGCCAATTTATACAATAGTTATCTATAAAATATCAATACATGATCCCACATGTCATACACACATTTTGTCTTGGAGCCCGTGTGCAGCTTACTACAAATTAGTAGCCCACATCTCTTCTTTCTCTCATCTTATCTCTTTAAAATATGCTTATAGTTGGCTTATTGCCAACTATTGTACCTGCTCTAATTACATCGTCCTCGTCCAAAAGCCCGGAAAAGAAAACACACCGGAAGGCTTTAGACCGATCTCACTCCAGGACTGCTCCCTAAAATTGATAACCAAGTGCTTGGCCAACCGTCTTAAAGCAGAGCTACCGTGTCTCATTGACCGGCACCAAACGGGATTCTTGCAAGGGAGAAGTATAACGGAAAACTTCATCCTTGCGTCAGAGCTTGTGCAGGCCTGCCACAAACGGAAGAGAAAGGCAATCATCTGAAGCTGCCCCTGGATCAACTGCAGGAAAGGACTACGTCAGGGCGACCCATTATCGCCCTACCTCTTCATCTTGGTGGCAGACGTCCTTCAGAGGATGATTGCAACAGACGGCTCTGTCCGATGCCCACTCGACAACTGCTCCTGCTGCTTAACCATGCAATATGCAGATGACACCCTAATAGTGTGCGAGGCAGAAACAACCGGAGTAGCAGCTCTCAAAGAAATCCTGCACAGATTTGCAACAGTGACGGGGTTGACAATAAACTTCAGCAAAAGTTCCATGGTTCCGATCAACGTAGGTGAAAGGGAAACCGCAGAGTTCCAAAGAATTCTTCAATGTAAGGTAGAAAGCTTCCCCCAAAACTACCTCGGCCTTCCGCTGTCCACAGGAAAACTAAAAATCTCATAACTACAACCTCTAGTTCAAAAGGTGGAGAAGTTTCTCCCGGGTTGGAAAGCCAAGCTACTGAATTACGCAGGGAGAACGGTGCTGGTCAATGCGGTTCTAGACAGTGTACCGGTGTACTTAATGTCAGTCCTAGACTTGCCACAGGGCATAATTGAGAAAATTGAGCAGCGTCGCAGAGCTTTTTTATGGACGGGAGAAGACAAGGTTTCGGGAGCAAACTGTCTTGTGGCTTGGGACAACGTCTGCAAATCAAAAGAAGAAGGTGGGTTGGGGCTAAAAAAGCTTCGCCTTCGGAACAAAAGCTTGCTCCTAAATTGGTTGCACAACCTTCATCAATCAGATTCACCGTGGGCCGACTGGGTCTGGAAACAGCTGACAAATGAAGCCCCTTGCCGCTCGGAAAATTTGGGAAATCACTGGAATTCTCTGGCAAAATTACTTCCAGAATACCGAAATTTCACCAACTCCTCGGTTATGGACGGACGTTGCACATCCTTCTGGTTCGACAAATGGCTGGATCATCTCCCTCTAGCTGTCAAATACAAAGCTCTACTATCACACAGCACGACAAAACACACGACGGTGAGGCAAGCAATCCGTTTGGGACCGGGACAGCAACTAGTCCACAGGCTATCCTCGGTCGCTCAAGCACAGCTGCAAGAACTTCTCCAACATCTTCAGACTTTCCAGCTACGAGAGGGAGCAGACATCAGGAGTCATAACCTAGGCAAGCCGGAAACAAAACTGACAACATCACAATGCTACAAAAGCCTACAAGCGGGAGATAAAGGCCCAAACTACGGTTTTATTTGGAAAAACAGAGCCCCACCGAGAGTGCGCTTCTTCACCTGGCTTCTTTCAAAGGACAGGCTGCCGACAAGGAACAACCTAATCGTCAACAAAATTGTAGACTCGGCCTCGTGCCCAATTTGCGACTCAACCTGGGAAGACGGGGATCATCTCTTCCTCCAATGCCCGTTTGCGGTTGCGCTCTGGTCAGCTCTGGGCTTCGCCCCCACAACCTCATCTGTCCGGGAACTACACAGCATCTCAAAACCGTCGGGTCTGATCGCAAGAGAATTCAAAACTTTCTTCATCCTGTGCTTCTGGAGAATCTGGACGCACCGAAACGATGTTGTTTTTAACAAGCTTCAACCATGCAAGAAGCGACTACTACAACAGTGTGTGCAGGATGTTACACTCTAGGCAGCAGACTCAAGACAGATGTCTGTAAATGGCTTAAATATATAAAGAGCAGTACCTGACAAAATGTCTCCGTTCAAAAAAAAAAAAGTACCTGACAAAATGACATTCAAGTGGGAATTTGATCACCTTGGTGACTTCCCGTGAAAAAGTTGTGATGCCTGACTGACCTAAGTTTTTTTTTTCAACTACATTAAGGGGTGTTTAGATGGCAAAATTTTTTTTCTAGAAATGTCACATCGAACGTTTGATCGGATGTCGGAAGGAGTTTTTGGACATGAATGAAAAAACGAATTTCACAGCTCGCCTGGAAACCGCGAGACGAATCTTTTGAGCATAAATATGCTGTCATTAGCGCATATTGGTTAGCACTTATGGCTAATCATGGACTAATTAGTCTCAAAAAATTCGTCTCACGATTTCTCACATAACTGTACAATTAGTTTTTTGATTCATCTATGTTTAATGCTTTATTTAGATGTTCAAAGATTCGATGTGATGTTTTTGAAAAAAAAATTTAGGAACTAAACAAGACCTAAACTCTGAAGATGATGTACGCCAGGCCAATGGAGAGTACACGGTGCCAACAAAACATAGATGATGCAATCAATAATCACTTCTGTTGCATAGTGAGGCTAGCCTTGAGGTTGTCCTGTTTAAGCCAGCCTTTTTTCCGTTAACTTTTGCACACATTTCTAAAGCTGTGTTCTTCGAGTCAGCCTATTCTCACTTGTTTCTCGACTTTTGTGTGCACAATCTTAAATTACTAAACAGTCTGTTTTTCGTAAAAGGGTTTTCTAAAGTAGAGTTTTTAACTTTATATTAGTTAATTCCATCGTTTACGCCATTAAATAGTTATCACAAGAATAAAAAATCTTTCATCGATAAAGAACACAACTTAAGGTTGTGCAACTTGTTCTTTGCCTTTTACCCATGCTTTCTGAACTATTTTTAGAAAAACTTTTATATAGAAGTTTATTATCTCATATTTCTAAAGTATAATTTTTAACTTTACAGTAGTTAATTTTATCGTTAAAACTATTAAATAGCTATTAAAAATCGGATAATCTTAGTTGCATTCGTTCCACTGGATTAACCATAGATTTTTTCTCAGCTTTTGTGTGCATGCCGCCTGAACTACTAAATGGTATTATTTTACAAAAAGTTTTTATACAAAAGCTCATTATCTTACCTTTCTAAAGTAAATTTTTTAACTTTGTAATAATTAATTCTATCATTTATACTATTAAATAACTATTAAAAATTAGATAACTTTTCATACTTCATTTGTCATACACAAAAGAACACAACTATTATCTATCATCTAGAAAAACACAAAATGATGATTTTTTGTAAAAAATTATGTATAGAAGTTAATCATCTCATATTTGTAGTAAATTTTATCGTTTATATAATTAAATAGCTATAAAAAATTAAAAAATATTTCATCTTTCATCGAGAAAGAACACAACCCTATTGACCATAAATGAAGCTCAAAGTATCGTGAAAACACGAAATATCTAGTAGAAACTTAAAATCCAGGAAAAAACAGAATGAAGCTAACCCTGAAGTTTACTGTCATGACGGTGAAATAACTGAAAATAAAAACTGCATCACGGAGAGATGTGACGATCTTTTAAGTGTATATGCGTATAAACTGGTAGCGGAGCAAGATCTTAGATAACTTGATACTTACAAGTTGTAGGACCATCGAAATATGATTCCTTCCATCTAGGATTGATGCTTGCACTGAAAAAGCCAAGAAAACACACTTTAGATACCCTAAACAGGCTAGCTGTAGCAAAAATTTCTTTCACACAACCAGTTGCGAAGGATGGATCTAGTGTGGGAGCGGCCAGGACCTGAGTTCCAACTATCCCCATTAAAACTATGGGAGCCTATACTAAAACCTCTATAAAATTTTATGGTAAAAATCAATTAAAAAGAAGAGCTGAAAATCTATTTAACTTATTCAGACCTCTCTAACCTCATTGGCTTGATCCAACGCTGTACGTAACCGTTCAATGAACTGGTAATAATAGTAATAAATATGGCCCATGCGGATACTCATAAACTGAAGTTTTCATGCAAAGCGATACCAATTACCAATTGATTCGACAAAAGCAGTTGAGCAAAAAGAGCAATGCAAAGTGCAGTATACACTGGCGTGTATTTTCACTATTTTAATGGATAATTAACCCCATCTCAGATTCCCACATAACATTTTTAGATAGAGAATTCCCACATACATAACCTCAATATGACACCCACGTAACCTTTTTAGCAATTTTACGATTCTTAAGTAGCTACTGAAAAATATCAAAATTTTAATGTACAATTTGGTACCTCCTTAGTTGAGATACCAAATTTTACGTTAAAATTTTAGTACTTCCTGGTAACTTCTCAAATATCATAAAATTACTCAACCTTTTGAGAGCTTTTTAGAGAGAGAATATCCACGTAACCTTGATGTGATGCAAAGCCAGTAGAGGATACCAATGGAGCACAAGTTTAAAATCACTTGTTTCATGTCATCTGAATTAAAAGGAGATAAAATTCAAAAGGATTTATTTGTGGGCCATTTGAATTTGAAGATGAATTCAAATGGACTCTATGGAGTTGTGGAACCCTGGCATTATTTTTAAAAGGGAATTCAAGCATCTTTGAATTTTAAAAAAAAAGATCAAAAGAGAAACTTCTTAAAGAGCTCAGATTTTTAAAAGAACCAAGGAGGACCAAATATAAAATATCTCGAGAACTTTTCACTAAAATTTTGGATATTTTCTCGTACATTATAGGAGAGAGGACGGTGCCCAATCTTCTCCATGGAGAGGGAGAGAAAGGTGGTACCGATTGTAGGGGGAGGGCAGCACTTAGACCCCACTTAGCATGATCTCAGCTTACGTGGTCTTGAGACCACTCAAATTGAGTGGCTTACATTGTGAATACCGTTATATATGCAGCAGTACACTCCACCACCCAATGATTTTCATATAGCAGCTAGCTAGAGCGAGCGAGCGAGCTAGAGCTAGCCGGCCGGCGAGAAAATGGACGATACAGGCAGAGGCAGAGATGGCCGGGAGACCAAGGATGCGGCAGCGACGGCGATGACGAAGAAGGTGCCGCTGCTCGGCATGTTCCGGTACGCCGACCGCCTCGACGTGCTGCTGATGGTGCTCGGCACGGTGGGCGCGGTTGCCAACGGCATGTCGGAGCCGCTCATGTCGGTCTTCTTCGGCAACGTCATCAACTCCTTCGGCGACAGCAGCAGCAGCACCGTCCTCCGCAGCGTGACCAAGGTGAGTGACTGTGCCGTGCCGGTGCCGCTCGATCAGTGATGGTGTGACAAATTTAACGCTGGATCTTCTTCTTCCTCTGGCCTCCAGGTTGTCTTGAACTTCATATATCTGGGCATTGGAACGTTAGTTGCCTCCTTTCTCCGTAAGTAAAAGAGAGATGTATGGTCCTACAGCCTCGTCATTTGGCTTTTAAGAAGTATAAGGAAAACCACCTATTAACAATTTTAAAAAATAATTTATGGATAGAATTTTTATATACATGTTATTAGACCTAAAAGAAAATGCTGATAAATAAACTACGATAAAAAATCTCAAAAACAAACTCTAAATTTAAATTTTGGCTTATAAGTATAAGCATAACTGAAAAGACGAGACGCCTATTCTATTTTTGATTGATTGTAAGTTTGTAATAATCTAATGCATTTGACAATTCCTGCCCCTTTCGCTGAAAAAGAGAAAAAAGACTGGAACCTGTAGCTTAGAATCTTAGATTATGGATGTGAAAAATACATAGTACCCAGAAAGGGAATTTATAGGAAAACAGTATTCAGAAGTCTTTCAATATCTATTTTTTTCCTATTCCTTCATTAGACTCCAAAGCATAAAGTAAGACTTCTATTAATAGGATTTCAGAGTATCCACAAGTCAATAAGAATTTTGTAGGATATATCGTGTGTAATTAGGACAAGTAATTACTCTGTTCTTGCATGGATGGGCGATCACCAAAACACAATATTCATTATTAACATCCTACTTTTCAGTTAATAAATAAGATCATTCTTATCCCATGCTGTTTTGTCCAAAATAAGTTTCATCTTTGATCAACCGTTGCACTAGCATTTGTGAAAAAAAGGAAACAAGTGCATTGAAATTTGGTAAAGTTCAAGACAATTGTATTATGACTTGATAAAGTAGAGGATATTCTAGTCTTTTTGCTTTTATATTGGTATGAATATGATAGGTGAAAAATACAGTTCTTTGGGTGGAAGGGAGGGCATTCCAAGTGGTGCAATTCTCAACTGTGATACACTAGCATAGTAAAACATCATCATGAACTCATCCCTTGAGAAGTACCAACTTCATTCCCTAACCATATAATTCTCAGAATCTTTGATCTAATATGTTCAGTTAAAACCTTCTGATCCCAAATATATGTCGTTTTAGATTTTGGCACAATAATTGAAAACAACTATTTATATTTATCAAAGAATTAAGAAGGCTAAAATGACATTCATTTAGGATCAGAGTGAGTATATCACACTCTACTGCTACAACTGCAAGTAAAAGGGCTCACCTTGATTTGTCCCAGAGATGTCATGCTGGACGATGGCAGGAGAAAGGCAGTCTGCCCGCATCCGTTCTTTATACCTGAAAGCAGTTCTGAGGCAGGATATTGCATTCTTTGACACAGAGATGACAACCGGCGAAGCAGTTTCTAGAATGTCTAGTGATACCCTCATGATTCAAGGTGGTCTTGGTGAGAAGGTAATATTAGCTCCGTTTAACATTATAAGATGTTCTAGATTTTTCACAAATTCAAATGAAAACTAATGAATATAAACACAAATATAAAATATAGACATTGATCCAGGGATAAAAATAGACATGGCAAAAAAAAGGTGTACAATATAGAATGGAGTACTGGATACCTAACTCCTTGTAAGGAACATAATATTTACTAAACTGCTACTGAAAAACATATATTTTCATCACAGTGAAGACAAAAGTGTGGAGACACATAAGTTGATGGCACGCATAATTATTTGCATATTTAGGAAAATATATATAACAAGGATAAGTTTTCATATTAACGAAGTGTATTATCTCTTATAATCAGGCAGTAAGGTGCATCTTGTGGTTGCTGATGTGTTCTTGGATTCTTAAACTTGCCCTTTACAGGCAGGGAAGCTTGTACAACTGTCGTCAAGCTTCATTGGCAGCTTTATCATAGCATTCGCAAGAGGATGGCTGCTCACTCTTGTCATGCTAACATCGCTACCATTAATTGCTATTGCCGGAGCAGTTTTTGCACAGGCCCTAACTAGAGTTTCTGGCAAGAGACAAACATCATATAGTGATGCTGGGGACACAGTTCAACAGACCATTGGATCTATAAGAACAGTGAGTTCACAATATATTAATTGTTTAATAATATTACAGGACAGTCTCCTTTTTTCTTGGATTAGCAGACAAGTTTGATAAATATCTCGTGTTAGCAGGTTGTGTCCTTCAACAGTGAGAAGAAGGCGATAGCAATGTACAGTAATTTCATAAAAAAGGCATACAAGACTACCATCGAGGAAGGCATTATCACAGGCTTTGGCATGGGCTGTATGTTGTTCATCACATTTGGCAGCTATGGATTAGCCTTCTGGTACGGTGGAAAGCTAATCGTTGAGAAAGGTTACACGGGAGGAAGGATCATTACCATCATGTTTACCGTGTTAACCGGTGCAACGTAAGTTTCGGCAATCCTGTCAGTGAAAACTCCACTGGTGATACCAAAATACATGCCCATTAGTATAATCATGAGCCTCAAATCTATTCATGTATAATTTGAATTGAAGGAAATATAACAAGATAATTCCATTACTTCATAATCAAGAAGGCCGTTTTCTATAACCATGCAATTTCTATAAGTGCACACGGCGCTTGTGTTCCTTTCTAAGTTTTTTTTAGTAATAAATTTCAGGCTTTCAAGATGATTTACAGTATTACCTTGAATTACTTTCAATATATTAATTACTATTTACAAAATGCTAATTGTCGGTGCATGAAATTAATATGTTTCTTGTAAACAGTATGGACTGAAATTAAAGTTTGATTATAAGCTCAAATCACTTGGTTCCATAACCATTTTAGGCAGACATATCTACTAGTTATTTATCCAGTTACTAAAAGGCATAATGAAGTAAGAATAGACGTATGTACCTAATATATAAAGCAGGGTACCATTAGCAATTGCAAGAGTGGGTTTAATCGATATGTTCTGCGCTAACAGCAAAACTATACAAATGCTATATTGACCTGAGAAGTACATTATATATCATATGTATACAATTGCATTGGATTTCATTGACTTACCTGCATAACTTGCTATTTGTCCTAAATAACACATTAAGCTGAAAGATGTACGTTTCGCACATGCGTATAACCCACCAACTAACTAGCTATGAATTGTAAGACCTCAATAGTTAAATGTGAATTGCTTTCTTTCTATAACTGTTTACTCAACAAACTGGACGTGCAAGAGTTCAATCAGCATCTTTGTGTGAAACAACAAAGGGATCATTATAATTTTATCATTGGATATGGTATGATAATATTCTGAAAATGGCACTTTTGAATTGTTTGTGACAGCTCATTAGGTGATGCAATACCTGCATTCGCTGCAGTAGTTGAAGGTCAATCTGCAGCATACACTTGTTCAAAACAATTGAGAGGAAGCCAGATATAGATTCAGATGATAACATTGGGATGGTTTTAGAAGATATGAATGGGGATATTGAGCTAAAGGATGTGTACTTTCACTACCCTGCAAGACCTGAGAAGTTGATATTGGATGGATTGTCATTACAAGTAGCGAGTGGAACAACAATGGCTATAGTTGGAGAGAGTGGAAGTGGCAAGTCAACAGTAATCAGCCTAGTTGAAAGATTCTATGATCCACAGTCAGGCGAAGTTTTGATAGATGGAATTAGCATCAAGAAACTTAGACTTGACTGGATAAGAGGGAAGATCGGTCTTGTTAGCCAAGAACCTCTGCTTTTTATGACCTCCATTAAAGATAACATAACATATGGTAAAGAGGATGCAACACTTGAAGAGATCAAGAGAGCTGCCAAGCTTGCAAATGCAGCAAATTTCATTGACAAGTTACCTAATGTAAGAAAGGAAACAGTAACTGAATTAAACTGTATGTTACTGAAATAATCAACTAAAAATGTTTGCATGTCATACCAGGGTTATGATACATTAGTTGGCCAGCGCGGTGCTCAGCTTTCTGGAGGACAAAAACAGAGAATTGCAATTGCAAGAGCCATCCTTAAAAATCCAAAAATACTTTTGCTAGATGAAGCAACAAGTGCACTTGATGTGGAGTCTGAGAGGATAGTTCAGGAGGCACTAAATAGAATGATGGTACAAAGAACCAAACTCGTTGTCGCTCATCGCTTGAGCACTGTGAGGAATGTAGATTGCATCACAGTCGTCCAGCAAGGAAAAATAGTTGAACAAGGTTGAATTAACTTGAAAATGCACTAATTTTTTAATTACATAAGTTTTCTATTATCAAACTTAAATGATTCATTATCCCAAAACATATCCTGTATACACAGGTCATCATGATGCACTGGTGAAGGATCCCAATGGGGCTTACTCCCAGCTGGTTAGGCTGCGTGGTGAAAGGCATAAACTACCACATTCCAGATCAAAAAGTACTAGTGTGTCATTCAGACGGTCAAGAACTAAAGATTCTCTCAGCAAGAGCAGTACGTATTCCTTGAAGAATTCCTTAGGATTGCCTGTAGATATAGATGAGGACAAAATCACAAGCGAACAACAAAAGGTAGAGCACTCGGACAGTGAGGCCGTTAAGAAAACACCAATTGGATGGCTTTTTAATCTTAATAGGCCAGAAGTGCCAGTTCTTCTGCTAGGTTCCATAGCAGCTTCAGTGCATGGAGTCATTTTCCCATTATTTGGTATAATAATGCCAGGTGTTCTAAAATCTTTCTATGAACCACCAGATAAGCTGCAAAAAGATTCTAGATTTTGGGCATTGATGTTTGTTGTTCTGGGGGTTGCTTGTTTTATTTCAATACCAGTAGAATATTATTTTTTTGGAATTGCTGGTGGAAAGCTTATAGAGCGTGTCTGCACACTGTCATTTCAAAGGATTATGCACCAAGAGGTCGCTTGGTTTGACAACCCATCAAATTCCAGGTGTGATACTCAGATGCACTTTTACCATTTTATCTTCTATAAACATATATTTACTCCAGTGCTCAGAGGCCATTTTATTTTTTACAGTGGGGCACTTGGAACAAGGCTCTCAGTCGATGCATTGAATGTCCGGCATTTAGTAGGAGATAACCTGGCCCTTATAGTCCAGGCTACAGCTACATTAATCACTGGCTTTGTCATAGCTTTTGCAGCAGATTGGAGGCTTGCACTGATCATCACATGTGTAATTCCTTTAATGGGTGCACAGGGCTATGCCCAGGTTAAGTTCTTGAAGGGATTTAGCAAGCAATCTAAGGTGATATATTAAAACTTACAACTGTAAAAATGTGCTTGTTATTTTATTGAGAAAGATCTCCACAAGTGATTCTTGAATTAAATTGATTGCCTTGATAATAAGATCTTATTATACAGGAGATGTATGAGGATGCAAACCAAGTTGCCGCAGAAGCAGTAGGTAGCATCAGAACTATAGCATCTTTCTGCTCAGAGAAAAAAGTGGTTGCAATGTACAACAATAAGTGTGAAGCTTTAAGAAAACAGGGAATTCGAAGTGGAATTGTTGGAGGGATTGGCTTTGGTTTCTCATCCTTGATGTTATTTCTGACTTTCAGTATTTGCTTCTATGTTGGTGCAAAGTTCATAAGTCAGGGAAAATCTACTTTTTCAGATGTTTTCAAAGTAAGAAATCCTAAAGTATTTCAAGTAGCAGTAACCTAGGAATTTTAATTTTATTATCATTCATAAATGAGCTGGATACTTTTCAGGTTTTCTTTGCTTTAGGTTTGGCAGCTAAAAGTGTTTCACAGTCAAGTGCATTGTCTTCTGATGCAACAAAGGCAAGGGATTCTGCCATTTCCATTTTTAATATTCTAAACCGGAAGTCCAAGATTGACTCAAATAGCGAGGAGGGAATGATAATGGAGAATGTCACTGGCAGCATTGATTTCAATAATGTCAGTTTCAAGTACCCATCACGCCCTGATGTTCAAATATTCAGTGACTTTACCTTGCACATTCCTTCCCAAAAGGTATGATCCTACAAGCACCTATTTGTCTTCCTTTTTCCTATTTCTTGGCTTCTCGCAACTATTGCCATGCCCAAAATTTCCATCAGAAAATCAACTTGATTATTGAACTATTTACATAAAACTAATAGCAGATGGTTCAAAATGGATGTGACCCATCCACTTCCATGACATCATATATATGCTGATACACAACTTTGGCCACTTTATTTTTAGCATCTCAGCATTTTTAGTGCACTAAAATAGTTATGATTAAAGGATTTTTCTTCCTTTTGGACAGACCATAGCACTTGTTGGAGAGAGCGGTAGTGGGAAGTCCACGATAATTGCTTTATTAGAGCGTTTCTATGATCCTGATTCTGGTATTATCTCACTAGATGGAGTCGAAATTAGATGCTTAAAAGTCAGCTGGTTGAGGGATCAGATGGGGCTTGTAGGCCAAGAGCCAGTGCTTTTCAATGACACAATCCGTAAAAACATAACATATGGGAAACACGGCGAGGTAACTGAGGAAGAGGTCATGGCCGTGGCCAAGGCAGCAAACGCCCATGAGTTCATATCAAGCCTGCCACAAGGATATGACACAATGGTAGGTGAGAAAGGGATGCAACTATCCGGTGGGCAAAAACAGCGGGTAGCAATTGCAAGGGCCATCATAAAGGACCCTAAGATACTGCTACTTGATGAGGCAACCAGTGCTCTGGATGCAGAATCGGAGCGCATTGTTCAAGATGCACTGGATCGAGTCATGGTCAGCAGGACTACCATTGTAGTGGCACACCGCCTCTCCACAATCAAAGGGGCTGATATGATTGCAGTCCTCAAGGAAGGAATAATTGCAGAAAAGGGAAAGCATGAAGCACTGATGCAGATCAAGGATGGAGCATATGCTTCACTTGTACAACTCCGCTCTAGTTCCGAGTAAAATGATGTACCCATTTATTTCTACTATCTGTACAACCCATCTGGCCAGACATTCTAGCTGCTTGTGATTTGAGAGGTGGATGCAAGACTAGGGTGTTTTTTGGTAGATTGTTGCATTGGCTTTGTAGTACTTATTTTCAGTGTGTGCCTTATTAAGGGTCGATATTTGTTCTTACTCCTGATTCATTTCTAAAGCATTGCACACAAGGCCATTTTTTACTTGTCAATATTTGTTCTTAGACTCTTGACCCATCTCTACATTGTTGCAGACGAGGCAGTTCCACCATAGCCACTACTCCCAATTGACCAAACAATTTATCTCATACTCTGTTCTAGCCAACCAATCACGCAATCAATATCCAAATGCCCAAATCCGCTACTTACTTGCAGGTTTTTTTGGTCCTTTTTGTCGTCGGTATTGTCTTCATGCCGGCGTCTCCTCGCTGCATCCAGCGTCTCCCACCGGCTGCCACACGGCCCACGCCACCGGCCGCCACCGGCGCCGCCCCCTCGTGGCCTTGTGTAGGGCTAGGAGAGGTAGACGGCGCCGGTGCCGGCGCCGCTCGCCCAGTCGGCCCTAACCCCTCCTCGGCTCCTCGCCTCGCCGCCTTGTGGCTGGTTGTGCTTGTCGCCGCGGTTGAGCAGGTCAGTTAATGGGCCAGGCCTACAAGCCCACAGCCCGAGGGGCCCAGGACAGATAATGGGCCACGGAGACGCGCCTCCCCCCAACATGCCGGCCGGCGCGGCGGAGCGTACCATCGACGCCGCAGCCATGGCCGCTTCCTTTCCTCGGCGGCTCGGGGAGGAGGGACGACGAAGAAGAAGGCGGTGCTCTCGCGCCACGGGATGTCGGGATAGCTACGGCGGGCGCCATAGCCTGCCGCAAGGGAAGGTCCGCCATTCTCCTCGACGTACCAACGGTAACCCCCCCCCCCTACTGAATCTTCTCTCTTAAAATCTAAATCGCAAGTTGGTGGCACCTGCACTTTGATGTGGGATTTATTGCTTTCTCGCAAATCTAGTTGGGAAAATTGCTTTGAAGTTTTCCTTCTTGTAGCTTAAACTTAGGGCGTCTGGTGTGATTATTTGTCGTCTGGTGGAACATTTGTAGTCGGTAGAAATATCGCTGCTCATCATTTCCGTGGAATTTTTCCTTGTAGATAGTGATTGAAGTAGTAAACTCAAGGGTTAATTGGATCTATATCATTATAAGTTTGTCTGTTATGAAAAATATCATTGTAGGGCATCCTTCCAATTATTTGAATAGTAATGGTATTTTCAAAACATGCAAATTTATAATGGTATGGATCTAATTAATCCTAAGGGAATGCGTGATATGTTCTTTTTTGGTACTATATGCATCTATCTTCTAATGCCCTGAAACCACGAAAACAAATTATTGCGCAATCTTAACTGTGCTGTTTTAGGCCTAACAGAACCCGAAGTATAGGCGATTCATGGCGTTCCATACATCTTTAATGCAAAATATTGTATGCATTTTTCCACGTTGTAGATGAACTGCTCTAGGGAAGAAAAAAGATACATATCTTATGCCGTCTTTGAGTGTAGTTCTACCAGTGATGCATAGACTCCACCGTTGATCCTTATGAGGGAGTCATGCTTTCCCTTTTCAGCGATTGAACCATCTTTGATGACTGCAATCATATCTGCCCCTTTAATCGTGGACAGGCGATGTGCTACCACAATGGTGGTCCTGCTTACCATAACTTGATCCAGTGCATCTTGAACAATGCGCTCTGATTCGGCATCTAGGGCACTTGTAGCCTCATCCAGTAGAAGTATTCTTGGGTCCTTCAATATGGCCCTTGCTATAGCTATCCGTTGCTTTTGCCCACCAGATAGTTGTGTTCCTCTCTCTCCAACAGTAGTCCTGTATCCCTGAGGTAAACTCGATATGAACTCATGAGCATTGGCTGCCTTAGCAACAGCTATAATCTCTTCTTCGGTTGCTTGTCCTTTACTTCCATATGCTATGTTGGCATGAATTGTGTCATTGAAAAGCACTGGTTCTTGGCTTACCAGTCCCATTTGGTCCCTTAACCAACTCAATTTTAAGTTTTTAAGCTCTACTCCATCTAGTGAGATTGTGCCAAAATCTGGGTCATAGAATCGCTCCAGCAAAGCAATTACTGTAGACTTGCCACTGCCACTCTCTCCAACAAGTGCGACAGTCTGCAAATGAAAATTGGTTTATAACTTGCCACTCTGTCAGTACAAGTTTAACTGTAAAGGGAAATATGGATACAAAGAAATTTATATTATTGTTAGTTTTCATTGGAAAGACATTTGGTGCTCCTGTCCTGCTCAATGAAATTTAGAAGGCAAGATCGGAGCAATCTAACATACTGCAGGAACTACCAAGCCTAAAGTGTCCATGTCTGTTTTTAGTCTGTGATAACAAATTTTGTGAAAATTTATGTTAGATTTGAGTAGACACCCTACATTAAAAAGCATATAGATGCAGTATTTGTACGAAGCACAAGATTTTCCTCCTAAAATAAAGCACTCCAACATTGCCTTTTTAGCACAATATCTGTGATTTTTCCTTGTAAATAAAGAAAACACAACTAGAAGTATCAAATTAACTCTTACCTTTCCAGAGGGGATGCTCAAAGTAAAATCACAGAAAACTTGGACATCTGGGCGGGATGGGTACTTGAAGTTCACATGGTTCAAATCTATTTTGCCATCAACCTTTTCTAGTATTATGCCTTCATCCTTGCTTGAGTCAATTTTGGACTCTCTGTCTATGACAGCTAATATGGAAGCCGCAGATTCGTGGGCTCTTGCTGAATCCGATGCCATCCCACTTGTTTGGGAAATTCCAAAAGCTGTGAAAATCAAAGCAAAGTAAACCTGCAAAGCAAGTACCCGAGCAACATATTGTCATCGAATAAGAGCAGCCTTATATAAGTGATACCAAATGTGTATCTCTTACCCTGAAGACATCTTTAAAGGTGGATTTTCCCCCATGTACAAACTGTGCACCAACATAGAAACAAAGAGCATATGTCAGATACACCATTAGTTGTGAGAAGCTGAAACCCAAGCCTCCAACCATTCCACTTCTAATACTCTGTTTCATTGAAGCTTGGCATTTTTGGTTGTATGTTTTAATTACTCTCTTCTCTGCACAGAAAGACGCTACAGTCCTAATGCTACCAATTGCTTCAGTTACAACTTGACTTGCATCTTCATACATCACCTGTAGAAATACTAGCAGTTAGGGAAACAAACATTTACTAATATTTTGGGGGGAAAACTTATTTTGTTGATGGCAATCCTGGAATATCAGTTGTAATGCCAAATGGCATCCCATCTAACAAAACACACATCAAATGTGAAAAAAAATATTAGGATTGTCTGTGGGTTTTATATATGAAAAGCAGAAATGTCTCTGTTCATAATGGGAACTTTGTCTTAACCTTAGCATCTTCACTGAACCCTTTCAAGAACTTCACTTGTGCATAATTCTGCAAACCCACCAAAGGAATCGGACACATGATGATCAGCGTGAGCTTCCAGTCAGAAGCAAATGCTATGGAAAATCCAGCAATAAGTGTTACTGTGCACTGCACTAGTATGGCCAAGTTATCTCCCACGAGGCGTCGGATGTTCAAAGCATCAATATACAGCTTTGCTCCAAGTGACCCGCTGTAAATTTAGAAGGGTAACTTTATATTCAAAAAGTGTTAGATATAAGAAAGTAACATGTAAATCCATTTGAGTAGCAAACCTAGAATTAGAAGGATCATCAAACCAAGCAACTTCTTGATGGACGATGCTTTGAAAAGACAAACAACGGACACGTTCGATAAGTTTTCCACCAGCCATTCCAAATAAGAAAAATTCTAGTTGAATCGATCCCAGAGAAATTATTGCCATCAGAATGCACATCAATGCCCAGAACCTAGAATCTTTTCGAAGTTGGTGTGGTGGATTATAGAAACTTCTTATACCACCAGACATCATTATACTAAATAACGGGAAAAGAAGTCCATGCACAAAAGCAGCTATAATGGCTAATAGGAGAATAGGTGCTTCTGGCTTGTTAAGATTAAAAAGGCGTTTGATTGGTGCTTTCTTAAGATACTGTCTGTCACCAAATTCTTTATCTTCCTGTTCATCTCTAAGAACATGCTTGTGTGATCCATCAGATCCAGATGAGCCAACGTATTTTGTGGAGTTCTTTCTTCTGTTTCTAGGAGAATCTTTGATCATTGAGTGTTCCAAAGACAAACTTTTACTTTTAAGTCTTGAACTTGACACATTGTGTTGCACGTCATGGCTTTCTTCACTATGGTTCTGTTGTAACTGAATAAGCTGAGAGTAAGCTCCATCAGGATCCTTTATCAACTCATCGTGGGAACCTGTGTGGCATGCATAGTGTAGAAACAAAATCCTTGGTGAACTACCAGAAACAAATTCATTTGTGTGATCAATTCTGATTGACATTGATTATTTAGTTCAGATAAAACCAAGTAATGTGTATGGAAGTATGACCTACCTTGGTCAACTATTTTTCCTTGGTGAACCACTGCTATGCAGTCAGCATTCCTGATGGTACTCAAACGGTGGGCAACAATGAGTGTAGTTCTCCCTACCATGACCCTATTTAGTGCCTCTTGAACTACCCTCTCAGACTCTACATCCAGTGCGCTAGTAGCTTCATCCAACAGGAGGACTTTTGGATTTTTAAGGATTGCTCTTGCAATAGCAATCCTTTGCTTCTGCCCCCCAGAAAGCTGAGCACCATGTTGACCCACCATTGTGTCATATGCCTGTACCATGTGAACAATGAATATAAGATGAGCAGCTAATTGCAATAAACTATAAAAGCTACTTTTGAAAACAAATGGTGTTTCTAGGAACTACATTAGGCAACTTATCAATGAAGTTTGCTGCATTGGCAAGCTCAGCTGCTCTCTTGATATCTTCGTCGGTAGCATTTTCTTTACCATAGGTTATGTTATCTTTGATGGAGGTCATAAAAAGCAATGGTTCTTGGCTAACAAGACTCGTTTTTCCTCTTATCCAGTTTAGTTTCAAGGTATTGATGTTGATTCCGTCTATCAACACTTCACCAGCCTGTGGATCATAGAATCTCTCTACCAGACTAATTACTGTTGATTTGCCGCTTCCACTCTGCCCAACTATTGCCATTGTAGTACCATTAGGTACTTGTAGACTTAAGCCATCAAGTATCAGCTGTTCAGGCCTTGCAGGGTAGCTAAAACACACGTCCTTGAGTTCAACATCCCCCTTGATATCTTCTAACATTATTCCAGAAGTGTCAGTGATCTCAATCTTTGGTTTTCTGTTGATTATTTCGAATAACCTGTGAGCTGCAGATTGACCTTCTGCAATAGCAGAAATAGAGGGTGATGCATTACCTATAGCCCTGTTGAGATCAAAAGATGCGTTAGTGTCAAAAAAAAACGTCAAAAAAATGCCTCAGTTACTTTCACAGTTTACCAAATAATAAACTGTATTTTAGGACCATCCTCACTATATTGTTATCTTAGTCACGAAGCTTTAGGTTCATTTTGAGTTGAACAAGTTTCATATTTTCTTGTGCCACAAAAGTAATATCGTTGAGAATATTGGTATTTAGGATAATAGCAGGTTAACATTGTAAATTCGTAATAGTTTGATAATTGCATGAAAAAATAGTTGTATCCATAAAAGGAAATCTCTATAAAGAGAACTGTAGTAGCTCTTATCTATACGTAGGCATGGAGTCCTCCATCTGTGATGACAATTATAAAGCTTTACCAAATCTATACTTATAACAAAATAGTTGTGACATGTAGTTTGATTTAATTTTTTTTTTTTTTGGTTTAACATTAGTCGCCTTGACTTCTACATATGGCAACTCTAATTATTGTAGAAGTAGGCATAGAGTACCTAGCATACCTTAGTTTTTTACATGACAATAACATGGTAGCTCAGAAACTAAATCAATATAGCTAGTAAAAGGTTCTACTGTAGTTGCTTCTCAACTTAATCACAAAAAAGGAAAAGATGTTCCCACTTCCCAACCTCTGAACATAAGAAAGAAATACTATTCGTTCCAATCAATAAAAGATGTTACACCCCCACCCTGTTTTCTAGTCTAAGTACTGGTGTGACCTAGCATATCATGTCACACAGTCGACTATTAGGAAACTTACATTGAACCAGTCAAAATTGCAAATACGACATTGATGATCTGCCCTCCAGTATAGCCTTTGCTGATGATTAACTTAGCGCCATACCAAAATGCAAGAGAGTAACTGCAGTAGACAACAAAAAAGATGCAGCCTACGCCAAAACCACTGACAATCCCTTCCATGATAGTAGCCTTGTATGCCTTTTTTATGAGATTGTTGTACATTGCAATTGCTCTCTTCTCTCCATTGAAGGAGACAACCTGTTTTTTACATGTTTCCTATGTTAAATAGTTGCAACTAACCATTGTTATTTGTCATAATTTGAAAACATTAGAGCATACCGTTCGTATAGATCCAATGGTCTGCTCAACAACATTCCCTGCTTTGCTATATGATGCTTGTGTCCTTCCAGATACTTGAGCCCGTAATCGAGAGACTATTGCAAAAGAGAAAATACTTGGAGGTATACAAGCCATCACGACAAGGGCCAACATCCATCCTCTTATGAATCCGATGATAAAACCACCAGCGAAGGCTGTCAAAACCTCTATGTACTTTCCTACCTGGACATGAGAAGTAAAGATTTTACTTTTTTACATTAGATCTTTGCATTGTGTCGTGAGCATGAAAATCCATTTACCGGAAACTAGACAATTCTTGTTTGCCATTAGAAAACATTGTGTCTTGCCGCTAATTAATTACACAGTATCACTAAAGACCCATCTTTATAGTGAATGCTACTTTTGAGGAGAAAAAGAGGTTTTTGCACATTTGCTACTGTTTTTTCTATATTGCAAGGGTGACGCTATAATAAAAGTTCGGGTTGGCATTGTTGTAATTTTTTAGTGGTAATAACTATTTAAACTACCAACAAATTTACAATTTACCCAAAGAAATGGGCTTTTCAAACAGTGGTCGAAAGGAAGTTTTCGTACGTTTTTTTGTTCCTTTTTTTTCTTTTTGAAGAGATCTTTTGGTTTCATTTCGACCTATTGTCTTGTTACCTTCTCACCGAGGGCATCTTGGATCAGTACAGTGTCTGCAGACATTCGGGCAGCAGCTTCTCCAGTTGTCATCTCCACATCAAAGAATGCAATGTCTTGTCTGAGAACAGATTCAAGGTATAACGATCGAATGCGTGCTGACTGCCTTTCTCCAGCCATTGTCCAACATGACACCTCTGGAATAGGTAAATGTGGAGCACTCATATGAGATTCTGCTATATGTGAATGTTTAACCCAACTAAACATCTTTTTTTTTTCATTTCTTAACTTTTCCAAATGGTAGTAGAAAATTTATAAATAGAATACTTCTGGTAAAATTGCTTTCTGATTGCAGGCATATGCAAGAGACAGATAATACAAGTAGTGTCACTCAATTGTAGTCTGTTCTCATTACATACTTGTGCATGTGTCCTTTCTCTCTCACCCTTCTCTTATCTACGTCAGTAAGATGTACTATGAGGCACCTTGTTAATTGGTGTTTTACATACCCCAACATATAGTCTGAGATTAAGCATTCTTACGGAGAAAAGAAGCAATTGATGTTCCCACTCCCAAGTAGATGTAATACAGAACAACCTGGATATATAAAAGGATAATGTTAGGGTAAAAAACAAGAAAAGATAATGTTAGTGAAAGTTAGTCTTATAGAGGCACAAACTGGAATCAGAGAGCTCTTTTGTTTCTATACCAATCTGAAGGTCACAAGGGAAACTCGTTTCACATCTTAATATTTGGACATATACCGTGTTTTATGCATGTCATCTAAATTATTTAGTTAGAAGAAGTCAACTAATTATCATACCATATTTAACTTTCTTGAACATTTAGTGTGACTAAATTTGTCGATAGAATTTAGCCTTCCATATTTGTTGGGTGAAATATAATACCATAACCCATTGTAGGTTGAAATATGAAATCATAATATAATTCACCATTCCGTATTCAATTCTTTATAACAGTTTAGTGGTGTCTATGAAACGAGGTTATACGTTCCCAAGGTATTCAACCCCCTCATCCCACGCACACCCCTCTCTCACAAAGATTTAGATTAAACATAGAAAAATTTTCATCCACTTAAACCGTTTGGAGAAATTTCTATTCGTTTATGTGGGCAAACATACGAGCGTACCAGAGCGTGCCCCAGGATCTATCAGAGTTGCCATAACTATCATGTGTGTGTTTTGATCGGTGATCGGCACCACATTGGATATTTTATGGTACACCAAATATATTTTAAACCATCCATTGTCTATTGATCCAAGGTCTACAATTGCTTTTACTCCATGGTTAAACATCATTTATTGAAATTTTAATGCTATCGAAGGTAACTATTGTAGACTGATAATGAATACATTGATGTTTTCTTAATTGAATATTGAAATTCATAGTTCTATAAAATAAAAATAAATGCACCCATTTTGAATTAAAATTTTAATATATTTAACTACTATAAATCTGAATTATATTTAATATTTAAATATGGTTGTCTTCTTTTTCAAATTAGTATTATTGTGTGTAAAAGGTAATTTTAAATCTTCAAAGTTATATGCACTTACATTACTTAGACATGTGCAATTCAAATTAATATTGTACTATCAATTTTTTGACAAAAAGATTCAAATATATCAAAATTCAAAAAAAAATATTTTTTTATTTCATGTATAATTTTCTGTATTTAAAACCACGGTCTATTTACTATATAAAGTTCAATAATTGTTGCACATTCTATGCTTGCATGCTTTAAATTTAAAAAGCATGATTATGCATATTAATTCTTTCCTTGTATGTTGTCTTTAATTAATTAAGATGTGAAAATAAATAAAATGAATCAATGGTCAAAGATTGATTGATGATTAGAGATAGAGCACCTTAAAAGAGCTCCATATATATGATTTAGACAGTTTATTTTTCAATTCAAAAAACTATATCTATTTATAATGCCACATCAGTAAAATATTTTTTTCTACTCTTAGTAAAACTCTAAATCAATGGCCAAGATTTCCCAGATACACTTTAGTAGAATATACTAACACTAAAAGAGCACAGTAGAAAAGCCCAACGGCTATATATGCGTACCTTGCTGACCCGGTGGAGGACGGTGCTGGCGTCGGCGCCGCCGAAGCAATCGATGACCGCCGCGAAGACGACGGTCATGAGCGGCTGCGACATGCCGTTCGCCATCGCCGCCACGGTGCCGACCGCCATCAGCGCCTTGTCCGCGCCGTCGGCGTACCTGAACATGCGCAGGAACGGCAGCTTATTCCCGGCGCCGGCGCCGGCGTCGTCGCCGCTGCTGCTGCTTCTTCCTTCCTTCTTCTCAGCATCATGCTGCTCTCCTCCTCCAGCCCCCGGCGCCGCCATCAACTGTGCTTCCCTCAGCTGTGCTCGCTCTCGCTCTCCTAAGCCTGAGTGGCTACTGATCCATCGATCTCTGCCCGGTCCCCGTTTCAGCTTCGTTTTTATAATTTCTCGGCTCGCTCTCTCACTCTTCGCGCGCACTCGTGGTGCGTGGCCGACAACGACGCAACCCCGAGCGGTGGCGTGTGATCGATCGATCGACACCGATGCGCCCTCGAATCAAATGGTTTCCGAGTCTACCTCTCCCTCTCTCTATCCGCAGGTACGATGTGGAGCGTCATGGTGGGATATATACAGTGTTAAAGGAGATGTTTATTCATTTCGTGTGCAATGCCCACCGCCACTAGTAAAATAACAGAAAAGATGTTTTATGTGTGATACTCTCTCCGTTTCGTAATGTAAGACTTTTTAACCTTGTCTAGATTCATATGGATGCTAATGAATCTAGACATAAATATAAATTATATGTATCCATCAATTGATGAATTTAGACAAGACTGAAAAATCTTATAATATGAAACGAATGTAGTATTTTTAAAAAAAGGTAAAATGATGATGACCACCCATTAGTTAACCTTAATACAATTTGGATTTGCTATACACACTATGTTGTAGTAAATGATTGCGGATGTGGTCCATGTAATTATGGAGAGCGGCGTGTAACTAATGAAGCTGTTTTTTTAATTATTATAGCCTACTCTCTCTTTTTCCTTCTTACACTATTGTACACATCATCTAGTCACACCAACTTTTAGTTTGTTTTTTCTTGATCTCTTGGTAAGTTTGGTAAAGATATATTCTCGAAGTACCAGTGCATGCATATATAGGTGGATCGTCTAATGCCGCCAACTACAATGGTTGGTAAGAGTAAGACGTGGCCTCTTATTTATTTGCTCCCTGTAAATTTTTAGCCGACAAGTGAGTAATATCAGATGACGTGGACGGGTTATAAGAATTGGTGCGTCAGATTTATTATTAGCGGATGAGAGAGAAGAGGAGATAATGAAAATGAGCTATATATCAATTTATAGCTAGCCATAGTATAAACTCCAACCAACGATGATTGTGTAAGAGAGATGAGGACGTAGCAGTACGTATGGCTAACTATGGTATGAGTTAATTATAGATAATGTGTTAATTTAGTTGTACTATTGATTTTGCTATAAGGTTATGATCAGCAAGATAAGATATGAACGGGTTCCCTCGTGTACACAAAATGAGCTGACTCACTAGCTAAAAAACTTGAAAAACGTGTTAATATAATTTTTAAGCATCTTTTCTATAATACTTTCTAAAAATATATATCGTTTAATAGTTATAAAGTTGGTACGCATAGAAATAAGAAGTATACGTTGGGGAGGAGATTCGAACGTTGCCTATAAGTAGTCGTATTTGTCCTCACCATCTCTGTCAGAGTAAGATCAATAGAAGAGCTAACTACTGACTTTAAAATCTTTCCATGTCACTCAAAACTAATATAGAGTCAATTTGTATAATAGTTACACATAAGCATATGTTATATCATCAATACATTAGTTCACCTCTCGTACACATATAGTGTCTTAGAGCTTATATTGTAGTTGGCTGTAAATCTGTTGCCCACTTTTCTTCTCTTTATTTTCTTCAATTCTTTATCTAAGCATAAATATGCTATGGTAGTTTTTAGAGCACGTTACATATTGTACTCGCTCTTAAACGAAATGTTTTCTTAACCATGATGATGTGCTGACGCTGGTGTGATGTTGCCTATATTAGCAGCTGTAGTGATTAGCACTAGGCATCTCGATCTCTGAATGACGGATATAGTACAATTAGGTGGTCATGAACATTTTGATAGGGTGTTGTTTTCGATTGGTCGGTTGATACATGTATGGTTGCTTTGCGGTGAAGACGAAGAGATGTCTGTCAAATTAAGGGCCTTGTTTAGTTTTCAATTTTTTTTTCAACAACATCACATCAAATTTTTAGACGTCTAAATAAAGTATTAAACATAGATGAACCAAAAAACTAATCGTACAGTTATGGAAGAAATTTTGAGACGAATCTTTTGAGCCTAATTAGTCCATAATTAGTCATAAGTGCTACAGTAACCAACATGTGCTAATGACGAATTAATTAGGCTCAAAAGATTCGTCTCGCGGTTTTCAGGCTAGCCGTGAAATTCGTTTTTACATTCGTGTCCAAAAACCCCTTCCGATATCCGGTCAAACATTTAATGTGACACATCTTTCAAAAATTTTCTCAATCTAAACACCTTCTAACTTTGATTGCACGCTGATGCCTTTTTGTTTCTTTCCATCTTGTCTTCGCCTTGCTGGCTGTCGATCGACCAACCACCGATCTGTTCTTCTTGCAACTGAAGCTTACTGCTTGACCAGAACAGAAGCATATTAATTAAACAGACAGCGACGAAGGCTGTGAATCGATTGATCAGTTGGAGCCGAGTTCAGAGTTCACACGTCAGAGATTAGGCTCAATTGGAGTCAGGATTAGTCTGGTGAGGCGCAAACATCAGTGGCTCCATCAGGCATCATCATCGTCAGTGCTGTACTACCAACCTCGGGCTAGTCGATTATGCAGAGATAATTGTTCAGATCGATCTCGTTTCAACTGTTTGTACATTCTTTTTTTCCTACTTAGGCCTTGTTTAGTTTCTAATTTTTTTCCAAAAACGTCGCATCGAATTTTTAAACATATAAATAAAGCATTAAACATAGATGAATCAAAAAACTAATTACACAGTTACGGAAGAAATGTTGAGACGAATCTTTTGAGCCTAATTAATCCATGATTAGCCATAAGTGCTACAGTAACCAACATGTGCTAATGACGGATTAATTAAGCTCAAAAGATTCGTCTCACGGTTTCCAGGCTAGCCGTGAAATTCATTTTTTCATTCGTGTCCGAAAACCCCTTTCGACATTCGGTCAAACATTTGACGTGATACTTTTCTCAAAAATTTTCTCAATCTAAACACTACCTTAATGAAAATCTGGTCGGCCACTTTTCGACCGACCCGATAAAAAAAGATCTCGTTTTAACTGTAATATTTATAAAATAATGGTTTATATCAACCCGTTACATGGTTGTAGAACACGGGATAAGATCAACCTGCTACATTTTCATATAAATTTGATTAAGCTTTAAAAAATAACTTTGAAAAAAAGTTAAAATGTCTTACAATTAGGTTTTCACTTATTACGATAACAGAGATAATTGTGAAAGCCACTAGGACACCATAACGATATGCCATGGTTTTGTTTGGCCAGTATCACGACAATTCAAAATTTTGAAAAAAAAAACCATGCTGGTGTACCACGATAACTTTGGTGTTTATTGCGACATATTGCGTGATAATTGTGACATATCCCGTGGTTTCTACATCAAAACCATAATTATCAATGTCGTGAAAATCACCATGATTATCGTCCTAGATGTTGTGATTATCGTGGCTGCCAAAACCGAACGATAATCGCCGGATATCACGTGATTATCACTCAATATCACGCGGTTTGACCACCTAAACCGTAACGATTTTTCTTAAAAAAAATTAAATCTAATGCATTTCTCCATGATTTATCGCCGATAATCGTTTCTCCATCGCTGCATGGTTTTAAGGGGGAAACCGATAAGTGAAACCGTGCGTACAATATAATTTCACATATTTTTAGCCGGCATGGCCGAAGACAGACTCACCTAGATTCTCATTAAGCGGCAGCTGAAACCGGCAAAGCTTCTCTCCACCAAAAGCAGAAAAACACACTCAGCCGGCATCTTCGGGTATACTGAAGAAGCCTATCAACCTCGAAGCCTCAATCTCATCTCTGATCGCCTGGAAACAAACCAAAGATGCATTGCTTCGCTGGTTGAATACCCTCGAATTTTCTCTCTTTTCATACCATCCACGAGACCAACAGCACCAGCGAATCAAAATTAGCCCTGTAGCATTCCCGACGACCTTTACTGACCTTCGTCGGAGCATGTATCTTCCGTATGATTTTCCACGTCTCGACTTAATTGATGATAGCTGATGTTCTATGCTTTTAATAAATTATCTTGTTCTAAAAAAAAGACACTAAACACCCTGTTTCATGATAGCTTTCAATATGTTTTCATCCCTATCTTTTCACCTATGATTATGCTTATAGGCTAAAATTTAAATTTTCAAACTTTATATTTAGGCCAAAATTTAAACTTTCAAACTTTATATTTAGGCCAAAATTTAAATTTTCAAACTTTATATTTAGAGTTGATTTTGGGGTTTTTAACTGAAGTTTGTTTTTTAGTTTTGACGTTTAGATCGCTCCGAATATGTATGTAAAATTTCTACTCACAAATTATTTTTCGTTTACAAATATGTCACCCTCTACCAAACCTTAAGAAAATCACTTATCGCTCTTATTGATGGAGCTCCTTTGATCTCTCTAACCCATCTGTTATTGATCAATGCATTCTCTACTGATAAACCGATTTTATCCATGAAGATAAACGAAAGCGAGTGTTACGAAGCTTATACTCCCTCCTCCCCCACCCACCCACCCCCAGCCAATCTGCTCTTCAAAAGTCGCTCATTTCCCCCTCCCCCACTGAGCATTTAGTTGATGCCCAGAACATATTCTATAGATCTGTCGACTCGTTTCTTTTTGAGAGTGTTCAAACATATTCATATCTCTTTTGCCTAGTCCACCATTATTAATTGGCATACAAATCGATCGCCGCGCTACCAAACAATGCCCCCCTTCCTTCTCCCTGTCCCTGAGAAAACCTCTACACTTCCTCTCGATCTAACTTGATTGCCCTTTGGGTTAGTTGTAGAACTGACAGCAGATGGAATAGTAATGCCAGCAACACCGACTTAATTTGGTCAGGCCGATCCCCTATTAAAAGTAGTTAGGGTTTTCACCCTACAATCTTCTTTGTGAAGCGATCTATCGGTGGCTGGACGTATAATTTCACTTCCATAGTTTTAGATTGAAATTCTACAGTAAAACATATTGTTGAACCTGTGAGATGTGTCCAAGAGTCCAAACATATTGTTTTCATGCCAACGTATTAATTGTTTTATGTCCACAGGATTTATGGCGGACTACATGCAACGATTAGATAAATCCAATGGCGTGTGACTATTCTTAATTTCTTATAGCTCCAAATAATTAATTGCCCACCACTGATGGTGAATACCATAGTGGAGCATATAATTAAGCATATATGAAAAATCTTTGCTAGGACGTAAAATAGCTCTTAGGTTAACGTAGGAATCTGCTGCTCGTAATGCACGAACCCAAGCAACTGGATCTTGATAGGGTTTAGGACCACTAGTTTTTGTCGCATAGTAATAATGCAATTAAGAGTGGACACCACCTAGACACTGGCTTGGCAAAGATAAAAAAAACACTAACAAAGTTGGAAATATACAAGGAACAAAATGTACCTTTCGAAGATGCAGCCGCGCATATATAGGGTATATAAAGCATAAGTAATATCTTTATTTTCTAATACATGAGACATCATTGACTTTTAACATAACACTGGATCCTCTGTCTTACGAAAAATATAGGCTAATGTCGTTTACTTTGTTGGGACCTGTTTATCAATCACTAATTAAACTAACTTTAAATATTAGTTATTTTTTCTATATTTATACTATTTTTTAATACACCGAATAGTTAAACATCACACCAAAAGTAAAATGGAGGGAGCACGTTTGTTAGGTATCAATCCGTCGATAAGAATAATTTTGGTGCGTTCTTTTGTTGTCGGTATCTCTTAATTTTCTTCTCTTTATGAATTCCTTAGTAATATTGCTGCCCCATCATGCTGTTCTCAGTCAAATAAAAGTATTCTCCTTTCTTTTTCTTCGAAATTGTTTGATAGGGATATCTTGCTTTTGTAATATATTCTCACTCGCAATACTAAATTTTGTATAGGTGACAATCACCTGCAGGCGCATTTGTAGATTCAGGCCTTCAATCCCATCAAAAGCTCCTGAATGTGATAGCGAATTAGTATTTATTCGTTGGGAATTACACCATTAAGGTTCCTTTGAACATGGAATTTGTAGAGGGTCATATATAATATTTAGTTCAATTGTGTAATAATTCCTCCTAGTTTACTCTATGGCCTAAGATGGTTGCAAGACATAATTAACCTGCATGTTTCAGCCGAGTAAATCCTTTTTCTTCTGGAAAAAAAAAGTCTCTCTCAATATTGATTGCCTTTCACTTGGCTGTGAGGTGATTGCCATAGTGCCATCAAGGCATGGCAATCACTTGCGTATCTGATGGGAACAAGACATCGTGGCAATAGGTATGTTTCCATCGCTAGTTGTTGTCTCCAAGTGGCGATTTGTTCTCCCATTTATTCTTCTCTACTAAATAGTTAGAACTGGAGCTCGAATCCTTATCGTTAGAACATATTATTAAAATTTGTCAGTTACTATCTTCGTTTTATAATATAAGATATTTAACTTTTTTAAGCAACATTTGACCATTCGTCTAATTCAATATTTTAGTACAAATATAAAAAATGACAAGTTGTACTTAAAGTTCTTTTGATAATAAAATAAGTAAAATAAATGATATTTCTATAATTTTTTGAATAAAACAAATGGTCAAACATAAAAAAAATCAAACATCTTACATTATAAAACGGAGGGAGTAGTAAGTATTTTCTCCGAGTTATCTTTAGCATTTAAAATTTATCCTAAAATATGGCTACTTCATCTTAACCAATCATAAACTTGTTTAACTTTTTTACATGTTTTCTCACTTCAACTCGATCATCATAATTATTCTTCATCTAATTTTACATTTTTCCTTAATTTTGACTAAAAATCCAAAGGTAATTTAGAATAGATGGAATGCTCACTTGAATTGCCGCATGTCACATGCATGATGCCATCACGTCACTAAAATTTTGATTGCCGTCTCCCGCAAAGTTCACTTCACTGTTTTGTGTATGTAAATATAAGTTAGGAACGTGTTTGTTAGACGAAAGACGATATATTAATTATTTTTTATTATAGTTATTTCATGATATAAAATAATGGATTAACCACTATAAAGTTAAAAATATAATTTAGAAATATGATATAATTAACTTTTATATAAGTTTTTTTAAAACATATATACTGATTAGTAATTTATAAAATGCTAAAAGCTGACAACTAATATGGTCAGAAAGAAAAAAAAAGACAATTACAAATTTATTACTGGTTTAAAATATTATTAAAAAATTATCACTAAAAGTTATAAAAATGATACTAGATGGATCATTATAATTTAGAAAAAATCAATGACATTTTTTTTAAATAAACAAAGAAAAAACGCCGCTTTACCATCGGTATGCACGAAGAACGGCGGTGGGACTTGTTCTGTTTCGCTCTCCGCCAACGCCACATGAAGGCGTACTTTGCCTTTACGTGACCCCGCGAGCTGTAGACTGCGGCCGTCTCCCGCCGCCGCCATCTGCCCATCTCATGCGGCCAGCGCCGGCGCTCGCCGCCGGCGTTGCGAACCTTCTCTCCGCCACGGAGTGGATGCTTCCTTCTCCGGCCACCCAAGTCCACACCATCTCCGTCCGCCCCTCCCACTCGCTGCCGTCCCCTCCTCACCACCTCGCCTTCTCCAACCTCACCACCGCGCCTAAGCGCCACGGAGGTAAGGGGGAAGAGGAGGGGAGCCCAAGGTTCGAGGTGGTGCGCGACGACCTCCTCCACCCGCTCGCCAATGGCAACAAGGCCCGCAAGCTCGACGCCCTCCTGCCGCTCCTGCGCCGCCGTGGCGCTACTGACGTTGTCCGTACTCGCCGCCCGCATTCCCCTTCACCATCTTGCTTTTCAATCAGATAATCTTCATTGTTCTGGACTTCGGATTGCAGGTGACATGTGGGGGTTGCCAGAGCGCCCATGCTGCGGCCACTGGTGATTACTGCTCCTTTTGCTATCTTCTTTCCACTTGAATCTGTCTGTTTATTCCAAGTTGTTTCGTTACATGGGTTAGGATCATATAAACTTCCGCAAGATACCATTCCGCTAAATGTGTGCAAAATTGATCTCTTGGTCCTGCAAATTTGTCTCTTGATTAAGCTTTCCTTTCTTGAATTCGTATGTCTGACATAAATGTTGCTTTTCTCATAGCATTCACTTTTTTTTTATTTGCTGCATTAGCGGTCCACTGTGCTGAGTGGGGAATGAGGCCACACATACTCTTGAGAGGTGAACAGCCAGATGTCCCGACAGGCTACAATCTGATCTCTTTGATGTTCGGCAATGTGACATATGTGTCTCGGTCAGTGTATGCACACAGAGATGAAATGCTTTACGACCATGCCAGAAAAGTTGCAGGTACAGGTGGTACAGTGTTATGGGCTGATGATATTGGCAGAGAGGATTTTGTTTTAGATGAAGACAATTGTGAAATTGGTTCGAGAAGAGTTGTTATTATTAAGGAAGGGGCTGGTAATGTCCAAGCATTGCTAGGTAAGTAATGAACTGTTTTTTTTCTTCAACTCCTGAGTTCAAGTTATGTTCATCAATAGAAATTACTTTTCAACAACAGAATAATTTAATACGCTAACTTTGAATGCATATGTGTCCTTTTATTGCTATATTTGCTTTGTGGTCGAAAATTTCACTTTGAGTATTAGGATCAGTGCAGTCAATTTTGCTTCTACAGTGTGTTCTTTTCTTTTCACTTGTTAATCGGCAACCTTTAGCTTGGGTCCAGAAGAAAAGTAAAGGAAATCTTGCATGTTTTACCTTGCTTTCTTGTACCTTCAGGTGTTATTCGGCTAGTGGAATACCTTTACAATCTGTCGTCATTTCAGAAACATGAGAATGTTCATGTCGTGGTAGATGCTGGGACAGGCACAACGGCTGTGGGGTTAGCTCTTGGAGCGGTATGTCTAGGGTGCGTTTGTTAATACTACCTGCATATACTGACTTTACATCATGTCAGAATAAATTGAGAATTATCATTTCAGCTTTTGTACACTTTGAACTTTTGTGATTACCTAATGGTATGAGAGGTATGATGATTCTCCATATCTTTAATATAAAGGCTTTCTTAATGTTGGAGATACTTTTGGAATATCTAAAGCACAACAATGACAGCAGTTCTTACACTTGATCTATCATAGAGAAAAAGGGATACATTAATGTCTGGTACATATTTGGTGTATTTTAACTTGGTTAAGCAATACTAATTAAAAACCATGTCAATCAAAATGTTCATCTCCTAGTATTCCCTTGTCTATGATGTTGCTTTTTCCATGCGTCTTTGCTATAGATCACAGTTTTTTTTTCATGATTCTTGCAGATTGCCTTGGAGAGTAACTGCTGTCATGCTTGCTGACACACTTGAAAGATATAAAGAACGAGAGAAGGCTTTAATATCTGACTTTAAGAAGCTTTGCCATAACTGCCATGAAATGGTGGGAGAAAATGATATTGGTGACAATTTAGTTGAATGGGTGGAACGATTTTCACCAAGAAGGTATGCTTCAATCAATTAATTAAAATATGCAGCATTTTACTGAGAATTCATTTTATTGAATAATAAATATTTGCTGCTTTCTCAAGTGTTCGATGCAATACAATGCTGGGTCATTTTCAAGGCATTTCCATACCAAAAAAATGTGTTGTGCAGTTGGATGCTTATGGCTTGCTTGATATGTTCTGTAATTTATTCTGAGTGTGTTAACATTTGGGATATATTCATGATTTGTGATTTGGGGGTGTTCATTTACTAAGTAATAATTTTCTTGTTAGTATTTAGTAATTTATTTACTCGGTAGTAACATTTAATCTGCAATTGAAGTGCACTTGATATTCTGGTTCTTATCCGTTTTGGTGAATAATTATGTCCTCATGCCTTTAGAACTTGCGCTCAACTATTGGCTTCCATTGGGACATTTTCCTTTTTCAGATTTGGCAAGGTGCTGAACGGTGAAATTGCATTATGCCGCCAGATTGCGCAGCAAACTGGTGTCCTGCTGGATCCAATGTACACCTTAGCTGGTTGGGAGCAAGCTGTGGATCTGTGCGTTGGAGACAGTAAAACCAAAGTGGTGATGATCCATACGGGCGGTACCCTTGGCCTATGCGGATTGGCGCAGCGGTACTCACAGCACTTCTCCGCGGATGAGCAAGCTTAACCAGGGCAACCCTTACTGCAAGCATGCAATTGTCCTCTGCCGCTGTTGGTTCTCGAGAGTTAGAAGCTAGAATCGCCACAGTAGTCTGAAGTTTTGCAACTCATCTTTCCGCTTCTGTTTACGTTCATAAGCCAAAATTTAAAATTTTAATCTTACATTTAAAATTGATTTTAGGGTTTTTACTGTAGTTTATTTTCCAGTCTAACTTTCAGATCACTAATAAAACATATTTTTTTCACAAATTATTTTTTGTTTTAAATATGTTGTTTGTTTGTGTTTGTTTTTTTTTTTTTGAAAAAGGCAAACGATCATCCCTGACTCTGAAACTCTGGATTGCTCTTGTATAGCTATAAGTCCAGCGTCAAGTGCCCATGGTTCATCAGAAGTTCAGAACCAGTTTTATTTGCTAGGTCAGCCAAGAGCAATTTCATCCTGCTGTTCTACTAGTATATTACCCATCAATTCATGGGCTGCCTCACCTGTTCCCAAGTTCGAATTTTTTGGATGAATCTTCATCCCTTTCTACCTGGAGATTGAACGTACGCACGCCTGAAATGCTGTAACTCGACACTCGACAGTGTTGCAAGTCTGAAATACCTTTTTGAGTCCTTCACGGCCTCAGGATCGAAGGAGCGGCGGAGAGATGCGGGAGAAATTTCCCGTGAGACACGTGCCGATCCTTCAGGCGGGGACGACAAACCACGTCGCCGTCTGATCGCGGCGTCGAGGAGGAGGAGGACGACGACGACGACCCCACGAGAGCGCCTCCCCACTCCCGCCCCCCGCGGCGGCCGCCGGTGTCGCTCCGCGCACACATGCGCTGCGCGCACCGCATTCATAGTAAGCAGCAAATCGAAGAAGCCGCCAAAACAAAAACAAAAGTTCTCGACGCAGCACGACCACCACACCACAGGAGATCGATTGGCCGCGCGTGCACCGGCCGCGATCGCCATCGGTTTGGGCGGGCCGCACGCTCTTCGATCGTCTCTCCTCTGCTCCGCTCTGCCCGCCGCTGCTTGACAACCACACGCGGGGCGGCGGAGGGGGTCTATGGCCGCCGAGGGGGCTGGGGCGAGCGAACCGCCGGCTGAGACGGCGGCCGCGACGTTCCGGCGGGTGTACGACACCCTCAAGGCCGAGCTTCTCCAGGACCCGTCATTCGACTTCAACGACGACGCCGTCCAGTGGATCGAGAGCGTCAGTGCTACTCGTAACTCCTCTAGGTTTTTTCGCACTGTCCTTAATTAGACTACAGTTTATGAAATATTGGATCTTTTTTTTCTGTTTAGCTTTGGTACAACTGTTTGTTAAAGTATTCAGCTGAAAATTTTATTGAACCTTCTCTCTCAACAGATGCTGGACTACAACGTGCTTGGTGGTGAGCAACTGAGCAAAACATGATATTTCCTACTACGAGCTAGAGATAATGGCACATTGGTATTTGTGGTTGCCAAGTGATTTAGATCTGCTCCTGTACAGGAAAACTGAACCGTGGCTTAGCTGTTGTTGACAGCTACAAATTACTGAAAGCTGCGGGCAAAACTGAACCGAGCGAGGAGGAATTGTTTCTTGCATGCATCCTTGGTTGGGGCATTGAATGGGTATATGATACTTGTATGATTTAGCGACCTGGGGATTATGAAACGGCCATACTAGCAAGATTGTTTTCTAAACTGAATTGTTCTTTGAGTAACATGCAGCTTCAGGCCTATTTCCTGGTTCTTGATGATATTATGGATAACTCACAAACTCGACGAGGAAAACCCTGCTGGTTTAGGCTTCCCAAGGTTTGTGAAGTAGGAGTAACTTGTTACCCCCACGTAGAATGGCCTTATGTATACTTTAGATGCTCAAGTGTTCATTAGAATATTGTACTTTTATACTACCAACTAAAGAAAGGGCAACATAATATTGTTCTCAGTCTTAGATATTATTTATGTTGACGAAAGCATGGCGCAATTCCACAATAGGGACAGGTGCGATCATGGTATTTGCCTGATTATCTAGTAAGTAGCACAAGATGCCAGGAATGATGTAGATATGTAGATAAATGTTGTTTATATTTTGCTTAAATGGTGATTAGTTCATATTTTCTACCTTGACCAGGTCGGCCTCATAGCTATAAATGATGGACTCGTTCTTCGCAGCCAAATTTCAAGGATGTTTAGGCGCTATTTTTTTGGGAAAAGTTACTATGTTGATCTGCTAGATTTATTCAACGAGGTAGTTTTACATTCTTAGAATTTCTATCACTGTATTTGAGAACCAACTTCGTTACTGAAGCATTATGCTTTTGCTTCCTCCCTAGGTTGAGTTTCAGACAACTTCAGGCCAGTTATTGGATCAAATTACAACAAATGAAGGAAGGAAAAATCTGAACAAGTATAATGTACATGTGTATGTCACTGGATCATGAATTTCTCAGCGGTGTCATACTGACATTGACATTGCCTGAACTTGCGCCATACTGACATTGACATTGCCTGAACTTGCACCCCTGATCTTAATACAAAGATGCACAATCTGCATATTCCCGAAAAAAAAAAACATTTACATACTGTTCTTGCACAGTGCCCTAGAAGACATTTATTTGTCAGTTTCATATTTAATCTTCTTCCTGGTAATGGTCATTTTGGAATTTTATGCAGATATAGGCGCATTGTGGAATACAAGACAGCTTACTATTCATTTTATCTTCCGGTAAAAAATAACGCCCCCTATGTAATGTTTTGAAATTTTTATAGCATCGCTTCAGGCGATTGCTCGTCAATATCTGCAAACTGAAAATGTTTCTGCTTTTGCTGCCTCTTGGAAATGTTTTCTACCTTCTGTGAATATTACATTGTTAGTGACTACTTTACATTGTTCCAATACTTATCTAATCAAATTAGAATTAGAAACCTAATTCAAATGGTCAGCTTTCACTGTACCATGTGAGCATGGTTTCTCACAAACAGGATAAGTATTTTTTAGATAATGGATGCTCTGGCGGCCTCTACACTCCACAAAAGTGTACACAACCAACAGGAGTACATATAGCTCAAAATGAATGGTTCTATAAACAACAGGCATTTTTCAATTCATATTGTGGAGAAAATGCTATACACTTGTATTGAGGTTGAGTTTGTGGTTGTTTTTGGTTGGTATTCACGAGCAGCAGAATTTTTTTAACCTTACAAGGTTGCCTGTGCACTGCTGTTTTTTGGGGAGAGATTGGACGATTATGTTCAAGTGAAGCACATCCTAGTTGAAATGGGTGTCTACTTTCAAAGCCAGGTAAAGATCATCCTGATGTTTTATACTTTTATTCTCTTTTCCACTTGAGCGCTTTTCTCTTTTTGGTTTTTCTGTTTTCATCCTGGTATCACTAGTAAGATTTTCCTTCCAGGACGATTATTTAGACTGTTTTGGTGAACCAGAAGTTATTGGCAAGGCAAGTACATCACTTGCAGTATCATTACAAATTTCATCACTCTAGTACTATCAAAAGTTCTTCTGAATTGATTCCCAAACAATCTTATCACAGATTGGAAGTGACATTGAAGAGTTCAAGTGTTCTTGGTTATTTGTTCAAGCACTCGAGCGTGCTGATGAGAAGCAAAAAAAAGTCTTGTTTGTAAGGCCCACGCAATACTGCACTATATTGCATAGTTAAGCATGACGTCTTTATTCTTTGAATGGCATGCTTGCAGGAAAATTACGGGAAGTCAGATCCTGCTTGTGTTGCCAAAGTGAAGGATCTATATAACGAACTTGATCTCCAGGTTTCCCTGTTAACTGTTTTGTTTATTTTTGGAGAACAGATTTTTTTATATATAAGATTCTCTCTCTCCTCCACACTATAAGATGTTTTGGTTCTATCTAGATCTATCCATAGATTAATGAATATGTTTTATATATATGTCTAAATTCATTAGCATCTAAAATGTAGTGATGGCTAGACGTATACTTTTGTCTCATTGTTTTTCAATCGTTGCAAAAATATGTTTCTAAAGATGCCATAATCCAGCCACTTTGCATAAGAAAAAAAAAAATACTGCGTTCAAGCGACCAAGATGCTTACTCAGATAATGTTGTGACCTATCTGTTTACTCGTTTCTCTTTCTAACAGTTACCGCATGCTTTCCTGCCATGAGAAATTCATTTACCATGCGTGATATGGTTTGATCTTTTCTTTCAGCGGGTGTTTTCTGAGTATGAAAAGGAGAGCTATGGAAGCCTGATCTCAGCCATTGAAGCGCAACCGAAAGAAGCAGTACGAGAAGTTTTAAAATCTTTTCTGCACAGGATCTACAAGAGGAGTAAGTAGAACACGGCTGGCACAGAGGAGCTTGCCTTATTCATCGAGTTCAGCTGATCTCGACGAAATTCCTAAATCTTCAACATTGTCTCAATCATGGCTCACCTTGCTCTGCGAGGAGATGAACCCGATAAAATTTTTAGCTGGTTTGCCCCTGGGCTGGTATCTTGGCATGCGAAGGTGTCTAGCATAGGTTCGAGTCTGATTAGTTTCTAGCTTATGGAACTTTGCTACGAGGAACGCGTTGAAACATAGTTTCTTGTTACGACCCACGGATCATGTGGCTAGCAGGATATTTCACATTGGACAACATAACCATTAATCAGTGTGCTGAAGGCTTGGCGAGTACATATTTATTCCCCGTTTGCATAAGTTGAATAATACTATGAGATTAAGAACTTGCTTGGGTTTTTTTTCTTGCGGAGGAATGGAATAACAATCATACTTCTTTTCCTCTATAAATTTGGTTAATGTCTATATGATCATTTATCAATATATTGTTACAGCTTTCCTATCCTGTAATCAGTATGTAAACACCATTTGGGAGAAGGGTTGAGCATGCTTCATCATTCCTCACAAGATACTGATCCTTCCTCCATATGTCGAAATGTAGCCGAGCTGACAAGTTTCAAAACTGATGCTCTGTACATCAAACCTCTTCTTTCCCAGTAGTGGTCTATGCACAAATCTGAACACTACCAATACACTATGGTACTCGGATGACCCCGCAGATTCAGCTGCAGATGATACTGAACCTAATGGTGCTGATGGACTATAAACTAAAAACGAGAACTCGTATGACCAAAATTTTGTTAATAGTTAAGCCAATAGAGCAGATTTTAGTGGACCGACCGTCCCATCCTCTAATAGATGCATGGCTGCACTATAGGAGAACTTCCTGGCAAATAGAAAACATGGAACGGACGTGGCATTGCATTGGCACCACTCAGTTCTGCGCTCCATCTGATAATTCACATGATCGATGCCCTGCAAAGTGTAAACAAACTTTGTGAGAATCAATTAACAGAAATAATACACCACATGAGGTTGAGATCCTGTACTACAGGACGAGGTGTCTGTCTTGAGAAGCCAATCAGAGAGCTTTTCTGTTGACAGGATGGAATTTACCATCAGGTACTATCTAAGCCAGGGAAACCAGTCTTAAAACATAAACATGGAAACACTTTCCTTGCAACAAAGGTTTGAACTCGCAAACTGGAAAGGACCTCTACTATGCAGGTAAATGTTGAGTAGATTGCTTATTTATTCAGGACAAATAAAAGGTAATACATTACAGTATCTAAGTTGAATTTCCTGTGTGATCTGCAAATTGGGAGGCAAAAAGACAGAGATAAAACGCTAGACCATTTTTAAGCATTCACAAGCCAATAAAAAAAGAAGATTTGCCAAAACAAAATCTGCAGAGATTACCTTTATCGAATTGATTTGCTCAGGACTTGCTGTCTCGTATTCAAATGTCATTGGATGCCAAGTCATTTTATCTTTAGGATCTGATGACTGGTTCCATGATGTATAGGTCAAAGTTCTTCTTTCCAGTTCATTTTCAAGACCATTGATCTAGAATATTAAAAGAATGAGAAATACTATAAATTGATGTTATGATCATGTCAGCTCTAGCTTGCAAATCGATATTAGCAATAACAAGCCTTACAGAAAATAATGTCTGCACATAGTGTTCATCCGGGATGCAATCATGTTCCATTCGAATAGCTCCTTTCTGCAACGTTTATCATGGATATCATGTCTCAATAACGGCAAGAAACTTTTGCAATGTAAGCAACAGCTTGTGGCTGAGGGTAGCATTTCTTATGAAAATATATGAACAAGTCTGACAATCTGAACTTCCCTTGTCAAATAAATATATGAAAGTTGTTAGCATGCTTGAGAATAAATAGAAGTGACCACTTGAAACTTACCAATATCTGCTTTCGACGAAGTCCAAACCCTAATCTTCGCTGCAAGAGAAGCATAATATTTAATGAGGTTAACAATCAGAGGTATGGATAACTATAATTATGCAGGGAACAACAATAATATTTACTACGTAATGAAACATTTCTTAGAAGGGTATGAAAATGAGATAAATCATTTGATTTTGTTGAACAGGAGAAAACAAAAAAGACCATTCATGTCATATAAAACTACATGTGAGACTGCACAATAAAAACTCACATTAGTATATCATTGAGCGAAGGACAGTATTACATACACAAAGTTGTCTATTACTGCCTATAGTACAAAAAGAGTGTCATTTAAGCTAAGAATTGGAAGACAGCCAATTGCTGTTATTATACATGATATTTGCCTAATGCCTATGTATGTTAAAATGATCCCCTCTTTTCAAACAAGACTGAAAATAAATCCATATTAAACTAAAAACTCACATAATAAGGCTTCTGTCCAAGCAAAGCCTTAGTTACCACCATCTGCAATAAATAGGTCAAATTGAATAGAATCGTTAGTGCTACATGTTGAAGAATATGTAGGAGTAGTGGACCGTAATTAATACACTCAGTTGCCTTAATTCAGCAGAAGAACAATTTAACCCCATTAATATTTTTTTCAGTTTTACTCAACTTATGGGAATTGGATTAATCTAATGAGAAAATAATCAGCTCTCATGGAGCATGAGAACAGTTCTACAAGTAACCAACAATGGGATAAGATAAATATACTAGTAATCATGTATGGGATGATATCGGCTATGAGGAAGAGTATTGCTATCAAAATGTACTCCTCTGTCCCAAAATAAATCAATTACTACCTTCTTATTTAACCCCATTAATATTTTTTTCAGTTTTACACAACTTATGGGAATTTGATTAATCTAATGAGAAAATAATCAGCTCTCATGGAGTATGAGAACAGTTCTACAAGTAACCAACAATGGGATAAGATAAATATACTAGTAATCATGTATTGGATGATATTGGCTATGAGGAAGAGTATTGCTATCAAAATGTACTCCCTCCGTCCCAAAAAAAATCAATTACTACCTTCTTACTTACCCTTGGTCCACAAATCAAGAAGTTCCATCCCTTCAATACCCCTTTACCTACCAACCCACCAATACTGTGTGTCTCTTAATGAGGGGCACTACAGTCTTTTTCCCCCTCACCAGTAAAGTTACCTTGGGATACGAGGATTTGATTCTTTTGGGGTCAAAGGGAATAAATTTATAAAACCAAACCTCAAGTCTAAATATACATATGATAAAGTTTTTCTTAGGCAATTATGCTGCAACTTGCTTGGCATTTTGTCAAATAAATATGTATGTACAAACACATCATTGCCATGGAGGCAGCAGAGAACCAGGTGCTATCATTCTTAATTGATTAGATATGATCATTTGATTATTTAACCCAGTAAGTCCTCAACAATCTGCAAACAAGGGGGTAGAAAACTAGTCTCACTGGCTGTGTACATCTGTGTTGGATGTAGAGGCTGGGTTAACCGTTATCTAAAAGGACAAAAGAAAACTAGTCTATCCATAACCGATATATTCTATAAAGGTAAGCTATGTACTTATATCAACATGTTTGCTAAACTAATTGTAGTTCAAGCCTAAAAGGTTCTAACACTTCCAAAGGATACTGAGGGAATTTGAAAAGGGCACTTGGAAATGCCTATTAACCAGGTTAATAGCTAATTCTTCTTTTAATGGGTTAAAATATGAGGGATTGAAAAGGACTAAATCAAGCTAGGCAAGTATATTCGAGTATCGACAACAATGAAAAAACAATATACCTTGCAATGCCTTCTGAATACTTGCAACACACGTTTGTCACCAACAACTACTTCTGCGTGTCTTCTGATTAATGCTACCCACTGAAATGTGAGGATATTTGGTTCAGGGTAAAGCTTGAATTATGAATACAAATGAAACAATTGTAAGAACAAGAATGGCAAGAAACTAAAGAAACCTGCGACCCTTTCCTCCATTTTCCCCTTGGGATAACTGGCGACATGCTTGGATTGTAACGCTTCTCTGTCTTGTCAACAAAACTGGAAATGATTGACATACAAAATTTGAGAAATAAAAGTTGAAATATGGCATGTAGTTAGGAACAAACAAGGACTTGCAAGATTTCAGATGACCTTTTTACTCTTACCTGTCAACAAAACTTTTAGGCGAAGCCATCAAGTAAGTATATATGTAGCTGAAATTGTACATAGGAACACAGCTGCAGTAGAAAAGGGTGTTTTGAAATGTTGATATTGAAAATACAAAGTTCAACAATAATACAATAAACATTGGTACACAAAAGGAAATCGGAATTCAAACTACAACACAAAGACATCACACATACTGAATATAGAGATGCTGACCATTCATCATGAGGAGTCTGGAAACTCTTCAAGGTGAGCTGTGAGCACCCATAAGGGAAACCAAGAAAAAGGCATTTGCGAAATTGCAGGATGCCTTGACAATTGCAATATTTTTTTTCTTATTTTTTGGCGAACAACACTTATCAGATGCCAAGCAATAGTGAAAGAGCATCTAAGGAAACAGTAGTAGCACCACAACAGGAAACCAAAATCTAAATGCACCACTAAAAAGAATGCCTTTTTCATAGTTCTGCAAAGTACAAATTCCTGGTTTCGTACAAGTTCACTTGACGATTTGCCATTACTAAACCTACCGCTATTAAACCGATCACGAGTCTGACAAGCACAGCTGAACATTTGATCATGTACCAGTGGACCATCCCCAATAAAATCGAACTATGTACGGGCGAAATCAGGGCGATCCCGTGTGGGGGAATGTCCCTTACCTATCCGAGAGCAAAACAAAGCGCTGGTTCGCAGGATCCTCGAGCGCGGCGGCGAACAATATCCTCTCCGCCTCCACCATGGTTGGTTCGCCCCACGCCACCTGCAAGGCAAAACCATATTCCCCGCTACTCAAATCGTACCCAGGTATCCCCGAGAGTGCCCATGTCGATATACCCCAACGCATCAGAAGCAAGAGAAAAACGAAGGGATAAAACGAACCTTCACACTCCTCGCGAGCTGCCGCCCGTAGAAGTACGACGATCCCGTGGTGGTGCGGTCAAGCTTGAACCCGGGCGCCGAGTGGACGTACACCGAGAACTTGCCCTCCTCGCCGTTCTGTCGAACACGCGGTGATCGGAAGTTCAGAACCAATCGAATAGTCCAAACAGGGAAGAACGAACTAGCGAACCGAGAGGAGGAGGAGGCTTGGTGCTCACGCGGAAGAAGGCGTCCCAGAGGAAGTCGAGGGGCACGCCCGCGCGGACGAGGAAGAGGAAGGCGACCTTGGCGGGGCCCGCGGAGGGCGGCGGCGCGGCGGGCGGCGCCGACAGGGGCTGGGAGCGGAGCAGCGCGGCGAGGAGGAGCAGGAACGAGAGCGGCAAGGCGAGGCGGAGGCAGAGGCGGACCCGCGCGGCGCGGCGGCCGCCGGCCACGAGGGCCAGCACGGACGCCGCCGACGCCGACCTCTTCGCGGGCATCGGTGCCGTGCGGTTCAGGCCGCGTGGGCCTCGGTGGCATTTAAGAGCGAGCGCGAGCGCAGACAGAGAGAGAGAGAGAGAGAGAGAGAGAGAGAGAGAGAGAGAGAGAGAGGGGGGGGGGAGGATGAGATCTCCTAGTGATCGCCGCGGCGGCCGCGGCGGCGGAGAAACGGAGACGGGGGGGCGGGCGGTGGTGGTGATTTTGGTGAGGCGATCTTTTGCCTCGTGACGCGCGCGGCGTCTGCGTCGTGCGCGGGGCGGGGGCGAGGCGAAGTGGCTGGCCCGTCGTGGCTGGGGCCGGTGGGGGATTCGCGGCGTGGTGCCCGGTGGGACAGGTCGGATCCGCATGTGTTGTAACGGAGACTTCCGTTAAGGGCGAGGCAAAGCAAATACTCCCTCCACACTTTAAAAAATAAAATCCCTCCATACTTTAAAAAATAAATTTAGTATTGGCCATGACATTCATAGTATAAGTATGTATCATATCCAGTACTATATTGTCTTTTCTATAAGACCAAGGGAGTAAGTTTAAGTGAAATGTTTTATTAGTGATTAAAAAATAATTTGATAAATTTTTTATATATTTTTTCAATCATCCAAAAGAAAATGCTGAAAAATTAATTATTGTGGAAAATTCTAAATCAGCTTTAAATTTAAGTTTTCAAAATCAAGTTTTAGTTTACAAGGTCACATCTTTTCCCTTCTGTTTATGTTTGTAAACCAAAAATTAAATTTTTAACTTTAATTTAAAGTTGATTTTAGAATTTATTTTCGTCATAGTTTAATTTTTAGCCTTTGATTTAGATCGCTAGGAACACGATTTAAAATATGTTCACTTTAAATACGGCGTTGGGTTTTTCCAAAGAGCCAAAAGATGGCCTCCGAGGCCTCTCATCGAGTTCCAGCCTCTTTGGAGCTGAGGATATTTAGATAATATTTTTGTCGGAAATTGAGTTTATTTCTATGATTTTTTTATAAATTTCCTATGTCCTAAACGAACATTCGCTCCATCTTTTCGCTTTTGTTTATTCTTACAGGCAATATTTATTTATAAATTATTTTATTTGTAAATTATTTTAGAACACCGTTGGTTTTGGACCATGGAGTATGCTAATGTGTAGTTTGCCCTGCTTTTGTTTCTTGATTTCATTCCTATTCCTTTTGTATCACTTTATGTTACAATAGTAACACAGTACTCATTCCATCCTAATATAAATATGTTTTAGGATTGTAGTGACAACTTAGTTAAAATAACTAAAAATTGTATGGAGCGAGGGATATAAAGAGATAAAATGGATAGAGATTTAAATATGAGGTGATTGATGAGATGTGCAGTGCTTCACAAATATATTTTTAGAATAAATTTAAATTCTAAAAATATACTTATTATGAGACGGATGAAGTAGCAAATAGGCATTACTTTCGAGGCCACACTGCATTCGTGATTCGTCCACCCCCTCCCAAAAACCAAAATGAAAAGCATTTATAGAGCAATGGAAGCATCATCATCTGCCATTGTAAGGTCCTGTTTAGTTGAAAAACACTTCGCGTTCACCCGTCACGTCAAATCTTTGATATAGCATTAAATATAGTTAAAAACTAACTAATTGCGCAGTTTGGAAGGAATTTGTGAGATGAACCTTTTGATCATAATTAGTGCATGATTAGCCATAACTGCTACAGTACTCATATATACTAATGATAGATTAAGTAGGCTTAAAAAATCCATCTCATAGTTTCCTAACACCATATATAATTAGTTTTTAAATTAATCGTCGAAGTATTCTTTCGATATTCTGCCAAACATTCGATGTGAAATCCAGGGGCTGTTTAGTTCCAAAAATTTTCACCCAAAAACATCACATCGAATCTTTGAACACCTAAATAGAGTATTAAACATAGATAAAATGGAAAACTAATTGTACAGTTACGTGAGAAATCGTGAGACGAATCTTTTGAGCTCAATTAGTACGTGATTAGCCATAAATGCTACCGTAACCCACATACGCTAGTGACAGATTAATTAGACTAAAAAAATTCGTCTCGCGGTTTACAAGCCAGCCGTGAAATTTATTTTTTCATTCATGACCGAAAACCCAAATCAATATTTGGTCAAACGTCTGATGTAACATGCAAAAATTTTCATTTCACCGACTATAGCATCCCCTAATCCAAAAATTCTCTCAAACTAAACAAGCCTGGAAAAGAATAAAACATATCACCTACACTACAGTCTCCCTCGAATCCTTTTTTTCTCTTTGTTCACAAACCAAACAAGACGACAAACGATGCGCGGTGCGTCGTTTACCGCCGCGAGAACTGTGGATTCGTAGGGCAGCCAGAGCCAGCCGGTAGGACCTATGCACCTGAGATAGAAGTAGCTGATTAGCGTGAAACTCTCGTGAGGCCCCCTAGAGTGTGCGCAGCAGCTTTGGAACTGAACGAAACGGTGTTGTTGCTCGGCACATGCCGCCACCCCACCATCACGCGCACAGTCAGGTAGGGGCAGCCTTGTAGAGGAAGAGAGTCTCTGTCCGGGCTGTGTCTGGCTATGGCTGAACTCTCGTTTGTGTTAGGTCATGATTAGTTACTAAAAACTTTTTCTAAAAAAATAAGGTTAAACGTAAATTTAAAAGTCTAAAAAAACGGAGGGAGTAATAGTCCAGACTGAAAAATAAACATCGATAAAAAACTTTAAAATTAACTTCTATTTAAGTTTTAAAATTTTAAAATGTTGATTTACAATTTATAAGTCTAAATAGAAAAAAAAAGATCGGAGTAACTCCCTTGTTGTGCTCGCCTACTCTGCTCCTTTCTGCTACCTGCCTCTCGTCCGTCTCCCTCGGTCCCGCCCACAACATTTGCGCGTGGGAGACTTTTGTTAGCTGGTCCAGGTTCGTTTTTCGCATCGCTCCTCCAATTCGAATCCGTTCCAAGGTTGACCACTCGACTCGTGAGCCCGAGACAGCGAGAAAAGCATGTGGCGTACTGGCGTGTCCGTGTCGTTGCGACTTCGACTTCCTTACTGTATATAAACTGAAGCATGGACGCGAAAGGACTTCCATTGTTCCAGGTTACTCCAGATTATTTTGGTTTGATGTCCAATTGTCCAGCTCTTGCCCACGGACAACGATTTTCTTTTCGCTTTTGCCAGTGCTTGTAAACCAAAATTTAAAATTTTAATTATAAATTTAAAAATTAATTTTAGAATTTTTGTTATCGTGGCTTATTTTTCAATCTTAGCATTTAGACCGTGAAGAACGTGTATATAAAAATTTTATTTATAAATTATTTTTTATTTTTATCGTTTGTAAATATGCTAGTTGGCTTACCATCACCCCTTTTGCCTTGACGCAACTGAGCTTTTCAGCTCAACTCAACAAAAGTCGAAAACAATGGGGGAGAACTTTATTTCTTATTTCCAAACACCAACATCGAAAGTTTCACGCAAAGTACGCTGCATGGAATTAAACAACGGGCAACAAAAATAATAACTAATGGCCACACGGAATGAACCCGATTATTTCCCAACACCAACATCAAAAGTTTCACGCAAAATCCCCCCCAGGCTGCGGCATCTAGGTTCATCACTTGGTCGCGATGAACAGCCCCCACCTCTGCTCACCAGCTGAACTCCTTTGAAGTTTTGCCTTCCAACCATTCACAATGTCGTCATAGTCCTCCTGAACATAAGTGAAACAAAGAATATGGTGTGCATACCATCAACAAACAATGGAAAGAAAGCAGCTACTAAACTGGCAGTTAATGGTTAGTTTTGTTCAATGCACCAAGGGATTTGCCAAATCACCTGGCTGAAGTCAGAGACGAACTCATTTTTATTCTTTTCAACTTCAGCAAGCTCCCTCTGTAAAACATTGAGGAACTGCGCAAGACAAGATTGAGGATGATCAGTACCACAGGAAATTATACCTAAATCTCAGTTGAAGAGGATATGAGCATGCAGCCAGTGAGCAAACCACTGTGGATTACCTGATCGGTGCGGTCTTCGGCAACGACATCATGGAAACCAGCATTCTCGAGCATCTGGATATTTTAGCAAAGAGATGTCATAGCTCTCTACATTTTCATAAAAGGAATAGTATTTCAATCATATAGAATGAAGCTAGCAAGCACCTTTCCGTAAGCCTTGACATCGTGAAGGTCGTAACCCCTTTGCTTAATGTAAGCTGCAAACTCTTCTGAAGGTTTCCCGGGACACTTGCAGTAATCGCTAATTAGAACCTTACCCCCAGGTTTGAGCCAGTTGAAAAAGGATTTGAACAGGGAGGGTTTATCCTGCAAAGTACAAAAACAGCACTCATCAGATAAAGGGTAACACATAATTAATGGCAGGTAACTAAAACACTTCCAAGAATTTACAAACGTACACAGGTTATCAGCGCTTGCCTAAAACAGTCAAACTGAAAATATTGAAACCCATAGAGGCTATAGAGCAATAAACCAGGAAGAGGCAACCTACAAATGAGTGGTTAAATAATGTGTAGTACGTACTTGTATGTGAAGGATAGTGTCACGGCTGTAGATGACGTCAAACGTATTGTCTGGGTATGTCTTTGTGGTGCAATCAGCAACTTCAAACTCAACTGAGCAGCTACGCCCAATTGCACGCTCAAGTGCAAAAGAAACCATGTTTATCGAAAGATCGATACCAACAACATGAACATCATACTTTTCAGCCATATAAAAATCACCACCCCCAATTCCACATCCAACATCAAGCACACTCTGTGCAGGTCGAAGATCCAGCTTGTCCACAAATTCTTTTGTAGTCTCTGGTGAATAAAGATAGAAAAACAGCAAACATACATATTATAAATTAGAATATTACTTATTTAAAAATGCCAGAAAGAAATATATCTACTAACCAATTCCACCAGTGCTCACGAAACCTTCTCCAAAGATGCGTTCATACCGCAATATTCCATTGGTTTTGTATTGCACATTGTCCAAAAATTTTTGAAATCCCCGATCTTCTGTCGAATCAACCTTTTGCCATAGCCAACATATCTGCAAGCATGGCATAATTCATCATCAATTTACTTCACCACATGACATGGGTGTATGTTCCCATGCAAGGACAAAAAATACCTGGTTTTGATTTTTCTTGTTTTTCACATAAGCTCCAACACACTTGCAAGTAAGTAGAGAGAGTTCAAAGGAATTCCCAGCTTGATCAAGAGCTTGACACTCTTTAAACACCTATTTTTAAATCAACCTGTTAGCTTTCAATCATCACAAGTTGTCACAAAACAATGCAAGTAACATTGTTTGGTGTTGCTACCCTTCGTCTCCCGAAAAAAAACAATTCCTAGGGATTCAAGAGGCAGGACTAGTAGAAAACCTTGCACTGTTAAGCTCAAGATTGACATTATAGAAGGGAATACAGAAACAGGATAGTTTGCATTCTAACCTTAGTGTAAAACCTTGGCTCCCGGTAATGTGTTGGATTCACTTTCCTCTTCGAGTCTCCGGACTGATGGAAACAAGATTCCCTAAAGAAGATATAGCCACCAACCTTTAACCACTTTACCATTCTTTTTACTAGCTTCTCAACCTACAGTAATAGTATGAGTTAGCAAGCCCAGAAGACATGACAAAAATATATCCAGTTTCAACATGAAGTCAGGTTTTTCTAAATCAGGGTTCATTTTCTAAGACATTCAGATGTAAAAGAAAGATCACAGCAGATTTTAAATGTTTATTTATTTGAAAAATAGGAGATAAGGGTTATTTAAGTACGATCTGCTCATTACCTCCTCGTCTGAAAGATACATCAGCAACCAGTTTGAAAATATCAGATCAATGGAGTTATCCTCAATCATCAAGTCAGGAGATGTGACATCTGCACACATAAATGATGCATTCTTGTGGTGGCCGTTTATGCTTTCATTCTACAAGAAACAATGTAAAGAAACTCTGTGAACCAGACATATCGTTCATGTAGACATAAAGGATGCCAATCATAGTTACGCAACAAAACTAATGTTAAATTGTAAGGGAATGCTAAACCTTCTTAATCACACTTTCAATGAAATCCATTGCAAGAACATGCCCAGCTGTTTTTGCTAGTTCTCCAGTGAAGCGGCCTATTCCAGCACCAAGCTCCAATACTGATTTTCCTTCATATGAAGGAAGTAAAGACAATATCTGCAGAAGGGGTGAAAAAGGAGATATGTCAGAACACAAGTACCGGGAAATATTTTCCAGCATCCAAAAACATGCCCAACCAATGTGATAATGACCATTTTAAAGAGGAAAAGGGTTATTATGGCAATTGCGCGAGAGGGCCCAATCCCATTTTCTGCTCATGGGAATATTTAGACAGTTAGAGTAACACATTCATTCTCATCTGTGGAAAGTCCCCAAACAGTGACAACAATTCAGCTGTGTACCTGAGGAACACATTATCTTGTACGTCAAGGTTTGGTGCCATGTCAAGTGGACACGCAGCTTTGCTGAGATAGATCACTTAGACTCGAGGATACCCAAAAAGTTTGAGTCAACATCAGTCACTCTCAAAAAGAAAAATAGACACCAGACTCTCTAGTCTCTTATCTCCTGTGAGCGCACTTAGGGCTTTCAAAAAAGCTCTAGGCTCATGAGTACCTCAAGCTCGGCTCGTCCTAGGCTTGATTTGAGCTCACTCAAGCCCAAGGCAAATCTTACGAGCTTTGAGAGCCGAGCTCGAACTTCTAACAAGCGTGACTATGCATGACTTTTATTGTTTAGTAACCCTGCATATTGTTAAGCTAATAGATAAATAAACATTAACATGTATCTATACAATAAATTAGCATGTGTTAGCAATATATATTTATCTTGGTTCCTTGTCTACTATTTTATTAATATGATTAACTAGAAAATAATTATATTTTTTCAAGAGGTTGTTATTAAAAGATGTACTATAACAGTAACTATCAAGCTCAGCTGACAGCTACCAAGCTTGAGCTCAAGTCAAGCTTGCCTAGAAGCTCAAAGGTGGAATAGGCTCAGCTCAAGCTTGTATCGAGCTCAAGCCTAGAGAACCGAGCTCGGCTCGTTCTGTGCCCTAAGCACACTTGCATTGATAACTATAGAAAAACTATGCCCAAAAAGGCTAGACTAGCTTGCCCTGGTTCCCCAGAGCAATTTTGTAAAGGGCCAAAGCCCAAAAGCAAATGCATGCTCCCGATTTGCTATTATAGTACTCAATAGAGTGGGCTTTGCCAAAATAGTATCCCCATCAAGGAAATGGTACTCCTACAAAAGGGGTTTTGCCAAAATGGTATTTTGATCAGTTTTAGCTCATTTTCTATTGTTTTATCACAAACTGGACATATGAAAGGACAAATATACCCTTGACACCTATTTTATGACATAACCTGAATTTAAAACAACTTTTAGAACAAACCTTTGATTGGAAAAATATTATCTCACGGCACAAGTAATAAAAATCACATCTCACGCAACAACAATATATTTTGCAAAAGAAAATGAGCCCAAATGCCAAAAACAATATTTTGTGGCAGTGTTATGATGCAAGGATTTGATGTTTATTGTTAATTTTTGGCATTTTTTTTGCAAAAAAATACCTTTTGTTGTATGAGATGTGATTTTTATTACTTATGCCATGAGATGATATTTTTTCAATTAAATGTTTATTATAAAAGTTGTTTTAAATTCACGTAATATCGTAAAATAGACGTCATGGGTATATTTGTCATTTCATATGCTCATTTTGTGATAACACAATAGAAAATGAGCTAAAACCGATCAAAGTATCATTTTTTGGGGAAACCCCTCTTTTAGGAGTACCATTTTGGCGAAACCCGTGACGGAGACACTATTTTACGAAGTCCACTCTATTGAGTAACATAATAGCAAATAACTCCCAAGATCTAGGCAGGTAACAAGTTGGAGTCCGCAAAAAGCCAGTACATTTCACAGAAATTACTGGTAAGCACTAAATCACTAGACAGCCGAGAAGAAATTAGTCGATGGCACTGTGTTATCACCTCGGGGCGCTCTTCCTTGTCGAGATCGGTGGCGCGGGAGTCGAGCATCATGGCCTCGACAGTGAGGTCCTTGGAGTGCTCCTCCCAGTAGCTCTTCTGCGCCTTCCTCTCCTCCACCTCAAGCACTCCTGCAACACAACACGCAGACGCGTCAGACATCACCACCCCAGCCACATCCATCCCCGCAGAACAACGCCTCCGCACGAACGAGATCCGGAAGCCACCCGCTCGGCTCGACCATTGAACCCCCATGGCCCATGCCCCCCCCCCCCCACATCCCCAAAACCAGACCAGCAGTCCAGCATAAACGAGAACAAACGCACGGCGCGCAGAACAGATCCGGCCCGATCTGCTTACCGTTAACAGCGGCGGCGGCGGCGACGTCCATCTCGGCAGGAACAGTTCGTTCAGGGAGATTTTAGAGGTCTGAGGGGGGGGGGGGGTTTAGCGGCGGCGGGGGAGAGGGCGTGCAAGACTAAGACCCCTCGATGGCGAGGCGGGCGCGCGAGAAGCTCCGGGAACGGCGGTTGAAGGATCGCCCGCGCTGCTGCATCCACGGGCCACCGGATCACGGCGAGGTTTTGGGGGTGGGGAGGAGGCGCAAAGTGTGTGACAACGAGTGGCGCGTGAGCGGGGAAGGGGGAGGAGGGAGGGATTCTTATAGGCGGGGGAGTGGGGGAGGAGCGGCCGAGCGCGCGATCAGATCCACCGCGAGATCCGAGCAGGCCAGATTTTTTGGGGGGTGGGGCCTCAAACAGATTCAAAGCGCCCGATTCACAGTTATGAATTTCCTTCATTGCAGGTATTCAGATTTTATGATTATCCTAGAACATAAACATTCATCTCTTGATTGTCATAATTTTACTGATTTTATTGATGCATGCTTCGTAATTGAGGCTAAACCATTTGAAATTTAAACCTCTAAAAGTAACTAAAAGAGATTTTTTTTTACTAAATTTTACTATTTGACAAATAATCTAGATGTGTTTATATTTTAAATGAATATAGTATTTTTAGACTTCTACACATCTCATAAGTTAAACTTGCATTGAATTTAAAAAATATTGAGTTACAATGGACTCAAAACGTAAACGAAGGTAGTGAAAACTTCATTGTATTATAATTTGTTTTGGACATATCTAGATTTATTTATGAATAAAATAATAGTACGTTTTATATTTGTTCAAATTCATCATCATTCAAATAAGCGTTTACTATCTTCATCTTATATTATAAGATTTTTTATTATGTCATATTTACATAGAAACTAAATGATCTAGATATATATATAATATAATTTTTAATGAATAATATCAAAACATCGTATAATATGTATTTGCAAACGAAAGGGCCAAACTGCATATTTATAAATAAAAAATAATTATGAATAAATATATATATATATATATATGTATTTTAACGATCTATGACTACAAAATAAACTTTGATGGCAAAACCTTAAAATTAACTTCAAATTTAAAATTAAAAAATTTTAATTTTTTATTTATAAGTATAAAGTAAAAAAGGACCCGGTGGGAGCGTATATATACGTGTCATACGAGTAGTTCGATTTTTAAACGAATAAATCAGGTTCCCTGTATCGGTGATGGAGCTGAGAGAGTAACGCTTTATAACGGCTTCCCTTCCAGACGGCGCTAATGCACGCTGCCTCGTGTACTCCACACGTGTGGGTACGATCATGAACAAACATGGGCAGAACGTCCGGTAGGTTTACGATACTCTATCGATCTCTCGCCACGTAGAAATCATCGAACAAATCATACTACTGAGTGTCAATTCGGGATCGATCACTCTCCCAGAATCTCCCCAAAAGAAAAGAGATCGGGCACGTGCAGCTGCTCGCCGATCGTCGCGTGTCACCAAGCGAATGAACCAGCAAAGTTGAGAGGTGCATCCTCTTCACGATGTTCGTCGTCTGCTCGTGTCAACTGGACCGTAAATTCATTATAACATTCATTCCATACTTTTTTTTATCTTATCTAAATTTATTTATTTATATATATATATATATATATGTATATATATATATATTAGCATTGATAAGCAGTAGCCATAGATTCGGTCGGCGGAAATGAAAACTCCATAAAAACTAATTAGAGCCGGCCACGGATTATTTGCAGATCAATCCGTGCCCTTCGCTGGTGAGAAAGGATGAAAGCAGCACATTCTTACATCGATTTTGTCCACACGTACGGGTGTAACGAGTAAACAAACATTCACACGTATGGATGAGGTCGCTCACACCGTCACAGGTATGGACGAGGTCGCGAACCCGGTGCCCATGTGATCTGACGAGTGACAGGGAGCATCTCTCCTGTCATCTTGTCGTTGTGCTCTATATAAGACGTAGCTTTGGGGTAAGACAAAATACGCCCCAACCTCTTTTTGGTTTTTTTGTCAAACATTTGATTATTCGTCTTATTTAAAAAAATTTAAAAAATTTTAAAAAAATTAGTCACATATAAAATATCATTTATGTTTTATTATTTAATAAAAATAAAATTATTAATCGTAAAAGTTTTCTGAACAAGACGAAAGAGTTAAACATTGTATCAGAAAACTGAAAAGTTGATTTGTTTTGGAACGGAGGGATTACACGAGTAACACGACATGAATCAGGGAGCATACCAAGGTTACTGGCCTACTGCACATAAATTGAAATTATCTTTAGTTTTCAAAAGCATATACACTTAGCTAGCTATTTCTTTACAAGCAACCTATGACCTTTTTATTGACATGTAACTTTGAATGAGAGAACAAATTGCTTTACAAGAAGAGTCGTCCAAGCCCAGCCGCCACGCCACAAATGGTGGAAAAAACAATACTGCTGCACATGAGGTTTAATACAGGCGTTAGCTACAAAAGAATCGAGCGGCCACAGCCAAAGAGAAGCCAACACAAAAGTAGGTTATCTTATCTATACTGTACCATTGCGACACCTGCAAATCTCACTTCTCGACACACGCAGTACGTAACTCTATAGAGTATATAGACTGAATTTTGCACTGCCCAAGTGCCCATCGCGTGTGTTTAATTGGGTGACCCTATAAAAGTTGGGCGGTTCCGAATGGGTTGGCTTGAGGGTGCTGCATTCCATTTGATGCCGGGAAAGGGCCGAACCCAGCATCGAGGAAGGGGTTGGGTGCCTGAGCAATGCCTGCATGCTGTGGCTGTAATGGTGGTCCGAATGGATTTGGCTGCATCATCAGAGGCATCTGCTGCGGCTGCTGAGCCATGTTAGCCATTTGAACTGATGGTGGGGGAGCTACTTGATTCGACATTGCAAAAGGATCGGTCGCCATGAATGGGTTGGGGGCAGCTGAGCCATAGAGCTGCTGCTGCTGCTGCATATGCTGCCTGTAGACTCCATCGTCGTATAAGCTTTCCAGTGTGAGCTTGTCAAATCCACCGCCCTGTAGACAAAAATAAGAGTGGAAATTTTGGCCTGGTTAGCTAGACCAATAGCAAATACTAATAAAAAGTTACAACATGGTTACTGAACCCAATTCACTGAACAGTTCAAAGATTTAGAACAAATTTCAAATCATAAAATGCCAGTGCAAGAGAAAAGCGTCATTTTCACTTGTGGTTTGGGATGGGAACATTTCATCCCTACGACACAAACATGTAAACGAAAAAAACAAAAGAAAAGAACACCAAAAATCAGAGTGGGGGCAGGGGAAAATCAATCCCTCCAATAAATTCAAAAGAAAAATACGAGTCTCCAAATCGCTAGAATGATGTTGTTAGTTTGCCCCCCAATAAATTTAGAAGACAGATGGAAAACTACCAAGCCCAAAGTTAGTCACTATTAGGATGAGATATTCATAATTGCTAGCATATGAAGAACTTCCTTTCCTTTGAGAAGCAGAACATGTCAGCAGGTCTTTCATGGACTTAAACAGGGTTGTTAGAACCACTTCCCAGATTAGCTCAAGACTCAATGAGGTCCATTCAGGTAATCATGAAAGAGTTTCTAGACAATAAATCATTTACTTGCTATTCAGATCAACTAAAAAGTTACCAATTTTTCTCATAAATTCTTATCTGATAAACATAGATATATGGGTAGTCAGTCATGTTCCTGTTTTCACCAACAATAAGCCAGGAAAGCTTTTCCAGACAGATACCAACTATGTTGGTTTGGGAGATATAGTTAAAGCCGTGTTCAGCCCACAACCAAGATAAGATGGCAGGAGGCCACTAACAGCAGAATAGCAGTCTCCAAATCCAAAGCGGAACATTATACTAACCATAAATATCCTCAGAGAAAGTAAGAAAACCCACCAAATTACTATCCATGGCCAGTGAATTTGTGTTGGTGCTTGGGGTAGTAACAAGAGCAAGTTCCCATCCTGTAGGGTCAAATCCTTTATCTTGCACAGTAGTTGTGCCACTTGTTGAAGTATCACCTCCTGTTATATTGCGAGCAATTTTCAGAATTAGCACAAGGTGCATGATAGGCATCACTGAATTGAAGTATAATAAAATACCTGTAGGAATTATAGCCAAGGCCAAAGCATTGCTTTCCTCTATTGCCGATACACTAGGGGTTGGATCACTTAATCCCTAGGAATAAACATATTGTTAAATTGTGAAAAATGCACCAATGCAGCATGCAGCAAATGGTTTGTTCTACTTACCAATAAATCACCAGTGTCTACGACCTCAACTTTAGGAGGAGGTGAAACTACTTCAGCAGAAGATGGCATTGCAGCAGCAGCAGCAGCAGCAGGTTCTTCAGTTTGTGGTTTCTCCTCCTCAGCAGGAACAAGCTCAGGAGCTTCTTCTGATTCTTCTGGTTTGTATGTCAGAAGTAGTCTCTCTGGAAACTCCTGATGAAATAACAATAATTAAAGAGTTTAACAATCCATTCGATAGATCAGATGATTGTCTCGGTACACATAAACATATGATTATCCTATTTTGGTGCTGTGAGGATCACAGCAAAATTTAAATAAACCAAATAAAAATTTCACTAATGCCAAAACCAATACTTGGATGCTAACTGCTGAATTCAGTTTACAAGAAATATTTCTCTGTTGAAGATAGTAACCAAAGATGAATGAAAAGGTTAAGTAGTTAAGAAGTTTTACTTTAAGCTGCGACAGGCAGAATTATTTTCACTTTGCTCAGGAATAAACTAAGGCTGCATTCGGTGCGAGTGTTGTTAACCGGCACGAAAAACGTGGTATTAGATTAGTACATGATTAATTAATTATTAATTATAAAATTTTGAAAAATGGATTAATCGGAATTTTTAAAGCAACTTTCCTATAGAAATTTTTTGTAAAAAAACACACCGTTTAGCAATTTGAAAACCGTGCGCGTGACAAACGAGGGAATATAGTTTAGTTAGTGTGGCAAACGAACGCGGCCTAAGAGGCTGCATAGAGATGCAGTTGAGAAATCAAAAGTTCTGGATACTAGTAGAGTATATAGTGCCTCGTTATTTTGAGGGGGGATAAGTTAACTTATCCTGGCACAGAAACGCAGTAATAGATTAGTACATAATTAAGTAATTATTAAAAAATATAAAATAGATTAATATGATTTTTTCAAACAACTTTCCTATAGAATTTTTTTGCAAAAAATACACCGTTTAGCAGTTCGGGAAGCGTACGTGCGAAAAACGAGGGGATAAGTTAACTTAGAGGGAGGGGCGAACGCGGCCTAGGTATAATACATGTTCCCTACAAATATTACCGCATTTATTCTCAAACTCAGTGTAATAATTAGTAGATGAGCTGTTTGAAAACGAAATCTAGTAATTTTATTTGGTTCTGCATTAAAATAAAGTTGGATCCAAAAGGACCTGCTGTTGTTCTCAAGATTATAATATTGCCGTTAAGATAAGAAAAAGAGACTGAAAAACAAACAAGAGACTGTGAAAAACAAACATCTTGGAGAAATAAAATACAGCTGCTGCAAAGCGCGCTATGAAACTTTTTTACAGTGGTTTCAAATTCCAATTAAAGATCAATATTGCACATCATTATCAGGGCTGCTACTTGATTAATTATAATATAAGGAGACAACTATAAATGTTTTCTTAAAAAATAGAAGGTTGTTCTAACTAAGTACTTACCAACGGCTCCTTAATTGGAACCATACGTGGTGCCTCTCTCACATACTCCTCCATGGTTGAAAGGAATGACTGTGGTGGCTGGAAAATTTTGAGGAAAAAAAGTATAAACAATTGACTTATCTGATTGTTCAATACAAGAAGTTGCAAGCACAAAAATACTTGCCTCCCTCAGAGTAGGAAATTGGAAATTTCTTGCAAGTTCCAATCCACGACAATTTTCATAGAAGTCCGATAGGCTTCCAGCCTGGAGCAAAAATAAGCTGTCCAGTAAGAGCGCTGGATAACTGTATGTTACTTCTAGCATTGTGATCATCATTGAAATACCACAAATTTCACACAACATCCTTTAGAATCACCTGCTGTCCAGCCCTCCTGTAAATTTCAAGGGCTTTGAGTGCTTCATGTCTTGGCATCTCAAAAAACTGCACAGTTTTCAAGCAACAAAAGTAAATATTATTATGCACAACTTGACAGAACATGAAAACATGCTGCCAATATAAAAATAAATTACCTTGTCGACAAGGTTGATAATTCCATCATTTATTGCACAATAGATTTTGAAGCTTTCTTTGAGAACCTGTGCAAAACAAGGATATTCACTAAGTTACCAAGTTAAATTAATCAAAATAATAATTTCTAAAACTAACAAGAAATTTAATTCATAACACGAAATGGAAATTTATTTCCTAAAAGGAGAGCAATCGGTTTTGTTTTCTTATGACCAGAATGTTATTCCCAAAAAAAAAACACCACGGACGCTTTTGCTTTCTTATTTGACTAGTGATATCAAGTTATGAACACAAAATAGAATGCACAATATACTTAAAATTCTGCCCAAAAATGTGATTTTTTTTTCTGCCCGGATACATTAAGATAGTATGCAAATATAAAACCATTTTAACAAAATAAAATTTCTAGGAATGTACTCCACAAGGCGCCAGTAGATGATCACAATTTCGTGTACAAAATATTGCAAAAAGATATGCACTAACAAGCAATGACATGAGTGAAGAGATGGCACATATACAGTACAGAACAAAAGATGTCCATATTCTAAGAATAAACCAGTTCAAAGTAGGAACAGATCAGTTATATCAACAGGAGATGGCTCTTCATTCTGACAGATTATGAGGTGCCATGTCAACTAAGATGTTTACAATAGAGTGGTTGGGTAATAAAAAGAAACATGTTTTCATCCAAAAATAAGAAATGAGAAAACAATGGTGGCAAAAAACAAAGCTTACCAGAGCTAGAGCATACTGCACCAAATAATTGCTATTTGCAGCTCCTTCTGGCTGCATGAGAATAAAAAATGCTGTGTCAAGACGTCTACTTAAAAACAGACTGAAAATTAGATGTTAGAATGTTTATTTTTCCACTAATAATCCAAACTGGCAAAAGAGAAAATCACCCGACATCCAATAAGTCGATATAGTAACTGTTGCAGTGCTGGTAATTGCTCCAGCAAGTCTGGAGAATCTAGTTCTCTGGTTCTACTGTGGCCCTGAAAAAGACACAATAAGCAGAATTCAACAAGATAGAAAACAATTGACAAAATGTTGTAACTTTTATTATAATTATGGTAGCTAATTTGACTGCAATGTTAAAATGAAAATGACAATAACCAAACCTTTTCAGGCCCTTGACCCTGTTTCGACAAACGCTCAGCCTCAATATCATACTTTAAGACCCTGAAGCATTCTAGTCTTTCCTCCAAAAACAAGCCATATGTACGAACCCATGAAGAATAGTCCCAAGCTGGATATAAATTTATGTTAGAAATAATGGGAATTTAGGAGGAGGTACTAAAGAAAATTGATACGGCTCTACTAACCAACAGGGGTGGAATCATCCTTGAAATTCGATAATTGCAAAATCCGCACTCTTTGTGTAAAAGTAAGAAACTCTTCACGGAATGTAGGATCACCTTCCCGGAGAAGCCTGTGGATCACCACAAGTGTCTTCAGTGCAACCTACATAGTGCATGAAATAATGCTACATTAATAAACGTGGACAAATGAATACATGCAAATAGAAACAGAACACTGAAAAGTGTCTGGATATAGTCGATTTGCTGTTAATGGTTGCAGGAAAACAAAAGTTCAGGAAAAGCGACCCATAATCATAAAACAACATTAACACTGAAATCTCATCAGGAGTGCAGGGTGCTTACAATCCAGTTCCGGGTTTTGGCGAGGCGGCGAGCAAGAGCATGAATGCAGTAGGCGACGTCCGCCCGAGGCCTAGCGATGGACGTCGCCGCCACAATCTCTGCAACACAACCACCACCAACCCATCAAACACCAAACCCAAGGGAGAATGGGGAAAACCACAACAGCGTGTACCCTCCATCCCACCGAACGATCTCGCATCCGATTCCACGCACGCTAAATTAAGCACACCAAAAAAAAATCGCAAGCGAGGATATAGGATACTGGGAGTGAGGATGAATCAACGCACTGCGCAGGTGGCGCTCCTTGGGCGGGCACTCCACGTGATTCGTGGCCTTCACAATCGCCACATCCAGATCCTACAGAAGAAGAGGAAAAAATCGCAAACCAAGATAAATCCCAACGGAGCAATAAACCACAGATCCAAATGCCTCCAGTCTAGACTCATCTGCGGCAAATTGCATGAACCGAACCAACTCGCGCCAGAGAATCGAGGGGTGGGGAGGAGAGAACTCGATCCGGACCTTGAAGTCGGAGTTGAGATTGGCGAGGCTGACGGTGGTGGTGTCCTTGAGCGCGCCGTACGCCTTGCGCCAGCTCTGCAGCGCCGACATTCTCTGCTCCTCCGCTCGCTGCTCGCCGTCGGCGGCCGCCCCCGACTTCTTTTTTTTTTTTTCCTCTCCCTGTCCCCCACTTCGCTTCTGATGAATTTTTTTTTCCCTCTCCTCTCCGCTTCGGTCTGATTCGATTTCGGCTTTCCGCCCTGACGGTGCGCGGCGAGATTGCTCGATGCACGGAACGGCTAATAAAGGTGGCTTACTAGTTTTTTGCGATAGTGCCAAATGTACATGAAGGCGCGGTGTTACCTTTTTCACGCCTTGTGAAGTCTGACGAGCGGAAGCATACAGGATATTTTCTCTTTTCTCTGTTGATGAATGAAATAGAGAATAAAATCACTTCTCGGTTTTAAGATTGCACTGGCAGCTTTGAAACAGCCAACCAATATTGTTCGTTCTAGTTATGCTTATGTTTATAAGTCAATATTTAAATTTTTAATTTTAAATCTAAAGCTGATTTTTGATGTTTTTTTATCTTATTTTATTATTCAGTTTTGATATTTAGATCGCTAGAAACACATACATACAGTTTTTATTCATAAATAGTTTTACCCAAGCATGTTCATGTAAACGGTTTGTTGAATTGTTGATCGGGCTGAATCTCGTATTTTTGTACTTAGTATTTTTTTTCAAGCCTAATTCAAATGCAACGAACAAAAGAGTCAACCTAGGCCAGCTGCCGCTCCTGTCAAAAGCAATAGTGTAGGAGCTGGTTTGATTACCATTCAGTTTCCATGGAAGTGTTTAGGTTGGCTAGCTGGTCCAACAATGTCAAAAGGCCTAATTAAGCTACGGTTTACTTTAGTTAAACCTTTTCTCGTAGTCGTATGCATGCATACATGGCCTGGCTCGAGCCAGGCTCCTGAAGCATGCACTAGGCACGGAAGGAAGAATCTCAAGCATAGACAAGTCATTCATATTCTACGCTGCACAGAAGCCAAAAATGCGTGGTGGTTTGGCTGTAAAGACGCTTGACAACGCTCCAGCGTCCTCCTAACACGGTGTGGTCCTACTGCACCAGCGTGCAGCTTGGATATATATGGTTTCGTCCGGGGAAAAGGTTTGGTAGAGCGAGAGAAGAGAGAACCGATGAAAGGTGGGGGGATGGAGGTGCCACCGTCACCGTGCCTGCCAGTTCACAAGCACGTCCCACCTGTGACAGGCGTGCAGCTGGGCGTGTGCACGAGAGATTCTGAAGGGGAAGGGAAGCGCTGGGACGGTTGCGTTCTCCCTTTCAGGTTGCTCGGGGTAGCTGGGTTGTCTTGCCGGGTCCCCTGCTCGCCACCGGACTTGGATGTGAGGTTTGCCTGCGTCTGTGACACCCCATATATTTTCGTTTATTATACTTACTACACGTCTGTTTCATAATATATGACTTTTTAGTCTTTTCTAAAATTTATATGGATGTTAATAAATCTAGACATATATATAAATTATATACATAAATCAATTAATTAATTTAGATAATGCTAAAAAGTCTTATAATATGAAACGGAGTTAGTAGCAAAATTGGTGCATTACAACGGATAGAGATCATTTCAATTATACATAATTAGGAGTGGCAGCTCGGTTAAGAAGTTGATTTTGTCATTTTCAAGCTGAGGTCCATATACCACTGAGATCAACCAATTCTAGCCTCCTCTTTCATTGTAATAGTTGCTGACAAGGAGTATGTGCCCTAGGTGAACAGAAGACATAGAGAAAGATGATACCGCGCGCCCCTTGATCCATCGACTTGTAGATATCCGCAGTTGACAGCACCCAAGGTTTTTTTGGATTGTCGCTGTGTTGACCACCTGCGGTCTCTATTGTTAGAAACATAACTCCGTTTCATGTTGTAAGACTATTTAGTATTCTCTAAATTCATCAATTGATGAATATATATAATTTATATATATGTCTAGATTCATTAGCATCCATAGATTATAAATCTAGACAAGACTAAAATGTCTTCCATCATGAAATAGAGGAAGTATCAGTTATAAAATTTCTGACACAGTCCTGTTTAGCAAGATACAACCACCTTTGGAGCAGCCACCAGCCTTGGCTGCCGGGAACTTATGGACAGAGAAACAGACCGGCTGAAACACACTGTCCATTTCTCCTTACAAGACAGAAACATGATTGGAACCCTAAACAGGGTGACCATCATATATCGATCTTCCCGGTTCAAGAATAATACCCTGAGTCGGAAGAATATATCAAAACGAGGTGTGTGTATGCAGCAGGCATTAGGCAAGTTGTATATACATGATCCTAGAAGTGAAGGGGGGCAGAAACAAAGAATACTACCTAGAACACCTAAATTTCTAAACACACAAGAGAAGATGTAACATCAATCTTCAGTCCAAAACATACAAAATGTACATGTCAAGCATACGTATACGCTACGAACGATAATACGTGACCGTACATCGGTTCAGCGAGGATTAATGCTAGGCACAACACCGGTGAGAAGGTTACTGCCGGACACATCGGATGACGACATATTGTACCAATGATGATCATTTGCAGATGACGAAGCCATCCCAGATGGGGTGGCTGTGTTGCTAGGCTCCATCGTCACCTCCGATATCGCCTCCAGCTCCCTCATCACCTCCACCATGGACGGCCTTGCGTCTGTCTCGCTCTCGCCTCGGCAACACCTCAGTGCTAGTGCAGCAAACTTCTCCACGCTTTTTGCCGGGCACGATCCCATCCGGTTGTCAACTAGACAACTACCGACAGTATCATCCCAGACTGATTGGCCGCCACAACCTACGGCATTGGGAACCGACACACATCATTAATTAGTTTCAGGGCAAGAAATTTACTATGGAGTACACACTTGAAAATGGCCAAATACTGTGAAACGGAGGGAGCACCTCAGTTTCTTTCATGTGCACAACATATGATTTTCCAATGAAATATAAACAGAATTGTATGCAAGGACGCATGCAATCTACACCTCTGACAATATTTCTTCCATGAGAAATAGGCTGCATCCCTGTCTGTAATTCCAAAAACACAACACCAAGGCTGTACACGTCACTTTTGTCTGTCAGCTTATGAGTAAGAAAATACTCCGGACCAAGATAACCCTGTGATTGTAAAGAAAGACAGATGATATCATCAGCATCCAGTGCAGAACAGTGTGCTTTAAACACCTTATTATTAGTTGGAAACTGGATTGAGGGCAAAACAGTTGCTCATGCTACTCCTTATCAATTGGCAATAGTTGCATGTAAGTTTGTTGATGATAAAAAAAGTTCGCCCAAAGGTTCCTCATCAATTAAGCTTTGGAATGACACTCAATTGATAGTTCTCTTTCCATTAATCAATTCAACCTAAATTGAACAACTTGCTGATAATATAACAACATGTATTATGAATCGCCCACAGCACCAGGATCAGAGTATGAACTGAAGTAAAAACTGACAAAAGTGCTGGCAAATGTGGCAGAGGACTTCTGCACGACTAGTTGCTCACAGAACATGTACTAACGGATGGCATAGCCTACTCACCGGGGTACCCTCTGTTTCTGGCTCTGGAGCAAGCCATGAGAGACCAAAATCAGCAACTTTTGCGACAAACTTTGAGTCCAGTAAAATATTGCTTGCTTTGATGTCGCGGTGAAATATTAGAGGGTCTGCTTCTGTGTGCAAATAGAGATTAACCTCATGGGAAAATTTAGGGGCTCTTTTGATCGAACTGTTACATTAGACAATTTTTAGGGTAACTAGGTAGGCAGAAATAGCAGCATCATAACTTCAGAAGTATCGATATAGGACTGCCATGAATCTCTTAGCACAGAATGTTTCAACATTTGGTAAAACCAATCCCCTAGATTTTTATATATTAAAAAAAGTATCAGGCAATCAGGAACAACCTGCTCGTCCTCTTCATCACAATAACCAAGCAATGAAACAAGGTTCCAGTGAAGCAGCCTGGAAAGCAATTCTATCTCTGTGAAGAACTCCTTTGAACCCTGAAGAGATCCCTGCTGTGCACGTTTTATTGCTACTATTGCTCCATCAGAGAGTATACCTCTGTATACTTTCCCATAGCCTCCTTGACCAATTAGTGCTGAGTCACTAAAGTCGTTTGTACCATGTGACAGTTCTTCAAAACTGAAGTCTTTTACACCATCAATCTTCATTGGAATTATTTTTGCTGCAAATGTGAAAAAAAGTTGCCATTGAAGGTTGAAAAGAAGATAACTGATAAAAGATGGAAAACATCACAATCAAAAAAAGAGAAAGAAACTGTCTTAACAGTTTTAAAACCAAAGACAACAGAAATGGAGGGATTACCAGAGCGTTTCTTTGAAGAAGAATATCTTGAACGCCTTCTCAGTATAACGAGTAATGAGGGATGAAAGAAATGCTGCAGCAGCAAATGTCGCCACAACAATACCAACAATGGCACCTGTACTTAGGCTGGACTTTGTACGATCTGGAAGTACTGGATAGCATGAGAAAATATAAGATTTCTCTCTTGAAAAATGGGTACAGCTACTAAAAAATCCCTAAACCCTAATCATTGCATTGGAGTTTATGAAAAAAAGGAATAAATGCATTGGGAAGAGATAAATTGGATAATGATTATATTGGGATATGACAAAGTGGATGATATTTTAGTCTTTTCGTTTTTATATTGGTAGGGGTGTGATTAGTAAAAAATGAAGTTATTTTGGGACAGATGGAGTAATAATTATGCTGATTTGTCATATAACTTGCTATCTACTTAGAATTTTTGATAGGAACTGGGTGATGACAGTAGACCTGGAAGGTTAGGAGGTCTTGGTGACGGTTTTTTATCTGATGTGAAGATTTTATCTTGCCTTTTTCAGACAGCTAAATACTTTTGCTAAAGATAACAATTGTTTGATGTGGTTTACCATTTTGTTGATTTTAGTACTACTTCCCATATCTATGCGTTACAGAAATATTTGTTTATAACCTTTTCTATATGTGTGATTTAGCTCTTCATAATGGACTCCATTGTTGCTTTTCTAGGTGGAGGGGCTCTTTAATGTTGTTAGAATAATTTTTGTAGGCTATTTACTTTTCTCTTTGGCGACCATGAAGAAAAAGGCAAGCAACTAAAGAGGCAAAGAAAAGACCTAAAATTAATCATAGCATCAAATTCAAAGAGTTAAAATCAGCTCGAATTGTAATCCATCGCCGAAACCAAGCTTTGTGCTGTCACCAAAAATCTCCACAGCTGCATTGCCCATTCTTGAAATGATGAAACCTGTTAGCATCTCTTACAATGATATCCCTGCGCCTCACTAAGCTTATGTGCTTGATTACAGTATGACAGTCCCCACAAACGCGGAGATTCTTAGTAACAAAAATGGTCTTATTTTCACTAGTACTGAGGATACCATAAGCTATTGCTAGCTTTTCACTATGATAGATGAGTGTCTTCTCCTTTTCCTCTTCCTCAACATCATGCAAAACAAAACTGGTGTCAGGATGGTAACCCAGTTTCTTAATACCCGCTAGAATGTTATCCAATTCTTGATATATTTTAGGTGATTGCGGATGAGATTGGTCTCCACCAACAAATGCATGTAGAGAACCATTTATCTCAATCCAGCTGCAGCCTGGACTCTTCTTAAAACCCTTTACCTTTTGTATTATCCTAACCTCCGCTGCCTCATCAAATCTCCCAGCAGCACTGTATATGTTGGACAGCAAAACAAAGTTGCCTGTCCCCTCAGGCCCTAGCTCCTCGATCATCCTTGATACCCGCTTTCCTAAATCAATGTTCTTATAAACCCGACAAGCTCCAAGCAAGGCTGCCCACACACGAACATCTGCTCTTAGTGGCATGCTCTGGATAAACTCGTAGGCTTCATTCAGGAAACCTCCTCTTGACAAAAGATCAACCATGCAGATATAGTGCTCCATCCTGGGAGTAAGACCATACCTATGTGTCATCTCATGAAACCAGTGCTTCCCTTCAGTCACCAGCCCAGAATGACTGCAAGCCGAAATTAAGCAGATGAATGTCACACCATCTGGTGCAAAACCTTGATTACTCATCTCTAAGAACAATGCAGTGGCTTCTTTCCCAAGTCCATGGAGTCCGTATCCTGCAATCATAGTATTCCATGACACAATATCCCGAGATGGCATCATGTTGAAAACCTGCCTAGAGAGATCAATCCTTCCACACTTTGCGTACATATCTAACAAAGCATTACATATGGAGGTCTCTGATGCAAACCCACGTATTATGACAAAACCATGACTACACCTTCCATGCTGCAAAGCCGCCAGGTGTGAGCAAGCTGGGATGAGCGAGACCATTGTTGCAACATCTGGCTCTACATTGCATGCCTGCATCTTCTTAAAGACAAGGAACGCCTCCTCTGCCCTCCCATTCTGCACATACCCTGATAAAAGCGCACTGTAGGAGACATTGTCCTTGACAGCCAGCTCATCAAAGAAAGCTATTGCCTGGTCAATCAAGCCAGCCTTGGCATACATTGAGAGAAGTGAGTTCCCTGCAGTCAGGTCGGCGTGGACGCAAGATTTAGCAAGCAAAGCATGCAGTTGCTCACCCATACGGAGATCGTCTAGGACGGCGCAAGCCCTAAGAGCACTGGCAATGGAGGTCGGAGAAAGAAAGCACAGCCCCAGGGCGAGCATGTCCTTGAACAAACTGAAGGCCTGGGTCATTCTGCCGCACAACACGAAGCCTCCGATAAGAGCGCTCCAAGTGACCTCGTTTCTCATGGGCATGGCGTCAAACACCCTGCGAGCATAGGCCAAACTCCCGCACTTTGCATACATATCAAGAAGCGCGGTGCCAACGAGCACCCTGTCCGTTACCTTGAGGTGGAGGCAGGCACGAATGCAGTAGGCATGCACGCTGGTGCCCTGGGCGAGCACCCCCTGCTGGGCAAGGAGCGGAAGAAGCGCGACGAGGGTTGAGGCATTGGGCCTAAGGCGAGCTTGGGCCTGCATGGTGACAAGGTGAGTGAGCGCGTCGTGGTACATGCCATGGTGCGCGTAGCCGGCAAGCATGGCATTCCAGGCGACGAGATCCCTAGTGGGCATGGTGGCGAAGACGTGGGTGGCGTCGGGGAAGCAAGAGCACTTGACGTACATGTCAAGGAGGGCGGTTGAGATGAAGAGGTCAGCATGGAGGCCCATGTGGAGGGTGTGGCGGTGGATGGTGCGGCCGCAGTGGAGGTCGGCGAGCGCAGAGCAAGCCTTGAGAGCGAAGGGGAATGTGTAATTGTTAGGGGCGACGCGGTGGCGGAGCATGAGACGGTAGAGGTAGAGGCCATCGATGGCGGTGGACAGTGAGGAGGAGTAAGCCCGGATAAGGTCGTTGTAGGCGCGAACGTCCGGGCTGGGGATTTCATCGAACAGGTGGCGAGCGCGGGAGAGCTCGCCGCGGGCGATATGCCCTTGTAGTGACGCTTGGTCCTCAGTAGATTCAAATGGAGGTGGATGGAGGCAGCATGCGACAGTGGTGAAAGAGAAGCGGCGATGGTGGCGCTGATAGAACAGCGGCAGCAACAAGGCAACATTTCTTCTTATGGTCCCTGAACCAGAAGCGGAAGCGGAAGCGGCAGCAGCGGCAAGAGAACGGTGCCGCATCGTGCATTACTGGAGGGATCAGACCGGATTCGGATTGCTAGTCTGCTACTCCTCGTCGGCGCCGGGCGCAATGGCGTAGCCAGGAAATTTTCGGAGGTAGTCCTGTCCAAACTTCATCGTCACAAGTAAACGTGACATAAAGAATTGAATACCATAATAACATATATGAGTACATGTTTGGTTAAAATATGATACAATATAGAAATAAAATCTTACAACATCGATAATCAACTAACTTAACAAGTTTAAAATGTTCAAATTTTATAACATAGATAGTTCAAACACAATAGATGTTATATATAAATAGGATATTACAGTGCAACTACTTAGACTTTAGTTTAAGCTTGCCCTTGGCCATGAAATATTTTTTTCTCTTTCTCACTAACTTTGGAGAAGATAACGTGTTCAATATATGTAATATGTGACTAAGCAATGATTCAACAGGTCATCACAAGCATATTAATTTGAGAAACTAGCAAGTGTGAAAATTTGCAAATCAATATAGTCTGGTTCTCTATAGGATTTCTTGTAAAAACAAAGAGAAACTAAAATGCAGTCAAACTGTGAAACAAAGAGAGAGGCTTAGTTACTGAATACTGACCGAGAGAAAGGGAGCAGAGGCTGCAGAGCAGCTGGGCGCTGAGCGGCCAGAGCAGACAGTGAGGCTGGGGCGGCCGCTAGCCGTAGTCACAGGGGGAGACGGGGACGGCGGGCTGCCGGGCTGGCGCTTGGCGCAGGAGGGGAGGCGGGCACCGGTCTGCGGGACGCCGCAGCGCAAGGGCAGGGCAGAGCAGGCAAGCGGCGATGGCGGCGGGCGGCTGGTCGTAGCCGGGGGCGGTGGGTGGCGGCGGGGCGCAGCCGCGTAGGGCCAGAGCAGAGCAAACGGGTGGCGGGGGCGGGGGGCGGTGGGCGGCTGGCCGTAGCCGCACGCGTCGGGCGCCGGGCGACGGGGCGGGGCGGGCGACGCAGGAAGAAAGGCGTCGTCGCCGATTCTTCGGCCGCTCGCGCGTGCGCGCATCAAGACAGCAAGGGGCAGAAAACCCTAGCCTGGGCCGGACCGGGGGAGGGGGGGGGGGGCGCGTCATGCTAATGGGCCGACTTCACCCACCTAAACTACCGAATTTTTGGAATTTTTAATTTTATTTATTAAATAATTTACCAATTTAATTTTGCATTTCAAAAAATTACAAAACTAACCTCCCGCCGCCCTCAAGGAGGGCGGAAAGGTGACGTGGCAAACGGTCACTCGGTCACAACGAACGGTCCAAAACGGTGGGACAGCAAATTTTGCATTTAGGTCATTTCCGCCCTCTGTAAGGGGCGCCCTCTGTAAGGGGCACAGCAAATTACATATACGTATCTAACAGCGGTTCAATCAAAAAATTACCGAGTAGCACGACAAATTTTGTATTTAGGTCCTTGCCTCCCTTACAGAAGGCGGAAAAGGGCCTAAATGCAAAATTTGTTGTGTCGTCGTTTCCGGTCGTTCGTCGCGACCGAGTGGCCGTTTGACATGTTACCTTTCCGTCCTCCCAGAGGGCGGCAGGAGGTTAGCTTTGTATTTTTTTAAAATAAAAAATTAAATTTATAAATTATTTAATAAATAAAATTCAAAATTCAAAAAATTCTATAACTACCCTGGCTACACTCCAGCCGCCCGAAAAGACTAATGCTTGCGCGTCAATACGCCGCGCCGCACTGCCAGCCCATGAACCACGGCCCACGTACTGTTACGGCCGAACTTGGTTGCACGCACCATGGTTTTTTTTTTTACTTTATAGATAGAGGTTTAAACTTTCGCAAATACTATAGGACGTGATCCCGCATCAACGGGATCCCGCTGTAACTGCAAGCCGCTAGGCGGCAGAGAGCCAACACTATTGTGAACCAGCATGCAGCAGAGCTCCTGCTCCTCATCGCTCCTGCTGGTCGCGGATCAGAGCTCATCCTCGAGTAGGCTCGCCCTCGCCGACAGAGACCATCCACCCCACCGCACTCGCTGACCGCCTCTCGACTCCTCACCGGCGATGACGGCAGTAGCCAAGAGCAACCAGTGGCGGTCGACAACGACGACTACGGCGGCTGCGGCGGCGACGCCAACGATGATGACAACGGCGACGACGACTACCGCGACGACGACGACTACGTCAACAACAGCGGCGGCGATGGCCGAGAGCAGCTAGTGGCGGTCGACGACAGCTAGAGCGTCGGCGACGATTAGACAGCTGCAACGGTTGTGACGATGATGAGGATTCGCTACCGGTAATATGATATTGTTCATGGTATCAGTAGTACCAGATATAATATTGTTCAGTTATCATACATTATACATGTGAGGTACCATGTTACTTAGAAGGTACCATATTACTTGAGCATGTTACCTTGAAGTATCATACACGATACATGCAAGGCGCCATGTTACCTGGATATGATATCATGCCTGATACATTTGAGTTAACATGTTACCTGGAAAATACCATGTTACTTAGACAAGGTAACATATCCCGTTGTCTTAACGGTATACCGTACCGTAGCAGCTCCCTTAAACTTTATTTGTATAAAGTTTACATGTATAGAGTTTTTTCTATAATAAGTATACATCTATATTTTTTGTGCATATATGATGAGTTACGATCGGACTTTAACTCTCTTAGAGATAAAGGAAAAAATCCTAAACTAACTCTAATTATAGATAAAATTATGCCGTCATGCCTCGATCTTCACGATTTGAACTCTTTCAAATAAAATTTTCATCGGTAATTGTGTATTTCCTTATCCAAATCCAATAAGGAACTTACCAAATTTTGGTGTTAACAGCTATACACCAAGATCAGCTCGGCTCGCGGATAGGCTCAAGCCAACTCAAGCTGGCGTACATGATGATGGGGTGGCGTCGGTGACTCGGGACTCGGCATGCTGCCCTACCACGTACCGGCGTACGGGAACGGAAGATGGGGAGAGGACTAAGATCGATACGGTGACAACCCTAACTAAGAACTTTAGAATTAATAGGCCAAAAATCGATGGGCTTTGTTTGGGCCAGAAATCGATCTATTCAAATCGAGCCTAGTAAGCTTATGAGCTGGCTCGGGCTAAGCTCAGTTCACCAACGAGCTAAAACCCAGGCTCGGGCTCGGCTCATTTAAGATTCAAGCCGAGCTGATCCAGGCGAGCTCGAGTTTTTTGCCTAGCGCTAATCCAATTAACCATTTTTTCAATATAATTGATAGAATTTAGCACAGATAGTCATCTGATCATTTCATTGAAGATGGACTAACATTGCCTCACAGGTCAAGTATAGTGTCGCTTCTGTGTGCCGGGTTCAAGCCTAGTCCATTTAGTGGACTCCAGTGTATCTCCATGGATCGTAATATTTTTGAACCAAAAAACTACAAATCGAAACCAACCCATTCTCTCTGCGCATCCGAACTAATATAGTCCATTAGATACATAGACCCATTTCAACCCACTCAATGCAAACCCAAACTAAAATCCAATCCACTAATCATTCCTACCCAACCCATTAGCATGTCTAGATAAGATTAAGGAATTATGAGAGAGCAGCCCATTACCCAAAAGTGCTCCCACATCCTCTGACAATTGGCACAAGTCTCAAGCTGATCTAACAGCTAGAAACATCGACTATGGATAATAAATTTTTATGCGCTTAACCAATAGCAAATGCAAAAAAGGTGCACTCGATTATCAAAGTTACTTAATCCTTGTTATTGCAAATGCAAAAAAAAAGTTCACTCTATTATCAAAGTTACTTAATCCTTGTTACTGTGAAATGGCCAAACTTGACCATCAGTAAACATCAATATATCATCAAACCCATACATCCTACAGTCTGAATAAGTAGATATGTACGCACTCTCTAATTAACATGTGCCACGAAGGGTTATGTAGCTTCTACCATGGATTATGGCAATTCCATTACAACCACCGATATATAAGTCTCACTTACCATAAATCCATATATTAGTAATTATAATGACACTGTCACTATGGTAGATGATGTCCACCGCCAAAAGACCCTAAAAAAGCACGGAGACGTAGGACGTCGGCAGGAAAAGAACTCCTTGGCGAGGAAACAACTAGAGAGACGGACACACCAGCTGCTGAACACAGCAACAACATCACTATAAATCCACACAACGACCTAGAATTTGGATAACTCCATGCAACAAGCATTTTCTTAGGAACACTATTTTTCACAATAACAAGCGCGCCAACCCTACGGTTGTGGGGATGCGGACGTGCATTAGTCGCGGTTTAGGGGTGTAAATGAGTTGGTCCGCTAATCCGTCCACTTAATTGATCTATAAACAGGTTCGTGGGCCGACCCACTTGCACCCTTAGTCGCGGTAGCACACGAGCAGCGCGACGCAGCGGCAGATGATGCGGAGCCTCGCCCCGTGCCCGCGCGCCACCCTGCGGCCACCACGCCTCCTCCCGTGGCTCTTCATGGCGACGAGCTCCATGGCCGCGGGGCCGCGGCCTTCTGCTGAGAGATCGGCGCGCTGCTAATTCTAGATCTAGCAAAGGCGCGAGCACTAGCCAGCCGTTGGCATTAAAAAAAAAAAGCAGTCGGACAACGGGTGCGCATTGGAGTTCTGTTGTTGTTGTGCTATATACTCCATACCGCGCGCTGGTTCTGAACGGGAACGATGCTCGTACGTGTATCGGTGTATGTACCTGGATGCTGTAAGGTTCAGCGTAGGTCGTGCAAGCTAGCAGCTAAAGTAGGTCAGGGGTCGGTCTGAGAAGCTTTAGATTCTAAAAAGCAGCTGCTTAGTAGCTATTTTTTAAAAATCAGGAAAAGCTTCTATAACCCCGCTTCTTCAGATTCTAGATTCTTAATTCATTTTTCAGAATAGGTAACTACAGATTCTCAGAAGCTGTGTACCGTTTAGCGCAGCTTCTAGCAGAAACAACTTTTAGAAAAAACTGCTGCTGGGAGAAGCTCCTCTGGTGCCGTCCCCGTGCAGCTACCGAACTGTAGTACTGTACGTACGACGCCTTGACCGGGATGACTAGCTAGCTCACGGTGAGTTCCGTGCAACCGCACCAAACATCCGAATTTTCCCGGATACAGCAACCGGACGGATCGATGATCCGGCGTTGCAGATCCGAACCCGCCCAGCTGGTGCTTAGTACTGTACCACCTTCGATTTTTTTAACAGTCCTCTTTTTATTTACGTTTGATTATTCATCTTATTCAAAATTTTTATTAAAATATGCAAACTTATAAATCATAATAAAGTTATTTTAGTAATAAATCAAATCATAAAAAAATAATCAATAAATATATATTTTAGATAAGACGAATGGTCAAACATAAATCCAAAAGTCAACCGTATCAATAAAAAAACGGATGGACTACTCCAATATACACCGTCTATTTTTCTTATTTAATGTCGTTGACTTTTGGTTCTAGTTTTGACTATTCATTTTATTTTAAAAAATATAATTATTAATTATTTTATTATGATTTAATTTATTACTAAATAGATTTTAAGAACGATTTATAATTTCGTGTATTTGCACAAAATTTTTGACGTGGTTAGCTTTTCAATTATGCTTTGTTGTTTATCTTATTCAATTTTTTATGCCAATATATAAAAGTATAAGTTACTTGTTCTAAAAGAGTAATAGATCAAATTATAACAAAATAATTAGTAATTATATAAATTTTGTAAATAAGATAAATGGTTAAATATAGACTTCAAAAGTCAGGCTGACATAAAAAAAGACAAAGTATAGCTGTTCGTTTTCAGCGAGATCAGAAGAACTACAGGCCGGGATGGCAGGATGCGTGATCGGATGATTCGGATCCTGAAGCCGATGGTTGCCGGAGCCAGACCATCCGGTGCCGGGTATGCCGCCGGTATGGCCGTCGACCCGCGTGTGGTTCGTTATCGCTGACCATGGCATCGTATCACGAGCCATTTAGCCTTTCTTTGGAGGTTTGCGAATACGCTCCTGTCTGCTTGCACGCCTTGACTGAGGGGCAAGAATCTTCTCTTTCAGCCGCAGTGCAATCGATAATAAATAATCGATCTCAAGACTGAACACTATGTTCGATGCTCCCCCATCCATCCAGATTACATTACAAGAGATTTTAACTTTTTATTTATAATGTTTGACTATTCATCTTATTTAAAAAATTAAAAATATTATATATTTTATTTATTATTAAAATTAGTTTAATTATTATTTATAAATTTTTATGTTTGTACTGAATTGTTAAATAAGATAAATGATTAAAAATTATAAGTAAATAGTTAAAATCCATATATACCTGGACGGAGAGTAATAAATAATTGATCGGAAGACTGAACACTATGTATCAGTACGTCATAGGACATTCACAGTGCTACGGAGCCCCTTCAAACACCCCCAACGTCCAACTAGGATGGAGCTACATGACATCTCTCATAGTGCAAATGCACCTAGAGGCTGCTTTAATTTTGCATGTCAGCCCTTATAATTTTTTTGTCCTAATACTTTCTATATTTAAGTAACAGTCCTAAATTTTAGAGTAAACATAAAAAAAACAGAAACTTCTCTAAAATAACTCCTTCCTCTCCCACCCAACTCTCTTGGCTTCTCCTCTTGCATCCGACAGCTTCTCTCATCTCCCCCCTTCTCTCAGCGCAGATCCGGCGGAGGCGGCGTGGCCTCGCCAGGAGGAGCTCAAGGCGGCGGCAGCGCGGCCTCGCCGGAGGAGCTCAGGACGACGACGCCGTGGCCTCGCGGGGAGGAGCTCGGGGCGACGGTGCCGCTTCGCTGGGAGGAGCTCGGGCGGCGGTGAGGCCTCGCCGGGAGGAGCCCGGAGCGGCGGCACGGCCTCGTTGGGAGGAGCCCAGAGCGACGACGCGGTTTCCCCTCGGGTCAGCGGCGCGGCTATGGCTCCGGCGAGGCGGCGACACAGATCGGGGCGACGACGGCAGCGGTCGGGTGAGGCCGGCGTCCGTCGGCCGAGGGCGCCGGCGGTCGGGCGACGGAGGCGGACGCGCGGGTGACAACGAAGACGGTCGGGCGAGGCCGGTGTCCGTCGACCGAGGGCGCCGACGGTCGGGGCGACGGAGGCGGACGCGTGGGCGACGACGACGGCAGTCGAGCGAGGCCGGCGTCCGTCAGCCGAGGGCGGCGGCGGTTCGGCGACGACGGCAGACGCGCGGGCGACGACCACGGCGGTCGGGCGAAGCCGGCGTCCGGTGGCCGAGGGCGTCGGCGGTTCGGCGACGACGGCGGTCGGGCGAGGCCGGCGTCCGGCGGCCAAGGGCGGCGGCGGTTCGGCGACAACGGAGGACGCACGGGCGACGACCATGGCGGTCGGGCGAGGCCGGCGTCCGTTGGCCGAGGGCGGTGGTGGTTCGGCGACGATGGCGACGGCGGACTTCGTTGCTAGACGGCGAGCGCACACGGGGTGACGAGTGCTCACACTGGGTATCCTGCTCGCTTCCCCACGGAGCTCGAGGTGAAGCTGCTCGTGCCTCTGCGAGGGGACGCATTCTCGATAAGTGGGCCCCTGTGTACTGTGGCTGACGTGGCGGGCCGAGGCTCCTCGCCACGTCGGCGCGCTGTGAACGCCCTTACATTTCTGCCTCTGAGAAATTAAGGTGACGGACGGTACCGACCGGTGCATTTGAGCCCAACTTATCAGATCAGATCAGATCGATCCAAGGATTATACAATAAACCACCGCACCTATATCCTAATTACTTTTTGACTGGCCAGTCAATATGCCGAATTGCCGATGCTATTTGCTATGCTACTCCCATAAGCTAAGCACGATCCATCCATCTTGGATTGGACCTGCAAATTTGCAGGATATATACATAGAATCAGGACGAAAATTGAAACGCCGACGGGACTTGGCTGGCATCTAGTAGGGTTTAATGTACGTCTTAACATCGGGGATTACTCGTCTACGCGACAGAATCGCTACATTGGCGCACAATCCAGTTGACCAAAACCTCGTTGGGCACAAACGCTAACGTTGGCAGAACAAATTGAGTGTGGGCACGGCTCCGTGCTTAGTTTTTTTTTTAAAAAAAAAGCCGGTCAAAGATGAGCTTACTGTTGTTACAATTAATCCAGATGATTTTGTTAACTGGCTGATGAACACGTCATAGCCAGCACTGGTAACACATCCAGGCCTCTCTGAACTCTGGTTATTCAACCAGCTGATTCATGTTCGGGTGACGTGTGATGATTTATCCCATCAATAATTCATCAAATAGAAGAGTCGAAGTCCGATATTACTGGCATAGTGTTGGGTGCCATTATGCTAACTGTCGAGGATTCGGTGTGGATTCACATGCATATCTACGGTGTGTGGTCACAAAACTGCCAACGTCTGTGTTAGTTCGTATATTCACTTGAATAATAGAAATGTGAAATGCTTGCAAGTTGCAGCGTCTATCGATATATTTTAAATAAACAAAATGCATCTAGTTACTCGACCAGTGGTTAATGTACGTATTACGTATTCACGTGTGATGATTTAGGCCATCAATCAGAAGAGTACCAATTGCCAAGTGAATGCAGTTTAGTTTTTTAGCACACGGGTGGATGTCCACCTGTTACTTGCATGTCATTTAAATAGTCATAAAAATATGAAAAAAATTAATAAGATAGATTAATATGAGTTATATCACTCCACAATATGCAAATCTAAATTCGGCTTACATGCGGTAACAAAAATTAAAAAAAAATTCTAAATATGCGTATACTAGTTTCAGTTTATTTTTGTTTTTTTTTCTACAACTCATAGAAGTTAAATTTAAACTTGCATGTTTGTAGAGTGATATAACTCATATTAATTTATGTTGTCAAACTTTCATATTTTTTAGGCAAAATTTGCTACAGGGCATCGAAAAAACACGTAATTAGCCAGTGAATACCGTAAGATCACGAATTTGCTGCAGGGCACCACAAAAGTGTGGTAATTAGCTATAGGGCACTCCGACCAATTTTTCATTATTTTCGGAGTGAAAAATTCTAAAAATGACGAGATTGTCCTTGGTGGACAACTCGTTATGCGCCCTTATCGCCGCTGGGTCGTCGCTGTCGCCGCCTGCTCACTCGCCCTATAGGCTAGGGTTCAGGTGTGGTGCAGCGCCGAGACCAAGTGGGTCTGGTTCGACTGGACCCAGTCGACATAACGGGTTGGCCGCCGAGAGCAATCTTGTCATTTTTAGAATTTTTTACTCTAAAAATAATAAAAAATTGGCCAGTGTCCTATAGCTAATTACCCCACTTTTATGGTGTCTTATGGTAAATTCGTGATCTTAAGGTGTCCACCGGCTAATTACGCGTTTTTTCGATGCCCTGTAGCAAATTTTGTCTATTTTTTAATGATTATTTAGATGACATGTAAATACACGGGTGAACATTATGCTTAAAACAGTTTCCCATTCCCAAGTCCACTGTTACTTGCTACAGTATCGGATGCTAACTGGCAAGAATTAGGTAAGGATTCACATGCAGCATCTACAGTATGTGGTCGCAAAACCATCAACATTTGTGTTAGTTCGTATTCCCTCCAAGAAAACAAATGTGAAATGCGTGCAACTTGCAGCCTCTACAGACAGATTTAAAACAAAAATGCAATCTACGATCATGTACTTGTCTGTAATCTGTCCAGACATATCAATAACACAAAGAGATCATTGATGACCAGAAGTTAGCCATAAGATCACAATCTTGTGAATCTGACGATCTTGGCACATCAGGATCTCTCAAAAACCGAGGACAGAAACTCAGATATGTATGCCGATGGCCAGACAGACCCAAGTTAGTTTCAAACAAGTTGGAATGTTACCCATACGAATAGCTAAACAAATCCCAGAGCAAGATTCATGAGGCATTATAGGCCACAAATTTTTAGAGCGTTGTCCCCCAGATTGATCTTGCATCACACTTCATGCAAGTTGGAGAAACCGTGGCATGTGCTTTTCTGGAGTACTGGCAGCTACCCACTCTACAAATATTACTAGTACATAAAAAAAACGTATGATATATTATTGGCAGCTTACAGCTAGACAATAGAAGGCTTCTTTTAAAGAAAAAGAGCTAGAGATTTTGGGGTTTCTCCTCTATATAAGCACGCCAAATGCTAAGCACAGACATTAGACTCAGCAGGGCCTGCCATTTTTTTTGTAGTTAAGAGGAGCCATCTGATTTCTCCAACAGCATGGGCAGCACAAGGAGCCAAGGGAAAAGAGGAGGCCTTGGCAGAATGTTGAAGGAGCAGAAGGCGAGGCTGTACATCATCCGGCGATGCGTCGTCATGCTTCTCTGCAACCGAGACTAGCTGATCAGTGATCGATCGCGTATTTTTTTGTTCTAGTCCGGCACGGACAGCTCCCTTTTTGTTCTAAATTTCATTTCCAGAATTTATAGGCTTAACGATTCTTTGATCGATGTACATAACTACGAATAGAGGGCTGGTGCATATGTTCTTTTCCAATCTTTTCGCCCTTCGGACCGGTGATTTCGTAATCTTGTTTGCTAGATTCTAACGTACCTGTTGTCTATTTGATCACTCAGAAACTCAATCTCTGATGCTGGATCGTTTAGACATATGTTCTTTTGTTAGATTCTAAAGTTTGCGTCCTTCTCGTATAGATACACGGTTTTCCCCTCACTTTCTGCTCCAAGAAGAAACTCTCCCTACTAAGTCATACATTAATCACCAGCAAAGCAAATTAGAATACCGCCATCAAGTTGACCATGATTATTCTGTGCAGCAGTTGGTTAGCAACTCTACACACTAGATACTCTCTGTTGCCTTGCCAAAATGAAGCGGAGCAATTTGCAGCAGCGGGCAACAGACTCTAGCTTGCTTGCACCTTGCAGCACCATGCTTTTGTCCTTGGATTCCTAACCCTGTGGTGTTGTTTGCTACCTTCTGAGTTTGCGGCTCTAGGTTTTGTCGACTCCCGGATCGTATGCATGGTTTTCTATGATCATTAGTCATTTGCATGTTGGCTTATTAGCTATAGCTAAAATTTATATTTGAAAAACTCTATTGCAAGTTAATTTTGGTTCTTTTTATCATAGTCTGTTATCTTGTCTTAGGTTTTAAACTGCGCGTGAGTAATACATACATATATAATTATCCGTAAATTAGTTTTGATCGCTTTGATCATTCTTGTACGGCCTGTTAGCTGCAACTCAATCGATCTGATAATACCACGGGCAATCCAATTGAATAACTTCATACGAAATTACGGACAACTCTGGGATAGTGAAACCAAACGTCTTGGCCGTCTCTCTCAAAACCAATAAAAAGCCCCAAGCCCTTGATCACTACACTAATTTGTTCCTTCCACAAATATATGGGTGTGAGATCGGATTAGGCTATAGAGGGGGGTGAATATAGCTATAGTTAAACTATCCCCGAAAAGAAAAATTTCCAATTCGATCACAAACCTCCGAAAAAAGATATCTCCGTGAAAATAGGAGGACGGGAATGAAAATATCAAAAATAAAACAGAGCAGGAAATATCGACAAGAATTTAAATACGGAAAACGTAAAATTTAAATATGGTAAATAAAATTTCATTTCATAAGTAAACTTCAAATTTTATTTTTGAAGTTTACAAAGCTTGGTTCACAAGCTTAACAATAACAATTCATGAGAGTTATTATCACATCTAGCCAACAAAAGCTAGAGTAACAAACCACTCTCGAAAAATATTTTTCATTCCATCACAAAGTTGCAAACTCAAGCAACCATCCCTCCCTTATTTATAGGGCTAATCCTTCATTAGAAAAAGACCAAACTACCCCTAAAACTTGACGGCTACTCTAAGTCCTCACAGCCGTTTGATCTAGATCAAACGCTCTAGATTAAGCCACATCAAGAGGTCACCTAGAATCACACACATCAGTCATCTCCACATAAGATCGGGCTTCCTTAACCACCACTCCAAGACGGTCTAATCGTCATCCGCCATGTGTCCTGGTGGATCCCGTGCTCCGCCCGTGCGCACTCGCGAGCTCACGCGGCGATCTGGCCCCGCATGGCAGCGACGCCGTGCCTGCTTGCATGCGCGCTGGGCTGCCACCGTGGGCCACGTCCTCCCGTCGCAGACTTAGACCGAGTGCTCGCGGAGCGGTCGCGCCGTCCTGTCAGCCGAGCCGCTCGCTTGTGCACAGCATGCGTGCGTGCATTGACACGCATGCACACAGCACGTACTCAAGCTAGCTAGCCGGTCTCACTGCCATGCAAATGTGCAGGTTGACCCAGTCAACTCTTGCATGCAGCAATGCAGCCATGCACGTGCTCCTTCTCCTCTTCTATTTTCTTCACGAATATCCGATGCTTTCGGACGACGTCTGATTTTGTGTACGTGACTGTGTCCCACTTTATCACCCAACGTCCTCGACCGTGCTAGACCACAACTTCCCTTGAGTTTGATCCCGATCTATCGTTGACCAAGGTTGACCCCAAGCACCTGCACATAAACAATCCGAACCATCGTTTTGTGGGCATAAATTTCGCGACCTGACTCTCGTTAGTCAACACACGCTTCACCTACACTTGTCAATTTTTTATCACAATTAATACAAACTACCCTTGGTTTCACAATGGGATATTGAGCTTCTCCATTTATCCACAAATATAATTGATTCTAGAATACTACCTTTCCAATCAATCAAAAAACTACATTTATTGTTCCCTTTTTGTTTCTATTCGGTTGGAGAAAAATAAAGGATTTAAATTCCCAAGGATTAATTCATACGAGTGCTACTCATTTTGTAAGAACAAAGCATAGAAAAAAGCGATTTTTCCTTTGCTACGAGTTGTAGAGAGAAAGCAAATGAAATTTTACGTTCACTCCAATCTCCTTTACAAGATTCATACAGATTGTTGTGTGCATGTATTCTAATTTCTCCATTTTTATTATCCCTATAAGTTAAAATTCGTCTAAACCAAACAACTCGAGTTGCATCACTAGACATAATCTTTCATAGTCGAATAATTTGTAAGGGTATCAAAGTAATTTCACCTTGACTTAAAACTCTGCTAAGCAGCCTTAAATCCCCTTTTATTTGTGGATGCCTAGATGGGAACCAGTAGGAGTAACACTCTGACACGTACACGAATTATTTCCAGCTGTATGAGTGGATTTGTAGCAGTGATACGCCTGATCTTCTGACTTGTTAAAGGGCAAATAAGTTTATTAACACCCTGGTTAGCACACGTGCATTCCTAGCTCATGCTTTCATATGAAACTTTTTAGATGAAAATTTTAGAGGACTTTTACGGTACCTTTTACTAGTAGAGGTAGTAGTGTAGTATAACGTAAATCTTACCGTTGATTAGTATGGGTATTTTAGACTTTTTTTAAAAAAAATAACAAGGGAGACATCCTCGTTGATCAATGTGGCGTTGGCCGGCAGAGAAACATCACCCGGCAATGTCGACGTGACCATACCGGCCAGGAACTCAACAGCAGGCTTCGGCCCTTTGCTTGTGCATTTTCTTTGATTAATTCATAGTAGTACGTGCATGATTCATGCTAGCTAGGCATAGTGGATTAATTAAACTTGCAACAGCTAGACAATATATTAAATTGGTAATTATTCTGGTCAAGTCTAATTTTGCATAGCTTTAAAGTTGTAATAGATGATGTTAAAGTTCTTTGTAGCAATTGTCTAGTAGATTATCGTGTATGTGCTATGTTCCTCTTCATTAGAAACACTTGCGCTGAAGCAAGGTACGTACGTGTAAGCGTGCTCTTGCCTAGCCACACCGGAGGCTGCCATATTTTGAATAGAGAGATTTGGAAACTAATTGCCTGATTTCTATATTTGAAATATATGATTATGTTTATACCTTTTACATCTTTTACCATTCTATCCTATGAACTCCCTACTTCCCAACACCTAGGAGGTAGTATAACTTTTATCTCCATCATCAGATTAAACCAAATGAACTATACATGTTAATTGGAGGGTACAGTAAAAATTTCCAAATTTTAAGTTCACAGTTGAAATTTGCGTACGGTCTGAGCTGAAAGTTCTATGATTTTAAGTTGAAAGTTTCGTATGAAAGTGTTACTCAAATAGGCACTGATTAGTTCCCAAAAACTTATCCAAAAACATCATATCGAACCTTTGGACATATAAATAAAGCATTAAATATAGATAAACATTAAAACTAATTACACAATTATAGAGAAAATCGTGAGACGTATCTTTTGAGCCCAATTAGTACATGATTAGACATACATGCTACAGTAACCAACATACGCTAATGACGGATTAGTTAGACTCAAAAGATTCGTATCGCGGTTTTCAGGTAGGATCTAAATTTTTGTAATTAGACTACGTTTAATAATTTAAATGTGTGACCATACGTATTGATGTGACCCATCCTCCAAAATTTTTTTGGCAGATTGCCAAAGCAATTTAGAGCATCTCCAATAGTTGCCTAAAAATATAGTCCCAAAAATCATGGATTGGGAGCTAGCCAATAATTTTTGGGCTCAAAAAACATCCCCATCTCCAAGAGATGTATAAAAATATAGTTTCAAAAACTTTAAATATGCCAATTCATCATCGTGGCCATTTGCAACAACCATTCCAGCATATGCATGAGTCAAACATAATAATATTGACAACTTATTCAGAATTCAAAAATATATATTATATCCAAGCATAATTTTAGGACATAAATTGGCAAATGTTCAACAATACAATTCTAACTTTAGGTACATGACATGAGATAGCATAAGAGGGAATGTTGTACATTTTTGGACAGTAAATAATCTACGCTATACCATAAGTTTCTTCTTTTTAGAGTGACAAACAGCTGCATAATCAACCCTTGTCCTGAAGTTAACGGGGTGTTCTTCTCATAAGTAGCCAGCATTTTTAGCTGTCCTGATAATCTAAAACAGAGCTGCACAAACAAAGAATTGACAACAAAATGATGGAGGGGGTGCTGGCGACGATGGATCTGTTCTCTCGCGTGCGGACGAATGAAAAAATGGCGCAAAAACGTGAGATTGGGAGTCCCATGACAAAACCAAAATTTGGGTAAAAAAACACTGATGCTTGAGGATGCTAAAATTTTAGAAGTATTTTTAGACAGTCATTGAAGTCTATTTTTATCCCTTAGTACTAAAATTTAACTTTTAGAAATCATATTGGTTTCTCGTTGGAGATGCAACTTCTGCAAATACTACGCTCCACTTAACCGATCCCACAGCGGGGCAAGATGGGCCTCCACTCTACTGGCCCATCCACGGCCCACGATGAAGGCCTCCTCCCCTCGAAGGCGGAGCCGGCTCGGCCACTCGGACCACGTGCTTACACGTGGGTCCCAGCTAAAACCACATGGTCCCACACGTCGGTCTCACCCTCCTTCGCCCGGCCCCCATAATATCGTTCTCCTACCTCTCCTCCCCTCGTCCCCACGTCGCCCGCGCCTCGCCCCGCCTCGCGCCGCCCCGCCCCGCCCGGTTCCTCCGGCCGCCTGCCTCCTCCGCGGCGGCGGCCCAAATCAGAACCCTAGACCAGCCGCCCATCGCCTTCCACCGCTGCTCCACCTCCCCAGCCCGCCGGGACGGGGCCTAGCTCTCCGCGGCAGCCGCCGGCCCGGGAGGGGCTGCAGCTCGTAGCTAGGGTTTTGGGGGTTCCCCCGGGGCCATGGAGTTCGCGGCGGACGGCGCCCGGTGGCCGGAGCCGCGAGGCGACGCAGCCGGGGCGCCCCCGCTGGAGCGTGGCGATGCGCCTTCACCGCGCCTCGATTCGTCTCGCGCCCTAAGGTGAGCGGCAAGCCTCCCATGTCTCAGGGGGTAGGAGAAAAATGGTCCTCGCACGAGGGATGAAGCTATCGCAGGGGTGCTCCGGTAGAATTTAGTTTCTGGGATTTGGTTGGTCGTGCAAGGCTGGTTTCATTTGGTGTAGGTTTTACTACCGTAGGTTGACGTGCTTAGTTCTTCTTTTGTATGTTTACGAATTTTTTTTGTGGGACTTTTGGCCAGGGCGTGATTTTAAAAAAAATGACTGTTGAGCGTGCAAGGAATTTTAGTCTTGTGTTGAAGTATGCACTGGTAATAGCATGAATATGGATTAATTTTGTATACACTGCCAATAGCTGATGATTGGTTTCACATGAAGTACTAGATGCAATCTAGTTTTTGGGAACAAGGAATCCATATTGTCATCATTATGTGAAATGCTAGATGCTATAATGCGAGGACAGGGCAGTGAAGAAATTTTCATATGATATTGAAAAAAAATCGTGGGATATCCATAGATACCAAGGGGCTATTTTAAATCATTGGACTTTCTTGAGAAGTTTTAGGGTCAAAACACATCTTGGCGCTGAAATTTTTTTGTTTAAAGTGATATAATTCATCTGATGCATGGTTTGTAGTGTACATTCATCAAATATATCTTGATTTAGGGTTTTGCATGAAACACCTTTGATCTCCTTTGACTTGTTAACGTGGAAATATATTTATTAACTTGCTCGACGGAAATAAAAATGAACTAGTTCACTAATATATATCTAATGCGTATTTCTGTGTTCTTCCTCACAGCAGAAACTATTTTTGTGGTTCTTATTGATTTCTTTGTTGATGACAGATTGCTGAGAGAGCTTGGCTCAAATGTAACAGAAGATTTGGCTGTGCTGATGCCAAATTTGCTGTCATTTCTGAAACATGGCGATTCTGCAGTTGTTAATCAATCTATAGCTAGTGGGACAAATTTGTTTGCTGCTGTATTGGAAGAGATGGCACTTCAGGTCTTTCTTGTAAAACAGATATTTATTAATGAATAAATCCACCACTGTTGTAACTACTACTGTTGTGATGTGGGTATAATTGTTTGATGAGGTTGTTTTACTTGCTTCTCCTACTTGTTTTGGGAGTATGTCTCAAATAAACAAAATGTGCCAAACGATTTTTTTTCTTTTGAAAAAGACGTGTTTATAACCTCAGAGGCCAGCACTTCTTGATTGCAATGGATTTTCTCTTGCATGATTTTCTCTCAGTGTTATTAGAGGCACTGCACAAAACCAGTACATTGCTATTTGCTGTTTCATTTATTCTGTTTCACATGTTCTCATTGTCAGTTTTATGCTGGATGGATACAGCCTCTGCCTATCATAAAGTGCTTATGAAGAGCAGTATTGTCTGTTCTCTACTGTCAGTATGCTAAAAGCGCCTGGTAGTCGCAAATCTTATTGTGATACCACTAAAGGTCACCATTTCAATAGTGCATCCAGTGAACAGGCTTTCACATCCTTGTGGCTCCATTAATACTGTGTACACCTTGCTTCTGTCATTCACTTGCACACCTAGTAATCATTTTTCCGATGATTTGTTAATGGTCTATGTTTTAGACAATTGGTGAAGGAGCATCGGTTGTCTGATATATGTCTGCTAGAATAGTTGGAACAGGAGTAGTTGCATGTTAGTTTGGTGCTAGTATCGTTGGAGCAGAAGCAGTTGCTTGTCAATTTGGTGTTTATCTTTTCTTAAAACAATCAGTTGAAGTTGCTTTACTGCAGTATAAGTGACAATCTTACACAATTATACCACTCACAAAGTGATAAAAGAGTTGTGCAATTTTCTTTGTTTATTAGTATTTCCATCAGAAAGAACTACAGCATGAACTGTACTCAATCGTAGTATTTTAGATTTTAAGCAGTGCGAAAGATGTGTCATCATGTTTGTTCAATTCATATTTAATAACTAGTGCTAATTGATACTAGGAAAGAAATATTTCCTTTTATGAACTTTGATTGTATAAGCTGAATTGTACTGTAATTATTACAATTTTATTATAATCCTAATGGGAGTTCTATCTGATCGAGAACAACTTGAATCTTCTTCCAGTAGTTAAAAAACTAATTGATGCATATAATGCTCATAGATTTTATTGTTAGCTATTTGTTTTGATTAATTTACAAGCAATGGTTTTGTGATTGTACCTGTGAAGTTAAGGTAGTAATTTACACAGTAGAGTCAGAGAAAGCCCATTAAATGTTTTTGTCTTTTTAGCTTGTTCTAAAATGCAAAACATCATGTAGAATCACTGTGAAATATGGTCTTCCTTTCAAAATTTTTCTCCTGATTGAATTGGTGCTACAATGTTATCACTTAAAATAGTACTGATAGCTTGCTCTTGGTACTCACTTTCCATTTTAATGCTGAATGTAGATTAATAAATGTGGAAAGGTTGATGCTTGGCTTGAAGAGATATGGTCTTGGCTGAACCAGTTCAAAGATGCAATCCATAATCTGATCCATGAGGTTAGTAGCATAGAATTTTATACGGTATGTTACTTCAATAACATGTTGATACTGTGGTGGTTCTGTTGTGAATTTGCAAGCAGTATTTAGCAATTTGCATATCATGGAATTACCTGATAAAACAAAAGAACAAAACCCACATATCAGGTTTTTATTATACCGTTTCCCTATATTTTCTGTAAATCTAGATCTAGTGCTCTGGATAAACACAATACATTTTCCTTTTTGTGTGGCTGTGTCAAACACTGCGTAAAGAGAGACTTATTCCACAGTACAAACCCTATCCCTGCCCTTTTGATATGATATGAAGCAAAGGAGCCAGACCACCTCTCGACCTCTCGTCCTACAAGAAAATACACAACTTTGTAAACAATGACTACCTTGAAACTTGAAATGGTGGCTATGCTTACTTCCGCATTGGTATCCAACATACTGACTGATGCTATTCTTCATGTGGCATACAACAGCCTGTCCCTGTCACAACTAAACTATTTGCTCTAAAGTTCATTGAAATATGGATCCTGTGTTTCATACCTCAATCCAGAAGTGACCGGATGCAGCCAATTGAAGGTATTTGGCAACATTTTTTTTTTGCAAACAATTAAATGGGCACAATGTAGTCCTGCAATCAACTTAACAAAATATATTCTCACTGTACAAACAGGAAGGAACAGAAGGTTGTTTGATTGTTCAAGGTTATCTCAATTCCATCCTAGCCTAAACCCTGCTGTTCTGGAAGCTGATGCAAACAGGGCTCTCATCCTCCTTGTGGATATATTGCAGTCAGCTTGTGCTCACCAAGGATCCTTCCTAGTTGGCACCATTAATTCGTAAGACTTTCTACCAGTTCTATTGCACGAATGAAGTAGAAATTTATCCCATACCTTCCCCTGCCTTCTGCTTCTTTGAGTTGTTGCTTCCATATATGGGATGGATGGATGGTTATTTGTGTCACTATAAACCTCTGTTTCTGATTTGGTTCATTTTATGCACAGTAACTATTTCTCATGTTGTCTCAGACCTGTCACACATTTATCCTGAATGTAAAGAGCAGTATTGTTATAGTTGTAATGGTTCAGCGACTCTATCATTATTCCACTATTTTCACCTGATAACCCCATAGTGTTGTACTTTGTGAAGTGCCTACTGTAACATTTATTTGGGATTTTGTGTTCATTACGTCATAAATATAGTTTAGCAATGAGCAAAGCTTGCGACCATGTGGTTGCCTTCTACCTGAAGATTTTAATGTTACGAATATCTTTTCCTGTTGGAATTTATCTTACTGCCAGTACAACCTTGCAAACTATGTTGCTACCTTTTGGGAATATAATGTTTGTCACTTGTCAGTCTTGCAGCTATTGCAAAGAACAGACCTGTTTACTACGAACGCATACTCCCAGTGCTACTTGGTTTTGACCCTAATTTGGAGGTTGCAAAAGGGGCTCATTCTGCAAGTCTGCGGTATTCCCTGAAAACAGCCTTTTTAGGGTTTCTAAGGAGTCCTTGCCAGGCAATGATTGAGGTGAGCTCACCTTATAGCTATTACCATTTTCTGGAGTAGTAAAAGAAGAATATCTCCTCATATATATTTTTGTTTTGCTTCTTTTCGTGCTTAGTTTTTTAGTCGTTCTGCTTGTTCTTTTGTTAGGGCTACATGCCTACACTGGTAGATTCTAGTGCAGGCTTCCTTAATTTAACTGTTTAAGTAATCATACCAAGAACCATTCAATTTAGCTAAAATGTTCTAAAGTTGTCCTTGTGGTTGATTTGAGGGGAAAAAAATAACTTAGCTGACCAGCAAAGTCTTATGTGAAATGATGGTTGCTTGATTAATGATGATCTAATGATAAATTTTGATGAAATCAGTGATACTGATAGTAGTTGTCGTAATGGCCACCTGTCTTAAAGGGGGCCATGTATAATAATCAATTAATGACTAAGTGAGAGTAAGGTCTAGCTTGTGCATTTCTGTTCTAGTCTTTTAATGGGTATCTGGCTATCTTCTTTCATCTATTAAATTCCATGTACCTGTGTCCATGCATCATTGATCATACTTAAATACTCCCAGTAGCAAGCTGTGTGAGCTTCAAAGGCTTCTTGGATTTTGTAATATACACTGCCTTGCATTGTGTTATCTGTTGTTAACTAAATAAACTGGTATCTTTAGCTTTCTTGTGGGATCTGACTTTACTACTTTCCATGTCTTGATATAGGATTTGTAAACAACATTTTCCTTTCATGTTCTTTCGTGTTGTTTGATGGACTTAACTGTGCTCATGCATTGAATTGGGCCTTGAATATTCCCTGTTACTTCTGAAATTAATTGGAACAATCATTGTCTGGACAGTCCAAGGACACGCTGGTAAGGCAGCTTCGAATTCTGAGTCCTGGTGAAGCAACTGAACAGATTATTAGGCAGGTAGAGAAGATGAATAGAAATATAGAGCGTGCTTCTCGTGCTAGCAAGGTAATGCCTGTACTGCTGCATACATATATTTTATAGCATTAATAAATTTGTCATGTGCTATTTTTTTGATTTTCTTGGCTATGCGTTTTTCTTAGAGGAATGTTGTGGTGTAATTTATTTATAGGATGATCCTTCAACATTGGATATGCCTTACGGAGATGTTAATCGGAAATATCCTGCTGCCAGATCAAGTGATGCTTTTGCTACAGCTGATGGCATAGCTAAAAGAGCAAGATTTGATACCTCTGCTTTAAATCCACCATTCCAGGGAGCATCTGATTATTCTAATATTCAGGTCGACAATGAAGCCAATGCTGCTCATTCCTCTGATCCAGCTCCCATGAATAGTGATGTGTCTCCTGTTGAGAAGATGATTGAAATGATTGGTGCTTTACTTGCTGAAGGGGAAAGAGGAGCTGAATCCCTTGGCATTCTCATCTCGACAGTAGAAGCCGATGTCATGGCTGACATTGTGATTGAAACAATGAAACATCTACCTGAAACTTCAATTCTATTAGCTACTAGCAACGGCCAGCAACAAAAAAATCAATCTTCCTCCAGTCCCCTGACAGAAAACTTGCCTTCAAACTCCCACTCATTGTCCTACAGTACACAGTTAGCACTTCCTGCAGATGGAGTCAGCATGTCAATGTCAGATGTGCCTGCTATGTCTGGCGCTCATGATTCTAAGCGCGACCCAAGAAGAGTATGATCTATATCTAATTCACATTTTATGCGGTCAACAGAAGTGCATATTGTGAAAAATGTCAATGTATTGCAGGATCCTCGTCGCCTTGATCCACGACGGACAGTTGCACCTGCACCTGCAGCTACTACTTCCATACACGTGAAGGGGGAAACCACCGGCGTGCATCAGACAAACAACTTGTCAAATGTACCCTATTCTGTTTCTGGTAAGGCTGAAAACTCTTCAGACTATTCAGGAGACCTATCTAGAATTGAAGACGAGCAACAAACATTTTGTCTACCCAACCAAACATTTCCAAAGGAAAATTGTGAGAATTTGGATGATGCCTTGGAACTGGAGCGAAAATTTGAAGTGCAGGCAGTAGCAGATGTTGGATTTCGTTCTGAAGTTGGTAAAGAGATGGCCAATCCATTGTCTCCAGAAGTTACTTCAAACAATGAATCGGATAGCGTGGAATTGGAGATTGATCCTTTTTCCCCAGTTCCAAAGGCATCGACTCCGGAGGATACTACTAATCATGACTTGCCAGTTCTTCCAACTCATCTGGAATTAAGTGATGATGAGAAAATCTTGTTGCATAAATTAGCAATTAGGCGGATAATTGATGATTACAAGAAAAACAGCCTTAACGCAAGGTTTTCCCTGCTTGCTCATTTGATTGCGCAGGTATTCTTTTGGTACTGTAATATTTATGGGCTGACATTTTTACTTGTTTCTTCTCTCTGAGATGTATGTTTAGTAACTTTAATCCTAAGTTAACTTTGATAGTGATCTGGAAATACTGCAGTATATGCTGTTCTCACACCAGGTTTTCTGTTATTCTGCAGAGTGCTGCTGATGACAATATTATGGATTTGATTCAGAGACACATAATATTCCATTATCATGATCAGGTATTTTGCTGACAGTGTACTATTTTTTATCTTTGTGTTTAATAATGTTGCCTTTAGCACCAGAGGCAGTTAGCATCCAGTGTTCAATCAATCAAATTTTTTAGGATAACAAAACCTGGGTTGAAGAATTGGATTTGGTTGGGTTTAAGACTAAGTTCCCTAGGATTTAAATTTTGATATTTGCTGTGGTCTTTTTATAATTGTTATATTAGTTTAGATCATTTTATTTTGTCAGATGTAAGTTAAGAAAGCAAACTGGGATTAACCTGATTTTTTTTTTTGGCTTGGACTGAACATGTCGTGGAACTAAGTGTCAGAAGGAGCTTACCCTAAGCACCACGTTATGCTTGAAATTTATTTCTAGGTGTCCGAGCTGGATCTGCATATATATGCATAATGCTGAGCTAACATCATCTTGCTTATTCGATCCTATGAGCTATATCTTTTGGCAGCTGTTGTGTTTTTCTACAAGTGTTCTAGTGATCCTGGGTTTGGTGGACTAACAAGTTATGATACTTTTGGTGAACTGTTGTCCTGCCTTGTAGTGTGCTAGCTTATTCAAGCTTGCTTCAGGTTGAGCTTGTGCTGGTTAATCAATGTCGATCAGAGACACAAAGTTTAACCGTGTTAGAGATTGCTCATCGTATCTTGTTTCTACCTGTATTGTGATATGCAAATTTGAGCCCCTGAATGTCATCACGACCGATGACACCACATGTTAGGTGGTTAGTAACTATTGTTGCAATATTCTAACTTCCGAAGCATGTGATGTACAGGGTCATGAACTAGCAATGCATGTGCTGTATCAGCTGCACAGTGTGAACGTTGCTGATTCGCCAGAAAGCACCACACCTACTTCTAAACATTACGAGAACTTCTTTATATCACTTGTAAGCAAGAAAACTATATTTGATCTTTCTTTTGTCTTCCCTCTCAAGGTTGAAATGTTGGTGATAATAATACATTGTCATTGTTTCACTTTCAGGCAAGGTCCTTGATTCACTCGCTACCTGCTTCAGACAAATCTTTTAGCAAATTTCTGTGTGATGCACCATACTTGCCTGAGTCTATGCTTAAATTACTGGAGAATATTTGTGTGTCACAAGGAAACAGCCAACAAGCAAAAGATGGTGATGGTGACCGTGTTACCCAAGGCCTTGGAACCTTGTGGAGTCTTATCTTAGCGCGGCCTCCACTTCGACAATCTTGCTTAGATATTGCTCTAAAGGTTTGCATTTTTCCTTTTAATCTGGTATTCCCTACATTTGCACTTATAATCATTTGTAGGTTGTTTATCAAAGATTGAGGTTGAAGGGAAAGTTTCCCTTTCACTATTTCAGTCACCTCAGTATTCAAATTTTTAATTGTTTGGATTCCCTTTCTAAGCATCTGATTAGCTGAAAACACCTAGATTCCCGTGCATCAGAATCAGTGTCCCAGAGATGCTTATATTGTGTAAATAATTTGAAGCCCAGAAATGCTTGTATTTGCAAACTAGAATGCCATTAATCATTTTGACCAATTTAATTTTTGACATCTTTTCACATTCTAATGTGACGAAAAGTGTAAGATTAGTTTGAGTTGAACCTGATTCCACTATTTGTTTACTAGAAGCATTTTGATAGTTTGTACATGGAAGTTACTTCTGTCTGTATTCTGTTGTACGTACCCCATTTAATCCAAGAGTAAACATATGTGCCTGAATGTCAATTAAGGACACTGTTGATATGAGTTTACTATGCATCTATGTTCACTTACCTGTATTATGAATTTGCAGTGTGCGATTCACTCTCAAGATGAAGTCAGGGGAAAGGCAGTTAGATTGGTGTGTAGCATCATTGCCTCTTTGGTTATCTTCTATCAGTTTGCCATTTTTTATTTAGTGTTGGTTTTGTAATGCTAATCCTTGTATGTTTGATAGGTTACAAAAAAACTCTATGGACTAACGTACGCATCAGAAAGAGTCGAGCAGTTTGCCACCGAGAGTCTTTTGGCAATTGCTAATAAACATGGTGTTGAGACAGACATTAACTTCACATCATCAAAAGAATCTATACCTGAGGTAATTCTTGATGATTTTCCTTGTTATGCTTGGTGCTTTATGGTTGAAAGCAGATGTGGCATCTGAATTGTGCTATTGCTGAACTCAACAGTAGCAAATGCAATGTATGGTTGAGGCCTTTATATTTTCTTCTTAATAACAATAGGTTCTATTTGTATTTGTATTATTGTAAAAAATATGGATGAGAACTGTTACTTTCCCATCTAAAATATTGTATTGTCCATACTTGAACTCTAATTTGATAAATCAACATCCGTATTTTTGTTACAGGGTATCAAAATAAGCAAACTAAAATTTCACATTTAATATCAATTCATGTAAAACCATCGTGGCCGAGTGTAAATTGCAGAGAAACCATGTGTTCATCTCAATTAAGTGTAAATTGCAGGCAAATCATGTGTTGAAGTTATTTAAAGACTCCCAAATAATTTGTAGATAAATGGGAGTGAGCTAAATATAATATAAAAAGAAGGTCTGGGTTACTATTGGTTTAAAATACACCTGTAGTATTTGATATGGCTTTGAGCATGTTGCTTGGATGTTTACCCACACTTTAGGACTTTCGTATTATTCCATCTATTTATTCTAGCTTCTAGGTGAAAGATCTGTTGGGTAGTTAGTAGCTTAGTTGACTTTTAGTATCACCTCCTAATCAAATGTCCAATATCCTTCTTCCTACTTTCCACTGCAGCTAGACTCTCTCAGTGATACAAGAAATCAAATGTCCTAATTTTCTCTAGATGCCTTTGAAGTGTCTTAAGTTTTGACATATATTTTGATTGAACATTTTGACTGATATTGATTTTTTTTTTTCTGAAAGCAGTTTGAGGCAGGCAGCCAGGGAACTTCGGTTAGTGAATCACATACTTCAGATGGTGAACCTTCTGAAAGTGCATGTGACAAGACTGATTTGGTTTCACCTAAACAATCAGCAGTATCTGTATCTGAGGCCAAACGCCATACTTCATTGTTCTTTGCACTTTGCATGAAGGTCTGTAGAATATAGATCAAAACAGTGTTACCTTTTTCCGTTCTGTTTCCCTTTTTTTCCCTGGCGCTGGCAGTAGTAAAACCATTTTTCCCTTCTTCCAGAGGCCCATTCTTCTTCAACATCTGTTCAATGCGTATGGAAGGTCTCCAAAAGTTGTCAAGCAGGTGCTACTTTTAACTTGGTTCATTCTATCTACCTCTATACTTCTGAATTTTGACTATTGGATCACAACCACTGTCCGCTCATTACATCGCAAAATTATGCAGTGCATCCATTGGCATATACCCAACCTTGTTAGAAATTTGGGATCCTCATGTTCTGAGATGCTAGCTATTATTCATAATCCACCTGAAGGCAGTGAAGAGCTTGTTACCTTGGTATCACAATTTTTTTTCTCTTGATTTATCGTTGTGCATTATCGAAGCATGAATATTCCTTATACTCATTATCTTCTCTTTTTGAAGATATTGCAAACTCTAACAGAAGATTCAACTCCTTCAGTCGAACTTGTTCTGGCAGTTAAACATCTATATGAAACCAAGCTGAAGGTTTGAAGAATTTCAGCCTATGCTGTTTTATGTCACTTGTATACTGCAAATTGTTTCGTTAATGATTTTTCTAGCAGTATTGGTTACTTAGTGCTTTTGGTTAATCTTGTAATTTTATCTGGCAGGATGCATCTATTCTCATTCCATTGTTATCTTCATTTCCAAAGGAAGAGGTAGTGGTTTCTTTTATTTTGTTTATGCATCCTCTAACTGAGTTTGAGAAATAGAATTATTTTCCTTGCAATGGTAATGTTTGAAGGGATGAATACACGGACGTGGATTCAGTGACATTGCCCCGTGACATTCTCGGTGACATTGAGTCACTGACATGTGGGTCCAGACACACGTGGTTCCCACACGTCAGTGACTCAATGTCACCGAGAATGTCATGGGGATCCGGATCCTGAATACACTAGGATATGATTGAGTCACATTATTGTTATTCATGAGGTTGTGTGATCTGGTGGGTGGTTGTAGCTAATTAATCACTATTCAGTGGCACTTAGAAATTGGCTGGTTGCATTGACCACTTAATTCAGATCATGCGGTATGCAGTTTGTATGTCTTCTTGTATGCTAGCTCGTTAGCTACTAATTCACTAGAATATTTCTATCTGAGGGTAAAAAAATATTGAGGGACTTGATAATAAATTTCTGGCTCCATATTTGCGACAATCTGTCCAAGTAGAATTCTAGCTTATGCACTGAAGCTCTAAGCATTATTAGGACTTCATTTCTGGTGGCTCATAGGTATTCAGTTTGTACTTCTTGGATGCTTTATCAGATCATAAACTAAGAATAATCGATATTGTGCCAACTTGAAATAGTTTTGAATTTATTTTGGATTTACACATTAATATAGAAAGTAAACTTATTTGCAGATCAAATATGTGTGCTAAAAATCAATTTGAAGTTATTTGATTTTGGAATCTGTTCCATGTTCTGTTATCCTTTTGATTATAATCTATTCTTCTCAAAAGCATTTGTTTGTCTTGTCATACAATTTAGTAGTAGCAAGTATTGTATGCTTCTCATGGTTGTGAACTTCTCATCATCATATGACTATGCCCCTATATCTAACCGGGCACATTGACCTGATTGTGTTATGCTGGTCCCAGGTGCTGCCGATATTTCCAAGACTAGTTGATCTCCCGCCTGATAGATTCCAAGATGCACTTGCTCGGATACTGCAGGTGATCTTATTTGTTCTTATTCAACATTTGATTGATATATATATATATATACATATACACATATATATATGTCTTACAGGATTATGTGATGGAGGTCGACTGAGTAGATCATCATAGTTGGTGACAATTAGCCATAGCATCTCGGTTAACTGTCGAGGAACGAATTTTGCTGATTCAAATGCCTATATATATAAGGATAATAGGTTATTTGATTATCTTGATTCTTGTGGCACATTTGGCGGTCGTGATTGTGAATTACCTGCATAGTCATGCAAAAGTGATTTAATATTATTATTGACTGGAAACAACCATGTCAATATTTGCTATTACGCGCAGGCATTTTGTAAGTTAATTTTTATTAGGAAATAATTTTTTCTTGGATTGAGTTTAAGTAAATTCCCTTTGATGTTAAAAGAAGTGAATTCCTTTTGGCAGGGATCTGCTCATACTGGTCCAGCTTTAACCCCTGCTGAAGTTCTAATTGCCATTCATGATATTAATCCTGAAAAGGATAAAGTTGCCCTGAAGAAGGTGAGCTATCGGTTATGTTTATTTATTCGTTATATTACAGCATCTCTAAAACATATTATTAGTGCGCACATAAACTGGATGTTTTGATGGATTTTGTACTAAGACAAAGATACACATATGCTATAATGTGCATTTGTGCAGTACATATCCTTTTTTGGGGGTTGCCGTGAGCCCATGAAGGTTTTCTCATTCTCTGATGGAAATGAAAATATTTTCAGGTCATTGATGCTTGCACAGCTTGCTTTGAACAGCGCACGGTATTTACACAGCAAGTTTTGGAGAAGTCACTGAATAAATTGGTACCATTTTGACTGCAGTTATTCTTTACCTTTTTTTTTCACATATTCTTATTTTTGATTAACTGCTTGGATTGTTATGTAGGTTGACAATGTACCAATTCCACTTCTTTTTATGAGAACAGTCATTCAAGCACTTGATGCTTTCCCAGCTCTGGTACAGTGATTTTCATGCTAATTTATACACAATTTATATTTTCTTATAAGTTGGAAAGTTATTTGCTTATCACTTTTTATATCATTTTAGTATTTGTGAAATATGGTTGCCTATCAGTAAGATGTAATAAAGTATGTTTCCCTTTTTTTGTGGGTAAAAGTATGTTTCCCTTGATATTGTTCACATATAGATACAACCTTTTCTTGTCAGTTTGTATTTTTTTCTATATTTCAAATAAATTTCTTTAGGCAAAGCCACATGAAAGCCTTAAAATGTTGTCATCTAATCATGATTTGTTTCTTCAGGTTGATTTTGTCATGGAAATACTCTCAAGGCTTGTCAATAAGCAGGTTAGTTATGGTACATTAGTTCTTTGACAAGAAAATTTCTTGCTAGCTACTCATTATCTTGGATACTTGTCCGTGCTATCTACTACTCCCTTCAGTCTATTTGACAACTAGGACAAGATTTGGTCAAACTATTAAAATTCCAATAATCAATTTTATATTAGAACTAGTTAAAATACCCATGCTTTTTACGGAGAAATGTGAACTATACGCATGCTAGTATTGTTTGGAACACCTTGTATTTGAGAGACGAAAAATAAAACAAATGTAGAGACTATTCTGTGAAATACATAAAGGAGTAGTTGGTAAGACTATATATATAATAAAGTTGGTGGATGACAGATTCACTGCCTTTACCGTTACCTTCTTTTAGAATAGTATAGATTTGTTTATAAAATTTAATATGTTTATGATAATAATTGTTTTGAGTACTTTTTGCGGAAAGTCTATGTGTATCCTTTCTTTTGTTTTTAATTAAGTGCTTGAAAAAATATTGATGACATGGTTCAAGAAGTTGCTTGGCGCTAGTCAAATTTGAAAGAGGAATATGGAGGGGAAGATGAGGAAGAAGAGATGGTAAGAGGGTGAGAGACAGGGAAAGTGAGGAGGAAGAGAGAGGGGAACTGGGGGAGACTGTAAGAGAGGAAGAACCAAGTGAGAAATGAGAAAGGCAGCAAGTCAATCTCCCCATTGCCATGTGCTGCATCCCGCCTCTGCCGCCATGTAGTCTGTCTGTCTCAGAGAGGAGGAGAAAGGCAGGAGTGAGCAAACAAAACCCTAGTGCATTCTCATAATGGGCTTTTTAAATCAGAGCTGTAGGATCTCACTTTCCTTCCCAGTCGTAATCTTTTCCCCGACAGTCGACAGTCAACCCCCAACAGGAGCGGTGGCACGACTCCCACACCCTTCCTCGCATCCTCACGACCTCCTCTCCCACAAGCCACCTAACCGTGCTCGGTGCTTGCCAAGATGGGTCTCCTGCCTAACTTGGCGGACTAGGGGCAACTTGCAGCGGCTGCTCTCGACCTGGCGCAGAATCACCGCCTAGTCTGCACCTAGAGCTGATTTTTCGAACAATGATTGATGGTTGGAATTGTTTGACCGAATTTTGATCCTGATTACCTCGTAGTTCTGACCATTGGGAGTAGAAAACTAGCTAGTTTAACATAGAATGCCCTTATGTGTTGTAACTCAGACTTATTTGTGCCATCATTACTCAACAGGCAATGCTAATGCTAACAGTTTCATCCGTTACAATTTGAATTGTCTTCCTGTTTATTTCATGAAGAAAAACAGAAGGAATTTCTCTGAGTAGTTCTTTCATTTGCAAGATTCTTTCAGTAGTTCTTTTCTTGCTTTTCTTAAGCTTCCTGTTATCTCTCATGCTGCAGATATGGAAAATGCCAAAACTGTGGGTTGGGTTCTTAAAATTGGCATATCAGACTCAGCCACGCTCGTTTGATGTTATTTTGCAGGTAAAGTAACCAAATGCATTCTTGCCTATATTTAATCAAAAAATATGCATTGTTTGATATGCGGCATACAACTGTACTGACATGGCTTCATAATGCTACTTTTAGTTACCCCCACCTCAACTTGAAATTGCTTTGAATAAGTACCCCAATCTGCGAAGTCCTCTTTGTTCCTTTGTTAATCAGCGGAACATGCACAACATCTTGCCCAGGTACTTCCCCACAGCATTGTTATGACTTTGAGTCTTAACTCTTAACAGCTTGCTCAGTATTTGTTTTACCTTTTTGAATTTTTTCGGCAGAAAATACTTCAACATACAGCTAACAGCAACATACTGATTCACCAAAAATGACTAGTTGACATAAATACTGGCAGATCACTGACTTCTCCAGTGTTTATCACCTTGTTTTATGATTAAATTTCACAAAACTACAACTTTGCTACAACTTTAGCTTGGATTTCACATAACTATATAGCAATAGCAAGCAATTTTATAAGAAAACTATGACCTTAACCCCTATGTATGCTTTACATGTGGGCCCAGCTTGCTGCAAGACAAGTATTGCATATATGTATTACAGGTGGGCCCAAGCTTGTGAGACAAAAAGTTGTAGCTTTCTGATAAAATCATACACTATTATTGCAGTTCTCTAAAACGCCTGATTGAAGTTAGAACAAACTGACAGTGTTGACAAAATAGTTGTAGTTCTTTTGAAATTTACTCCTTTTATAATTGTTGCATGTGCAAAGTGTGTGTTGCTACAGATAAATTAGGGTTCTTAAATTGATTAGCTAAGTGAATTAGCATACATGTTATGTTGTATTGTGTGGAGAGTATTCATTTAGGGGCAATTGTAATCTTGCCCCTGCTTTGAATAGCAATTTCGATTTTACCCCTTCTTTTTTTTGTTATTTTGCGTCGCTTTTTTGAAACAAAGGTACCATTTGCCCCTGTTTTGGATGGCTGTTTGGTTGGCCCAGATTAAGTGAGTTATGGAAAATATGAAATTGCTACGAAAAATATGAATTGACTGTTATACCCCCCAAACTAAATAAATACTTACACCACTGGCATCCCGAATCAAACAAATTCCAAATCCAATTCTAATCCCTACAGCAGCATGGCGGTGACATGGGGCGAGCTTGCGGTGGCGCGGTGCAGCTGGGCAAGCAAATGCCGGTGATGCACGAGCCGATTCACGGCTGGGCGCTGTGAGCAGGAGGCAGCTGCACGAGGATGGGTGGCTGCCTCAGCCCGATGCAGCGAGGTGTTAAGCAAGGATGTCCATGGCGCAGTGACACTGGATGATTGGAAGAGCATCTTAGTGACAAGATGCTTCTGCCATTCGTCTTGCTGTTTTCTACCTAGCTGGTTTGCGAACAGCAATTGCAGCTGGTGTAGTTTTGAATTGTGAGATGAACAGCGTCTGCAAGGAGGCATGCATGAGGACAGTCTTGCTGCTTCCAGTTGTGAAGGATTTGTGCCTCAGCAGTGAGAGGGGAATGCAATGGATGGTCTTGCTTCATTTGTTTGTTTCTTGATTTCTCTTTCTGCATCACTAGAGATAGAATTCAGGTTGTTTGTCCTATGCACAATATCATACTATATCTGGATTTGTGGTCAATCAATCGCTCTTTGTGTTTGACAAATTTCATGTCAGATTTGAATCATGTGAAAAGAAACATGTCCAAATAAATGGGAAAGTTCATCTAAAAATCCTTATATAAATACAAGGGGAAAACAGAAGTGTAAGAAAACATGGCAAACATGCAACAACATGGAAGGGCATATATGCCTTTTGACCAAAGATTTAACAATCAAGTTGACTAAACAGAAAAATCAAGTTGACTAAACATGCAGCTTCGGTTCAAAAAAGTGAGGGCAAATCACAAACCCTAAAAAGAAGGGGGGATAAAATCACAATTGTAATCTAAAACAGGGGCAAGAATGCAATAGCCCCATTCATTTATCATTAGTTGCCCTTGAATTGAAATTTGGATCCATCGCTGTTCAGTTCTATTCTAGATGTCCTATAACTTCAGGTCTTCAAGTCATCTCCTTGGTTTTCTTTTGGAGTTTGTGATTTTTTTATGCATACGAACCTATTTCTATGGTTCAAGGATTAACAATTATTGTAAGTTTCAACAAAAAAAGAAACAATAAAGTATTTTCTTTACTCTAGTTCTGGTTGCTTTTACATCCATCTTATTGTGTGAAGTTTTAAGCCAAGAAGAATTGCTCTGCTTTGTTCCCATTCGTTCTGGTTTCTTAGTTTTTTGTAATCTGTTTCATTGGGTCCTATTGATTCTTTGATCAGTGGTTAATGCATGATATTCTGCAAAATCGATTCCAAAGTATCATTTGTCTCAAACTTTTCATATTCTTAACATTTCTTTTGTTACGATTTCTGTAAATGCAGACAGATTTTGAAAGTTCTGGGCTTCATCAATGAACCACAGCAGGCACCAATTCCATTTGTGCCTGCTGCATTACAAACGGCAGATGCAGCCTCCTCTCTTCCTGGTGCAACCCTTATGTGATATGATGTTATAAACACCTATCAGATGCGAGAAGGCTTTGCTGATCACAAGTACAGCCAGTGCCCTGTGAACAATGATGATATGGGCATAAGCAGAGCACAGGCGAGGGCGGCATTGTCAGTCGAAGGGTCTGCATTTGCTTGACTTGTTTCAAACAACTTTACAGGGTGCCAGCAAGAGATACCAAGGTGGTTTCTCAACGGTTCATTGTGCTTGTGCTCAAGGGGCTCCATATGATTTGCAGCCCGTGCAAGTTGTATAGTAACTGTACTCTTTGTCCGGCAATTGTGGACTGAGGCTTCTGTGACAAGCAGAGAACAGGAGTATTGTTGTTTAGGAAGATGATATGACTTGATCAGCATCGTCATGCTCATGTCTTCCGCCAAGGAAATGACATAGTTGCAACCTGCGGCATTCCTTTTCGGGGGTGCCGGGAGACGGCATCCGACCGATCGACTAACCATTTCTTCGGTTCCCATGCTAACTGTCCGAGTACTGTACATTAACCATTCCATGTCAGCAGATGTTACCTTTCCTCTCAGAAAAAGATAATTTATATAGATGTTTTGATTGAATAGCATATCAAAGAACAATATTGGCGCCGTTGATTTTGTACGGTACTGAGCTAATACTTATTTTTCTTATTTGTGTAGTGCTTACTGGTATATTCACATAATCACATACTACTGTGTCTAATCTTCAATAAGCTTGGAGTTTCTATGTACCACCGGTGAATCAGTTGACAGAGGTTTCGCTCGGTCGAGTACAAAGTAGGGACAGTATTATCCACGTCAATCAGACAAACCGTTGTTATTAGTAAACCTAAACCGTTTAAACATGTTGGCATAACATGACAAGTAAGCAATGCCAGGACAGTGGACATCACTACCGTCCTGTAAAGATTGACGGTAGTTAGATGCCACCCTGTAGCGGGTGTAGTCGAATTCACCATATCCTATACCGCATAGTTGAGCCGGATTCGAATACTAATATGATGCAGCATGCGAATTCGAATTGGATGTGTACTAAGTACCGAGATAATCTACTTTGATCAGATTTTAATATCCACTTAATCCCATTTCAATTACTTCCTCTTTTCCCAAAAAAAAAGAATGTATTTTAGAACATATACAATAATAACAACAGCTAGGTGCCTAGGTGTCCAAGAGACTATAGCTCCCATCGTTTCGCTTTTTAGAAGAAAAAGCGAAAATTTGTTTTTGCAAACAAAAAATAATTTGCAAGTAAAACTTTTATATATGTGTCTATAGTGACTTAAAAGCAAAAGTTGTAAAACAAACCACAGTGAAAAAAAAAATCACAAAATCAAGTTTAAAATTAAGTTTAAAAATTCAAATTTCGACTTATAAACAGTTGCAACTGCGAAACGGTGTGAGCCTATATACAACCCATTTTGGCACCCCTACTTAACTTATCCAGTTTCTCTCGTTTCCGTACATGTTTTCCGAACGGCTAAATTATGTATTTTTTACGAAAATTTCTATAGAAAGTTATTTTAAAATATCATATTAATCTATTTATATTTTTAATTACCAATTAATTAATTATGTATTAATCTATTATTACGTTTTCTGTATCGGATAACTTATCCTACAACAAACCCAGCCTATGTCATACTCCCTTCATATTAATAGGTGATAGTTAGCTTTTAGACACACGCTTAACCATTCATCTATCCAAAAGTAATATTATTTTGTCGAGTTTTGGCATGTTGATACTTCCAAAACATGTCAGTGACTTATTGCTAGCATCAGTTTATTTTAAGAGTGCGCTACTTGATGTGCTTCTTTGTAGAACTCATGAATTTTACTAATAATAAGGTTAATAAGGTAGTCACGTATAAAATACTGTATCAGCTATGGTAATTCACGGAGACAAAAGTTTACGATACTGATGTTAATGCAGCTTGGGAAATAATATATACTCCATCCGTCTCTAAATATTTGACGCGTTGATTTTTTTTATACATGTTTGACTATTCATCTTATTCAAAAATTTTACATAATTATTAATTATTTTTATATCATTTCATTTTTTGTTAATTATGCATATATATAGCTTTACATATTTTATAAAAAAATTAAATAAAACGAACAGTCAAACATGTATAAAAAAGTCAACGATGTTAAATATTTAGAGACGGAGGAGGTATGAGTTAAAGATGTGGTATTACCTCCTTATTGGAGTATTTGTTGGGCTTCTTGATTCTCCTGCCATTCTAGCAGCTTGCTCATTCAATTTCTTTGGATCCATCTTATGTTTTAGCAGTTACCCCTGCAAAAGGAGTTGAAACTTGGAAATAAGAGGACGTAAGCTCCAATGACCTAGAGAAGACATGAAGTCATTCAACCTAAAGAATTTCACCAAGGCGGCATTGTCGGTAAGTATGATGGCTTTGTCAATTTGGAGTACTTTATGAATATTGTAAGCCCTCCAAATTCTAGCTAGCTTACATTGGTGCCAACCGTGTGTATAGGAATGGGGTAATTGGGCTTAGGTTCACCGGGTGAAGTTGACTTTGTTTGTTCATTTTGATGACATTGTCGTCGTCGACGGTGCGATCAATGTAGAGTCGGAGCTGCTATGTTGCTAAATAACAACCTCGACAAGGATGACATGTGCTTTAGTTAAGTCAGAGCTACTGTGATGCTATTATGGCAAGCTCAACAATAATTTCTTGTGTTTGTATCCATCATTGTTTTAGTGTTGTTACTAGAAAGTCGAGTAGTGTCCCCATGTAATGTACTATGTTACCGTTCATGGTTTTTTTTATGTCATCCATCTAGGTTTTTACTCCCGCTTAATTAAAAAGTAATTGACAATCCTTCTGTCAGCGCAGTTTCAAAATTTTTTAAGGGAGAAGAAAAGATAGCACTACAAGCTTGAATAAGGATTGAAGCATGATTGGTTGGATCCTGAACGGAGATGACCATTCTTGTTAGGTCATTCTTCCATAAAACATTTGCGTAGCATCTTGTTTGTACATGTGTATTAATTGAACAAACAGTAACCTCACCTGAATTAGCTTGTTGATTGCCTCCTTTGTGTTCATCCACCTATACTTCTCTGACATATGCAGAGATCATAGCTTGAGCAGAACGACAAACCTAAAGAGGTTCCAACGTTTTTTAGTTAAAAATGTAACCATATCTTGTTTTCCGTATTTACCAAAGCAGGACTACAAGTCTTGGGACGATGCCTACATAACGAGCACATGCTGAAATGTAGACCATGATATCTTTGTATCAAGTGATATGAATCAAAAGCATATATTTTGAGATTAAAATAAATATTGAGCCTAATGACCTATTGTAATTACATTTGAGAAATAGTATCGTTTTACCCCTTTAGGTTAGTATTATCTCCATCTTTTTAGATGACGTTGTTGATTTTTATAGTCATGTTTGACTATTTGTTTTTTTCAGAAAAAAATATATAATTATTAAATATTTTGTTATAATTTGATTTATTATTATAGTAACATTAAGTATAACTTATAGTTTTATATATTTCAATAAAATTTTTAAATAAGAATAAAAATCAACTACGCGAGTATCGTCTCTCTAAATTCTGATTTTGATTGTGTTTCACATTAGTAGTACTAGTATCATATTCATGAGAAAATTGCATATCTCGTCGTAAACGGAGGGATTCACTGGAATGTCATTATGTAAATGGGTTTCGCCTAAATGCCATCCAAATACGGGTGCGGTTTGCTATTTTATCATTTTGGCTGTTAACTCCATTTTAGTGCTTTTTTGTTCCTAATTTGTCCCTCCCAACTCATTTCCTCCATTGTGTCACACATACACTGTTTGCTCCCAATTTTTTTTATCGCACAACAGGCACGCGATGTTGAAGCTCTCCATTTTTTCTCACTGCACATGACGGCATATTTTCTTTTTTTATTTGTCGCACGCATTTTTTTCTCCATTCTCACTGTATTTTTTATTTACTCATTTTCGACAAATAAAAAAAGAAAATATGTCTTGTGCACTAAGAAAAAATGGAGGGCGTCAACGTCGCGTGTGTCTTGTGCGATAAAAAAATTAGGAGCAAATAGTGTATAAATAGTGTAAGTGTGATATAGATGGGAGAAATGAGTTGGAGAGGCAAATTTGAAAAAAAACACTAAAATAAAGTTAACAGCTAAAATGGTAAAATAACGAGCCGCATAAGTATTTGGATGGTATTTAGACGAAGCTCATTTGCGTTTCAGCGAATCTCTCTATTTACGATGAAAGATATGCAATTTTCTCGATATTCATGGTCCTAAACTCATAATCGATCATCTTCTGTACTCTTCCTGAATTCTGATTGGGTCTCACGTTAGTAGAACTCGAACCAATCTACCTGCCGAACTTTAGCCCGATTTTTGACATAGTACTAGTACACCCGTTTCGCCCCGGCCGGGTCGCCGCGCCACCCCCCTCAAACACCGGCGGGACATGCCGCCCCCGCCCCCGCCTCCGCCTCCGCCTCCGGCGCCTCACCCTCCTCTCAGCGCCCAGCGCCTCCCTCTCCCGCCCGCGGCCTCGCCTCCCGCCTCGCTCCTCCTCGCGCCGCGCCCCTCCCCATCCAGCGCGCTCGCGCTCCTCTTCCCGGACTCCTCCGCGCGCCTCTTCCCCTCCCTGCCCGCCCCTAGCCCCGCCGCCCCGCCCGCGCCCACCTCCGTCCCGTCCCCGCTCGCCGCCGCCGCCTGCTTCGCGCTCCTGCTGCCCTCCTCCCACCTCCTTTTCCTCTCCGCGCACCCGTCCCCCTCCTCCCCAGCGGTTCACCTCCGCGCCTACTCCCTCGCCTCCGGCCGCTTCTCCCCCGCCCCGCTCTCCCTCAAGCGCCAGGCCTCGGCCTCCGGCCTGCCCCTGCACGCCCTCCCGTTCGGCCTCGGCGTCCGCCTCGCCGGCGGGGTCAACGCCGTGGCTCTGCTCTCCCTCTCCGCCGGACAGATCTGGGTGTTCGCCCCAAGGATGGCTGCGGACGGGCGTACGGTGGAGTTGCACAAGTGCGCGGTCATCGAGCTCGAGACGTTGCGGCCGGTGTACTCTATGGAGATTGCCATGGGGAGGCTGCTCCTCGGTGAGGCTGGTGGTTTGCGCGTGTTCCCGCTACAAGGTTTGATGAAGAGTGGGACAGAGAGGGAAGGGAGGAAGGACGGTGGAGGGGCAGCAGTAAAGAAGAGCATCTACAAGAAGAATGGAATTCGGAATGGTTTTATCGTGCCAATTGGGCATGTCAGTGGCGACGAAGGTGGTAAAGGAGGAGCTGTTTCCACCTGTGAGTATCTCTAACTTCACTTGAAGCTTTAGTTCTATTTGGTTATCTAGTGCTATAATAATGTGAAAAAAAAGAAGTGTAGCACTAGCTTTGCGACATTTGATTTACAGTTAGAAAAACCGAAAAAATCCATTGGATTTAAGGTAGCTCTAATCTTGTAAGTAATTTTGTTTTTGGTATGCGTGCCTAGGCGACATATTTGAGTGTTCACTATTTCACTTAGGATCATGATGGAGCAGCTGTAGTGGAGGTACTGATAAAGTAGGAAATGTCTTCAGTCGATTTGCGAAGTTCTTTTTTTATGGAAAACAAGAATTTTCCATTCGGTGTGGTAGAATAAGTGCCCCAATTAAAGGAGCAAAGTTAAGGAAACTATTTTTCGATATAGTACAGTTTGGAAATTCCCATGTACATGCCCTTTATCGCACAAAATCACAGGTTAGTGGCTACTATGAAAAAAGTAAAATAAAATCAATGTTTACAAAGCCATTTTGAAATTTGCTCTGCTATATTATAACTGTTAAATCTGGAAAATTGAATAATGTCGACTTGCACTTTCAGCCCCATTTTCTCTCTGACTGGTGGTATTAGGGGCAAAATATTTTTGTTTAAGAAATGAGCTTGCTTGAATGTATTATTTTATGTCTAAGCCTAATAGTTGTTAGGCTGAAAAATTGTAGCTAATAGTTGTCTCCACAACATACTAATTTTTTCTTGGAACTGTAATACATTATCTGATTGTTCACTTGGATTTTGTTTCAACCTCAAACTGCCAGCTTATTCCTTATAACCATGATCTCTACATTGATTGATGATGGAATTAAAATGAGGAATAATACTACTTCATCCATCCCAAAATATAACTACTTCTAGACTCTAGTATTCGAAATTTGTCCCATAATGGAATAGCTTCTAGTTCTACACCTACATTATCTTTTCAACTAATCACAAACTTCCACCACTGAAGTTTCCCACCTACTTTCTCTTCTCAACCAATCACAATCTCCCCCATTTAATTCCACTGTTTTAATACCCGTGCCGAGCTCAAAAACTTATTATATTATGGAGTAGAATTTTCTTACTTTTTGTGCTTTTAGTTACCGGTAGGTGCTGACATAAGGTGAAAGCATGATGAGTGGTTTTACTGGAGTAAGGTTCATGCAGAGACAGACCATTGTATATTTTTGTCTATGGGCATGTGTTGGCATAATGCCAGTTTTACAATAAAACACAGAAAGAAAACATGGAAAGAAGGGAAAACCCAAATATGTGCTTATACCCTTGATCATGTATTTCTAGCAAGCAGGATTATAGTGTACTTACAGTTTTCCAGTACTGTTAGCCTCTAGCTAAACCGTCTTCATCAGAGGATTTTCTGTAAGATTTGATCACACAACCCAATCATATTACTGTAAAGTTTCTGGGTCATACCTATCAATTGATATTTGGTATCTTTCAGTTGTCAAGTTGCAGGTGTGACTAAGAACAAACTGAAAGTAGAATTATGCTAGTTCTTGAATTAGTTGGCATGTTTTTATTATGAACATGTAGACTCTTCGCTTGCACTGCCTCATCTATGTTTTCACTGAATCAACTAATATCTGTTCCCAAATTACTCTTTCAGGTAAGCTGACAACTTTGAGAGTAAAACAGACTTCGGGCAGCTATGGTTCTTTCTTTTCCTCATTTAGTTCTAAGGATCATCATTACTCACAAGGTGGCATAGAAGTATCAAAAGTAGAGAAAGTTGTTTCAATTCATCCTCTCTCCAAGGACAAGTTTATGGTACTTGATTCAGCTGGAGTGTTACACGTCTTCAATCTTCAAAACAAAGATCTGTTCTCAGAAGCTACCAGCAAGAGATATAGTGGAAGTCGCACATACTGTTTGGACAATGCCATGAAAGTGCAGCTGTTTGCTGTCTTTCCAAGTAGCTCTACAAGTGAGTTTTCATCCTGTCTTTGTTCTTTTGCATTTTGGTGGTTTACTTCATTAATAAATATGTTCAGAGTGTTTGTGCAGAGACACAAATCTTTTGGGTTTCAGATGGTGGGCATTCCATACACATAATGTCAGTGATTGATGCTGAACCCCCTAACAGTGAGAATGGAGGTGGTGATGGAAAAATTGAATTAACAACCATTAAGCTCACAGGTTTGTACCATAGGCCTCTATTTGTCATATATGCTGTTTTACTACTCCCCCCGTTCCATATTATAAGACTTTCTAGGTTTGCTTAGATTTATCCATGTATATAGTTTGTATATGTGTCTAGATTTATTAGCATATGTATGAATCTAGGTAAGGCTAGAAAGTCTTATAATATGGAACGAAGGTAATATTTGATTCCTAGCTTAACTTGATCTTCAAAAACTGTAGATAGGCACTCCTAGAAATTTCTAACTTATTAATTCGATTTGTTTTTTTTTAAATTCAAAGTGTTCAAAATTGTTGACCTGTTGCTCTACATTATAAAGTCATTACATGATATTACTCTCCAATAAGGAGTAGCCTTGCCTATTAAGTCATGCATTCATTGGTTAGAAACCTTTCCCAGTTAGCATTAACATAGATACGCATTTTTAACCTCTTCAGGTAATTCCTAATGCTTTACTCGCAAAGTAATTGATTTTTTTTAAAAATAGCAGAACCTATGAAGTCGTTATTTCCATTGACTAGGGCACTAAGCTCATTTGTCTTTTATCAGGCCATGTTCAGGTCTATCATTTATGCCATAGCTCTCTTTTTGTTAAGTTTTTAAACTTACGTTTTCTTTCAGCTATTGAAGCAATCTTTACAAGTGAAAAGGTTCAGGACATTGTACCTATCTCCAAGGATTCAGTCCTTATCCTTGGTCAAGGTAATATTCATTTATATCTTGAAGGTTGACATTCTAGATTGACATGAATCTGGATATTTTGCTTCGTTCTTTCAAAACTTCTAACATCATGAATATGGTCTTGCAGGCAACATTTTTTTGTATGGAACTGCTTGAATTTTGTTGATACACCATATATGCGGTAAACCTATCTGAAGAACCTTATGTCATTTTAGTCCCTTTCTGCACTGATTGGTTGGCCTGCACCCACCCACACATAATCTTTGATATCAGATGGGAGATGTGAATGTTGTTTAGAACATGGATTTGCAGTTTTGATGGGTTTTTGACTGAAGACAGGGTGAGTTCGGTGACTAAAATTTGCTTTTAGTTATTTTACCGTTTACAGTAAATGCTTATTTGAAAAATTTTAATGATTCCCCCCTCTCTTTCATGATGCAGTGTTGGAAATTTTGAAGAATGCAGTTGGCCTGTCGTTGAAGCCATGAGTATCACTAGTCGTTAAGTTCAGTTAGCAGATGAAAATGCTCATGACTTCAGCAGCAACCAGTAAGAGCTGAAAGGTGCAGGCCCTTCTCTGTCTCATCAACTGTCTGGAAGCAACATTACAAAAGTACAAGCTGTCTTTCAGCACAGCTCACAGCAACTTCTGAACAGGTGATGCCAGAGTATTCACGGATTACAATCACCCAGTTGTTTCTGCATTCACATTTCCATGCCAGGACAACTGCAGTTCTTGTTGCGATAGCTGAAAGAAGGCAGGGCTGCAACCCTATGCCCAGGCTCAGTAGTCGTGGAATGTGGATCATCGTCAAGTGGGTCGGTTATGAAATTAGCCAATTAGCATCTGGTTGTCGACAAGGATTTTGATCTTGGCGCAGTTCAGAGACTGGGCCTTGAGTCCGTGGTGTCCTTTTATTAGTGGGTATTTCCTTCCGAATACTTGAGAAACCAATAATTTGTCATGTTTAAGGTCTGGTTTTCACAGTGTGCACATTAGTGTGATGTGAGCTCGCGAACATGAAATAGTTGTGCCTGTTACTGAAATCAAAGTTTAGTTATTTGCTCAATTTGCAAACGAAAATTGTTTCGTTGGTTCTTACATTGCAGCAAAAACCTTATGATTCGCTTTTGGAATCGGATGTGGGACTCTCTCTCTCTTCCACGGTGACGGGACGGTAACAGATGAAAGAGCACGTAGCCTAATGGTTGCAGTAATTTAAGCAGTATCTAAGGTTCTGAGTTTAGATCTTCGTATGAATTTTAGATTAGTTATTTGAGGGGTTATGTCTCTTACTTGGTCTAATTTCTTAAAGTTTGTGAAATAAAAAATAGTTATATATATTCAGTTGGATACAGAGACCGGCTAGAAAAAGGGTGATGACTGTAACAGAGCTGCGCTGAATGGGCATCTTGCTACCGCTCCACGTGAATAATGGGCCGCGTGGCCCGCGCTTCCTCGGCCCGAAGAGGCGCTTCACGCAACCCCAGAGAGGATGAATCAAGATGAGACAGCTTTCTCCTTCCATTTCTTTTCCCCCACTGGCTTCTTCTTCTTCGTCAACTTTGCTGGCCATGGCCATGGCCAGCGACGGCGCCGCGCGCCCGCGGCCGCGCCGTTTTCCGCCGTCTCGCCGGTTTATCGCTTTCTCTCTGCAGACGCAACCAATCCGCATTTTCCCCTGTCGGACTAGGTTTTTGGTCGCTGCCTCGCTGGGAATGAAATGGAGCGATGCTTCCTTCCCTTGGCCAATAACTAGGGGACTGGGATTTCCAAAATGCTGGTACGTTCTTCGTCTCTCTCGGGCTTGCTTTCGTGTCGAATTTATTAATCATAGTGATGCTTCAAACTTGCATTTTGTCTTAAAACTTTGAGTCTTTTACCCATATACCATGGTTACATGTATACCACAGAAAACTTTATAGACACTTCTGTGCCATGACATCAATTTTTATTTACCTATATATCATTCCGTCATCTTCTGCCGTCCAAAATAAACTCTGACGCGTGGACCACCTAAGAAAATTACTAGCACTGCCCACTCCTCCGTCCTCTCCTCCCCCCGTACTCGTACTCCCTCCCGTGCGCGGCCTCCACCTGAAACCCTAGCCGCCGCCGCCGGACCCCCGCGGACCTCTCCCGAATCCTCCTCCTCCCTCCCGTGCGCCACCCGGCAGGCCGGCGCGCGCGTGCGGCCACCCGGCGCACCGGCCGGCGCGCCCGTGCCCAGGCTTGCCACCTCTCCCGAACCCTCCTCCTCCCGTGCTATGCCGTTGCTGCCTCCGGTTGCTCACAGGTCCCCTCCTCCGGCTCCTGCCGCCGCCGGCGATGACCACATGCACGTTGTCGCTACAAGCTTTGCCCGCGCCGTGCCATCGCCCGTCCCGACGCTTAGCTTGCAGACTCAGGCTCAGCAGCAACAGCAGGCGAGGAAGTCGAGGCGGTGCTGGTCGCCGGAGCTTCACAGAGAGGGTAGATTGATGGATTTCCGACTTGCGCGTCGTTGGCAATAACTGGATGCAGAGGATGGCCATGTATACAGGGAAAATTGAGCTGTTGAGAGCTCAAGTGATGAGCTGATGATGAGCTGGGTTTCAGTGGTGTAGATGAGGCTTGCAAATTGTCGGGTAGACCCCAAATTTTCGCCCTGAGATTTATATACATAGAGATATATATACAAAATCCGCATATTGTTGTTTTCTCATGTGATGAACTGATGATTACTTGATCAGTGATCTCAGTTCAGTTTCATGAACTTGGTATGCTGATGTGAATAAAAATGTTGGGCTTTCTCCTCTCTGCGTTCAGTGGAGCTCAAACTGTTGCGGTTAGGTTCTTGCATGTTCTTATCATTGAGCAGGTATCTGCAACAGCAGGTTGCCAAAATGTAATCTGGCCAGATGAAAACTGAACATCTTGTACTGTATTGATAGCTGTTCTGGTTTTCTGAAGCGTCCCTTTGCTGAATTACCTTTAGTCCTCTATTGCTGAAATCTCACCAAGGCGAATCAAGGACAAAGAACATCACTGCTTGGCATAATTTACTGATTAACTTAGGCATTTTTCTGAATTATCGTAATTTTCTGTGAATTTTTTGGATTATTTACGAATTTTCCTTTATTTTTTGGGTTAATTCGATATATGCCATTGTAACTATGTGTATTTAGATAAATATCATTACAATTCGTCTATTCGTAGTCATGCCACTCAAACTTTATAAAATTAGAACTACGTCATCTCCGTCATGTTTTCTATTTTTCTCTCGTTTGCACATAGGACCCACCCGTCAGATTCATCTTCTCCTCTCTAATCTTCACCTTCCCCACCTCTCTCTCCACCGGCGCCACACCTTTGTCCCCTCCGCCTCGCCGTCGGCGTCTGCCGCGTGCTTCTCGATCTCCAGCACGATGCGCGCACCGGCGGCGGAGCCCAGGTAACGGAGCAGTGCGTGTCGGGAGCCCCCCAAAAAGGTTGAAATGATAGCAAATGAACGCTAGGATGATTAATCCTGATATGGTTGATGAGTGCATTCTCTCGACTCCTCCGACGCTCTTCCCGACGGCACATATCACTCCCTGCACCAGCTGCGGCATGTGGAGGTCAGCCGTCGGCCCCACCAGCATCGCCGCATCCCGTCGCAGACGCCGACACTATGCACCTCAGCGGCGAACTCGGGTCTACGTTAGTATATGGAAAGAGCACACTAGCTTAAAAAATGATCTCATGAGTACCAGAATAACTAATCCAACAAACTCAATATTACTACATGCCCAAATCATATTTTGCCGCATGCAGGCAGCAAACATCAACACGCCAAAATCCGAATGACTGAATGCTAGTAAAGAAACACAAAATCCTGTGTCGTCGGCGCGGAGGGGGACAGGGGTGGTGGAGAGGGTGAGGACGGGAGTTCTTGGAAGTGGTCGTGGGCGCTGTCATGGTTGAACCGCTGATCCATTCCCGGGAGCGAGAGGGAGAGCAAGGTGAGTGGGTCCTCGTGCCGCCGGCTGATGGCGCAGTCGACTGGCTCGATCGTGCTAGAGAGCGAGAAGCACGCGGTGGATGACGACAAGGCGGAGGGGACGGAGGTGCGGCACCGGTGACGGTGGAAAGGGAAGCCAGTGCAGAGAGAGAGAGGTGGGGAAAGTGAAGATTAGACTATTAGAGGAAGAAGATGAATCTGATGGGTGGGTCCCATATATATATATAGATGGGGGAAGAGATGGAAAACGTAACGGTGATGGCATGGTTTTAATTTTATAAAGTTTGAGTGGCATGGTTACGAATAGACGAATTATAATGGTATTTTTCTGAATACGTATAATTTCGTGGCATAGATCAAATTAATCCTTATTTTTTTTTACAATTTTTCGGATTTATGAAGCAATTTTCCTGAATTTTTTCGTGAATTTCTAGACATTTTCTGATTTAAAATTAATAATGTCATTTTCTAATTTTCGTTAATTCTGTAATGACGAATTTTCTTACTTATTTCATGATCTAAAATTAATTCTGTCATTTTCTGAACTTTTACTGATTTTTCATATTTATTTACTCATTTAAATTTATTTCTATCATTTATTTACTAACAAGGGCAAAACAGTCATTTTACCTCTCTATTTGACACCATTAAGCCTCCATCCATCCAAAATGGCGCATAGGTAAACGAAAGTTGGTGTGATGACATAGAGATGTCTATAAAATTTTTTATGGCATACAGGTAACCATAACTTTTTTAATGGCATAGGGGTAAAAGACTCTAAAACTTTTACTTCCTGCATCCAGAACATCCTAGGACCTATGCTACAATGATGGATGGCTCAAGTGTTTCCATCTTAAGATAATCAGGATTTGCTATCTTATGTTGTCTGTCGTCTGTTCTAATTCTCAGACCTAATCTTGGACGGCTAGAACTGATTGGACGCATTGGCTATTTATTTCCTGCCTTTCGAGTACACGCTCGTGCAGTTTCTAAAAAAAAGTTGCGAATAAGCTGGGGTTTATCTGCTTTATTGCACATTGTATGACTTATCATTCTTGATGGAAAATGAAGCCAGCGGTTGCCCTCTTTTTAAATTAAAAGTTAGCACTATGCCGTTTAGATTATTTCATGATAAGAGCAATGTTTTGTACATTTCAAGGAGAATCCATGTGCCATTTAGTATTGATGATTGTTCTTTTCAGGTTCTGCTCAAATTAATACCAGAAATATATTGACAGTGATACTGTCACATGCTTTTCAAATTATAAAACTTGATCCCTATTCCCAAGTTCATCAAGTAAAGAAGGGACTATGAAGACTACTCTAAGTAGGTAAAAATAAAACCAACATTGAAAAATCACCTATCCTTCCTTTGTGGCATAACCAAACCATGTATGTGAAAGCTTTTATATGTCACCTTGCTAGTTAATCAGAACAAATTTGCTACAAAACATCTTTCTCGAATCTTTAACCAAGCCCCAAACTCATGCAGTCCCGCACTATCCTGACTCTGAATGCACTACCCATAGTTCCTCCCTGATTTTTGTGAAAAATACGTCTATTCCTCTCTTTTGTGACATTACAAGAGCGTGTGCTCAGGCTTGCAAGTTTGCAACTAATATTACCTCCATTCCACATTATAAGATTTTTTTGTCTTCCCTAAATTCATATAGATGCTAATGAATCTGGATACATATATTGAACATATACATTGATTCATGGATAAATATAGATTGAGCCAAAACATTTTATAATATGAAATGAAGAAAATACTACTTATTATGCAATAGTTCCTCAAAGTTCTTCCTCTGGGCCAGTTTGGATTAGTTCCCAGATGCAGTACAAAGTTAGGTATTTTGGATTTTTACTTAGCTCCCTTGCTTCCACAGAGAGAATAGTAGTTTGACTTTCTTGTTTAACTTGATAACTACTTTACTCATTGGAATTCTGTCGTCAGGTGCATCTCTTGAGCAAAGTAAGCCCAACTCAACTATTGATGCTAGGCAGGTATTCAAGAAGATTGACTCCTCAAATAGTTTACTTGCATCCTCTGTACCACCCGTAGGTCTATCTTGTTGTAGACTACAGTCAGCCACATTTGAGAGTTCATATGGGAATGCTTGACTAATCCATTGTCTGAAGGTCAACTCACCGACGAACATTGGATCGGTTGGTCTTTTCCTTGTGAAGACTTCAAGGAGAACAATTCCGTAACTGTAAATGTCACTTCTGCGTGATGCTTTTCCTGTTGATCCAAACTCTGTTTGTACCATGCCATAAGAGAACTGGTCAGCTTAAGTTAAATGAAGCAAAAATACATATATGCACAGATATTACGAGGGTAGTCACCTGGTGCCATGTATCCTACAGTGTCTGGCATACTTGTCAATGTGATAGAGTTGTCGTCTCCAACCAGTAACTTGGAAATTCCGAAGTCGGCAACATGTGCAACCATATCATTGTCAAGCAAAATATTGCTTGGCTTTAAATCAAAATGCAGGACAACTTCAAATAGATGGTGATGTAGATACTCCATTGCCATTGCAACATCCAGCATGATGCCAAGTCTTTGGAGGAAACTGAGGTGCTGTCCACCATTTGAGTACAACCAACTGTCCAAACTGCCATTGGGCATGTACTCAAGAACTAGTGCTTTGAAGTCAAGATTAGAGCAAGTGCTAACTATCCTCACCAAGTTCCGGTGACGAGCCATTCGTAGCATCCGGCACTCTGTGTCAAAACTTTTTGAAGCTAATTCATGTTGCATGTTAAGGACTTTTATTGCGACAATGGACTCATCATCTAGCTTGCCTTTGAAGACTTTACCAAAGCTTCCGGTCCCTAGCAGGTTATCATCGCTAAAGTTTCTTGTTGCACGGACAAGTTCATGGTATGAGATTAACTGGTAGCTCAGCAAGTCTCCAGCTGAGGTTAGTGGCATCTTTCTTTGCTTGTTCATCTTTCTTCTAACCAACATATACAAGCAAGGGGCTAAAATAAAAAATACCACAACTGCAGGTAATATGAATTTTACCAGCTGTTGTATCGACCGTGAGTGAGTGGTGTTCTGGCACAATGCTATTCCTTGGCTTGGAAGGCCACACAATGCCTTGTTTCCCATCAATGACTTGATAGTGATGTTTGAGAACACACCTCCTTCTGGTATCTGTCCATCTAGTTTATTGAAAGATAGATTCAAGTTGGCAAGGTAAGTTAGATTGACCAAGGAATTCGGGATGGCACAAGAAAGCGCATTACAGGAAAGGTCTAACTTCTCGATACTAAGTAACTTGCCAACTGAATCTGGTATTGATCCTTGGAGTAAATTTCTGGATAAGTTCAGATAGACCATCATCTGCAGTTCACCAAAGGAAAATGGTATATCACCTGATAGCTGGTTGCTTGATAGATCCATCTTAGTAATCACTGCCAATTTTCCGGCATCAGCAGGTAGAGGACCACTCAAAGAGTTATGTGATAGATCAAGCTCAATAAGCTTCTGAAGATGGAACAAACTAATTGGTATTGTTGAAGACAGAGAGTTTTGGGATAATGTCACAGCTTGCAACTGATTTAGGTCACCAATAGTACTTGGAATGGGACCAACAAGTTGATTGCCATCAAGATGCAACTTAACAAGGCTTGTTAATCCATTTATTTCTACTGGTATGGTGCCAGACAAGGTGTTGTTGGATAGATTGAGTTCTTGGAGATTGTTCATTGACGTTATCTGTGTGGGGATCGTCCCACTTAGCTGGTTTCCACTGAGAGATAACATCATTAGGTTGGTAAGCTTAGCCAGTGTACGGGGGATGCTTCCAGTTATCATATTGTTGTCTGCTACAAAAATTTCGAGTAGTGTGCTAAGGTTTCCAACATAGGGTGGTAAACTTCCTACAAACACATTGTATGATATGGTAATTGTGTTCAAGCTCCTGCAATTTGATAGCGCAGCGAGGAACTGAAGGTTCCCACTGAGCTGGTTCCCATCGAGATAGATGCGACGAAGATTCAACAAGTTCCCAAATGATGTTGGGACCGATCCAGTCAATGCATTTACAAACATATCTATTGTGGTGAGGTTAGTTAGATTTCCTATGGATTCAGGAATGCTACCTGTTATTTGGTTGTTTGCGAAGCTTATATATCTGAGGCTTTTCATCTGTCCAAACTCTGGTGGTATTTCCCCCTCTATCTTGTTCTCGCTAAGGTCCAAAGCAAGAAGACCAGTATGATTGCTCAGTTCAACTGGGATCTTTCCAGTGAGCTCATTGGTTGACAAGTAAATTGCAGTGAGTTTTGGCATTGTCGCCAGCCATGATGGCACAACACCTGTGAAATTATTTACAGGTATGGAGATGGCAGCAAGGTTCTGACATTTGGATAGGCCTGAAGGGATAGGTCCAGTAAACCAATTTTCACTGAGAGAGAACACTTCCAACATAGGGAGGTAAAATGTCTCATTTCCAGGAATTGGCCCTGAAAGATTGTTCCGTCCAACAGCTATGACTTGCAACTGGGACATGTTGAAGATAGCAGCAGGCATGGGGCCTGAGAGAAGATTCTTTTCGAGGACTATCATCTCCAGCTTTGACAATGATCCGATGTTACCAGGAATTGCTCCTGTTAGCCTATTCGACCCAAATCGTATCATACTCAGATTGGGTGTGTTGTTGAACAGGTCTTGTGGTATTGGCCCACTCAAGTCGTTATCTGACAGCCTTATGACCTGAAGATTGTTCAGATTTTCCAGTTCTTGTGGAATCCCCCCATAGAAGTTGTTGCTGCTAAGATCAAGAGACTCGAGTGCCGTGAGGTTGCCAAGGATGGACGGGATGGTACCTGACAGGCCGTTGTAGGAAAGATCAAGGCTTCGCAGCTGGGGCAGCCTACCGAGCTCGTCCGGCACGGGACCCGTCAAGCTGGTGTTGCTGAGCACAAGGCTGGAGAGGAAGGAGAGGTTGCCGAGCTGCCGCGCTGATGGTTCCCTGGAGCGCCATACCTTCGAGCTCCAGCCTGGTGACCCGCCGCCCGCTCCTGTCGCACGAGACTCCGATCCACGAGCAGAGGGGCGCACCGGCGGTCCAGCTCCTGGCAAGGATGCCACTGGGGTCCCTGACGTGTGCCTTGAAGTCGAGCAGCGCGGCGAGGTCTGTGGTGGTATTATTGGTGGAGGACGGAGAGGTGAGTGCGGTGGCGCATGGTGATGCCAGTAGGACGAGGAGCACCATGCAGAGAGAAGCCATGGCAGTGAAGCGGATGAAAGGTCGATGATGAGGATGCGCATGGGCAGAGAGCAGTGTGCTTTGTTTTTATTACGAGTGTGGGACGTGCGGTTGGCATGCAATTACTGTTGACGGTCAACAAAGTTGCCATTAGTAGACATTGTTAAAGGAAGAAAACACGGTACTCTTGACCTTGACAGCGTATCTTTCTTCAAAGGAACGCTCTCTTGAAGTCAAGTCACAAAGGAGCAAGCAAGCAACATATTTATAGTGGATAGCAGCTGTATTATATGCCTTTTTGCGTCTTCAATAGGTTCGGTATGCTTTCACATGTTTTCATGCTTGTTTGATTTTGATGAATGAAATGTATGGTGTAATTTTTTCAGAGGATCATTTTACAAGTTTGGTCTAGGCTGGTTAGATTTTTTTAAAAGAAATACTCAGATAATCTAACTCTATGAATATATAAGTAAGTTAGGAAATGCAAAACAATATCCGATAAGATCTCTAAGCTACTTTTTTTTTTCTGATTTTCTTCAGCAGGAGAATAGTTACTAGGTACTTCAAGTCTGTTAAGACGTTCACTGAAATAGTTAATCGCTTCTCTAGAGCTACAACAAGAGGAAGCAAGTGGCATTGTCTACGGCTGCGCCAGAGAACTGTACACACTGCTGTTGGTTCAGGTATCAGAGAATAGTCTTTTTACCGTCCTAGGTATTATATCTTATATGATACAATTTCGATACCTCTAACTATTCTCTAACTATTATGTATCTCACTATTATGTATCTCAAGATACTAAATTTTATAATTTAGTATTTATAGATAACTATAAAATTTCTCATCAGACAACTGTAAAATAGGAAATCATCTCCCCTTTAGAGGTTACACGTCTGTTCAGATGGAAACACATGACACTTTCTTTTTTTTTTTGGAATACGCAGAGCGTATCATTGTATTAAGATTGTGGGAGGGTGTGAAAGACAAGCTTCCAAGAGCAGTCAGATTCAGCGATACAAGTGGATGATAGTCGCTCTGTCCCATGATGGATTATCTCTATCCTCACTGGAGCCTGGAGCCATCAAACAGAATACGCTGGCATCGTTGTAGAGCTACCATGCCCATACCACTGATAATTGATAGGAGGTGAATTTTCATTTCTTGGTCGAGCATTCACTATTTTCTTACATATCGTCTAAATAGTTATTGATTTTTTAATAAAAATTAACAAGATTAATTAATATGAGATATATCACTCCATAACCATACACATTTAAATTCCACTTCTACAACTTATAACAAAACAACAAATCAAACTGAAACTATATACACAATTTATAGTTATATTTTTTATTATATTTATAATTTATAGAAGTTGAATTTGAATATTTATGTAACGATATATCTCATATTAATCTATCTTGCCAAAATTTTATAATTCTTTTAATAATTGTCTAGATGTCATGTAAGAAATAAGTGTATATTCACCCAAGTGATAAGAATACTTTCCATAAGTGATACTCCCTTAATTATAAAATATGACAACATACTGCGAATATAGACTTGTGTATAGCAACTTACTAGCGAATATAGACTTATGTATAGCAACTACTATGATTAGACAACATTTAGTCTGTCCATATTCATAATAGCTCGTTATATTTTTTGAATGGATGGAGTAGAATACTAGATAAGTTGTACGAGTGCAACTTGTCTTCCGCTAAGTATTTTTAATTGCTTGCTTGCTTATCTCTCTCTTTTTTTATAAGTTAGTTCGGTATGATGGAATCTTGGACCTCTCATCAATTGTTGGGTTAACTGAAATTATTCAATGGCCCTTTGCAAACTAGAAATATTCAATGTGTTCTTTGGCAAGTTGGCAGAGGACCAGCCTTCACCTTTTTGTTAGATGGCTGCAACTCAACTACTGTTACCAGAGATGTTCTTATGCAAGGCTACACAAGTTATTCACTATGCAATCCCTCACTAGAGATGAGGATGGATCACGACTATGATCCTCTATAGACTATAGTACTTATTTACTGATAGAAATTTGCTCCAATTCAATAAAAAGTATTTCGAAGTACCGATATTTCACAATACTAAATCGTTTTTTACTATTGGATCTAGCTGAACAGTATGAGCTCCTGCTCATTGTTAGATCCAACAATCAGAAACAATTTAATACCATAAGATACAAGTATTTTGAGATATTTTTGTTGGACAGAAACAAATCTCATGCCTGTAGCACCTCCTTGATCCGATGCAGCTTTGCAGCCACATCCTTCATCGTCATCCTGTCCTCAGGCAGGTCTCTCGTGCACTGCAGCCCCAAATCCAGTAGCTGCGCTATGCAGCTCCTGTCACCGGCTGGTTCATGTCCATTCGTCCAACTGTCATCTTGGAGACCACCACTGCTGCTGCTCATCGTCTCGTCATGCAGAGAAATGGCAGGATCTACGACGTCGGCGAGCCTCGACGGGAGCGCTCGGTTGACCCACTCCCTCAAGCTCAGCTCTCCGGCGAACATGGCGTCGGTCGGCTTCTTCCCCGTGAGGACCTCGAGGAGCATGATACCGTAGCTGAACACGTCGCTCTTCCGCGACGCTTTTCCAGTTGAGCCGTACTCTGATGCTCATGGTAAACAAAGATCAAGAGGAAGAGTTTGCACAAATTAGTGGTTTTCAGTGCAACAGAAGATCAATGCGAGATTGTTCAGCGATTACCTGGTGCCATATATCCGATTGTTCCTGGCATGCTCCTGGAAAATATGGAGGTATCATCTCCTAGCAATAACCTCGCAATCCCAAAGTCGGCCACGCAAGCCGTCATGTCTGCGTCAAGCAACACGTTGCTAGGCTTCAGATCACAGTGGAGGACTACCTCGAAGTGCTCATGGTGCAGGTAAGCCATGGCAAGCGCCACATCCAGCATGATGTTCACCCTCTGCACCAACCCAAGGCAATGCCTGTCGCTGTACAGCAACCATTCATCCAGGCTCCCGTTGGGCATGTACTGGAGCACCAGCGCCTTGAAGTCCAGATTCGAGCAGGTGCTGAGTATCCTCACCAAGTTCCGGTGCCGAGCCATGCGCAGCGCCCGGCACTCGACGTCGAAACTCATGGTTGCTCGTTCCATATCCATGTTGAGGACCTTTACCGCGACTATCTGCTCATTATCTAGATTGCCCCTGAAGACTTTGCCAAAGCTTCCAGCTCCTATTAGGTGATCACTACTGAAGTTGTTTGTGGCACGAACCAGCTCATAGTAGGAGATATGCTTATTGTTATCGTTGTTAGTTGGCAGGTCTTTCAGTTTCTTTCCAGTGCAAAGCTTAATCGAAAACAGCAAGCAGATTGCAATTATTCCAGAAGCCAGTATGCTTGGAATTAGAACTATTTTTAGAAGCCTTGATCTTTTGCCCCGACGGCGAAGGTCATCTTCGCAATGGGGGAAACCAAGGCGTGGAAGACCGCAGAGTGCTGTGTTCCCTCTCAAGGATTGGAGGGTAATGTTTGAGAACACACCACCCTTTGGGATTTGCCCATCCAATCTATTGAAAGAGAGGTTTAGGGTAGTGACAGAACTAAGTTTGGCAAAGGACTTTGGAATGGTTCCAGAGAAGGAGTTGTATGAAAGGTCTAAGTAGGTCAATGTGCTAAGCAGTCCAAGTGAGGTTGGTAAATTACCAGAAAATTGGTTGGAAGAAAGGTTCATAAATGTTATTGCTTCCACATTTCCAACTTCTGGTAAAGAGCCAGTCAAAGCATTTCCAGCCAGATCAAGACCCACAATATTTTGAAGGCCCCAAAGCCCCATGGGTATTTCTGAAGTGAGCTGGTTATTTGATAGTTCTAAGATTTGGAGTCGGCTTAGATTACTAATGCTATCAGGTATGGGGCCATGGAGCTTGTTGTAGGCAAGGCCTAGGGCAAAAATATTTGATTTGCCAATATTTGCAGGAATGGTCCCAACCAACTCATTAGAAGAAAAGTCAATCATTTCGAGGTTTTTCATCTCCGTAATTGATAATGGAATTTCCCCGGTAAATCGGTTGTTGCGAAGATCCATGAACAACATGTTACTCTGATTCCTCAGAAGCATATTAGGGATGTTTCCAGTAATTTGGTTCTCGAATGCTCGAAAGATCTTTAGGGAGGAAAGGTTGCCTACAGAACCTGGGATGCTACCGGTGAAGTAGTTTGTGTTCATCACAAGATTTTTGAGGTTCTTGCAACCTGACAGGTCAGCCATGAAATCAACATCCCCAGTGAGCTTATTCTCATCTATGTACAGTTCAGTAAGTGCTTGACCAAATATTGACCTTGGCACATGTCCAGTTAATGAATTGAAGGATATGTCAAGCATAGAGATCATAGACAAGTTTCTGAAAGAGGTTGGGATAGTACCAGTCAGGTTGTTCTTTTCAAGGTTCAGCCACTGGAGCCGTGTCAGTTGCCCCAGCTCCGGTGGTATCTTCCCATGCAGATTACTCGTGGTGAAATCCAGATGTGTGAGACCTGTAAGGTTGCCCAAGCCAGCAGGGATTTCCCCAGAAAGGTGAGTGCTACCCAAGGAGAGTTCCATCAACTCAGTCATAGAAGCCAACCACGGTGGTATGCCACCGGTGAAACCATTGTAAGCTAGAATGAAAATTTGCAGGTTCTTGCATGCACCAAACCCTTGGGGCACTGTGCCAGCGAGCTGGTTTTTGTGGAGATTAACAGTTTGCAGCATGGGCAGGTCGAAGCTTTCGTTGTCCGGAAGAAGCCCGGAGAGGTTGTTCATGGCCAGGTGCATCACTTCCAAACTGGACATGTTAAACAGAGACGTGGGTATTGGCCCCGAGAGCTGGTTCCATGACAGTGCAAGTATCTCAACTTTTGGCAAGAAACCGATAGCTCCAGGAATGCTCCCTGTCAGCTTGTTGTGTGCAAGGTTCAGGTAAAGTAGCTGAGATGTGCCATTGAACAGGCCATGTGGTATCTGCCCACTCAACTCGTTGCTACACAGTGAAAGATACACGATGTTCTTCAGATTGTGCAGCTCGGGGGGGATCTGGCCGGTGAGGTTGTTCGAGTCAAGGTCGAGGATCTCGAGCACGGTGAGGTTGCCGAGAGCCGAGGGGATTGTACCTGAGAGGTGGTTGCTGGAGAGATCGAGAGAGAGGAGGCGTGGCAGGTTCTTGCCGATGCCGTCCGGGATGGGGCCCGAGAGCTGGGCGTCGCTGAGGTTGAGGACGGAGAGGAAGGTGAGGCCGCCGAGCTCCGGTGCCAGGGAGCCGGCGAGCGGCACGCCGGGGAGCTCCAGCGCCGTCACTCGCAGCCGGTGGCGGCGGCCGTGGCCGCAGGTGACGCCGGCCCAGCCGCAGTAGGGCGTGGCGGCCGTCCAGTTGCCGCGGAGCACGCCGCGCGGGTCGGACACCCGCGCCCTGAACGCGAGCAGCGCCGAGAGGTCGTCGGCGTTAGCCCCCCGCGCGTTCGCGAGCAGCAGCAGCAGCAGCAGCGTGGGCACTAGCCCTGCGAGGTGGTGGAAGAAGAGCGCCATTGGCAGAGGAGGAGAGCTCGATGGAATCGATGGTCGTAGCCGTGCATGGCGTGGTGGCCTAGTGCATGGCCTGCACCTTATACCCTCGGAGGCTCCAAGTTGATTTGTTTGTCTTCGGGCGTTTAATTGGGAAATGAAAATTTTGGGTATCATATTAGACGTTTAACCGAATGTCGGAAGAGGTTTTTAAACACGAATGAGAAAACGAATTTTACGGGTCGCCCAGAAACCGCGAGACGAATCTTTTAAGCCTAATTGATCCGTCATTACCATATGTGGGTTATTGTAGCACTTATGGCTAATTATAGTCTAATTATGCTTAAAAGATTCGTCTCGTAATTTCTCACATAGCTATGCAATTAGTTTTTCGTTTCATCTATATTTAATGTTTTATTTAGGTGTCCAAAGATTCGGTGTGATGTTTTTAGGAGAATTTTTTTAGCAACTAAACAGGACCAGAAAAATTATAAATAAAAATTTTATATACGTGTTTTACTTAATCTAGAAACCAACTTAAGAAATAAACTAGAATAAAAAACTCTAAAATCTTATTTAAATTTAAAGTTAAAAATTTAAATTTTGATTTATACATATAAATAAAAGCGACTTCGTCGGTGGAGTCGTCCGGGGAACATCGGGAAGACCGACCAGAGACTTTGCCCCCATGGAAACAAGTCATGGTGACGAACTGACGATGATGTGACTGAGCTCGTGCAGACCCGTACTTGTTCGTGTTCGTGATCGTGGGAAAAAAATAAAGCGAAAGAGAGAAGAAAATGTATTGCCGAACTGATCGAGAGTGCACAGAACAACGTTTTGATCCCACCAAGGAAACCAATGGAAGGGAACTTGGCACACAACGAAATTGGCATTATGATCCCACCAAGGAAACCAAAGGAGGGGAGCTTGGTACGAAGGAAACCAATGGAGGGGAACTTGGTACTTAACGAAATTGGTACTTAACCAAGGAAACCTTGAATTTGGATATACAACTTCGAACCCTACGCCCCAGCAACAAGCGAGAAAAAAACATGGCCCCCATCGTTTCGCTTTTTAGAAGAAAAAATAAAAATATATTTTTATAAACGAAAAATAATATAGGTAAAACTTTTATATATATATATATATATATCCATAATGATTTAAAAATAAAGTTATAAAACATTATGGTGAAAACCAAAAAATTAAATTAAGTTCTAAAATTTATTAAATTTTAGGTTATAAATAGTTGTAACTGCGCAACTACGAACCGATGTAAACCGTTGAGTCTTGACAAGAGACTTGTTAATGCTTCCAAAGATTTGACTACTAATAGTATTAGATCTGTTGCTGCGCAGCCTTGTCTACCATTTCTCCAGGAGCTGACTGGAGGTAGATCCCCCACTGGACACGTTCTTGCTGGAAAACAAGAGAACGATTCCCTGTGTTAGACGCCTCTCGTCACGTCCAGCAAGAAACTAAAGCGACTGGACAGGAAAGAAGCATATAATTGCATGACCACACACGCTCATATTTGAAACACTTTGCTATCTCTGATGCACTTGACGGCATCGACCATCAGTGTGAAACCCTGAATACGTGTGGGAGTCAAAAAGAACCAGTTGATGGGTTGGAATGTTGATTAGGGAATTGAAAGGGTTTCGCCTAATTGGCAGGACATCCCAGGTCTAGACTCTGTACGATCGATGTCTTGCTGAGAGGGACGGGAGTAATCTATGACTCTGTCACGGAGGGCTCCCGCGCTAACTGATGGTATAACTGATGGCAAGTTAGTTATCTTATCCCTCTTTTTCCACACGCACACTTTCCGAACTACTAAACGGTGTATTTTTTATAAAAATTTTCTATAGAAAAATTATTTAAAAAATCATATTAATCTATTTATTTTTTTTAATAATTAATAATTAATTAATCATGTATTAATTTATTACTATGTTTTTCGTGGCAGGAATAAATTACATTATCCCTCACGCCAAACACGGCCTGAGAATGCATGTGAGAACGTTACAGGCTGTCACGGAACATCCGTCTTGGCAATCAGTGTGCAATGCGCAGATATCCCATTTTCTCCTGAGAGAACTGCAGAATGTCATGCTACTTTGGTCAATTCAAAGTCTTTTGCTATTCATGTGTAAATTGTTCATTCTTTCCATGATGAAATATTATATATATATATATATATGAAAATTAGATCCTACTACCAGGTATACCTACTCGCTACACGTCCATGATGAAAAATATTTTCATAACTATTTCTGCTCCCACCTAACAGAAAGTATGGACATTATTAAATCTCATATGAATAATATAACTACATGTATAGAGTTTGTACTTTCTGTTGGAAGAGAGAAGAAATATGTATAGAGGTGTTTCTGTATCTTAGACGTGAAGGGAGTAGCTACACCTGGTAATAGGAAAGAGGCTTCCTATATATAGCAAGACTAATACGTGTACCCCTTAGTATAAGCTATTCTACACCCCCAACCTTTCAATGCCTTCTAAGGCCCATCCCATCTCCCATACCTTTTTCTCGGCCCAAAAGTCATCTCTACCTCAATTAAAAGTTGATCAAAAAGTTCCCCTCGTGGGTCAACCCCCTTATGGGCTTTCCCTCATGCTTATCTAAACCCACACCTCGTCTCACAGGAATTCTGCAGTAACACGAAGGTAAAAATACAGTAACACGACAACAATGTCGAAACATACTCATGAGGGATCTACTTTTTTAAAGCACTTTTTTTTCTAACAATGTGGTATAAACTTTTTAAAAAATAATATATGAGCTGAGAGATAAAGTTGTTTAAAGTTTGAAATCTTAAGAAATATCTATAGAATTTGTATTAGTATACAGTAATGCTATGACAATAGCTGCAGTAATGCTATCATGTCATGTTACTGTAAAATATGTGTATTGTTACCGTATAATTGCAGTAACATAGTGATATAAGTGCAGTAACACGTGCGTTGTTACTGCACAATTATAGTAATGTCATGATACAAGTATAGTAACATTATGATCGAAGTGCAGTAACATGAGTTGTGATCATATACTACTACTACTATAATACAACTAATACATGTGGGAGAGCTAAAATACTATAATACAACTAATACATGTAGGAGAGCTAAAATGTTGTATTCCTAATCTTTAGAGAGTAATATCTCATGTGTCTTATATTATTTTTAAAAACCGTTTTCACTACCGTGGTTAAAAAATTGTGATTTTAAAAACTAGATTTGTCATGGTATTGTTACTACATTTTATAAGGCTTGTTACTGTATTTTTGCCTTCGTGTTACTGCATTTTTCAGATAGACGAGACTGGACAAAGGTGGGGTGGGGAGAAAGGTCAAAGGATAGATTTGACCAACGGGAAAGTGGTTTGACAAAATCAGGAGAGAGCTTTTGGGCCCTCGGAAGAGGGTGGGAGGTGGGTTTGGGCCTTGTGAGGGGAGGGACATAGAATAGCTTATTCTAAGAGGGGTGCACATATTAGTTTTGCTATATATATATACACTTTTAGCCCCATGTCACATCGGATATTTGGATACTTATTATAAATATTAAACGTAGACTAATTATAAAACTAATTACAGAAATAAGAGTTAATTTACGTGATAAATTTTTTAAGCCTAATTAATCCATAATTAGAGTATATTCACGTAGGCTAATTATGGACTAATTAGGCTCAATAGATTCGTTTCGTGAATTAGTCCAAGATTATAAATGAGTTTTTATTAATAGTCTACGTTTACTATTTATATCCAAACATTCGATGGGACAAGGGACTACCCTGTCCCAAACACCCCCAAAGTAATATGAAAATGAGTCATCATGTTCATACGAGCTAGAAAATCACATATTAATAAAAAAAATAAAAAATACAATTCGATAGAAAATACAATTTCAAAATTAAAACCAAAGACAAGTAAAAAAGGATCCATTTACAGTTTATAAAATCTCAAGTTCAGATTAAAAATCAAAAAATATTTAGAATTGAGTGAAGAATCTATCTATGGGCGTGTTTGTTTACATGCACCAATCTAGTCTTGCACCCGTGCATGCATTTGACGGGTGTTTGGTAGCCTGCATGCCCTCCAGGGCCTGGCTACGAGCATACAAATCGCCTCCCTGGTCAAGCTAGCGAGCAACGCTCGGGTCGAGGTTCCCTCATCGTCCGAGCTAGGCGCGTGTAGGTGCAGGGATGCACTGGTGCAGCGCGTGGATGCAAGGTGGGAGAGGGGGTCGCGCGTCCCCTCACCTCCTTCGCCCCCCCCCCCCCCCCCAATTTGCTCTGGGCTAGCAACACAGTTGTCATCACCTCTCCATCCCCGTTGGCACCAAATCCAGATTGCCGACCTCCCGCACCCCATCACTGGTAGCCCTCCGGGCCAAACCCCCCTTCCCCCCGCACGCCATTGTCAACAACCCCTAGGCCAACTCATCTGTCGCCAGATCTAGCGAGAGGATGGTAGTAGCCAACAGTGGAGGAGAGGGGAGAAGCGGGCGGTGCCGGTGAGCGAGAGGGACGGAGGAGACGGGAGTGACGTAAGGATGATGATCCAAAGAATGATTTTTTGTTTTCTTTTTTTCTTAACCGAGAATAGATGTTTTTACTAATATAGGCAGCGTTCCCCGGCAGCGATAAGTTAACTTACCCGTCTCGTTTTCCACGCGCACTCTTCCTAAACTGCTAAACGGTGTACTTTTTTAAAAAATTTCTATAGGAAAGTTGTTTTAAAAAATCATATTGATCTATTTTATAATTTTTTAATAATTAATAATTAATTAATTATGTACTAATCTATTACTACGTTTTCTGCGCCAGGGTAAGTTAACTTATCTAACATCTCCCGAACGCGGCCATACTATATAATGTATTTATTATTTGACACTGAAAATTTGTTACACTATTTTTTTCAATTAATATAGTCTGAACTTCGATATATGGAACCCATATCACTGGTTCATGCAACCAACCAAACAAACTATGTTTCGACTATATTTCTCATGCAAGCAACCAAACGGAATCTGATGCCAATGTATATAATCAAACATATGCATGTGTATCCCCTTAGCCAGGCCGAACTCAACTTGGATGAAAGAGATGTGCCGGTCTAGAGGTATATGAGCAACCAAACACACTGTAAGTGCAATTTGAAAAATCCAAATTTTTAACAAAAATTAAAAAATAGTTAATATCGAACGAAGAGTCTATGTATAAGTATAATTTAAGAATCTATGTATAAGTATAATTTAAGAAACATCTAAAATTTTAGTTAAAAGTAAGTAAACTTAAGAGAAACAATTGACGTATATAATTTGTACACACAAGTCTAAATACAAATTGAGAACTAAAAATTTACGAAACATGAGATTCCACGTAGAAATACCATTTAGAAAAACAAATATGAAATTCAAATTAAAAATAAAACTTAATCAATATCAAAAGAAGAACCGAGGTATGATAACATTTAAAACAATACTAGCCGTTTAATGTACGTGGGCCACCGTACTACTGATAGTTGAATGAGACATTCATGTCATACATAATACACGTGCCTTGATACTTGTGATGTCAAGCTAACTGATGAGTATGATAAACTCGCAGTCTAGAGATCTATTAAAGGTCTTTTTGGTAGTGCTTCGACTTCCAAATTAACTTTAAAAGCAGAGTCTACGTCAATTTATATTTTTCATATCACTCTAATCCCTCGCTACCATTTTATACGAAACTAGAGATGAGGCTAGAGCTAAAGCATACTAAATAGACCATAAATATGTAGGTTTGCTGCTGGAAGCCTACAAGCCACATCTTTTTATTCCCGCTTATATTTATAAGTCAAAATTTAAAATTTTAACTTTAAATTTGAACTAGATTTTAGAATTTTTTTATCGTAGTTTGTTTAACAACCTTAGCTTTTAAATTGTTCAGAACATATATATATATATAATATTTATAAAATATCTTATTTATAAATATACTACTTGATTTTTTTTCAGACAAACAGTACCCCGTGCAACTCGACCGAACACCGCTGGATCGCCCTACAGTTTTGCATAAGGAGACCTCTACTATTTATGTGCACTTACACCCTTGCGCGGGTGGATGGCATTGCGATCCAATCCTGCGTTAATCGTAGCCGTTCGATCAGAGTAGACGATGGGAAGCCCCCCTGCTTCCGAACCGACCACCAATCCGTGGTTCCTCCCGGGCCACGGCGGCGGCGGCGGCGATGCGGCTTCTCTCCGGCGCCTCTGCGCCCCGCATCCCCTGCTCCCTCCTCTCTTTCCCCCGCGCGATGCCAAGACGCTTACCGGTCTCCGCCTCTAGAGCCGCCTGCCGAGCGGCCTCCTCGTCAGCTGCCGCGGCCGCGGGCGACGGCGGCGCGAGCGCGCAGAAGCCGTGGTTGTTCGTCGGGCTCGGGAACCCCGGGAAAGTGTACCAAGGCACTCGCCACAACGTAAGTTGGCTGATCTGGAATGTTTATACTCGAAATTATCACTTTGCGCACTGGGTATACTCGAAATTATCAACTTGGCTCAGTGGGTTTGCTGGCTTATGATTTATCCTAGATTGTGTAGTTATTAGGGTCGAATACTCGAACTGGTAGTTGTTTAGCACGAAAAAATAAAGCTTCAGCCTTTCTGACTGTTGAAGGAGGAGGTTTATCGTCATCTAGTATGTATTATCTGTAGAAACAGGCTAGGAGCAAACTTGGTGCTAGCAAACTAAACACATTGTGCAAGTCTGTGGTTCTGTGTAACGTCATGCTTTAGTTTCAGTGTCTCTGACTGTGTCCAAATGCCAGTGGCCACATGTTGGATAAAGCATTTGAAATTTGAAAAGAACATTTCAATACAGTCAAGTGTTTGTTGATAGTATATATTACAAAGGAGATCTCACTTTGTGGGCAGCGAAATTCATTATGCATTGCATTTTAAGAAACCTATAGTTTATACAATGTTTTTTTTGTCCGATTCAGTTTCCATGGTTTCAGTATCGTTTCGTGGAACAGATATTACACATAAGTATTCTGTTGAATAAATGGTCACATACAAATTGTCAATGCACCAATTCATTATGTCTCTATTTGAGTTGATGACATCAAGGTCGTACATGATTGTTCACAGGTTGGATTTGAGATGATTGATGTTATATCAGAAGCTGAGGGTATATCTCTCAGCAGTATGCAGTTTAAGGCAATGGTTGGAAAAGGTAGTATTGACAATCAGTACAATTCTTTTTAACTGATACATTTTGTGTTTATTAAACCACACGATCATGATCTCCAGAGCTTTACTTTGTTCCTCAAGTCTTGCACATTAACCTTTTCAGCCCATAACAATGTTTATGTGTTCTATAAGTACTACTTAGAAATAAAAGCTACATGTTTTTAGATACTCTATACCTGAATATTAAACATGTGTAGGTGCATATTACTTGTTTGAAATTCTGAAGGTATTGCTATCAAACATTCATAACAGAAAACAATACTGCCATTATTTAGGTCGTATTGGTGATACCCCTATCATGCTAGCCAAACCACAAACTTTTATGAATGCAAGTGGTGAGTCTGTAAGTATACTGATTCCAAACAACCTTGACTATACAGATTGTAAACTTTTAGTTGTTCCATTCTTTTTACCTTTTCATTTGACAAGCTGAGTTATGCAGGTTGGGCAGTTGGTTTCATATTTCAAGATACCACTTAATCAAGTTCTTGTGGTAATGGTTATTCTTGAGATGCTGGTCGCTGCTTTTTTTTTTTACCACTGATTGCTATATTTTAATTCTTCATTCATTTTATATTCTCTGCAGATGTATGATGATCTAGACTTACCATTTGCAAAGTTGCGTCTACTGCCGAAAGGTGGACATGGCGGTCATAATGGGTACTCTAGTCCTCTTCTACTTTTATAAAATGGTTGAAACTCATTACCTATAGGTGTTGTTGCATTATACTCCCACCATTCCATATTATAAGACGTTTTGGTCAAACCTAAATTCATCCATGGATCAATCAACATGTTGTATATATGTGTCCAGATTCATTAGCATCCATATGGATCTAGGGGGAGCTAGAAAATCTTATAACGTGGAACATAGGTAATAGTATTTTACTAACTTTAGGCTGCACATGTAACTTTTGGAGGCAGATAACTGATGTGTACTCTGAATTTCACCTAGGCAACTGTATGTTCTTAATTTGTTGCCATATACCATTTGTACCGTCTTTGTACCTGTGCAAATGCACTGCATCATCGATTGTTATTTAAGAACTGATCTAAGGTGCTTAGTTGTGAGAAAATGCATTGGGCAAACATCAGCTTGTCCATTTGTATAGTTTCTCCCACATTTTTTCCTTGCTAACCTCTTGGTATACTATCCATTTTTCCACCACTCGCAGGATGAGAAGCATTATCAACCATTTGAAGCAGAACCGTGAGTTCCCACGTTTAAGAATTGGTATGACGCTTCTCTCCTATTTTCTCCTCAGTTACCATGTCTGAAAGTATTCTTGTGATGATATCTTGCAGGTATTGGACGCCCACCTGGGAAGATGGATCCTGCCAATTTTGTTCTTCGACCATTTAACAGAAAAGAACAAGAAGAGGTTTTAAAGAATGCTTTAAACAAACCTCTTTTTTCATATTTACCTCCGGTTCTCTTCTAGCCGTATCACTGTGTGCTTTAAGTGGTATACGTCTTTTTTTTTTGCAGCTTGATTTCGCTTTCCATAGGGGCTTGGAGGCAGTTAGAATAATGGTACTTGACGGGTTCAACAAGAGCGCAACTTATGTGAACACGGCGCAGTCCTCTGGAATGTTGAACAGATGATAAACTGTTCGATTTATTCTTATGCCAAAGAGATTCTTATGTCAGATCTCAGCTGTTTCATATCCATTAGACACTTGCACACATTTGTGCGCTCTGAAAATCCTGAGTTCCCGAGGACTGAAGAGTTTATTTGAGCATGCAGCAACATTAGGATGGTTTTGTCATCATCAGCTTAATTATATAGAACTAGAGAAGTTGCACTATATCATACTGTTTGTTTCTTACATTTGTAGTCTTGTATTTATTTCAAGAAAAACTGTAGCCTTGTAATTTGGAGACATGGAAGAAGGAAGAAGGAAAAAAAGGTCTCCTGCCTTGGTAACCTATACTTTCAGAATACTGTTAAACAGGTTTCCAGTGTTTCACTTCCACAAATACCTTGTCTCACTTTCTACACGTATATACAAATGTTGATGCAGTATTCACGCCTTTGAATACGTTGTGACCTGCACACACTGAATAGAGCAATACGGGGTGCATTTTCCTCTTGTAAGAGCAAGGCAGCTGCACGCCGTGAGCTCACTACCCATAGCAATGACACAAGATATTTTGTTGTATGCATACCCGGCTGGACCGCTGGAATATGCTGCGGATGCAGGTGGCGCCCCGGCTGCGGATCCGCCGGCCGCTTTCGCGGTTGTGTTTGGTGTGCAGAATCGCTTCCAATTTCGTACTGCCGTTTGTCTGAAAATATAAATATTTCTATATTACTTAGCACTCTTAATAAATGAAAAAACAGAATGGGTTTGAAAGATATATGAAAATAAAATAAAAAGAATTTTTAGTACAAAGCGACTGATGAGAAAGTATTATTGTGAATAGCACTAGAAATATTTATGTTTTGTATAAAATTTAAAGTTTAGAAATGATTACATTTCACAAAGAGAAGGGAATAGTAGATAGAATGAACTTTCATGTGGTAGCAGTGGCTCTGGGTCCCCCGACGCTTCCTCCAGCCCGTACCATCCGTCCAAAATCAATTTGCATGGTGCTGTGCCCTCGATCTCGATTTTCCACGTTCTAAATATGCGATGGTATTTCGCCGTCGTGCCCAATAAAGGAGGATAGCGCACAGCTTAGTGGATATTTCCCTTTTTTTAGGTAGCTCAGTTGGTGGATATTTCAGAACAAATTTCAGTGATACGCAATTGGAACTTTGGACTAGATCTTTCGGAATATAGTGTAGGCTCTTCCAGAATACTCATAAAAGTTAGATGAAAATTGAACCTTACAAAATACTTATAAAAGGGTACTGAATTTTATCCTGCTATAAAAAAAATCAAATCATGCAAACTAAACCTTGCTTAGTTGGTTAGACTTCCTGTGATAATCCTATCCACTAGGACTAGGTTTAGACTTAACGTGAGTGCTCTTATTATTTTTTCAGTTAGGCTAATTTTTTTTATGGAGATTCGTCGACAATACAGGCGTATGGGGTGATTTTGCTAATCTTAAAATATATGAGAATATTGTTCCACCTGTGTTTCTATCATGCCTTGTGAAAGAAATCAAATCATGATCTTCGAATGCTTCACAATCAATTTTGCCTAAAAGTACATCAGCGCTTGCAGAGAATACGATGGCTGTATATTTGTAATTTGTTTTGTCTCTAGTATTTTTTTTATACATTAGTAACAAGACAAATCTAGCTTGACTACTCTTACCACTGTATTTGGATTTAGACTCACGGAGAGAGTAAAAAAAGAGCAAATATACTGACCCCACTGTCAGACTCCTAACCGCTGCGCGCCCAATTAACGTCCAGATCAATCGAATCCTCCTCCCCCTAAAGCCTAAAACCTCGCCATCCACGTCACCCATCTCCCCCCTAATTACTCCCCATCCCTCCTCCTCCGCCCCCGCGCCGCGCCGCCAAGCACCTCCCTCGCCTTCGCCATGGCGACCCCCGCCGCCGCCGCCGCATCATCCCTCTCTCTCCTCTTCGCCCACCCACACTCCCACCGCTCGTCCAGACCCAGGCCCTCCACCGGCGGGTCGCACCTACGCCGTCCGCTGCGCGCCGCGGCGCACCGCGCGCGATGCGCCTCCGACGCCGGCGCCGCTTCCACGACGGCCACGAAGCACCGCCGCCCCGCGGAGGAGAACATCCGGGAGGAGGCCGCCCGCCTCCGCGGCCCCGGGCACGACTTCTCGGCGTGGTACGTCCCATTCCCCCCGACGCCCGACGACAGCCCCGACGAGCGCTACTCGCTCGACGAGGTCGTCTACCGCTCGAGCTCCGGCGGCCTCCTCGACGTCTGCCACGACATGGAGGCGCTCGCGCGCTTCCCAGGCTCCTACTGGCGCGACCTCTTCGACTCCCGCGTCGGCCGCACCGCCTGGCCCTACGGCTCCGGGGTCTGGTCCAAGAAGGAGTTCGTGCTTCCTGAGATCGACTCCGACCACATCGTCTCCCTCTTCGAGGGAAACTCCAACCTCTTCTGGGCGGAGCGGCTCGGCCGCGAACACCTCGGCGGGATGACCGACCTCTGGGTTAAGCACTGCGGCATCTCGCACACGGGCTCGTTCAAGGACCTCGGCATGACGGTGCTCGTCAGTCAGGTGAACCGCCTCCGCCGTGCGCCGCTCTCTCGCCCCATCAACGGCGTCGGGTGCGCGTCCACGGGGGACACCTCCGCCGCGCTCTCCGCCTATTGCGCCGCTGCAGGTATCCCCGCCATCGTGTTCCTCCCCGCCGACCGCATCTCTCTGCAGCAGCTCATCCAGCCAATCGCCAACGGCGCCACCGTGCTCTCACTGGACACAGACTTCGACGGATGTATGCGGCTCATCAGGGAGGTGACTGCAGAATTACCAATTTACCTTGCCAACTCACTGAACTCCCTTCGGCTCGAGGGCCAGAAGACGGCAGCCATCGAGATATTGCAGCAGTTTGATTGGCAGGTGCCGGATTGGGTCATTGTTCCAGGAGGCAATCTTGGGAATATATATGCCTTCTACAAGGGGTTTGAGATGTGCCGTGTTCTTGGGCTTGTTGATCGTGTGCCCCGTCTTGTATGTGCACAAGCTGCAAATGCGAATCCGCTGTATCGGTTCTACAAGTCAGGGTGGACTGATTTCCAGCCACTTGTAGCTGACACTACATTTGCATCTGCCATACAGATTGGTGATCCAGTATCTGTCGACCGTGCAGTGGTCGCACTGAAGGCAACTGATGGTATTGTTGAGGAAGCTACTGAGGAGGAACTCATGGATGCAATGTCACTAGCTGATCGCACCGGAATGTTTGCCTGCCCACACACTGGGGTTGCACTTGCTGCTTTGTTCAAGCTTCGAGACCAGCGCATAATCGGGCCTAATGACCGCACAGTGGTTGTTAGTACAGCGCACGGGTTGAAGTTCACACAATCGAAGATAGACTACCATGACAGGAACATCAAGGACATGCTGTGCCAGTACGCTAATCCACCGATCAATGTGAAGGCTGACTTTGCTTCTGTGATGGATGTTCTCCACAACAAGCTGAATGGTAAGATCTAAGCTTTAACCCCCTCCATGGCTGCTATCTTACTTATTGTCACCATGAACTCTTTTTCTGCATCTTATTCAACTGCAGTTGATGAACTAGGTGTGTCACTGTCATCTCTATTTTGTAGTACTAGGTTTTGAGGCTCTTATAATTATACACATAAGTGGATAGAGCTGTTCCTTGTACTTTATCTGTATCATGTAATATGACAATAAGTGGTTATGACCTTAGCGCTTAATTGAATAATCGTTTCGAATGGATGCATATGATTGTGTCTTTTGATTGCTTTTACTCACTATTGTTTGTCAAATTGTCAATGACCAGAATAATTCTCTTTGTTTGCATGATTTGACAATTGAACTGGTAGAATATATTAAATACCTTGACCTGTTGCAAATTGTTTTAGTTTCGTTAGTCACAACTCACAAGAGATCTTTTCTGAAAAATATAATCCTTATTCTCAGGGTAAGAACTGTGTAGCACCATCATACGTATATAACAGAGTAGTTTCATATTGTTGGAACTCCATAACAATGTTCCATTGTCAGTCAAAGTATGAGCGAATATCCAAAGTCTACTTTGGTTAAGCAGTAAAATCTATAGTGTACTGGACGCCTGGACCTATCACTATTTCTCAATAGATTATACTAGAACTAGAACAACCTGTGGTATGGTGATCGCTTGATTGTAGTATTATTGTGTTTCCATTTAGTAGCTTTAAGCCTTTAAGCTGGACTGTTTTACAAGCTGGTTAATCATTCTATGCGGTTTGAATATCCTGTCACAATAGATAAAATGTGAAATTGACCTTTGAGTTATTATCATCACAGCATAATCTTTCTAGTTTAATGTTTAAGCTTGATTCTGAGTTTGGGTTTTTTAAGCCCTATGATATTGGATAGTTTTGAGTTGTCTCCCTATAACTGTTACTTCTACCATTCTGTCTTTTGCATAAACTGTGGCTTTCTCTTAAGTCTAATGTGGCTAAAACAGTAAAGATAGGAGTAGTAGATTTCCATCAGAATGCGGATGCCACGTTCCTCAGCTGGAGACTTGGCTCTCACGGTTATCGCTGTGACATTTTTATAACTGCAAAATTGCTTTGCGTGTCTTAATCAGAATATACGCACATTGAATCTTGATTCTTCACCTTCTTTCTTAACCAAATATTGTAATGCCTGTTTTGCCAAACGCTGAAAGCCTTCTCAGTCTGCAGAATTGTATGCTCATGTGGACTTGATATGCCTTTGCTATGAATCGACAACATTTTACACAAGGAAGCGAAAATTTTGTTAGTCATGACAGGTCCTCAATCTGAGGTAACCGCTGCAATAAACACGGGTACCCCATGCTCCGCTGGGGCAGATAACGGTACGACGCTGTTTGAGTCGCTAAATTTTGTCTAAGTTAAAAAAAAAACCGAGAATTTTTCTAAAGAAAAATATCAATGATAGGGATAGATTCATAGAGTCGTTTAGTGAAAGAAATCTATTAAATATGTGAATTTTTAACAGAGATTAAGGTCCAAAATATTGTTATCCTGGGAAAAAATTGAAAAAAATATGAAAAATAGAATTTTTTTTCCTCATGGCCCATCAAGGCACAACTATAATATTTGTGCTAGCTATTAGTGTATTATGGCATATAATGATATACATGTATTACAACTTCTAATTGTGTTATATATTAACTATCAATTGTGAATTGTCATACATAATGGTTCGAATGTCCCTTTTTAATTGATTTCATGCTATTTTTTTTGTTTTACAAATACTATGTTCTAATTGTTCCAAATCTATCATATTATTTAGTTGCTTTATTTTATTATATTTTTTATTTATTATCCTCGGACTGAACTGCACACGGATTTCTGCATAAACCGTGTGGTTTTCAACCAAAACCACGTTGTTTTCTTGTCCAAACCACGATTATCATCGCTGGATTTGACTCCAACATTTTAAAATTTATATTTATCACGGTTTCCACGAAAACCGCACGGTAAATGCTCTACAGCCTGTACGTGGCTCTAGTATCTCTGACAGTAAGGGCATCCCTAGAAGGGAATACAGTGTGATTCACATACGCATGCTTCATAGAAGAAGAAGGGATGATTGTTTGGTGGGATGTTACAAATAAAAAATAATTTATGAATAAAAAAATTTATATATGTATTTTTAGCGATATAAAAACAAAGCTAGCAGACATACTTCGGTGAAAAATTCCTAAAATCAACTTTAAATCTAAGGATGAAAATTCAAATTTTGGTTTATAAACATAAGCAGAAGTGAAAAGATGGGGTGAGAGTCTTTGCCGCCAAGTCTCTTTGGTAGTTGTCTAGTAGTCGATTACCTCACTCTGCTATCAAGTGATCATCCTAGATAAGTTTGCTGCTATCGTTTCGCATATTAGAAAAATGATGGAAATGGCTTAATAGCAAAAGTAATTTGTTGGCAAAACTTTTGTATATATGCCATTGCAATTCAAAAGCAAATATTATAATAAAGTTGGATGAAAGGTCAATAAAATCAACCTCAAATTAAGTTTTAAGATTTAAATTTTGACTTATAAACAAAAGTGAAACCATATCTAAGCATTTATAAACCGGTTCAGCCAGGTGACCTGTCTAAGCGGCGTCACTGTTTTACTGCGAAACAACCTATTAATTATTAAATATTATGGGTAAAACTTTTATATGCGTTAGCAATCTAAAAGGCAAATGCTGAAAAATAGTATGATAAAAAAACTCCTTAAGTCAACTTTAATTTTATGTTTTAAAATTTAAATTTAAATTTGTAAATACAATCATAAGTGAAAGATGGAGGGATGAGAGTTTGTACTTTCATAACCTCATTACTTTTGATGGGCTTCAGCCGTTGTCGAGACGAAAAACGACTTGTTGGACTGAAGCCCACTACACAAATGGTCGAATCCTTCAGAATTTGGGGCTGCCTGTTCTGCTGTTCAATGTTGCCATAATGTGGGCTTTGACCACGTTAGTGGGCTTGTACCATAACTGTTAACAGTTACATAATGTAGTATAGTACTTTATAGCCTCCAGACATGACAGTATGACACCATGCAACTAGTATGTGGATTAGGTTAGCTAAATTATTAGTATATCTGCTCTTGCTCTTATAAAGGCGTTGCCTTTTGAATTTGTTCTCTCTTTTCTGGGTGAGACTTCTACTCAAAAGAATTCCTAGAGCTTTTCCTTTGAAATCTGTTGGTCAAAATTAGCCAACTTGAGCCATGAGAATAAATGAAAATTGTTTCTTCTTGAATTCTAAAGCAACCGAGTCTAGCAAAGACAGCAGGAAGAAACAATCAAATAAAAAGGCTCGAAGAAAGTACCAGCGCACGTCCATTAAAGTTACTAGAGGTAGACGAAACTTGAATGGAATATTGGAAGCTTTGACGCACTATTGTGTTGCACCATACTAGCTTTAGCTTCGAGTCTGACAGCGATAAACCACAGCTTAGATTAGTTCCTTCTTTTCTGACTAGCTAGCCAATGCTGAACGACACTTTGGCCCACCAAATGAAAAGATGATTGGAACCCAGCAGACTTCGTATTCATGTTGTGATGTCGCCATGCATGCTTTCTCACTATGTTGCGTTCTTTTGAGCCATATTCTTCTTCGGTTTTTTTCCGTATGTTTTAATTGCTAAACTGTGATTTTTTTCTATACAAAAATTCATCATCTCACTTTTCTAAGTAGATTTTCAATTTTATAGGAGTTAATTTAATTATCTATATTATTATATAGCTATTAAAAATTCAAATAATATTAAATATTTCATTTTTCTTCGACCAAAGGACACATACGCGACATTCCCATTTGGCTAATTTAAGTTACCAGTAATTGACGGCGGAGTCTCTAATACTTTGGGCTGATTATTGTGACAAAGTCGTTTCAGTAAAAGTGAGCTTTCTGTTGGACTAATTGGATCTAAAGTCAGCTAGTCTGTTCAAAGACGGCGGCCGCATAGCAGCATAATACTGGTAACCTGCACTGACTTGCTGTAGAAAAATGTCCGTTCCTTCCTGTAGAAAATGTGCGTTGCAATAGTACGTAGGACAGCTCTTATGGTTGACAGCTAGTAGTATACAGTAGCAGCCTCTGGAGGCAGCCACAGGTAGCAGTCCGTCTCACCTTCCGGTTAATTACTGCGATACTCGTCACCTTGTCGTGGAGTATCATTTTACCATGTCTTGAACGTTCACCTGCATGCACGTGAAAGAAATGTGTGCTCCTACGTACTTTAGATGATTTTGTTGATGCTACTTGCAGTGCTTTCTTTCTTTCTTTTTTGAAGAAGGATACTTGCAGTGACATTGCTGGCATTTGAAAGAGCATCCCCTCGATCGTCCGTTGGCCGGCCAGATCCTCTAGACTGGATACTACGCTCACGATTTCCGAGGTCAAGAATTACGGTGCTAGCAACGAAGAAGAGGCGAAACCACGTGGAAACGGCACTTAGGCCTTGTTTAGTCCCAAAATTTTTTTCCAAAAACATCGCATCGAAATTTTAGTATCTAAATAAAGCATTAAATATAGATGAACTAAAAAACTAATTGCACAGTTATAGAATAAATCTTGAGACGAATCTTTTAAGCCTAATTAGTTCATGATTAGCTATAAGTGCTACAGTAACCAACATGTGCTAATGACGGATTAATTAGGCTCAAAAGATTCGTCTCGCGGTTTCTAGGCTAGCCGTGAAATTCATTTTTTTATTCGTGTCCGAAAACCCCTTCCGACATCCGGTCAAACATTTAACGTGACACTTTTCCCAAAATTTTTTTCAATCTAAACACCTCTTTCCTAGCTCGCAAGAGAAACACAAGTGGCATCATGGCACCACAAGACGTTGACTCCCGATCGACTCGCTTCGGACACACACGCTTATCTGTGGCTCGCTCTGTAGTCAATCGTCATGTGACTCAACGAACGAGTGCGCGCCGGGGGGCGGGGCAACGACGACTCGCGCGGCGGTCACCGATCTTCGGGTGTGGCCGCTGCATGACACACACCGATCTAGACATAAGCGTTCGTTGACGCGGGCGCCGGGGGTGAAGCTGGAGGGGTACCGTGTCACCCGATTTAGAAAATCTCATAGTTATAGTTTATGTGTTTTTATTATATATATATATATATATTACACATTTCTCGATTAAAACTCACTTACCCATAATAATCTAAACTCAATTCAAAATATCAAAAGGCAAGTAAGTGATACTTCTGTATATTTTGTTCTAACTCCGTTAGTCAAGTGCCATGACTTAGGGTGTGTTTGCTTAGTGGGATATGCCTAGACGGGAGATGGCCGTCCAGGTTTTTGATGTGTTTGGTTCCATGGGTGAAACTGGATATGGTGGCCTAGAAAGAAAATATTCCACGAAGATGTATGTTGGATAGATGTATCCGGCCAAATTAGCCGGATTAGCTCATCCACCTTCGCGAACCATGATCATTAGTTATTGTTTAGTGATAATTAGCTTGTTTTGACATTAATTAGTAATTAACAAGTTTAAATTAGTGTTAATTAATGATGATAGATATATTTAATTGATAATTTATATTAATTACGATAAAATCTATGATGATTAATTTATATAATTATTTATTAGTAATCTAATATGTCCATCCCATACGTTCTCATCCATCCAACCAAATAAAAAGTTGGATCATCCCAAATATAAAACTGGATGACCGTATCCCTAAATATATGGATGGTCATATTGTATCTCAGCTTGACCACCGACCAAACGCGCCCTTAGCTGAGCTGCCGATCGGGTCCATGCGAGCTACCGCATGCCTGCATCGTGCTGGACCGCGGGCGCGCGGGTGTCCATCGTGCTAGCTGGTCCCGGCGGCGCGGTTGCGCGTGCCCGCGGTGCATGTCCGACGGCGACGTACGGCCGGTGGTACGGGTCACGCTCATCTTCACTCGTCAGGAGACGCGCGTGCTCGCGGTTACGTTTGGATCGAAGGCTATCCAGCCACGCTGTCACAAAGACTCAGGGAGAGATAATTGTGACGTACTGACGTGAGCTATTATTACACCGGAGAGTGGCTATGCATGGCCGTGCTTTATATCGCGCCTAACTCAGAATCATCTCTAGTTTAATCAACCAAACTTTATTATATTTTACGATAAATTTAGTTTATTCAGTTAAACTATATCTAATCCTAATTTATTTGTGGGCCGACCGTGTCTTTGCAACCAATTTTTAGGCTATTTTTATTGATGAATTAATGGGAAGTTAATAGTTATCGAGTGCTGCTGTAGACTGTTGCGCCGTTCACTTTTGACAGCACCATTTCGCTGCTTACGTCTCAGATAAAAATTAGAATTGTTTTTGGGATTCAAATTTTATATCCTAAAATAAATATTTATACGTTGATTTCTATGATTTTATCACATCAATAATTTTCTAACCAATTAGAAGCTCGGAATGGTAATCTAAAGCATTCAAAATTTAAAAAATAATCACTAAAGTAATTAGAATGGTACATTTTAATTTAATTTTAGAAATAATTATATTTTAAAACGATGAGTGATATGACTATACTATACCAACATGTCGCTGAAATCAGTACACAGGTCCCCCCAGAAACCAAGAAGCGGACAGCTTCAGGCTTATCTCTGATCCAATCCATCCACAAGGGACCACACAAGTAGTAGAACGGCCGCTAGTGCAGCTTCGAGGAAGTGTCCAAGTGCATCGAAGCGTTGCGTTTGTACTACACAAACAAGTAACAACTACTAGTAGTACTACTAGACAAGAGACAATGCAGTCTCTATCTCTCTGTGCAAATCAGGGTGATTTGTTGCTGCTATAGAAAAGAAAAAAAAAACACGCCGGGTGGTTGCCGAGATTTTGTGGCACGCATCTCACGACGAGATAAACATCGACTTGGCCCGGCCGGAGGACCACGCGCGGCTGGTAGGCAACGAGACAAAGAGCGATCGATCACTCGGTATGCGGATGAGGTGTATATACGGGGATGTGATTCTCCGTATTTGAGTACAAAATAAAGAGGTGTTATAGTAATTTATATTTGGTACACCTCTTAATTGTTGGATTAAAATAGATGACCGAGATTTATCGCTACAGTTATAACTACAGTAACCAACCGTGTTTGAAATTACTGCTATTATAGTGTTTGTGTTTTGTGCACTATTCATATCATTGATTTACTGTGCCTCTCACATAAGTAGTGATTATCTCTGCATTAGGATCCGGACCCAGATATACGTGTTGCGCTCTGGGATGCCTTTCCGGTGGTGTGGGTAGAGCTTTGGCACAAATGGATCGTATTCTAATGCCCTGGGGTGAGGGTACACCTGACCTGCTTGTTTTTAAATACTTTTTTAACTGCCAATTTGCTCGTTGCGTGCTCGTTTGTTTACGATATATTGTTGAGTTCGGATGGGCATCATGGTTACAACATGCATCAAAAAAATCCTCAAGAGAAAAGTGGAGGAATAAATAAGCAATATCAACACACTAGCTTCACATCCGGGTTAATATTTGTGCATATCTGGTTCTCTGTTTTTCTTCGGTGAACTATCAGGTCCCTGACACTACTACAAATCGCTAACATGGAGATGCCTAGGAGGTGTAAGATGATTTAAAATCGGTATATATGAGCATTTTGCACAACACCAATCTCACCCACCAGGTTATAACTAAAAATCAACCAATACAATATAGGTATCGGTTCTTCAAAAAATCGGCACTAATAGCACAGTGGTTGTTTTCTTAAAAGAATCGTTTTCAATTTAACCATCATTGATAATAAACCGAGCTAAGCTGATAATTAAAACCTTCTATTGTTCGCCCCTCCAGTATGTGCACATCAGCATATATATTCAGATATGTTGGCCTAAAACCGGAAAATGCTGATTCAACCAGGAGAAAGTCTTTTTACACCAAAAAGTTAGTTCATGAGGTGGGGAACTACTTCTTGGTATCATTTCTCCTAAACTTTAAATATGAGACTATTTTCAACAAGATACACTCCCTCTCTACCACCATACCGCTATATTCAATCATCTACATGTCCGTAAGAAGGAAATGAAAAGATCGCGACTGCTACGACTAACGTTTTTCAGGTCGATTTTTCCCCCTAGCATACATCTCCACGGCATTATTGGTTCGCGAGAGGAGACACAACCATGGTTCTATATAATCAGGTTTCACGTGGGGCGCACGCAGATAGGTACAAAAAACTTTTTAGAAAAGAAAAAAAAGCACGTGTTTACTCGCCACTCTTCGTTTCGTCGGTTGTGCATGCGTTGTACGACGGGACGAACAAGTCTACAGGGTTTACACTGTGTGATCTATCTCAAATTTATCAACATCGAGCAGCGTCGATCGGGCATGTACAAATTAATGATGTTAAATCCCACGGTTCACGTTGTCTTCATCAGCCTTAGCATGCAGCTACCAACTGCTCGATCGTCTGAGAGTTCGTCTGCTCCATGAGGAAAATAAACAATGAATGCACTACTGCGTACCTAGCCTGACGCGTGAAAACGTTATGGCCAGTGAAAACCTTGATCTTAGCTACTCCCTCCGTTTTCCAACGTAAGATTTTTAGCATTATCTAAATTCATATGAATACTAATGAATATATATATATATATATATCAATTGATAAATTTAGATAAGTCTAGAAAGTTTTATAATATGTTATAATATGTAGTAACGGATTTGATTGTACGACAGGTAAGTACGTTGAATGGTCCAATCGTTGCTCCATATATAGGCACTTGTGAGGTCCGAGCGTATTCGATAAGTACGTACATATGCAGCCGGGCCAGTAGCTAGGTCGATAAGGATTGATCAACGAATAAATATAAATGAAATTACAATATTTTATAATATGGGAATAGGGAAGCAGATGATAGTCGCTCACATGTGCTACAAGCACAAACATATAATGGTGCATGTCCAAATCATCACGTGTAACGGTCCAAAAACTCCATCGCTCTATCGTATTATCACTCATATCTTTTCGTTTCCGTTTATATGTATAAGTTAAAATTTAAATTTTTCATATTAAATTTAAAGTTGATTTTAGTGTTTTTTACCGTAGTTTATATTCCAACTTTAGCTTTTAGATCGGTAAGAATAGGAATAAAAGTTTGTCTATAAGTTATTTTCTATTTATAAAAGTCAAATAATCAGCCCTATATATAAATATCTTAGGTCCTGGGCTTGTCTTTCTTTAATTACTTGTGCGTACTAATCTCACGTGGTAATATCCCAAAACAATAGGAGAAAAAAAATTCCAAGTCTCTCGGTTAACTACAACAAAACAGAGCCCGTTTTCAACAGTCAGAAGAGCAGTTCTTAAACAAACTAAGCTAGCTGTGCCTATACGTTCTTTAACTTTATGCGCTAGACCAGTTTTTGGAAATGAAGTCAGAAAAAGTGTGGTATTTGCATGTCATTGCAAGTCTTATCTATTCTCTCCTGCTTATGCTTATAATTAAAATTTAAATTTTTAAACTTATATTTAAAGTTGATTTTAAGTTTTTTAATCATAGTTTATTTTTAGTATTTGCTTTAAAATCGCTAAAAACATGTATATAAAAGTATTATTTATAAATTATTTTATTTACAAATATTCACTTTTGTTTTGTCATTAAAAAATCAAACGATTGTCGCATATATATATTTTGTTCAAACGCAAGAACAGTGTGCTATCCACTACAACTAGCCGCAGCGAGCAATTAATTCCTCCAAGATTGTGTATAGAAAGTGATTACAAACAGATCCACACACGCATAAAGCTCCACACAAAGGTGCTCTAGCTACCGTCAACAAGTGGCTGATCGATGATCGATACAACACGACATGCCAGAGAATTAATTTGTAAGACCCCCATTGTTTATAAATGAACCGATCGAGCTCGAATCCGTCTGTTGAAAACAATCTTCACATGGGAAGGAGAGAAAAAAATAAAATGGCGTAGTACACACCTCCAAGCGGGGCAACAACAACCAAACCGCAGACAGAGGTGATCGTTTGGCTTGTTTAAAGGATATTTAAAAAAATATGAATAAAAAATTATATATGTGTACTGAGTGATCTAAAAGTTATAAATTAAGATAAAAGAATTTCAAGATATAATCTAAATATAAGTAAAAGTTTATTTTTCATGTATAAGCATTAGCATAAGTGAATAGATGACACTGCATATATCTCGGTCAAAATAGCGTCATAAACAAATCGCTGAGCCAAACCGGGGTCAAGTTAAATATGCACGCGCCCAATGATCGATCTCATCTGCCGACGACGATGGCGGAAAGCTAGCTAAAGCCCAACGCTTTTCTGCTAGACTAGACCAGATCACTCACATGCGCATGCAGTGCTGTGTCACCGCTTCAGCGCTAGAGCCTCTAGATGACGGATCTTTACGCTAACTACCGCCTTGCATGTCATCCAGATAAACTCCGGGGATTAGTTGTTACTATCTGTTCACAACCAGACGCTCCAGTCGGGTCGCTTTTGCATTGCTTGCATACTTGCATGGGATGTGAACGTACAGGCTTACGTGTGCACGCAGTTGGCGGTAGATGGGCGAGCAGACGAGCACACGGCCGGCGCCCGGAAGGAAAAGGCAAATTTGGCAAATGGAGAAGTACAAGACTATATGCTAGCAGGCATGGTAGTAGATTAGCTAGGGGATTGGATTTTCATCTCTATAAGAGCATATAGATGTTTATTAGATGTCTATTTTAATCGTCACGAAAAAAAATTGGTGATACGGAGAAAAAAGAGAGAAGAAGAAAGAAAATTTGTTGTTATATATAATAATGGCCTTAGGATCGACTCTTGATATTTATTAAAGAAAATTTTGTTGTATGAGGTGGATAAACATGAAAGTAATGTAACAAAAAATATTTTGTTGTATTAATGAAAAAAATCATACTTACTCTACATTCACACTAGCTACCATTATACAATATATTTTTGTTATTGACATAGATCAAATAAGAGTTCATAGTAAGCATTATCTTTGAACATAACCTAATGGTTATCCACATCTTTCTTATATATTTAAAATTAATAAGATAGATTAATACGAGATATATCACTCTAGAACTATATACGTTTAAATTCAACTTCTACAATTTTTAAAAAAATAAAACTGGAACTTGTAAAAGTTAAATTTTTTTGAAAGTAGTAAAAGTTACATCTCCTATTAATCTACCTGTCATTTTAAAAAAAAGTAATTATTTAGATTATATGAAAAAAAATATACACAACCGAGTGACTATCCATGTAATACGTTCCCGATTTACTAACAAAAAAGAGCTCTTGGGGACATGGAACACGTGCAGATGAGCCCCCAAAAGAAAACGTGTTCCTCCTGGAACGATCTGCAGACTGCAGGTACCTACGAGCTGGACGGGGAGTGATGATACAGATCCAGCAACAGCTAGCGGTAGATCGAGAAACAGTCTGCATGCGCGCGCCCGCGCGGCTTGCAACGAGATAAGGATAGATGCATGCAACGCCGTACACGTCCGGGCGTGTGGGGGTTAATCTCGGGGTCGCGCTGGACACGGACGAGTGCGCGCGCCGGCGCCGCGTGTGCCTCTTTCGTTGGATGGATGAGATCGACGGGTTTCTGCGTGATATTTTCTCGACCTATGTCTCGAGCGTTTCGCCACGATTGCACGGTGGGAGTGCGCGCGTACCTGTCGAGGGGAGCCACGTACTACGTACTCCGTACGTGCAGCAGCGCATGATTCCATGCAGCTATCATGTTCGCGTTTAATTGACTCTATAAACGGGTTGATAAGCCGGTTCATTTAGACATATAGTTTTATAGCCAATAGTCTATTTTTTCAGCATGTTAATATATGTAATAATGAGAGTGGTGTAATGATTTTGGAGATACACTAGGTTTGAGTTCGGACAATTTTCACTTTTAAGTGTTCAATGTCATCGTTCATAGTCCTTTTTGAGGGCACTCACAATACAGACCCAAGAAGTAGTTTCTATCTGTATTTATTGTTATTACGCATAAGCAATTTGGTGACATGTCATCTTATTTATTTAAGAGAAAGATACAAAAATGAAGAAACTAGTTCTAGACTAAGAACTAGTGTCTTCACGTAAAACAAGACTGATTGTGAGAGAGATGAGTGGGTCATGTGATAATAAGATATAAAAGTTATATTGTGAAAGATAGTTTCTTGATACAATGTTCTAGTTATAGAAACCATGTTAGTTTCTAGCATTATGAGTGTCCTAATCCACCTTCGTCATTGACCTCTTTATATAATTTATATTGATCTTTTTGTTGATTTCATTGTCCGTCTCACTCCGATGATGTGGTAATTATGTAATTTCATCATGGTTATTCAGTAGTGTCATATATATGACTTTTGTGTTAGAATATAAGTAGATTGGGTCTAGTTAATTTAGCACTGATCATTGTCAATCGAGCATGTACCATAAAATTAGAATATACAAAAAAAACAACTAGGTAGTTATTTTCTATATTTGTTTTACTTTTGAAGATCTTTTATATAACTTATTGTGTGGTTCTCAATCCAAAATTATTAAGAATGGGTACGGGTCTATTCATGAGTAATCTGTGGCTTGCTCTAATTCAAATAAATAAAGTCAGTTTTATTTTTAGATCAATAGTAGTTGTTGAAACATGCAGCAACCATTTTCAACTTTAGCCCTTGTTATCTTCGTAGTTTTTATCGTTGATAAACCATTTTGTAAAGCATAATCTTTTTGAACGGTGGGTAATTAGGGGCATGCACTATACTGGTAGGTTCGTTCTGAAGGCAGGCCAACCGCTGAACCCAAAGGCTGTTTAGCACACCTGGTATTGTTGTCGGTTGCTTGTCACCCTTTTCTACGAGGGGAATGAATTCGTCAGCGGGGCAAAAAAATAATACAGAGGTGCTGCGGCTAACGATCACTTTCAGGCTTTCACTCTCGGCACTCCAGTCCAAATCTAGCAACAGGACAAGCCCAAGTTTCATGCACCTCCGCTGGCCGGATAATCCACCACCTCTCACCACACTTCAGTGCGCGCGCTCTCTGTCTCACTTCAGATACTACTAGTAGGTACCAAATTCTCTACTTCAAATGCTCTCATGTGAGCTGATCAGATAAGGGAAGGCAACGGATTGTCTCTTCTGTTTGGAAAATTCCAAGCGCTAGCTTCAGTACACTAATCCCCTCAGAAACATCAGCAAACCAGATGTCCTCCAAAACTTCCGTAAGAAACATCGACTCCCACGGCAATATTCAAGCGTGCCACTGCCTGTACTTGTACGTCTATATATACCTCATCTTCATGACACAAGGTATCTTAGTACCATCAGCCAATTAAGCAATTAATCGTCGGCCAATGGGAGCACATGTGAGGTGAGGTTGTCTCTGCGTTCTCATCAACCTTATCGATCTGTAGCAGAATCTCCAAAACCAACGGCCAAATCACTACCGGTAGAGTAGAATCCCTCCCCTCCCTCGCTCCATCCCTGCTTTTATTAAAAGAAAAAAAACAGAGAGCACGCTCATTCGTTATCCTTACGGACAGCGAAGCCACGCATGGCATCTCTCTCTCTCTCTCTCGCCGCATTATTGAACTGGAAAAGAAATGGATCGGCTGGTATACATGGGTCAGAGATATCGAGACAGAATCAGCAGCGGCAGTAGACGAGGGAAAGGAATGAGCCGGAACGGAACGAAAAGAAGCGGCCAATGGCAATGTCAGCGGTCAGCAGCAGCAGCCGTCCGTCCGTCCAACGGCTGCAAATTGTTCTCGTCAAGGGGAATGCATTTGGGAGGGGAGGGGAGGGGAGGGGAGGGGAGAGGGGGAACGCACGCATGTCGTGGCCCATGTGAACGCCACGCCCCCCTGCCCGCTGCGCCTCTGCCGGGCCCGCGCCTTCAAAGCCGCGCACCACAAGCGCTTTCTCCGTGCATCTCTCCCTTCCTCGAACAGTAGAGCCTGATCAATCACCGCCGCGCATGCTGCTGACCATATGTTGGTAGGTTCCCGTGTGCCACAGCCACAGTGTCGTTCGTAAGAAAAAGAAAGGCAACAGAGGTATAGAGGTGAGGAGCCTGTTTCAAAGTTCAAACATGTGCAATTTATAGCTACCAAATTGGCAAATTGGACGTTTCAGATTCTTTTTCTTTCTTTTTTTTTGGGTTTGGGTTGAAATGGATAAGCTTGCTCAGATACGCTGCATCCATAGCGTATCACGACACCTTGTACAAGCGAGCACGTATGTACGGAGTGGTGATCGAGGCATCGAATTGGAGTATATTGTGTACACCGTCGTATATATTATTTCCTTTATACAAAGTAAGACTTCTTAATTTTATCTAAATTTGTATGGATACTAATACACCTAGATATACATAAATATCATAAATATCGATCAATAAATGAATCAAGAATCAATACAAGGATATAAAGTATTATGATATAAATCAGAGAGAGGACATATTAAGCATGTCACAACAATTTTGAAGAAAAGAAGTGGTGACATGCATGTACGCGGTTGTGTTCATTTACTAGATTATTCATTATATTTTGTGCACCCATACGGTCATACCGTTAAACTATGTGTTTTGCGAAAAATCGAAATTCATCATTCCACTTTTATAGTGTAGATTTTTAACTTTATAGGAGCTAATTTTATCGTTTATACCATTAAACACCTATAAAAATCAAACGATTTTTGATCTTTTATAAAAAAACACAAATGTAACACGTAATAGACCGTGAAGTTCAGTCCCGTACTTCTTTGTTGTCATATGGTACTGGTCACGGTTCCCCCAACTCCAACAAAATTACATGCATAAGCTATCCCTCAGTTTCCTAAACATGTACAAAATTCCAATCACTTTTAAATGATCTCGGATATATACGTCAATATTTCTAGAACTATAGTACCACTTACCTCATCGTCTTCTCTTTTATTTACCTACGCAGCACGCAAGGCTCTTCCATGACAGTCATGTTCCTCCTAGCCATTCTGCGCCTCCTCTCTCCCGCTTTGCTAGCGCTGACAAGCCTTGCCTGAGCAGGATGCTTCCCTCTCCCTGAATTTTTTTGAGAAATAACATTATTTTAATAGAAAATATTAAGATTAGAGACAATATATGAAAAATCGCAATTTTAACTCCCTGTCGAACAGTGGATGTTTGATTTGGGCCCTGTCAAACTGCTACTGTTCGAGAGGGGACCCTATTGAACACTCACCGTTTGACAGGACCCACCACCTGACGTTGAGGGGCATGTCGAACTGCTAAAGGTTGACATGCCCCCTGTCGAACTGCCAAAGGTTGACAGGCCCCCCTACCGCCTCAGTCAAACGATGTGGTGTTCGACAAGCACCTATGAAGGGATTGTCGAACTGCCCCTGTTTGATAGGGGGCTTATCGAACTATGGCAGTTCGACAGACCCCTAAAATTATGATTTTTTCTTGCATGGCCTCTAATCTTGCGATTTTCCATTAAAATAATGTTATTTCTAAAAAAATTCCCTCTCCCTGGTCTCACTCTTCCTCCTAAATCCAAATAGTGGTGATGTGCCCTCGTCTCGCTGATCTTTCCTCTTCTTCACAGGCTTGCAACATTAGAGATATTGTCGTAATCATAAGGCTTATCTGACCCCTACTACCATCCTTCATCCCCATGGATCTAGTGACTGCCCAAACGTCTTTCTTATCGGTCTCTGGTGATAGATCTTGAAGAGCCTGCTAAATAGCGTCAAGGTCATCTCAACGTCCATCTCCAAGAGGCTCCAAATGGGTTTACGAGGCATTTGTTTGCAGTTGTCCATGGTTTCCCATCCGGTTACCATTGCAGTGGAAGAAGCAAAGCTAGGGACATGATTCATCTCTTTTACTTCTTTTGAAACCCTTTTGTACTTATTTGTGACTTGTTATGTAATTTGTCCATGTTAAAAGTGGCATGTACGTATGCAAATTAATCTAGCTGTAATATCAGCTAGTTTAATATATGTAATATAGCGAGGTCCTAGGGTCAGATTTGTTTAAGAAGAAACAAAAAGTCTTACACCATGCCTGTTATTAACAACATCATCTTTTCGCTTATATTTATAAGCTAAAATTTAAATTTTTAACTTTAACATAAATCAATTTTGAGTATCTATCATAGTTTATTGTCCAGTCTTTTATTTTAGATTACTAAGAAAACATATATAAAATTTTATTTATAAAATATTTTTTGATTTACAAATATATATTTTTTTATCATGCACCCAATAGATAACCACCTAGGCCGCGTTCGCCACAGGGCACAAGTTAACTTAACCCCTCATTTTTTGTACGCATGTTTACCAAACTGCTAGACGGTATATTTTTTATAAAAAAAATTCTATAAAAAAGTTGTTTTAAAAAATCATATTAATATATTTTATATTTTTAATAATTAGTAATTAATTAATCATGTACTAATTTATTACTACGTTTTCCATGCCGGGTAATTAAGTTAACTTTATCACCCCTCTTATCCGAACATGGCCCTAATGTGTCACTTCAACCTCTTACAAAGATCGACTGTTACCCATCATTGTACGGAAGAGGTAACTTGGAAGGAGTAAAAATTTCAAGCTCCGAATTTCGGAGCTTTCAACAATGTACACATCCAAATATACGCTTGTAGAATTTCTGTAACGTGCCAGTTGGTGATGCAGTATCGTAAAATAGCCACCTCAAATCCTCAATTCCCTGGGTAAAAAGAAAATCAGAAATCCAAGTCAGTCAATCTTACGACGCGTAGTCGCGTACTATTCTCTCCCATTGCTTGTAACAAATCCATGCTACAGTAAAAGGTCTCCAAAAGACGAAGACCCAATGAACCCATCGTATAAGATACGTATCGAATGCCCTTTTACCGTTGGACGTACACAAAAGGGTTTTCTCTACCAACTGTCAGATGGATTCAGCTAGTGTAGTACACTCCTTTGATTCTCCAGAGAGTTACCCATCTCTAACCCAAAAACACGCACGAAGTTTGCACAAAAACTACACCGGCAATAGTACTTCTACATTTTTTTTATTTGTTGCCCATCAAGAACACGCACGAAGTCTCCGGTTTCGACCGCCAAGTCTTCCCCTGTGCCCAGTGCTCCGGTTTCAGTAATGCATACGCCGCAGTTTTAAATTTCATCATTACTCCTAACTCTGTGGTGGTACCTTGCTTCGCCCCACTGGCTCAACCCAGCTGGATCGAGTGTAGTATATCCAACAGTGGCACATATCTGGTGTGTGTTGGTTCCAGTTTACGCAGCAACCAAAATATTAAATCCCACGAGAGGAGGTTGTAGTAGTAGCGGCAGCAGCAGCCGCGCGTGAGAGAGCGCCACGCAAGTTGCAACGTGCAATTCGCCGCTGCAATTACTCCACTGTTTCGTAGCGAGGCCAACTTGTTGTTGCGCGTCGGCCATATCCGCGGCTCCGCGCGCGCGCGGCGGTTTGGTTGGCCCCTTTTGGGCGTGGGCGTAGTAGTAGCTCTCTCAAGTACGCCCCGCCCCGCGACGCGTCGCAACAAATCTGGCCGAATTTCTCGGCTCGCGCTGTTGTTTTCGCGGCGCGGCCAGGCCAGGCCGGGTACCAGCGCGACGACGACGGACGGGGCGCGTCCGGCCAAAAAGCACAGCGCAGCGCACACCGCCGATCGGAAATTCTACGGGCAACTTGCAGGGGGTGGGGGTGAGGGTGGGGGGAGGTTCAGGCTTCGGCACGCGCCGACTTATCAACCACTACTCATCACCGCGGCGTTATCTCTTCGACGCGGCTGGGAAGCGGCATCGGTTTGTTTATGATAGAACCGTCGTGCAAAGCAAACGCCAAGGGGCAACCGGGTGGTCCGGGTCAACACCACATTGTTCAGTTCTCTTTGTTTCCCACATCCTTTCTTTTTTACCTTTCGCTGGGGATATATCAACGCTGTCTCTAGCATGTCACATGTGTATTGACCCTTACTACTCCCTCTGGACTTATTTAATTGATGTCTAGGACAACCAAACTGAAAAAAACAAGTTAAAAGTGTTTGTTCGGAATGACAAATATATCTGTCTAGAGGGAGTAAATTGTAGTCGTTAAGGGGTGAGAATGTGAGATTAATGTTCGTGGTTAGTGTAAAGTTATAGACTCGGTGTTGTTGTTGACTAATCTTAATTACGATTTCTTATACACATCGTATGTTCATAAAAGTAGAGCGCCATACAAAAATACGGTATATAGTTCGTTACATATGTATTATTTCTGTTTCATAATTTTTTTACACTCCTATATTCATACGAATGATAATGAAGTTGGGCACTTATTTTATATATATATAATTTACTTGATGAAGGCATATATATAAATAAGTTGGACGCTTAATTTTGATTAAGTACATTCTAAAATGTACAGTTTTAAGGTCATTGTTTGGCTTTTTAGGAAAGAAACAAACATTGTATCTGTGAATCTAAAACAAAGATTGAAAAATAAATTATGATGAAAAACTTTAAATTTAACGTTGAAAATATAAATCTTAGCTTATAAAAAAACAAAAGTGACAAGATGAGGCATTTTGGTTCTTTCTTTTACTTGATGAAGGCCATCGATATAGTCTCCAATTCATATATTCAGATATTGCTATTCTTGCTCTTATATTCAGGACCATACCTAAGAACTTGATGCCTTGGTACTTTAAGAAGGCCTCATATTTAGAAAATATCAATTAAAAAACGTAAATTGCGTAATAAGCTATGTTGTTGACTAAAACTGTATGACATACCAGGGTTGCCCTCATTTTTTCCATTAACACTAGGAATTTTCCTTATTCATTGGCAGTTGGGACCAATCTAACGTGCTCCTTTGCCGCTACACTTTTTTCGATCTGTCGTTACTGATGGCTCTCTATCCACAACAGAAGAGCTAGCGATCAATCTAACGCGCTTCTCTATCTAGACCCTAGCTAGGGATTTTGCATGAATAAAAAGGGTTGGAGGCTTGGAGCTATACCAATATGAAGCCCACCGCGGCAATAACGAATTGAAGATGGCGCACTCTGACTAACATCTAGGAAGAAGAATTGCATCTTGATGCAACGGGGTTTACGTTTTTTTTCTACATACAAAAAAAAAATTGGTGCGTACTTAAGTCATCCGTACAAAAAGATATCTAAAGTGTGAATTCATTCAACAATATATGAGAACATATCGAAGTGTGAATTCATTCAACAATATATAAGAACATATCTCTCTATCTACATATCTCAACCAATCCTCATTTAGTTTGCTCATCTTAAGGAATCACATCCCTCCATTCTCTCAACCTTAACCTCTTAAAAAAAATCCAAACAACATTATATCGTTGGATGGAGGGAGTGCATGCATGTATTGTCGGCTGTAATGCAACATAACTCTTTAAGATATCCAGGATTATTTCATGGAAAATAATACTTGTTTCAACCAACAAATTAGTGAAAGTTGAAGAGCAAAACTTGAAAAAAAAAAAAGGAATAAACAAGTCCTCAAACACATCGGACCAATTGGTGTAGATGAAACCTAAATTTTAGTGGCCTCTAATTGTCGCCGACTTTTCAATTGCCTGCATATGGACGTGCTTATATCTTCAAAAGAAAAATGAAAAGAAACTGTCAGGAGTATTTTTATAATACAATCTAATGCGTTTTTTTTATCATCCTTTAAAAGTAACTTGAGGTAAATTTTGATACCTCAAATTACTAAACGTTTACAATAAAAAATATGACATCTTAAGATATTTTTTAAGGATGGTAAAAAAGCTCTAATTTAATACATATTATATTTTATATATTGGATCTTAAATTTTTTATATCACTGTACAATATTTAAGTTCCATTGCGTGGATGTTAAAATGAACATCTATTTAAAAAGGGAAAATAAATGTAGCGCTTGAACACCATCTTGATCATAATTTTAATTCATTGTGTTTATGTTTTTTTTAACCTTCAAAAGTTTCCATGTTAAATTTGTCTCTGGGTTTGTTTTGGTATCACGCAATAAAGTTTAGACTTTTCTTTCTGTCAGATGGTACAAGACATGTCCCAGTATGGTGTTTCCACTTTCCGGTTTCTTGTTTCTACCTTTTCCCCTAGCACCAAAGAATTTTCCTGTTGACGCAATATCCCACCTGATTCCTCCAAAACTTCCAGAAAGAGCACACTAGTCCATGCATGGCACAAGCAAACATTCCACAATGTACAGGTCACCAGACGCAGTATATCCACCTGATACACATAAACCCCAGATATTTTAGCAAACACGAAAATTGCAGCCAACACAGCTTTGATCAAAAACAACTGCCAAATCAAAACCCACAAAACAAGAAAACAAAATACATAAAGGGGCCAAGCGTGACATGGCAATGTGCACCCATGGGCATTCCAGAGGCCAGCCAGCTCACATCACCAGCACAGCAAAGAACAAACCCATCCTCTTATCTTTATCCAGCTACACGCTCCTGATGAAGCCATGGAGCCACCACATCCCATGGGCTGAGCCAGGGAGCCGCTCCGAGCTGACTGCCCCCACAAACCAACACTTGACACTCTCCCTTCCCCCGTGGCGTGACGTCGCTCTATCCAAAGTCCAACACAACACCATGAACATTTTTTATAATGATCCAGCCACCGAAAAGAGAAAAAAGAAAAAGAAACCAAAACAAAACAAAACAAAAGTAGCAAACCATCTGCCTCCTTCCCTCCACGCGGACATGGTATGAGCCGTATAGGGGCAAGTATGGTAGCCCGCCCCCCATTCCGGCATCTATCGCAACCCACCCCACCCACCCTTCCACGGCTCCTATATATCCCTCCCTTCCCCGCGCCGCTTCTCCTCTCCTCTCCTACGCTTGCCGCCTGCAGCAGCATCGATCGCAACAGAAGGAACCAGAGATAGTTTTGAGTTGAATTGGGTTGGGTTGCGTTGTGTCCGTACGAGGGAGGAGGAGAGCTGAGACGCTGAGACTAGCTGGGAGTGTGGTGGTGGTGGTAGTGTGTGGTGTGAGCTCGATCTATACTGAAATGGACAGCTCCAGCTGCCTGGTGGATGACACCAACAGCGGCGGCTCGTCGTCCGCGGACAAGCTGAGGGCGCTGGCGGCGGCGGCGGCGGAGACGGCGCCGCTGGAGCGCATGGGGAGCGGCGCCAGCGCGGTGGTGGACGCGGCGGAGCCTGGGGCGGAGGCGGACTCCGGGGCCGGGGCCGGGGCCCGTGTGGGTGTGGGTGGAGGCGGCGCGGGAGGGAAGCTGCCGTCGTCCAAGTTCAAGGGCGTCGTGCCGCAGCCCAACGGGCGGTGGGGCGCGCAGATCTACGAGCGCCACCAGCGGGTGTGGCTCGGCACGTTCGCCGGCGAGGACGACGCCGCGCGCGCCTACGACGTCGCCGCGCAGCGCTTCCGCGGCCGCGACGCCGTCACCAACTTCCGCCCGCTCGCCGAGGCCGACCCCGACGCGGCCGCCGAGCTCCGCTTCCTCGCTACGCGCTCCAAGGCCGAGGTCGTCGACATGCTCCGCAAGCACACCTACTTCGACGAGCTCGCGCAGAGCAAGCGCGCCCTCGCGGCCTCCACCCCGTCGGCCGCGACCACCACCGCCTGCCTCGCGAACGACAACCTCTCCTCGCCCCGCTCCCCCTCCGCCGGCGCCGCGGCGCGCGACCACCTGTTCGACAAGACGGTCACCCCGAGCGACGTGGGCAAGCTGAACAGGCTTGTCATACCGAAGCAGCACGCCGAGAAGCACTTCCCGCTACAGCTCCCGTCCGCCGGCGGCGAGAGCAAGGGCGTCCTCCTCAACTTCGAGGACGCCGCCGGCAAGGTATGGCGGTTTCGGTACTCGTACTGGAACAGCAGTCAGAGCTACGTGCTAACCAAGGGCTGGAGCCGCTTCGTCAAGGAGAAGGGCCTCCACGCAGGCGACGTCGTCGGTTTCTACCGTTCCGCCACCAGCACCGGCGACGAAGGCAAGCTCTTCATCGAGTGCAAGTTAGTACGGACGACCAGCGCCGCCCTCGCAGCGCCCGCTGATCAGCCAGCAGCGTCGCCGGTGAAGACCGTCAGGCTCTTCGGCGTGGACCTGCTCAAGACGCCAGCGCCGGAGCAGCAGATGGCCGGGTGCAAGAGAGCGAGGGACTTGGCGACGACGACGCCTCCACAAGCGGCGGCGGCGGCGGCGTTCAAGAAGCAATGCATAGAGCTGGCACTAGTGTAGAGTAGCACTATTAGCTCGATCTCTCTAGCTAGTGTCTTTTTGCTCCCATGCATCATAATTCAGGTGGTTAGCTAGCTTAATCCCTTCTTGATCCTATCTAACCTCACTTGGTTTTGTTAATTTATTCGTCCATGTTCTTGCTTGCTTTGCTGTAAATCTTTTCCTCCAAGTGTACACTAGTAGTATTACACTAATGAAGCATAGCCCTAGAAGGCTCCCAACTGACAAAGAGAAGAAGAAGAAGAAACATTTGAAATTGTCCAGCTTCCAGTCGAATTAACCAAAACCACAGGACAAATTTCTCCATCTGCAAATTTTTATATGTTATTTCCTTAGCTTCTCTGATGCGTTTGTGCAGTCCGGGAGATGTGACGTGTTGTGTCTCGAGCATCTATCTATCTAGTACTAGTACAACCTGCACCGTGCCCCAGGTGCATGCATGTCCCGGGGGGTGCCCTATGTTGTTTGATTGGAAAGGGAAAGCTCTGCTGGCCCTGAGCTATCTGATGGGCGCGCCCATGGCGGCATGCATGCACAAATTGCACACACTGACACACGTAGCTGTAGACATGATATGCTAAACTTATCAGCAACAGGTGGGAAGCCGGAAACAGTGACTTTTTGCAGGGATATGCTCGCCAATAGCTACAGAGAAGATTCAAGAAATTTTTTTAAAAAAAAAGAGAGAGAGAGAGAAAAGGAGATCTGGAAATGAACAAAAGCAACGCGTCGCAAGTACTACTGCTCTGTTCCCACGGCATCTAGCCATCTCGCGCGTGCTGGTCCTGGCGCCGCATTGCAACAAAACGCAAGCTGGGGGGAAGGGAGGGCGGTGGGTGGTGTGGTGTGGTGGTCTCTAGCTAATCCCTCCTCCTCCAGATGAGCCCTCGGTTAGGTGCCTGCCTCCCTCCTCCTCTGCGAGCTCTGCTTTGTTGGTGCCTCGACTCGATTAGTTTAATCACCTGCATGCAAGGCGTGATCTTTTTGGCATGTGCAACACGTACATTGACGTCGAGAGGCGATCAGTGCCAGTATATAGCACCACCATCATGCTTGATACTGTAACTAGCCCTAGTGTAGCATCTAACCCTCCAGCTCAGTCTGAGGTAGGATTGTTGGCGATGGCACCGGCCGTATCTGAATCTTCCTGTGATCGATCGATCTCGATTGATACGGCCATTGGAATCAAGCTGCGCTGCTCTGCTGATGCGGCATGCACACCATCATGTCACGAGGAGACTAATGAAAAACCCCAACCCAATTAGTACGAGTTTGCTATTTGTCAACAGTTTAAAAAATTTTAATCTATCGATCAAATATTTGTCCATTAAATTTTCTTGAAAAATTGTACTTATTGTCTACTTGCTAGTTTGTTTGGTTCCCTTTATTATTATTTAATTTAAATTTAACGTCTCACACAATCACTTGATGGATTTAATTTTTTGAAACAATTGACTAATAAGTGACCTCGAATTAGTAATGTTGTCTCGACTCTCGACGGCGACCGGCCCGGGCGAAAGCGAATACCCAGCGGAATCAACGTTGTTCCGACGACCGACCGGCCGGCCGGCCAGGCGAAAACGGCATCCAGGGCAGCCGGTGGACTCTTTGATTGGAACACTACTACACGGCGCTCAGGTTTCTGGAAGGATAAGGGTTTACAAGTGGTAGTATCGGATCGGCGTCTACTATACTACTCAGTCCTATAATAAATTTATTTTCCAGTTTCTAGATACAATATCATGACTCTTCGTCTTATTTAAAAAATTTTTGTGATTAATATTTTTATTGTTACTAGATACTAAAACATAAATAACACTTTATACGTGACTAATTTTTTAGTTTTTTTATAATTTTTTTAAATAAGATGTATGATCAAACGTTTGGAAAAATAAAAAATAGAGTTATTATGCGAATGAGTTAATAGGTTGGAGCAGGAGGCCGGCAATGATACGCCTCCTCCTCTACTGTGGCTGTGTTGCACACTCTCGCACTGACGACAAGTCCGCGGAGAAAAATCTACCACTGGTATTACCTCCGCCTTCCAGTAGATTTATTTTTCGTTTTTTCTGTGTCCAACGTTTAATTATTCATCTTATATAAAAAATTTATAAAAAACAAAAAATAGTCACGTATAAAATATTATTTATATTTTATCATCTAGAAAAAAAATATTAATCATAAAAAAGTTTTAAATAAAATAAAGAAAAAAACATTATATAAAAAATAAAAAATGTTGTTATTTCAAGACGGATCCAGTGGTACACGAGATGCTGTGAGCTTTGCATCAGCGACGACGATGTACGGATCCATCGTTTGCGGGTGATTCAGGGCTTGTTTCCTTCCTAAATTTTTTTCTAAAAACATCATATCGAATTTTTAGACACCTAAATAAAGCATTAAACATAGATGAACCAAAAACTAATTACACAGTTATGAAAGAAATTTTGAGACAAATCTTTTGAGTCTAATTAGTTCATGATTAGCCATAAGTGCTACAGTAACGAACAAATGCTAATGACAGATTAATTAGACTCAAAATATTCATCTCGCGGTTTTTAGATTAGCCGTGAAATTCGTTTTTTCATTCGTGTCCAAAAACACGTTTCAACGTCCGGTCAAACGTTTAATGTTATGTTTTTGCGAAAAAAAATTTTGACAACTAAACACCACTCTTGATGGTTCAGGCCTAGTCACCAACAGCTAGACTCCACCGTCGCCACGTACGGAGAGAGAAATGTATGCAGTGCGTGTGAGAAAGAGAGTTGCCTGCATGCAGCCATGCACGGCTCTTTTCCCTCCATTTTGGACATCAGGGGGCCTCGACAGTCGAGACTCTGTTGGAGATCAGGGGGGGCCTCCGTCCTGGGCAACAATAATATGCAGTGGAACTATTCTAGGCTCGAGTGAACGTACCGTTATTTTTTATACTCCACCGTTCTTAAAAAAATATTTATTTTTATGCGTCCAGCATTTACCTATTTGTCTTATTTTAAATTTTACTCTCTCTATAAAAAAACGAATTCTTCGGTTTTCATGTCCTTGACCATCCGTCTTATTTGAAAAATTTTCAAGAAATTAGAAAAAATTTAATCACACGTAAAATACTATTAATGATTTATCATCTAATAAAAACAAAAATATCAATCGCAAAAATTTTTTAATAAGACGAAGAGTCAAAAGTTGAAGGTAAAAAGTGAAAAATTGGTTTATTTTGGAACTGATGGAGTATATAAAAAGTTATTAACATGTAAAATACAATTCGTGTTTTATCTTCTAGTAACAATAAAAATATTAATCATAAAATTTTTTAAATAAAATAAATAATTAAATATTGTATCTAAAAGCTAAAAATGAACGTATTTTTAAGACGAATGAAGTACTCTACAAATATACCACTCTACAAATATTCAAACTCAAATTTAATTTCTACAACTTACAACAATATATGCATAACTGTGAATATATGCATATTGCTTGTATTTTAATTTGTTACTTTCTTATAACTACTACCTATCGAATTTAAACTTGGTTTCTACTGTGAATATATGCATATTGCTTGCATAGTGTATCCTTATTATTTTTTCATTTACAGATATGCTTATAAGTCAAAACTTGATTGTTCAATTTTAAATTTGAAGGTTTTTTAGTGGGGGTGGGGGTTTATCATAGTTTATTTTTTTAACCTTGGCTATTAGATCACTAAGAACACATGTATAAAAGTTTTACTAAAAAATATTTTGCATTTACAAATATTTAGTTCCGCTTAGTCATTGAATAAGCTAAAAAATGGATACCTTAATTAATTATTTTAAATTTTGTACTCCCTCCATTCTTGAAAGACTTTATTTTACTCTCCCTTGTTTGTCCCATAAAAATTTTATTTTTCAAGTAATTATTGCAGTGAAGTTTGATAAAGTGAGAAACATATGTCTTGAAATATAAAAAAATAGGAAATAATTACATTGAAGTTTGAAAAGGTAAATTCTATTTAGTAGACACATGTGTGAAACAAGAAAATCTTTTTACAATAGACATAGTAACTAGAATACGCCCTCTTAAGAGTTCTTTGTTCACATATTATCCCTCCTTGTTTAAATTAACTAATGTCCCATATTAAAATATAGAGTATAAAGAATTTATCCAATGGTCTCAAATAAAACTACTATTAGGATTTAAATTTATCTCAAAAATACAAATACTTTTGTACGTACCTCGAAATTTTAGCCAACTATAACATTCTCTCATTTTATATCATAACCTACTTTCTTATTCTAATGAATACGACCATGTGCCCACCTTCATTTCTTGAATTCTAATTTAAAAAAGATATAAGTATTTATATTATACTATGAGACAGATAAAGACTATGGAATACTACTTTTCAAATGCATCCAACCACTACATTTACTGATCACATTTTTTTTAACTTCAATCCCTGATAAATAACTTAAAAGTTCTGTATATTTGCGGAGGAAGGAGATAGCTAGTTGCCTAGTTCTTCTTGCCTCGCTACCTAATTTTGCTGGCGATGTCTTAGCTTGATAGGTAAGTCGCAGCAAGCAGAGACCAGCCGAGTGACAATGGCCAATGGAAAGCGAGCTTAGAACATTGATGAGTCAACTAGTCAAGGAACAACCGACACCCACTTGAGCGAACTGTTAGCCTTTGCTTGATTAGAGAATTCGCCCATGAGAAAAATGTTGGTACTATACTACTACTACTAGTACTGTATTGTTACAGAGAAAACAAAGTGGCATCTCTCTCAGCTATAGATACTAACCAGAGCAACGGTTCTGTATATCGATCACGGTCAAGTATCACGTCGTCTGTTTGGTCGGTATTTTTGCAAGTAACCATGTGAGGATGGTGATGGATACCACAGATTTTCGTTTTCCACGAGATAGAAAGGCACGCATGCATATACACCGCCTAGTGTTCAAGTGTTTTTTTCTCAAATCACACGATCCACGACGCGGGTGTACACTCCATTTCTACGCATTACCACTGGATATATCCAAGGAATAATGCAGGTGTCAACGTACTTACATCACCCGCCAACCCCAATTAACGTGATGTGCACACCATTGTGATTTACTGCAGCTGGCTCTATTGGAACGATAAACTCCTTCCTTCGTCCTAAAATGTTGTTAACTGATAATCCATTTATTCCGATATAAATATACTTTTAGTACTCTAGAAATAACTTAAATAAGATTGAATGAAGTAAGAGGTAGTTAGGAGTACAATGGATATTGGTTTCTAAAGTATTCCACAAATGTACTTTTTATGAGACAAATACACTTATTAAGAGACATAGGGAGTACATGATATGACTCTAAGATCATTCCTAGCGCAGCGACGTGGCTCGTTGTCATAGCTTATCAGAGCTATGAGGACTGCATTCTTAGGAGGCTAGAATCAAATCCACTGCCATTGCATGCTAATGACAAAAAAGAAACAATGTGGTGACAGTGAAACAATCTTAGCCGTCTGTTTTGAGATGGATGACTATGGATCCATCTGCACAATGACATGGTTAGTTGTCACTGTTTATTGGACCTGTGAGGATTGTACCCTCGGGAGGCTGGAATCGGATCCTCTGCCATTGGCAGAGGAGGAGCAACGTAGGGACACCGGAAGAATCTTAGCCGCCTATTTTAAGATAAATGACTATAGATTCATCTACTACAGTGACCTGATATAGTATAAAATAGTAAATTTATTATTATTTTTGTCTACACTGATTCACCACAGTGACATACAGTACATTTGTTTGGTGTCCTGCCATTTTCTCTTTGCGTGTTATTATGCTAGCATGCCATTGCTTAGCAATGTCAGATGATCCGAATCTCATGAGGCTCTAAAGAGCCAGGTGAAGTTTCAGTGTTTTAAACCTGTCTCGTGTGATATACTATTACTCGTTACGACTACTTAGGTCGGGGATGTCCTATAAATCTCTCTAGGTATAGTAATTTAGGATGAATAGAGTATTTTGTTACGAGCTGTGCAGTACGTATCAGACAGCAGCAGCTCAGCTCCAGTACACATGCATGTTGCATTCCACAAGCCCTGAAATCTTGAACCAAAGCTGCCTTTTGAGATCGGGCGTTCTCTATATAGCTGTCAAAACTTTCAAACACCGCCAGCGCTTTGCCCCAATCCCAATCCCAAGCCCCAGCCCCAGCCCCCACCCATTCCTTCCTGGAAGTTTCCCACTTGGACACAGGAAATGCAAGGAGGGGGAATAGCTATAGCTTCCTGTTACAGTAAAGTCATTTGGGTACTGGGCAGGAGAGAGAGAGAGAGCAAGGACACAGGCACAGGAACAAAAGAAAACACCAGAGACGGCAGCCTTGCCTGACTTCGGAGACCGACCGACCGATCCATAGCCAATTAGCATAGGATGAAAATAGATTAAATGGGTTGGATTTTAATTTGGATTGTTTTTGGTTGGGTGTAAATGGATTGTTACTTCAAATGGATTGGATTGGGTTGGGTTATAGAGATAGATGGATTGGTATGGACTGGTTTTGGTTAGATGATTTTATGTTTTAAATGAATTTAACCCGTGGAGGGCAAATGGATCTTTTAATTGGGTAGCTAATGGATAAGAGAATAGATATACGTGGGAACCACATATAGAAATTGATTAAAATTTGCACAAAGTCGCTCTTACACATAATAAATCATCCCACCAAATTTCAGTCAAATTTGATAATTTTTTATATGTGAACGCGAGTTTTAAAATTTTAGGTCCGAGTTTATACATACCAAATGAGCATATCCATTCTACTAGAGTGGTTGCATCTATTTTAACTAAATGGTTTGGTGTGGGTTGGACTAAAATTGAAGTTGGATGGGTTTGAATTGAACCCTAATAAAAAATAATTGGGGTGAATTGGTTTGGTAGACTAGCTAGTAATGAGATGAATTGGAGCGGATCTAAATCCATTAGCACGCCTACCGATCCATCGAACACGACAGGATCACCGGCACTCGGCTGCGTGTGGAAAGCGGAGACGTACGCAAGCCTGCTCCTTTCCGGTGGCCTCCGTCGCAAGCCGCGGCGCCGCAGCGAATAGTAATATGTGCCTGTTTAGTTTTCAAAACAGAAATTTACGCGCTATCATATCTAATGTTTTGTATATACATGGAATATTAAATATATATAAAAAACTAATTACATAGATTATGTATAATTACAAGACGAATCTTTTAAGTGTAATTAAATCATGATTTGACAATGTAGTGCTACCGTAAACATTTGCTAATGATAGATTAATTAGTCTTAATAAATTTGTCTCATACTTTAGTTTATTTTATTATCAGACTATATTTAATATTTTAAATACGTATCCGTATATAACTAAACCTAAAAATTTTCTCCAGCTAAATCCCTATACTCTGTTTTCTTTTTTCCTCCCCTCTATCGGACCCTGTCGCTGACGCCGTAGCTGCCTAGCCAGCTGCATGCTGGCCAATGCAAGGCCAGTAGTAGTGGCCACATGCAGCAGGTCCCTGCCCGGCTGCCCCTGCCGTGCCGTGTTGGTTTCTGCCCATTTGGCTTGTTTTAAAACTGCCCTTATCTCTCGCGCGTCTGGTCGATCGCCGAATCATGGAGAACATGCACCGGCGAGATTGTTTCCTTCTGTAGCATCCACTTGCTTGCGCCAAACAGATTACTGTGAAATGCAGATAGTAGTTGCGAGAAATCTCTGCATGTGGATGGCTGCTGACCGGCTGCTATATTGCGAGCAGCTAGTCAACCCCAATGTTTTATGGTGGGATTGCTGTCTCGCTCGGATCTCGAAGCTTGCATTGCCTTGCACAGTAGTTGGGTCGTTTTCTTTGGTCTTCCACCGTTGGCGTTTTGCATGTGATCCCTTGAGCTCTTGGAAGATTCAGAGATAGGAGTAGTAGCAGCGACGTGGTGGCTGCTCATCATCTCTCTCGGCATTCAGCAACAGCAAAGTATGCATCGGATTGCTTTAAAAGTCTCCACACTGTCACCTGCGAAAGGGACGGTGGGTGACAGCCAAAGTCTCCACACTTGATCACGTGAAGACAACAAACAAGGACTTGGCTGGCTAGGGCTGCTGTATCAGCAAAACTTACTCCCTCCGTTCTAAAATAAACCAATTTTTTATTTTTTTATCTATAATTTTTTACTATTCGTCCTATTTAAATTTTTTTATGATTGATATTTTTATTTTTATTAGATGATAAATCATAAATAGTACTTTACGTGTGACTAATTTTTTTCTAATTTCTAAATATTTTCAAATAAAATGGATGGTCAAACGTTGGACACGGAAACCGAAGAATTGGTTTTTTTGGGAGGGAGTATTCACCATAAATACTAGTAGTACGTACCTGTGTATTGCTGCTGCATTTCGTGCTTACGTACGTACGTACGCATGTTTATTGCGTAATTAAATGCAGGGACAAGTGGTGTACGCGTGCACCGTCGTGTACTGTGGGCTACAATCTGCCCACATCGATCGATGGCCAAGTGGATGTACTCTAGTAGACCTAGCAAGATTCTTGCAGCTGATTCACACAGAACGGTTCAGGAAGGACAAGGCTAATGCTACTAGTCAAAGTCCACAAGTCTACGGTTTTGTTGAAATGACAGTGGAGGTTTTTTGTTTCTACCGTCTAATGTGTGGTGGTATGTTGGCCAAATTGCAGCAGTTACATCATGCATAAAATAATTGCGGAGGGCGGAATCTACCCTCAATTTCAGCTAAAATATGTTCCAGCTGCAAATGTATATCTGCATATATACCTCTCCGGCGAGCAGCACATAAATACAGGGGGCAAATGGAAAATATGTCATTATGCTAAAGTCTTATGGCTAAACTACAATATTCACCTGTACTACTAGTACTAGCTACTAAGCCTACCAGGCTACCACACAGCACACTATCTTATCACCAAAGTAGTACTGGCACTACTAGTATTGTGAAATGGATAAATTGGCCTGTTCTTCCCCCTTACCGAATCAAGAAGCAATGCAAAAGAAGGGGGTATGTAATGGACTATTTAACTGCCAACTAGTGATTAATCAATCGGTATGCCCGGCTCCGGCTGCCTGCTCCGGTTAGGCGATTAGTTAATTAATCCTCTGTGTGGCTCTTGGGGGATCAAAAGAGGATGGCGCCGCATGTGCTCAGACCCCACTTTAATCGCAAATTGGAGGCCGGATAAGCACGTCCTTGGTACGTAATCCATGGACGCCTGCGACGCCATTGGCGGCCGTTGGACACCGGTCAAACTTCACAGGCGATATTTCGATGTCGATCTCCCTCCCAGCATGCCATCCTGCTGCTGCTGCTGCCTAATTAATCAACGTGCAGGTAGCTTAAAGCTATTGTAGCGCATCAAAAGCAAACCTCCCCAAGTGGCTATATTATTTAGGTTAGCTCCCCATCACCGCATCGTTTCTTATCTTTCTTTTTGTGTCTAGCTGCACTCTCACTTCGGTACGTCCGGTCTGAAAGCTACACGTCTCTCTCTCTCACACACACACTAGCTCTTTCTTTGACTAGAGGGTAGAGATAGCAAGAGATCAAACCGGATTAACTAGCTATTTGCAGTTGTTTTTGCAGTTTAATTTAGTCGTCGTTGAGTTGTAAGGCACTATACAAGTTGCACTCTGTTTCTTGCACTGTTTGTATGCATGTGGGGTATATATATTTACAGGCCTGCACGTATGACGGCACGACAACAGCGAAAGTGTAAATAGCCAGTCGTTTTCTGACTTCATGCGCATACAAGTTTGAGATTCATATATCGCCGGAAATTTATAATTAACCAAATGATGCTCGCATCAAAAGCAGTCAGAATGGTGTGGTACTATACTACTATATGGTATGAGAATACGGAAAGCTACGTAGGTATGCACACATTAACACATATTCAGGTAGTACTTTTCTTCAGCTAAACAAATACTACTACACTTTAACTTTGGTGCTTGCCGTTCAGACCTTACGGCCGAACCTGCTGGCACCTTCATTCACATCTTCAAGGATCGACTTTCACCTTAATCAAACAATATAATGTGTACGACGTCCTCATTTGACCATGGATTAGCAGTAGTAGTACATATACAAACGTAACTGAAGTACAACACAGGTAAGGTTTTCCAAGAGAAAGGGGACACGAAGTACAGATAAGGATTGTATGAATTGTCAAAGATCCTAGCCTTTTCGTACAGAAGAGAAAACCGAAAAATGAGAATTAACAAAATGGATGGAGTAACTAGAAGCACCTTATAGATGAAAAATGTGCGCACACGACCGGTTATATACTAGTTGCGGTTTAACACCAATGGATCCGTCTTCGGTACATTTCACTGACAGTAGAATTTAATTGACACCGTTAATATATTCTTATTAGATAACTGTAATTAAATTATACTACTAACAATATTAGATGTAGTAGAAATTTAAAGAGATAATATCATTCTTTTTATAGTGATTTTCAGCACAAAAAAACAAATTTACAGAATACTATTAATCAATTAATTAACCAAGTATAAAAATACCATTTTTAATCTATGTCTGAGATTATCTGGTAGTAGTATAATACTACTAGTAGAATGCACTGGAGAGTGATCCCCACAAGTAAACTGTTTTTTATAGTTCTGATTGGCCATATATATATCATCATATTGCTAATATTGTATAGCTAATACTTAGTATTCCAATCATTCCATATCATAATATATTTTTGCCATACTTAGATTCATCTATGAAAAATGTATGTGTTTTATATGTATATATCTAAATTTATTTGTATCCATATAAATCTAGAGGGACCAGAAAATCTTATGATGTGGAATGAAGTTTGTAGTTATTTGTATAATTTTATCATAGCTAAATCAAATTGGCATAAGAGTTTCTTTTAGGAATTAGGATCGGAACAACTGTCTACCCTGATCGTGTACATGTTCATTCTTCCAACTGGATGAAACTGTCAGAATTATTTCACCAAATAGCTAAAGGACTCACAGGTTGATACGGTTAGGTCAAGTAAACCTTCAAAATGCAGTGGCACATACACCCGTGAAGTATGGCACATCTATACACTGTATGATACATTGCACCACGCTGATTAAAACACAAACTGACAAACCCGTGAGTACTATATATAGTATCCAGCGTTTCATCCGTCCCCGGTAGTTAGCCTTTGACCGCGAAAGGCACCTTCAGAAAAATCATGCGCATGCACATACATCTTTCTTCAGTTTGCAACGAATGCATCTATCTACTAGACTCTCACGAAGTCACGAGTACTCTAGTCGGTGGCTTAATTTGAGGACTTAACCGCCATGATTGGGTCAGCCGTGCACAGTACAGATCGTCGCACACACAACCTGTCTTAGGTTTAAAAAAAAAAACCGTGGACGCCGGGTTAGCGTGTTGAGTCAATGCCGTTTGTCATCTTCTATTCCATCCGGCCGATCGATTGAATGAATAATCTTCTTAAATGCCATGTGCATGTTGCTGCCAAGCGCCAACTTCGCCTTCTGTGGTGGGCTCTGCGATTTGACAAAGCTTGCATCAGACAGCTGGAAGACGAGAGATCAAGTTCAAGCCACGCAGATTGTGACTAGATTGGGGACTGTCCCCTCTTCATTCTGTTTTTTTTTTCTGTTTAGTTCCTAAATTTTTTTTTTAAAAACATCACATCGAATCTTTGGACATCTAAATGAAGCATTAAATATATATAAACATTAAAACTAATTACACAGTTATGCAGGAAATAGTGAGATAAATCTTTTGAGTTTAATTAGGACATAATTAGTCATAAGTGCTATAGTAACCAACATGTGCTAATGACGGATTAATTAGACTCAAAAGATTCGTCTCACGGTTTTCAGGCAGAATTTGAAATTTGTTTTGTAATTAGACTAAGTTTAATACTTCAAATATGTGTTTAAAGTTTTGATGTGATATTTTTGCAAACTAAACAACCCCTAAGGCTTGTTTAGTTGCCAAAAAAATTTGTCAAAAGGGCCACATCAAGCGTTTGACCGGATGTCGGAAGGAGTTTTCAGGCACGAATAAAAAAACAAATTTCAGATTCCGTCTGAAAACCGTGAGACAAATCTTTTGAGTCTAATTAATCCGTCATTAGCACGTAGTGGTTACTGTAGCATGTATGGCTAATCATGTCATAATTAGGCTCAAAAGATTCGTCTAACTATTTCTGCTATAACTGTGTAGTTAGTTTTAATGTTCATATGTATTTAATGCTTCATTTAGATGTCTAAAGATTCGATGTAATGCTTTTGAACTAAACATGGCCTAATTGTGTTTCTTAATTTGGTTCAGTGATCTCTCCTCTTTTCTTGTGTAAGTTGTCGGAAGTTGTGGTGCAGAAATGAGCAAAGAATTTGGTTCAGTGATCTTCAATCTTGTTGCCCAAGGTGTAAGTGTGATACTGTTCAGAGATGCACCTTTGCGAAAGGAAAAGTCAATTAGGTAGTACCACCTAATCAGCTGACTGCTGATATATGCACAACATGATTCATACATGTATACCAGATTAACTATTTTCTCCCAGGTTTTCAGGCAAGGAGACGACCTAAGAAACCTGAGAATTGACACATACTACTACTGCTCATCCCTGAATTGTTAGCAAAATACATGGGACAGATATTTAGTTTCTGATATATTAATTCAGGTCCATATATCAACTGTAATTTGGTCAGACCACAGATGGACTCATCACTACTGAAGTTTTGATGGCACGGGTGCCACAGAATGACAGAAAATTGATGCATTGTGCATCCTGTGGTCACAGACAATTCAAAAGTATGCTGAAAGAAAAAAGAGAGTATCTTTCAATGTCAGAAAAACCATAAGTCGTCCAACATTTAATCTGATTAATTTGGAGCCCCACGCTGGACCATCTATCTGTCGCGTCGGTTTCAATGGTTCCCTCGAATAAAAAACTGCATTATGCTTCGCTGAGAAGTTTGAGCAAATTTGACCTGGCGTTATGGAGAGCTAAGGCAAATGTGATGTTCACAAGAAAGTTACATTTGTGATATAATCTACCACCACCTTTTGTTGCCTAACGTGATTGATTAAGTGGAGGAGAAAAATGGAGCAGGTTTTAGTTGTGGTGTAGTCAAAGTAATGGGAACATAATGACGACCCATATCTGGTTGGAAGGACATTATCATTCGTGTCACAACAAAATTCCTTTCTGAGAGTCATCTAAACAGCTCATATCTGGCTCATCTCCACTAAAGTTTACGATCATCTATCTCTTGGTCTTAGATTAATCGAGAGCCACCCGTTGGTGTGTCAGGTTCAGCTCGCAGGTTTTTTGTCTGTTCCAAGTTAACTAGGGCAGCCAAGCAGGTTAGGCCCAATTTGGCCATGTTGCTCGGATGCCTGAATAATGTCCATTTTTTCAAACCTTACCATCTTTATTCAAAGCATACAGCCTGTCCGAGGAGTCAGACAGAGCAACATGTCTTTTTTTCTTCTTGGAACAAGGTGAACAACCAAACAAGATTCAGATGGACGAAATGCAAGTGTCGGCGACCTCCTTTCCTTTGCAAATTCAGGGAAAATGTTCACTGATCATCACCTGGTTCACATGGCAGACGAACAATAGTACAGCAGAGAATCATATATTCATATGCAAGGCTGATGGTCACCAGGATTCCGTGGACACTTTTGGCTGACACCAATGATAAAAGATAATGCGGCATCATTTCAGTGTTCAGGCCATGTTAATCTCATGGTTCTTTGCGTCACATGAGTACACACGACGCACCTGCATCATACCAGCACATACACTCCTCCTATATGCTCCAAAACAAAAGGCATGTCATGATTATACGGACCAGGCAGATAATTAGTGTGCTGATCCTCTCCTCACACATGCACATTACCGGTACACGTGTTTTGTACTCCATGACATGGAATTTCCACGGTACATAGCGACAGAGGGAACAAGATCATGTCGGAATAATGAGAGATCTCTTGCAAAAGCTAGAAGGCTTGCCATATGCTGATGATGCATTTGAAGGCTTAAACCTGATTGTTTGTTGAGATTAGCATAAGAAGGTAAAGTAGATACACACACAGGCCCCTGCTTATGATGCATTTGAAGGCTTAAACCTGATTGTTTGTTGAGATTAGCATAAGAAGGTAAAGTAGATACACACACGACCAGGGGCCTGTTCACCCAATCCACACTTTGTTCAGGATTCGTAATTTGATCGGCAAAACCAGAATGCTGAACAGATCGGCCAGCGTCGTCGGTACACCTGTTCGTGCCCAGGAAGCTCATCAGAACGAGCCGGGGGTCTTCTAGTTCTGGCCCAACAAAAATGGGCTGCACGTTAGCCACAATCCCCGTCGTGGCCGAATCAAAACGGGCCTCACGTGGGTCACTACCCCACTACGGCCTAAGCACTTGAACCAAAATTCCGTTCCGGCCCACCTATTTCCGTGCCGTCCCCCGTTTCTCCGCCGCCGCAACGGATCTAGGAGAAGGGCAGCGGCGGCGTGGATGCATTCTCAACGCAAGTTAGAGGCTATCCTTTGGATTTTTAAAACAAATGATCAAACGTAATATTTATAAATAGAAAATAATTTCAAATAAAATATTTATGTATGTTTTTATAATAATCTAAAAGCCAAAATTAAAAATTAAATTAGGATGAAAAAAACCTCAAAATCATTAAGGTTGAAAATTGAAATTTTGGCTTATAAATATAAGCAAAAATCAAAAGTTAGGAGGGTGCAAAGCTTTTTTGCCAAGATTAGCGACTATCGTGATCGAGTACTGTTCGAGAAGTGTTCAGATCTTGAGGAAACATGTCCAAGTTTTAAAAGATCATGGTAACTTTATAGCCTTTTCTATGGATCCTCATATCAAGTAAGACCCAGAGCACAACAAACTGATGTGACTATCAACAGTCAACCATACGGTCCACACTTCTGAAGGAGATAAACAAATGTGTTTGTGTTCTTTTTACTCTGGCATGAATTTACATGAGAAATGGCGAACATCATGTTGAAATATACAAGTACAATTCTATCCTACATGAGTATATGTATGTAAAGAAGTGAACGTGAAAGCTCTCTCCACATAAATCTCAGGCTATCAAAAGTGCGTCAGGTTTGTCTGCTACGAGTCGTAGATGGTTGTGTCCCGTCACTGATGTCTACGACCAGCTTCCATGGAATCTAATGCTTGGCTCGCGTTTCCCATCTCCAATCCATTAGAGCTTCTGAAGGAACCACTCGGCAGAGAGTTTGGGCGATCCACGGATGTGGGTGTTGGATTGCTCTCCAGCTGATCAGGGTTAAGAATGTGCCGCGCGTATGCGTGAGGCCATAAACCTGTCATTCAACAAAGTAAATCCATCAGCAATTTTGGTACGGACAGATATATGAATATCTGCAGCTCTTGAACAGAGAAAATTAAAGTATAGCTTCAGATAGTTTTCCTACTGAACGCGGTATTATTAAGTACCAACCATGCGATGCTCAGGAAACTGGCATAAGAAGTTCAGGCTAGCATATCACCGTACGAAAGATACGTCAAAATACTTGGGAGTATGTCAAGTTGATTTGCTGAAAACGACCATGGGTGATGTTCAAGCTCCAAAGTAGTACGAACTACGATAATTCCTTCGTTTTATATTATAAATCATTTTATGCTTATTTTAAATCAAACTTATTCAAGTTTAACTAAGGTTGTAGAAAATATAGTAACATTTTAACACAAACACAAATATACTACAAAAATATATTCAATGCTGGATTTAATAAAACTAATTTGGTGTTGCTGCGCTTTTATACAACATGATCAAATATGAAGAAGCTTGACTTATGATAGACCCAAAAAAAAAAACTAGTTTGAGCTAGGAACTATGAAGCATACCGTTCTCATCAGAAGGCATTGGAAAAAATTGAAGATAGCAAAACGAAGAAACCACCAACCCTGCAAAATTTTAACAGTAAGTTATAACTTTCCAGGAATTACATGCAGCACCCTTGCCACTACTTCCTTTGCTCATTATGAGGTACAATATGCACAGGTGACCCTGTAAAATTAACCTACCCAAAATTCCACCAGCGAACACATCTTGCCAGTGATGCCAATAGTCATCTACCCGAGAAACAGCAACCAAGGCTGCAAGGATCAGAGGCAGAAGGACAATGCAGAGTTTTGCAACATGGCCTCTTCTGTCAAAAGCTTTTATTTTACCGGCCACATACCATGACAGGAAACCAAGGCCAGCAAAAGACCCTGAATAACAAAAATAAACCCGTCAGTCATCCACCGCAGTTCCACAAGAGAAGGCAGCACCGAAAGCTCCTGCAGTCTAGAGAATGATCGATCCTATGTTATGTGTTTGTAATGCTAATTAAAAGAACATAAGAAATTATCAACTGACAGGCATGAACTCACTTACAAGAAGTATGACCACTCGGGAAACTTTTGTGACCTTCTTTGATAACACTCGCCTCACCATGACAAAGCACTCCTGTAGTAACAGTATCGTAAGCCTGAAAATTCAAGAAAGTCCATAAGTTTCACATGCAGAATAGATGCAACAAATGGCTCCAATAAAATCATGACTATGGGATCCAACTGAAAATTATGTTAAAAAGAACTACTGAAACTAGGAATTTACCGGTAATCCGTCAGGAAAACAGCGCCAAAAGAAATCTGGACGTGGTCGACCAACCCCATCTTTAATGGCATCGGTTATAACCGCCGTGATGAGAACTGAAAATAGGAGCCCTGCTAGGGCATGCTAGACATCAGAAAAGAAATACAAATGAGTAGACCAGCATAACAGAACAGAAAAGGAAGAATATAAGCTCACCTAGTATAGCATGATGGAAATCATACACATTCCTCCTCTTGAAGTATATTCCAGTGATGATGATAATAGGTCCAATGATACCAATTATCTACATAATCATGTATTTTAAAGAAAGTTTGATTACTTGTACAGGCCAGAGGAAAGGAAAAGATGCTAGATAGAGCAAAGATATTTACCGGCACGGCCCAAAATGGGACTGTGTTATCTTTCATGGGGTATCTGAGATCAGTCATCATATCTGATCCAACAAATCGATGGAATGGTTCTATGACATTCAGTATTCCATCTACCGCGACCAGAAGAATCAGAACAATCCAGTCATACATGTGTAATCGTACAACTTTTGATCCATGAGAGGTTATATGCGGAGTTGGAGCTCCCAGATGGATGGATGCTGGTGGTGCCGGCATCTCCTACTGACCTCACCAGAACAATCAGATGAATGCTTTGCCTGTTTATCAAACAATACAGAAAGTCATACTCCCAATCTATAAGAAGCTTGAATTCGTACCATGCCCAGCAATATTTGTCCTGTCCAAGATCACAAACAAGTAACCCAGGACCAGGAGAGCCAAGACTTCATTAGAATCTGCATTAGAATCAGCACAGTAACGCAGTTTTCTTTCTAAACGGATAAGAGAGGAGGAGGCGAGACACCGAAAACCTTATACGAAGATATTCACGACGGGAGGTCGGAAAAGAGCGGCAGCCTTGGCTTGGCTCGCCTCGCCAGCACGGCAAAAGCCTCTTCGTCTCCCTCCTGTCCTTTCCCCACCTCTCTCTCTTTGCGGACACCATGCGACGCACAATGCACGGACATATTAACTCTTCCGTGCAGGGGCGGAGAAGGTAGCGGGGGGATTCGTTCTTGGCCGGCGAGTCTTCCGTGTATTATAATGTGCCGTTTGACGAGAGGAACAGAATTGGCACCGTCCGGCGGCGCCCCGACTCGCTCTGCAATTCAAGGATTGTCCATTGTCCAGCATAGGAAAGCTCCGGTAGTCGCAGGGTGGCGGCTGGAAATTGACCGGGAAGGTCGTCACCTTCCTTAGCGGCGGGGAATTCGGTGAGTTGGTTATCTGGGGGAGGGGAAAGCGCGTGTTCCAGATGGATTTTGGCGCATGAGTTGGTTGGGCTCGTTGTTGGCCGGGCCACAAGCCCACGAGCAGAGACCGGTTGCAAAATGGACGGTGGACGACGTCCATCTCGAGCTCGACCCCGGTTACGGTTGGAGTAGGGATTTCAGTTGCCACGGAAATCGTTCCGAGGTTTGTTCGAAGAGCAGAAGAAAATGGCAGGCACTGATGTACATATATTTGATGGAACTTTAAATTACGGATGAGACAGAGATGGTTGGCAGGAGCATTTAATCATTTATAATTAAATAAGTTACCACGTAAGATAAAAGATTCTAAGATAAGTGATTAAATAAGAAAAAAAAAGAAAGAAACCATATTTTGCATGACATAGTAGGTGACTAACATTAAATTTATATATGAATTAGTAGCGTTTGCACTATAAAAAATAATGTCTATTACTAGTTCTTTTATGACATAGAGGGTATAGAAATCATGACTAGTGTCTTGCATTAGGATTGCTCTAATCAATGCTTCTATATTACAATCATCCATACTATTTTAAATGTCTCTGGTGGTGGTGGTAGTGAATCTGCCATCTTTGCTTTTTACGGATCTTTTGCAAATTAGCCCATGATATTTACTGATATTATGGAATAGTTCATTTGGTTCAAACAAGCGATATTAACATAGTTAATAAAAAATCCTATAGCATTTTGTAATATATTTCCATAGCAAAGCATGAGTATTTTTGCTAGTATACTAAAAGAACAAGCATGGTGGAATGTACATATTATGTGATTAGCATTGTTATAAATTGTATGTATACGTGAGCTATTATCTTCATGTTAATTATTTATTAATTTTTAATTTCATATTTATCTAAATTGTATTTCTACATGGAACCCCAGTTTCCTTTTTCTAATTTCCTATTTGTATTTGCACTTGTATTCTATAATGTATTGTAAATAAACTTGTTTCTGCATAATATTTATTTTTAAATTCAAGTAATTTCTAAATTGCATTTATGGGCCTCACGGTTGGCCTAAAATGCATATGCCTAAAACCAATGCATCTTTGTTAGATTGAGCTTATCAAGACAGGAGTGATAGGATAACAAAATATTATTACACATGTATAACTAGGGGCCCTAATCAACTTCTCTGACTTATCTAAATATATTTATAAATGTTTTGAGAATTCACTAAGATGAACTTGCACAATTTTTTAATAGAGAAAACATATGTTTATCAATTCTCAATATGGTTTTTTCTCGAGTTATCATTCTACAATGCCCAAACACATATCAATTTTATCAAGTAATAGCCAAATGAAACAAAAAGATATTGTGGAATGCACTACCCTAAATAAGTATAGCTCAAAGCAAATTAGCAACCCCCCCTCCCCCAACACAAAGAAATACTACATATTGACATGTTGGTACCCGAATGTTTTATTCATGTAGGTGTAGTATATTTGTGTATATAGGGTAAAGTTGATTTGAGGATGCAAGTGAAAATGTAACTTAAGGAAGGGACACATATTTTATACAAGTTAGGTATCCTTTGAGATTATTAGCCTACTCCTGTTTAGCTGCAAGCCAATGTACTTATACTTTTGAATGTCCTCTTGTCCAAGTAGAATCGTAGAGGCAAGTTAAGCTACGAATCTAAGCAGTCATGGTTAGGATCAAGTAGAAATCTTACTATATTTTCTTATCTACTATGGACTCCATCCCTACTTTAGTGTTTTGTTTCTTTTAGGATATGGTATCTAGTATTTCCACTAAGATATGTATATTCTGTAGGTATCACACCTTTAGTACATTACCACCGATTCATTAGTCCAAGGGAAGTACTAGTGGTGGAGTCGTGAGCACATGGTTGTACCCACAAGGGTTTCAAATCATAGTAGGTTTTCAACAAACTTTTTAGTGAGACCAGAACACACCATTGTTTTTCCTCTTTGAGTATATGTTAGGGAGTGCATTCATGGCGTGTGATTATGGTGTTGCATGTGTAGTGTTATGTGTGCATCTGTTGTGTAATCACAAAAGAAAATTAACTAGTCCAGCACGATAAAATTGCATTTGATATTATGATCATCACATAGATAGACAAAGCCCAAAATTATTTCTAACACCATATATAAATCCAAAAACAAAAGGCTAGAACCTTGAGTAGTATCAAAAGCTAGCAACAAAATAAACATGACTTTATGATTAATGAACTATCATTGTTATAATTATTACAAAGTTGACTATCTACAATATTTATTGTCAAGTATTTGCTACTATATTACCATAATGTCTAAAGTGTTTAGAAATTATTCTACAAGAAGTTCTTTCCAGAAAATAAAACTAGTATATGGTTGGTATCCACATGGTTGTATATTTGTTATGCCTTCATGTGATCATTTTTTTTGAAAAAAATCTAACATTAGACACTAATGTGCACATTCTAACAGGAAATACAAACATGTTGTAAAGAAAGATACCTAGATAATTTTTAAATGTTTTGAGAACCAGGATAGAATCTAATTAATGCAGATGCTTGAATGCGATTGCATCCTCGACATTTTTGAAGAAACAACCATTATATATATACGGCGTGTATAAAAGTATAAGTTGTACTCACCATATGAGTAATAATTATTGTTACAATAGTTATCTAGTGGTCTAACAATAGTCATCCAGGGGTCGAACACACTCAATTCCTTAAAACCCATGTTCCTCTAGTGACTAATTTGCTAGTTCACTAGTCCACATACCGCTTATGACAAGGGAACGAGTCATAAAGCACCAAAGAATGATGATGTTTGTATCCATCCCTTCATCCCTTGCAGCTTGAGTGATTGGTATGGTGTAGGTGTGGCTGCATTTGGATGTCTGCTATTGAACACCATGGTACAATCTTACCATGGTTTTGCATATCACGCTGCTACGTTTCCCCTTATTCATCTAGACGTTTACATCTAGAGGGAATAATAATTCATCCAATCAATCAAAACAACCAATAACCAATAAAAAAAGCATGAACCATTACTTTCTTTCGAAAAAATATACAAAATCAATGAAATCTCTGGAGATCCAACAGTTAGTTATATATGTTAGATTTCTGAATAGCTCTGAACACTAATATAACTTCAGGAAATACAAAAAAGAGTTTTAGCAAGCAAAATAAAAAAGCCCATATACAAAGGATAATTTCGTTAAGACTCTAGTGATCCAATTGTCAATAAGTTATCAAATTTGTCAATACCACTCCACTTTGACTCTCAATACATATGTACACTACTGTAAATGAAAATAATTCTAGACAAAATTATGTCCACCAAAATATTAATAAATGAACTAAACTATTGGTAACTCTCTATCACCAATTACACAACATCGACTAATAATAATCCCAAGTTGTGTTTCAGGTTATGATTATTGTAGATATATTGTGTGTGTATAGACTAATAGTTTTCCAAAAGGAAAAATCTATGAAAACTCAACCTAGCAAAGGGCTACACTGATTACTAGCAAAATTGGCGAGACATAGAAATATCAACTAGAAATATCAACATACTACCCTAAATAAGAATTATCAACTAGAAACCTAAACCCATAAAAAATAAGTAAATAAATAAAGCTAGTGGCAATTCTCACACAATGGTTCATCATTATCCTACTAATGATATTAAAAAATGCATTCAAGATTACGGTTATCACACAAATACACTTTTTTGATAGAATTTTTGCTAACAAGATAAAAAAATGTCCAAATACAAAGAGCTAGAACTGCATTAAGACTCTAGCATCTAAGAACTATTTATACCAAATTTCTCAATACCATTAAACCCTAATTAATTGAAATACAATATATTGAGATCGATTCTATTAGAACAATGGTTCTCCAAAAAGTCTACGGAAACTCAACTTGACAAAGGGCAACACTAATTACATGCAAATAGAAGGATAAAAAATATAGTGAAAAAGGCTATCAATTTATCTCAAAATTATCAATACCACTCAATCTCACAATCATAAAAAATGTGTACAATATATCAACCTATACAAAAATTATTCTAGATAAACTTATCCCATAAAAATATTAAGCGAGAAACTCGGTAGCAACTCCACGTCCTATATATATCAGTGTCTCATTAATAAGAATCTGAAGATGCATTTAGAGTATGATTATAACACAAATGCACAAATTGGCAGAGTAATTTTTAACAACATAAAATAATCCAGATACAAAGGACTAGCAACTTAATAAGATTATAGCCATCCCAACACCAATTATTTATCTAAGATTTCTCAATAACACTGAACATCAATCTAAATACAAAATACTAAGGTTTACTCTATTAGAGCTATGGTTTTCAAAAATATATACATACACCAATTACTAGCTTAATTTGTAAAGTTGTTACTATCAACAACAAATCCATATGCTAGCAATTTGTTGATACTTTGATCATCAAACACGCAATAATTTATACTCCTTCTATTTCCTATTATAAGACTTTCTAGTTTTGCCCAGATTCATCCATTTATCCATGTATATAATTTGTACATGTGTCTAAATTCATTAGCATCCACATAAATATAGGTAAGTTTAGAAAGTCTTCTATTGTGAAGCAGGTGTACAAAATTTTATAATACCATTTACCCTGATTCTCTCCATCGCCATAATATGTATAATGTATTGTCCTATGTATGAGTAATTCTATCAAAACTTATATCAATAAAACATGATTCACAATAGAACTAAACTTTTTATATCAATAAAACATGATTCATAATAGAACTAAACTAGTGGCAAGTGTATATAATAGAGTAATCAGTATTACACTGACAAAGCATCTAAAATTGCATGTGAGATTATTGTTATACACCAAACTACACAAAATAGGCAAACATATTACTAACAACTTAATGAAACATCTAAATACGATAGTCTGGCAATCTGTTAAGATACTAATAACTCGGTGGTTTGTAAAATATCTGAAATTTCTCAGTCCATTCGCATTAATCTATATACAACAAAGTTACTTTGACTATGTCAAATCAATGAAAACTTAAATTGACATCCAAATTTTCCTAGTTATGAAAAAGGTCATGTGGAATGAAAAAACAAGGTTCTCTTTTTTTTTTTGCTTTCATGTAATTAAAAATCATCTAAAGTAATTTGGAGCAAGAAAAAACAAATGATTCCTACATGGAGTATCACACTAATGAGATTCTAAAACTACATTTAAGATTACGTCTATCACACAAATACACATTTTTGATAGAATTATTGCGAAAAAGGTAGAAAAGTCCAAATACAAAGAGTTGGAAATGCATTAAGACTCTAGGCATCCAACAACTAACTATTTATATCAAATTTCTTAATACCATTAAACTCTAGTTGAATTACACTACAATGGGGTCAATTCTATTAGACCAATGGTTTTCCAAAAAAAGTCTATAGAAACACAACTTGAAAAGACATTAAACTAATTACTAGCAAAATTCTCATGGTTATTATTATAAAAAAACTCAAAGGGCTATCACCTTTTTCGGAGTCTAATCATCCAACAACTAATAACTTATCTCAAATTTCTCAATATCACTACACTCTGAATATCACAATCAACATAAAATTCTACAATATACTAAAACACTATATACGACTTTTTGCATACTTATTCCCATAAAGTGAGTAAGAAAAAAATTGAACTATTGGTAACTCTCTTCCATTGATTCATCACTATCCCACTAATAAGAACTTCCAAAACTATATCCCAGTCCAAAATTAGATCGGAGACTATATCACACAAATACGAAAAGTTGGTAGAGTTATTAATGACAACATATCCAAATACAAAAGCTAGTAATGTTTTAAGACTTTGGTCATCCAAGAGTCAGATGTTTGTATTAATTTTCTCGATTCATCTAAACACTAATATAAATACAAAAGGGTAAGCTTAATTCTATCAGACCAATGGCTTTCACAAAAAAATTGGAAACTCAACTTGATAAGCAACTACACAAACTACTAGAAAAATGGCAGGTTTATTACTAGCAACACAAAGAAAACTCAAACGACTATGATTGTATTGGGACTGTCAGTAATTTATTTTAAATTTCCTGATACCACTACACTTTAAATCTCACAATCAACATAAATTTGTACGATATTCTATACAATATAAGAATTATTCTACAAACATAATGCCATAACAACAAAAGTTATAAAGTGAGCTATTGGCAACTCTCTAGATGCAAATATATTCTATTGATAAGCTTCCAAACATGTTTTTGAGATTACAGTTGTCACACAAATATACAATTTACCAGAGTTTTTGCTAGTAAAATAAAAAAACAAATACAAAGATCTAGAAGTCTATAAGACTCCTATCATCCAACAAGCAATCATTTTTCTCAAATTTCTTAAACCTACTAAGAGCTAATATAAATATAAAATGGTGAGTTCAGGTCCCCAAAAAAGAAATATCTGTGGAAACTCAACTTGACAAAGGGCAACACAAATTACATGTAAATAGCAGGTTTAAAAAATATAGTTGAAACGACCATCAATTTATCAAACTATGATCATCCAACAATCAATAACTTCACAAAATTCAATACCACTGAATATCACAATTATGAAAAATAAGTACAATATATCAGCCTATATAAGAATCATTCTAGAGAAACTTATCCCCATCAAAATACTAAGTGAGAAACTTACTTAGTAGTAACTCTACAACCTATATTTATCAGTGTCTCATTAATAAGAACTAATGTTATATTTTACAGTATGATTTCACACAATACACAAATTGCAGAGAAATTTTTAGCAACATAACAATAATCCAAATACAAAGGACTAGCAACTTATTAAGACTATAACCATGCATCCCATCGCCGATTATTTATCTTAGATTTCTCAATACCACTGAACATCAATCTAAATACAAAATACTAAAAAGTTTACTCTATTGGAATTGGTTTTCAATATATACACACCAATTACTAGTCGAATTTGTAAAGTTATCACTATCAACAACAAATCCATATACTAGCAATTTGTCAATACTTTCATCATCCAACACTTAATAATTTATACTCCATTCATTTTCATGTTGTAAGACTTTTTTATCATTCATGTAAGATTTAACAGTGTCTATATTTTCTGTTGGGTGAGAGCAAAAACATTTATGGAGTTGTTTCTACATCATGTGGACGTGAAGGGAGTAGCTACACCTAGTAGTAGGATCTAATTTTCATATATATATATATATATATATATATTAGCATTTATATAAATCTAGTCAATGATATAAAGTCTTACATTGTAAAAGAAGAGAGTACAAAATTTCACGATACAATTTACCCTGATTCTCTCCATCACCATAGTCTATACAATGTACTATCCTATGTATGAGTAATCTATCGAATCTTATATCAATAAAACATAATTTGTAACAGAACTAAACTAATGGCAAGTGTATACAATAGTCATCAGTATTCCTTTGACAAAGCATCTAAAATTGCACTTGAGATTATTGTTATATAACAAACTACACCAAATTGGCAAACTAATTACTACCAACATTAAGAAAATCTAAATACGATAGTCTGGCAATCTATTAATTAATATTCTAATAATCCAATGGTTTGTAAATGATCTCAGATTTCTCAATCCACTCACAGTAATCTATACACAACAAACTGACTTTGACTCTGTCAAACCAATGGAAACTTTTAAGAAAAAAATCATGTGGAATCAAAAAAACAAGTTTTTTTTTCTTTCATGTAATTAGGAATCGTCTAAAATCACGTGCAATGAAAAACAAGTACTTTTTTGCGTTCATGTAATTAGGGATCATCTAAAGTAATTTGGAACAAAAAAAAATACTACAGAAGCTGATTCCTCCATGCAACATATAGAAGAATATTTATGCTATTTTAAAAGAAGGCAATTGTAGTGGTAGTGTGAACCTACCATACAAACTCTATTACATATTTTTATCACTTATATTTTATTTTTTTCTACTATTACAAAACAACATATATACATCATGGTTCTATCTTCTATTATCTCTAAAATAAAAATTCATCATGCATAGACATCTATAGGGGTGAATAGTTTTCTAAAAATCTCACCAGTTGATTTGTTAAAAACTAGCATGCGTGATGCCTCATTGGGAGTTATATGTCACGATATTCCATTCCCATTAGAGTTATTGGTTGCACAGTGTAGTCACCCATGTGTGAATAAAATAAATAGTAGGCAACTTCACAGTTATAAACCAAAAAAAAAAAGTGTATAGAACATGTATCGGTAATAAATGTGAATAAGTGTAAGAAGAATAGTGCATGTCCCATGAATAAACATACATAAACAACCCTTTCTATTGTAAAACCTGTAAAAAAAACTAATTCATCGACGGACACGGTGAGTTGTTAACAAGAACTAAAATAAAAGAAAGTGTCATCCCTAGCGTGCACACTCGTGAATGGTAGCACTACCGGATAATCACAACACACATGGAAGATCCATCTGGGGAGCGTCGATCGATCAGACATTGAACGGTCCCTTTGGCTCGAGCTGCAAGCACATCTCGATGTATGCGTAGTACAGGACGCGGTTCTTGGCGCCGGTGCGGTGATTGCGGGTGTTCTTGCAGAAGAACTTGAGCTGATCCAGCGTGCAGCAGCCCAGCATCTGGCCCAGGAAGAGGAACAGCCAGTTGATCTCGCGCTTCTCGTTGGGGATCAGCGGCCACATGCACGACTCCTTCCCGCACGCGTCGCATTTGTGCAGCCGCGGGATCAGCCACTGCTCCGGAGCGCGGTCGTCCATGGTGTGGATGTTGGCCGCGACGTACGCGCGGATCTCCCGAAACTTCGACTCCAGATCGTACGGAATAGACGCCTGCGCGCTGCAGTGCCTGCAGATGGCCCTGCCCTCCACGGACGTGATGCCCTTCAGCAGCAGGGTCTCCAGGGTGTAGTGGAGCAACGGGCGATCAGTTATCATCCACGGGAAGGGCGCCGGGAGTGGTGCCCCCTCGTCCCCGTTCGCCTCGTCGCCCGCGTCGGGGTTATTGGCGCCCCGGCGGCGCGACGAGCGCGGAGGAGTAGGGCTGTTACGGCGGCGACGCGCCGGGATCGGAGCAGAGAGCGAGGAAGGAGGGGGGTGTGGCACCAGCGGTGACGAGGGAGGCAGCTCAGAGACGAGGACGAAGCCAGGCAGCGTGGAGAAGACCACCGGCGGCTTCGGCGGCGATGGAGGCGGCGCGGCGACGGGCGACGGAGACGTCGACGGCGAGAGCGGCGGCGGCGTGGGGACGGCGTCGTAGATGGACCCGAGGGTGAGGGCGAGGGGATCGTCGCTGCCGCCGCCATCTCGTCGCTGGACTCCCTTCCCATCCATTCCCCCTCCGACGCTTTAGGTAGCTTCCAACCTGCCACGTTTGGCTCCTTAACCCCAGGGGCAGCTAGGGTTTTAAGGAGGGATTAGCGGAGGCAGCGCGTCGACGTGAGCCCACCAGGTCGGCGCCTCGCCTGGGCGGGCGGGCGTGTGTGTGTTGTGTTTGCGTCGCGCCCGGGGTCGCGTCCCGTGGCGCGGAGACGATTCTAACAAACTGCGAGGACGGGCATTCTGACCGTATCTCTCGCCCGCATTTAAATCATCTCTCTTACCAAAGCGGCGCGTGTTCAATTTATTTCATCGCGGGATTAGGAGGGAAAACGATCCAGTACGCGCGACCCGTTACCCGCGCCATTCGCGGAGGCACGGCTTCGGTAAGCCGCGGTAACCGAATTTAAATTTGAAAAGAATTTAAAAAATTTGATTAAATTTAATAAAAAATATATATTCTATATGTTGATATATAGTGTAGTTTTGTTAAAGAAATTAATAAAAAATGTATTTCTGGCGTAATTAAAAATCATAAACGAGTATTTCGTGAAACAAAATTAAAAAATAGCCTATTGCAGGTAATATTTCATAGGAAGATGGTCAAGAATATTTTGTGTTGAGTCATTATTAATTTACACTAGACACTAGGGTATATAATGTTGAAATACAAATATACAACAATGGATATATGAAAAATATGTATAGAGAAAAATTATACGTGCATCTTAGTACATAATAGTTTTATTCGTAATAATGGGTAGTAGGTATAGTTGTGACGCAACAATCAAAATAAAGTTTTTGTTACTTGTTATTGGAGTGAATTATTTGGTGAAGGGTGATATGCCGGTGTATGTTTGTATATTGCAATATCAAGAATTTAGAAAATGTCATGTGAAAAATTTCTTGCTTTCCCTATAACATGTCCTATTGTCATAAATATAGTCACAAAATATTTTCCTATTTTGCATGTATTTTTTTAGATTTTTAAAAGTTTTTTTGTATTTAACATCGTACCCACGGTTTCCTCGCGGTAACCGCGGTTTCGGCTAAAAAACCACGCGGTAAGCCGCGGTAACCGTCGTTCTCATGTGTTGTTCCAGCAAGTAGTTACCGCGGCAAACTGCGCGATAAGCCGCGAAAACCAGTTTAAATTCATTTTTTTGATTCAAATTCATCAGGTTTTTTGCGGTTACCGGGCGGGATCCGCGGTTGCGCGGTGTTGCGGTTTTGGCGGCTTGCGCGATAAGGGGAACCCTGGGCGCGACTGCATAGTCTCGCGCCGCATATTTCGTCTCCGAAACCGGCGAGTAGGGATGGCAATTGGACCCACAGGTCCGGGGCCCCAATGGGTTTTGTACCTAATGAGTGCGGGTATTGATGAATATTTGTACCATGGGTTTGTGGGGATGGGTACCCGTGAAACTATGGGTTGGGTACGGGTTTTAGATTTAACCCGTGGGTGTCCATTAGGGCCCAAAAATCTAGCAACACTTTAAAATATTCGACATTAAGCATGCTTATTATTCAGTATTATAAGTCAGGAGCATGAGAATATTGTTGATGCATGATTGGCCATTTGTGTCGTTATAATTGGATGATTGAACATTAGAGTTCTTCGAGCTTAGTTTTACTTGCTTACTATTGTTGCTATATTAATTAATTGACTATGTTTATTTGCTTATTTCCTGCACTTAAATATTAAAAAACTTTAATATACTCACAGAGATGTCTTGATTAAGATATTTTTTGTTTGATATGGTTTCACCCGTGGATACGGGTTTCGGATACCCAGCGGGTATTGGTACAAGATTAGTTTTGCATCCATAAAGGTTTACAAGTATGGGTTTGCCTTACCGTCACGGGTTTTATGATGGGTGGGTTTTTACAAAACCCGCCTCAAACCTGACCCATGGACATTCCTACCGGCGAGACCTCGGTCGCGATCGCACATATTACGGAGATTAGGCACGCGCTGTTTGGTTTTGTGTAACAAACACTTGGTAACTTCGTGACGAAGTATAGCAAATACTGAGAAGTTGGTCATTACCAACGTAATGATAAAATTTGGCAGAACTTTTGTTTGGTTTGCAACCAAGAGGCATTCCAATGGATTATTTCCAATTCAACTAAACCAAAATAGGAGTATGTGGCAATGCCATCTTTTTTTCTCTACAAACCAAATGGAGCACAAATCTAGATGTTCCAAAAATTTAGTGTGTGGTTCAATTTCGTCACAAACCAAGCCCCAATACCCAGTGTCATTTAAATTTAGTGACAAATATTTAGTTTCATTCTACATAATAGTAAAGAATAAGTTTGTGATAAAAATATGAAAATATGAAATAATATTAGTAAATTATTGATAAAAAGAGTATAACTCATAATATTTTCTATACATTTATAAAGTTAGAGAATTTTGAGCTCACTTGAAAATTATTTATAATGTACTATAATCATTAGATTTATAACAAATGTCACTCAATTATTTATAATATACTAAAAAAATTAGATTTATAACAAATATAATAAATGTGACCATAGGTTTCACATAACTACACTTTTTCTAAATATCAAGTAAATTTAATATTTTAACTAATATTATGCATAGAGAAGAATTAATGCAATAACTTGTGTTAAGAAATTGATAATTAAAAATTACATTAACACTATATACCATAAAATTTCTTAATGTAAATGTGTGCTCAATATACGACCATTGTTAATGTGCTACAACAACATTCTACATTTTAATGGATAATTTTATTACTAAACTTCAAAGGAAAATATTTGTACCATATGAACCTTTTGGCGAAGCCACCAACATTGGCATAGCAAAATAACGCCATCTGCGTGGCAGCGTTGTCTTGCCATACCACCAACATTGACGTGGCCAAAAGGTTTATACGGTGAAATTATTTTCTCCGAGATTTAGTAGTAAAATTATTTATTAAAAAGGTTTTAAAAATAAAAAAAATACTCACACACAAACGCGTTCAAACTATGAGAGGAGGGAAGATTAATGTAAAGTAAAATATTTCAAGGGCTTTTTTAAATGATGGATAATAACCTAGTATTTGCTTCAATAGAAGCCATGATCACTTACTACATAGTTATTTGATTGACTTTAGATCAAATGCAACAAAATCAAAAGATGATGATAGAATAAGTTTGCAGCGCACCAATAAAAAAAAAAGGTAGAGGTACATCTTACTCAAGCAGTTGTCCTATTTTTAAATCTCCATACAAAGTTGGTAAATATTTGCATGACTATTGACTCCAGATTTCAGCATGCAATATGTACGAGTTCCTTGTCCTCATAAGCTAGGCCTAGAACCAAAAACAGTATGTTGCTCTGAAAAAGTACATGGACATAAGATTTAGTACGAGATTTGTTAAAAACCATATTATTTCTAGCAACCCATATATCTCAACATGCAGATGCTTATGCTTGAATATGTTTTTTAGCTTTTGAGTCTATACCGTCAAGCCAACTACAAAATATGTGAACAGAGGTATGGGGGGGTAGGCCAAATGAGACTCAAATAGTTCTCGAAAGAAATATAGTAAGTGACAATCCCAAAACAGATGATGGATAGTTTCATCATGTATATAGAAGCGCGACATCTTTTACTACCAATTAAAATCCTTCTCACTAAATTGTCTTTAGTTAGACTACTCCTTTGACCAAATACCACATAAAAATCTTTATTTTAAGAGGCATCTTTAATTCCCACAAAACTTTGTTCCTTCCTATGTTCCATTGTTGATTAAAGCTAAATGCATAGAACGATTGAAAGAACAGTAAATTGTCCATTCCGATGGAAATTCGATCTAAATATATCATTATCTACTTTCAGTTGAATATCTGTAATTTTAGTAACCGAATTATGCCAATCAACAAAATTTTGACCTACTAGCTCTCTTTGAGAAGACACATTAAGTCAAGTGGCATGGAATTCATACCAAATGGAATGGATGCAGATTTTCTAATCCATTATCCCAAACTTAAAAATCTATACTTTACTTTCATAAGTCCTGACAACAAATAAGAATCACATGGTTTCCTCACAACTTGGGTAATCATTCGGTAACTCAGTGTATTTCTTAAGGATGATCATAATGTTATTTTTATATATATTGTGCTACTGAGCAGTGGGCTTGTGTTGGGCTAACCCCCATAACACGTCTTCATTTATTAGTCCACAAAAATTGCTGGGTGCAACAAAAGGAACAAGGCCGTCAAGCCGAGGCCTGGATAAGCACGGCAAACAAAGCACCAGTAACAGCAGCAAAAAGTAACGCACTCTGACTTTGCACGCTCGCGCGTATGCTATCGGGCCGACAGAGCTAACATATATCTTTCTGATCCACATGAGATATATTTTTCTGCACAAGATTACAGCGACAATTGTCTGGTGTTTTTATGGAAATAAAAATCAAACTGATATATTTGCAAAGCGAAAAAAATAGTTTATAAATAAAAATTTTGTATATGTATTCTTAGCAATCTAAAAATCAAAACTGAAAAATAAACTTTAGAAAAAACCCTAAAATTAACTTTAAATTTAAGATTAAAAATTTAAATATAAGCCGAGAAGAGGAGGCTGTGCGAGTATGGTTCTGGCCGTACGTTCGGTGTTGATTTGCGCACGAAGAAGATTACATTTTGTAGCAAAACATGCCTGGCTTACCTTTCATGCTCAACCTAACACTTTTGAATTTACAGATCATTGGGACAATATTTACATATCATTTTTTTGAACAAAATATTCACATATCATTGGGACAGTACTTGGCTCCTCACATACATGTTCATAGCCTGAGTAATGCAATTTTTAGCCTTTACCATGTTGGTTTGTTAGCTTTGATGCTAGTTGCTACTGTCAGGAATGTTTTTTTACCCGGTCTAATTTATTTTCAGTTTTTGACAGCGTCAATTGATAGAAGCGCATGAGGGGCTAACCCGTCCCAAATAATACGTCCTCGTTCCAAAATAGAAGGCACGCCTATTACTGACATAAAGACCAGAAAGTTATAAAAACCTTAACGTTTAGATTACATTGGTGCATGTAATCTGGTTAAACATTTTTATAATAAAAAATAAAATATATCAAATTTAGAGGAGATAAAAAATTAATTATATCATATCTATACTACTTTAAAATATTCTGAAACAAATGAGTAACAAACTATCCAGCCCACGAAAATCGCCAGGTCCATATGCAGTCCGCCGGCAGGCCAAGGCCCACCAGACGCGACAACCGCGTGGATAGAGAGCTGTTAATAGATTGCCACCGTCCGCGCGCAGCACGGTGGCACACACGCGGTAAGAACGGTTGGGTTGGGACCGGATCAAACTAGGGAACGCCAAACCCATCGAGGTGTCGTCGAGGATCGTGGCCGTGGCGTCGCACCGTCGTCTCGTCGGGCTCCACAAAAAACGGTCAGGCTCGCGAGAGGGTGAGCAACGGAACGGCACGCGCGGGGCGATGCTGGTTGGCAGCGGCACGTATACGTAAGTGTGCATGCCCACGCGCGCCGGGCCAGTTTGTTGGCAGGAGGCCACCACGCATACGCGGACAAAACGAGCCATCCCTTCCTTCCTCGCCGGCTTTTGCAGATGCGCGGACGTTGCCAAGTTTTTATGCCAGCGGCCGCTCTACCATTACTGCGTGGCGTCAAACTCGTCTTCCAGCGAACGATCGATCGGTAGTTACAGAATACGCTCGGTTCTAGCTCACCGGCAGTAAACCACTTGTTGGCGACAGATCAAGTAGTGTACCACGAGGAGCACCTGACCTGATTAGGGGGATATTACCCAATGTTGTTCTACACATTAGAATATCCCACTTCTTTGTCACAAAAGATAAATCCGTGTCAATCTATCAAAAGCATGTGTGGCGTTTTGGACGCTCTCAAAATGTCGATCTTTAGATAAATAATTGGAACCATGCCATTAGATAAAAGGAGCAGGACGACGTATAATTATGCTCCATCATTTCGGCGAGGAGACTGTGCATCATGAAGTCGTTTTCGCTGCACATACCCCTTTTCGACTATCTTTAATCATTGTATTTTTTACCCTAGGTTTTTTTTTTTGTTTTTGCAGGATGTCGAATTCGTTATACCTTGCCCGCAGGTTATGAACAGGCCCATACCGTAAAAAGGTAGGGAGGCACTGTTCACTGCTCAGTGTAGCGAAAGCATTTTCATATGCCTGCCTCATTTCTGCGTTTGACTGCCCTTTTACGGCGTTGCTTTGCTTCCAACCTGTAAAGCCTCAGTACAAACTTGAAGTTTGAACTTCTCGTGAGAGGTTGCGACTGTAGCAGTATCCGTTGTCAATGCGTCATGTACTCCTTTCATGTTTGATAGTAATACCGAAGAGACTTCGTCAGCCTCATCCTCAAAAATGCAAAAGAGTATCACCTAACTTCCATTTGGACAATGATATGTAATCGGTTTTTTATTGAAAAGAATGTGTGCTGATGAAACCGAATGACAAATGGTTGCACAAAACACCAAACTGAAAATTTGAAAAATGCACAGGTAGCATCACGTCATCGCCAGTGCGCTGTACGTAGGTCTCTGTATTAGATAAGAGTACAGAAATGTTGCTTTCCGTTCTTCAATCGCTTGCAGGATGAGATTCCCATGGGAGATATATATATCAATATATGCATGGCTGATTGGCTGCGGCGAATGATCGAGCCCGTTTCAATGGATGCGCCGTCTCGCAACGTCCAACGTCTCGTGTGTCTTTCGGTTGGTCGCCCATCGAAAGGGAGAGACGCGAGATGGAAAGCTCAATTCGAGCTACCAATCTCTCTGTCTGCTACTAATAATCCTCAGCTCCTCCTTATCCAGGAGCTAAGCTTCGGATGAGTTTGAATGCCTGATGGCTCCGGGTGTGTAATTGTATCATAGCGTTTGTGCTTTAAATTTGATTTTGCAACAAATCCAATGAGATTATGGGCTTGCATATTCCCTAATCTCTAGCTGGTTTGTAAGGAGAGGCAGTTTATATCGATCCCTGGAATCATCTATGATACATGACCTCTCAACCATGAGTAGTGTTTTGGATTTTGGATGCACCAAGCCACCAAGTGACGTACTGTCCTATGGATGTGTGACAGTGTGAGTACTGAAGTGGCCCGCCGGCCTGCCCTTAAATGGTACAGTATTTGCTTAGACACATTAGACAGATTAGACAAAAGATAGCTGCCCGTCGGTTCTTTCTTGTGTAATTGTGTGGTCTATTCCTTGTGTAACTGAAAAATCTGAAACAGCTCCCCTCTGTTATGGAAATAAATGACAGAAACAATACCTTTTGTCTTTGACAAGTCACTGGAAACATGACCAGAATACGGAAAACATCAGCCTCAACAAAGAAGGGTGAAAGCACAAATTGTCCATTTTACAGCACAGTCTGAAGAATGAAAGCGCGCACACTAACGCCTCCCTGCTGGTCACCATCCATTGGACACTGCTGCCTTTTCTAATCTCTCTCTATGGACAGCATGATACCTTTGTTTAGGTAAAGGACACACAGCAAAAGAAAGTGTATTAGCAGCAGTCAATTACACCACGCATTCTGAAGACAAGGAAGTGAAGAATAAAGATGAGGTGAGGTGAGACGAAGTGCAGGCAGGAATGATACTTTACCTCCATTCATGCCTTCTCCGTCGCTAGCTTGCTTGCTTGCGGTCGCTACCACAGGCACAGGTGACAGGCCCACAGTGATGGTAGCAAGCAGGCATCTCTTTCTACCGCTCTCGTCTCTTTGGCTGCCAAAAGCGGCTGCGAACTGTATTCCCTCTCGTTCATAGGCGCGCCCCCACTAGATCAAAAGGCAAGGAATATTTCTCCCATGGAGAAGAGCGCTCCGTTGGACTCAAGCTGCCCAATTTTCCTCCTCATACAGTGGACTTTTGATTGAGTGATGCTAGTACGTCTGAATACTTTAACGTGACGACCTGCTGACTTCTCTCTGCTTAAACCTGCATGGGCAATGCCAAAAAACCGACAGCCATCCGTAAGACCGTACTATAGATCTACAGTTAATAGTAGGGGGTAGATTACCGTGAGGAAAAACAAAGGAAACGTTCATTTTAACGTGGTATTACTATGTTCCAAATGCTAGCTCCTACTGGTATAATTTTTCTGCGTTTTTTCATTGCTATGTTTTTACATATCAATTCATTTCCTATTTCTGTGCACTGTTTCATTCATGTGTTTTGCATTTACTTACAGTAAAATCGGCAACCAGCATTGTCCAAAAGATATCGTAGAAAAAAGAATCCAGAAAGATCGAGTAGATACCCCCCACTACTACTGCTTATACAGTCCAAAATTTCAAGCCCCCATCGAGGGCCCGTCAGCATTGAGCACTGGAGAGTTTTTTTTTCTTCTTCTTTACGTTCAATTAAGAAATATAAGATCAGTACAAATTCCCCAATCAAGGGGACCTCTGCTTGTCTTTTGCATGCATCGGAGCGAGATGGAAACGAAAAAAGGAAGCAGGGGCATCTTGTATTCTTGCAAGCTTTTCGCTCGGAGATCTCCTACCCGCGCGCGCGCACACTGGCAGGCAGGATCCAAGGCAAACGACGACGCTGTGCGCCTCCGCGTGTGTGCACTCGATTGCAGTTGCAGGTAATAGGCAATTCACATGTACGCTGCTAGCTAACTAACGTGGATGAGTGAATGGAGTGAAATGAATTTGTCAAGGCTTTTTAGGTGCTGTGGACATGTGGTGGCTCCCCAGAATGATTTAAGTCGCTGTTTGGATTTAGGGATATTTTGTAGTCTCTTGTCACATCAGATGTTTAGACGTTAATTAGAAGTATTAAATATAGACTGATAACAAAAATAATTGCATAAATAAATGCTATTTCATTTGACAAATTTTTAAAGCCTAATTAAGCCATAATTAGCAAATGTTTACTATAGCATCACATTCGCTAATCATGGACTAATTAGGCCCAATAGATTCGTCTCGCGAAATAGTCTAGAGTATGACGTGAGTTTTATTAATAGTCTATATTTAATACTTCTAATTAGTGTCTAAACATTCGAGGTGATAGGGACTAAAAAAAGCTAGGAGGAACCAAACACCCCCTAAGTTTCCAGTTATTGGCCGTGTTGGGAGTTAGATATCTCTTTTTTTTTTCGCGCGCACGCTTCTCGAACTGCTAAACGGTGTATTTTTACGAAAATTTTTTTATAGGAAAGTTGTTTTAAAAAACCGTATTAATCTATTTTATATTTTTTAATAATTAATAACTAATTATTTATGTAACTAATATATTAACTATATTTTCCGCGCAAAAAAACTATCGCACCTTTCTCCCCCAAACGAAAGCAGCCATTGCGGTTTAGGACTGTCTCCTTTATGATAACCGCTGTCGAATTAAACAACAAATTGTAGGAAGAACACATGCCAAAAACTTGTACTACTACCCAATAACTGCCCACCACGTATCTGCCTATAGAGTGAGCTGATGCTTCTCCTCCTCCCTCTCCTGTGTCACCAACCAAACACAGAAAATCCATGTAACAACGAGGCATTGCATGATTTCGGACACGCGGTCGCGGAGTAACCTTGTTGCTACCTGTACCTCCTACACACAGCAGTAATACTTCTGAAGTTGTGATTAAGCTGGTATAAATTTGAGCAATTGAGCGCCAGTATCTTATTAAAGCAAGGTCAGTAGTGGTATAGTTAACTGTTAGTTCAGAAATAATGCATCATCTATAGCTACATTAGTTAACCATATATACACACAACTACAATATTAATAGTAGGTCACATATCCCTTCTACACATCTTGTTGAAGTTCGTATCGCACCTAGGTACAAATATTTAACCAGTTTTTACTTTTTTTTTCTCTTTCATCGGCCTAAACACAAATATCGTCGGACTAAACATAAATCTAATGTCACGTTCTTTATAGAACGTATACATTATCTTATTATACTTACTCTTACATGTTTAGATTGGGTTACATACAAACCAAATGTATGCATTACCTCTGTCAAAATGACTTTTTTTTGCCAGCATTTGATCATCCATCTTATTTAAAAAAATTATAAAAAAACCAAAAAAAATTAGTCAAGCGTAAAGTATTATTCACGTTTTTATTATATAATAATAACAAAATATTAATTGTATTTTTTTTAAATAAGGCAAAGTCAAATATTGTATAAAAAGCTAAAAAAATTAAGATGAAGAGAATATCTGTTATCATCATATTATTGTAGTTTACAATGCTTGATTTTTGCTAACAATAGTACTCCATTAATATTTTTTTAGATGGGCCAGTGATCAATGTTTTTTTTCCCTGCAGCTCCATATATGCCACCAATAATTTTAACTGACGTTTTTTTTTTTTTGGCGCCTTGGTAAGCCAAACCAGGTGAAAGAACATCCGATCCCCCTTCAAATCCAGAGACGCACCGCACCGAATCCACGACAAAAAGTATTCACTCGCCACCTCCTCGTCTCCTCGTGCTCCACCCTCTCGCGCTCGCGCTCGCGCTCGCCTCGCCAGTTGCCACCCTTCCGAGTCTCCGCTGTCTCGCACAGACTACCACTAGTAGAAGTACACTAGGCAACAAAAGCCAAGCGCGCAAGTGCACACGCGGGCCGCTCGCTCCTCCTCCGCGCACCACCGCTTCCGGCTTCCGCGCTGCCATTACTGCGCCTCACCAACCTCCCTCTTTCTCTCTCTCTCTCTCTCTCTCTCTCGGGCACGGGGAGGAGCGAGGCGACGCATGATGGCTGGCGACCGCCGCCGCGGCGGCTCGCCCACGGGGGAGCGACGGCGGGGGATCCGGCGCCTGCTGCTGCCACGCGGCGAGGGGTCGTCGTCCTCGCCGCCGCCGCCGCCGCTGCAGCAGGTGGAGGAGGGGAGGCGGAAGGGGTTCGCCTCGGCGGCGCTGCGCGGGCTGGGGTGCACGTCGGCCGCGGCGTCGCAGGCGTACGCGCCTGGGGGCGGAGCCGGGGCGGCGGCGGCGGCGGCCGTAAGGTCGTCGGCGGACTGGCACGGGCGGAGGCGGAGGAGGGGGAAGGAGAAGAGGAAGGAGCGGGGAGGGGGAGCGGGAGGCGGCCACGTCGTGGGCGGCGGGATCGGCGCCGACGTGTGGTGCGCGCCGGGGATACCGTTCGCCGCGGAGGCGTCGTCCGTGGACTGCGTGGTGGCGCGGCACCAGATGGCGGGGAGGGGCCGCGGCGGCGACGCGGAGAGGCCGCACAGAGAGGTGCGTTGCGTGCGTGCGTGGACTGGACTTCGTCGATCCTTCGCTGCCTCTTGTTGATTTTGGCTCTTTGTTTGGATCTGTTCGTGCTCCTCGAAGGATTGATTGCTTCTTCTTCTTCTCCCCTTTGTGGTGGGTGGCCGATCGATTCGAGTTTTCTTCTCCCATTTACTCGTGTTTGGCCCCGTGTTTGTGCCTTTTTCTTTCGCTCCTTTTTGTCTGTTGGCGAAAAAAAGATTTAAATTCGGCATTCAATAATCAAGACTCTGTTTTTCTGCCTCTTCTGTTGCTGTTTTTCTTCGAACAATCAATTGTAGCGGCTTTAAAAAATCGCAAGCATTTGCCACTATTCTCCCACTTGGTAGTCCTGACGAACCAATTAAAGCCAGTCTTTAATGTCGTGTTTGGTCAGTCTAATTAAGTTCTTGCTATCTAAACATGTGACATGTATCTCTCCTGGGCGTACTGAATTCCCCCTGTACTGTTCGCGCGAGCGGAATCTTTGCCATGTTCTCGCTCCCTCCTCCAAGGTGATGATCTCACGCTACGCTTTCTTGCCTTGCGCAGAGACCGTGCCTGTCCAGGAGGGTGACCGTGCAGGAGCAGATATCCTCGTCGTTCATGGACTCGCCACCGCCGCCGCCGCACCACCACCTCGACGCCGCGCCCTTCTTCGGCGCCGACCTCCTCCCGTCCGGCCGCCTCCGCCGCATGCGCGGGTACCGCCACTCCCCCGGCGGCCTCGAGGAAGAGGTAAACGTCACAGGCTCACAGTAGTAGCAGTAGTACTCACCATCACCACACTGCAACGAACTTTGTTCCTTCTTCCCCGTTGCCCCCACACTGCTTTGTGCTTTCTTGCACACTTGCTTTGTTATCGGATACCTTCTCCAGCGTAGCAGTAGTGCGGACGCTGCTGACACAGCGCGCGCGCGCGCGGTTGGTGCGACGCTGCGCCCCCGGCTGCATAAGATTCCCGTGCGTAGGGTAGTTTAGCGCGCGTGACCTGACATGCTTACGCTGTAACGCGTGATAGATGAATAGACGACTGATCTTTCGCCTGGCCAGTGAGTGAGCCGTGGGGTGGGCGTTGGAAGTGGTTGACTTGCTTCTTTCGTGCGTTAAACGTGACGTGGGATCGTGGCCTTCTTGGAGGTTAACTAATCGGCAGCCCTTCTACAGGCACAATAATTATTATTATTATAAGCGGCTGCAGTGCAGTTGCAGTTGCAGCCATGGTACCTGCATTATGCCGTAGTACTCGTGTAGGATTAATGCAGTGGAGAGGGGAGGGAACGGGACGCACGGCAATGTGGCCAGCCATGGAAAGAGACCTGTCAACCGTGGTCATACACTTGCATGAATACATCTCCTCGTGTATACTGACACCGCGCCAACTACGAGTATAAATGCCGGATGCTCTGTTGAGCTGATCAGAAAAGTTTCTTGGGGGTGGTCAATTGTTGTCAACGGTGCTATTTCAGAATGTGGGCTAGAGCACCTGTGAATGGCAAGGGATAGTATGGCTTGTTTCCCTACCGTCTTGCTGTTCTGGTGGATCGTATGGTTGGTGGGAAATGGGCATGCTGGTGCGTGAATGATTGCCTCCGATGGCAGATCGAGAGTCCCAGCAGTTCACCATTTATGATTAAGTGCCCGGCTGTTCTGCTTGACTGAACTATTCTTTTGGTGCTTAAGGGAGACCAATGCTCCTATCATTTTCCTGTTGCTTCAGTCATAATCAGATCTAGAGTTTTAGTCATTCCTTCTGGTCCTTCTGGATTTTCATGTGGTCACGTGATTGGTGATTGACTCCTAAATAATAGCTCAACATCAAGATCCACAAGGACTGTCGGTCCCGGCCTAACAATGCCTATCGAGGGATATATATGAGGAAATTTTCTTTAATGCGCTTATGTGTCTCTTCCAATTAGTTCAGCCCATTTCTTTGATCATCTATAGCAATTTTCTCTATCGAGTCTATTTTCTTTCTGTGTGTCCCTCTGTCTTCTGAAGCTGGTTTCCATTGTCATAAGAATAGATAATTTATCATGACGCGCATTCCAAACGGTCATATTGAAGAGTTATATATTTAGGCCCTGTTTAGAGGCATTTGGAATGGTAAATGGTAAAAGTTTTAGTGGTAAAAGTTTTGACATTGTATTTTTAAAAGTTGGTGTTTAGAGACGTGCAAAAGTTATTTTATTTTGCAAGTTGGTATTTAGGGGTGGTTCGCGTTCCTATGTACTTTTAGGCAAAATTTGCTAGTCCAAACTATCAAATACAAAGTTATCATTTTACCGTAGTGTTTAGATCTATTTTGCCAAAAAGTGCTTTAAAATGATATAACTTTTGCCATTTTAAAGGATCCAAATTGGGCCTTAGGGCTAGTTCGCAAGTCCTTGTGACCACTGGTCACGTCAGCGCACATAAAACGGAGAAAAAACGGAGAAAGTATTAACATATGATTAATTGAATATTAACTATTATAAACTTGAAAAAAGAATTAATTTGAATTTTCTAAACAAGTTTCATATAACTTTTTTGACAAAATATACACCGTTTAGCAGTTTGGAAAGCGTGCGCGCAGAAAAAGAGAGTAAAGTTTGTGCGGTTGGTTAGTGAGAACGCGCCTTTAGTGCTAAGTTTAACAGTAGAACCAACGACTAGTTTGTATGTACAATAAATTAACTATAAGGTTGACTCCAACATTTTTCTTCTATACCTATCTCTTTTCTTCTATACCTATCTCTTTCTCTCATTTATGTATTAAGCGCTTTTGTATGAGAGCCATCTTGATCTCCCCTCCACGTTGGCTCTTGATCTCTCCTCCATGTAGACTTATAGATGGCTTGTAGCCTATTATTGTACTTGGTCTTATCGTGTGCTTTGAACCTCTAACCTTTAATGGTAGTCTATAAAGAATATGATAGATACTCCAGTTCAACTATTGAAGCATATTTGGCTATCGAAAATACTTCGCGTACGACCACGTCGTACGATCCATGTACGACCCGGACGGAAGCAGCGGACAGAGGCAGCACTGGCCGGACCGTCAGTCGTACACGGATGTACGATGTGGTCGTACGTATAGCGGCGCTGTTTGGCTATACACTTATAGTCTACTGGTCATCCAACGTGGGATTGAGGGCTAACTTAATAGCTTAGGGGACACTTTATGCTACCATAATGTGTGGGCAGATACATTAGGTGTAGCTGTTAATTTGTCATCTACCTGGCAGATGCGTACCGGTATGCGTGCTGATAGCTCAATATGCACCCTTATCGAATAAATGGAAATACGTCCATTTGTCATCTTCTGAGGTTGATCGGTGATTTTGATTTCTAACATATGTGGACCAACTACGTTCATTCTCCAAATACTGCGTGTCTTAATAACAATAATCATATGAAAGGATTGATTGACATCTTGAAAGGTGCATGCTTCCTATCCATGGTCCTAGCTTACTGTTTTGTGCAAGCCACGACACATTCATAAGGTGATCTGACTACCTGAACATACGCATTTTTGCTGCTTTTACTATTTGTTTGCGTGCTAGATGTGCGGTTATTGTGCATGGTGTAGTATTTGTCATCTTTATGCAAGCATGTGCATGCCTTATCTGGAGAAGTTCTCGCAATATACTCTATGTAGCAACTTCTCATGTATTGACTGCACTAAACACCAAAAGAAAGTGTGATACTACGCTTCTACCAGGTTCAAATACATGATGAAACTGTTTTTCATATGGCAGATCATGATGTTTCAGACAAGAGTTTTGTTGGGAGGAATGAGTCTGTATGATCGATACCAGGATTGGCGCCTTGACGTTGATAACATGACATACGAGGTCTGTCTCTCCTCCTTGTATAATAGCATCACTTCTGAGTTGTCACCACCACCACCATATCATGAACCGCTTCGTTTTACAGGAGTTGCTCGAGCTTGGAGACAAAATAGGGTATGTCAACACAGGATTGCGTGAGGATGAGATAGTTCGCAACCTTAGGAAGGTCAAGCACCCATCCTTTGACCCATTCCGGTATCCAACAGAAATGGAAAAGAAATGCAGTATTTGTCAAGTATGCCCCAGCCACTGCTCCCTTTGAGTTATCTGCTTCTCTTCAGTTATCATACCAGCATCCTGTGCTTGCCTTGTAAACAAACCCCATTCTCATGTCAAATGTTTGTTGCAGGAAGAGTTCGAAGCAAATGAAGAGATGGGGAAGCTGGATTGCGGCCACAGCTACCATGTTTATTGCATCAAGCAATGGCTCTCTCAGAAGAATGTTTGCCCAGTTTGCAAGACTGCCGTTACCAAGACTTGAAGTAGTCTGGACTCCGGGTTACACCAATTGTATACCTGGGCCAAACTTTAAAAACCTGTTTGTTGTGCTCTGTACAGTCCATTATATATGTTATTGTTATACATCATCCATTCTTTTGCATTTGCAGATAGAAATGCCATACTGTGGCATCCTTTATCAAATATATGTGAGTACTGAATTCTGATACACTCTTTTATCGAGGGTGATTTGGATTCTGAAGATTTTGCCGTAATGCTAGTCATTTAGATGAATCATGAGGTTTCTACAGTTGCTGTTAGCAGTCTGCTACGGTTTATACCAGCAAGTGTCTTGTGCAAACTGTACCACAAAATGTGAAGGTTCCACATTCAATCCTCCCTTCAAATGTTAATTTGCTTTAAGATAGAAACAATCAGACGACCACGTCTGAATATTCAATTACTTTACAATAAACTTGATTTACCAAAAGACTTTGATATTGATTCTGGAAGCAGGTAATGTATATCAGATATCTAGCCAAGATGCTAGCTGCTGCCGTCACCAAAAAAAGAAAAAAAAAACCCCATAAATAATGTTTCTGTACCACAAAATGTTGAGGTTCCTCATTCAACCCGCCCTCCAAATGTTGATTTGGTTTAAGCTAGAAAGAATCAGACGACCACGAAACCCGATTTACCAAAGGACTTTGATATTGATTCCGGAGGCAGATAATGTATACCAGATATCTAACCAAGATGGTAGCTGCTGCCGTTACCCAAAAAAAAAAAAATCCCCCTACCAAAGAAAATGTTTCTGTTTATCTGGCACCAGTAGTGAGGTGCGTGTTTCTGCAGGCGATCATCAATACCAGTGTGGCAGAGTAAGCATCTCTCTGTCTTGTTGAGGAACGAAGCATTTACATATACAGGTTATAAATTGACCGCTAACTGTTGTGAGGAAATAAACTACAAGCTAGTGTATATAGAAGGAAGTAAAAGGGAAAATGCACTTTTGTACCTCAACATTCCATTACCATTCGTGATTTCACTTCCAATATATAGGATGGCAATTGTGCACTTGTTAAATGGGCGTGTTGGAGCTTGACGTCGGGACAAAAACAGAACTTATGAAGACATTTCATCGTGCTGAGAGATGAACTCTATTATACAAGGGTACACTTCATGGACGGCCTACACGATAACATTCACAGTAAACAAACAGCTCAATCCTTGAAGTACTCATTAATGTAAACGTACCTTTCGCCCTCCAACCAAGTCGTAATGCGCATAATGAGGGCCTTCAGGCTTTCCAAAAACCTTATACGTCACCAAATGCTGAGGAATTAACTTCACCGTTTCTGCAAATACAACGAAAGGTTAGTGATATGTATTTATGAAGAAACTCAAAGGTACATAATCAAACAATGAAGCCAAGGATGGATCCTATATGCGGCATGGCCTACTGTGTCTAGGGTGCATAGATAAGCAATTCAGCTAGGCAGTGCATTATGAGCTAATCCTGTGGCTGCAGCGCTTTTGGTCCAAGGGTCAACCGAATTTAAGTAATTCGTTATATATAACTTTGAACCTGGCATTAGTCCAGAAGATAACCTGAGTAGGTATTAATTTTTTAAAATTCCACAGCAATCATTTTACTAAATTACTGGAGTACATTTGGAACGTAAAACTCCTCATCACTAAATGACAGTGAAAAAATGGAGCTTATTGCCATACCATAAACAGCTTCTGGGGGGCAAATCAAATCCTCATCTCCAGCAAGGGCAAGTACCGGTACTTTGATTTTGTGCAGATGCTGCTTGAAGAGAAATGTACCAGTCCTGTTGCGCAGCCCACCATCACGGAATGCAGTCGTCAGCTGTAGTAGAACCTTTGCTGGCACTGTGCCTGAACAATCATGCATTAAGTCATCAAAACAATTCCAAGGGCTTTCACATTGAAATTCATGTATCGAATCAGATAAAAATGGACCAGCGAAATCAATGCTCCTACAGACGGTGACAGAAACCTCAGAGTTGAACAGTGCTATATGCACATATCATCATATATATCTATCATATGCTTAGAGTCAATATTTTAAGTATAAAATAGTTTGTTCAAAATTTCAAATAAAGATAGCGAAAGAAATTACCCTGGCTAGGCCATATTTATAAAATGCGCAAATTCCTAGGAATAGAAGTGTTTGCTTGACCATATCAGCATACTATTTGGATGGTGAGTTTCTCCATGAACACAAAATATTGGGTTGTTGTAGCTTTTAATGAACCAACTTACAGCTATGACAAAGCTTAAATATTCTGTCTAGCAACTTACAGACAAACTAATAGTTCAACTGGCTTTCATATGAAAAGGCACGATAGAACTTGACTTACAAAAGTTATTCAAGACAAGCTTTGAAAGCAGTTCAGGGTCCATCATGTCCTTTGATGAAATTTGAGAGCGCAGCAATGACAGAATATACGGTGCACGGGATGATATAGGGTAAGTGGTAGACAGTAACGTTCCTAGCGGGATAGCAGGAACACGCAGCATCTCAGCTGGATCTGCCTAATAATAGTGAAGATTAGATTCTTGCATATGTACATTAGCATATTAAATTGCACGATGATCAACTTACAAGAGGCAATAGCAACTTGAGTGATGAGTTAGATGTTGTGTAGTCAACTGATGAGGCCAAAGTAACAATTGCTGCTAGCTCTGGCTCAGCACCTTCAAATCCTTTTGAGGCAGATAAATAGAATTAGAACCATGTAGATAATATATTTTAAATTTCTGACAAATATATTATCATAGCAACAGAATATTTAAGACTGTCCTAAAAAATGTGAAATATCAACATTGTTATATGAATGTGTTGTTTTCTTGCTATCTGAAACAGATCAAAAGAAGATTGCCAGTGCAGCATACCACATTTAGAAACCATTGCATATAACAATATTCCCCCCATTGAATGGCCAATGGCAAGCAGCTTGCCATCCTTTGTTGGGCTTTGCTGTTTAATATAGTTCATCTGCAGGGAAAAAGAGTGACAGGTTAACACTTTTTAACAAGGTTCCCAGGTATCATCCAAGTGATCTTTATAGAGGAAAGAATATGTTTACAAACCGCGGCAGGTACATCCTCCTCCAAGTAATGGTCAAAGTCCCAATCATAGCTAATAATCAGCTCCAACTGTTTCTGTAGATCTTCTATCGTTGCAGACAGTCGTTCTTGCCAGCCAAATAGCCGAGGGGATATATTCTGTTGACCTTCTCCGAGAATATTCACAAGACGCTGACTTAACTGGCTTATTTGATCTGATATCGCTGACGTTTGTGGCAATTCCAATAAACCCAAAATTCTTTCTGAAACTTCCTCAAGCCTACTAGTTAATGAGGCATCGGGAACAAGTTCTGACACTCGATGAAAAAATCCATCAGCAATACTCCTAAGTTGATTATCTTTTACATAACCTGAGAACGTATCCCCCAATTGTGCCAAAGCATTTGATAACTTTGTCACTAATTGTGGTTCTTCTGATGTATTACTCTCTACTATATCCTTATTTTCTACTACTGCAACTTCAAACTTATCTTCTACTAACGGACCTTCAAAATTTTGAGCTAGGCAAGTGGAATCATCCTTTGCAGGGGCAGCACCATTTATTTTCTGTGTAGAAATCTTATCCACAGCAGAACTTGGAGACATGTCAGATGTGGTGTTAGCTACAGATACTTCAGTCCCACGCATGCTCAGGCCTGCACCACGCACTTCGACAATCCATGTATCATACCCTTGCATGGACATATGACGTGCAAATGAAGCCTGACAGCATTATTATAGTCAAAATCAAAGGGAAAACATTTAAATATATAATCATGATCAAGACAGTTTATTGCACAATTTTTCTTTATTGAGTGATGATAAATAATATAGAGTATCAACCAGATGGTCACCAATGCATGAGTAAACAATTTTCTAAATGAAATACATTTAGTTTTTTTTTAAAAAAAAACAACAGATGTATCTTTAAAGATAAAATCTACTCTATGCCACCAAGTTTGTCTCAATTCAACGATTTTCTGCCACTTTCTATAATATATCGTTGAGTTTATCAATTCTTCTACAATATGTCACTGGCCTGTGTTTTTTTCCACAAATGACCAAAATGCCCTTATAGCCATATAAGGTTAACAGTTGATTTATTGTATTGTAAGATAAGATTAATATTTTTATAAAATATAATTTATCTGTTATGTGCTATATAGAATATTTTTGTGTTTCTGTTATTAATGTAAATCATCTTTCATATGCAACATAAAATATTTGTGTGCTATTAGCTTTTGTGTAAATAATTCCTCTCATACCATACAAAAAATAACTTTTCAGAAAACAAAAAAAAAAACGTCAATGTCGTGCAAGGAGACTACACAAAAAATTCCGTGATTATCTAAAACTTCTACCAGGGCTAATCAATTGGCAACACTTATATGTCTATAAGTGCATTTTGGGTATTTTTGGGGGAAAAAAACAGCTCAATCACATATTGTAGAACAATTGGTAAACTCAGCAGTATATTATAGAAAGAGGCAATGCCGGTGGCAAATTGTTGAAATAGGATAAACTCAATGGCATGGAGTAGATTCTCTCATCCTTAAAATAAGAGTAACCAATGCTCCAAAACATGTGGCTTTTGAAACTTACTACTATAAAAGCACAACTACCACAATATCATTTGTCTGAGGCCTGAAGTAGAGCGCACCAGCATATCTTTTACTGAAAGGTCTGTACAATTTTACAGATTTATCTATGCAATTTTTTCTTGTACACGTTTATCAATTGTGTGATTATGTGTGCAAGATTCTTGCCTAAGAATTTCTACCCAGCTGTATAGTAACTTCAATGCTATCTGTTATGCAGCGAAACCACTGTTTCTGTTCTCATGAAGTTTCACATCTATATGAAGTTTCTATTGATCTGCTTTGTGCCCGCAACATGTCTATGTAGCACTTTTATTGAATAAACATTTGGAGCCTTATTGCATCCTAGACATTGCAAATTAAGAAAATATGCTCTTACAGATAGTGCAAGCTTTCTGAAATAAGTATTTTTCACATTGGCTCTAGAAAGTTATGTTTACTGCAGTGATTTGTTTCCAACTTACTCAGTTCGGTGTTTTTACAACATGGACGTAATTCTCTGTTGTTCCACATACTTCTCTACATTAAATTGCAACAGCAATGCTGAGCTATTTCCAAATTGCAATCCCTAATACCCACAAGAAAATTACTAATGTATACTCAGATTCCACCTACAAACAGTTACTAATTTATACTTAGATTCCACCTATACTAAGCGGTAAGCAATTTGTAGCCATTAACTAAACCTCATATCGCTTTCTGTCAAAAAAAAAAAAAGAAGTACTCATTGCCAACCGATTTATCCACACAAATAGCTTCATATAGATAAAACTAACCCCAGGAGACAGGTCGAATCCGATCGCGTTGGTGGCCACCCCAGACAGCAGCATCAGCGGGTGATTCCTCTTGGGCGCCTGCACAAAGCAAGATAGGACCAAATCAACAACCAAAACGCGCTGCCACCCTCTCCGCGGGCCGGGCGAATAAGCACGCACCTCAGGCGGCGGGCGGTACCGCCAGAGCGCGAGCCGCCACTCCGTGCCGGGCACGGGCACGTAGTGCAGCTCGTCCGCCGTGCAGATCGCGGGTTTCGCCCCCTGCTCGCATGCGGCGTTCGCGGAGGCGACGGCGCGGGAGGGCGGCGACGCCGAGGACGGTTGGTGCGCCGGCGGCGGAGAGGAGGCGCGGTAGGAGGCGAAGGCGCGGACGCGCGGCGGCGGGGGAGGCGCGCATCGGGAAGGGGAGGCGCGCGCGGTGGCGGGGGACGAGAGGCGCGCGACGGCGGCGCCGGCGAGGAGGATGCGGAGGTTGGCCGCGTGGAGAAGCAGCATGGCGGGCGGGCGGGCGGCGGGGCGAGGCAGTTGGAGTTCTGCTCGCGTCTCTCTGTAGTCCGGCCCTCTGGTGTGTTCTCCTGCTTTCCTCTCCGGTGTGGTCGCGCCGCCTATGTGGTGAGTGGTGAGACTGACCGATGGGCCAGTCTATGTGGAAGTCGCCCTGTAACGGGAAGGAATTTGATGACACGTTCACCAACTTAGCAAGCAACACGTATGATGTTGCTGTAACCGATCCGGCCGGGAAATCTTGAGCTCGCCGGGGCATCTTTGTGTGAGGCCGTTAAAACGGGAAAAGGTATACGGAAATGAGCCGACCAAATTTTCAGCATTAATGTTGTCGTGTTGTACGCGTGTATCAACAATGATTAGGATAATATATCTATAAAATTAATGAGTTGTTACATGAGATAAAATAATATAACAAGTGATTAAATAAAAAATAAATTATGTCTTGCATTAGACATAGTTTGATAAGTAAATATTAAATTTATTTATGAATTAATAGTGTTTGTATTATAAGAGTAATATCTAGTATTAGTTTTTTTTTGGTTTTTTTTATGACACACAGACTATCAAAATCAAACCAGTGTCTCTCTCGTGGTCTTCCGGAAGTAATCTGTCCTCGGGGCAGAGCTCTCAGCTCTACGTGTTTCTCCTATCGTGTAGAGTATGAGGTCCAGCTGACGGCCCGCGGCAGGACTTGTGTTGGGTGATTGAATCGCATCCCATTACAGGTTAATTTAAATTTATCCTTTGTTAATTTTTTTGAAGTTTAATCAAATTAATAAGAATTACTAACATCTATAATATTAAATTGGTTTCATTAAAATCCTACTATATGTTTTTAGAATATTTATTTTATGTTAAAAATATTTTTGATATTTTGATACAAATTTGGTCAAATTTAAATAGCTTTAATTTAGGACAAACATGAAGTGGTCTTTATCTAGATGGAGATGAAAGATGATATATTACCTGATCTTTTATTAGAAATTTAATAACATAAATAATAGAAATAACTACTATAAAATTAAAAATCTATTTTAGAAATGTGGGATGATGGGCTTCGGTATAAATTTTCAGAAAACATCCCTTTAACAGTATGTCCGACTATAGCACATGACACCATACAAACTAGACTGCTTTATGAAATTTAAGAACAAACTCTATTTCTCCCTTCTACACAGTCAGTTCTATTGCGTTGGTTCATGCCATGCACGGTCAGCCCCGCTGCCTCATCGTTAATCTCTCTTAGCCATTGCTTGATACCTCACCATTTAGTATCAATAGTTATCAAGTGGATACCACATGTAGCACTATGGTATCACATTCTAGCACCACATGATATCAGCTAGTATCAATAGATATTATCTGCTACTCACATCATACATGGTTCTAGTGGGGAGGGGCAACACGAGAATAGCGTGGAGGGCGTCGATGCAGGTGGCTGATGACGGGTAAATCCAAGGGCTAGGGGGTGGGGCAATCCTAGTAGAGAGAAGTTCAGGTCTCACTAGTTGACCGCCCCTCCACCCCCCTCCCCCCGATCTCGCTGGGGAGGAGTGCCTATCCTCGAGGCGAAGAGATAGAGGTGGCCACAGGGCAAGTCAGTGCCAACGGTGTAGGGGGGAGGACGCCAGTGGTGAAGAAGAAGGCATATCGCTTTAATACTAAAATCCTGTCTAAGACGAGAGGATGTCCCGTAGTTTGTCTATTTAGCAATTTAAGTAAACGCGCATAAGAAATCGAGGAAAAACGGAGAAAAATGAAAAAACAGCCAAATAACTTATAGTATAAAACATATGAAGTACGATTTTGTTATTTTTAGATGATCCAGAACCGAGGCATGTGTTGATTGTTAAGAGGACGACTGGGAGACTTTGGTTGTGTTCATTGTTTATTTTATCCTTGGTTATTTTTTGGTTTTTGCACGTATATTTCTCGAGCTACTAAATAAAATTGGATTTTGAGCTTTATAAATAGTTAATTTCATTGTTTACTCTGTTAAATAATTATCCCAGGAATCAAGTAATCTTTAATATTTTATCTACAACGGAAAAAGAATAACGTTGACGTTACGAATGCATCCAATGAAGTAAATTTTGAATGCATGTTCATTGCTTGTTATGTTCTCCGAATGCCACTAGCTAGTGCAGGTGCAGGTACACACAACCAGTGTATATTAATCTCACGAGAACTGTTTTTTTTTAAAAAAAAAAGTTGACAATACAAAATATATCACTCCATAGATATATTAGTTTAAATTTGACTTCTATAAATTATAAATAAAATACATAATTTAACTTGAATGGTGTATACTAGTTTATGATTAATTTGATCTTTTACAACTTGCAGAAATCGAATTTGAAATTGTATATATGTGGAATGATATATTTCATACTGATTCAAATCTCATTAATTTTTTTAAATTTTTAATAACTATTTAAGTAACATACAATAAATTAAATGACTTTGGCCCCGTTCAGCACGAGGGATAAGTTAACTTATGTCCGGGACGGAAAACGTAATAATAGATTAATACATAATTAATTAATTAATAATTATTAAGAAAAATATAAAATAGATTAATATGATTTTTTAAAATAACTTTTCTATAAAATTTTTTTAAAAAAATACATCATTTAACGATTCGATAAGCGTACAGAAACGAGTGGGGCTTAGCTAACTTATGGTCACGGCTCAACACGGCCTTTATATCTAACGGAGTGATCCAAAATCTGTCTCAAAATCAGAAGAGCGAGACGGTCACATTGCTGCACCCGGCCGTACAAAATTCGAGATTCTCTGCCTTCAATAACATGGTACGTTTTCGCTAACATATGTGCCAATGACAAACTCAGAATTGAACATCTAAGCGCGGTCATGGCAGTTTCTACAGCTCAGTAGGTGCTCTTCCTGCCTTTCTTCTCCCTGATGAGCTTCAGGAGGTTGGGCATCACCTTCTTCTTCCTCTTGATCGTGAACGACGGGGACCTCGGGTTCCGCGCACCTGCCGAAACCGATGACCGCCGGGGCTTCGCCCTCCTCGATGTCGCCGACACCCTGCTCGACCGCCGCCGTGGGTACGCGCACTGCATGCCGTCCCTCTCCGCCGCCGCGTTCAGGTCGTACAGCTCCTGCTCCAGCTCCTTTTGTTCGGCCGCCGTCTTCTCCGCCTCCGCCGCCGCCTGCGCCGCCCTGGCCTCCATCTCCCTGGCCTCGCGCTCCGCGGCCTCGGCGCGCGCCGCGGCCTCCTTTTCGCTGGCCTTCAGCGCCTGCACCCACGCCTGCGCCGCGACCACCTTCTTGTCGGCCACCACCCGGACCAGCGCCGCGCGCCCGGTCAGGTACTCGTACTCGAACCGGGAGATGGTTATCGTTCCCTGTCGCCGTGGCGCCGACGACGCCCTGGCCCGCATGGTGCTCTCCACGGTGTCCCTTAGCTTCCTCATCGCCTCGGCCTCCAACGCTTTCGCCGCCTCTAGCTCCTTCACCGACTGCTTGATCCGTCCCTCGGTCGTGGCGATCTCCTTCTCGGTGTTCTCGGCCTCCGCGATCACGCATCGTTTCTCCAGTTTGGTAAGGTCCTCCTCCATCCTCGCCGCCTCGGTCTCGGCTTTCAGTTGCTTCATCGCCGCCGCCAGGTTGGACACGATCGCCTTGGACCTCTCGTCAGCGGCAGTGAGGGCCTCCAGACGCGCCCTCGCCTTGAGGAGCTTGGTGTTCAGCTGCTGCACCTGCGCGTCCGCCTTCTTTTCCTGCCCCTTGAGCCGGCTGATTTCCTCGGCGACGCGCATGATCTCGGTGCGCGTGCGGTCCATGGACGTCATGAACTGGAAGCTCCCCGCCTTGATCGTCTCCAGCTCCTTCCTCGCCGCGTCCAGCTCGGCCTCGGCCGTCTGCAGCAGCGCCCTGTCCTGCGCCTCCTCCCTGTTCCTCCTCGCCGTGGCCTCCGCCGCCTCGTCGTTCTTGACGTGGTTCTTCTCCATGGCGCGCACCAGCTCCATCTCGCCCTGCAGGACCTCCACGTCGGAGTTTGTCACGGCGAGCTTCGCCTCCATCTCCCTCGCGCGGCTCAGCTCCTTCTGCAGCGCATCGATCCTGGCCCTCGTGGCCTCGATGTCCCTCGCGAACCGCTCGGCCTCGGCGCCGCGCTGGGCGTCGATCTCGCGGCGCTCGCGCTCGGCCTCGATGCGCGCGAGCTCCACCAGCACGTGCTCCTCGTTCGCCTCGTCCACCCGCCGCTTCATCTCGTCGACAGCGCGCAGTTTGGTCTGTATCCTGCACGCCGACGTCACGATGTCGCTCTCGGCCTTCGCCTTGGCCTCGGCCGCCGACTGCACCTCGAGACGCAGCCGGAGAAGCTCCCTCTTGGCTTGGTCCAGCTCCTGCACCACCTCCGCGTACCGGGCGTCGCGCTCCGACTGCGCGCGCGCGCCCGGTGCGTCGCCGTCGGCGCCCTTCTTCTTCGTCCTTGCTGCCCACATTGCTTGGAGTCCCGACCTCTGGGACGTGGCTTTCGCCTGGGTCTGCTCGATTTGGCACTCAAGCTCCTTCGCCATGGCTCGCGCTCTCGACAGCTCGGACTCGGCGCTCGCTCTCTCTTTGTCCACCAACGCCTTGCGTTCATTCAGCTTGTCCAAACCGGATTGTGCTAGTTGCTTGATTTCAGTAGACAAATTCTGCACATGCCGGAGTGCAAACACAATTTGTTACACCAATCATATGAAAATACAATATTTTTTACATGAATGTTATGAAATGGATTACTATCGATCGGTACTTGCTCACAAGATTCAGAAATGGTGTGCGAATTCAGATAGTACCTCTTGGTCTGGAACAAATCCTCTGTTCTTCTCCGCCTTCCTCCCGCTGATGCTTTCGCCGAAAATGCTCATCGTAGCTCTAAATGACTCACTTCGTCCCAGGCTCGCATCCATGGTGGCCTCCATTTTTTTATCACACCAAATAGAGACTTAGAGAGGCGAATTGTACCCAGACTGAATCTTTGGAACGAGTAATTCTTGGAAGTACTTATTTGTTTGGAGAATAGTTAAGACAAGGGAGAGAACATGTGTGTTGGTAAATGAGGACAAGTGTAGCAGCTCCCGGGTCTACTCTATCCTGCTTGGCATGACTAGAGGAGCTCACTACCACACAAGTACACAACATGTCTGATAACATTTTATCTGCCCTGTTCTGGTTCGAACCTCCTGCAAATGTAGTTGTTAGGGTACTCACAATGTAGACTCGTTTCTATCTGTATTTATTGCTATGCCACGTAAGCAATTTGGTGATGTGACAGTTTATTTATTGAAAAGAGAAACAGAAATGAAGAAACTAGTTCTAGATTAAGAACTAGTGTCTTCACGTAAAACAAGACTGATTGTGAGGGAGAGGAGTGGACCATGTGATAACAAGATATAAAAGTTACATTGTGGAAGGTAGTTTCTTGATACGATGTTCTAGAGTATAGAAACCACGGTAGTTTCTAGAGTTAATTACGGTCATGGTACATAACTTATATGGTGGGTGCAAATAAATATAACAAAATGTAAATTGATCACTTTGATACAATAACTTGGTAATTTGGTGCGAACCAGACCAAAATAATCCACACAAGCAAAATTACTTTAAATTAGTATACTAATGATGTAGCAGCATACACGTATGACTGTCATTTGGAGATCTTATTTCAAATCCAAATAAAAAGAGAAATTAGATGTGCAAAAGTTTTTTTTATGTCCAAGATACAAAATTTGTTTCATTTCTTGGGATAAATTAATCTATATAGCTCGCCTAATGATATGTTATAATTTTTATCCATACAATTAACTCCTGAAAAATCATATTAATTTTCATGTTCCTGTTCAGACACTCTGTATCACTAAAAGTGTATTTTTATGATCAGGCATTTCTAATCTATATCTTAAAAATAATTAATTATTTTTCTTCAGTTGGTCTATATCTTAAAAATACCATGTGAATGATAATAATAATAATAACAACAACAACAATAATAATATATTTTTGGTATAAATTTTTTATGTGCAACAATAATTACATACCATTATGTATGATATCAGATCAATTTTGCTTGTGTGAATGATTTTGGCTCAAGTTTGCACAAATTAGCCAAGTTATTGTATTGGAATAAGTAATTTGTAAAGTTATTGTATCTATTTGTACCCACCCAAATGTTCATGTACCGTGAATGTAATTTGCTCTAGTTTCTAGTATTATGAGTTTCCTTTGTTGTCCCTAGCCAATAATTTACAGCGGTCATTTGAGTAATTGAGTCCAGCTAAAAAAAACGTCTCTGATGCTGAATACAGAACAGAGAAGGATAGAGTACGACAAACGGTATCTTTCAGATCTTTCTCGTCCACTGAAATTGCGAGTGGTTTGTATTGTGTTTCGTCGATGAGATAGCTGTAGTTTGAAGGTCACACGTGTGTCTATTGCAGAGATAGATTGGAGGTAATTGGATCACGTGGATAAGCACAGGAGATTCATCAATCAAACAGTGAATTGTTTCCAATGATCGTTGCATCATCACACGTTCACGCAGGGGCTTCATTGAAATATCAGTTGCTTCATCAAGTAACACGGTGCTTTTAGATACTCCCTTCGATTTTTCTTGACGCTGTTTATTTTTTAATCTACGTTTGACTCTTTCATCTTATTCAAAAAATTATATAATTATTGACTATTTTATTATGATTTAATTTATTACTAAAGTAATTTAAGTATGATTTATAATTTTGTATATTAGACAGTTTTTTTGAATAAGACGAAGAGACAAACGTAAATAAAAAGTCAATGGCGTCAAAAAAAGATGGAGTATTTTCTTTCCACGTGTATTTTGGGCTTATGGTTTCAGTCTAAGTTTTGCTGCCTCTGTTCCAGACTGAGTAGAAATGACGTACACTTTATAAAATTCCCATTAAATCTCATATATAAGTAGAGCAAGGCAATTTATTAGTTTTATTCCATCAACATCCTTTACCTATCCACCAAAATTTTACGAATCTTTCTGTTTTTTTCTTTTGTCTAAGGGAGTATGAGTTAAAGTTGTATAGACTGTAATAAGTGATTGCATCTTTTTATATAGCAAAGACTCAATTGTTGTCATTATGTAAAAACTGGTACTGTGTTTTAGGTTATATTTGTTTTAACTTAGAGTATTTTTTAATATGAATTAGAACTAATTTGAAACAAACAATTAGATTATTATAACTTATTATAATATTATTATAATTTGATAAGGTTTTCCAAGAGTGTTTTTTTAGATTATTGCGTGGCTACACTCACTACCCTTGGGTACTTTGAAGTAATTATCCATCTTGCCATCAATTGCATACTTTGGCTTATCATAACCTAGCTTAATAATCTAGTGAAAACAAATAGGGTTTTAGAGTATCTCCAAAAGACCGGTCATTATGCTAGCCATACTAGATTTTGGCTAGTCTAGTAAAAAAACCGCCTCTCCAAGACACTGTGTAGCTAGCCATTTCATCAGCCAAATAGGCTGGATAGTTAGGGAATAATTAACTTTTTACCGATCTTAGATTTGATCGTAACAGATTTATCATTGGATCCACATGTCATAGACACATGAGGACCTACGTGTCATAGACAGCGATTGGCAAATCTGTTATCGTCTATTTTAAAAGAGTGACAAAAAGTTAAATATCCCGATAGCCAGAGGGTCTGTTTTGAAGAAAAAGTCAAATGACATATTTGCAACTGGAAAATAATTTATGAATAAAATTTATATACACGTGTTCATAGCAATTTAAAAGTCAAGGCTGAAAAAAAAAACTACGATAACCCCTCCCCCAAAATTAACTCTAAATTTAAGTTTAAAAGTTTAAAATTTGGTTTATAAACATAAGGAAAAGTAAAAAGATGGAGGTGCTAAGTCATCGTTCACCTCCACTTATTTACTATTACTCTAGGGACACATATATATATTGAAATATTAACTATGAACCATACTATGGATAAAAGGATTTAGCTCGTCTCTTGGAGTTTATGAGAAGTATAGTTAGCTATTTTTTTAAAGTCATAAGACTTTTTTTACTAGTATGATTTGGCTAACCTCTTAGAGCATCCCTAACAACTCATCTAATTTGTTCATTCATATCTTCATTTGGATGATCATCTAAAACAGTTTTATCCTTCACATCTCTTTATACTTCAGCAGATCATCCATATATGACATCCTCCATATCTCTTTGGAGAATGAAGAGAGAATATCTAAATATATAGTTTCTCCCTACTGATATAGATGATATCTAAAAATAGAAATAAAGGATGTGATAGATGTTCTGTTGAAGCTCTATTTTTATCCATCATCTCTATTTTTAGGATAAATGATGAGATAGAAGAGCCGTTGGGGATGCTCTTAGAGCATTTCCAAGAGGCTAGCCAAAATTGAACTCTCCAAATCCTAATTTAGCTATTTATGTCAAAAGATTTCATAGTCAAATTGATATGCACTCTCCAACAGACTAGTCATCTTCACTAGCTAAATCCTAACAGACATGTGAGCCCAGTTAGGGTTGGCTATTGAGATGAGGTGGAGAGACTAGCCAGATTTAACTATTGAAGGAAAAAATTTAGCCATTCCAATAATCTACCAGATTAGATAACTCTTCTATTGAAGATTGTTTTTTCACACAATGACACAATAGCTAAAATTTATCTTAGCTAGTCATATACATAGTCTCTTGGAGATGCTGCCGTGGAAAGCCTCCTAGTATTAATCTGTATAAGAGGACTCATCGAGAAAGATGAGACTGCTGCGCACAAAGTATGGCCTGGAATCCAATACCGTAAGCTGCGTCTCGAACTCTCGTTCCTGTTTCTAGTCTTTATAGCTACTCCAAGACTCCTAGCCCGACACGACCACAATGAATCACCCGTTCTTCAACCTATCAATGGAGCGGCCGAGTGCCCAGCTCTGCTCGTTTCCACGGCACACGACAGCGCTGACGCAATCGCGGCAAGCCAGGAGCGAACTGGCCAATCAACTTGCTACTCATACTCACCGATTGACCAACTAAACCTGTACTGTGTTCTGTATAATAAACTCGCTCATTTCAGTGCAGATCGAACGATCAGGTGAGGGAGGCATAAGCTAGAGGTGCAAGACCGCGATGGCAGGAGGTGGAGGTGGAGGAGGAGGAGGCGAGCTGCAGCTTCTGGGGACGTGGTCGAGCCCGTGGGTGATCAGGGTGAGAGTGGCGCTGGAGACGAAGGGGCTGAGCTACGATTACGTCGAGGAGGACCTCTCCAGAAAGAGCGACCTCCTGCTGAAGTCCAACCCGCTGCACAAGAAGGTCCCCGTCCTCATCCATGGCGGCCAGCCGGTGTGCGAGTCGCTCGTCATCCTGGAGTACGTCGACGAGGCCTGGGCTGGGGCCGGGCCTCCCCTGCTTCCGGCCGATCCCTACGACCGCGCCGCCGCACGTTTCTGGGCCAGCTACGTCAACGACACGGTACATCGTTGTCACGTTTCTGCAGAAACTTATCTTAATTGCACCGATAGATATACTCAAGAGAAGCTTTTCCTGGATGATGATTCAGGCTTTGATAACCTCTGTTCTCTCATGGCTGGATGTCAGAATGGCATGTAGGAACTACTAGGAAGCTGCTTGATTGACCGAGTGCTCTGCAATTTTTCTGCGTGCAGTTTTTCCCGTCGTGGAAAGCGCTGTTCAGGTCGACGACGACGGACCAGAGAGCCGAGGCGTTCAAGAACGTCGTCCCTCAGGTGGAGACGCTGGAGCGAGCGTTCAGGGAGTGCTCCAAGGGGAAGGCCTTCTTCGCCGGCGACGCCGCGGGGCTCGTCGACGTCGCGCTTGGGAGCCATCTAGTGTGGATCAAGGTGGTGGACGAGGTGGCCGGCACCAACCTGTTCGACGAGGCCAAGTTCCCGGGCTTGGCAGCGTGGGCGGAGCGGTTCTTGAGCTTGGACGCTGTCAAGAAGGCGGCGCCCGACGCCGGCGAGGTTCTGAAGCAGTACGAGGGGTTCCTGGCCAAATGGAATGAAGGCGCTGGCTCGAGCTGAACCTGATGGACACAACGGCTTGCCGGCTTTGGTCCTCGTGGATTGAAGTGTACGGTAGCGTCTGTACTTTGGGAAGTACTACGTTGACACGTGATGAATAATGGTTTGTACTATGAATAACTGTTTTGTTTCATAAAAGAAGGGTAGCGTTTGATTGAGCCTGGTTTAGTTCAAAAACGTCACATCAAACTAGATTTTCCTAAAAACATCGCATTAAATTTTTTAACACTTAAATAAGCATTAAATATAGATGAAAATAAAAACTAATTACATAGTTATGGGGGAAATCGTGAAACGAATTTTTTAAGCCTAATTAGTTCATGATTAGCCATAAGTGCTACAGTAACCCACATGTGCTAATAATGGATTAATTAGGCTCAAAAGATTCGTCTCGCGGTTTCCAGGCGAGCTGTGAAATTTGTTTTTCTATTCATGTCTGAGAACCCCTTCCGACATCCGGTCAAACGCTCGATGTGACTCTTTTGCCAAAAATTTTTAGCAACTAACCAAGGCCTAAGTGTTGACAAGGGAGTGGATTTTAAATTATCGAGAGGACGTCCCCTCATCTGTTGCATGCTATCTAAATAGTCATAAAAATTTTTAAAAAATTATAAAAATGGGTTAATATGAGATATATCACTACACAAACATGTAAGTTAAAATATGACTTTTACCATCCATATCAAAAACAATAAATTAAACTCTGAATAGTATACACATATTCACAATCATATTTGTTATTTTTGTTATGGATTATAGAATCTTGCAGTAGGCATATTCACAATCATATTTGTTACCATTCAAGTAGACAAGATTAGTTTGTTTTCCTTAATTCTCAGGGAGAAGACTCATTGCTGGAACCGAGAGCACTGGTGATTGCTTTCTTTCGAATTATATAGTACGAAATAGCAAAAAACAAACTAATTTGATTCTAAAAATAGATAATAGATATGGGCCTTTTGCTCAAATTGTCTCCTTTTTCCTTCTGCTTGGACAAGGAGAGAAATTCAATATTTGAGTCAGATTGGATTTCATTCCACTTCCCTATTTCCTAACAACAACCTCTCTCGTTACCTATTTCGTGTTTTCAAAGTCATTAATTGTCCCATTATCCTAAATTATCCTATTTACTATTTTGATTGTATGGCGTAGTGTACATTGTGCAAACAGAATTCTAGGGTTATTATGAAATCAATTCTTTTTCTCGAGGGATAAAAACAAAACTAAAACTTTTTGAGTTAGCGGAATTCCTAATAAAAAGAAATCCAGGATTCTTCCACTTAGACGAAATAGTAAGTAATGGTCTCGCTTGTATCCATGGAAATGGGAAAGGAATTATTCCTCTACAACCATGAAACCCCAAGCAGTTGTGGTTGTACATGTACTTGCAGGGATACGAAAAATCACTATTCATTCTATTTCTGGTCAATAATAAGATTACGTAGGAGAGATGGTTGAGCAGTTTAAGACGTAGCATTGGAACTACTATGTAGCTGTTTGTTTACCGAGGGTTCGCATCCCTCTTTTTCCGTTTCTATTAATTCACCTACGTTACCGACCACAATATAGAAATTCATTATTAAAAATTAATTACTTTGGTACGGCAATAAAAATTCTACTGTAGATCCATTTGTGAATGAGAAAATAGAACGGGGTGCTTTGGATCCGGAGACAACCATGGTAAATTTCATCTGAGAAGACTAGGGAAGAGAAGGATGCCAACGAAAAGTCAATTGATTAGGTTTGCTGCTGAATGCTAGCACATTGCATTCACTTTTCTATCTTGTGTATTGATGGTTCTCGTTTTTTTCTTTTGGTTATCTACGTTGTGACTCACTCACTCGGGTAATAATCCAACGTCGATCCGGGATTATTTTTCGCCGACTACAGTAAGAAGCGAAGAGAATACATACAAATCAACAAAACGACACCACCACCAGTCCACCGCCATCGAAAATTTCAAACGGTTTAATTGCTCTGCGACCAGTCCAAGAGAAAAACACACGACTTGTCCCCCAAATTATAACTGCTACCTGCAAGTACAACTCGTACCAACAGCTACGCCGCAGAAGATTCTCAACAACGACCTGGTTACACATGTCACCCTATGCGTCACTCCAGCTCTATATATCTCTATATACACACCACCAAGAGCCACAACCACAGCTAAAAAGTTAACCAAAGTAGCAGCCGCGGAAGCTCTAAGCCCTGATCAATAATAGGCTAGCAGCGTATCCACATCTCGGCAATGGCGGGGTTGGGAGCAGGGGGAGCGGCGGAGCTGCGGCTGCTGGAGGAGCGGGTGAGCCCGTACTGCATCCGGGTGAAGCACGCGATGGCGGTGAAGGGGGTGACGGGGTACGAGTGCGTGGAGGAGGACCTGGAGCACAAGAGCGAGCTGCTGCTCGCCTCCAACCCGGTGCACAAGAAGGTGCCGGTGCTCATCCACAACGGCGCGCCGGTGTGCGAGTCGCTCGTCATCGTGCAGTACGTGGACGAGGTCTGGGCCGGCGCCGGCCCGGCGCTGCTGCCCTCCGATCCCTACGAGCGCTCCAGGGCTCGCTTCTGGGCTTCCTACATCGACGACAAGGTACATATATATATATATATATAGAACCTTAATCTACCACGCATGGCTAATATTATCTCATTATTGTGATTGCTGATAAATTTTGGCACACAGTTCTTCTCATCGTATTTGCCGTTCTTCACGGCGACGACGGAGGAAGCGAGGGCAGAGAAGTTCAAGGACGTGATCCCTCAGGTGGAGACGCTCGAAGAGGCCTTCGAGGAGTGCTCCAAGGGGAAGCACTTCTTCGGCGGCGACCGCATCGGCTTCGTCGACGTCGCGCTCGGCGGCTACCTGAGGTTGTTCAAGGCGCTCGACGAGGTGGCCGGCACCCGCCTGCTCGACGCGGCCAAGTTCCCGCGCCTCGCCGCGTGGGCGGAGCATTACGAGGCCGTGGACGCCATCCGCGGCGCGTCGCCCGCCGTGGCGGACGTCGTGGCGTTCTACAAGAAGATGCAGGCCGCTGCGTCGCACTGAATATATGCATCTTTATCCCATAGCTACACGGCACGCGCGTACAACCAGATGCAGGGCACTTTTGCAGTTTATGTATTAATTGTTTCAGAAATTTTTGTTTTGCTAGTCTCAATAACAGCGTTTGTGAAATGTTTGTAGAATTTTTTTTTATCTGTATTCTTTTCCTTTGAATAAATCACTTTGCTACGATTAGATAATGGTTGTCACTGCAATTCACCGTGTCAGTGTCCGTCTCCGTCTCCGTCTCCGACTCACGTACAGCCGGACAAGAGCTACCGATCCGGAATTCCGTACCCTCGCGGATATACCTGGACTGAATGCTATGCAAGTATGCATGATATGAATCATATGATTCCATTGTTTGATTCATATACGACTGAGTTTAATCAACGGTGACCGAATACATGTAAACATTTGCATCTTTAACGAATCTGTGGTGACATGATTTTAGTTGTACATCTAGGTTGCATGGTTACCATATACACGTACAATTGGGTCATGTGTATACTACTTGGTGTGCACTGTGCCCACTTCAAATAAATCCTTAGAGCCTGTTTGGCAAATGAGTTAGGAAAGTAATTTCCTACCTACCAAACTTTATCTTTAGATCTCGACCGTTCAATTTTTCCCACTCATTACCGTACGGTGATGGTAGATCGGACGGCTCTAGTGACCAATAAGGCAGGATCACTGCCAATGGTAGCAACTAGCAATCCTGTTTCACGGTGGTCCAGACGGAACGGTGATCGAGGAAGCATGTGCAATTGGGCTTTGATTCTGCAAGTTGGCCATTAAGGCCCACAGTTCGATTTTTACGGGCCCAGTTTTATGCACTGGGTGCTACGTGACGTGAGAGTTGCCATCGGCCTGGTACGGGCTCATTCCTCTAACGGCCTAATCTGAAGCTGAGGCCGCGTTCGGCCGTGCCATAAGTTAACTAAGGCTTATTTGTTTTTCACGCGCACGTTTTTCGAATTGCTAAACGGTGTATTTTTTATAAAATTTTTCTATTGAAGTTGTTTTAAAAAATCATATTAATCTATTTTATATTTTTTAAAATAATTAATAATTAATTAATTATGTACTAATCTATTACTATGTTTTTCATGCCACTTATGCTCCCTGCCGAACAAGGCCTTAGTCCTCGGTGAACATGAAAGACGTCTTGCACTCCTGCAGCCGCTTGGCGACCCTGACGAAAACGGTCAATTCCCATCAGGTTGACGTGCGGAGTCTCGGTGTACCCTAAAACCAATACGAGTACGAGGGCTAACCCTTTTGGGAACAACAACCGCATACTATTGAAAATCCTGCTAGTTCGAATGTCCGAGGACAGATTGAACCTTATATTTATATATATGCGAAAGTAGTAAATTGCATTTACCCTAAGAGTCACCAATTGCTAAAAAGTTAGTTTCATATATAGGCCAAATCAATGCATTGGTGCGAGGGGCGCCTAGCTTCGGGTTAAGCACTAGGGCCATTCGGGTCTTCCGTGAAGAGATTTAGCTGCACCTCGTATTCCTATTGGAGGTAGGCAGCTTATCGTTCAAATCGATCAAAAGATCAGGGAATATGCTTCCTACGCTATTGAAATGATATCTCTATTGAAAGCTTGCCTTTCCGATTTATTCGCAGGTAAATTCGGAGTTACACGAAGTGGAAGGACCAAGGGCGAAGCGAAAGAGGGCATTTGCGTTCCGGGGATGTCGGATGCGAGATCTTTAGCTACTTGTATCAATTTGCCTCTGTAATGACCAACGAAATTGCATTGCTATAGACTTTGTTTGTACCCTTGTTAACTGATTAAGCAGACTTCCTGTCAATATTTCTCTAAAAAAGACAGTTCCAATAAATTAACTTGACAACTGTCGATGAGTCGATCTCACCGTAAAGCAAGGAAGCTTTAACTTCTGAAGATGAAATCACTGTAATTTTGCTTTGGCCCAAATGAAAATGTAGCGTTTTCCTACTGCAATACAATTATACTGTACGTGTCAAGCGTCAACACCTCCTCGCTCATGGATTGCTAGTTGCGGGTTGCTATCAGCTTTTCTCTGAAGCGGATCAGTGCAACCCTGCTTTTGTTGCCGATGGATGGCTGGAGAAAAAAAAGGTAGACCCCTGAACCACCCCTGTGACACTGCCTTAAAGCAAAGCATGCACTGATGCAAGCGCCGAGCCAATGTGGGTGATTGTTTAGAAAAAGTCAAACAATATATTGGTAAATAAAAAATTATGAATAAATTTTTTATATATTTTTTCGTGATGTAAAAGTAGGCTGAAAATAAAGTACGATTAAAAAACCTCAAAATCAATTCTAAATTTAAGCATAGTTAGAAGCAGAAAGATGATGGTATTATGGGGGTGGTTGTTTCGTTTTTCATGGAAAAAAGTCAAACATCATATTTGCAAATAAAAAGTAATTTGTGAATAAAAATTTTATATGCGTATTCTTAGCGATATAATAGATAATGCTAGAAAATAAACTTTAGAGAAAAAACTCTAAAATCAAGTTTAAATTTAAGGTTTACAATTTAAATTTTGGCTGCAGCAAGCGTGGGCAGCCAGTCGTCATGAGCTTGTGCCAGTGCCACTACTCTCCTGTAATAGTAACCGATTACGTTGTACACTTGTGCCGTTCTTAAAGGTCCCAGCGTTTTGACCGGATATCCTATAGCCGATCGATCCACTGCAGGAAGGAATACCAAACTCAAATTGTTTGGCATAAACAAGCCAAATCGAATTAAATAAGTGGCATACCCATGGGGGTATTACTAAGGGAGGTTTTCAAAATGTGTCTGCTTTGAGAAAAGATATCCAGTCTATTATCACTTAAGGCGAGCTTTCGGCTGCCCAATTAAAAAAGACGCACATCCCATTCTATCTCTGACCAAAGTCGAGGTCAGTTTAACAAAGAAGTAGCAGCCGCAGTAGTTGGATGGGAGTTTGGTCTATTCCGGTTAATCCGATTCGGTCTTTGATTTTTTTTAAAGAAAATTTAATTATCTAAAACTCAAGACCGAATTATGTTGAGAAAAACTCAAGCCAATCAATTCGGTTTTGGTTAGTTTGGTTTGGACTTTGGTCGTAACTAAAATATATGATAGTTTGAGTAAATAAAAAACAAGCAAATTAAAATAAATTTTCAGCGTCATTTCCCTTTTTATGACATGTTTTGTAAATTAAATAGCACATGATGTTAACGCAAAAAATATAGCATAATATTTACCAAGATAACATCAATCATATATACTCTTACTTCTAACATATACTCCAAATCACCAAATTACCATAGCTATATCACTTTTTCTAATTTTGGTTAGTTTAGTCGCTTTGGTTAACGAAGGATGATGATTGAATTAACAGAATTAATTTCAGTTAATGAGGAAATACTAACCCGAATTTCCAAACCAAAATTTTGGTCCCAGTCATTTCGATTTCGTTATCAGTTAGTTCAGTAGAGTTTCCTTATTTTTACACATCATAGCACTAGCAGCAGGAGCACTAGAAAAGATAGAAAACTTGCACCGGAGGCGTTTCTCATTTAAACGCGAAGGAGTATTGGCAACGGAGAGCAGAGACACTCCCTCGCCTCGCCTCGCTTCGCTTCCCACCTCCCACGACCTCCACACGACCACGCCTCCTCCCAAACAAACTCGAATCTCCCCACGAGGAAGGCAAAGGGAAGGGAGGCGTAGACAGACTGGCAGAGGGGAGGAGCATCATCAGGGGTAAAGCGAGGCATGGACGCCGCCGGCGGCGAGCCGCGGAAGAAGAAGAAGGCGGCGGCGGCGGCGAAGCGGCGGGGAGTGGACGCGCGCGGGCGCGGGCGAGACCTGTCCCCGGCGGCGCCGCCAGTGGGCGCCGGGGGCAGGGACGCGGCGCTCGCGGAGTGCGCGGCGGCGTGCTGCGTGCTGTGCGCGTGCCTGCCCGTGGCGGCGCTCTGCTGCGTGGCGCGCGCGCCGCTCCGGGTCGTGCGGCGGTGCTGCCGGTGGAGGAGGCAGAGGCCGCCGCGGCGGCTCGCGCCCGGTGGTTCCTCGTCGTTCTCCGACGCCGAGCTCGGTGACTTCCGGCCAGGCCGGTCCAGGCGCGCAATGGCGGACCAGGAGTTCCGGCCACGGGGGAGGTCGGGGTCTCCAAGTGGCAGCCGCCAATCCCCGCCACCGCAGAAGCAACAACCACCCCCTCATGATCGGAGAAGATAGTGCAAGTTAGTTAGCGATTTTTTCCCCCATCATTTCTCACCAATTTTTGCTGCAACTATCACCAGAGCGTCCGCCAAGTAGGATCGATCTGTCATGCCTCTCTTCCCTATTCTCATCTTTGGTTAGTGGCTAGCTCATGATTAGAAGCAAGATAAAAATAATATTTTGCCAAGGAAGAGGGCCACCCAGTGTATCACACCAAATCAATCAGACCAAGCCAGGTTGCTGCTCAATGCACATCCCTTTGTCATCGTTTTCCTCTGCTTCCAGATGGTTTGATCGTTGCACACACACACGCGTACGAGTAGCTAGCTGCATTATCGGCTGCTTCTCCCACCATAACCGCCCCCACTAAATTTGGGCGTAACTGTTCCCAAAGAACAGTGGAATCACTGTATTTTTCTGTGACTTATTACAGGCTGGAAAACATCAAAACAGTGGATTAAACTGCTTACCGTTCAGATTAATCCGTTGCTGGTCAAACATACGTGCTCTTTTGGGAGTTGCGAATGGGGGGCAGAGAGGATAAACAATGGAATAGTTTCCTACCGCCGCCCCCACCTGAATGGCCGCGTGTGGATGTTCTGTGTAGCAAAGGGAAAAAAACAGAGGGCCGAAAGATGCTCCCCTTTCTCCATGGATCATTCATTATCAAGAGGAATATGTCTTAGACTCTTACGGGATATGGTTCGAGTTTGCAAGGTTTGAGCGTTTTTAACGTTTATTATTCCCTTCGCAGCATTTCTGAACTTTAGAATGTCCTAAGAGAAATGCTCGAACCCGGAATATGATGGCAACGGAGGGTAGACATACCGGTACTAATACATGGACCCATGGTGTTTGAATTGTCGTGAGTAGCAGGGCACAACCCGACCCGAGTCGCATGACAGGCGGCTCAGCGAGGGCCGGAAGCAGGGAGCTCAGCGAGCAGCACCACAGATGTCAGATCACGTGACTACAACTACAACGCGAGGATGATCTGATGCCGCGTGCGTGCGGCCGGGGCGCCGGCCAAGCCACCCTGCGGCAGAGAGAAACCTGCCGATGCGGGGCGGGGAGGGGACGCAGTCACGCTCAGGCTCACGCGCACGCGCACGCAGCCGCCCGCGGTCACTGTCGGCTCGGTGAACGCCTGTACCGTGCGTGCAGCGTGCGCGCGGGCGGGCGGGCGGGCGACGAGGCGGCCGCGTGCCAGCTCCACCCGCTCGCCACTCGCCGCATCTCCGGGCGGCCGCGCGGGCGGGCGGGCGAGATGCTTTGATTCGTTACGGGTGGACGAGGGAGACCGGCTGCGCAAGGGCAAAATGCCTTCTCCGCGGCGTTGGAAAAGCGGCACGGGACGTCGGGGACACGGGCGATGGGCTCACGTGCGCGCGATGAATCTTTTCGTTGCCGCGACCGCAATGGAGGGGTCGCGTCGCCCCGGCCCGGCACACGGATTTGTTGGTGCCAACAACGACAAGCAACTAGTTGCCGCCACCGCCGGGCTGCAATTTCCCGAGCTCCATAAGGCCACGATGTTCTGCTCCGTCCTATGGCAGTTGTAGGCTCGGTTTTTTTTTCGATGGACAGTTGTAGGCTCGTAGAGTAACTACATAGCTAGGAGAGGATGCATACAGAATTACTACGTACTCAGTGGAATGTGGGATGTATACGATGTGAAAAATCTACGGCACTACCACGATTCACGAGCGCCTCCCCGTGGGTCCACCGCCTACTCCTCCATTGCCGCGTCTCGTGGTGGAACTGGAAAGCTCTCCATCATAGAGGAAGCCCTTCCCTTTTGGGCCTTCGTTCCTCAACACCGTATCAATTCAACTTTTAAAAAGTTCATTCCATGCCCCTCATTATTGGCCGACTTCCGTTCACGTCTCTCAACCACAAATTTTTTTTTGAAAGATCGTCTCGACCACAAATTGGGTATAGATCATCTTTCAACTATCAATATCGATGTAACTTGATATTCAACAAAATATCGATGTAAATTAAGTCACTTGGTAGTCTAGACGATGGTTTTGTCCTACATTTTAGGTTGATCTAGTCTTCAACTGACGTGTCATTGACGTAGCGCTAATGTATAATTACAGTTAGTACACAAATTAAAAATATATAAATGGACAAACATGTTAGTCAAATGAAAAATAAAATAAAAAATATAAATGAACCATTTGTGGGAGGAGATATCACCATCGTCGCCACACCTCCCTTACCACTTTGAGAGGTTTGTCGTCGCTGTCATTCTTTCCCCACTACTCTAAGAGACCACCACCATTGAGCTACAAAAGGAAGGACCTCACCTACAATAGTGCAGCGTGATATCTCTCTTGAGATGACAGTGTGGGCGATGAGGTGCGGACGAGCTGCTCCAGCAGTTGAGATGAGATGGGAGATGGTAGCTGCTCACATCTAGTCTTGAGGTGGTCGACAAAGAAACCATACTAGCAAGTGAAAGCGAGGAGAAAACGATGATACCGAGCAGTAGATAAAACAACAACGATCTTGGGGGTTGGCGAAGGTCCCGAAGGGTGAGGCAACAAACTGGTGCCTATCAAAGGTTCAAGAGGCAGTGACCTTGGTGTCCATTAGAGGTCGAGGCAGAGAGGGAAAGAGAGCGGCAAGAGAGCAAGTGGAGCTAAGATGGAGGCAAGAAAGCCAACAAGACAACGACAAGGAGGTTCAAAGAAAACCGCCAATGACGAGGCATCGAGTTTGGGTGCTACAGTCATGAGCTCGTTGGTGGCTTCCTCCCTGAGCTCTAGGGATGGCAATGGGGTCCCGATCCCTGACGGATAAAAACTCTATTATGGTATGAAAATAGAGTAAAATCAGTACCCATGGGTTAATATCGACTAAAAGTTCCCCCATCAGATGAGGCGGGGGCGGGGATGTTTCCTGGCTCCATGTTCTCGTATACATGTTGGTACTCATATACACTGTGCATATATACATATCCCTAAGCAAGTTAGGAGCCAACCCAATAATACTAGCCCATTAGACCCAACTAGCAACAAAATATAAGAAGACAAATAGAAACCCTAGCTCCATGCGTCACCACCTGAGCAGCCAAACCAATCCACCGACACCGCTTTCTCTCTTTTTTCGTATTCTCTCTCGTTCTCTCCTTTCTTGAATCCTCCATCGCCAGACAGTCGGAGCAGGAGGACTCGAGACCGCTAGGGCGCCACTCGTCGTCCGCTCGCAGCATGCAAGCCGCCGCTGCTTCGCGCGAGGTCGCCTTCGTCGCTCAGCTCGCCGCACCGCAGGTTGTAGATGTCACGTATCTCGCCTCGCCACCGCTTCACGTGAGGTCGGGTATGGGCACCGACTATTTCATTTCTATAGGGACGAGGATAGGGTGATAAAACCCGATAGGTACAGCCCCGTTGCCATCTCTACTGAGCTCTTTGAACTTATACCACATCTTTTAACTTCTGCTTAATCTTATAATCCAAAAATTAAATTTTTAACCTCAAATTTAAAGTTGATTTTAGGGTTTTCCCTAAAATTTATTTACTAGCCTTAGCTCTTAGATCACTCAGTATACATATATAAATCACCGCCTTAAAGTGGACCTTTTCCGTTCAACTTGCACAAATACCGCTTTTTTTTCAATCTTCTGGTATCAACTTTAACGAAATGGATGCGTGAGAACAATAAGAGTGCAAATGCAGCCTTGAATCATGCTGCTCGAAAAACAAGAACCAAGGAAAATATTTTAATTTATGACCTATGGGCAAGTCGGCACTTAATTTTTTTATGTTATACGTGGCCTGCAACAAAATATGTGTCAGGTGAGTGGGAGGCTGCAGCTGCAAATAAAACACAATCCAACGGGCCAAAACTCCTGTGTGGCAAACTGTCGACCCGAAATAAATCAGAAACAAAACTTGACAACGCCACAGAAGGAATACAGGAGTGATGACACTCCAAATGGTCTATTGTACATGTGGTTAAAAGAACGGAAAAATCAAACGCATTAGATTGCACTATGACCTGGACCTACAACAATAAATAGGTCTGCTTCATCTTTAACCCTTACAGATAAAAACATGACTTCTAAAATTGTACAATTGATGAAGTCAGAGGAAATATGGGACAGCAGTCCTCGGTCCTCGCATCTGGTTATTCTCCTCTGTCTCTGTGAAGAATTTGACCTCTCTTTCCTGACGTTTTAGACAAAGGATATAAAGATCAGAATCAGCTGCTCGTCTAGAGCTCATGAAACAAATCTGACACTTTCAGAGGTATTTCTAAAATAAGATATGTAACACGTTCAGATCAAATAATCTGCAGAAGTCAGACAGCAGATCAGGTTTTGATTTCACAGAAGTATCAAGAAATCTTCCAGTACTTGTAGATAAAGGTCCTGTTTAGATCTATTTGGAATAGCAAATGGCAAATGGCAAAAGTTTTGGTGACAACTTTTGGCATTGCATTTTTTGCAAATTGGTGTTTAGAGGCATGTAAAAGTTGATATTTTTTTGGTAAAAGTGAGAGGTAGTCTGCGTCCCTATGCACTTTTTGGTGAAATTTGCTACTCTAGACTGCCAAATGTCAAATGCAAGGTTGTCATTTTCTTACCCTAGTGTTTAGATCCATTTTGCCAAAAAGTGCTCCAAAATGACAAAACTTTTGCCATTTTGAAGGATCTAAACAGGGCCTAAAAGCAAAGTTTCAATTGGAACTTCTATTCCCTAATTAAGGCAAGATAATGGAAAATCTGCTGAGTGGTTGTTGACAAACCACTAACAGTTTATTGAGGATGGCCACAGTTAGGCAACTAGATCTCCAACTTAAGTATCCCCCAATCAGTAGTCAAATCAAAGTGCTATGCATCATTAATTCATTAATGGGTAAGATTATGGAAAATGTGGGATGTCATGTGATACTGCAATTGAGTATGCAAAAGCAGTTGTGTGCCTAACGCTGCTTCATCTCTATATTGTGTGTGCAAAAGGGCATTAGCAAATCCCAGTACAAGTTTAATCCAATTGCATAATGCTTCCACGACAGATGCACACAACATACCATGTTCTCACTGAAGCTTAGTATAGAAGCAACATTTCCACATCTGTAGCAATAATTAGGTGCAGACCACACCTGGAAAAAATATTGTATAGGGCAAGTGAATATTAAGATAGCTGCATTGAAAACAAAGTGCAAAGCTACCACAATACTACCTTACTACCACCTATATGTTTATTTGACGTAGTTGACTTTTAGATCTACATTTGACTATTCGTCAAATTCAAAAAAATACATAATTATTAATTATTTTGTAATTATTTTTTTTATCATCATAGGTACTTTTAAGCATGATTTATAATTCTGAGTATTGCACAAAAAAATTGAATAAGACAAATGGTTAAACATAGATCCAAAAGTCAACAGTGTCAAATAAAGAAACTAGAGAGGGTATGATTATCATTTTATCAGGACCAACACATGAACAGAAACTTACAGTTACAAGGCCTTTGTCCTGAAACATGTACTTTAAGCCTTCCTGAACCAGCTGGTGAGCTCGGCAAACTAGATCGAGATTGTTGATATGGTTGAACTGCAAAGGGTAAATGAAAAAAACATTTACAAGGAACACTGAATAGATGATCCAGAATGAAGTGAAATGATTACACATTCTCAGAAAAAGAGGAAGAAATCACTACACATACCTCAGCTGTTACTCGTGATCCAAAAAGCCAACCTGCTCCACGGGGGCTAACAGCCCATGTCTCTATTTCTTCAGGGTCACTCCACATTAGATCACAGAAAGGACCTTCATGGGGAATTTCACAATTGCGATCAATTGTCCGAATCTGGTAAATAGAATCAACAAGGATATTCAATCACATGATTATATTAATTTCATTGTAACATTGCCTCGACTCTTAAGAAAAAAACTCATCTGACAACAGTTAACTCTTAGATAAAAACCAATCACAGAATCATGTGTTCATAAAATAATTATGTAACACGCAATGTTATGAACCAACTAATTTCTAATAGTACAGAGTTAGAGATAATGCATATTTTAATGACAAAAAGGAAGTATACCACAACTAAGTTAACACAACCATTTAAAGAAAAGGATGGGTCAGCCTCAAAGATATATGTCATTGCAAATAGCACTAGCAATTGTCAACAAATTAACTAAAATGCCAACACCCAATTACTGTTTACCCCATCAAAGGTTTATTCATTTGTAGAAGGTGGAATTGTCTAATACTTTGCAACTTGGTGTCAAACCTACTAATTGTTGCATTGACAAGGTGCAATACAATAACCCAAAACCACCAATAGCAAGTATTACTTAAATAGAATTTCGTAAACAACACCAAGACTTAATGACGCTTACAAAACATCAATAAAAGAGTTTAAGCAAACCTGATCAACAGTGCGCACATCAGGAGAAAGACCACCATGAACACAAAGGACCTGGATTTTCAGCATATGGTTTAAGTATAATTTGGCACAAAAAGTATAAACCCGCAACTTACAAAACACCCACAAAAACTTACAGTGCCATTAATGATTGCTGAAAGAGTAAGGTAATCAAAAACATCGGTACAATACCGCCATGCATTCGCATTCCCATACTTCCTCTGGCACTCATCGTAGAAACCGTAAACCTACAATCAGACAATACATTAGTGTTACCCCATGATAAGCACCAAGCACATATGTAGTGTAGATATATATGAACATAAAGTCAGTTATGAGGATGAACCATAAAAATAATGGAACCATGTACAAAACAGATAATCCAGCTCACTAAAAAAAATCTAAGGATGACCACACAGTGCTCATCATACAATGCTATTTATGAACTATAAATACACTCAAACACAACATGTGTATGTATTTTTATTCCAAATGTGCATACCAGTGAAATGAACAAGAAACCAAGGTAAGATCATATAGATTGTGAATATATATGATTGGATCATTTGACACTGCTCAGGCAGAAGAGCAATGAGTTCATACATCTCCCAGAATCAAAACAGTATGTAATGGACCTATGCATAATTATGTCTGATGCATGATAGACTCGAGACAATAAATACAAAACCGACAAATGTTTTGATATGAGCATGCACATATGTTCAGGCCAACGGTTAAGTAAAAACAAGACCTTGGCTGCACCAGTTGAGATAACACATAAATCATCATAGCAGGTGGACAGACCTAAACGACACCTAATTCCAGCATAACTATTGCAAATCTTAAAACGAACAATTCGATGACAAATGAAAACTTTACCCATACCAGGACATACCTGCGTCAATTGTCTGCTTTCATGATTTCCACGCAGAAGCGTTATGTGTGCAGGATACCTAATTATAGTCAGGAAACACAATAACAAGAATGAGCCTCAGACAGTGAGTAAGCTATAAATTGGAATTTTTGAGAGAACATAAGACCAAGAATAAATGAAACTAGCAAGTAGCAAGGACTAGGGAGTCTTACAGCAATTGTTCCAGAACTTGAAAGCAATAATTTGTTGCAAAAAAATGATGAAATGTAACCATTCTACTCAAATTAGCAGTCCAAGTTATGAAAACAACAATAGGAACGCCAACTTCAAGATTCAGCCAACAAGACTCAAAACGACGCAAATCATTACCGCGTGATTAATTGAGTATTAACTATTGCTAACTTAAAAATAGATTTTTTTGAGTAATTTCTATATAAAAAGTTTTTGCAAAAAACGCACCGTTAAATAGCTTGGGAAGTGTGCTCACAGAAAACAGGGAAGCAACCCAGTCCTTGAGCTGATTCGAATGCAGCCTCAAATGCCCAAACCATAGTTAGATCACACAGTGTGTGTCATCCTAAAACTATACAGAATTTCAGTTCAACTCCTGGGCGCTATTTGTATCATAACTATAAACACATTTTTAACAAGATGAAATACAGGACCATAGAAGTATAAAACAACACATCAACCCCATACATTGCTCAAGGTACTATCCAGGAAAAAACAACAGAGGCATATAATCAAACTGCTGTTGTAATTATTCATATAGTTTTCATGTTATTTCCCTGTAGAAAAAGGTAAGGTGACGTTGAAGTACTGTAATACCAAACAGAATAGTGAAGCAGAGCTGTTAGGGGCGTAAAGGTCAAAGCGTTCGAACAAACAAACAGAACATTAACGATCCAAAACAAAAGGGTAGCCAAATACCTTGCTTTTAGTAGCAACAGAATGGTGAAAACCTCCAGACTGTTGAAGCCACGGTCTACAAAATCACCCTGCACGTCAAGCACAGCCGAATTCAGGAACACATGATTATCCATAACCATATCAACCAACCGGCTCTCTCACACACACAAATAGACACAAAACACAAAATGTTCGAGAAGCCACACCATGAAAATATAATTCGTCTCAGGCACATGCCCCCCTGTCGCAAAGAGCTTCATCAGGTCATGGAACTGCCCATGGATGTCACCGCACACAGTCACCGGGCTGTTCACTGGCTGCACGTTCGACTCCTCGATGAGGATCTCCTTCACCTGGACGATCAGCGAAAAATCAACCGCGGTTACACGCGAGCCCAGGCACCAACACAAACACAAACTCAAGTTCAGTGGGCACAGCAAGGGTAACAGTTTCCCACCCACGTACAACCCCCTATCTACGAACCCTAGCACCCGCAGCGCGCCGCCGCCGCTGTCGCGCGAGCGAACAGGCCAGGCAAAACCCTAACCGGAACCAATCGGGGATAGGGGAAGCTCACGTATTCGCAGAGGGACTGAAGCTCGTGCTCCGCGAGGTGCTGGCCCTCCTTCACCTTGGAGATCCACAGATCCAAATCCATCGGGGGCTCGCGTGGGCGGGCTGGCGGCGCACCGTGGGGGGGGGGGGGGGGAGGGAGAGGATTTGGGGGCGGAGGCCCTGATTCGAGAAGGGGCTGGTTAGGGCGGAGCGGCCGCGGATCCCCCCTCGGTTTCTGGTGTTGGCTTCGCCGCCGTCTCGATCGCGGCGGGGCAAGGAGGAGGAGGGACGAAGAGGGGGAGGGGAAGGGGAAGAGGAAATAATAAGGCTGTGATTTGCGCCCGGGCTTTGGGCGCTGGAGCAGGAAGAAAATCGAGAGTGCCTTGGCTGGCTGCCTCGCTGCCTCACACGGCCTCGCAAGCACGGGACGGCGTTTAGGGTGGGACGTGCGGCTCAGATTGATGCAGATTCTGCTTCTTCTGTCCTTTTTTTTTTCTTATTTTGAATTTTGAAACTTCTATCCTGGTATATTTACGGCACCTTTAGTCCCAATTTTTTTCCTCCAAAGACATTATATAGAATCTTTGGACACCTAAATAGAACATTAAATATAGATGAAAAAATTAATTACAAAGTTATGGAGAGAAATAACTAATTACACAGTTAGGGAGGGAAATCGTGAGACGGATCTTTTGAGACTAAGGGTCTGTTTGTTTCCCGGCAACTTTTTTTAGTCCTCGTTACATCAAATGTTTGGACACTGATTAGAAGTATTAAATATAGACTATTAATAAAAGTCATCCATAAGATTATACTATTTTGCGAGACGAATCTATTGAGCCTAATTAGTCCATGATTAGCGAATGTGATGCTGCAGTAAACATTTGCTAATCGTGGATCAATTAGGCTTAAAAAAATTTTCTAATGAAATAGTCTTTATTTATGCAATTAGTTTTGTTATCAGTCTATATTTAATACTTCTAATTAACGTCCAAACATTCGATGTGACGAAAGACTAAAAAAAGTCTCTAGATCCAAACAGTCTCTAATTAGCTCATGATTAGCCATAAGTGCTACAGAAGCCACATGTGCTAATGATGGATTGATTAGGCTTAAAAAAATTCGCTTTGCGGTTTTCAGGCGAGCTATGAAATTTGTTTTTTCATTCGTGCCCAAAAACCTCTTTCGATATCCGGTCAAATGTTTGACATGACACCCAAAAATTTTCTTTACGTAAACTAAACAGGGCCTTAGACTCGATGCAAAAGCTCAAAACAGAATAGGGACCGCATTATGTTATTTGATGAAAAATCTAAATTTTGATTTAGATATCAAGATTCGTTATGAAATCTTATAGATAGAGGAACTTTGAAGCGTGAATGTGTTTTCGCATCTTTTTTGTTTCATTATAACATGAAAACGTGACTCAATTGGTCTTAGTTAGTCTTCGGGATGAAGTGGAAGAAGGGCGGAGACTCTCAACGAGGAAAAGGATCCCTTTAAAAGAATTGAACGAGGAGTCGTACGAGGTGAAAATCTCATGTACGGTTCTGTAGAGGGATAGAGATGGTGGCTTATCTCGAACACCACATCCTTGCTGAACGAGTGATGGCTCTTGTTGACACAATTGCAACCAAAGATATTTTCTTTTCCTCTCTGGGAAGGAGTGGAGGTAGAGGGTAGTGTTGTTCATGGCTTGGGCCTAACCCGCTAAATCACACCAATCCAATGTGTTTTCTTTTTCTTTTCTATACGGGTTGGTTTGAAACATGGACAGTCCTTGAACCCGTCGTAGTTTTTTCTTCGTGGCTCCATGCATGCATCCCAATGCTACACCATGTGATGGATCTCTACAGCAGCTATGTCTTGATAAAAATGGTAATCTTGAGTGTCTGGTGAAACCCGATGATAGATGCATCCTAGAGCATGACCATGACAAGCCTCATGGTGGTAGCTACATCCTCAGCATGACCAGTTGATCAGTGAAAGCTGTTTCTCCCGCGCAACAACCCATATGGCAGCGACGACCCTACGTGTGAGAAGTCCACACAACCCCAGCTTCCTGCGGGCAAGCCACGATAGGTCACATCCCCGTCCTGGTAGCGTCACTGCACCAATGAGACGGTGACAAGCAGGCCAGCGGCATTGTGCATGCTCCACGAGTCCTCATGGCTACCAGGTGATGCTACGACCATGTACCTACTTGTTGCGCGATCGATGTGTGAGATTCTGGCTCCACAAAAGACGTCTTGTCTTTGTTGATTCGCTAGTCTCCCAGGACGTGATCTGCTATGGAGTTCTTGTTTCCTTCTTTCTTGTGTATACAAAGGTGGAAGACAATTGCCAATGTGGTTCAACTCATCAAACCATGCACTTTCAGGCTGAGTTGGGTTAATGTACTAAAGCGGTTTAAGCCATGATTGAATTGCTTTGTAAAGGGGAGCAAAACTTAGTGGGCAAAGGTAGTGCAAGAAAGGAAGCTGGAGCTATAGGGCAGCCTAGCAGGGCGCCACCCTATGCTCATGCTCCTACAGCATGGACATTTGGTTGATTAAGAGGAGCAGAATTGCAACAAAGAGGAGATGGGGTGATTTAGTTCTGGTTTCATTCTGTCAGGCCCAAATGCTCATTTGGTGGGATTAGGCCTACATGGAGAGTTATTATAGTTCTAAATATAGGTTGCCCCCATGAATATGCATATAACTCGGTAGAGTACCATGTACCAATCTATATATGAAAACAAACACTATGTGCATGGATAGAGTCAGGAGCATATACGAAAGGTGTCCTTAAGAAGGTAAAATATATAAAAAAAGTCCTACTTGGATCGGGCCAAGACTACTCGGATCATACTTATACTTGTCTTTATAGTTCTACTTGGATAAGGGGAAACAAAGGATATAGAACAAGACTAGGGGAGGAAAAAGCCAAGGAGAATCCACAATGAGTCTCACCCGATACAAGTCACATAGTTGTTACTATCCAATTTCATTGAGCCGAGATTGGAGAAGCTCAACAATGACTATCCACTGACCACCATGCCTGAGCTCTATGGCAATGCTATGGCAGACTACATTAGGGTATCTTTCCCATGTTTTGTACTTGAGAGATTGATATAGTAGAAAGCAACAACCACCCGACCAAATAGGGTTAGGGCAATTACCTCTAAGGGATCAAGCTTGTATAAAAATCACTCTACTTCCACCTTCATTTGCATCCTCATACCTCCCTTATCTCATACATACTATAGCCAGGACACTACTCCCAGACAAGAGTTTAGATAGGTATAGACCAACTCACATACTCAATTTACTCCCAACCATAAGATATTCATATAACCTTTTACATGAAGTGAGGATAAAATTGTAAGTGAGACATTATGTGAACATGAACCCACTCAACGTGTAGAGTGGCCAATGTCGATTTGGTGCAAGGTGCTAAGGGGAATTGTGGATGCCAAAATCTAGTGTTTGTCGAGAATGCCATCCTCCTTGTTGGAATATAAAGTGATTTGCCCGCCTTTTCTCATAGTTTAAGCTTTTAGGTAAAACCGGTTGTTGCATGCAACTCAATATGGTACCAAAGCTAAAGGTCTTGAGTTTGAATTCTGGTTGGTGCACAATTAAATAAAAGTTGCAACCCACTTCTATTCCATGTTTGTTGCTAGAGGGGCCTTTCCTATGTAGGAGTGTTGGAATATAATGCTAATTGATCATATTTTCTTATTAGCATAAACTTTTGGGTTGAACTGAGTGGTGCATGATGATTCATCTAGGCCCTGTTATTGATTTTCGTAATTGACAACAAATGCTAATTGTGGACTAACTATTTTATTTGAGTGATATATTTAAGTTAGGTCCACATTCTATACATGCCATGGATGATCACTAACGATTAAAAATGATGGCACAACGGAAATGGAAAGAAGATAACGTTTTATTTTAACTTGATCGAGGTGTTGGGCGATCAAATTTTGCTAGGCGCTTAATCTAGTTTTGTCATGCTATCAAGAGGGTAACGACCTAGGCAAAGAATTGATCAATATGCCACATTATGTCATTTGCATTGTCAAGTGGTTTGAATTGCATTTCGTACATATTTTTAGCTCAAGGCTTAAACCGGTCTGACTAGTGTGCCTGCCCGATTTAACCGGGCCAAGCTCGGTCTAACCGCATGGCGAGTGAGCCGTGGTGTTGGCCTACCCTACATTGATTTTCCACTTTTAGTCCAAACTAAATAAATCCATTTCACTCTTGTGGGTCCAATCTATTTTTCAAACCATTTCAACCCACCTTGAGTCCACCAAGCCACCACCGATACCCTACTCTGCTACCCAACCATTTTCATTAGGCACAATGACATAACAGTAAAAAAGAGAACCCAACGATGACATTTGTGCCTGGGCAAAGACCACAGACTCAAGGCTATTGTTGGCGATGGCGTAGTGGGCCCATGTTCTCTTCAGCAACTGCTTGGTCGTTAGCGTCGACAACTATCTCAACGACGATGGGTTCGACATGTTGATCTGCAGTTACATTGTATATGCTATGGAGTACTGACAATGAACAACTTACCATACTTGATGCTTCAGCAAATTTTGATGGTGATAATAGGGAGAGCTTTAACCTCCTAAATCCCGACGTCTTTGGAGATCAATAAGGGAAGTGCCAAGAACTTTCAAAAGAAACCTTCCTTGCTAACTTTTATAGATTCCACAACATGATACTAAAGAGAAATTAAGAAATCACCAAATCAAAGAGTTAACGAGGGGATGCATAAACTAAGTTGACGATTACCACCGACTAGAAAAATTGATCAATACCTAACCCCTCGTCGAGGACATGAGTGCCAACACCGAAAGTCGTTGGTGTCTTTGGTAGAGGTGACTAGAGCATGGAACCAAAAAAAAAGAGGTAAACAAAGAGAAATGCAGAGTTTGGCATGTGGTGGAGGATGGATATCGGAGTTAGTGGAGTTGGGAGAGAGAGGGGAGTCAACAATGTTGAATGTTGCCGTGTTGGGTGAGTCGACATTGGTTTATCACATTGGTCAGTCACAGCAATAGTCGCGGATAATGGACTTTGGAAAGGGATAATAAACCGTGGACAATCCATGGATTGAACCCATTTCAATCTGAAATTATCTTCCCCATTCCCAACACATCCTACCCACTCGCAAATAGAATAAAACCCATTCCCATCAACCAAAACTAAATCCAACCCATTATGTCATTTTGATCTTGTTCCATTACCAAGCAAAGAACATGTTCTCACCAACCCAAACTAAATCCAACCCATTATATCATTATTATGTCTAGGCCTGTTCAAACACCAGGGCAAGCTTGGGAAAAAAACGAGTAAAAAACCCAGGTTTGAGCCCGATAATTCAAATAAAAGCTCGGACTCGGCCCAACCCGTGGGCTTTCTCGGGCCACCCAAGCTTTTTTGTGGTTGTTATGCTTTTGGGCTTCAATAGCTAGGCCAATGCTCAACCTAGTGCACGATCAAACTGGGGCAGGCTTGGGCTTTTTTGGGGTCAGGCCGGGTCAGGACAACCATGCTAGAACTTGTTTGAACATGCTTATTATCAGCTAAGCTCGACATCATATTGGTCCAATCAAAGAAGCAAAAGCGAGTGTGCCTCAGGCAGAACAAGGAGTACACAAGGGAGAGTAGACACAAGCTGAGTGTGCATAAGCATCCGTGTAGGAGAGAACACGAAGTTATTGTTAAACTCACAGTCAAAAAAATCATTAAGAAATCATCTTCTTCTCGTTAGTGGCCAAGTTTTCCGAATTCCTATTTTTCTTTTTTTACATTTCCATCTATCCAAAGGAATCATATTTGCGATTTGATTTGTGCGTTGCGTTGGTTGTTCTCATCAGTGAAAAAAAATATAACAAATCAATTTAGAGACTAGAGACAAGATATGTTTGACACGAGAAGATAATAGTTTATAATATTAAAAATATAGGATTGTAAGGTTGATCCGACACGTTACCGAACAGTTCAACAAACCTTTGGGTCGTTCAAGACGTGGCTTCCCTCCATCAGACCATCACCATGCCCGAGCCACCAGAGGCGTAGCTAGCGGGAACTGGACAAATTCCTCCGTCGTCTGGTAGCTTCTCGCGGCTCCGCTCCTGTGTGGCCCCCGGCGGAACCGGCGCGATGGAGAGTTGGGTCCGCCCGGTGGTAGAGGCCATCCACTCCTCTCGCGCCCAGGCCGTCATCTACCTCGCCGGCGGCGCCTCCCAGGTAGCCCCCCTCCCCTTCCTCCCCCGCTGCCCCCCGCTGCCGCGTGTGCGTGCCGCGATTTGCTTTCATAGCCGGCAGATCCGATATCCTGTTTGACGTCTGGACTAAGCAACGCGCATTCGCCACAGGCGCTCGGCTGGCTCCTGTCCGTGCCCGGCGCGTCAGGAACCGTCCTCGAGGTCGTCGTGCCCTACTCCAGGGCCTCCATGGCTCAGCTGCTCGGCAAGGTAACCGCGCTAGCTCCCAAATTCGCTGGCTCCGAGTATAATCCCGAATCCGCACTTTTTTTTGGAACCATCTCGCGAACACGCGTCGAGTGCCAGCCAATTCGCCGGATCGTTGTGTAGCAGGGTAGCAGCTTGGTATGGCTCTTGCAGACTGTTGTACCGAATGTTGACAATGCTTCGATGTTCAGATGCCCTTGCAGTTCACCAGCAAGCAGGCCGCAGAGGACATGGCACTGGCCGCGTACAACCGCGCCCTCAAGCTTTCTGGACCAGGTATGTGGGTCATTCTACACGGGTGTTTGCAGTTCCCTCTCAGAACCATCTGATCCATCATGTCATTGAAAGTAAACCAGCGTAAATATGCCCAGGTCTACAAGTAATGGGTGTTGGCTTTACTGGATCACTGGCTAGCTCACGTCCAAAACATGGTGAGCATAGGTATAACTAGCTTATTCGCCCTTCAAACCTTTTCAAACAAGGGTAACTGGGGAAGGGGAACTTTTCAAATTTTCACATACAAGTATCTGAACTTAATTCAGATTTCTTGCATAATCGTACTTCTCGGTACTGACATACTAACATTACCTACCCTGAAATTACCAGATTAAGTTAGTGAGACATGACATGCACATCAATAGCAACATAGCATGATATATGATCATGCAGAAGCTAACATGTTATTCATATGAACTACTTGCTGAAATAAAATTAATTGCTTTAAAATGTTAAAGCCAGGCACAGAGGCTTTAAGACATTTTATATGACAATATTATCAGATTTTTTCAGAGATGTGTTTAATATGCCTAATTCTTTATAATGCTCTGTATAATATTTGTTAGCAATTTTCAATAGGTTCTATGTGTCAGCACGAACACAAAATTGCCTCAGAACATCGCATGTTACATTGTCAAAGGTAAAATTGTTTTTACTCTGCTTTGTTTTTAATCTTAACATAGAATTTCTTTCAATAGAGTGCAAAAAATGTACTGAGTTGGTCAACATTATTATTGTGTGCTTTGCTAGGCTATTTCATACACTATCACATTTTGCTGTATGCACATTAACCTTTTGGAAAGTGCAACAATATATAGAAATAAACATACCAGCCCTAGTCCATTATTTACTTAGCTATGCTGTATCACATTAACATGGTCTTTCTCCCCAGGGTTTACGGAGCAGAGAGGAAGAAGATAAGGTTTCAAGCTACTTTCTGCTCAAGGTATGTTATGCATATCTAGGTGTACTCACATTACCACACACATATATATGTCATCACTGGCAACATGCACTTGAGTTGGACCTCATGATCAACTAGTACAATTGACCACACACAATCACTTGGTCATGATTCAGCTATATAATCAAAACCAATCCTGTCAGGATAGGCCATCCTTTTTTGCTAATTGATATTCTTCCAGTTAGTTCTCCGTTATAAGAATATATACTATGTCACAGGCAATTGCAGACGCCTGCAGAGTTCCTGCAACCATTCAGTCAGATCTTCAGGAACCTGAATTTCCAAAAGAAAGCACGGAACAATTTGATGAAGACCAAGAGCTCCAACAAGTTATTGATGGACAAGTCTGCATGAAAGTGTACCACTTTTCTGGTATACTTTGTTACTCGAAATTTTTAATGTGCACACTTGAATATTTTGTTTTCACTCTTAAGTCATAATATCTCTTAGCTTAAATCGTCCTGCGTTTTTCTAACCTTAAATCATAATATAATACTTTTTCCTTGCAGATTCAATGGAAAAGAACTTCAGTAGGAAAATAATCCTACCTGGTTCATTCAATCCCTTGCATGATGGACATCTAAGACTGTTAGAAGTTGCATCAAGGTGTGATTTTATCCTGGGAAAACAATGAAGATAATAGATCATAGCATTTTCACAACTGGATATTTTTCATGTTAAAAACTAGCAAGAGAAGAAAAAATAGAAATTAACAAAGAAATACTTTAATGGAAAGATGTACTCTGTTAAGTTGGAAATTATAAATCACAGAAAGACACTTTACTGTATCAAGGACTTGAATGCCCCTATCCATTTTCACAGTTCAGTGATTTTAAAACTACAAGTTTGACATTAGTTCCATGAGCTGCATGTGCATAAGAAGCATGCAATATGCCATTTAAAGCTTTTAGTTTGCTTGTTCTGACCACAAAAATAGTACGAACTGATATTTCTTCCACAAAAATCTTTCTTGTAGCATGTGTGATGATGGTCTTCCGTGCTTTGAGATATCAGCAATAAATGCCGACAAACCTCCACTATCTATCGCAGAAATCAAGCGTCGGGTTGATCAATTTAGAAAAGTAGGTATGACACACTGCCATGAATGAAAGTCTCAAGGTGCTAGTTAGACGGTTAACAATGAGTGATGGGATGTCTTTTAGATTTGCAATTGATGTTTCTTATTCAGTTTGTTTTTATAATCAATTGTATGAAATAATAATTAACAGGCAACAACCTGGACAACTCCTTTTCTAGTTACTGAACTTGTATCTTCAGTTAACCAATAATCACTCACATATTTTGTGTTTGGAGGGCTTCATGCATAAGATTAGAATGTACCTTTCCGTTAGATAGGAAATGCCAACTGATCAATGGTTATTCTTTCTGATGCAGGGAAGAATGTGATAATATCTAACCAACCATACTTTTACAAGAAAGCAGAGCTATTTCCAGGCAGTGCTTTTGTAATTGGTGCAGACACTGCAGCTAGGCTTGTTAATGTAAGAAGTTGGATGGAACCAAACATGATATTTCCAGCCAATTGCTGAATTCTGAAAGACAAAGTTTGACAGCTTACGTCTGGGTGTTCTGTTGCTCATACTGAATGAAGTTTACTTGTTGCAGCCTAAGTATTATGGAGGTGATTACAATAGAATGCTGGAGATTCTTCTCGAATGTAAAAGCACAGGTACAACATTTCTTGTTGGTGGTCGAAATATTGAAGGAGTTTTCAAGGTACGCTTTCACTGTAGCATTCATCTTCTATACCCATTGTAGAAAATGTTCTAATCCTGCATTAATTTATTTTGAAGGTTCTTGAAGATTTGGACATTCCAGGAGAGTTGAGGGACATGTTTATCTCGATACCAGAGGAGAAATTTCGCATGGATATTTCATCTACTGATATAAGAAAAAGACAAGGGCCTTGATGTATCAAACACGTGGTTCTTCTTCTGTAGACGATTGGATATAAATATTGGAGGTTCAAATTATTAAGTGAAACTTTGCAAACCATCATGGCAGTGTTTGATGCCATAGGTTTTGGTCATGCAAATAACAAAATTTTTTATCTTAGTAAAAATACAGTGGTTGGAGATGTAAAATACCTAATTCCTTGTTTAAATACAGTGGTTGGAGATGTAAAATACCTAATTCCTTGTTTATCTTCCTCTTTTTTGGGACAATTAGGCAATTAGTACCAGCTGTCCTTTATACTGTTATGTCTTTGGGTGCTTTTCGTGTGTACGGTGTACCTGTACAGATGCCACATTGTCACATTATTAGTTGAAAAAAGGGCGGGCAACGTTGAATTTTTGATAGTGACCTGAGTACTGATAGTCTTTGTCGATTCAAGCATCAGTTCATTTCATATTGATCTTTTAGCTGATGAAAGTATACATATGCCCTGATAGGTACATTTGGACACTAGCGTCCAGGTTTGAACTCTCAAAAGTCTCGTCTGCTTTGCTTATCTGAGACCGGGTTTGCGCAAATCCTGTCATGGGTCAAGGTGGGTTCTCAGGCCGTGACACTTTGCTACTTATATCAAATTCTCCTTGAAATCCATTCCAGTGTATGTTCATTCCCTTTCAGAAGAATTATTTATATGTTCTGATAGCCTCATGGTGTACATTTCATTTAACTTTTGTCTTCACAGGGCCTCTTGGTATTTTGTTGAGCAGATTGGAGTCAACCTTGTAGTAGAACTTCTTGATGTCTTCACTACCCTTTGCAACTAGATGGTCCACTTCTGTCTTATATCTTTGGTACAAGACTGGCAAAGTGTGGGCACACAAGAATCCTGTGGAGGTAAGAAATACAAACTTGTCATTGTGAAAGTATGTTTTTATATGATCTTATCGGATTCAATAAATACTACATCCTCAAATCCGTCTGCGTGATTGTTCTACTAAAATTTAATATTTATCTGGGATAAATACCAATATATAGTAGACTCGTGAAGCGGCAAGAACTTCCAATCGCTGACAATACCAATAGTGATCCAACCACCTTAATATCAGAAACAGCTGATTGTTAGTCCAGTACTAAGATGTATGAGCATCAATAATAAATTAGCATTATGAGGATTATTGGCTAACACACAATTCAATATTCTGGTTTGTCTACTTTGGTCAATTTTACCGCTCTAAATAAATTTGCACAATCCTTGGATGATGTTGGCACTGGAACTGTTACATGTTTTTTTCACCTCTTATTAAGGTAGCAACTAGCAAAGGAGCAGATTATTATTTACCAAGAGAAATCTCTTCAGATCCTTTCCACACGCAATGTCGTAAAGAACAGATGCAGAGTATGCTACTTTGTAATGTACGGTCAATGCCATTTCTCTAAAGGCATGTTCAGAGATAATGGTTTCTGGGATACTTGGAGGGGCCCTGCAATTCAGAAACAGTTTGAGTTTTACTACCTAATACCAAGGTTATATGCGAAATACCATTTATCTAAGCTGAGTTTTCTACCATCTCTCCAGGAAATAAAGCTAATACCTGTCCAACAGTTGTGCGGCATTTGACCAAATGAAGATCACAAGCATGGCAAGCATGGCAATCTGGCAAAGGAGCGGAATTATATTGTATTCTACCACATTGAACAGGAACCACATCAATGTTGCCCCAGCAAGGATCCCCGCAGATAAGTTCCTGTTCTTCCACAGCAGAATATCCGCAACTGCGCAGCTCCAACAATGAAATCCATAACCACATTGACTCATAGAAGCTATGATAAAAGGCACTAATGCTGAATAATTTCCTGGAAAGCAAATAATAATAGCACACCTTGACCTCCACCAAAATGCCTATGGATCGACTTGTGCCGATAAAATGGCATTCTAGCATGCTGTTCGCTGTCAGAATCGCTCGGAAAATGAGGATGCATAGCTTCGTAATTTTCGGATGTTACGCTGCTAAAATTGGTATTTCTGACCGGTTTAGTTAGAGAACACCGTCTTTATAAGCACTTAAAATGCTAGTATAATCTCCCAGGGAGCCTATATTGGCAAGAAAAGGATAGCTTGGCCTGTAGGGATTGAGCCATTCGAGGGGGAAAACGAATACGGTTACTTCAACCAAATGTTTACCACGACATGGGGGACGTCCTTGTTAGGCCAAGAAACAAGTTTAGCTGTCAAAAGCATTAAAATATGCTAGACGCTTTCCAGAATACCGAGGTACTTCTACCTTGGCTAGAATGGGATATCTACCATACACAAACCATATAAGGGCTTCAGTGTATATTTTCTTAGTAATGTCAAATGCGTAAGTCTTGACATATCATAAGATTCTAACTTAGCTAAATATGCTCTAATGTATAGACCTATATAACCCATACTAAGATAGACCTTATTATGTTAAAAAATAGAGATTTGCTCCGGTCCAACAAAAGGTACCTCGAGGTATCAAATTATTTTCTACCATTGGATCTAGCTGAGTAGTATGTGTATTTTTAGATTCAACGATCAGAAACAATTTGGTACCGTGAGGTAACGGTACCTCGATGTATTTTTTGTTGGATTGAAGCAAATCTCTAAAAAATATTATCTCCTTTAACTTTTTTCAACATGAGGCAATAATAAGACAACAATCCAACAAGTACTCTAGCTAAAATTATTATTTTTAACTTGCAACAGTTGCCTAAACAAGCAACAAGTGCTTAAAATTTCTAACTTAGCATCTATGCACCAGTGTATGATACATGTTTCTCTTGTTTCTCTTTGCTCCATGCGCTTCCTTAGTAAATACACTGGAGCTGCCATAAGAACCATATCGTACAACTCATGGTAACTGGTGAATGCTCCTGTTTTGGTGAGCGGTGATATGTCAATTTTTGCCGCTTCTCGAGCTACTAAATGGTATGATTTTCATGACCATGTTCTATATATGATGGGCTCTATCGGATGCTTAAATATGGAAGATACGTGAAACAATGCATTATAGAAAAACAATAATTTATAATCGAAACTTTTATTTTTTTATTCTTAGCGACTTAAACGTTAACACTAAAAAAGAAGCTACGGTTGAAAGACACTCGAAACTATTCTAAAATTAGGTTTAAAAATTTAAGTTTTGATGGTGTCATATGCGTTGTAGGCAAAAGATGGGCCTGAATTTCTTTATACTGTGATAAATCCATCTTTCAACTTTATAATATTTTTTTGGAAAACTTTATACTGGCTAATTCATTTATTTGTATCTTAAATAGTTATCACAAAACATTTAGCCTATTCAGCACAAAAGCAGACCTGGGCAACGCTTATTTCACCGCGCTTCACCTGGTAATCGGTGGATGCGTGAGGTGCTTTCACCATGACCGGCCTAGGCTGCACATAAGCACCTGCACACGATTGCACCGTGACTCACCTGCCAGGCTGCCACATTGCCCTCGCCGGGCGCCGGCGCCTACAAAAGCCACGCGCACCAGCCATGGCGGCCACTGCAACCCATCCCAGCATCGTAGCATATCCCTACTGTGTCCGGCAAGAGACCCCATCATCCGACCGTCGCCGATGACGACGACGACGAGGCCTTCTTTTTCATCCTTCCTCGCGGCGATCGCCGTCGCCGCACTACTGAGCCTCCTCCTCCTCCTCCTGCAGGCCGCCCCGGCCGCTGCCAGCGGCAGGGCGGCGAAGGCGGCGTCGTGCGACCTGATGCAGCTGAGCCCGTGCGTGAGCGCGTTCGCCGGGGAGGCGCAGGGGGCGCCGTCGTCCGCGTGCTGCAGCAAGCTCAAGGCGCAGGGCTCCAGCTGCCTGTGCCTGTACAAGGACGACCCGAAAGTGAGGCGCATCGTCAGCTCCAGCCGCACCAAGAGGGTTTTCAACGCGTGCAAGGTGCCCGCGCCGAACTGCTAAAGTGCTAATCCTTTGGCCTTTTGCATCGCCGGGCGCCATTGACCATTGTTCAGTGAGACGGAAACTTAGGTGGTTCTGGTCACTGCTACCAACACTTCGAGTGGCACACGTAGATCAAGCCTGTCGTTGTACTTCTCGAGAAATTAGCAGTAATAAACTCAGTTGAGTGCATAACAATCTTGACATGTGCTGTACATACAGTCTACTCCACGCTACCCAAACTCCGAAGCAGTGCCGCCTTCCATATTGACAACAAGAACAAGTTGTTCAGAAACATCAAAGCACTTCGATCCGAACGACCGTGCTCTACCGCTTACGCTATTGTAACTGCAACTAAAATCTGCATCGTTTCCACTTTCCCGGTGCCGCCAACCTCCGGTTCAAATGCCGCGCAACTCCATCTACAAATACCACCATTCTCGTTGCTCTCCCAAAAGAAATCATTCCAGTCTTGCCGGTCATCTCTCAGTAGTTACCGGCGTTCCCTGTTACTGGTGAGCCATGAAGCCCTACGTGGCACTGGCCGTGCTTGTCCTCGTGGCAGTGGCCACCTCTCCCGGCGCGGTGTGCATGGCGTCCAGGGCAGCGCCGGCGAAGTGCGACCCGCTGGCGCTGAGTCCATGCGCGGCGGCGATCCTCTGGAGCGAGGCGCCGTCCGCCGCGTGCTGCGTGCAGCTCCGGATGCAGAGGCGCTGCCTGTGCAGGTACGCGAAGAACCCCGACCTGAGGAAGTACATCGACTCCCCGAACAGCAAGAAGGTGGCAGCCGCCTGCAGTGTGCCGACGCCCCGGTGCTAGCTGCAGGTAATATAATCGTACTGTAGGTTGGTGTGGATCTCATGCTTCTTCTTGGGGTTTCATCTCGAGCCCACACTATCTTCGTTTTGGAGTTACCACCATTTGAGTATGAGATTGTAATAACTAATATGTGATGATGTGGTCATGTGGCAGAAGAGTTGTAAGAGGAAAGCCTAGCTGGTAACTATAGCTGTTACTGTTAGTGATTATGTGCGTTTTCTGTGAGGAAGTGTCTTTTAGGTGGTATGCTGTTCTAGAAGTAGTGACAGCAATCTCAAAGTGTTGTTTTTATTTATCTTCACGCTTAATGGATGTTTTTGTTTTTCTCTTGAGAGACTCCAGAAATAACGTGGAGTTCACTTATTCACCTATCTAAATATGCACCAACCGGTTCCCAGTTAACTCCGCCAGAGGTTTAATATATTGTGAGCACTTTCCGTCCGCAGAGGATAACACTATATGAATGGGAATGAACTTTAAACTCTCAAGAATATCCTCTCGTTACGTACATATTGTCCAAATAGTTATAAAAAATTAGAAAGACAGATTAATATGTGTATACCATTTCATAAACGTTTAAGTTTAAATTTAATTTCTATAAGTTACAAATAAATAAAAATAATTATATATGGATTTTTTTATCATTTTTGAAACGTAACTTAAGGTATCAAAAATTTTAGTGTAAAATTCTGATACTTTAAGGTATATCGTACTTTAAGCTACTAAATTTTGTACTTTAAAGTACTAAATTTTACACTAAAGAATATGATACCCCAAGATATTTTTTAAGGACGTTAAAAAAGCTCATATTCAATAGATTTTCTTGGCAAATCCAAGTTTGTGCTGCTACTATCCAACATCTCGACAACTCTGCTCATTGAAGGCCTATTTTCAGGGTCTGTTTGTATGCACCACAGACCAACTACGATGATCCTCCTTACAAGCTCTCTTGTCTCATCACTGATGTCAGAGATACTATTGCAGAACTGATCCAAGTGATCATACAGCCACTGAGCAAAATACTTAGTGGTAGTATCAGCACCAACATTAATACGTCTTTTTGCTCTGATTATCTCAAGGACCATCACGCCGTAGCTGTAGACGTCAGACTTACTGCTGACTGCTCCGAATCTCCTGGACAATAATACTTCAGGTGCATCATAGCCATCTCTTTCCCTCACGTTCTGAGTGGATGTCTTGCTTTCTTTCCTCAAGCACAGGTTTGCTACTCCGAAATCAGATATCTTTGGAGTTTGGACATAGCTCCTGATCCAATAGAATGTTCCGGGGCTTGATTTTGAGATGCATGATATTCGCATTGCCGCTTCCGTGGAGATGCTCGAGTCCTCTTGCGACGCCAATTGCAATCTCATATAATTTTTCCCAGTATATCCATAGAGAATAATTCTCTTCTGTAGAGCCACCATGGGCGAAAGCATAGCTTTCAAGCGAGCCATTTGGCATATACTCGTAGACTAGAGCTCTTGCTGGTCCTTGCAAGCAGAACCCCAGCAGACGAACAACATTGACATGCGAAATCGTGCCGATGCTCGCAACCTCGTTCAGAAACTCCCTGTCATCACCTCTGCAATTCTTCAGTAACTTGACCACTACCTGACGGCCATCCCGGAGGTTGCCTTTGTAAACATCACCATAGTGTCCTTGGCCCAACTTGTGAGCAAAAATTTTGATGATCCTTTCAACTTCTGAATAGCTGTATCTTTTCAGATGTTGAGCTCGCTGTTTTCGCTGGGATGGATCTGTCTTTGGAGGGGTCGTCAATCCTTTTTCAGGAGTCGGTAGGCCGCGGTATTTTTTATGGCACAGGAAACAGGTTGCAAGAAGCAGGAACAGCAGTAGTACGCCGGCGACGACTCCTGCTATTATATCTGCATGGCCAAGAGGGAGTTAAAACTGAATAGAAATGAACTGTCAAATAAATCACTATATTTGGTTGTAATTTCTTGGTTCTATTGCAAGTCTATTGTCAATCTGCCGTACATATTAGAAAAAAAAAATCTGGGATCCTAAATGCTAACAATGCATATCTCATAATGTCTCAATTGTAAAACTGCAGCTAGCTGCAGGATAATGCAGCAATGACATAACGGATCAGAATGGATAAAAGTTAAGCCACGCACAGATTCTCCATTTGTTTTGTGACGAAGCGCCGGGGCCTGCAATTGTCAAACAAAAGAAATAGAGTTTATTACTCGCAATTGACAAATTTATTTATCAGTAGTCATTTCATGGAAACATTTTGTTTGGTGGATAACACAAATCAGTGGCGAAGGCAGCGGTGCAATTGAGCCAATAACATTTTCAATGATCGATTAATTTTTATAGATTTCGATGAACGTTATGTGTTAGCGATGGAGCCAAGGCAGCCGTCCGACCTGCTCCCGGTTTTTCCCTTTTTTTATTATTCTAGAAAAATACCGTATCAAAAATTTTAATGTAAAATTATATTATCTCAAGATAACCAATATTTTAGATTGAAAAATATAGTATGTTAAGATATTTTTTAAGAATGTTAAAAAAACTCTTACTAGAAGTGTAGTACCTATTGGCTTGTTCCGGTTTTGCAAGACGCGCTGCAGCTTGACACAAGCTGGAGTCCTTGTCGTAGGAGCGGCTCCACAGCATGATGCCGCCGTAGTTGGCCGCGCCTTCCACCACGGGCAGCACCTGCGACGCAAGCTTGTCCGCGTCGACGAACCCGCTGTCCGCGGCGTCCAGCGAAGCCGGCAACCCCAGGAACACTGTCGACGCCGGCAAGCCGGTCGTCCACTGCTGCCACGCGCTCTGTAGCGCGCCCACGTCCCCGGCCGCGTACTGGCACGGCGGGTTGTTGTAGAACTGCACCCACACGTGGTCGAACAGCCCCGTGCCGAGCGCGGCGGCGAGGGACGCGTCCGGGTACGGGCACTGCGGCGCGGCGGTGAGCAGGTACCTCCTGCCCCCGGCCGCGGCGGCGCCCTTGTACAGCGACGCCAGGTTCCTGGCGAGGTCGTCGTAGAATCTGGACGGGGCCTCTATGTCGAAGTCGATGCCGTCGAGCACGGCGTCACCGAGCGGGCGGGACGCGCCGCCGCCGCCGCCGCCGAGGAAGTTGTCACAGAGGTACGCGGCCAGCCCACGCACGTCGGACGGCGACGACAGGTTGTACCCAAGCGCGCCGCCGCCGATGCTGAGGAGCACCTTAACGCCGGCGGCCTGGCAGGACGCGATGTCGGTGGCGAGGGACGAGCAGCCCCCCGAGCCCGAGGTGGCGTCGCAGTGGTCGGCCAGGTTGAGGACAGGGGCGCGGCCCGCCGCCGAACGTGGAGAGGAAGGCGAGGTTGACGTACGCGTAGAGGCCGGTGCTGCATGTGCCCCCGAGAGTGCCCTCGCTGCCGTTCTGGCCCCAGTAGACGGCGATGTTGACGCCGCCTGACGCCGCCGTCGACAGGACGGACATCGATAAGAACACGGAAGCGAAGAACCGGAGCTTGCCGGACATCGCGAATGGTGCCAAGGTGGTGGGTTCAAAGTGCAACTGCGCAATGGTGAGGCATATATACATGTTGGCTGGTTGATTTATGGAAGAAATAGTGTGGTTTCCTGCAAAGGATGAAGGAGTTGGGGTTCATTGCAAATGGCAAGGCGGCCGTGTTGTCTCTTGTTCATGGATTAGGCCTTGTTTAGTGACCAAAAAGTTTCTCCAAAAATATCACATCGGATTTTTGGATATTTAAATGGAGCATTAAACATAGAAGAAACAAAAAACTAATTGCATAGCTACGGGAGAAATCTTGAGACGAATCTTTTTGAGCCTAATTACTTTATGATTAGTCATAAGTGCTACAGTAACTAACATGTGTTAATGATGGCTTAATTATGCTCAAAAAATTCATCTCGTGGTTTCTAGTCAAGCTGTGAAATTCGTTTTTTCATTAATGTCCAAAAACCCCTTTCGACATCCGGTCAAACATTTGATGTGACCCTTTCTTCAAAAACTTTTGCCATCTAACCATGAAACATGGCCTTAGTCAGTAGAGAAGCGGACACATGGAAGCTGTTTGGTATGTGACAGGCTTGAACTTCAGTGCATGTTACAGTATTTTAATAAACATTGTTTAAATTAATATTGCAACATATCATCCCAACCGATTAATATAGCAACATAAAATGTCGACATGTTTATATAACTTGCAAGTTTTGTGTGCGTCTCATCTGCACACAATATATCTCCATAAATTCGTGCATCAAACTGTCATAAGCTAGTTTTTTTTAAAAAAATGTCGTAAGTTAGTTATCTGAATAATTGATCCCAGGCAACGGAGCAAACACTAATCATAGCTATCTTTACGTAGAAATTCTGACAAGATCTTCGTAAACCTGTCGTACTCATCCTTTTGGTTATGCTTATAAACTAAATTTAAATTTTTAACTTTTAATTTATAGTAAATTTTGAGATTTTTATTGTAGTTTATTTTTTAACATTTATTTCTAGATCACTAAAAATACGTATATACAAATTTTATTTATTAATTATTTTTAATTTATAAATATATGAGTTCAAATTTTTTTTCCTTACAAAGGCCATACGACAGCTTCCTGTATTGAACCATGTCAACTATGCAAACCATCCAAATCGAGATGCGGCTGCGGCTACATGGCCAGCCTCGTCGTGGCTCTGGGCCTCTGGCAGAACGCCCCGGCCACCTGCCGGATCATCAGCACTAATGCCACGGTGCACGGTCGCCGGCGTCGGCCCCGCCACCAGGTCCACGATCTCCGACGTGAGAACAGAGAGCGCCGGTGCGCGTGAAGCACGCCCCCAGTGACAATCCCGGAGCTCATAGTACAACAGATCCACCGTCGGACGTGTCAGCGGCCGGAAAGTTCCGGCGCCGCCCGCTCGGTTTCCGTGATTAGGTCATCTAGTACGAGATTTCTCAGCGTGCGTATCTGGCCGCTGGACGATACCATCATGGGGCCAAGCCTCCGGCGACAACTTGCCGTGGGCGTTGTGCGGTGAACCGGCCTCTCCAGCCATGGTGGACAGCGGTTTGAGCGCTCCTGTGCCTCGAGCGTACAGCGCGCGTCCAGATCTTTTTGGAAGAAACTAACGTGTCACGTGCCCCATATATGGGCCGGAACCCGGCAAGCGTACGTGAGTCCGTTCAAGGTCAAGACTTGGCCCGAAGCCCGCAAGAGGCGCGAGTTGGAGACGGACTCCACGACTAGGCGACACCAGCACGACACGTACGTACCGGCGTACGCATCGCCTCGTCCGCCGCAACGATCCCTTGACATCTCCGCAGGCCGCGCCACAGACCAGGCCATCTCCCGCCTCCCCCTCCATATTCATCCTGCGGGCGCTAGCCTTCGCTGCGCTCCCCGCATCCCTAAGCGGCCGACTCAGGGGCCGCTTCGAGCCACGGCAGACGGCGGCGACCTTTCTGAGATCTGGAGCTTGAACTACTACTCCGAGTTCAGGTATGCTGATCTTACTCAAAGACTCCAGTTTGTCGAGTTTACAGTGCAGTTTGGCATTGTAGCTCGGATGGAGGTTTTGCGAAAACTAAAACTGTTAATCTGTTATTTTTAAGGGAAACAGCATCTAGTTCATTGAACTTGTTATTTACCGTGCTTTACGATGGAACATTGAGTTGTAATTTGTTGTTACTTGTTTTATGAGTTTATTCATCGAGAATGAGTCCAATATATTATATCCTCCGATTTTTTCGTTTGACACCGTTGACTTATTAATATCATTTATTTTATTTAAAAAAATTATACGATATTGATTATTTTGTTATGATTTGATTTATTACTAAATTAACTTTAAGTATGATTTATAACTTTATATATATTTGGTTGTCTTTTTCTCGTTTTAGTTTGGTTGAACTGTTGGTACTAGCAACATGCTCAGTTGATCCCATGAATGTGAACCACTGTTCCTGGTCGGCAGTCAGCAAGCTCTATTTGGTTTCAGCTTTTGAGCCCTGTTGGTTTGCTTTGCTACAAATACATCTTAGTTTTTAAGCTAAGCATTTGAAAAACTATGGATGGTCAAAGTTTTAAAAAATTTACGAAGCCTTATCTCAAATATTTATGACCTTGAGTAAAAAAGAAAATCATAGAGAGAGCCTCTTGAAGGACCGATCGACATTTCAGAGGCTTTTGCCGTCTCACATTCCTCTTCCTTTGTTTTTTTTTCCTTAAAACCTTTTCTCTACTCTATCAACTAGATGTGTAGCATATCTTGTTTTCTCCTAGAGAGAGAAAAAAATATATAATAGGCTTGATTCATGACTTGAGTTTGTTTTGTTTATGCTTATTTCTGAAGTTTTTTTTGTTGGTTAGGTTAATATACTATGAATAAAGTTTGTGTTTTAAGTAACTAATATATTCTTGTCAAATGTAATTCCGTTACAAAGCAAACTAGGATGAGAGAGTACAGATGACTAAGCTTTTTAATTAATTAGAGAAATAGAGGTAAAAAAAATACAGCTGTAGGGCTAAAAAGAGTTGTGGAACCGTTTGAAACCTTAGTTAACTAATGAGATTCTAAAAAAAAAAAATCAACTAATGAATTTGAAAGGTATACTCCATCTAGCGTGTGAACTGAACACAGTTGCACAAAAAACTAAAAGAGTTGATATTGTGGTAAGTTTGTTTTCAAATTCCAAATCGTACAATCATTCTAAAATAGGAAAATGCTAAACAATATTAACGGTTATACACAACCCTGGAACAAGTGTGCTACAATGATTAATGAAGGTTTTGAACTCTGTGCACATTTATCAGCTCAATAGCATTTTTGGTGGCAACCCCATACAGCTTGTGCTACCTTCTAGCATCTCGACGACCCTAGTCATTGTTGGGCGATTAGTTGGATTTAGTTGTATGCACCACAATGCAACCACTATCATCTTTCTTACAAGCTCGGTGGTCTCACCATTAGTCTCAGACACACTGATACAATATTCATCTAAATGTTCATAAATCCATTGAGGGAAATAATGACTACTAGATTCACTATCTGCATCAGGATTCCTTTGCCTTGCTCCAACCATCTTGAGGACCATCATTCCATAACTATAGACATCAGACTTGCTACTCACTGTACCAAATTGCTTTAGAATGAGTTCTGGAGCAATATAGCCTATTGTTCCTCTTGCACCATCGATGAAGATGACACTCTCTTTATTGGGGCAAAGTTTTGCCATTCCAAAATCTGATATCTTAGGACAAAATTCTTGATCAAGTAGAATGTTATGGGGCTTGATATCAAAATGCACAATGCGAGTATTGCATCCACGGTGGAGATATTCAAGTCCTCTTGCAACGCCAACTGCTATATCAAATAATTTCTCCCAACTTAGAGAACTTCCACCTTTGTAGTAGTTGAAGGCATATTTTTCAAGTGAACCATTAGGCATGTACTCATAGATCAGAGCCCTTTTTGATCCTTGCAAGCAAAATCCCAAGAGAGTCACGACATTGACGTGAGAAGTTCTGCTAATGCTAGCTACCTCATTAATGAAATCCTCCCCATCACTCTTGGAATCCTTTAGCATCTTGACCGCAACCTGACGGCCATCTAAGAGGCTGCCTTTGTAAACAGCACCAAACCCACCTTGACCTAGCTTTTCAGCAAAAGATTTTGTCATCCTTTTCACTTCATTGTAGGTGTATCTCTTTGGATGTAGCGTTCTGTTCCTTTCTAGGAAGGACTCGATCCCTTGAGTTCCCACTACAATCTGTTTGGACCTATACTTCTTCAGACCGAAAAACCATGCAAAGAGAAGTAGACATATAAAAAGAACACAGGCTGCCACTGTATCTGTATGTAGACAATTAGGAGGGAGGAATGCATCAGAATGGAATCCAAGTATCTATATGGTTTATGATAGCGTTAGGCCCTGTTTAGTTTTCAAAAACAAAAACATCACATCGAATCTTTGGACCTAAATAGAGCATTAAATATAGATGAGAATTAGAACTAATTACACAATTACGAGGAAAATCGTGAGACGAATCTTTTGAGCCTAATTAGTGCATGATTAGCCATAAGTGCTACAGTAATCAGCATGTGCTAATGACGGGTTAATTAGACTCAAAAGATACGTCTCGCGGTTTCCAGGTGGAATCTGAAAAATTTGTTTTATAATTAGACTATATTTAATACTTCAAATGCATGACCATACGCGTCGATGTGACATCTCTTCCAAAATAATTTAGGAACTAAACAGGGCCTTACTTAAAACTGATGCAATTAAGATGCATTTCCTAAATGGGAGGTAAGCAAGACACGTGAAGTCATTCATACAGACAAACATATTCTCTTAAATTAATTGTGGACGCGTATAGTTTATTTTGCATCGTTTGCAGAATTTGTAAAAAAAAAATCTGTTGTATACATCAAATTTATTGTGCTGCCTTACCAGAACTTTGTAAGCAATTTATAATGCACGGGACATAGCCATTTTGAACTATTTTGTAGTAGTATAAACGCGCATGAGAATCATACATAGCAGCAGGATGTGAAGTATCACTTACAAAATATAATCCTCCTCTTTGAGCCTGAATCACATGCAAAGTTCAAACAATAAGTTGGTGGAATACACACTTATTCAAAAGAGTAAATTGCAAACTAGTCCTTAACCGTGTATGACGGAGCTATTATCTTGCAGATTAAGAACTTATGCCACTAAACTTGTTTTTACTGTATAAAGCCATGTTGCAAATGCTTCTTTGGATCGACTTTATATAGTAAAATAGGCTAGCTTAGTGGCATAAATCTATAATAGGCTAGCTTAGTGGCATAAATCTATAGTTTTCACGACAGTCGTCTTAAGTGACTTTCTATGATGATTCCACGGTAATTTTAACTGCACTCCTGTGGGCCGACCCTATCTCATTTTCACTTGAAGCTTCTCTCTTCGAAAATAGCAACATAGAGGGGGGAATGTTTTGAAGTTAAATTATTTGGTTCAAATTACTATGCAAAGTTAGATACATGTATTCCTTCTCCATAACCATCAGTCTTTTTGAATTTTGTCGATCCGATGTGGAGAGCTTAGTTGTGTTTGTATGAGACATTTTGATATATTTTAGCATGGTTAAAATAGTTGTATGGCTACAATTTATTGCATATATAGTTGCCAATTATTGTTATATTTTCTAGTATTTAATTTTTGAAAGTATGTTTCTTTTAAAATAATTTTTAACGGTCTAAACATGCGTTACAACCAAAACCAAGCTCAAGTGAAGGCTTCAAGAAGATAGATGAATTCTTCGCATCTTGTAAAGAGGTTGGTGCGGGGCTTGACGATAGCTTTACACCATGTCAAACGATGGCATCTTTTTAAGGTATATTTTCAAGATCATATTTTTAGGGGAGATACAACCTTTTCTTTTTTCAAAAAAGAAGATACAACCATTTCTATAATGGGTAGCTGAGTTTACTTGAGTTATAACAATAATAGGTATTAAAGTGAAGTGGTTTGTGGGTGTTGTTCCCTAAAGCCATGAGTTGGTGGGTGGAGTGGTTTGTCCCAATATTGCCATGAAGCACCTTTGAGAGGCTCGTGAAGGAGGTGTTTGAGGGCTTGTTGGTCACCAACCCCTTATAGCATCTCCAAATTCCACTTTTCATTTTCCATTTGGCCAGTTGTCCAAAAAAAAATTCCTCTCCATATTTTTTATTGCTCCAACAACCTCTCCACCTGTCCTATCCATTTTGACTAACCAACAGTGGGACCACCAATATCTCTCTCTTCCTAGCGATCTGGACGGGACCAGCGGCGGTAGCCCTCCTCATGACTTGGAAGGGAGCAACATCCTTCCTTGTGACACGAATAGGTGCGGCGGTGGTGATACTCCTAGTAGCCTGGATTGGAGCGATGACGTCATGATGGTAGACCTCCTCACGGTGTAGAAGGGAGCGGCAGTCTTCCTCACGGCGCTGAGAGGTGTGGTGGAGTAGCCCTCCTTGCTGTTGTCGCTCCTCTACCTCTGCCTCGCTGTTTCTTCCAGGAGAGAGAAGGGATAAGAGGAGAGATGAGGGAGAAAGTGTGTGGGGCCTACCATTGGTAAGGGGTTGTAGCTTGGTAGATTTGGCCAGCCTACAGAAGTATTTGGCAATCCGTATGGTTTATCAAATTTGTTAGACACATCTATTGGAGGTGTTTTTTGTCCACAATTGCTAAGTTTGTCTTGGAGAGTAAAAATGAGTAACTGTCGAAGATGCTCTTAGGCTGTAACATAAGACGATATGTATTTGCTCCGATCCCATAGCTGGCTCTCTTAACTGCGTTTATTGGCGCTGTTAAGTTGCATAACTAGTGTGCTGTCCTCCCAAGCAATTGTCAGACCATGGTATCCTCAATTCCACTGTCCACGGCATATTATTAATTGTGAATTATCTATTCTTCCTCCCCAACATAAGCTTTTGGTTGAACTAATCAGTATTTGCATTATAAATACAGGTATAGTATAAAAAAATGTCGAGGTGGCATATATGCAGTTCAACGGTTAGAGAACGAATATCATGAAGGTAGATGGTGATATGCAGTTGGATTGGATGTCACATGAGCGAATACGCTGTTTGACATAGATTAGTAATTGAATTATCTACTTCATTCTAAGAATAAATTGAATGTTTTTGAGAAATAAACTAATATATATGATTTCTTATTTGACACAATTGACTTAAACCTACATTTGATAATTTATCTTATTTTAAAAATTTACATACTTATTTTATCATTTAAGAAACTATAGGAATAACTTATAATTTTGCATATTTGCACAAAAAAACTTGAATAAAATGTTAAATGTAGATCTAAAAGCCTATGGTGTCAAATAAAAAAAAAACTAGTGGAAGAAATATATGGTGGTCTAAACAATGTAGTGTAATAATTTTTTTAAAATAGAAAGAATTTTTAGTGACATAGAGTAAATAACCCGCGGTAATATTGGTGCTGCATGCATACGGGAACAAGTTTAAACATCAAATTTGCAGGCCTTACTTGGTGGATAATTGCAACGGAACGCCCCGTTCTGCTGGCTGCTGTAGGAGCACCGTCCCTGTGATTGCTCGCACTTGTAGCATTCTTCATCTCCGCTTGAGTTCCAGGCCAGCTCGAACCCCTTCCTAAGCACTTCACCGTATACGCCACTTGGCAGCGTAGCCTGGTAAGTGCTTTTCATCAGAGGATCCCCACCATCTACCGGCACGACGATGACCTGACTGCAATTCCTCGTAGCCAATTCGTTCCCTACTGATGCGTTAAGCTGCCCCGAGCTTAACACAAAGGAATCTCCGCCACCGGAAGAGCTAATACTGAAATCTTTGCAGCTGATTTGGAACTTTTTTATGTCAAAACTTGAACTCGACGACGGTGTCGTTTGCGAGGGATCGAACTTCCCTTGCGAGGGAGGATCGGGTGGTGGAGAGTTGCAGTCGAAGAAGAAAGTGAGGCTTTCATGCGAGGCAGTGTAGTTAAGCCACTTCCCGTCGAAGGTGACGTTGTGGCGGACTCTGGGACACGTGCCGCCGCCGAGCGCGTCGGTGTCCGCGAGTTTAACGGTACGGTTGTTGTAAAAGATGCTCTGCACAGTGTAGTTGGATGTGTTGAGTTGGATGGTCGGCGTCGACGCTTGAAGGCAAGTGATCTTCAAAGCGGTGTAGCCGCAAATGGAGGGTGGAGTTTCGCTGGTTGTGTTGGAAAGATAGAAAGGATACTTGATCTCGACGCCCCCGCAGTTGGATGACTTGAAGCAATTGGAATGATCATATCCAAGAGCGGAGGCACGGGAGACGGGCGCATGGAGGACGAGGACGAGGACGAAGAAGAGGAGCAGACTTGGTACTGGTAGGCGAGCCGCAGCGAGACGAGGCAGCAGAGGCATTCTCATGTACGTGTTGCTTGTTTGCTCTATCACTTCGGTTGTTCGGCTCGGGTTTGATTTCTGTGAGAATTGCCTTGTACAAATAGCACGGGGTAGCCGGGTAGCTCAGCGGATACAGTTTTTAGCACACGAGTGGATGTTTATCCGCGTACTTACATGTTATATAAATAGTTATTAAAAAATATAATTTTTTTTGACAAAATAGACAAACATGAGTTATATCACTGCACAAACATGCAAGTTTAACTTCAACTTCTACCATTTATAACAAAACAAACAAACAAAACTGAGACAAAGTATACGCATATTCATAATTATTTTTATTATTTTTACTACAACTGGTAGAAATTGAATTTAAACTTGCATGTTTCTGGAGTGACATAGCTCATATTTATCTATCTTATTAATTTTTTTATATATTTTGATGACTATTTAGATGATATAGAAATAACGGGTGACCTCCACTCGTATGAAAAAAACTAATTCCGGGTAACTATTGTAGTTTGTATAATACCGGGTAGCTCAACTACTGAAGTCTGTATATACTTGTGTTGACCGGGTCACTGGGGAACCCACGTGACCACGTCACCAACGCGCGCGTCCTGGTCCACGAGAGCATGTGAAGCAACTTTCCAAATTTTCACGTTGCTTCCTTCGTCTCTGTGTCTTTGCCGAGCTGTTTCATAAGTGCAATGAAAATATTTAACTGAAAAGCTAGTACTAGTGTTTTTCTAGAACTTTTATTGTATAGAATAAAAAACTGTACTACTTCAGTCCCAAAACCAGTGACTATATTTTTAAAAAAAGTGTTCTAAAATAAATGATTACTTTGAGGCTTAAAAGGAAGAAACCGAACTAACATGCACAATCATTCCACGTCCTTTCATTACCAAAATGATAAATACAGTAGTGGAGCTAGGGTTGAAAGTGATTCGGATAATTTTCGTCCGACCGGATCGTTTTTCGGATTCAGATAGCTTCGGTCGGATAGTTCCGGAAATTTTCGGATTTGGAATCGAATTCGGATATTTTTCTTTGGATATGGAAACAAATGCGGTACGGGTGATATCCGTCAGATTCGGATATCCGTCGGATACTATCCGGATTTTTTTCCGGATATCTGGACCTATGCATTAACCATTTAATTAAATCAGCTCGACCTAAAGAAGTTCATCCCAATGACCAAACTAGTGTTAACCTTAGCCAGTTCTGATTAACTGGCTTCAAGTAGTCTAGGCGTCACGACCACACAACCGCCACGGATATTTCTTTTTATGTTTTTAGTAATCACTTATATTTAAAAATGTTGATAAAGTTATATACTTATATTAAAAAATAACAAGTTATATTTCTTCAATGATACGTAAAGCTTAGTTTAAGAGGTTTTTATGTTCCGATTAATATTCATCACCGTATTCGTTTCGATCCGTATTCACTCCGTATTTGTATTCGATAATATTCAATTCCGTTTTCATATCCGAGTTTCCGATTCCGATTTCGATTCCGAAAAAAATATGAAAACGAATATGATAGAGCTAGTTTCCGACCGTATTCAGTCCGTTTTTATCCCTAAGTGGAGCATGAAGGTTAGTTTGGTTGAGTATTATTTTTCTAAAATCTGTAAAAGTACCTTCTTTCGAGACTAAGAGTACCTTCTTTCGAAAGACATTGTACAGAAAGCTAGCCTTTAAAAAATTATATAGAAAAACTTCAAAAACAAACTTTGAACTAAAAAATATATTCAGTCTGAAACTGTTAGCGCGGGGATACTAATTAGTATTTTTGTGCTTGACTTAACAAACTGTCCTGAAGATGCTGGGAAATTTTGCATAGAACTTTTTGCAACAATTTGTGCTTTGTGAATTGTGACGGTGTATCCGCACTTTTCTAGTAATCACCAGTTGACTTGCTCTGTGCGGGAATCCTCCAAGGCCCAAATTAGTCGACAATACCCAGTGTACAATGCTGGAACGGGATTAAATATACATTTACATTTCTCGCAAAATATACATTTACATTTGTCAGTAAAGCTAACGTTTGGCAATGCTAACTTTTCTTTCGGCAAGGTTGAGATATGTAAATGGTGTTTGGTTTGACAACTTCCCATATTATGTTGTAGTTTTGTGAGTAGAGGTTACCGAAATTACCTATGGATTATGAGTTAGCGATGTTATATTCTTATTTAATTTGTTTCCCTACTAAAAACTGGAAAAACATATAACTCCCATGGTTAGAGTCTAATTTAGATTAAGAAAGCGTAACGAGATCTAAACTGATTGATGACTTGCTTGTAAAATCATTGAATTGAAGCTGATTGATTTGATTTTGCTTCTCTTTTTTTCTTTTCTCTTCTTTTCTTCCTCCCTTCTTCCCACCGTGCCTCCGCCGCGCACAGGCGCACAGCCTGCCCGGCTTCCCACCCGCTGCCAAGGCTCCGTCGCGTGTCCAGCGCCGCCCGCCCGCCCAGCCTCCCGCCCGCCTCGACCGCCGCAGAGGTATGGCCTCTGCACTACAAACTAAAGCGTGTTGAATGTTGATCAGTGATGAACTTGTCTTACCAATGGAATAACAAATATAAAGAAAACAGAATTTTTTAGCTAGACTGTTGTTGAACCATGTACAGTCACATTTTGGATTATGCAAATGTTTAGTAGCTATTTGTCTGTGGTATATATGGTCGTTGCTTTGACTTGATATCAACATAAGTGTTCATATCCATGAGTATTTGTATCTATCTTGGTATATATTTGTATCGTATTTATATCTGGTATTATTCGTGATGGTATGTTCAATAGTATCCGTGTGCGATCCTGTTCCGATTATAAAATATGAGTTAAGATATGAGAATGGCGAGATCCGGACAAACCCGACTCGTTTTCACCTCTAATCCAAACACAAAAACAAATCACCAAACTCAAAAGCATCACTTGTTGAAGCTTAACTTGAGAAGGATAAACACATTTATCTTTTAGCTTATGTTTATTCTTATAAGTCAAAATTTTATTTTTAACCGTATTTTTGAGCAAAATTTTGGTGTTTTTTTATCGTTGTGTACTATTCAGTTTTAGCTTTTAGATCACTAAGAACATATAGAAATATTTTATTTATAAATTATTTTTCATTTACAAATATATCGTTAAGCCAAACAATTTGCCCAAACTAATAGGCTTCACCCAGGTTACGACATCCTCCTATTCATCTTCAATGCCAACACAGCGCAACGGGGCTTCTCGCCACCTAAGCAATTGATTTCCGTCTATTATGTTTCCAGTGGAGAAATCTTATGAACACGCTAGACCATCCCAATCAGGTACGGCTGCGGCCTGCCTGGTCGAGGCTCTCGCTGGCCGTCCCACCTGCCGAATCACCAGCACCGACGCCACGGCACGCGGTTGCGGGCGTCCGCCCCGGCCCCGCCACCAGGTCCGCGATCTCCTCCTTGAGCGCGTTGGCGTGAGAACAGAGTGATTAGTGCGTGGCAAGCACGATCTGGTAACAATCCTGCAGCACACACAACCGATCCACCAGGTCGGACGCGTCGGCGGGCGGGCCGCCGTTCCGGCGCCGCTCCACGGCGTCCCTTACTAGATTGTCTATGAGGGCGCTCAGCGCGCGTATCTGACAGATGACTCCTGCACCATGGGTCTGAGCTTGACCAGTTCGTCCCGGAGGAACCGGCGCGTTCAGCCCCGCGTCGTCCGCCTCCGGCGGGAACTCGCCGCGGCTGTCGTGCTGCTGCGGTGTACCGGCATCTCCATACATCACGGACAAGCAGTTCAAGGCTTTTTTTTGTAACGTTTTCTGTCTCGACCTAGAGAGTGCAGCGTGTCTAGCTTTTGAAGGAAACCGATCCGTGACGCGCCATTCCATATATGGGCCAGAACTGGCGAAGCGTGAGTCCGATCCGGAATCAGGGACAGGATGGGTTGACCGATTCTCAAGGCTACTGGCCAAAGGCCAACAAGGGATGAACAGAGAAGGAATCCAATATCTCAAGTCCAGAATCCCGAGTCCGTGACCGACGCGCACGCGTCGCCTACACGCCTCGCCCTGCACTCGGCCACTGCATCGATCCCTGCCATACTCCTCAGCCCGCAGCTCGCGCTTCGCTGTATCCCTGAGCGGAGCGGCTACGGTCGCTGGGCCTTGACTCATGCGACGTCTAGGACCACGGCCGACAGTGATCTTCTGATATCTGAACTACTACTCTGACTTCAGGTAAGCTCTGACTCTGAATCTACAATGTCCAGTTTATCGTTCAAGTATCGTAGCTCGCCATTTTAGCTCAGACGGAGGTTTTAGCTGCTATTTATAATTTACTGTAGAAACTGAGACTGTTTGAAACTTTAGCCAACTGATGAATTTGTAAAGTTTTTAGACAATCCATCTATCACACAATTGAGTATAATGGTAGAGAAGAGAGTCGAGTTAATGGTAGTGAATCTGATTTGAAATTCCAAATCATAACATGATCTTAAATCTTGTAACAGCTAATATTTGCAGTTCTACAGCACCGGAATGAAAATGAGCAACAATGTCATACGATCCAAATTTGCGGATGCTTACCAGCTCAATAGCACTTTTGGTGGCAATTCTAGACCACTTGTGCTACCTTCTAGCATTTCAATAACTCTAGTCATTGTTGGGCGATTAGTTGGAACTACCTGTATGCACCACAGAGCAACCACTATCATCTTCCTTACAAGCTCTGTGGTCTCACCGTTCATCTCAGAAGTACTGATGCAGTATTCATCTAGGTGTTCATAAATCCATTGTGGGAAATAGTGGCTACTAGATTCACTATTTGCATCTACATTCCTCTCCCTTGCCCCAACCATCTCAAGAACCATCATTCCATAACTATAGACATCAGACCTGCTACTTATTGCTCCAAATTGCTTTGAATAAACCTCTGGGGCAATGTAGCCTATTGTGCCTCTTGCACCAGCAATGGAGATGATGCTCTCTTTATTAATACAAAGCTTTGCCATTCCAAAATCTGATATCTTAGGACAAAATTTTTGATCAAGTAGAATGTTGTGGGGCTTAATATCGAAATGAACGATGCGGGTATTGCATCCACGGTGTAGATATTCGAGTCCTCGAGCAATGCCAACTGCTATATCAAATAATTTTTCCCAAGTAAGAGAAATTCCACCTCTGGAATTATTCTTCTTGCAAGCGTATCTTTCAAGTGAACCATTAGTCATGTACTCATAGATCAGAGCCCTTTTGGATCCTTGCAAGCAAAATCCCAAGAGAGTCACGACATTGACGTGAGAAGTTCTGCTAATGCTAGCTACCTCATTAATGAAATCATCCCCATCACTCTTGGGATCCTTTAGCATCTTGACTGCAACCTGACGGCCATCTGAGAGGCTGCCTTTGTAAACAGCACCAAATCCACCTTGACCTAGCTTTTCAGCAAAAGATTTCGTCATCTTTTTGACTTGTGTGTAAGTGTATCTTTTTGGATGTATGGTTCCATTCCTTTGTAGGAAGGACTCAATCCTTGGTGCATCGTTAGAAATCTTTCTGGACCTATACTTCTTGAGAGTGAACAGACTCGCAAAGAGAAGTAGACATAGCAAAAGTATGCTTGAGGCGACTGCTATTGCATCTGCAAGTAGACAATTTGAGGCAGGAAAAGACATTAGAATGGAATGCGAGCATCTAGCTTTGTATTTATCTGTTACAGCATAACTGAAACTGATAGAGGTACGAAGATTTGCCTAAATAGGAGTCAAGCATGTGTTCATAAAAGACAGAGCTATTGCCTCCTGAATGGTGAGTGCATATAATTTATTTTGAGTTTCTGTGGTAGACTTTGAGTTAATCTGCATAAATTTTGCGCTGCCTTATCCAATTATGGAGTCTCATTTTAAAAACGCATTATTAGGGCAAATCTGTATGTGGACAAATAAGAAGAGTATAGGGGCATAGGAGTCTTACATAATTTCCTCTTCAAGCCTTTTGCCCCTGCAATGTTCAAACAGAATTCATATGAGTAGTTAAATATGCACTTACTAATAAATAATTGGACATTTGCATTGATTGCGCTATATGTTTCTCCAGTATGTTGCTTGTGCTGTAATGACACCGCATATTTATAGGAACTGTTTTTCACCATATTATCTGTAAGTGTTGTGGGTATATGATATCTCATAAACCTGTACCTCGGCAGGAGTACTACATACCCAATCTTATACGAAAGGAAGTCTCGTATATATAGATGAAGTCCTTAGTTGATAAATAAGAAGTATACGATAAGGAAATAAATACATGATTCTACTCAATTCCTACCAAAACTGTTCATATAGATCCATACTTGTCTCCCTAATTTTACTTGGACAAATGAACAACTTTAGATATAAATACAAGACCCCCGAGAGAGGCAACACAAGTCGATCCAAGCCAACTGACCCTAAGGGGCAACTACAGATCAATCCAATAAGTCTTGAGAGGCCAATAGGTCATGAGGGACAATTAGAAGCCACACAATATAAATCCATTTTAGTCGACATAGGAGAGACCTGACAATGCGCCGACAACCACTCATATACTACCATGTTGATATAAACAGACTAGACTAGGGTTTACTCCTTGTATGTTGTACTGATGTGAGACTAATATAGTGGTGAAACCGGCTACGCCCGACAGGAGTAGAGCTATTACTTGATAGGGTCCGAATATATGTAAAAATATCTATCTTATTATCGCTGTTACTATCTCATTTATACCTTGGCACCGATTGACTCCTATATCTATGAATACCATATTCAGATCTCTGTCTGACGATAGTATTACTATGTAAATTTGTTATTGGACATACTATATCGGGGCCAGGCTTCCCCTGCTTAAGCTAGTTGGCCCAAAATGCCCGATAGAGATTAGAGGGAACATGACTCTAGGGATGTTTATGCCCATAAGCTAGAAAAAGTTGCTAAGTTTGCATGTAGCCTTAGCCTTGATGCAGTCATGCAGATGCAGGAGCTAAGGAGGCCGTTTCTACCATGTGTATCGATATGCATAAAACTCTTCTCACGAAAAGCGAATTCGCCGCCTTCAGAAAAGGGGACAGTAGTTCACCCAATCCACACCCACACAAAAAATGTGGATCCAACTACAAACCGGACGTCCGATTCTTTCTTTAAAAAATCGGGCGGTGTTTTATCCATATAAAATAGATGGTTTATTGCTCAGTCAAAAATGTTTCAACTATTAAAATAATAAAACACAATTAAATCACACTTCGAAACATACTTGCTTGAAGGTACGGAACATTAGTTTTTAAATATGAAACATCGATCTTTAATGTTTCACCACTAATAGATTTTTTTTAACCACTGCATCAAAAAGTGTCTGAAACATAATTGAGTCGCGGATTGAAACTTTTAGCTTTCGCATATAAAACATCGTTACTTGACTGATTAAACATCAATCTATTTGTTAAAAATCAAAGGTAAAGGTACGAAATAATGTCAAAAAACTCAATGCAACATTTTGAAATAACCTAGTGAAACATCATAAAATACTTATTAAAACATGAAAAACAACATGGTATGTAACACCAAAAAGATACATTGCAAAAATAGAATATAATATTTTTAGAAAAATGTAACCATATGAGATCTTGTTGTAAAGAATTATTATAATAAACACAATGATATAATTAGTTAGTAGATTGGTCATATAGTTTAGGAGAAAAAAATGTATAAAGATGATATAATATGTTGTGCATGCATAGTTGTTAGAGTAGAGGTAAGAGATATGTATGCTGCAAAAGTAGATCTAACGGTGTGTGGTCACCTTCTAGAATCGAGCATCCCCTTATAATTACTATCGTTTTGGTGAATGGTGATTCCAAAAGGGAAAAAGGCATGCGACCAATTGCAAGAACTGCAATATTAGAATGGGCTCCTCTGTCGTTAGTCAATAATGGCACGTGTGAACAGTGTAATGATATTAGATGGATATCAATGTTCATCTTAAGATGGACAGCTCTATACCGCCCGCTATAGTCGCAAGCTATAATTGGAATAATAATTTCTAAAAGCTACAATAATTTGCTACAGTCAGGTGGGAGATTGCCGGTCAGGCGAGCCTCACCGGCACCGTTGATGGTTTTTCTGCCAACCGGTGAGGCCAAGGGCGGCGTGGTTAGGCGGGGTGAGGAGCAGGGGCAAAGCCAGAGCGAAATAGAGGGATGTGCCACTGATTTAGTTTTTAGCGCCATGGGTATTTGAATTTGGATTAGAGAAATAAATATATGGTGAAAATTCATAAATTTTGGTTAAAATTTTTTCCGAAGGGGTTTGGCACTGGTGAGGACGGCGACTTTGGAGAGCTTGAGTACTCGAGCTCCTGTAAAGTACAGGCGCATGCGTTGGGGATCGAAGGATTAAAGTGACGAGAGGGTAAGGTTGGATTTACTGGTCACCCAAATCTTGACAGAATCATAACCGTTTTTTAAAAAAAAAAGTGAATGAAATTTGAGGGGTTTTCAGTTAACTGAAAACTAAACAGTCCCCATTGTAGGAGTAGCCTGTTACAGGCCACCCCGACACTGATTGTCACGCTTTTAGGATGTGCAAGAAAAAATTGGGCCGCTCCAGCGGAATCTGTCCTCTTGTTGATGGCTTGGTCACTGCTTGCAACAAACTCCCCGATCAATCTCCATCCCATTTAAAAAAAAAGACTTTCTCCTGGTTGTTTGCTTTCATTTGTGTTTATAAACCGAAAAATAAATTATTGACCTTAAATTTAAAATTAACTTTGGAGTTTTTGTTCATTGAAGTGTATTTCTCGGCCTTAGCATTTACATTAATATAAATATGTATATAAGAGTTTTATTTATAATTAATTTTTAGTTTAAAATATATCATTTGACTGAAAAATCTAAACAATCATCTCTCTCATCTTTGCTTTGCAGCAGATCAAACTCATCTTTGCTTTGCACCACTCGGCGCGCGTGCACCGAACAGGACGCTACGGCCTTAGGCTACCGTTGTATTCTTTATAGATGAAAAATAGTGTTAACGATAATACAAAGTTTAAAAATCTACTTTAAAATATAAGATAATAAACTTATACATGAAAACCTTTTATATTAGAAAAATATAATCGATTAATAGTTCAGAAACATGCGTATGAAAACCGAGAAAAAAAAGCTAAGAATACATATAAAAAATAATCGATTAGGCGTGAGAGCAATTTTACGGTTATGCGATCGGGCGCGTGCCCTGATGGATTAAACGGTTTGCTTTGCAGGAGTTGAATGGAGGATATGTTCCGAAATACTTACTTGGTGGTGGTGGTGTATCGCAAGTCTTATTAGGGCCGGAATTCCCGTCGGAGCAGACGCAACCAAGGAGTGTCTTGTTCTGGCTGTAGGCACACTGTCCCTGGGATCGCTGGCACCAGAAGCATTGTTCATCTTTGTTTGAGTTCCAGGCCAGCTCGAACCCCTTCTTAAGCACTTCACCGTATCCACCACTTGGCAGCGTAGCCTGGTTACTTCTCAACAGAGGATTCCTCCCATCTACCGGCACGGTGACGTTCTGGCACTTCCAGGTCTTGCTGAGCGATTCGTAATAAGGTAACGAGTAAAGTTCCTCTTTGGTGAACACGAAAGAAGGTCCAGTGCTAGGCGAGTTATTGAAATCTGTGCACTTGATTTGGTACTTATCTATGCCACCAGCCAGCAGGGGATCGACTAGTGCAGGGTCGCAGCCGAAGAAGAAGGTGAGGTTGTCAAGGGAGCCGGTGTACTCCAGCCACTTATCGTCCTGGCCGAAGCTGAAGCCGTGGCGGACTCTGGGGCAGTTGCCGCCGCGGAGCGCATCGGTGTCCGCGAGCACGACGGTATCAGTGTCGTACCGGATGTCCAGGACTGTGTAGTTGTCTCCGCCGAGTTGGATGATAGGGGTATCGTTCTTCCCGTCCCAGATGCAAGAGATCTTCAAGTCGGTGTAGCCGCAAGAGAATCGGTTGTAATCGTTGGTTTCGCCGGTTGCGTTGGAAAGATAGAACGGATATGAGATATCGACGGTTCCGCACTTGATGCCTGACTTGGGGCAGATGGAAGTGCTGTGAGTGGATGGAAGTGGTGTAGTAGGCGAGCCACGGCAAACGGATGCATGGACGCCGAGGAGGAGGAAGAAGGGGAGCAAGCGCGGTAGGTGAGCCATGGCGGCCTGGCGAAGCGAATCAGGGTGAGTCCCACCTCATTTGGAGGGTAGACTACAAGGAGTGGACTTTGACCTGGTTTCGCAGAAGGTTTTGGGGGCCGGAAGTGGGCCACACGTGACACAGGTTATTATTGGAACAACGAGACTGCGTGTGTTCGGATCCTCTTGATTTTTCTATGTGTTACATCAAATGTTATTAATTAAAAGTATTAAATATAGACTATTAATAAAACTTATTCTGGATAATTTCGCGAGACGAATTTATTGAGCCTAATCAATCCATGATTATTGCATGTGATGCTACAATAACCATTTGCTAATCGTGACTTAATTAGGTTTAAAAAATTTGTCTAATGAAATAGCCTATATTTATACAATTAGTTTTATTATCAGTCTATATTTAATACTCCTAATTAACGTCTAAATATCCGATGTAATAAGGGAAAAAAATTCATATCTAAATATCCGATGTAATAAGAGAAAAAATTCATGAATCCAAACAGCCAGTTGGTCTCTGCATCCGTCTTTGCGGTGTGTGCCAGAATGCCAACCCACTGTATCTGTATCCACGGTGTCATAGACCGGAAGGACACGCTGCCGGCATAGTTTTAGATTGATTTCAAACGCTAATAAGTTAATTCGTCATGATTGCTTAGTTAAAGACTTAAATCCGATAAACCACTAAGGTGCACATCATTACAAATTATAGCTATATAGGGCCTCTTATCTTAATAATAATTACTTTTTAATTGTTAATTCGATTTTAATTTTTTCCAAATTATATTTTTACATGAAACCCCATTACATGTATTTCAAACTATACTTGTACATAAACTCTTTTCAATATAATATTTAATGTATAATTCAAGTTTTAGATACTTCTAAATTGTATTTATATGCTGACTTTTTCTATTAACTTTTCCTAATTTTTAACCAAAATTTTAGATCTTTCTACGTTGTATTTATAGGTGGATTCTAAATTAATCGATTGTTGAATATGTCTAAATTGTTCTTACACATGGACTCTTCCATTAATGTTAATTATTTAAAATTTTTAATCCAAGATTTATTTACGCATGACCTCGTTTTATTATTTTTCTTTCTTTTTAATTCTGAAATTGTATTTCCAATCTGATTATTTTAAAATAATAAAAAAGTTCATGCGTAAATAGATGGACTTTTTCCTCAATATCAATTATTTTATAATTTTTAATTTGAGATTAGATTTTTTTCTAAATTTTATTACGCATGGACTCTTGTTTATCTTAGATATTTCCAAATTGTATCTATATATTGACATTTTCTCTTATTTTTCCCAATTTTAAACCAAAATTTTAGATCTTTCCAAATTATATTTATAGATAGACTCTTCCCTCAATATCAATTATTTTAAAATTATTAATTGAGATTTAAATTTTTCTAAATTGTATTTACACCTGGACTTTTTTATTTTTCTTTATTTTTAATTCCTAATATGTATTTCTAATATGGTTTTTAATGGAATTTTAGATGTTTCTAAATTGTATTTATAGTGTGAATTGTGATGATAGCTCATTTTGCCCTTCTTTTCGATTCGCCGGGGCCAAGCCAAGGCAGGCAATGCGAGGTGGTGCTAATCGTCTCCGTGGATTGCCGTTGTATTCTCTTTTCTTTTTTCTCTCCGCGTATGACAGTTGTTTTCTAAGGGTGATTGATTGACTTATTAAAAAAATGAAACAATATATTTACAAATAAAAAATAAACTATAGTTTATGAATAAAACTCATACACATGTTTTTAGTGATTAAAAAGCTAAGGATAAAAAGAAACTAGTATTAATAAAATCTAAAAATTATTTAAGGTTCAAAATTTAAAATCTTATAAGTAAATAAAAAAGAAAAGGCGAGCTGTCAGCACTTGATTCTGTACTTATCTATGCTAAGCCCAGCTGACAGGGAATGGACTACTGCAGGTAGGGAGGGCAATTGTGCCCACGCGTATGGGTACCCGCGGGTACTCGACCCGATGAGCTCTCATCGGTATGGACGCCTTTTTTTACATGTGTGCATGTCCGTCCGTAACTCGACTATACAGTGGACAACAACCAGATTTTAAATTTTATCCGTGGGTAACCCGTACCCGATCCGAAAATTAAATAGATGATGTTTAATAAACTTTTTCTATCCTGGCCCAATTGGCCCATTTAAAAAATCATGTGGCAGACTCCGGTACATTTTACCTGATAGTAAAATTTATTCCATACCGTTGATCTATTTTTATTCGACGGCTGTGATTAAATTATACTATCGACAATATTAGGTGTAGTAGAAATTTAAAGGGGTAATATCGTCCTTTTTATTGTGATCTTTATTGCAAAAAAATAAATTTATAAAATACTGCTAATCAAGTAATTAATAAAATAAAAAATACCCTTTTTTGGTAGTATAATACTATAAATAAAATGCATCGGAGAGTTGCTCAAAGATCATATATATATACATATACATATATATACATACATATGTATATATATGTATATATATGTATGTATATATGTATATATATGTATATAGCAATGAATACCCTAAGACTCCATCCATCCACCCATCCGTTCGGTCAATGTCCAAGCCAACAAAGCTCCTCTCCTCTCTCTAGAATTCCAGATCTCAACTTCTCCAAGCCTCCAAGGCAGCAAGGCTCCAGAGTCCAGATCTGCGTCCTCCATTCCTCTGGAGTCCGGCCGATAGCGGGCGAGCGGGTGACCGAGCGGCGGTCGGCGAGCAGGTGGTCGAGCGGCGGGACGGCGGCAGATGGGCAGCCGAGCGGGCGAGCGACCGAGAAGGGTGAGTGGCGGTGGGTAGGCGGCCGAGCGACGGGACGATGACAGATGGGCGGTCGAGCGGCGGGACGACGACGGAGCGACGAGCGGGCAAGAGACCGAGCGGCGGGCGAGCGATGATGGGCAGGCGGCCAAGCGGCGATGGATGGGTAGCCGAGCGGCGGGTACCTACCGGGTACCCAGCGGGTACCGGGTCATCCGTTGGACATGGGTTCGGGTATAATACTTTGTCCGCTAACCAATTCGAGTACAGGTCGGACATGGACGGGCGGGTATCGGGTCGGGCATATTCATGCTCCACCCTACCCGACCCGACCCGTCCCATTGCCATTCCTATTGCAGGGTTGCAGCTGAAGAAGAAGGTGATGTTGTTATGGGAGCCGGTCTACTCCAGACACTTATCGTCTCGGGCGAAGGTGAAGTCGTGCCCGACTCTAGGGCAGTTGCCGTCGGCGAGCGCATCGGTGTCCGCGAGCACGATGTACGGTGCGAGTGTGTAGAGGATAGGAGGAAGATAGGAAGCAAGCACGGTAGGTGAGCCATGACGAGACAATGCAGTTGAGCTTACGGTTTGCCAAACCGCGATTATCGTGCGTATTGCGAGAGCATGGCTTCAGTGTTTGGTGGTAGAGTTTGGTAAAAATCATACGAATTCAAAAAAATACGAAAAAGTTTGGTAGAATAAAAAAGTCCGGGTGATACCCATGTAATTCATGAATCTAGTGGAGGATGTGAATCAACTAAAAGAGGTTGCAAAGTGATTTGAGGTGTGTTAAATTAGAAAATTCAGACAACATGCCACGTGTTAAAGGACGATTATCGTGACAATCACTCGTACCAACATGGTTTTATCATCATATCGCATGATTACTGTGCTGTTCTCCATGAAAATCACCCAATCACCACGATTAACGTATGAAATCATGTGATTATCGCACCAAATTGCCCGGTATCCATTTCAAAACCATGACGATTTTGTTCAAAAATCTAGATTCAAATCCGCAGGAATTTTACGCGATTATCGTCAATAATCATGTTACCATCATGCAGCGATTTTGACTCTCTCCCTCCACGATAAACGAAACCCTGGTTGAGCTGTAGAAACATCCTCTGTTATGTGTGTTTGCTCTATCCACACTCGTTTGAGCTAACTATTTCTCAGTTTTTATTTGTATGTTTTTGGAACAATTTCTTTCTTACCCCTATTCGAACTGTAATATTGATTTAATCCATTTTTTTAGGGCTTCATATTTGTCCCTGCTTTTTTTAATTGAACCAACCGCATGCTTCTCTTTTAGATGGAAGCTAGTGGTTGTAAGCAGTGAAATGAAATCAGTAAAAAAATAAAAGAACTAATTCCAAAATTGGTAAAGGACATATTTGCCCCTGTTACAACTGAGGGATTTGATTTTTTAAAACTCGTAAAATTATGGTTCGATTATTTAACATACTAGCCCACTGTTATTGACTCAGATGATCCCACATATCATATCCACCAGTGTCAACCTAAACAATTAGCCAACGAAAAAAGTGTCAAATCGTTAAATTTATCGTTACAACTAGAGAGAAGGGAACTAGTTGAACTGGCCATATTCGCGCGGGACGACTGCTTCGAGGGTTGTGGTTCTCGTCGGCGGCGGCAGTGGCGCTGGGTGGGCAAGCGACTGTGGCTGTGAGGTGAGGCGACGACGGGGTCGCGGGCCGGCGGCGGCTACTAGGAGGAGACGCGGTGGGTGGGTAGGTAGGCGGCGGCGGCTGAGTGCAGACACTAGGGGAGGTGGCGACTGATTCAGGCGACAGCGGCGGCAAGGAGGAGAGGCGGCGACGGGGAGAAGCACGTGCAAGGTGAGCCAGTTCGTCCCCCCTTCTTCGCCTTGTCCAGTGTAGTCCTAGAGCATGTGGATTTTGTGATTGTTAATTTCCTGTAAATATTTCTGGTGGGAAAATGTGGACCAATTTGAGATAATATGGTTATCTATTTTTTGATATTTTGGACTTGGTAATATGTAGACCAATTTAAGATGATATGGTTGTCTATTTTGTGATATTTTAGACTTGATAATATGTGGACTAATTTAAGATGTTATGGTTATCTATTCCGTGATATTTTGAATTTATAATACGTGGAATTACCTGATAAAGTTTGACATGATATGCTATATGTAAGTGTTGTTAAATTTAGGGTTAATTAGCTATTGTAACTTTCACGGATTAGTAAAATATCACTAAAATTCGTTTATTTGAATTGATGTCATCGATACTTCTTTGAAATTGGATCCACGCCACTCTATCATCAGTTCCATCGCTCCTCCAACGATTTCCATCCATCCATCCCGTCCTCTCCGTCGAAGGCGCCGGCACCATCACGGAGGCGGGGGCAGCGGTAGCTTCCACGGCAGCGTCAGCCACCGCTTCGGCCGGAACTCCTCGAAGTCCTTGCCCCACACCGCCTCCATCCTGCCCATGAGTAGAGCGACACGATCACTCGCCACGTCGGCCCCACGGTCACGCCGCTCGGCAGCGTGTCCGGCCGCACCACCGCCTTGTGCTCGAACGGCACCGGCGGGTAGAGGCGGAGCGACTCCGACAGCGCCGCGTGCAGGTAGATGAGGTGCTTCAGCTCGGCGGCGGTGCGGTGCCCGCCGGCGGCGGTGGGTGACGGCGGGTGGGCGCGGAGCTCGGCGAGGATCCTGGCCTCGACGTTGGGGTGCTTGGAGACCAGCCCGAAGAACCATGTCAGGGCGGAGCTCGTTGTGTCGCGGCCGGCGACCATGAGGTTCAGCGTCGTGTCACGCAAGAACGTGTCGAGCTCGGCGCCGTCCTTGCCTATCTCGTGCTGACACCCAACGGTTAGTTACGATCTCCCAACAAGGATCAGGGTCGGATCTCCATGCCAAAATCATACCCTGATCGGGGGTGCTAACCACCCTATCGGTTGTAGGCCCCTCCTACGTAGCGCTATAAAAACAGAGGAGAGGCGCTGGGGGCATGACCGACGAAATTCGCCACTGCCCACTCGTGCTCTCCAAAACCCTAGAATAACCATCAGAATGTGTGCTAAAACAGGAAACGATCTCGCACTACTGCCATCGTCCATGACCTCGTCCCCGCCACCGACATCCATCGCCATCCTCGTCGTCGCGAGGATCATCACCAGGAGAGCTGGGATCATCATCGACATCGATGATGCAGTCGTCTCGTCGGGTTGACATCCAACGAAGGAATGTGTCTCCCGTGCTCTTAGGAAAGATCACAAACTATTTCTATCAGTCTATTCACTACCCCTAGAATCGTAACTAGAGATCCTAGAATATAACACCAACCCCAATTCTGAAATCCGAAGCAAGCAAAACACCAAAGAGAGATGCAATGAGATTTACGAGAGAAGGGGCACGCGTACCGCAATGGCTCTTGGTCGAGCCTTCCTCGCAGAAACAGGTGAAATCCATGGTGGTGGACGTCTCGTTGTGCCGGTAGCCGCACCATCCTTTGGTCCGCTCGCATTTGCTGCATTTGTCGGAGTGAGCGCTGTAGGTCAGCTGGAACCCAGCGCTCAGCACCTCGCCAAATGATCTGTTCTCAGGAGGAAGCCTCCCGAACACACCCGCCATGGTCTTCTTGTGCGCATCCAGCACCGGCGCCATCACCACCGTCTCGCACTCGTAACCGTAAGCCTCACCCGTGACCCCGCCATCCAGTAACACGTACGAGCTATTCCCTGATCCAGCTGCACATCCAGATAGTTTCCAAGCGGAGGCCCAGGAAACGTTGCTCTTGCAGTTGTAGAGGAAGGTGATGTTGGAGACCGAGCTCGCGAGCTGCAGCCAGGAGCGGTCGTCGATGGTGAGGTTGGCGTGAAGGTGCGGGCAGCTGCTGTTTGTGCTGGAGTATTCCATGTCGGCGTCGGTGATGGAGATGGTGTGTGTGCTGTATTCGATTGCCAGGACCCTGTACTTGTGCGTCCGGAAGGGGAGAATCAGAGTGTTGTTGACGCAGCGGAGGCCGAGGCCGGGGTAGCCACAGTCCAAGGCAGAAGCAGGAGAATTGCTGTTGAACAGCCAGAACGGGTACACGACGGCCATGGCACCGCACGTGGCGTTGCGGCAGGCGGTGAGGGAGGCATCGGCTGCGGCGAAGAAGACGAGCACGAGAGGGAGGAAGAGCAGAGGAGGCATGGCTTGCGCAGGTGTGGGTGTGTCCGTGTATGTGTGTGTGGAGGAAAGGATGCAGGAGAGCACCCACTTTTTCCGGCGATAATGTGCGTGAGAGTCAAGTGCTGAAAGCCTGAAACTGACCGGTGCTTCTGGCCGAACGCGGAAATTTTGCGCGGCAGCTATAGCAGTTGAGTTGACGGCTTGACGCTACCTCCCCTCGTCCGTCGTCCTTGCGTGCCCCGGCAGCCTGAAACATGAGCATTTCCCAGGAGCATGGTTATGCTCGTGGTGCTGCAAGTTGACAATGATACCAGGCTACTGCCTTGGCAACTGTGATGACAGCCATGCACCGGTGCTCTCAAGTACATACATGGCCGGCGGCAACTGTGCCATCTAAGTAGGCTTGCTAGTGGGCTAAATTTTTTGGAAAAATATCACATCGAACGTTTGATCGAACGTGGAAATAAATTTTTGGACACGAATAAAAAAGCAAATTTCACACCTCGGCTGAAAACCGTGAGACAAATTTTTTAAGCCTAATTAAGCCGTCATTAGCACACGTTGGTTACTGTAGCACATATGACTAATTATGGACTAATTAGACTCAAAAGATTCGTCTCAAGATTTCTTCTACAATGTGCAATTAGTTTTTTGATTCATCTATGTTTAATGCTCCATTTAAATGTCAAAAATTCGATATGATATTTTTGGGAAAATTTTTTAGGAACTAAACAAGGCCTGATTTGGACTGTGTTGGTTGAATTTAAATAAGGGGGTGTTTAGATGGCAATTTTTTTGGAAAATAGGCCACATCGAACGTTTGATCGGATGTCGGAAGGAGTTTTTGGACACGAATGAAAAAACAAATTTCATAACTCGGCTAGAAAACGCGAGACTTTTTTTAGTCTAATTAAGCCATCATTAGCACATATTGGTTACCGTAGCACATATGGCTAATCATAGACTAATTAGGCTCAAAAGATTTGTCTCAAGATTTCTTCACAATCGTGCAATTAGTTTTTTGATTCATCTATGTTTAATGCTCCATTTAAATGTCCAAAAATTCGATATGATGTTTTTCGGAAATTTTTTTGAGAACTAAACAAGGCCTGAGCTAAGGGGCTGTTTAGTTCCTAAAAATTTTCATCCACAAACATTACATCAAATCTTTGGACCCCTAAATATAATATTAAACATAGATAAAACGAAAAACTAATTGTACAGTTATGTAAGAAATCGTGAGACGAATCTTTTGAGCCTAATTAGTACGTGATTAGCCATAGGTGCTAAATGACGGACTAATTAGGCTCAAAAGATTCGCCTCACGGTTTCCACGCCAGCCGTGAAATTCGTTTTTTCATTCGTGTCTGAAAACCCCTTCTGATATCCAGTTAAACGTCTGATGTGATATGCAAACATTTTTATTTCACCAACTAAACACCCCTCGTATATCAGTTTGGATTGAGGCGGGTTCTTCAACTGACAATATTAGGATGAGTTTGGTTGGTAGACTACGATGGGTTAGAGTCATACTAGTATAGTAGGATGAGTTGGTTCTATTTTCTGTTTAGTTAGAGAAACAAGTTAAACTCTTTTTTATTTCAGAAAAATCAGACGATCAACTTTTATATAGAATTCTATTCACTGGATACACTACCTAAGAGCTTAAGAAGCGTGTCCGTAAATTTTGAGGACACAATAGTGGAATTGAACGGGTCCAACCCATCTTATCCTAGTAGCCACGAGAACCTATTTTTACCAAACCAAACCAAATGCAACCAAATATCTATTTGAATCCACCCCACTAGCATGCCTATACGTGTATTTCTAAATGAGGAAAGTGTCCTACTAAAATTTCAAACAATGTATAATTTTGTGCCTAAGAAAAAACACAATAGACCACGAAAGTTTGTCACCAAGAAGAAAGATCCAAGTCAGCAATTACTCACTCGGGTCCCTTTGAATCAAATTATTAGTGTAAAAATTTTGTAGGATTCAAATCCTATCAATTTGTTCCTATTTAGCTCTTTAAAGATAAATGGTTGGAGTTTTCTAAATCCTACTCACCCTTGTTGCTAATATATATATATATATATATATATATATATATATATATATATATATACATATACATATATGAAGAGAAGTTTGGTTGTGAAAGCAAGTGAAACTAAAGCTTAGGGTTTTGTTAACGCTAGAATTTGGACATAGCTTTTGGAGATTAAACCGTGATTAAAAGACCGAATCGGACAGAAAACAGAGCAATCGGACAGAAGACCAAAGCGGAGTATAACTCGGATTCAGCCGATAGAGTTTGGATCAGACAAGAATTGGAGTACGATTAGGCCTAGGAACATTGCAGATAGATTCGGAAGTAATTTTAGATGGTGTAAACTAGTTTATCTATATGTTAAAGTTTGTTTAGTAATTTATTTCTAAATTAGAGTCCGTTTGTAATAAATTAGTTATTAGACACAGATCCATATCCGGGTTAGTTATTTCTTGGGGTCTAAACATAGCACCCCGTAGGTCTATAAAATCATCTACATCATAATATAGATCAACTACTTTCGGTGCATCGCCACCCTCTTCACCGAGGTTTCAACACCGGGGGAACTTGGCACCTGACACGAGGCTATATCGTCCCGATCTCCGACGGAGGGGTAAGTCCTATGTTCCTGTTGACGCTAAAAATAATAACAACGTGTCACACACATAGCCCTAGGAGTTACTCTAAGACCACTCCAGTGCAGGACCCTATAACTGACAAGATATAACACGGAAAAAAGTCAAACCCCAAAAGCCGATACCATCCTAGGACCCTAGCCGATGAACTAGACAATCGGCTTTACATGAATTTCGTGATAACAGATATAAATATGCTCAATCGGCCGAATCAGAAGTAGGATAACCATCGAACAGACCAATCAACTAACTAATCTTAAAAGATCGGACTTAACCAAGACAGTTTTAAGATTAACTAGCCGATCGACCAATCCGATACTTATCGCACGTAAAATCAACAACCGATAGGAGACTAAACATGGAATTTAAGGTAAACCGGACTGCTATACCAACCATTAGCATAAAACAATAATAACCACCATTTATACTTACGCTAGATCTAGAAGATCGGGCTCAACCAAGACAGTACAGATCTAAGCATAACCATGTATGAAATCAGTAAAACATTGCATCACACTAGTAACAGGATATCAGGCCGGCGCAATCTATCAACTTATTCATTAATCTCAGCCGATCGAACAGATTCCTATAAGCAGATCGAACTAAATTCGCATAGATCGAACCTAACCAAGATAGTATGCAATCTAGCACGATACAGTTATAGGAATATGAAGATCGATGAACTTAATTAATAAACTGGCAGATTACTTGGGATAATGCTGGCTAAAACCTCAGTGATAAGCCCTCACGAGTACCTGATCCAATCTGACAACCTAAATCCGGCCAACTAGATTGATCGGACCAAACCAAGATAGAATCCAGTCGAACAAATTCACGTTAACAGATTGAACAGATGAACTCGCAAGGACTTGATCGAGGACTACCACTACTCCAAACTACAAGTAGATTAAAGCAATAGTAGAACTCAGCCCGTCGATCAACCATGCAGGAGATCGGACTTAACCGAGACAGTCCTGTTCTAATCGATCGACGAGTTTTGACGAACATGAACTTACATTGTGAAGCTGACAAACCTCACGCTGAAAGCCCAAGCAAGTCGAGAAGGTTGGTGATGCGCTGAAATTATGTGTTTGATCTGATTGATAATTTACAATGACCACAGGCACATATATTTATACCCTCGGATCTAACTAACCTAACCGGATAAGGATCTAAATTAGTAACTAACTTATTACATCCAGAATTTAATTAACTCTAAAATTCTAAACAGACTCTAAGATAAAAGCTAACTACTCTACATGCACTCGCGACTAATACCGAATCTATCTCTTAGTCTCGGGCCCAATCGGACTCCAATTCCTGTCCGACTCAGACTCTATCGGCTGCACCCGTACTGCTTTCAATCTCTTCGCTCCAGACGATTTACCCTTTCTTGTCCGATTCAGTATTTAATCGTGTTTCAATCCATAACGGTGATTTTGCCAAAATCCGGCGTTAACAGTTCCGTCGGCCAAGGTAATCGTATCGGCTAGATTAGAATTGTCTCGGTTTGGTCCGATCTTCTAAGTTGGTTGTGCGATTGCTTGTTATCGTATCAATTTTAGCTTAGATCACTTTCGTGTCTTGAGTTAATCTGGTCGACCACTTTGGGCGATCTACATTGGTTTGATATTTGCTATTTGACATATTCAATCTAATATTGTTTATGTTCGGTCTGATCTAATAGATTGTGTTTATCATATGGTTTATATCAGATCAATGTATTTTGCTCATTGTTTTATCGGAGTACTAGCTGATAATTTAGCAGTCATTGGCTTATCGGCTTGATAGCAATCTAGATCTGTTTAGTATCTATCCTGACATTGCTAGGCGTAATCTTGAACTGTCTCGGTTTGGTCTAATCTTTTATGATTATTCTTAGCAATCTGGGCTAGATATTTTATAGATCTTGGTTGTTTGTCAGTCGTTTATAGCGGATGATATTTACCGATCTACATGCTTATCATATTTACATCAATGGAGTAGTCGATTGTATTACTGTGTTATTTTTATACCAATCAGCTTGATTTATCTAGATCGGTAATTATTTTATGTTGCATCGGCTTATGAGACTTACATGCTAGTTGGTTTTAACCGATCATAACAAAGGATTCATTGTTTATTTATGATTTAAGTATATTTGTATCGGATTATCAGCCAATCCAAGCCTGCAACAGTCGATCGATTAGCCTATCGGCTAAAGACTGCTACATCAACATCGATCGGCTGGTTTCTCAGTTTCCTATTGGCTCGATAGCCGATCGGCTTCTTTTAGTCTTCATCCTGTCAGTTGCAGAATCAAACTGACTGGCATGCCCACGCAACTTCTAAGAATTTAGGTCCTGCACTGGAGCATTCTGAGAAACGACTCTCAGGCCTTTGTGTGTGACACGCCGGATCACATTTGACGTCAACAGGTTTCGTGCCTAATTCCAAACCATTGCTTATGGATTGGTTTAGCCGTGCCAAGCTCAAAGGGTGAGGCTGGAGGAGGCCACAACGCAGATGTGTCACCAAGGTACGACAAGTGGAGATGAGGACAAGTAATTGCATATGACAATTGATGCATCCCGACAGAAGGTAGAGTTCAGGAGGGTTGTTGAGGAGCAAGGTGGAATGTATGAGTAGGACAGGGAAGTGGGGCTACAGTTTCACAACCTGAAGGAAGTGCAAGGGGTGGTAGAAGTAATCCAATTGCCAATATATTAAGGAGGTCTATTTCTCAAAGAGAGGCACCTGCAACTAGAGACTCAAATCTTGTTGGTGCTAGAGATCCTATACAACCTACGATTGACATTGGTTAGTGGTCAAAGAAGGAAAAATAAGCTAAGGATGTTGGTTGTCCTCCTATCACATGGGTATATGAGTGACAAGAGTCGAAGTGGTATGGTCATATATATGCACAGTGGATTCAATGCTTGTTGGGCACGTCAAAGTTAGCAAGATAATATGGTGGGACTGCTTCAAACACAAGGATTGATGCTTATGTTGAAAGAGGAGTACAACATGGCGTATTAATAATGGAGCACATAGACTCCTTACCAATGTGATGGTCCCTACATATATCTATTCATGTCATGATATTATGCATAAGGGCTTTTTTATCATCCTTGAAAAGTATCTCAAGATACCACACTTTTTACACTAAAAAGTATGGTACCTTGAGGTACTTTTTCAAGGATGGTAAAAAACTTTATGCATAATATTTGGTATTGTATAATGGACACTACTATATTTGAACTATTACATCGTATTGTATTGTGTATTGTACCATAGACACTCTATTTGTAATATGGACTATGGACGCTATAACATTTGTGCTACTTATTAGTGTATTGTGGTGTATTCATATACTTGAAGTACTACTTGTATTCTATTAATTGTCATTTATCAATTATCATATACATAATTCTATACTAATTGTCACTTATCAAGTATGTATATATATATATATATATATATATATATATATATATATATATATGTATGTATATATATATTTGATGACTATTTAGAATGGCATGCAAGCAATGGGTGTATGGGTGTATATACACCCGTGTGCTAAAAAAACTGCTTCGCATATGGGAAACGGTTTTTAGCACACGGGTGTAGGTATACCCATGTGCTTGCATGCCATCTAAATAGTCATAAAAAATATGAAAAAAATTGACATGATAGATTAATATGAGTTATATCACTCCACAAACATGTAAGTTTAAATTCAACTTCTATAAGTTGTAACAAAAAAACAAATAAAACTGAAACTAACTATACGCATATTCATAATTGTTTTTGTTATTTTTGCTACAACTTATAGAAGATGAATTTAAAGTTGTATGTTGGTAGAGTGATATAACTCATATTAAACTATCTTGTTAAATATATATAGAGAGAGTCATGCCAAACATTTGGTTTTTAAATAACATATCCTAAATGTTACAATGACATCATATTAATTATTTCCTATTTATTTTTATAATTTTACACTATTTTGGTTTTTTTTTCAATTTTTTACCCTCGGAGTTACTACTAACGGTTTCCTCTAGAAAACATGTGGTTTCCATGCAAAACATCATAGTTTTCACCGGCCTACCGTGGTTTTCGCCGAATTTGAATTCAAATTCACCACTTTACCCCCACCCACCCCCCGGTTTGTAGACCTTTGGCGGTTTTATGTGCCATGGCGCCAAGTTCCACTGCTCCCTCTCTGCTTGTCTGCCAACCTTAGGACTTGCTTCAAAGGTAGGACCTAGTAAAGGTGATATTTAATAGGTGCTATGATGCATCTTACTTCAACCAGGGTACCAATGATGTATCCTTGGACTTGTACCGGCAAAGGGGTCCGTGGGGAGTCGGTTCACGCCGAGTTCTTGCTATACATCCTCTCAATGTCAACATTGTTGACGATGCTAGGGAGGGGTGTGTATCTCTAGTTGCCCCCTCAAGGTTTGTTGGGTTGTTCCCACTTCCAGTTGTCCCTTAGGGTCTATTCGCTTGTGTTTTTCCTCTCGGGGATCTTATATTTATACTCCCGGTTGCTACCATGTATGAGTAGGACTATAGTGATAATTATGGATATTATACAAACAATCATGGTAGGAATCAAGTAGGATTTTATACTTGTTTCCTCGTCAGGTACTCTATTCTTATCTGTTTGGGATTCCATACATATGCAATGGACTTCTTTATAAATAGTAGGAGGCATGTAGTACTGTTATCGAGGTAAGGACGAGTATAAATGGTATCCTATGTTTGTAACACTACCGCTCGGGCTGTTGTATATGGCACGGGGGCATTAGTTGTGGCATACCAACCTGTGGTACCTCTTGGCCTACGTAATTTTGTGACGAAATAACGATGGCTCTATGTGGAGTGAGCATACCCGGAAGATGGTATTGAGTTTAATATTTTAGAGATTACTATCCTGTTGCTCTTTACCTTAATTATATTTGACATGTAACATTAATTGATTTAATGCTTGATTGGATTTGTTATATAAAAATATATTTGACTAACACATGATATAACAAATAATCGTAGTGTTAGCACCAATATATTACTAGTTCAAAAAAGGGTGCATTTATCTTGGGAGGAGGTAATATTTGTTAGATCCTACCCAAAATTGTATACGACAAACTCAAAATGATAACCTTTGTACTGATCCTCTACTCCTCTTGGGCCCTGATGGGCCTTGCAATGAACAGTAACATTTTCCTTATTTGGTTGGCATTTTCAATAACGATTTTAAAATAAATGGGAAATACAAAACCTATTTCTTACACAAAATTACACTATAAATCAACATGTACCATATATATATATATATATATATATATTCTAAATTTCCTTAATTTTTATGAATCCATCCCAAATTTGTTGAGCCCTACCACGGTGGACTTACATTACCTGAAGGCTGCGTTCGTTTGAGGAAGGATTGGTGCTAGTTATCCGACACGGTAAACATATCAATAGATTAGTACATAATTAATTAATTATTAAAAATTATAAAATAGATTATTATGATTTTTTAAAATAATTTTTGTATAAATTTTTTTATAAAAAACATACCGTTTAATAATTTGATACGTGGAAAACAAGAGAACTCCGGGTCAGAGAGAGGGCCGAACCCAGCCGTAAACTCATTCTGAATAGTGGCCACCCCACCCGACCACCCACCAGCGCGGCCCACTCCGTCGCCGTCCGCGATTAATACGCGCGGGGCACGCAACGACGACGGGACGAGGGGAGGTAGCGCCAGCGCAACTGCTATAGCTGCCGCACAAAATTTCCCCGTTCGGCCGAGGCACCGGTCAGTTTCAGGCTTTCAACAAACTCAACCTCAACTACACCGATCACTTGACTCTCACGCACAGTCTCGCCGGAAAAAGTGGGTGCTCTCCTGCATTCTGTCCTCCACACACACACCCACACCAACACCTGTGCACCGCCATGCCTCCTCTGCTCTTCCTCCCTCTCGTGCTCGTCTTCTTCGCCGCAGCCGATGCCTCCCTCACCGCCTGCCGCAACGCCACCTGCGGCGCCATGGCCGTCGCGTACCCGTTCTGGCTGATCAACAGCAACTCTCCTGCCTCTGCCCTGGACTGTGGCTACCCCGGCCTCGGCCTCCGCTGCGTCAACAACACTCTGATTCTCCCCTTCCGGACGCACAAGTACAGGGTCCTGGCAATCGAATACAGCACGCACACCATCTCCATCACCGACGCCGATATGGAATACTCCAGCACAAACAGCAGCTGCCCGCACTTTCACGCCAACCTCACCATCGACGACAGCTCCTGGCTGGAGCTCGCGAGCTCGGACTCCAACATCACCTTCCTCTACAACTGCAAGAGCGACGCTTCCTGGGCCTCCGCTTGGAAACTAGCTGGATGTGCAGCTGGATCAGAGAATAGCTCGTACGTGTTACTGGATGGCGGGGTCACGGGTGAGGCTTACGGTTACGAGTGCGAGACGGTGGTGATGGCGCCGGTGCTGGATGCGCACAAGAAGACCATGGCGGGTGTGTTCGGGAGGCTTCCTCCTGAGAACAGATCATTTGGCGAGGTGCTGAGCGCTGGGTTCCAGCTGACCTACAGCGCTCACTCCGACAAATGCAGCAAATGCGAGCGGACCAAAGGATGGTGCGGCTACCGGCACAACGAGACGTCCACCACCATGGATTTCACCTGTTTCTGCGAGGAAGGCCCGACCAAGAGCCATTGCGGTACGCGTGCCTCTTCTCTCGTAAATCTCATTGCATCTCTCTTTGGTGTTTTGCTTGCTTTGGATTTCAGAATTGGGGTTGGGGGTATCGAACTACAGATAGAAAGACAAACAAAAAAAAAATGCTAAATAAACCCAACACGAAAGAATCGAGCCGATCTGTTGACAGTTTGTTTGCTGGTTCCAATAGATGGCAGGAAATGTTTTCAGTTGTCCCAGTAGAATAGCAGTAAGGAAGGGGTCAAGTCGGCGTCGCAGTAACGGAGGAGGTAGAATTGGGTACGGACAAGCTGGAACCACTGGCACGTAGTAAAACATTTCCTTTGTCCTATTCCTACCTCCCAGCATACGGATCGATAGCCCATTGGCGCACACATCAATTCCGTGTTGAATAGATGATAGAATGCTCGCCACCAGTTGCTGCGTTTGCTGGTATATTAGAGGACTTCCGTGGACTAAAAGTCTAAAAGTCGCTGGGCCACGTCTCTTTTGATCTTCTCAAGGATTGGGGTTTGGAAAGTTGATTCGGTTTAGATTGCTACGCCTCCATCGCGGAATTCTTCCGTTCATACTGATGAGTATCGATCGCGTGCGTCATCACCGTGTTCATAGGGGGTAGCCCTGGGCCACATTAGCAGCAGCAGCTAACTAGTTTGGCAGTGGTTTGGGGAGGATTAGTTATCCAACATGAAAAACGTATAAATAGATTAGTACATAATTAATTAATTATTAATTATTAAAAAAATATAAAATAGATTAATATGGTTTTTTAAAATAACTTTTCTATAGAAATTTTTTGTAAAAAATACACCGTTTAACGGTTTGGAAAACGTGCACGCAGAAAACGAGCGGCCTACATAACTTATGGAGGAGGGGCGAACGCGGCCTAAGCCTATGCATTTTCAAAGAAAAGGTTATGCCTCTGCAGGCGATGACCAAATCGCGATCGATGCAAGTGCTATGCTATCAGCGTTGTGGATTAAGGTTGAGGTTAATTAAAACGAAACTATACAACAGCCAAAATCAGTAGTGGGCTAGTGGCCTATCTGATCTGTAAGTGGTCGCAGAAAAGCAAACGCATTACGCAAAACAAAATTCAGGACCAGCTCTTCTTCAGTGGTACCTCTGACTATCCGCAGACATAACAACATAACAAACTGGCCATCAGTGGCATTAAGTACAGGTGGATCTTCTGCATAGAAGGCCTTACAATGCAGAGGATCTGTAATTGAGCAATTTTACGGTCCCTCAGAGAATACCGAGAGGTAATAGTGTAAAATCTGATACCTCTTAGTATCTAAGGTATCTACTCAATTACTAACAAAATGCTCTCTATAATTACCATGCGTACCAATCATTAGATCGAAGTTACATGGCTCTAATCAGATGATACAGAACCTTCACCACAGTAACATTTCGATGCATAGTAGATTGCATCCCTATCGCTCAAGTAATATGCATTAAAAGTTTAAAACACCATAATTGACTCATTTTCCTATACTATACTGCTACAGTACCTTTTTAAATAATGAGGAGCACCGGACAGTGCGATGTTTCATATTGATACAGTAAAAAATTATAAAACTATAACCATGAGGGACTATAACCAGAAAAAGAAAAAACAAAACCACCCCCACAAACCGACAAAGCTTACACATTTGTTTGGTTTTTTTTACGGAAAAAGACAAACGACATATTTATAAACAAAAAATAATTTGTAAATAAAACTTTTATATATGTGTTCTTAGTGATCTAAAGGCCAAGGCTGAAAAATAAACTATAATGAAAAACCTCCAAATCTACTTCAAATTTAAAGTTGAAATTCAAATTTTGACTTATAAGCATAATTAGAAGCGAAAACATAAGGCTCTAAAGGACCAACACTACACCAAATGATGTTATATGAGTTCAAACATTGCCAGTCATACAACAAAGCCATCATTGAGCAGCTGATCGACGTCTCCGGGTAGTTGAAGAACTGACCTTTTAGATATCACCGCCATAGTGCATCCTCCACCCCACCTCTCCTTTTCTTCTTCTCTTTTGAGTTTTCCCTGCAAATGTATTTTCCCCTGTCTACTTAATATACTGGCACCTCGTTCAGGTTTCAAAAAAAAGATATCACTAACTAGAAGGGTTGCAAACGGAAAGGCGAGAGATAAAAAAAAGATGCACTTATCCCTCATACTAACCAGCCATAGTTCAAAAGCGTTAGCTCAACTGTCTAAGGGTAAAAGATATAGAAATGGTACCTTATAGGGACACTCCAGACAATGTTTTTGCTACTGCCTAACCGTCCATCTAGCCATAGGCCCATTGCATTAATTCCAGCATCCACAAACCACTAGTGTGTGGGCACTACTGCACTAGCACACTCTAGTGGCTAGGCTCCATGTATCTCCATATGCCGACATGCAACTATTTGCCATAGGTTGCTAACCTCATCTACACGCCATCGTCAATGATGCAGGTCAAACCACTACAAGGGCTGAGCACACCCATCCTCCCCTAGCACAAGTGTCTTATCGTCGTCAACCTCACTTATCAGTGCCACATATGTTGTGTTTCATCCTTGTGGGGTGGATCACCATATGGTTGATCACACACTTCCCCCCTCCCTCGTACGTGTTGATCTGAGCCTCCATCATTAACACCATAGGTCAACACCGTCCAAGATATCATGGTTTAGATCGTCTTAGCGTGGATCTGGCTCATGCTATCACCATCGGTGCTACTCCTCTGGCAGTCTAGGCACCCTTTCTCCTTCACCGCAGCCACATAACAGGGACAGAGGCTAGACCAAGTTTAGACACCTGCCACCACTGCCATTGTTGAGGTCGAGGAAGGACACAAGAACACCAACTATGCTCTAAAGCCTCACCACTAGGGTGTTGCCTTGCATCCACACTAGATCACACACAACCCCAACATTGTGATGTACCTCCATGTAGGCTTGCATGTGACCTAGCATCTCCACAGTCGCAACCGGTCGACTCTACATACCATGGCATGTCATCTCCATGGCGCTACCTCTCCTTCATTGTCAGACCTAGTCCTTGAGGAGTCAGATCCAATAGCCTTAGCCATCTCGTTCATGCCCTCAACCCCACCACCACCACCTTTCATCACCGCCACTCATGATATTGTTTGTTGGCTTGTCTCCTCCATCTCATCGTCCGACCGAAAGGGATCCGGATCTAGGTAGCACCTCCCTAGTTGCCTTATACCCCAACTGATGTGTGATGAGGGGAGAAAGAAGAAGAAGATCCATGTTGTCATTGTCATTGAAGTCGTTCGTCTTGCTGGTAGGTCAGTTAGGCGGTGACGAGGCCAGTAAGGGGAGTGAGCAAGCTGACGGTGGTCACTATTGTGTTGCATATGTGTAGCCCCTAAGGTGGGAAAGATGTGGACTCCTATGCTATCCTAAAATTTTCCATACATGATATAATGTCATTGAATTACTTAGAGGATTTGGATCTAGAGTATTCAAATGAGATTGAGTGCAATAGTAACAACATATAACCTGGATCAATGCTAACACTAACAACAGAAGCTAAAGAGGATGTCCTCCAAAATACTCGAACCCATGATTAAAAGAAGCCACCATGCTAGCATTGCTACAATTATTTTTGGCAAATTTTGCTTTAGGACACATCACTCTATGGTTTTATCTCCAAGACATGGCAAAAGTCAATCTTTCAGGGGAAGACACTCTCAAATATGAATATTTTCTACTAAACACCGTGCTCATTGGAATATTATTTTTTGGTTAAATACAAGAGATAAATAGTGTGAACGGTCAGAAATAACCCTAGCCCAACATGCTCGATTTGGCATTTCTCTCTTCTTTCTTTCGTCATAATTTTCTTGTCGCCGGTGTGTTGAAGAGATCTTTTCCTTCGGTTATAATGAACATGATTTCTATTCAATGGGTTCTTCCCTACTCTCTCACCATCCCAAATATAAGACTCCACAGTTTAAGAAAAATAAATATTTACAAATTGTAAGTTTTAACTAATAATCACACTAAAGTTATATATGTTCTGTGCTATGGTATTCGTATTTGAAACTAATTTTATACGATGTTATTTTTGTACGTAATTGTTGATAATCTATTATAAAAGAAATTCATGGTCAAAATATAATTTTGGGGACCAAGTAAAAAGTTAATACACCTTATATTTTAGGAGAAATGGTATAGATAGGTAGGGACTAATCAACTACATATCAATATAGTAACTTTTGGTTCCTCCAATGCACCCGAATAAAAATTGTTGTAATTGTTCACTGGAGACGAGCCCCTAATATATGATGGCATAGCTTCACCAGCAAGAAAACAAGTAAACACACCCCTGAAGAGCTAGGCCCTCTTTGGTGATGACGACCACTACTGAGTTTAGTGGCAAGTTGAGGTTGGGCCAAAAGAGGAGATATGCCCAAACAAGTCGATATGATGGGTGCACAAGGATGGATAAAAAGCTCATGGCTATCGAGCTTGACTTGAATCGACTTAAATTTAGTGTTTTATTTAGTCGAGCTATTTACAGGTTATTTATCAATTTATGTATATATTATAAAAATATATATATATAGATGTGATTTAAATGAGATATAACTCATTAAAGAGTAACCAGCTGGCGATAACGAGCACAAACGAGTCGAACCTTAACAAGCTGAGCTGATTTATTATCCACCCGTATCGGAGCAGTCACGAGGTTGGTAAGAAGTGGAGTATCTATTATAGGGTGTCCATTGATAGGATAGACAGGTGATTGCGTACACGAAGATAAATCGTGCGTTGATTGTTTCAGCTGTTAGCGGGCTAGCTCTTCCTCCCGAAGTTTTAGGGAAGTGAAGGTAAGCTAACCCTGTCACCATGGATAGAAGAATTACTAGCGGCCAAGGTAGGGCACGATATCAAGCTTTAATGATATGGATGAAAAGAACTTGGAAACAAGAATGAGTCAACGGAGATGAGTGAAAATTAAGGTGTGGTAAGGTGTCCAAATAAAGCTTTACCTAACATGACATAATTTTTACTTTTGAAAGGAATAGGTTTAGAGAATTAATTTTTATGTCTCTGAGAAAGTATCTAAGGTTTGAATTTTTTATTATAAAATTTTGGTACCTTTATATATCTATTAGCTACAGATACTAATTAAGTTTTTATACAAACTAGGAAATGTTGTAACTCTGAGTGTCTTTCCAAGAAGAGTAAAAAAGCTCAAAATTTTCACAAAATTTTGGTATCTTAGATACACAACATCTAAAAGTACTAAATTTTATAATAGAAAACATGCTAACTCTCGGTACCATCTCCAACGCTACATGGTCAAGCAAGATTTGCTTGATGTGATTCTAAGTGTCATAGACAAATTAGTAGTGACGGGGGTGCTCAAGGTCAAGGAGCTGACGGACAGTGAAGGAAAGGAGGAAGAGGGATGAAGGCAAGAGAATAATACTAACAAGTAAACCTTCGTTTAAATTCGGCTTGAAAGGTGGGGCTTTTTTTCAGTTGAGTTGCGTTAAAAATTTGAGGAGCAGTGTCCGATATATAAGTTAATGTGCATTTTTAGACAATTGCTACGTTGAAAGGGCATAATCTGAACCTATTAGATACTTAAAGAGGAATTACAATGCATCTCGCCCCACTATGAGAAGCTATGTTAGAAGAAAGTATATAAATAGAAACTTTTAATATATAAGCATTGTATACATAAGATTTGAATCAGAATCGGAATAGGACATAAACATTGTTACTTTGGAGATATAAACTATGACTATATAACTTTACCAGAAAAGAAATGCACGCCTGTACAAAAGAAAATTGAGAAGGAAAGCATGAATATTCATGTGCGAGTTCGTGCATTAGTTTTTTTCAGTTGGGGATGTGAGGTCTAACAATGGTTCTTTTTTAAAACTACTCCACCTAGTTTTTTTTATTTAAACCGTTAATTTTTAAATTTATGTTTCACCATTCGTCTTATTCAATTTTTTTCTAAATATGCTAAATAATAAGTCATGGCTAAAGTGTATTTAATAATAAATCATTATAGAAAAGTAATTAATACTTATATATTTTTTTGAATATACCAATTGATAAAACAGAAGTCTAAAAGGATATTAAATAAAACGATTGGAAGGAGTACTGAGGAACTCAAGCGCGAACGACCCTGACTGGAACACAACTACACAAGGAATCAAATTTAGTCTTCGATAATTTGAAAGACCGATCGATAGATTCTTTTGTGCTTTATTTTTTGGGCTACTAACTCCTACCCTGCCGGTGCCAAGAATCCGACTGTCAAATAGAATAGTTTATCATACAAACCACGGGGGGCACTAATAAACCATCTTGATAAGATAACGAGTACATACATCGCACCTGTTGATCATGACCATCCCCATAGTACCGGTTAACGGCGATATCTACTATTCATCACTTCAATCCTATATAAAAAAACGAATCTTCTGGAGAGCGACATATAAAAAAATCGGATATAACTAATCAATCATGACTTAGAGGTTGTTTAGATTAAGAAAATTTTTAGGAGAAGTGTCACGTTAAATGTTTGACCGAATGTCGGAAGGTGTTTTTGACACGAATAAAAAAAACGAATTTAATGGCTAGCCTGAAAACCGTGAGACGAATCTTTTGAGTTTAATTAATCCATCATTAACATATGTTGGTTACTATAGCACTTATGACTAATTATAAATTAATTAGGCTCAAAAGATTCGTCTTAACATTTTTTCTGTAACTGTGCAATTAGTTTTTTGATTCATCTATGTTTAATGCTTTATTTAAGTGTCTAAAAAATTAATATGATGTTTTTGAAAAAAGATCAATTTGAAAATTAAACAAGGCCTTACTTACTGATTAGCATTTGAAGTCAAGCTAAAACAATACCAGCACCGTGTCCTTCCGGTCGATGACACCGTGGATCCAGTGGGTTGGCACACACCCCCCGCAAAGATCGTATGCGGAGACCAAGTTGGCGTCTCGTTCCTCCAATCACCTGTGTCACGTGTGGCCCGCATCCGGGCCCCACCAACCTACCACAAAACCTTCTGCCGTTCTGCGAAACCAGGTCAAGTCCACTCTCTGTAGTCTAACCCTCTCCCCGGCGACTCGTCTTAAACCAAGGGCTCAGCCGCTCGGTGGCTCACCATACAACCAAATTTGGTGCCAGGATTAAAGCCGGCGAGATAGCAATACTCCCCCTGATTCGCTTCGCCAGGCCGCCATGGCTCACCTACCGCGCTTGCTCCCCTTCTTCCTCCTCCTCCTCGGCGTCCATGCATCCGTTTGCCGTGGCTCGCCTACTACACCACTTCCATCCACTCACAGCACTTCCATCTGCCCCAAGTCAGGCATCAAGTGCGGAACCGTCGATATCTCATATCCGTTCTATCTTTCCAACGCAACCGGCGAAACCAAAGATTACAACCGATTCTCTTGCGGCTACACCGACTTGAAGATCTCTTGCATCTGGGACGGGAAGAACGATACCCCTATCATCCAACTCGGCGGAGACAACTACACAGTCCTGGACATCCGGTACGACACTTTTACCGTCGTGCTCGCGGACACCGATGCGCTCCGCGGCGGCAACTGCCCCAGAGTCCGCCACGGCTTCAACTTCGGCCAGGACCATAAGTGGCTGGAGTACACCGGCTCCCTTGACAACCTCACCTTCTTCTTCGGCTGCGACCCTGCACTAGTCGATCCCCCGCTGGCTGGTGGCATAGATAAGTACCAAATCAAGTGCACAGATTTCAATAACTCGCCTAGCACCGGACCTTCTTTCGTGTTCACCAAAGAGGAACTTTACTCGTTACCTTATTACGAATCGCTCAGCAAGACCTGGAAGTGCCAGAACGTCACCGTGCCGATAGATGGGAGGAATCCTCTGTTGAGAAGTAACCAGGCTACGCTGCCAAGTGGTGGATACGGTGAAGTGCTTAAGAAGGGGTTCGAGCTGGCCTGGAACTCAAACAAAGATGAACAATGCTTCTGGTGCCAGCAATCCCAGGGACAGTGTGCCTACAGCCAGAACAAGACACTCCTTGGTTGCGTCTGCCCCGACGGGAATCTCCGCCCTCCTAATAAGGATTGCAATGCACCAAGTAAGTCTATCGGAACACATCCTACAATTTTACTCCTGCAAAGCAAACCGTTTAATCCGTCCGGGCACGCGTCCGATCGCATACCCAAAATTGCTCTCACGCCTATTCCTAATCTCAACTTTTTTTCGATTTTTTCATATTTTCTGAAATTGATTTCTATATATAAATTTATCATATCATATTATATTCTATAGTAGATTTTAATTTATAGTGGTTAATTTTACCTTTTACATTATTAAATAGCTATAAAAAATTAAATGATTTTTTTCTAGATTAAAAAAATACAACGGCAGTCGCCGTAGGTCGTACTTGCTTGGCGCGCGCGCGCCCAGTGCTGCAAAGCAAAGTGAGATTGATCGGGCGGTTTGGTTGCAAGCAGTTGCCAAGCCAGAGGACAGAATCCGCAAGAGCGGCCCAATTTTTTCTTGCACGTCTTAAAAACGTGACCATCGGTGTGAGGGTGGCCTATAATCGTAATTGGCCACTGCGGCAACCCCTATCCCCGAAACTTTATTCCGTGTGTCTTCTGTCTCAATTGGGTGCTGCCGGCGGTAGGGAAGATGGATTGAACGTCGAGCTTGTCATCGTCGCTGTCGCTGGTAAACTGTGTTGCCACCTCTCCCTCCTCTGTTCTTGCCTCCCTGTATCCCCTCTCACTCAGCTGAAGGTAGAAGATGACTCTCCGGTCGTTGGACATCCAACGATCAGGGAGGGAGCAGGTTAATATCAGTCACCTGAAAACTATCATTTCCCTCCCAAAAGAGTGATCAGGGACCGGGTTCATATTGTTTCTGCAGCCGAAGGCTATATGGCGGTATTTTACTAGTGGTGGCAATTAACAGTGTCGAATTAATAAGCCAATTCTCGAAGTGCAGCCCTTCTAGAGAGAAGCCAATTAACTTGCGGAGACCAATCGAAAAACACGTGAGCCTACCTCACCCCCAACTGATCACGGTCAAGCAGAAGCCTCCCAATTCCCATCGCGTGCCGCCATGTCCCTGTCACAAACTCCACCGGTGCCGGCCGCCTGCTGAGAATTTCGCGGTGCCCCTCGCCACCTATAAACACGGCTGCGCGCCGCGGAGGCAGACGAACGGTCGGTCCACCTTGTTTGCGCAGCCACCAAACTAACCTGCAGGCAACAAAGAAGCTTTCCTGATCTGAGTTCGTTAGCTATGCCTCTCCTGCCATGCCGGCGGCGGCGGCTGCTCCTCCTTCTCCTCTTCCTCTTGGCTGCCGCTTGCCGTGGCGGCGATGCTTCCGGTGACACCTACGACATCTCCATGTGCCGGAAGGAACCAACCTACTGCGGTGAAGTCAGTATCAGCTACCCGTTCTACCTTGCTAACGAGACGAAAGATCTCGATGGCTACAGCAACTCGTTCTGCGGATACCCCGGTCTGGCGATCGATTGTGACGACGGCAAGCCCACCCTGCAACTCAACGGCACCGACAAGTACGTGATCAACAACATCAGCTACGGAAGCATCACCAGCATGTCCCTAGTCGATCAGGAGGTCGCCCAGGACAACGGCGTCTGCCCAAAAGTCGATCACAACGTGACCTTCCCACCGGGTTCATGGCTGTTCTTCCCTGGCATGTCGGTCGACTACCTCGTCTTCCTTCTCGGCTGCTCCTTCACGAATCCCTTACTCCCGATCACCTGCAACCTTATCGGTTTCCCTGGACAGTCGTACGTCATTCCGAAGAATCAAGTACCCCAGGGGAACTGGTCGAGAGTATGCCAGAGAATCTTCGAAGTGCCTGTGCTCAATTATCAATATGTCGATCCAAATAGCGACGCTTGGAGGAGAGGTGAATATGGCAATGTTCTTCGTCAGGGATTCCAGTTGGCGCTGAACGATAGCGGGAGGCCTACCAATTGTACCCAGTGCGAGGAGTCCAAAGGAAGGTGCGGTTATAGCCAAGATGGGGTATTTCTCGGCTGCTTGTGCCCAAACGGGCGAGTGAGCTCTCTCAGGTGCAGTTCCAGCGATACTGGTAAGTCGTTCGTATCTCGCTCCATACTTTTAGGCAATTAGTTTTTTCCGATTCCAGTTTATACGTAGTTGCATGTTTGCATGACATCGATCTGGGGCCAATGTTTTTCTCTACAATCAATGCTGAAGTATCAGCTGGTGTTATTTCCATGTGTCCTGTGAAGAACAGAGCTTTTGACACTGATCGGATCTTGACGAAGAACTAACGCGTATACAGATTTGCCTTAAACCAGAACCTTTTTTTGCTTTGACTCCTCAAAACTAGCTGATATCTTGGGTCTTCGTCGTCTTCGTTTTTCTCGATTCGTAGCCTCCTTTGCCTCTTCATGCCTTCTGTTTCCTTCCCCTGTTGTCCCCTTCTGCTTGCGTCTTCCTTCACGTTTGTTTGGTCTGCCACGAACTAGAGGTGCTAATTGAGTTGGGGGGGCTTGAACAGTAAGCAGATTGAAGCTGAACGCGAGACCAATTCTTCCTCCCAATCTCTCAATAAGATGCGTGCAAATTTTTCCACGACTGTCGTCGGTACGAGAGAGATGGCAGATGGACTCCAAAAGCCAGCGGTGCGCTGTACGTATGTAGTGCCTGCGACTCGACTAACCGGCCCAGGCCCAGCGTGACCAAACCCAGACCAGATCCTAGAAATATCGCTTTTCCCCTTTTTCGGAAATCGGAATAAGATACTGTTTAATTTCCGACTTTAATGACCGTATAAGTTCGTACCTATAATGCTCGCTCTCTTAATAGATGTCACAGTTAACTCTTTAAAACATGTTTAATTATTTAAAAATTTGTGCCTGTAGGAAAACATAAATATGATTAAATTTTATTTATCTTATTTGCTGCTCACTAGTTTGCTAATAACTTCCTCCTGTAATACATATTTATTGTTTAAGGATTTGCTAACCATAAGTTGAAATATTTTCTTAAAGGGCTTTTGCCAAATGACATATAAATTTTATGTAATTTGTTAGTGAACCTCACAAAAACATGCCACGACTAAAGGAAATATAAAAAAAAACCTACACGGTAGTTATTATTTTATTATTTTTAGCCTATCTGAAGCGACAAACCTTGTTGAAAATTGTCGAATTTGCCCCTCAAACCAGAACATGTTAGTATGTTAATTGGCTTTGTTTAGTCGAACCAAACCATACGTCCTATGATCCACTCCATAACCTTAGAGTAATGGACATGAGTACATTTTTCAACTTTGCAAAATCTCAAAAATAAATCCTAATTACCATTTTTTCCTATTCTCAAATACACATTATGCAACTCTTAATTTGCCATCACCCTAAAGGTTTGTTTGGATCATGGGAAATCAAATTTTTTTTCTCCTACCTTTTAACCGCATCTTTCAATCTTGACCATTGATTTTTCGTATCTCATTTATCTCAACTTTCGATCATTTCTCTATCTCAATCACACACATCCTAACACATTATTCAAACAAGTCCAATCAATCCATTTAGAAATTCACGCTTCAATCTTCCTCTCCATTGAGCTCCATGACTCGATGGCGATACGACAATGGTAGGATCGATGGATCATGTTTTGGATGGGGTTAGGGAGATGGTGGATTCTTCGGTTTAGAGGGACTCTAGGGAGCTGGTGGCCATATCCAATGGCGCAAGATGCCAAATGCTGCACAAGTTGATGCCTGATGACACACAAGAGCATGTCAAGAGAGAAATATGTGATGTTGACTGGCTTTGAGTAGCTAGAGAACCAACATCGGAGATAGAATGGGGTGGGTGGTAAGACACACGGTGGCAACACAACCGTCGATGAGGCAGGGGCAATGATACAAAGGGGAGGGACGGTGACTATGCTCATCATCGACCATCATTCTTTAGGAACTAATGATAGATGGATGAATTGCTAGGGTGCTGTTGAGAGAGAAGAGGGTAATATTTATATTAGTGCACGAGCACCGGTAGAAGGGATCTGATGGGACCCCCTTTGAGTTTGGTTGAAGGAATGAATGCCTTTAGTCGCATACTCGCATGTAGAGTGTAGAGAGAGGTATATGCAAGAGTTTAGGTAGATTCGAAACATTAAGAGGCGTATTATCATACTTCTATGTGTGTATTTTATATTTGGGTGAGAACATGTCTTGGTCTAGATTCTAATCCCCCTCGTGGTCTTGGACTTTCCCTTGTATATTTGAAGGTGCACCAACCGAGAGGATAGTGGTGACAAACCACATAATAGCCAACATGTTACAAATTAGTTACCCCTAGCTAACGACATTATGCAAGCCCTATTTAGGCACATCGGATGGAGCTGATAAGTATTCTCCACCGAACTTCACACCCATTCAACCATCGACTTTTGTTGTTACAGGTCTCCCACGAAACATAGTGGGTGACTCACAATCGCCTGCCACACATCCCAATTGCCACCTAGTTGTGCATGGGTGACACAACACGCTATGGGGGGCATTAATTGTTGTTCCATGACCTTACCTACAACGATTTAATGGGACAAAAAGACCATGAGGAGATACGGGGCGCTGCCTAGAGCCAAGCATGTCGCCTCATAACCCATGTTGTCCCTTGGAGAGATCAGGGACACAACCTATCGTATCCATGGAATTACGGAAATATTTAAATCTATTACGGAAATATTTTTTTATAGTTCTTTTTCAAAAAAAAAAGTGTATATATGTTTATGGCCAAAGAGGGTATGAGTTATGTTGCTGACCCTTGCCAACTAAATATGTGAATCACCAAGCCTATAGATGGCCATATGGGCCGCCTGGCCCGGCACAACCAGCCAAATGTCGAATTCCATCGGGTCGGCACAGCCCAATCAACACGCCAGGCCATGCCAGCCCACAAGCTACACCGAACACCCAAGCATGGCCCAATAACAGTCGGGTCGTGTTGGGCCGACCCGAAGGCACGATGACATATCGTGCTTATTCAGTGAATAAGTCTATATTTTTCTCCCTCACCCCTTTGGGTTGTGTGAATAAGTCTATTTTTTCTCTCTTCTTTGAGTTATGTTTTATATGGCTAGAATAAGTCTATTTTACATACATCTCCTTTTGGATTAAGTTTTATATAACTAAATTAAGTCTATTTTAGGTTCCCGAGCAATTTTTCTCATCCCTCCTAAATGAACTGAGCCATGCCCGGCCAGTCAATCGTGCCTAGAAATCGGCCTAGGCACGGCCCAACTGTCATGTCATGTCATACTTGGGCTAGCTGGGCCGGGCCATCGGGCCTCGGATCTTACGTCCATCTACACCGAGCCCTTATCGACAAGAACAGTAAAACACCGAAGAATATCGTAGACCAAAAGCATCTTCCCTTTGACGATAGTTAAAAAAAAAAGGTGAAGTTCCCCCGACACCCGAGTCGCGACGGGACAAGGACAGAGATAGGACGAGAGGACGGTAACTCGGCGACTCGCGAGAGTGGCCGTGAGCTGCCGTGTCGCTGCTGCCATGGGCTCCACATCGATGGACTCGTGTGCCGTATGCACGTAGTAACCGCCCACCCACCAAAACCCTTTCGCCCCGCAAAGAAATGAGCCTTGCGCGCCCTTGCTCCTGGCACGACGTGCGTCACGCCGGTTTAAAAGCGGGCGCGCGCGGGTGCACGCTCACCAACCCAGACCAAGCAGCGCCAGACGCAGAGCTACACAAGAAACCTTGAGCCAGTAGAGGAAGGAAGCTGTCATGTCACGCCTCTGCCACCACGGCGGCCGCGAGCTGCTTCTCACCGTCGTCGTCCTCCTCCTCCTCCTCGCCGCCGCCGTTTGCCGCGGCAATCCTACCGGTGACACCTACGACACCGCCATGTGCGGCGCGCAAGCTTCCGTCAACTGCGGCGACGTCACCGTCCGGTACCCGTTCTACCTCTCCAACGCGACCAGGGCGCTCCCGAAGTACGCAAACTCGTCCACGTTCTGCGGGTACCCCGGGCTGGAGATCATCTGCGACGGCGGCGGCAGGGCCGTCATGCGGCTGGGCGACGACAACTACACGGTGTCTCGCATTGACTACGCCGGCCTCACCGTCTCCCTCGCCGACGCCGACGTCGCCAACGGCAGCTGCCCCCTAGTCAGCCATAACGTGACCATCCCGCCGCCCTCGTCGCTGCGCCTGGCGGACACCGTGGGCAAGCTCGTCTTCTTCTTCCGCTGCGCCTTCGGCCCGGCAGTGGGCGACGCCCCGCCCAAGCCACCCACCATCCACCCGCTCACCTGCAGCGAGAGCTCCGAGGATGAGCCCAGGCCGTCGTTCCTCATTCCGGCGAGCGCCCTGCCTCCCAAGGACTGGTACCGTGGCTGCGAGGCGGTGTACGACGTGCCCGTGCTCGGCGGCTCCCTCCCGTCCGACGCGAACGACCCGGCGTGGAGGAGAGACGGCTACGTCGGGGCGCTCCGCAAGGGGTTCCAGGTGAGCTGGGACCGGAGCAAGCAGTGCGCCGGGTGCGAGCTAACCAGCGGCAAGTGCGGCTACGACCAGCACGGCAAGTTCTTCGGCTGCCTCTGCGCCGATGGCTTGATGGACAGCGACGGCTGCAGCAAGATATCCGACTCCACCCTGCGTTTGGCCGGTAAGCCGTTAATTATCCTCATCAAAGCCAGGCTTAAGTAGTCGAGTACACTTCCGTGATCCAGCTTAGCTTCCGGGCCGGCGAATCATTACCTCCATTTAGCCCATCGCATGTCGCGTGTCGATTGATCGACACGCCATTTAAGGAACATGGTAGCATATAGTAGCGTCCTTCACACAGTCGCACTCATGCTCTGATGGATACTGCTAGATCATGGCGAGAAATATCAGCGTGTGAAACGAACCGAGGGCGTTTTTAAGTACGTCGGTCCAATTCGTACTCGCGTACCTTTCTTCGCTCGACTGAGGCGCGCTATGATGCATTAAAAGCCCCGATGGTGGAATAGCGCCGTTTCCTCCATAAATTGCCTTGATTATTACGATCAGTAGGCCCCGGAGATTATTGTGTGGCAGCTGCTAATCCCGTTTGGGCTACAATGATCACGTCTGCTTCAGTACGGTGACGCGCACTCGGAGAAGAAAATTAATAGGGAATAGATGCTCATCGACGAAATTACACTTCCTTCAGAGTGTAGACACAGACAAGCGTCCGTTCAGAATTCAGAGAAACCATCGAATTGTGTTCGATTGATCTCTTCTACTTATCATGCCCTTCTTTAGTGGTCTACGTACAGCAGCTTTTTTATGCTCTGCCAATTCTTTCTACTGATCATAACCTTTTCAGTGATCATGTGCAGCTTGCTGCTGTGCCAACTTTCTGTGATTAATTAGTTCGGTGCTACAATAATCTGTGGGCTTAGTCCACATAATTACAGGTCAAGTGTTAAGCTGTGTGTCGTTCGGTACTCCAGCTCCTTCTGTTCGTACGACTCGCTTCCCGGCAAGAGCCAACTAACGAATAAATGGTTTGGTGCGGTGAATTGTGGTCCACTTGTCGACACACAGCAAAAGTTGATGTGCGCTAGTCCAGTCCTGTTAATTTCGAAGGTCGACATCTTATCACACACTTTCTGAATGAAAAGCACAATACCTGTAAGCCTGAATTGATTCCTTTTTTTTTCATATATACAAAAAAAAAATAAAGGCCTGAATTGATTGTTGTTTCCAGCAATTCTGGTGTTTACATTACATGAGCGCCGGAGGACACAGGCAGTATCGTTTGCTTAGGATTTGCTATTGACAAGTTAACATCTGTTTGCTTCAGATATGGGGCTATGCAAATACTTTGGACCAGAACCTATGGCTCAAACTGTTTGGGGGTCTTTGGGATGCATGTCTTTTTGTTGAGTTCTATACTCATCTTTTAACCTTACCTAGAGAAGTTCTGGTGACTTTTAAGGCTCAAAACCTGGAAATGTTGACAGGAATCATGACTTCATAGACAATTGATCTTCTGTTTGAATGCTTTTCCAATTCTATGACGTCATGGTGAAATGCTTCTTTTCGATCATTCACGAAAAGTGTAACATAAGTATGCTTTGCATGGCTTTATGACTTCTTCAGCGTTCTTTTTTTTTAATCTAAACTGATCTTCAGTGTTCTTTTCTGATGTTGATATCTTACCTACGAGAAAACAGAGTACCCTTTGCACAACCTTTTTCAAAGTCCTAATCTTTTTTTACCTCACATGATGTGATGCACCATACTTTCAAAAGCAAATAGCAAATTTGACAAAACAATCTAATCAAAAAGAAAGAAAGATCTTGCGTCTTCTTCTTATGTCAGTACCAAATTGGAAAATTTCATAGTTCATAGCTGCCAATAGTCGAAAGGTACAAAGCCATCCTTTGCATTATGGGTAAGGTTTCCAAGCTTTATAGGTTGACATGGATAGCTTTAACTGGAGAAACCAGCAAACTTTGTCAAGTTCCCCACGCTGCTTCTTAGATTACTTATGTTCAAATAAAGAACCATTTAATCGCGGTATTCAATTACTTTTGGATTTTATTTCCTGACATCATTTTTTTCGTTTTGATTGCTATGCAGGATCGAAGAGGAGGACAAAAATAATAGGTAACTCACATACCGATCAATTAATGAACACTTTCGTCAACTATTTCTTGTCAGTAAAACTAACGTTCGTAAATTATAGCTGAGGAAAATTTCGATGCAAAAAAATCCAGAAACGATGCTGATCCTAATTTTTGTTTACAGCCTGAACTAACCTATTATGGACTACTGCCTGAAGCAGTCTCTAACCTCTGTACGATCTTCTTTCCCTGAATGTTTCAGCTGTGGCCGTGGCAATAGCTGGAACTCTCGCTCTTGTTGCAGGAGCAACCGTCTTCGTCGTTCGCAAGAGAAAGTACAAGAAGGTGAGCTCATCTTCCAAGCTCCTCAAGTACAGCGGCTCCGGCGGGACCCCTCGTTCCATGGGCGCCGGCGACATGGAGTCCGGCAGTGTCAAGGACCTGCAGACTCACCTCTTCAGCTACGAGGAGCTCGAGGAGGCCACCGATTCCTTCAATGACAACAGAGAGCTCGGCGATGGCGGCTTCGGGACCGTTTACAAAGGTACACATACATAAACACTTGTGACAGAACACGGCGAACATTTTTACGGTGCTTACGAAGTTACAACAATTTTTCACATGTCAATGTAAGCAGCAAGACAGGGTAAATATGGTTGTGTTCTCTGTGTCCAGGGATTCTTCGAGACGGGCGCGTGGTGGCGGTGAAGCGGCTGTACAACAACAGCTACCGGCGCGTGGAGCAGTTTGTGAACGAGGCGGCGATCCTGTCGCGGCTGCGCCACCCGAACCTGGTGATGTTCTACGGGTGCACGTCCAGCCAGAGCCGCGAGCTGCTGCTGGTGTACGAGTTCGTCGCCAACGGCACGGTCGCCGACCACCTGCACGGCCAGCGCGCGCAGGAGCGCGCGCTCTCGTGGCCGCTCCGCCTCAGCATCGCCGTCGAGTCCGCCGCGGCGCTCACGTACCTCCACGCCATCGAGCCCCCCATCGTGCACCGCGACGTCAAGACCACCAACATCCTCCTCGACTCCGACTTCCACGTCAAGGTCGCCGACTTCGGCCTCTCCCGCCTCTTCCCCCTCGACGTCACGCACGTCTCCACCGCTCCCCAGGGCACCCCAGGGTACGTCAAATGTCCAAGTGTGTGTGTGTCGCCTTATTACTGGGCCAGCATCTAGCACAGCGATGTATCAAGCCTTGTTTGTCCAAGAGCTTCTCGTACCCTTACACCTAACTAATATGCCTCCTAATTTTTGTTCTTGTGCATTTGCAGGTACGTGGATCCAGAGTATCACCAATGCTACCAGCTCACGGACAAGAGCGACGTGTACAGCTTTGGAGTCGTCCTGGTGGAGCTCATCTCGTCGAAGCCGGCCGTGGACATCACCCGGCAGCGGAACGAGATCAACCTGGCCGGCATGGCCATCAACAGGATCCAGAAGAGCCAGCTCGAGGAGCTCGTGGACCTCGAGCTCGGCTACGAGTCCGACCCGGCGACGAAGAAGATGATGACCATGGTCGCCGAGCTGGCGTTCCGGTGCCTGCAACAGAACGGCGAGATGAGACCGCCGATCAAGGAGGTGCTCGAGGTGCTCAGGGGGATACAGGAACTGTGCGTGGCGGAGAAAGACGGAGGCAAAGACAAGAAGGACCTTGACCCGCCGCTCTCTCCCGACACAGTGCACGTTCAGTGGGATAGCAGGCAGACCACTCCTAACCCCAGCCAGTGACCAGCAGGGTACTTAGATTAGATGATCAGTACTATTTGCCATCGAGGTTTATATATGTGTAATTACTGCTATATTACGCAGAGGCGTGTTTTGTTTGTATGAGCGATGTGAGACCCTTTTTTCTCCCCCCGCTTTGCATGCTTCCCCGTGTGATGTGCATACGTGTTTGTTGGCTACCAGAACAGAGGGAATGTACATAAGATGTCTAGAGTGGTGAACTGGTGATGATGATATATATATATAACCGAGTAGTAGATGTTATCACTTGGGATTGGTCTGAACTTGCATTTGCATATCGCCTACGGTGGCAGCAGTTGCATCAGTCACATACTGAGTCCTTTGTGGGACCTGAACAGATGAGCAACACAACACACACTCTTGGACACAGGCTAGAATATCTTGCCCTTGTGTCGAGGCTTTAGACTGTGCACAAAGCGGCAGCAATTTTTTTCAGTTTTTGTCCCTCGTGATTACAGACAATAATGGTACACTTTTACATGATGGAAATCCTACTAGTGTTGCAAAACAGGATGATGGCATACGTGTTAATTTACCGATGATGTTACCATTGTTGAGATTCAGTTCATTGATGGGTGATAATTTGCTCCAGCAGCGCTGATCCTTCTCCCTTATTAAACAGTTCTTATCCCTGCCCTGTGAGAACTGCTTGAACTGCTGGTATGTTCCTCGCTATACGAAGTAATACAGTTGCTCGATTTTCATGCTATTGTATTCAGCTACTGCTACATGAACTACGCAGAGGATCGCATCATATATCACCATACCAAACATCTTCTCCTCCTGAACTTGTCGACATCATCTGAGCTCATTCGTGGCTTTTCAGGAACATCCACAGTTTTTGATTTTCCAACTCGACTATCTAAGCTCTTTCGCGAGATCTGGGCGCATTTTGGAGCTTCTTGGGGCTTGTCAGAGCTTGCAGGTTCAGCATCTTTACTAGAAGTACCCTCCTTCACTGTTACCTCTTTCAGGTCAGGTTTTGACGATTTTTTGCCAAGGCTTGACACAAACTTCTTCAAGTGCTTGATATAATCAGGATAAAGCTCAAGATTGCAGTGACCACCACCAGTTAGCCACAATGGTGAATATTTTACCTTGCAAAGTTCCCACAGCTGCTTTCCGTGGGAACAGTCAACGACATCATCTGACGTACCCTGATGTAAGCATTATAATTATTCTGTTATTATTTATCTATGTTGGAAATAAGAATCGTTTAGTTATGACAACTAGAGCACCCAAATTGTAAGCTAGCAATTCTGATGATAAATGACAACACTCTAAAACAGGACAGCTACTTTGCCTCCATAACTTTGTTATTGATGTTCATTTACTTCATTCTGTCTAATTACAATAGTTGGCTTGTTGATTATTTACACATGAATCTTCTACTTCACAACCAATTCAAATATTGGGAGTAATCTATCTTCAGGTTCTCTATGCACTATTGTAATCTATTTACATATGAAGTGATTAGTAACTAGCGAAAATGAAAAATTAGAGTAGAACAATTGGACTTACATGAATGACGAGCACTGGGCAATTTACGAGGCCAATTTTGTCGATATTCTACAAAGTGGAGGAAAATATATCAGCATTCAGAAACCATAATTCTTGGGAATGGAGAAAAGAAATCAAATTTACCTTGTAAATGTCAAACCAATATGTCCTTTTGACTGGATATAGTACTCTTAACCCAGACAGAATGGGACTATGCAAAACCACACCTCGCAGATTTGGCAATCGTGAAGCAAGATCAATGGTTGGACCACTACCAACAGATTGACCATACAAGATTATATCCTCATCTGAGACACCATATTTTTCCTTGAGGCAGTTATATGCTGCTTCAATGTCTGCATATGTATTACACTCAGTGGGCTGTTCAATGGAAGAATAAACTACCCATTAACATGTGGTTAGGTATAAGATTAGCTTTGCTACTTAAGCTAAATATGAAACAACCAACATAGAAGAACTGAAGGATACCTTCCCTGTAGACCTCCCATATCCAGAATAATCATACCTGTCAAACATATGGTGTCTGTTAAACAATGTTCAGAAAATTCACATTTTTCATAATTTTTACTCTGCTTAGTATGTTAAGTTTCATAGTAAATCAGGCACCAATATACAAAGGCCAATTTGAATACTATGTCAGGACATGATTTTAGTATATGACAATGCAGCACATAAGCTATCGAGAAATCATAATTCTGTAGTCTTGAATATGCTTCGAATTTTCCTACAGTTTTCACTGAGATTTCTAGTGTTAGTCTACAAAAGTTTCCTAGAGAATAGTTGTGGACTTATGGTCATGTAAGGAAATCTGTGATGGGATCATCAGTGACATCATAAACGTAGGAGAGTGAGAGCTATGTTGGTTGGTTGTGAGGGTTCCCCCTCTTGGAATCCAAAAGATATTATGCCCATCAATGTAGCCATATAGGTGATCCACCACCAGACAGCCCCACTAATTATGCCTCGAAATACAACACACCATCTCATCATCAAAAGGGTTTCTTGTGTAAAATCCAAGCTATGTCCAAAAAATACATTATCTTGCTTTCTTAGCAAAGTCATAATGTAGGGTACACTGGTACAATACAACAGACCATGTTCTTAGTGGTATTCACTTGCATGCACCTTGGCAACTACTGTTGTAAGCTTCGTTCACTGACAATTTTTGTTCTCTTTGAAACATTATAAGTTTTGACTCCCAAGTCTCCAGTTCCTCTAAATTTGCACCAACGCAGTGTCCCATAGAAGGACAAGAAGGAAAAATCAAGTAGCCTCTGGGGATAGTTTAGCAGAAAACAAAACTAGAAAGAGTTACTTTGTGTTGATTGCAACTACACATGTGTAGCGGTAAACTGGTGACAAGTAGAGTAAGTAATATGTTGGAGGGAAGACACGTGCAGCTAGCTGACTCTATTGGAGTACAACTGAATTTCATCAGCACGCCTAAATATGATGTCCATTTTGTGTGTGATCCAAACATTTGAAGCTAATTTATGAGCATTTCCATTACTAGCTCCAGAGATCAGTGTGAAACCCATCACTTAGCATAACAACCAATCAAGATATGGAGGGGCACACACAACAAATCTAATAATAAATGCGCACCAAATTACCAACTCATCACGAGCACGCCTCTTTCCGAAAGACGTAACTCCGGTTAGTTTCTCCCGATGGAAACCATAAAGCCCTCGACCAAATCCAGCTTAACACTAGCAAGCAGACGAGCTGAAGCGGGGAGGGCGAGGAGTGTTACCCGAAGAGATTGACGCGGAGGCGGCGGCTGAGCTCGACGAAGAGGCCGTACATCTGGCCGAGGTCCGCGGCGTTGCCGTGGGAGTAGAGCAGCGTGGCGGAGGCCCGCTCGTGGCGCACGTGCACCCCGACGATCTCGTTCCCGCGCCGCGTGCGGAGGCGCACCACCTCCGTGCCGTCCTCGTCCTCGGCGGGCGCGGCGGCGCCGGCGCCGGCGCCCGACGCCGAGGCGTCCCTGGCGCCGTCCCTCCGCCGGCGGCGCGCGGGCGGGCGGGAGATCTCGGGGATGAGGAGGCGGCCCGTGGCGGGGTCGGCGGAGACGGTGTAGGACGGCGGCGTGGGCGGGAAGAAGGCGAAGCGCGCGGCGATGGTGGACGTGACGCCGCCCATGGTCGGGGGGCGGCGTTCCCACCCCCTTCCCAACCGTGTCCTCCTGTCAGCAGCGCCGCCACCTCGGGGAGCGCGCCGGCATGCGAGAGAGGGAAAGGTTTGGATCGGAGGAGGGTTTGGTGGTGGCGAGGAAGAGGAAGGGAGGGAGATGGGAAGAAAGAAGCTCGCGCAGCACACAGCACAGCACAACACAACACCGAACTTTTTCTCCTCCTCCTCTCTCCTTCACCTGTGCAGCTGTGCTGTGCTTGTGCTTAAGCTTTTGGGTTGTTTAGCGAGAGGAGCGAAGCGGTTGGACTCACCCGGACAGGAATGTCGCGGATCGGCTGAGGCTGGCAGCCGCCATGGCCGGTGGTGAGGCTCTCTCCTCCAACCAGTAGTGGTGGTACTATGGACCTATGGGTAGGTGGGTAGTAATACTGTACATAAAGTCCAACCTATTTAAGATTATGAAATGGAAGACTCGGTAAATTTTGCAACCTCCAATCCCAATTTTTTTGTGTAAGATTACGAAATGGAAGACTCGGTAAATTTTGCAACCTCCAACCCCAATTTCTTTTGTGTAGCTGAAATGATAATCCCCGTTATTGTAATTTATTTGATCTCATGTTTTCAGGCAAAACCTTTCAAGAAATCTTTGTTTATTTAAAAATATGTATTTTCATTATTATGGATGGTATTTTTGCCACGTACTAATTCAGTTCCAAAATATAATCATTTATAGGTAATTAAAGTTTTAAGTTTTAGCACGTAAGTCATATTAATAGGTTCGCAAATCGCAATACACATCCACCCCGTTTACAGATTTTGGTCAAAAATATTTTTTTGAGATTTCTTAGAAAAGACAATAATTATAGGGGGGTTTTTTCGCTTCATAAAAGCGATATGGGTGTTATGGTTTGCTGACCTGAACCGAATTTTGTTGTTGAAGATGATTAACAATAAGTATACCTTCCTGTACTAGTTTTTATTGTTGAAATGTGCTGGAAGAGCAACTTAAAGGTATAGGACAATTATGATTTGTTGGAAATTCTTCTTCTCTGTAAAATTGTTTGAGCTATACTAAAAAAAAGAATTGGATTATTAATTGGAGAATATGACCAGGTAGAATTTTTCGTACGATGATAAAGGATTGAAAGGGGTGTAAAGTTAATCTTGAAAACTACTACTCTGAATATTTTGACGAGTCATAGCTGTGGGCAGCATTGATAACTTGCTAGTTAAAATTATTACACCTTTTAATTCTCGTGGACCCCATAAACTTATTTGCATCTCTTTGACTCGTCCTTGCATACGAAAGAAGATAAAGTCATGTACCTAATTGTTGAAGCAACCAACTTCTTCACTTCCCCAAAAGTGCCAAACAAATCCAAACGAAATTTCAGCAATCGTATACAACATAGATACACAACCTAAAATCTCTTCACTATTACGGTATCATGACAAGTACCGTCCAGTACATTGATTTATCCTTTGTAGTTTTATTAATAACATTCTTCAAGAAGTAAAAAAATAAAAGCTAGGACTACAATGTTATGCAATAGTGTTGTGGAATAGTTTTCTACGCAGCTCCCAGACCGTTTGCCCACGTGTATTACAGAAAGTTGGTCATGTTCATTTCTCGGAAAATATACATGCATATAGGGCATGTTTAGTTTGCTACTTAAATCACCCATTCCAAATATTACCAATATTTGGTAATTCTAGAAACTTCTACTCACAAAAATATGGCAAAAAATAGTAAGTTATCCAAGTAAACATAATTGGGTTCACCTAGTGATCAAATGTTTGAAAATTTTAATTCCATCAATCAAATCCGATCGGTGTTGTTGGATGATAATCTGAAAGCATACACGTAAGTCAAAAATCTTATACACGCCCTCCCCTCTAGCCCCCGTGCATTACACGTGTGTTTGACATAAGAAAAAAAAATCAAACATTTGATCAATAGTAAAAGTGAACATAATTAACCTACGTACAGTGACTTTACCATGGTAAGTTTTGGAGGACAAAGTGAATATGCCCATGAATATAATGTACACCGCTGAGTACTGACCAAATATCTTTCATCACTGTGTATATATAATCTACTTCATCCGTTTCATAATATAAGATGTTTGATTTTTTTACTTATAATATTTAAATATTTGTCTTATTCAAAACATTATGAAAATATCATTTATCTTGCTTGTGACTTACTTTATTATCAAAAGAACTTTAAACACGACTTGTCATTTGTTATATTTGTACTAAATTTTTAAATAAGACGAATGATCAAACATTATAACCAAAGAAGCCAAACATCTTACATTATGAAACGGGGTAGTGCATACTCATTGTAGGATACCATGTATTATTAAGATCAATCACAAATAAAATTCCATTTGGAATACAATATTTTAAACACATCATTAGAAATTACTATATGGATAGACACATGAATTTCTCAAAACAAATGTTTGAATAGCACACGGAAAAAAAAGAAATTAAAGAGCAAGAAGAGAAAACAATGAGGTACGACTTCATGTTACTCCTCCAAAAACCCTTTGGAATGACTAATTTCATAGGATTTCCGAGGGAAATTCAAGGGTTCAATTCTTTGTTTCAAATAATTCCACTACAAACCCATCCTTGCGATTCAAATCTTCTAAAAATCGTTCTCTTTTCTTCCTTTGTTCCAAGGAGCCCCAACTATTTTTTACTATTTTATTAAACATGTTCAATATACTCCCTCCGTCCCAAAACAAACCAATTTTTCACTTTTTACCTATAATGTTTGACTTTTCATTTTATTAAAAAAATTTATGATTAATAATTTTGTTTTTATTAGATGATAAATCATGAATAGTACTTAACGTGTGACTAATTTTTTTTAATTTCTTAAAAAAATAAATAAAATAGATGATCAATGCTGGACACAAGAACCGAAGAGTTGGTTTATTGTAGGACGGATGTAGTAAGACAGTAGTAGATCCTATCAATTCCCCCCTAGATTCTGAGCTCTATCTGCCTAGATAGAGGATCGGCTTTCCAGTTCCCACGCTGACAGCCGACGAGAGCACACGCGCGGGGGGGCACAGAGGATGCATGAATCCAAGTGTCCGCGTAGCACCAGGCACCAGCATCTCCACGCCTCCGCGACAAAATTTCTCCCCTCCCTTTTCCTCGGCCGGATTGGATGGGGGGATAGATAATTGGAGCAGGAGCTTGTGCGCCTCCTCCCTATCGATCGCTGCCTCGCTCTTGGTTCAATGCACACGGCGGCCCAGCGACAGGAGATCGGTCGGCGGCAGCGCCTGATGATGGATGATGGCGTGATGGGCTCACTTGGGAGGGAGGAGACCGGGTTGACTTCACGTTCGCTGCCTCGCGGGGATAAACTCGGCTTGACCACCGGCTCTCCCGTTAGGGCTTGTTCGGTTAATATTAGGTTAGAAATTGATTTATTCTACACCTATTTTGATGTAAAATTATTCATTCTCAATCGTCTCCAATCCGTCTTTCTGGAGGAATAATGAATCTCCCCCGATGGGCTCTCCCGCATGTCCACTCCTAGTAAAAAAAATCAGTTTTTTTTTACAAAACAATAGTGTATCGTTCCAAATTGGTATAGGTCTGATCCCTGAATATTAAGTCTGGTATACATATGTGATGGCTCATGGCTAGATATCAGCTTATATCGTGTTATAGTATTTTTTTTCTTGAGGATGGCTCAGTTTTCTTTAAAAATTCCAAGGACAAAATGAAAGTGAAAGAACACTCCTGTTTGTTGCCCTTTCTAAGGCCATGTTTCTTTCAGCTCGAGATTATTATAATCTAGATTATTAGGAGTAAGCTGAAAGAAACATACAACTTATTAAAGTAGCTTATTATAATTTAGAGCCCAGCTTATTATAATCTGATAAGCTCATTTAGGTGAGCTTTTTTCAGATTATTAGGTGAAAAATTACCCACCATACCACTCCACTCCCTCTTTAGACTTGCAACCCAATAATCCAGACTCTAATAATCTAGAAAAGAAACAACTCACAGCTTATTCTACTACAGATTATAACAATCTAGCTTATAGTAATCTGACTCAATAATCTAGATTATAATAATCTTAAGCTGAAAGAAACAGGGTCTAACTCTAGCTGCACCATAAAAAAAGACATGTCTAAAAAAACCAGTAATAATTTCGGAAACAAATCAAACATCTCTTTACCAAACAAATTGCAATGCTGAATCCATGGCCAATTACTAGTGGTAACTTTTCTTTTACATAATTTATTTGGTAAGGTTTTGGATTCGGAAAAGCCCAAACTTTCCGTAGAGCAAGTGATATGACTAGGCCGTGGGTGGGCCTTTTTGCGGCGTTGGGCCATGGTTAGACCCAACTGCAAGTCTATAACACGACCCAGCTGATCCCCTGCCCCCTGGTCGCCATGGCCTCCATGGAGGCAGCAAGCAAGGAGGACCAGATGGGAGGAGGAGGCGGCGCCGGAGACGCCTATGGAGGCGACGAGGCGAAGAGGAAGGAGGATCCGCTCGCATCCAGTAGGCTCCTCGACCCGGATTTCAAGCCTTCCAAGCTATCGCAAGATCGACTCGACAAGTTTAAGGTTCCCTTTTTTACATTTTGCTGTTTTTTCTTTCTTGATCCACGCACGGGAATCCTTTTAGTTCGAAAGTCCAATTCCCGGTAGTTTAGGCAGACGCTGGAGTAATTTGCTACCCGCAGGGGGAAAAATGACCGATTATCCTTATTTCCGGATGAATAAAGGAACATATTAGGGCTTCTTTTTTATGGAGATATTTGAGGACTTGATATTACCATGGTTGAGTTTTTTTTGTGTATGCTATTGTTATTTGTTTGGCGATAATATAGCTGGAGGCTTTAGTTGATGTTGGCGAGAATGCCTAAGCTATGAGTTGGTTTTGATGTCAATGATAACATTTCGATCTCAGGGAGAACTTTTTGTTCCTTTCTGAATGGGAAAGACTTCGTTTCTCTGATGAAGTTTGGAGTATGCAGATTGCATGCTATAATTTTGATTGGAACAAACAAAAAATAATCCACACCTTATCAGTAACGGGTGCCAGAGTGGGTGTGATATTTTGGTTTCAAAATGTATTTTTGCATTGCCTGTCCTGTAAAGATCCAGTATGGCACTTCTTTAAGAAAAATAATTCAAAATCATAATTTCCCCTCATAACCATAACATGACAATTGTCGAAACGTGTGTTTCTCTTGGCCATGATGATTTTCCTTTGTAAGGCACGCTGTTCATGCATTTGAATGTTTCCATCTGATTCTACCGGGTCTATTATTTGATCTGTCTAGCATCGCAGGAATTACAGAAGAAATGGTTGCAAATAAAGGAACAACCAAAGTGCAAAGGGAAATCTAGAGGTGCCTCCCTCACACATATTTATATGCACTTGTCTTTGTGTTATTACCCGCCTGCCAGTTGTTCTAACTATTCTTATCACTGCATTTGTCTCTTAGGAAACACTAAAAAGAATAGCAAGGTGACCAGTGATTGTAGAGTGGCAGACAAGGATGAATCTACCAGCAATGTTGCTATAGATGTACAGCATACATCATCACCTGCTGGATTCCAAGTGGTATGTGTGGTTATACTATTGGAAAGTGTGTTTTGACAGTGGACACTATCTCCCATTCCCTGAAATCCTGGAAATTGTGATTTTCCATTTTTTTTTGTTGTCTTTGCGAAAAAAATTAGTAGCTAGATTTCTATGACCTATACTGTAGTATACTGTAGTGAATTCTATATTACTACACAAATTTAGATTAACAACCCAATTTGCTTAAAATATTGAAATGTGTTCTAAAGGATAAAAAGTTGCTTTATCTTGACTTCTAGCTAATTTCTACAATTACCATGCAATAAACAAAATGGTAAAATCAATTTATTGCTTTCATTTAGTTTTAGGTAAAAGTATCTGTTGCTAAAGCAGCGACACCCTACTAGCATCGAAGTACATGAAGTATCCATTGATTACATAATATACACCACAATTTCAAAAAGATCATGCTGCACTAGAATTGCAAATAAAAAGCTTCTGTTATTTACATTTACCCACTAGCCTTTTTTCTGTATGATGTATGCCAAATTGATAGAGTAAACGTTGATGAGTTGCTTCCTTGACATGGATTCCCATCTGTGTTGGCTTTGTTGATAGTTGATGTTAGGTGGAAATGCTTGTATCATTGACATCTTTAAGACATTCAGTTGACTTGATTTATGCTGATTTGGTTGACTTTGATTAAGACTACTGGTTTTACTCCCATCAATTTTGCAGGATCTTTCATCATCATTTCCCCCAAGGAACAAAAGGAAGTTACATTGGGGGTACAGTTCTATCATTATACTGTGTATCATATATGTTGCACAATTCCTGGGTAAATTTATACTCTTCTTTTATGAATTTAATTTAACAAAGAAGGCACAGTTTAGCTTGTCCAACTTACCTGCGTGGATGGAATGTGGTAGGGTAGGGAGGACTCACACTGCAATTTAGTAATAGGCGTTTTATTGATAATCCCTTGTATGATCAACTTTGTCTGAAGGTCATGAGATATTCTCACTTATGATTAAGATATCAAGAAAATCTGATTGTAAAGGTGAGCAGATAAAAAAAATTGAAGCAGAGTCACCATAGATCTGATGGAAATGGTAGGACATTAGTGCAGTATGGTGTGACACTTCTTTTGACCTTGGTCACGAGGCAATCAGCTCACCTGTTCCTTTGAAAAGAAAAATATCTCCGTTGGCGCTTGTCAATCGTCCATTGTATTTTTCAGGCTTGACGTTAAAGAAAGGTGGGAGAGGAAAGCAAACATGTGAGTTACTGAAGATCAGTTATGTTCATACAACAAAATCATCCCTCCATGCCTATATTCCTGTCTGGGAGCAGAATAGTTCAGCGAAAAATTCCAAGAGCAGTGCAGCAGGTTGTCTGATTTTTGAGGTTTCTCTCTGATGTTTTCTGGAGATGTCGTGGCTAGACTTTGTTCCGATCTATTTGCTTCAAGATCAAACCTCTAGATCTTATTGTAGATACTTGAGGCCCATGTAGGGTCCAATCTAGAATAATGTGGTGTTCACATGTACGATTCCTGGAACAGCCAAAGCCCTGGGAAGCTATTGGTTGGGCATTTTTTTTTCTAATCATGTCTGTCTCAGCTCGCAAACATTGTCTAAAACAGAATGATGATGACAATATTGCTTCTGACGTGTTACTGCTCTGGTGCTGCAGATTATCAATTTGTCCAAATCCTTGCTCCCCTTTAGATGAAATTTATAGTACTAGTGTCTCCTTCAACATATTTCAAATTGTTCTTTTTTTTCTATATATGCTGCAAATTATTCGATGTGCTGGCGTCTACATTGCCACTTTGCCAGCAGTTTATCCCATTTCTAAATCCTTGGGCGCCAACCCCTGGTCCCTGCGTACTGCTGCATTTGGACGCTATCTGAATTCTGAATCAACTTGGATTTGGACGCCATCTGATGTTTATCTATGTTTTGTTCGTACTATGATCTGGGGTCAACGGCTCAACGCAAACCACTTCATCAACTTGCTGTACCTGCATATGCTACCGTGGGAGGTCGAACTGTCGGTTAGATTAACCCATCAGAAACCGGAAGATTGAACAGAAAATATAAATGAAAGCTACCTGTCGTGAGCATTTTTGTTGTGCTACGTTGGATTGACAAAAAGAAGAGGGGCACTATCTCGACTTTATTTTTTAACTAATGTTGTTTGTCAAAAGAATATCTTAAACAATTATGGAATTGAAATTTAATACTAAAATATGAAACAAATGTATTGTGATTTGAAAAGACAGATGACAAATTTATTGATGTTTGAAAAGGCGAAGAATAATTTGACCTTTTTGGTTTTGTATGGGGGCAGTGCATTCGAGCGAAATATATAAATAAAAACTTTTTTGATCAGTGGGTAATGCAATTATGCAACTCCGTAATTTGTCACGTGGCGTCGCGTAAGAGTAGAGCGCGCGATTAAACTAGCAAATCGCGGCTGCTCAAGCGACAGCTGTGGAGGTTGGATCGGGGCAGAAACCGACGGCGTAAAAGTCCAAAAGTGTTCGTCGCGAACCGTGGGCTCTCCGTCGCTGATGCTGTGGTCAGCGGCTCAGCGTTGCTGCTCTTGGGGGAAAAAAATCGGTCGTGATCCGCTGAGGTGGATATCTGCTGGATCCGCGTGGCGGCGAAAACGCCGTGAGCCTGGAATGGGTTAGAGTAGAGGGACCAGATGATACTGCCCTCCAGGAACGGCTGTGCTTTTAGCTATATTTTTCAGACTTTTTTCTCGATTTTTGCATGACCATTTTTCGGGAGATTTAACTTTTTACCAGAAGTCAAAACATATTTATCACTTATTGTCTATGGCATATGGACCCTTATGAGTCTATGACATGCGAGTTCAGTGTCCAATCTATTATGAACATCAGTAAAAGTGACAAAAAGTTAAATGTCCCTTATTTTTTGAACGGCTAAATGATATTTTTCTTCATTCTCTCGCATTTCTAAAATAGATTGTCTATGAATTTAAAAATCACATCGGTACATTATGAATAAGAATCTATTTTAAACTTTAGAGTTTAATTATATAATTAATTAAAGGTTTATGCTTGTTATGTCTTCACTCCTAGAAAAAACAATTATATTTTATTATTAACATGTAAAGATGATTACAGTTGAGATTCATGTTGCTACCGCTCTATCGTAAGGTTTGGCCGTACATTTGATTTGAAGAAGGGAGTCTCATTGGTTCCACGTGCTAGCATTTTGATAATTGGTGGTAGTATGATGTTAATCTGGAAACTTAAAGAATCCATTTGACACAACTATGACTCTCAACTGTAGGACCTATGAATAATTTAAAAATATCATATATATTGTAAGCCAGACCGAGTTATCATGTTATCACTTTTTAAATTGCTATATCAATATCTAACTATTAATTTATTTTGAGCTTAACTTGATAAATCCCCATTTATATGAAATACAAATTCCATAAAACAGGTACACAAACACACAAATATACATATAGAAAAACAACATACTTTTAAAAGTTGCAACCATGGTTTTACCTTACGAGCTACCCGTTACTACATGGTAATGCACACAACCGAGAAACAATAGTTTTATTTAATTTTCATTTTGAGCTTAACTTGATAAATCCCCATTTATATGAAATACAAATTCCACAAAACAGGTGCACAAACACACATATATACAAACATATAGAAAAACAGCATACTTTTAAAAGTTGCAGCCAGGGTTTTACCTTACGGACTACCCGTTACTGCATGTTAATGCACAAAACTGAGAAAACAATAGTTTTTATTTAATTTTCTTTGAACTACATAAACATACAAAATCAAATTTAACTTCTACAAGTAGAAAAAAAACATAGCTATAAATATACATATAGTAACAAAGTTTAATTTATTTCTTTTGCTACAATACAATTTATAGAGACCGGATTTGGTCATGCATGTGTGTATTGATATATAATTTATCTTATCAATATTTTTATAATCATTTAGATGACATGTATAATTAACTCATCGTATAAGTTTAGGTTACGTTGTTTAGATGACTGATAAATGGAAAATATCAATCAACTGATAGATTAAAAGGGTTGATCAGTATACGTGGCATGCTCGTCGATCCATCGAACCGTAGCCGGTCACCCTTCAAGCCATTGGTCGCGTTGCTCGTTGGCTACTGCATATCGCCCGCCGGCTATTGGGTCGTTCGAACTCCGCTTCCGAGCGATAGGTTTATCGATCCGTCGCTGTCAGAGATGCGGGCGGGGGTAGGGGTCCGTATGGCGCGCGACTGCACGGTGGGCCCGGCCACCGCGGCGTGGTCCGACGTATCGCGGGCTCGTGATCGGCTCGTGCCGGGCCCGTCCAGCCACGTGCCTGCCCCCGCCACGCCTCCGCGCGGCTCCCGCTTCCTTGGGGGCGAGCCCGATGCCGCCACGAGCACCCGCGGATTGTACACGCAAACGAGTGGAATGGAATGATGATGTGCCTGGGTTATTAGTGGTAGTATTAGCAATTGACACTGCTGTCTTTGTTTAACTTTAGGCAGCAGTCAGGCACGGACGTCTGTCAGTGTTTGTTTGGTACTCGTCTATTTCACTCGATGTGATCGGCATACGTAGGTTTATTTATTTATGCACGACACTTTATATTGGGTTTAATACTATTTTTTTAATATGCCGATTTTTGATTTTACCGTTCGTCTTGTTTAAAAGATTTATGTAATTATTAATTATCTTATTATGATTTAATGTATATGACTTATTAATTTTTTATAGTTGTATAAAATTTTTAATAAGATGAATGACGGCCTAAATAAAAAGTTAACACTATAAAAATACCGAAAAAAGTAAATTACTAATTATTACTATTACAGTTGACATGTTAGGATTCTTTATAAGAACTTATGGTTGACAATGTTGTGCACTTGTCGCACGCTCTATTGCTGTTTCCTTATTTAGGAACGTGAGTACTGCTCGAATATTCGGTTACTTGAAGTTAAATAAAGATGACGAAAATGGTACTCTATTTTTTTTTGTTTGGTCTAGTTTTCTAAATTAATTGCTTTTAGAGCAGAAGAGTGTTTTTCTACTAAGAGCGAGTGGCTTTAGAGTTCAAACTATGCATTTCTCTTAGGGTGCGTTTGGTTCGGGAACGAAGTGGGTTGAGTTGGAGTGAGACATGTTGGTTCTATTTTTCTGTTTGGTTGGATGAATAAGTTGAACCATGTTTTTTTTGGTGGAAGAGATGAGATGGGTTGGACCTGTTTTTGTTTTGTTGACGGAATGAGATGGGACAGAGGTTACCTCTTATATCCAAAATAAATTATTAAATACTAGGATTTATATATGAATAACCTAAATTAATTAGATATATATTTATACAGTAATATCCTCTTTGTGTCGTGGTCGTACTAGGATGGATGTGTCCCACCATTTTGGTGGGATGAGTTAGACCTAAATTTAAAAGAAATATTTCTCTTTTGGGTCCAACCCACCCATCCATCAACAAACAGGGTTAGGAATAGGTTGGCTCTGTGCCAATCCATCCCATCGAACCAAATGCATCCTTAGTTTGTTCGACATTAGTATGCATTTTTCTCGTATACTGCTGCATGCTTATTTTTCTTGGTTTTAAGCTTTTGTTGACTAGCTGTACCCATCTTTTGCACATGCTATTGGTGTGCTTAACAGTTATTTCTTGATAATTCTTGTCGTTTTGAAGAAGAGCATGATTAAACATTTAAAACTTAGAATCATAATAACTTTTAAAATATTTAATTTAAAAACAATGGGATGACATGTATAAAAATGAGCTTGCGGAAAGTATGTTAATAAAGTAGAGATTTTATACCTATATAATAGAAAACTACAATAAAGATAAATTTTTGAAAACTATGTTAGGAGTTATCAAACTAGACAGAGAGAGTAACTGATATAGAGTTTCATGTATTATCAGAAAAACACCGTTTCACTTACTATTATAAATCAAAAATTAAAATTAAAACTTAACTTTAAAATAGAATTTGGGCTTTTTTTTGCCCAAGTTTAGTTTACGATATTTATTTCTAAAATAATAACAACACATATGTAAAAGTTTTACAGATAAATTATTTTTAATTACTAATATATTGTTTCACTTATAGTTATTATAAGTGAAACATTAAGACTGGTCATTTCTCGTTCCTGCAGACAATTAGGTCCTCTTTATCCGGGTTTATAAGTGAACTAAGTAAAAATGTACCCCTCCGTTTAATAATGTAAGATGTTTAATTTTGTTTGTTTGTAATATTTAACCATTTGTCTTATTAAAAAATTATAAAAATATCATTTATTTTGCTTGTGAATTACTTTATTATCAAAAGAACTTTAAGCATGAGTTGTTATTTTTTATATTTACACTAAATTTTTAAATAAGACGAATGGTCAAATGTTACAATAAAAAAATCAAACATCTTACATTATGAAACGAAGATATTAAAAGCCTAAACAAACGAGTGACTCTTTATTGCATTTTTTAAATCCATAATCCATTCTTACACGATTAAGCAAAACGTTAGAGTCAAGTATCTTTTTTGTTTTATTTGGACTTTGGAGTAGAAGTAACACATCAACATTAAATTTAAAGAAAAAGATCAACTTAAAAGCTTAAACAAATAAACCTAAATTAAAATAAAGAGGACATTAATACTCTGTCTTTATACTACCTCCATTCCAAAAAATTTTAGTTATTGTTTTACGTATTGAACGTTTGATTATCCATCTTATTTTAAAAAAAACATATAGAAAACTCAGAAAAAATAGTCACACATGATATACTGTTCATGTTTTATTATCTCATAATAATAAAATACTAATCACAAAAATCCAAATAATATAAAGAATCAAATATTTTTATTTTTGATCGGGGAAAGTATTCATTAGCTAGCACACATGAGTCACCGTGACATGGACATTCCCGAGTAGTAGTAGTAAAATGCGCCAGCTTGTGTGCGACGGGGAACAATTGGTCCATGTAAAGGAATAATCTTCCATGACCTGTCGATTGCTGATTACTTCGTCTATCCTTTATTATGTCATGTATACGTGCGAAAAGTATTTCAATGTATCAAGAATTTTAGTACAATTTTTAGTATCTCAAGGTGCAATGTATCTTAAATATAGCCAGTGCTACAACCGCACAATAAAGACTAAATGAACTCTAGATCATCTATGTTTCAATTCAATAGTTTAGATTTGCTACGATAAGATATATAAAATAATAATTTTTCTACATTAAGATAATGGTATAGTGATGTGTTAATCTATGTCATTCTTTTTTCATCATACAGTGCTAGTGCAACCAGCCAAACCAGATCTTGATCCATACCCATTACACATGTATGAATAGCCGGAATATATTTGTTATCGTAAAGGACTTATACAGTTTTACTTAATAATATTATTAAGCTGTTAACGCGTTGCAACAGAATTTTACGACAATATTGGGTTGACGACTTCACCATATGCTTGAGTTTGATTTTTCTTTAGTTTCATTGTTCTCTAATGTACTATAAGCCAACTATAAATATATTTTAAGAAGATAAGAGAGAAAAATAGTGAGTTACAGATTTATAGTCAACTGTGGCATGAACTATAAGACACGATGTGGATATGACATGTGAGACATGGTAGCATATGTTTTGTGTGTAGCTATCATATAAATTGGCTATTAGATTGACTATAGATGAATTGAAGCTAGTAGTTGGCTATACTACTGAACTTGCTCTTCGCAGGTGATGGCGGATGAAACTCTTGGATAGAGATACCATAAAGAAAAAAAGAGAATACTATGTATGGAGACCATGCTAAAATGAATGAGTGACAAAAACTAGAAAATTCTATTGCTGCTTGGTGAAATTATTTTCCTTCGAAAGTCAAGCGAGTGAAAATCAGAGCACGCTCGTCTGCTCCACGCATGCGCAAGAATGGATTGGTGAGATCCACAACCCAACGCAGAAAATTCTCAGTGCAAAACTGTTCCTTTGTTCGATCGAGACGTCCTTCTCCCGATCATGTTGAAATTTATCCAATCAATTCTGAAATGGACACAATTTAAAGAGGGGAAAAAAAATGAAAGGATGAACATTACCTGTGCATATACAGCCACACACACAACTAACTGAATGGTTGATGACACGTTACACCTTTCATTTGATCGAGCAAAGACTACATATGATGCCTTTGCCTCCCACTACTCTCGACATAATATATCCATCACCAATATCGATTCAGAGACACACTCAGATCCTACTAGCTTCTGTCGTTCCAGATCGCTTGATATGCATCCCAGGAAAGAGAGAAATTGGTTGAACATGATCGTCTAGACTACCCAGTGCATTGACGAATCTAGCCAATGAGGTTAAAGTGGTCTGAACAAATTAGATATAGGTCCAATCTTTTTTGTTGATCTTTGCCATAAAATTTTAAGGATTTTCGTGGGGCTCCAACGGTTTTAACAAGGCCACAAGGCTAGTGAGGGTTCGAGCCTCCGCCGCCCCTATATTAGATCCGTCCTAACCCATGAGACATAATTCCTCTGACACTTGTATCTATGCTTAACATTGAAGATATATAAAGACCGGAATGAATATACTGATATACATACGTGTCCAATGTACAGATATTGGATTTGTCAGACAAAAAATTTGGCCAGTCGATTGAGAGTTCATGTTATTAGTAATTCCCTTTGGAAACCCAGAAACCTAATTGTAGGTATCATGGAAGCACATCTATCACTGAATATACACAGGAATGTCATCTGCTCGCATGCCTACATCCGTTCTATTTCTAGCTCCACCTATCTTAACTATTCACTTTTAAGATACACTCGAGAGTTTTTTTATGCAACTAATTAAACTGCCACTCTACCAGAATAGCACCAAAAAGCATGCATGGTCAAGATTATGGGTGGGGTTTTGCAGCAATGCTAGCTAGCTGCAACCACTGATTGATATTATAGGAGTATATAAATCTGTCTCTTCCCACACAATCTGGGCGACGGGAACCATATATCATATACTACGTGGTAGTGGAGAAGAAGGGAAGTACTGCTAAATATATATTACTCGTACGATCTTCTTTAGTCTGTCTTGAGAGGTGGAGGAAACGGCCACATTCCACTAATGGTGTGTTACCTGACCTGATCTAGATCATGTTCTTTATCTTTTTTTTTTCTCATTGCTTAGCAATTGCACCGGCAAATGTAGACATATCAGTGGTGGTAGTCAGGAACACTTTGTGTCATGTTTGATCTTCTTTTTTACAGGAAATAACGGTTGATATTGTTAGGATTTTTAATGGAAAAAGCCAAATAACATTTGCAAATAAAAATTAACTGTGAATAAAAATTTTATATACGTATTCTTAGCAATGTAAAAGCCAAGGTTAGAAAATAAAGTTCGGTGAAAAAACCAAAATCAACTCTAAATTTAAGTTTAAAAGTTAAAATTTTGACCTATAAGCATAAGAAAAATGAAAAGATAAAAAATAAAATTTGGAGAACTGACATTAAAATAACTTTTATCTCGAAGTTTCAGGAAACCACGGATGATATGACTTGTGGTAATAACCACATGTTTTATGATCAAAGAGTTCCATAGAACAACAAGTTTGAATCTCATATAAAAGTAGAATATTTAAAACAATATTGTTCAAAATAAAAAAAACTTAAACCAACCACTTGCATTAAGAAATCAATAATTGAATTTCATAGATACTATATAAGATGAAAAGTAAATACATAATTAACACACACATGGGTAGGGTTTGGAGAATCCTTAGGGTCATAATACTCGGAGTTATGTTACGACCGTCATAATAACTGAACTATAGTTTTACTCAACTTTAACTACAAAATACAAAGTTTTCTAAAATTACTCGCTATCTTGCTATAATTTAGCACACAGTTATAATTTATGGAATTTTAAAGGTCTTTTAAAAAATCATAAATATGTATTAATGTTATTTGCCAAGGGCACATCCTAACTAGATGATTGATTGATAAGTCCTGAATAGAGAAAATAGCTTATATATATGTGATATACATATTATAAATCTAACAAATAGCAAGAAACAATATTATTTAAACAATGTTGATGTTTAAAATTTTATTTTAAGAAATCATACTTTTAGAAGCGCGGTGCTGAGTAATTTATAGGTCATCTCTGATAGTTGTTTAGAACACAATAAGATAGGAAATATGTATCATTTGTATTCATAAAAAAATATTAGGAGTTAAACGAAAGAGAACTAATGATCCATGAACACTGATGTCTGCTTCCAGCCCTTCTTCCTCTTTAGTAATACCAGAATTTTTTTTAGGGGGGCTAAGGGGGCCGCTTCGATGCCGCAGATCCTGAAGCCCTGGTGGTAAATCCACCCCTGTTCCTATGAAAGGTATCTCTTGCTAACCTACCAAGAGAAAAAAACATCATAATTGATTGATTTTCTTGTTTCTTAATTATTAGTTCCATAATTGTATCCAGTCATCAAAATATATATTTCACATCATGTAGTATAAGTCACGACAACATTACATTTTTTTTTCTCGTGTTCATTTCCCTTGGGGGTACGCAGCACAAATCGCTGGCCCTTTTATTCAGGGGGTGTTTCATTCCGTTTCCAGGTTCCAGGCTTCCCCTCTTTGTGCATCACCCATAGATTAATCTAGAAAACTTCCATCTCAAGACCCAACCAAACGCTGCGAAACATACAAAAGAAGCCGCAAGCAAGCAACACGATCAGCCCTCTCCCGAAGCCGGTAGGTTGGCAGAAAAATAACCACGCACAGAGAGAGGGGGGCGAGACGAGGGAGAGGGAGGAAAAAAAAAAAAAGGAAAAACCATTTCAGCGCAAGCGCAGCGAGCGAAACGAAAGAGACTTGTAGCGAAAGGCCAAGGGCGACGTCAAATCCATTCCTCTCCTCCTCCCCTCTCCACAGGCTTGCGAGACGAGGACCCTAGGCCGCGGCGCGCGGGGGAGAGAGAGGGAGAGAGAGAGCCGTGGCGGAGCGGCCGAGCCGAGCCGAGCCTCTCGCGTGACGGAGGGGCGGAGGCGCGCGCGGGGGAGGGGATGGCGACGCCGACGCCCATGGCGGGGGAGGGGACGCTCGCGGCGGTGATGCCGCGGTCGCCGTCCACTCCGGCGGGTTCGGCGGGGTCGGCGGCCGGGGCGCCGATGCTGATATTCCTCTACTTCCACAAGGCGATCCGCGCGGAGCTGGAGGGGCTGCACGCGGCGGCCGTGCGCCTCGCCACGGAGCGCGCGGGCGACGTGGAGGCGCTCGCCGAGCGCTGCCGCTTCTTCGTCAACATCTACAAGCACCACTGCGACGCCGAGGACGCGGTACGGACGCTTCTACCGTGCAGAGCTTCGTTTTTCTTTTTGGGGGTGTTATATGGCTTGTTTCGGTGTTTTTTGTGTTGTCGAATAGCTTCGGATTTGGGCGTGGAGACGCGTGCGCGTTTCCCAATTTCTGTGGTGTTTGGGTTTAGGGTTGCGGGATTGTTCCCTTAGGTTTGGATGAACTGAGTGTGATTTGGATTAAATGTAGCGAGCACTGCGAGGATCTGAAATTGGATGAAGCTCATCCCATGGTGTTGGAATTTCTTATGAACTTGCTTTGTTTGCTTAGCGCCTAGCTGATAAGCGCGCTAGTATGAACGATTTTTTTGGTCACTATGCCATTTCCAATTTTCCATGGTGATGGCATGAATAAATATTGACTTAATCGTACAAAAGGTGATCCGGAATCCACTGTTTAATTGAAATCTCGGTGGGAATTTCGATCTATATCATCATGTGTACCCTTCTGTCTTGTTTATGGGATAACACTGATGTTTTTGTCTTGATTGGAGTACAGTAACTTTCACATTTATCACATATCAGAATGTGTAGTTATGAGTACTTGAGTAGGATTGTCTTCTCGTAGTTTTCGACCCGTTAGAATCACCGACCAATGCAGGTCACTACTTTAAGAAATGCTTAATACTTATTCACCTAATAGGGGAGATTGACTTTTAGCTGCCCTTGTTTGAGTGGCGGAGATTTAGCTGACAAATAAAGGTACTTTTATCTTCTTTGCCTTAAGCGCTGCCGAAAGTAGAGGATATGTGTTCAAGTGCAAAAACGTTTCTGTTACTAAGTTGTAACCACTTTATCATTGCATTCCTATAACCCTTTTTTTTTTAAAAAAAAAATTCTGCTATTTGTAAATGGCATCAATCAATATCATTTTCTTCATCTTATATGTTTCATTCTGAGGATTACAGGTTATCTTTCCAGCACTTGATATCCGAGTCAAGAATGTCGCAGGAACCTATTCTCTTGAGCATAAAGGGGAAAACGATCTCTTCAGCCAATTGTTTGATCTGTTACAGCTGGACATTCAAAATGATGATGGTCTTCGAAGGGAACTGGCATCCTGTACAGGAGCCATTCAAACATGTCTCTCCCAACATATGTCCAAAGAAGAAGAGCAGGTTGGTACAGGGTACAATATCCCCATTTTAGAATCTCTTATAAAATTAATTACATGACATTCTACTGGATAAAACACAGTTTGTGTTCACTGCTCAGCCTCATGTTTTAACTAGTTTAATTTCTAGAATCAGTGGGTTCTTCTATCATTCTGTCACCATTTAATGTTGATAAGTAGCCATAATGATGCGGCCAATGTGCCCACATTATATTACGGTTTGTTTTTGTTTGGTTGAAACTCGAAAGTTTCCTTAGTGAAGATCATATGACATGGTTGTCCAATAACCTTGCCTTCTTTACAGCGTTTGAGAGCTTAGAATCTCCTGTACTGGAAAGATTTTGAACTATACTGTTCCATTTTTTTTCCTGACCTTAAAAACAATAGGTGGAAGGAGAGAAATGATATCAGTGGTGTAGTTGTTGTCTAGCTGTTAACTTTTCTCTCACCAACTTCCTCTCTCACTTTCTCTGTTTTGTGGTCATTGCCAAGGTACAGCAGAGTCCATAACCTATAGGTAAGGCCATATGAATCTGAGTTAATCGCATATGCTAACATGCGGTGTTAGTAAAGGTGTTCAGCCCGATCTTTGAGTGGTCATAGGGTAGAATCTAGCTATAGCTGACTGCCTTAAGGTTTTCACAGGGTCAGACTATTCTTTTTGTCATGCTGGGGGCACTGAGATGATAAATCTGATGATAAGTTGGCTGCAGATCAATATTAAGGGCTTGGGGTGTTAATTTGGTGCCATTTACTTCTGTAATTCAGAGGGGCTCCTTTATGGTGTAGAAGCTTTGTTAAGGTTCCTTATAACAGTCTTGACAAAAAGGCGTGTAAAATAAAACCAGGTTACTGTATGAAACTGCATTAACTAAGCTCCAAATGTTGCTGTTTCTTAATATATGAATTGTTACCATTCGTTCCTACTGGTGGCTGATCATCTGAAGTTGTTTCAGGTTTTTCCATTGCTTACAAAGAAGTTTTCATATGAAGAGCAAGCAGATTTAGTGTGGCAGTTCTTATGCAACATTCCTGTAAATATGATGGCAGAGTTCCTCCCCTGGCTTTCAGCTTCGGTTTCTTCTGATGAACATGAAGATATCCATAGCTGCTTATGTAAAATAGTACCGGAAGAGAAACTCCTTCAACAGGTTTTTATAACTATGCATCTTACATTTTTGGTACTGACTTGATTGTGTGTTAAATTTGATTTTTCAAATTTGGGAAGGTTGTCTTCACATGGATGGAAGGGAAAGCAGCAAGAAAAGTATCACAGAATTCCAGCGATTCTAATTCAGAAGCAAGCTGCGATTTCAAGGATGCCTCCTCCATTGATCATGCAGATAATCATATTTGTTCACATGAAGATTCTAAAGTTCGCAACAAAAAGTACACAGAATCTATTGATGGTCGGGTTGACAGGCATCCCATAGATGAGATTTTGTATTGGCACAATGCTATCCGTAAAGAGTTAGTTGACATAGCAGAGGAGACAAGAAGGATGCAGCAATCTGGAAATTTTTCTGATATATCAGCTTTCAATGCAAGGTTGCAGTTTATTGCAGATGTGTGCATCTTCCACAGGTAGGTAGTTGTATGTCTTAATCTATCAACATCTTATTCATGGAATCTTGGGCTTGTTGTGTAATTATGGTAATGATCTGTTGCTTAATTGTTCAATACTAGCATTTGTTTGTTGATCTAAAAGTAATTGGTGCTCTTTTGTATCAGTCTACATGTTATATAAATTTTCGGCTTATGTTTCTTGTTCCATGGACATTAGGTGGCTTAGCATGCAAGTATGGGAGAAATCTGTTGAGATTTTTGCATTTGCATTTCTATTGCTAACTTGCTATTCATTTTGCTGTACAGACAATTATATCTGGCATGTCTTTACAAGATGGTAGTTTAGCTTATTGTTAGGTATTGGAACATGTATTTGCTTAATTACCTGTATGCTTTTCACTTGAAAGAACATAATGTCCTCTCAAGTAAAATTAAATTCCTCTTTAGTTTTGTCACATTCATTTTTCTGTGATCTGCAGTATTGCCGAGGATCAGGTTGTATTTCCTGCAGTTGATAGTGAGCTGTCCTTTGTACATGAGCATGCTGAAGAAGAGCGCCGATTTAACAATTTTAGATGTTTAATTCAGCAAATCCAAATAGCAGGAGCAAAATCAACTGCGCTGGACTTTTACTCTGAATTGTGTTCACATGCTGATCAGATAATGGAGACAATTGAGAAGCACTTCTGTGATGAAGAAACCAAGGTTAGTATGGATGTAGCTAGAGTGCTAGACTGCCCTAATTATTGCTATATTGGTTGTCTCATCTTCATCTTAAACTTACTTAGGTGCTTCCTCAAGCTAGGATGCTTTTCTCTCCTGAGAAGCAAAGGGAACTTCTGTATAAAAGTTTATGTGTTATGCCATTGAAGCTATTGGAACGTGTTTTACCATGGTTAGTGTCCAAGCTGAGCGATGAGGAGTCATCTTCTTTTCTTGAAAATATGCGCTTGGCAGGTTATCCCTTCACTTTGATTATTGTATGCTATAGTATAAATACCTTTCACTATGTGTAAAGAACTTCAAAATTCACTGACCACGAAAAATATGCATATGAAACAGCACCATCATCGGAAACAGCACTGGTTACTCTTTTCTCTGGTTGGGCATGCAAAGCTCGTTCGGAGGACAAATCCAATTCTGGAGAGTACTTATGCTTGACATCTGGAGAAGCAAGATGCCTATTGGATGAAGTAGATGGGCTTGAAAAATGTCGGCCATTCTGTCCATGTGCTTCACGTAGCAATGCAGTTATTTCTCTGCATTCGCAAATTGAAAATGGTTCTAGGCCAGGTAAGCGAGGAAATGATGAAGAAGCTGTTTCTGCTACTAATGGAAGTGACTTGTCTCAAACTGATGACACTGAAGCACGTCCATGTACCAAGAAACCTTGCTGTATTCCTGGGTTGAGAGTAGAAACTGGCAATCTTGCTATTAGTTCATCGCTGGCTTCTGCAAAGTCATTTCGCTCTCTATCATACAACTCGTCTGCTCCTTCATTATATTCAAGTCTTTTTTCCTGGGAGACAGATGCATCTCTATCTTGTTCAGATGGCATATCAAGGCCAATCGATACCATATTCAAATTTCATAAAGCGATTCGCAAGGATTTAGAGTACTTAGATGTTGAATCTGGAAAACTAATTGATGGTGATGAGTCTTGCCTTCGCCAATTCATTGGAAGATTCCGTCTACTGTGGGGTCTTTACAGGGCGCACAGTAATGCTGAGGATGAAATTGTTTTTCCTGCTTTAGAGTCAAGAGAGACATTGCACAATGTCAGTCATTCGTACACTCTTGACCACAAGCAAGAAGAACAATTATTTGGAGATATATCTGACGCCCTTGCTGAGCTTTCACAGCTACATGATAGGATGACTCACCCGCATGTTGAAGTCAGCGATGCAGAGAAAAATGTTTCTCATTCTTCTGATGAGATTGATTGGAGAAGAAAGTACAATGAGCTTGCCACAAAGCTTCAAGGAATGTGCAAGTCTATCCGGGCTGCGTTGACTAATCATGTCCATAGAGAAGAACTTGAGCTGTGGCCATTGTTTGATGAGCATTTTTCTGTGGAGGAACAGGATAAACTTGTAGGTCGTATAATTGGTTCAACTGGTGCTGAGGTTCTCCAATCGATGCTACCATGGGTTACTTCAGCACTTACTCAGGAAGAGCAGAACATGATGCTGGATACATGGAAGCAGGCCACGAAGAATACAATGTTTGGTGAGTGGCTAAACGAGTGGTGGAAGGGAGCTCCAACATCATCTGATTCTTCAGAAGAGGCATCCTCTGCTCCAGAAGGTTAGTGTAGTGGCTTCTTATTATCTTGGTGTCGTCGTTATTTCCAACTTGGGTCAGGCCCTTCTTTCTAATATCATATCTATTTGAATAATTATGGTAAGCAAGCATATAAATTTCCTTGATATATTATAAACATTGTTTGTTCTAAGACAAACTTGCATCAATTAGTCGAGGCTCTACCTTGGTCCAATGAATTATAGATACAATATTAGGCTAGAATAGGAGAGTAGGACTGAACCATTTAAAAAGAAACAAGAAAATCAGGCATGTGTTGGTATTTTCTTGCGATGGTGCAAGGTACGCAGAATTGAAGACTTATAGCTATAGCTGATACCTGAGGCGTATTAGAACAAAATCATAATCCAAGACTATTCATCAAGTGTTTCATTTGCCAGAGGCAGGCTAGTGGGATGTAAAGTTATGCTAGATAAACTTATCATAAACATGACTTATTGATGGCTGTTTAGCTTAGAAGTAGTTATATATTATATGGTTGTTTCCCTTTTTCTGTGCGAAAATCTTTAGTTGCCTTCTCTTTCCCTTTTGTAGATGGTGATTTACAGGATAAGATTGACCAGAATGACCAGACATTCAAGCCTGGATGGAAGGACATATTTCGAATGAACCAGAGTGAACTTGAGGCTGAGGTGCGAAAGGTTTCACGAGACCCCACACTTGACCCCAGGCGGAAGGCCTATCTAATTCAAAATCTCATGACCAGGTTTGTCATCTGAATATTTCAGCAAATAACTTTTTGTAAAAATAAACAATCTAATCATAACCATGAACATTTCAGTCGCTGGATAGCTGCTCAGCAGAAGCTACCAGAGCCAAAATCAGAAGAATGTAGTGAAGGTACTGGTATCCCTGGATGTGCTCCTTCATATCGAGACCAGGAGAAGCAAACATTTGGTTGTGAGCACTACAAACGGAACTGCAAGCTTGTTGCCGCATGTTGCAACAAGCTGTTCACTTGCAGATTCTGCCATGATAAAATTAGTGACCATACGATGGAAAGGTAGAGTCTGTAATGCATAAAACACTTGATTACCTTTATCATTTTACTAGTACTTATACTTAATTTTGCTAGAAGTCGACAATCCTATGTCTAAAAAGGATAAAAACGTGTAGAAAATACAAAATAGAACTTGCAGTTAAATTTCAGGGATAAATACATTGTTATGTTTGTCCATCCTTTTTAATGGCATCCTTTTAATATCTTTTCTGGACCACTGCTATTCATAGTTTTATGGCTTCACCTGTTCAATATGGCATAAATAGAGGTGTTTTAATGGGCTCGTGAGCTTGGATTATGCTTATCAATTGGTTATATTGAAATGAGTTGATGCAGATGAACAAGAACTTAGACTTGGCTTGATAGATAGCCGTAGTTGTAGTGTTAAGATAGATTAACAAGTAGCAATTCTGATTCAGCTGAAATGTTTAGTTCTGTTACCGTCCTGCTTTTCTATTTCTTACGGGGCAGAATCCTGCTGAAAGTTATTAAAAAAGAAAGAATGATGCTAGAAGGCAATAAGAACTTGCTGGCCAGTTAGTATAATATCTGGTATTGCATTTTGATGACTTATAGACCTTCCAATCATATCAGATAGTAAAATGTGCCAACCTTGTTTGCTACCTGTAGGAAAGCGACACAGGAGATGATGTGCATGTTATGCTTAAAGGTTCAACCTGTTGGTCCAAAATGTCAAACTCCATCTTGCAATGGGCTGTCCATGGCAAAGTATTACTGTAACATCTGCAAATTTTTTGATGATGAAAGGTAATATTCCTTGACACCTCTGAAAGACTATTATTAAATAATTTGCCTTACAACTGAGGTTGTCGAGATATCCCTGGGGTGATGACTGGTGTGTTTTTCTATCTTCGTTACAAACCAAATATTGCTCCCACATTAGTCTTATTATCTCTTTTGGCGTCTCCATTGGTTTAAAGCAGATATGATTTTTTAAAACAGTTATTGAACATGATATGATCTGTTTAAGGATACAAATATTTCCAAATTCAACAAGACAAACATTTATATTCAAAATTCAAAATCCAGATATGAATTGGATATTACCAAATTAATTGTAGCAGTAATAATATCTGGCAAATTTGAAGTTAGATATACTATTTATTACTATCCAGCTTTAAACTTTTACTGTTGATTTGTTTTACAATATAATGATAAGAGCAAAAAAATCTTGGACATAAGATAATACTTTCAAACATGTATCTCATGCTACTTGAATGCCACTCCTTTGGAACACGAACACATGCTTTTTTTTTTTTCCAACTCTTTCGAGGACTTGAACTGTTAAATTGTTGAGATCATCCTGTGAGGATCTGTGTTCCAAATGGAAATGGGGCTCAGTTCTCTCTTCTTTTTTTTGACTAATCATTTGGCAAAATTTCAAAGGTTTGAATATTGAAATGCGTGAGAACTTCATAAAAACAATCGAACAGATGGAATAGTCGAGTTCATTAATTGTATGAAAAAAGCTCTAATGAACCTTTTCGTTAGAGCAAATAACGCTACATTGTTGGTTACTTCTTTAAAAATATGAACACACTGTGGTGCTATTTTAGCCAATTTTGTTTAGTCCAATATTAGTTTCCCAAATGATATAGAGCTGGTCTAGCCTGTTGATTTTCCATGAGAATGCTACCTGTTCTACAGGATCCAAAAAAACACATTGCAAAAAGTCCTAAAAAATGTCGTCATCACTCTAAAAATCAAATCCAAATCAGATCAACGCATCTAGAAACAAAAAGGACATTATGCTGAAAAGATATCTGAAATAGAAGAGCAACTTTACTGAAATTCCATTTTTTTTTCTCTTCTATACCTAAACAAATAATGTGTTCTTTAATGTTTGGAGTGACAAATATTACCATAACCTATCTTACGAAAACTTCCATGAATTTTTTGCTGTGTGTGTGTGTTTGTTTGTTTTCCGGGAGCACCTAACTGGAGTCACTGTGTGCTCCTGAGGACAAATTTCAGTTTTTCATGTATGTTGTCTTCTCAATTCTCATTTACCATTAACACTTTGGAATTCAAAATCTGGATTGCAGCCATTCTGATTGGCACCAATAAGTCTCTTGTAATGCTGTTCTTTTTTCAGGACCGTGTATCATTGCCCATTTTGTAATTTGTGTCGTCTTGGGAAAGGTCTTGGTGTTGATTTCTTCCACTGCATGAAGTGCAATTGCTGCCTTGGGATGAAACTAACAGAACATAAATGCCGGGAGAAAGGGCTAGAGACAAACTGTCCAATCTGCTGTGATTTCTTATTTACATCAAGCGCGGCAGTTAGAGCTCTTCCCTGTGGCCACTTCATGCATTCAGCTTGCTTTCAGGTTTGCTAAATCTATATGTTTGCGATTTGCTGATGTATCTTTGCACTGTCAACAATGCTTTCTGGCTAATCAATCAATTGTCAATAACAGGCATACACTTGTAGTCACTACACTTGTCCTATCTGCTGCAAATCCTTGGGAGATATGGCAGTAAGCTACATCACTTTTTCAATATTTGTGGCTATTTTGTTTTTTTCAGTAACGAATGAGTTCTATGCTTCATTGGTTTTTCATACTTTGGTGAAAGTGCTTGTTATTCCTTATTCAAATCTAGAGAGTATTACTAAGCTGCCAATCATTAAGTTATGTTCATGGAAGAAGAAACTCGCGCCGTTATTATCGTACTAGTAATAGACACCTTTTCTACAAAAAGGAAGAAAAAAACAGCAGTACTGTTCTGTTTCTGAAGTTAATATTGTTCTGCACTAGTCCCGATGACTCCTGAGGGGTAGTTGTCTCTCCCTCAGTTATAAACTCGGTCTAAGAATGCTAAATAAGCCCTATGTTGTGAATGCAAAAAAAAGGGAGTTATTTTACTGTGTGACATCATTTGATGATTGTTTGCAGAATATTTTACTTCCCCGCACACAAAGAATAAAGGCCAAAACAAAGCTTTATAGTTTCTTTCATTTATGTGAGGAACTGAACTATTTTCCTTCAGGGATATGTGAGAAACTAATCGAATACTACTAGTTTCGTTCTTTGGTCATTTGAGGTTTAGCTCCAATTAGATGACTTAACACAATATCTTGTCCTATACATGTGACTACACTATTGTGTGCCCTCCAAATATTATGGAACTATGCTTTAGACTCATGATGATTTAGTGTGTTCAAACCTAGCCTGTTTTGGGCTTCATGCTGCTGAGGGATCATGAGTGCATTGCTTGTTGCATGGTTTGTGATCTGTTCCAAGTTATCCAAACAAATTAGTTGTATCTCCTACACTATCCCGTGATATAATGAGTGCTATTGATGAGCAGTCTAGATTTGCAAACACGCTCATGCATCTTAACAAGGATACATGTTCTGTTTTGTCGATATACAGGTGTACTTTGGGATGTTGGATGCCTTGCTGGCTGCTGAAGAGCTTCCTGAGGAATACCGTGATCGGTGTCAGGTATCCCAGTTCTTCTGTTCTTGGTTTTCATTCTTCTACTCGCTGGATCATTTATTTCTTGGTTGTTTTATCCAGGATATACTATGTAACGATTGTGAAAAAAAAGGGAGGTCTCGATTTCACTGGCTGTATCATAAATGCGGCTCATGTGGTTCTTATAATACCAGAGTTATCAAGACTGATACAGCAGATTGTTCTACACCAAACTAGCGTGGAATTATTCTTTCTTTTTCGTTTTCACATATGTAAATATAGTCGTACCATACATTGTGTAGTTGTGTAGCATAGCTACCATATTTTTCATCCCATAGCTAGATCATTTTTGTCCAGCTTAGCGTGCATTCTACTAGGTCTAGTCTAAGCTATCAAAACGGACACTACTTGCACCTTCCTTTGCCAGTTCCATTCTGCCGTGAATCCCTTCAACGCAAGTATGTAGTATATAACTATGCACCGATCCAGTACAATATCTCGTGATCCATTTATGCGTGTTTTCCTGCATCGTTCCACGCGTTCGATAGAGCACCTTTGGTGGCTGATTTTCTTTGGGTAATTGTTTGGCTTTTTCATAAAAAAACCAAATGACATATTTACAAATAAAAAATAATTTGTAGATAATTTTTATATGTATTCTTAGCGATCTAAAAGTCAATGCTGGAAAATAAAATTTAATAAAAAAACTTTAAAATCTAACTCCAAATGTAAGATAGGGCTGTCGGTATGTCTCGCCGTCAAAATGGGTCAATTCGGCTCTCCTTCAAATGCAAGGATTTCCTAGTTCCAAACATCAAGCGTAGCCACCGCTTACAATATCATGATAATCAGTTAGTAAATATCATGATAAGTATGGTTTGGTTCAGTAAATATCATGATAATTAAAAAAATAAAAAGAAGAAAAATCCAAAAAAACCATGGTAATATATCGTAATAGTTGTGATATATCGCGGTAATTGTGACATATTGCATGGTTTTCGCAAAAAAAAAATGTGATTATGGATATCGCGAAAACCTCTGCAATTACCGTCCTATGTACCACGATTAAGTTTCCATTAAAACTGCAGCTATAATCACTATCTTCATGCGATAATCGCTTCCCACCATGCGGTTTGACCCCAAAACTATGGTGAATTTATTCAAAAAAGTTTGAATTCAAATCCGTTTTCACGCAATTGTCGCTGATAATTATAGTATTGCTGGCGCACATATTCGATATATGAAACGATAATTGAGCCTAGCTAAGCAAGGCTAGAAAATTTCTTGCCTAGAATCCCAATGCTTCCCTACATTCTCAGCAGCCGTATTAGCTGTTTATTAATGATCCCTACCTCACCAAAAATCTCGTAGTGTACCAAAAATACCAGAGGTAGTGGACAGGGGAAGCTGGAATGTAGCAAATGATATGTAGCTCATCAAGGTGTAAATATTTTGGTATTGGTAATATGTAATTGTAGAATATACAGACTTGTGCGTTCAGTGATATGCTTGCAGTGATATGCTTGCGTCAAATTTTTAGGAGTAAAGTTCATGGCCAGTCCTCAAACTTCTAGCGAGGTACTAGATAGGTCCATTATCTTCCAAAATGCACTTTAAGGTCCACAATCTTGTTTTGATGTATCATCACGGTCTAAAACTCATTTGATTCAGTTCAGGCGTCGACTTGGCATGACACGCGGACATGATTCTTGCATTCCCCCCCCCCCAATTCTTGCATTCCCCCCTCCCCCCGCTTGCCATTTAATCCCTCTTCCACACCCAAAGTGCAAAAACTACAAACCTTATTAATATTTCCCACTGTTGCTCTTAGGATTTACTTGATACGAGCTTCATCCAGAAGCAATTCATGGGGAGCGGCAGAGGGTGGCAGTGAGGTGCGTCTTACATGGCTAATGCGGCTAGCTCATCATCATCCAATGTCTGGAGGAGAAGACCGGATTTACCTGAATAATATATACCCATTTATTTTTTTACCTGAATAATATATATCCATTCATATTTTTTACCTGAATAATATAATAATTCAGGTATTAGGCCTGCTAGTATTAGGCCCTGTAAAAAAGATGAATGGATATATATTATTTAGGTAAACACGGTCATTTCCTTCAGACATTGGATGACAATAAGCTAGTCGTATTAACCATGTAATATGCACCTCATCGCCACCATCTGCTGGTCCCCACGAATTGTTTCTAGATAAAGCTCGTAGCAAGTAAACCCTAGGAGTAATGGTGGTGAATAATAATATTTGGTAGCCTGTGCACTTAGGGTGTGGGAGAAGGATTAAATGGCAAGCTTAGGGGGAGAATGCAAGAATCATGCCAGTGTGTCATGCAAAGTCGGCACCCGGACTGAGTCAAACGAGTTTTGGACTGTGATGATACATTAAAACAAGATTGTGGACCTCAAGTGTATTTTGGAAGATCATGGACCTATCTGGTACCTCGCTACAAGTTTGAGGACCGGCAATGAACTTTACTCAATTTTCAGGGACGTTCAGTGCCTCCAATACTAAGACGTGCTTGCGTCTGTGTGCTGCGCGTAGGGTCATGCGTTTGGTGTGTGTCAAGGGCGCGCATCTAAAATGGCTTTTTTACCATCATTATGAAATATCTCAATGTACCAATTTAATACAAAATTTTGGTACCTCTAGGTACAATATATCTTAAGATACTAAAATTTTACACTAAAAAATATATTACATCGAGGTATTTTTTAAAACATGGTAAAAAAATCTCTCAAAAATAACCTCTCCCCCCAAAAAAAGTGAGTTATGGATGGATAGAAGAGATATTTTACTGAAAAATAACATCTCATGAACAGTTGGCGCAGACAATTTTACTGTGTATAGTACACGAAGAAAAAAGGGGTTCCTTCGGAGTGTTAAAATTTTACATGGTTTTTACATAAAATAATTTAATTCCTCTAAAATTTTGGTGAGATTTCGTCAAACCAAATAGGCCCTAAAGGGGAAGAGAGAGACAATAAACCACTAAGCTGTTGGCATGGACCATCCAAGGGTAACTGGTGTCCGTGGCGGTAGTGAAGTAGTATAAAACGATGAACAAAATATGCAATCATTTCTTCATAGTTTTTCCAATCGATCGGCTATAGTTTTTTTTATGAACTACCAAATTTCTCACATTGAGATGCACATATTGTGTTTCTCTACTCAAATTATTAAGTAAATTTCACAAAACTACAGATAATCTAATCAAATTATTGTAAAACTACAAATTTAAGAGATTATATCACAAAACTACATATTTAATACTTGAGTTATCACAAAACTATAGTTTAACCCCTAGTATATCTTGTTTACTAAATTTGTGCTTGTGTGAATAAATTTGTTATAAACCTATAGTTTCGTGATAATTTTGTTATTAAATATGTAGTTTTGTTTTACCTCATCTTAAATATATACTTCTGTGATAGATTGGCTTAAATATATAGTTTTACAATAAATTTAGTATAAGTATATGTAGTTATGTGAAATTTACTCTAAATACTCTAGCACAAGCTGCCATATTAGGTTTTTGGTAAGGAGCCAAGGTGCCGTTCGTTCAATGGTGACATCTAAGTATATAGCCTTGGAGGCTTGTTGCTAGGTGGCTATGGGCACACACAATAAGCATCAAATGTGATGTTGATTTGTCAAGTTAGCTAATGTCTTATGATGGTGGCAATCATAGATACATTGATGGACCTCCCCGAAGTTGATGAAGGGTGAGTTGAGACGGTTTAATTAAGGATGATGGACTAAAGTTTAAAATGGCAAAATGGCGATGCAGATTGAGGGGTACATGGCCAAAAACACCAGCGGTAGGTTCAGAGATCTAGTTAGAGGTGCATATCGATTGCAATGCTTGGGGTAGGAGGAAGTCCTGCAGGCTAACGATGGCTTGATATATACTATTTATATCAAAATAAATCTACTTTACACTTTACTTATCATTGATCCACAAATTAAGTGAGTCTTTGTTCTTCCTACTATTTTTGTATATATTGGAATTCTATGAATCCCTTCGTTTTGAGTGGAAAATATGTGTGGACGGGCCATATGAGTGGTTGTATTAGATATGATATGAGTAGAGATACTAAGATGGAGGATTCTAGTGAATCTATTACCATGTCATTAGCCTAACTGATGCTGCGGTGACAACTCGACTCTTAGCATATGATGCATCTCACAATTGTCAGAGAACAATATTGTACCAATAGATGAGCCAATCTTAATTAACATCTGAGTATGCGTTTCACCTGTTATGTCGCTCGGTGTCACCTTTAAATGAAGGCAATATTGCTTTATCTCAAATAGTTGAAGTAGCTAGAGATGACTGAAAATTAACTAAAGCCGCTTTCTAGTACAGTCTAAAGTTGACCCGGCAATAAGCAAAGATTGCAGCAGCACGTAGCTTATCTTGACCGGTGCGGTGCCTGACTACAAACTTATCCCTAGTGCATCCTGGAAAAGCTTCAGTAATCTAGACCACTTGGCATTTTGGCTTATATGTTTATATCTCTATCCGCTACTACTACCTCCGGCCCTAAATATTTAACGCCGTTGACTTTTTAATATATGTTTGACCATTCGTTTTATTAAAAATTTACATAATTACTAATTATTTTTATATCATTTCATTTAATGTTAAATATACTTTTATGCATATATATAGCTTTTCATATTTTCAAAAAAAATTAAATAAGACGAATGGTCAAACGTGTATAAAAAAGTCAACGACATCGAATATTTATGGATGAAGAGAGTATATTATAAAGGCGAAAAGTGTTTCCGCCATCCATCTACTGCCCGAACCACGTGTGATGAATTAATAAAACTTGCTCTCGACCAAAACATAGGTCGTAGCCCAATGTTAAAAAGCAAGCCTACCAAATATGTTTTACAGGCAATTAACGTTTTTCCGTAACGTTTCATGTACGTAATTTATAGTAAACTAAGTCTCTTCCACATGTACGTAATTTACAGTAATAAAAATTAATTAGAAATACAACTAAAATTTTCAGATGTTTCACCTCAATAGCAAGTGAATTTCACTCGGATTTCAGTGTATCATTTGAGAATTACATGATACTCCCTCCTTCCCTATGTTTAACACCATTAACTTTTTTTACACGTTTGACTATTTATCTTATTTAAAAAATTTACATAATTATTAATTAATCTTATACCATTTTATTTATTATTAAATATTATTTTATGCATATATATAATTTTACATATTTGATAAAAAGATTTGAATAAGACGAATAGTCAAACATTTATAAAAAAAGTCAATGACGTTAAATATTTAATGACATATGGAGTATATCAGTCTTGCATGCTTTCTCCACATACGCAATTTATGGTATGCACGGGGTTTTTTCTAGTTATTTAAATGGAAAGTCATCCATACTTTTTCTGAACCCACATTACGTAAAAATCACAGCTTCCTCTCCATCCTACGTCACACAAAAACCACAGCTTCTACAAAACTAGAAAAAAAATCAAATGATTTCTTTATAAAACCATTTTTCTCTATATGCATGTGTACTTCTACAGTTTATTATCAATTATATGGATTCGTTGCAGTCCGTGGGTATATTACTAGTTATGAAAAGAATCCATTGTGTAGCACTAACTTTCCTCCAATTCTGTAACTTGCCATTGATTTTGTTCAGTTGCACAATATATCATTAACTTTTGCTTAATTTCTATGATTTATTATTGTCGTTTAGTTAGCCTTCGTTAGTATGGTATATTTTTTTATTATAATGACCAAAATATGTTGGGTAAAAAACTTTCAAAATTTTGACAAAAATCTGAAATCTGAAATTATAAGTTTTTGAGCATTAGAACACGGTGGTAGTAAATCGTACGAGTTATGTAAAAGTCAATGACATATTATATAACTGAGCAGAGTCAATGACAAATCATGAAACTGGAATACCTAGCTCTTGGTATATACCCAGTGAGCCTGTCTGCACCAGCTTTTTTTTTATTCTTGTAGGAGCCAAATAGATTGCTGTAAAATTTCATGCCATTCTAAACGGTGCCTAAATTACTACTGTTGGATGAAGGTATTGAAGAGATCAAACTTTGGAGAAACTTGAAATTGCGCCCGTGCATGGAATGGAAGCGCAGGCCTGAACTGAAATATTCTAGTGCATCGGAGCTCTGTTTGAAGCACCCCTATTCCCTACGTACAGTTTGGTCATGCGAATGTGCTGATCAATGTTGTTCGCCCTCTAATTCTCCATTAATTAACACGTAATAACGTTAGCAAACTGCTAAGGATAAGGCGGCAGTTGCTGGCGATAAACCCAGAGTGTACTGGCCATTATATTGGTGCTTGCTGTGGTCCAGCAGACAACTTGCGAGTTGTGGTAGCAGCAGCCGGACTGCAGGAGAGCCTCGGACCGAGACCCGTACTAAAACTGGGAAAAGGAACCGCACTTATTTTTGGGATCATGGCACTGTGGCTGTTTTTGGTGCACAGTCCAGTAGTTTTATTTCTCCACGACGAGGGTTTTTATCTCACTCCTGTACGACGTAAATAGTGACATGGTCCCGAAATATGGTCCCCACGTGCTAGGGTCATATGTTAGTAACCACGTCCCTCTAATTTTACGTGAGAAGATCTTATTTTCAGGTGAGAAGCCATATGCTGGAGGTAGTGCCCAGGCTGTGACTAGATAAAGCTAGCTAGCTAATGCTGCTCGAGTGCTTGGCATTGTGTTCTGTTGGTGATGAAGGTATAAATGATTTTTTTGACAGCTACTCTCATTTCATAATATAAAACTTTTTAATATTGTCTAGGTTTATATGGATGCATATATATATATATATATATATATATATATATATATAAACCATATGTACTGATTAATGAATGAATCTAAGCAAGACTAAAAAATTACAATATAAAACGGAAGAAGTATTGAATAGTATAAGCAATGAAATTAACAACAATAAAATTAAAAGTATGCTTTAAAAAGAATGAGACGATGAATATATAAATAACTCAGAATAATCTCTAAAAAAGCACAGAAAGACTTGAGCTTTCGCATTGGCCTTCGCCACCGAACTGACTTGGACGGCAAAACTAATTCTAAAATCTAACCTGTCGTGATTCTTGAGTAGAGTTGACAGTTTGAGCAGGAAACCGGTACAATAATACTTCCTCCGTGCAACCATGAAAGCTACTCCGTGAACTTTTTAAAGTGTTTAAGGTTGGGGTAAAGAATGGTTATGGTTGATTAAGATAAAGAAAGTGTATGAGGGAAAATACACAGATGTATGCATGCTTTTGCTCTAACAGCAGCAGTATGTTCTCGTTCTTTTTGCCAAATTATTCATTGGTCTTTGTACGCATGTTTTCAATATATTAAATGATGCATTTTTATACGTATAACTTTATAGAGTAGATTTTAACTTTATACTAAGTTAGTTTTAGCATTTGTACTAATAGATATCTATCAAAAAATCATATAATATTTTATCTTTTATTAACTAAAAGAGCTTAGCCTAATTACCTCTGATGTTCAACACAGTAAAATGATAGTTGTTTCCCACCAGAAAATGGTTGTCGCTCGCTATTCGTGTGTGCCTTGCTATGTGATCCACGAGCAGCGACCAGAACAGGACCAAATAACACCAGCAGTATTAGGCCCCGTTTGGCACCCCATGTAATGTAATTTATCCGGATTTTCTGGCTTTCACGTTCATACTTCCTGAACAGTTAAACGGTGTATCTTTTATAAAAAATTTCTATAGAAAAATTAGCTTAAAATATCATATTAATATTTTTTATTTTTATAACTAATACTACCTCCGTTTCATAATGTAAGATGTTTGACTTTTTTGTTGCAGCGTTTGACCATTCGTCTTATTTAAAAATTTAGTACAAATATAAAAAAATGACAAGTCGTGCTTAAAGTTCTTTTGATAGTAAAGTAAGTCATAAGCAAAATAAATATTATTTTTATAATTTTTTGAATAAGACAAATGAACAAACATTACAAGCAAAAAGTCAAATATATTACATTATAAAAGAGAAAATAATTAATTAATCATATATTAATCTTTTATTACTTTTTCGCGCGAGTAACGTCCTCCCAGCCGAACGCGGCCTTATTAGGTTACCCAAGCACTGATGTAGTAAAAAAAAATGTCACGACACCTGCCATCATTATAATTTTATTTGGATATGCTACGTGGGGTTACATGTATAAAATGTTCTGACTTAAAATTATTTTCTGAAAGTGTTTATTTTTTAAAAAATAAAAAATAAAAAGGCTTAAATAATCCCCGGTACGGTACGCTAGGTTGCGCGCATCTCCCCTGTGGAACCGTGAGTCCCACATGGGTCCCGTCACACAAACAAACGGAGACCGTGACATATGCAGCTCGGAGCGATCCTTGCCTACGTGACGTCAGGGAGTGACACGTTGCCGCCGTCTTGTCCATTGCCGTGTGGTGGCGCCAGAAACCATTTGCAAGGAAGGGGTGGCACGTGCTGGCGTCTGGCGACGGAAAGTCCAAGTTTTTAGAACCTATAGCACGTTCCAAGCGTCGACCAATCTGAATGGACGGTTTTGGGTTCGAGCATGCCGTCGGATCCCAGTCATCTCAGCTAGCGGATCGATATATGTTAATAACGAATTAATTAGACTCAAAAGATTCGTCTCGTGATTTACAGACGAAATCTAAAATTTGTTATGTGATGTTTTTGTAAAAAAAAGTTTTACAAACTAAACAAGGCCTCATACCGTTTCTCTTTTTCTTGGCTAAAATTTGGTGCTCTTGAGGCTCAGCCAGATCATCCTAAAATTTGGTGCTCTTGAGGCTCAACCAGATCATCCTATGTAACTTGACCTACTAGCTAGCAGTATGTATGGGTTTTACATGTGCGCCTCTTCATTTGTTCACTTCCTATAATTACATAATTCTTATCATTTTGGATAAGTCTATGGTCAAAATTTTAAAACTTAAATTATTAATAACTTTTTAAAATATGTAGTTTGAAATTACTTGGACAACATGCATAGATAAGTAATAAAGTGTAGTTTAATATTACAAATATTTATTTATTTATTGCATACATTCTTTTATAGAAAATCATAGTCAAATATAAATTTAGATGCCATGTCATTGTTCAAAACGACAAAAACAATTAAATTGGGGAGATTAGCTTTTTATCCATGGTGACTGGTATTTTCAGAAATACAAATACTAGACATTTGGACAGATATGTGCAAGTGGGTTCACCTTTGGTGAACAAGTGGCCCGTTGAATGTAACTTTAGAAATACATATTTTAGTACTTTTATTTATGGTAGACCGTTCGCATGTGACTATAATTAGTTTTTCTACCTTGAAGTTGATGGCTTGTGCTCAGTTATAAGTATCACAATTGCATAGAGTGGTATATAATATTGATATTTGGTTAAAATCATGAAATTTCAAAGGTTATAGAGTAGCTCATGAACTGCAGGGTTTTAATTGGTCCTGGCACCATCATCTTTTACATGTAACTTGATTATCTTTGTACTAGGGAGCTAAATGAGCCGCTCGTGAGGTGACTTGTTAAGCTTGCGAGCTAAAAAGTTTATTCCGACTTGATTTATGAAGAGTATGATTTTGAGCCGATGCTAGCTGAGTTATCTCCTGGTCAATTTAAGCAACGAGTTTCGAGTTTTTTTTTTCTCACCCTTAAACACAGGGAGTGTGTTAAAGTTATCATCGGATGAAGTATGTTAAAACTTGCTGCTGCTAGTTCAAGAACTGCGATCAATTTCAAACGAAGTGATCAACATACTACGAAGGAGCATTTCCTCCTTTCAGAAGCAGAGAATGTTAGGAGTTGGGACATGAGGACATCTCCATGCCGAAGTGGCGAAGCGACACAAATGGCCCATCCGTCCATCCACGTCAAGTACGTGCGTACATACACCCGAGATATGGGAGATTCCATTTCTATCCATGGCCGCAGAAAAACCCACGGAACACAACGCTGACATGTGGGCCTCACCCCTTTAAACCTGGCTCCACAGGCGCCCGTGCGGTTTGCCTGTCGCTCTAGCCATTTAATAGCAGCATGTACGGCTGACACCTGGGCCCGACACCAGGCAGCGCCGCGCCGTCGCTTTATGCATACCGGTATACCAAACAGAAAAAGGCCATCCACCCAACATAAACAAACTAGTACTCGACGTACTACATTCTACTTAGTATATATAAATTCGTAGCAATATAATATATTATATTTAGGTTATTTAATATAGATTAAAGTTGAGAAGAAATAACTAAAATGTCACTTAACCAGAAATAAATAAGGGTATTAGGGTATGTGGGGGATAAAGGGAAAAGATTCTTAAATAAAAAGCTACTGATGTTACTGATGTGGCAAGTAGTAATGTAAATAGTACTACAATTATTTTTATTCTAAGATAAGTTTTGAATTCTAAAAGTAGTTATATTTTTGGACTAATAGAGTATTTTAAAACCGAGAGCATAGCCTCTAAAAAAATTCACAAAATCATTTTGGTATGGTATATCGTTGCCGATCTGCGGTAGAACTGTGACAAATTCACACCTTAAATTTTTAAACTCTTTGTGGTTTGACATGGCAACTGCGAACCGTTGAAACTAAAAACAAAATTTAGTAAAACCTTAGACAATTGCGGAATTATCAGAAAATTTTGTGTAGATCTAAAAGTAATGTAAGATTAAATAAATTTGTTGGCATAACCTTTAGTATATTTTTATGGAAATAATTTCCCAATGCATGTGTTATTTTAAAAGTTTTCCCTAATTTTTTCAGAGCCTAGAATAAAGTAAACTTTACTATTTCCATAAACTTTGTTCACCACATAACAATAGAAATCAAGCACTTCCACTTATACAGATTTATTTAAACTGTTAGCATTTTCTAAAATTAATCAAACCAAACAGAGGCGGATTTAACGTGGGGGCGAGTCTCCGCTACCCTCGTTAAAGCTATTGGAGCTCCCACGAAGACCCTCTAAAATTTTATGGCAAAGATCAATAGAAACGGGAGCTGAAACTATGTCTAACTTGTTCAGACTTCCTAATTTTTCCTAATTTTGTTAGCTAGATCCGCCACTGAAACCAAAGTACGCAGTTACCAACCGTTGTCCAAAAAATGCTATGCATACAATCTTTTATTTTGATCTAGGTACGATCAACTGCAGAGACGGGAACGACACGGGAGAAACATAGCTGTATTTTTGGCTCTAAAGCCCACTTAAAGAGAAACTCGTTTCTGTAAGATCATGTCATGATCAATGTTTTGTGATGAACAATTGGCTTATAAATTGATGTCAGTGTGTATAACTAATGTGAGTCAGGTTGCAATATCTGTGCTCGGAAACAGTTGGTTTGTCTCTATGTGTGCAGGTGACTTGAGGTCAACTGTAGTCAATGGCGAGGACCATGACTAGGTTCAGGGAGGAACCGAGGTCTGGATGGTCGGGATGTCATGTGACATGGTTAGACTAAAGTCATGATTCTCGGAGGTCAATATCGGTCAATGGTGGTGGGATCGTGACTAGGCTCAGCGAGGAGCTGAGGTCCGGACGACCGAGTATGCCGGGTGACGATGTTGAATATGAGATGGCACATGGTAGATGGATACTGTGTGGGATAGAACCGTAACGGGCTTCACATGTTGTACGTGTAAGCGCCGGAAAAATCGTGAAGAAAATCGGAATAAAATTGGAGTTGGAAAAGGAGACGCAAAGGAGATACCTCGTTTGCTACAGTAATCCGAATTGTTAATGTAGCGTGGTGTACTGTAGCATGGATGTTAGGTGTAGCATGGCTGGATTTCGTAGTCGGATTTGTTCACGTATACGTATGGAATTAGATTAATTCGACGGTTGCTGCTATAGTAGTTTCGGTTACTATAGCAAGAGGAGAAATATACTTGCACGTACATACATTGTTGGCTGGTGGCTGTACATATGCATGCATAAGCAGTCCGAGCAGTACGTGCCTAGGAGTTTGGATCGGCCGAGAGATTTGGTGCGGCCGGCCGTGCGGCTACGAGCGCCGGCGGCTGAGTCCGAGTCTAATTGATAGATTTATTTTGATATAAATAGATACCAAGTGATATGTCCCCGGTATGCTTTTTGTGAGATTTAGAATTAGAAAATTTGAGTTGAGTAGTTGTTGATTCTAGATCAACAATTTTGAGAGGAGCGTTGTTGGTGCGCTTTGTAAATTCTAGTTGATGCAATAAAGTCAAGTTCATTCGATCTACGCCTTCGGCTTTTATCTTCTAGTGATTTTCTGCATTCTGATGATCTGATCGGCGCTGGTGACTTTCTGGATTTCAACGATCTGATCAGCGGCACAGGAGTGGCGCGATCCGACGATGTGATCGGCGGTACAGGAGCGGCGCGATCAAGGTAGCGGTGGCATAGGAGCGAGGCGATCAAGATATTCTTTAACAGAGGTAATCTTTTATTCCGCAAAAGATTTTTGTGTTTTGGTTTTCTCTACCATTCACCCTCTCTCTGGTAGGTCTGTTTAACTCTGTTTCGATCCTACAATTGGTATCAGAGCCTTGTTTTCTTCTTTGGATTTTAACCGATCTAGACATTTGCTTTGGATTTTAACCGATCTAGAGTTTTTTTTTGCCATGACTAACAAATTTACAATGAAGCCTCATGTTTTTTATGGATTGGATTTTCCTTATTGGTGTGATAAGATGCAATCTTACATTATGGCTGAAGATTATGACGTTTGGCAAAAAGTTTGCACAGCCATATGTGATTCCTGAACAGATTAACACTCCTGCTTTGAAAACTGAGTTTAGCAACAATTGCAAAGCTCGAAATATTTTATTGAGTGGGATTTCTCGTTAAGATTTTGATCGTGTTTCGCATCTTAAAACTGCTAATGAGATCTGGAATGCTTCCAAAAACTTTCATCAAGGAACAACTAATATAAAAGAACTTCGTCGAGATCTTTTCAAAAAGGATTATATCAAATTTGAGATGAAACCTGGAGAAACTTTGGATGATTATCTGGCTAGGTTTAATAAAATTTTGAGTAATCTTAGATCTGTTGATTCTGCTTATGATGTTAATTATTCTCAATCTAAGATCTCTCGCCACTTTTTGAATGGTCTTGACATATCTGTTTGGGAGATGAAAGTTACAACTATTCAAGAATCTGCTGATATGTCTATTTTGACTTTGGATTCTCTTTACACAAAACTCAAAATACACGAGATGAATATCCTCTCTCGTAAAATTGATTCTAAATCTAGTGCCTTGGTTTCTCCCTCGACCTCTTTTGATGTTGGTGTTTCACCATCGAATTCTACCGCTCTTGCTTTGATTAATGCCATGTCCGATGAGCAACTCGAACAATTCGAGGAGGAGGACTTGGCTTTGGCTGCTAACAAAATTTCTCAAGCTATGAATAATGTTAGATACAGGAAAAGAGGAGGTCCAACTCGTTGCTTCGAGTGTGGAGCACTTGATCATATTCGTTGGCGCTGTCCTAAGCTTGGGAGAGACAAGAAAGAAGACAATGGCGGAGACAAGACTAAGGATGACAAGCCTAAGTTCAAGAACACATTCAAGGGAAGGAAAACTAAGGACGACCTCAAGAAGATGTTGGATCAAGTCTACGCCGCCTTTGAGCCACTGAGCGATGTAGATGGAGAGAGTGACGAAGATGAAAATAAAGGAAAGAACATCTCCGGTGTTTGTCTCATGTCACGTGGTGAATCAGATTCAGAGTGTGAGGACAATGAGGTAAGTTCTCTTGAGGAAGCCATCCATGTCTTAAGTGCAAAAAATAAGAAATGTGAGAAGATGTATATAAAACAAGAGTTTATAATTGAATCTCTTAATGCTGAAATTGCTAGATTAAAATCTCTTATTCCTAATGATGATGATTGCAAAAATTGTGAGGTTTTGATGCATGAAATTTCAAAAATTAGAGATGTCAATATTTCACATGATCTGAAAACAAAATCTTCTCTTGCTCTTGGTTTTGCTTTGCTAACCCGCACTTGTGATGAGTTGTTTTTAACTAAAAAGATGTTGAAAAAATTTTCAAACTACTTTTGCACGTCGTTATATGCCTATTGGATTGACTAGTCGTGTGTCTCAGTACTGGATTCCTAAATTTCTTTTATCTAACCCCAGTACTGAGGCTTCGACATCCTCTCTTGTGTAGGCTTTGGGGACGAGGAAGGAGAACGTGTGGATCGTGGATTCCGGTTGTTCGCAGCACATGATCGGTGATAAAAATTGTTTCTCCTCCCTGAAACAGGCATCCAAGACTGAATCGATTATCTTTGGTGATGCTTCTACTAGTGTCGTTCTTGCTACAGGTATGGTCAAGGTAATGACAAGCTTGAATTGAAGAATGTAGCTTTGGTTAAGGATTTAAAGTATAATTTGTTTTCAGTTTCACAAATTGTTGATGAGAGTTTTGAGGTTCATTTTAAGAAAACTGGAAGTAAAATATTTGATTCTTGTGGTGATTCTGAGCTGAATATTTCTCGATACGGAAAAGTTTTTAAAGCTGACTTTGATAATCCTGTTTCACCTGTGATAACATGTCTGGTTACTAAGTTTAGTAAAGATGTGATGTTCTGGCATCGTAGACTTGGACATGTTGGTTTTGATCATCTCACGAGGATAAGTGGTTTGGATCTTGTTCGTGGTTTGCCTAAACTTAAGAAGGATCCTGAATTGGTTTGTACACCATGTCGTCATGCTAAGATGGTTGCTTCTTCACATGTCCCAATTGTTTCTGTGATGACTGATGCACCAGGACAGCTTTTACACATGGACACTGTTCCGTCCAGCTAGAGTGCAATTAGTTGGAGGAAAGTGGTATGTGTTAGTATAGTTGACGATTTTTCTCGATATTCTTGGGTTTACTTTATGGTAACTAAGGATGAGGCTTTTCAACACTTTCGTAGTTTGTATATTTGACTGAATCTTGAACTTCCTGGTTCTTTGAATAGAATTCGAAGTGATAATGGTGGCGAATTTAAAAATGCCTCTTTTGAACAATTTTGCAATGAAAAAGGTCTTGAACATGAATTTTCTTCTCCTCGTGTCCCTCAACAAAATGGTGTTGTTGAAAGAAAAAATCGTTCTTTGGTTGAGATGGCTAGAACAATGCTTGATGAGTATCACACTCCAAGGAAATTTTGGGCAGAAGCAGTTAACACTGCATGTTATATTTCAAATCGGGTTTTCTTGAGATCTAAACTTGGAAAAACTCTTTATGAACTTCGATTTGGTCGTCAACCCAAAGTTTCTCATTTGCGTGTTTTTGGTTGCAAATATTTCGTCTTGAAATCTGAAAATTTGGATAAATTTGAAGCACGCTCTACCGATGGATTGTTTCTTGGTTACCCCACACATTCACGTGGCTATCGTGTACTTGTTTTGAAAACTAACACAATCATTCAAACTTGTGAAGTTATTTTTGATGAGGCTAGTCCAGGTACTAGACCAGAAATTGAAGGTACATTGTCACAGGCCCAGGGGGAGGATGGTCCTATTTTTGAAGACGAGAGCGACGACGACGACGAGGTGGGCTCGGTCGGTCAAACCGGGCGACAAGCCGGTCGGACCGCCGACACACCTCCGGTCAGATCGACACAGGAGGTGCGGTCAGACCGGCCAGGGTCGTCGGCTTCTGGTTCTGTTGATGCTAATCACAATGGTCCTCCAGAGACATCTACCTCGATCAGTGAGAAAACAGAACGTGAAACAACTTGAGAAATCGCTGCTCCTTTGCATATTCAACGACAACATCCGCCAGAACAAATCATTGGTAACTTAGGTGAGCGGACTACAAGGTCTAAGGTAACAACTCATGATGTTTGTGCAAATTCTGTGTTTGTTGCTTCTTTTGAACCCAAAGATATTACTCATGCATTAACTAATGAATCGTGGATTAACGCCATGCATGAAGAACTTGAAAATTTTGAAAGGAACAAAGTTTGGATTTTGGTTGAACCACCTTCTGGACATAATATTATTGGAACCAAATGGGTTTTCAAAAATAAACAAAATGAGGATGGTTTGATTGTGAGAAACAAAGCTAGACTTGTTGCTCAAGGTTTTACCCAGGTGGAGGGTTTGGATTTTGATGAAACTTTTGCTCATGTTGCTAGAATTGAGGCAATTAGACTTTTGTTAGCTTTTGGTGCTTCAAAAAGTTTTAAATTTTATCAAATGGATGTGAAAAGTGCCTTTCTAAATAGTTTTATACAGGAGGAGGTCTATGTCAAACAACCATCAGGTTTTGAAAATCCTGATTTTCCTAACCATGTTCTTAAATTGTCTAAAGCTTTGTATGGCTTGAAGCAAACACCTAGAGCATGGTATGATAGGCTTAAGAACTTTTTGCTTGCGAAAGGTTTTCGAATGGGAAAGGTTGACAAAACGCTTTTTGTTCTTAAGCATGGTGATAATCAACTTTTCGTTCAGATTTATGTTGATGATATCATCTTTGGTTGTTCATCTCACGCTTTGGTTGTGGAGTTTGCTGAGACTATGCGCAGGGAATTTGAGATGAGCATGATGGGTAAGTTATCGTACTTTTTGAGGTTGCAAATCAAACAAACACCTCATAGTACGTTTGTGCATCAAACGAAGTATACAAAGGATCTCTTGAGACGATTCAAGATGGAGAATTGCAAACCAATTTTAACACCAATTGGTACTACAACTGTGCTGGATCCTGATGAAGATGGTGAAATAGTTGATCAAAAGGAGTATGGAAGTATGATTGTATCTTTGCTGTATCTAACTGCTTCTAGACCAGACATACAATTTGCTGTGTGTTTGTGTGCTCGCTTTCAAGCGTCTCCTCGTGCTTCACATCGTCAAGCAGTCAAGCGAATAATGAGGTATTTGCAACATACACTTGAATTTGGCATTAGGTATTCTACCTCATCTTCTATTTGCTTGAGTGGATATTCCGATGCTGATTTTGCTGGGTGTAGAATTGATAGAAAAAGTACTAGTGGAACATGTTATTTTCTTGGTACTTCATTAATTGCATGGTCTTCTAGGAAATAATCTAGTGTTGCTCAATCTACTGCTGAATCAGAATATGTTGCTGTTGCTAGTTATTGTTCACAGATTCTTTGGCTAATATTAACTTTGAAAGATTGTGGTCTTACTTTTGAGAAAGTATCTCTCTTTTGTGATAATGCTAGTGCTATCAACATTGCTAAGAATCCTGTTCAACACTCTCGCACCAAACACATTGATATTCGCTTTCACTTTTTGTGGGATCATGTTGAGAAGGGAGATGTTGAATTAACATTTTTGGATACAAAATTGCAACTTGCTGATATTTTCACTAAACCACTGGATTCTTCTCGCTTTGCCTTTGTTCGTGGAGAATTGGGAATAATTCATCCTTTTGGCATGGTTTGAGGGGGAGTTTTGTACTTTGTGGTTTTATCAAGCAAAATATGACAATAATTGACACAGAGAGCTTTGTTTTATACATATGGGATGTCATGAGCATGCTAGCAATACTATGAAGGTTTATTTGTCTCTAGCATAGCTTGTATGTATTCTAGTATTTTTTTTAATGAAGCTTAGATATTGCTTTTAAGGGATATAATGCATGACACTTAAATTCTATACTTGAATTAAGAAATTATGCAATATTGATGCTAGCATATGGGTTGATCAATAAATGCTTGTATATATGCTTTATTGCTTTGTTGTTTCTCAAATAGCTTTTAAATTGCTCATTGTGCAAGAGAATAAAAAATATATGAGAGAAAAAAAATAAATACTGAATCCTTGGACAGTCTTGATGACAAGGACGTATTCGATGTGAGAAAAAAATAGGTGCCAAATCCTTGGAAACAGTCTTGACGACAAGGACGTACCCGGAATAATTGAGAGGAAAAAAGGTTAAAATTCTCTTGATAATTTTGTGACAAGGCTAAAGAGTGATAAATGCAATAGGTATATATGTCTAGTATTTATTCTTCAATCTATATGTGTGTCACAGTGTTGTATTATAACTCATTTGAAATCATGAATTTTGATTGTTGATTTGAACTTAATTGTAAAATCTTTGGTTCATGATTATACTTTAATATATGATAGCTATATTTTATTGCAACACATGCTATGTGTATGCTAAGCTCTTGGACGTTAAAGAACATAGATTCTACGCTTGATGAAATCATTGTCAAAAGGGGAAAAGAATTTTGGAAAGTTTTTGGAAATTTGGAAATTTCTTTCTTTTCAAAATTGAAAGATGTTTCTTTTTAAATGCTTTTTGGAGTTGCTTTCCAAAAATAATAAACAAATTTTAAAGTGTTTGCCAATGTGTTCCTCAAGGGGAGATTGTAAGATCATGGTCACGGTGTACTGTAGCATGGATGTCAGGTGTAGCATGGCTGGACTTCGTAGTCAGATTTGTTCACGTATACGTATGGAATTAGATTAATTCGACGGTTGCTGCTATAGTAGTTTCGGTTACTATAGCAAGACGAGATATATACTTGCACGTACATACATTGTTGTCTGGTGGCTGTACGTATGCATGCATAAGCAGTCCGAGCCATACGTGCCTAGGAGTTTGGATCGGCCGGGAGATTTGGTGCGGCCGACCGTGCGGCTACGAGCGCCCGCGGCTGAGTCCGAGTCTAATTGATAATTTATTTTGATATAAATAGGTACCGAGGGATATGTTCCCGCTATGTTTTTTGTGAGATTTAGAATTAGAAAATTTGAGTTGAGTAGTTGTTGATTCTAGATCAACAATTTTGAGAGGAGCGTTGTTGGTGCGCTTTGTAAATTCTAGTTGATACAATAAAGTCAAGTTCATTCGATCTACGTCTTCGGCTTTCATCTACTAGTGATTTTCAGTATTCTGAGGATCTGATCGGCGCTAGTGACTTTCTGGATTTCGACGATCTGATCGGTGGCACAGGAGTGACGCGATCCGACGATCTGATCGGCGGCACAGGAGCGGCGCGATCAAGGTAGCGGTGGCATAGGAGCGAGGCGATCAAGATATTCTTTGACAGAGGTAATCTTTTATTCCACGAGAGATTGTTGTGTTTTGGTTTTCTGTACCATTCACCCCCTCTGGTAGGTCTGTTTAACTCTGTTTCAATCATACAGTTTCATAATATAAACATGGTAAAAAATTATGTATGTATGAAAGTGTCGTTATCATCCAAGCGGTAACGACGTGGTTTCACAACCCTTAGAGCATACACAATAAAAGCCACTCATTAGGAGTAGCTTCGGGTCCTACGTAGGACGAAGATACTTAGCTCACGGTGCAGATCACTTGATGGTAGGATCATCATCATTTTATATTTTAGTCCCTTTTATTTATAAGTACACCCTTTATTTTATTGTAAATAGGACTATAGCAACGTATATGCAAAAGAAGGCTTCAAAAATCTCATGTTATAACAATATTGCCCTCTTCCCCTCTCCTCCGACGCTCACACCAGATCTAGCGCCGAAGGCGGCGGCGGGCACGGCGTCGCAACGGTGGCAGATGGGGCGAAGCAACGGCGGCTTCAGTCCGGTCGGAGCAAGGCGGGCCGACAACTCAGCGGCCAGGGCTTGTCGGGGCAGCGGCCGGTGACAGTCGGGGTGGCGCGGCGCGTCGAGGCGGCGGCCGGCGACAGTCGGGACGCCGCAAATCCATGACGCGGCAGCCGGCGACGGTCGGGACGGCCCAGATCCACGACGTGGCGGCCGACAGCGGATGGAGCCCGGTAACGTCGTCTTCAATCCGGTCGAGGCAAGGCGAGTCGACGACGCGGCAGCCGGGGCCGGTCGGGGCGGCGTGCCGTGACGAGGCGGCGGCTAGCGACGGTCGGGCTGGAGCAGATCGACGACGCAGCGGCCGGCGACGGTCGTGACGGCGCAGATCCACGACGTGGTGGCCGGCGAGGTCATCCTGATTCTCCTGTTACGTCCTTCGGTCGACGAGCTGCTCCATCATCCACTCTCAAATCTCTGTGCAAGGAAGGAGGGAGGACCGTGCTCGAAGCTCCTTGGCTCTAACAGGGCTCCCGAACCTTGCAAAGAAAGACGAGTGGTTCTGCAGAGCTACCCGTGAGGCCGAGCTGGAGGAGCGAATCCGAGGTGGCGACGTAGAGCTCCTCGCCACGTGCTCGTACTGAGCGTGCCCTTAGCCTCCAGACTCCAGTCGAGGCGTGGCACATCTCTAGTATCCGAGCCTCCGAGGGCACGAAATGGCAGGAGCAGCACAACCAGCGTACTGCTACTCGATCGACCAGTCCGGGCACCGGCACATTTCATCCCATTTCTTTTTTTCATTTAAAGCCCAAGGACGTCGTGTGAGGCTGACCAATCATGTGGGCCCGTGCTTCGATGGCGGTTGTACTGGCACCCTGCCTCTCCCTCAATGTGACGCGTTGTTTGAATTTGATGCTGGGTGCTTGGACAGTGGACGCACACATCCCCCTCGGAGTCGTGTATTAGCAGCAGTACCAGTACAGCTCGCTCGATCTTGTGATGAACAGATGCAAGGCAATCACGAGCATGGGTGAATAGGCCCCCATCTCACACAGATCTTTTCGCCGGCTTCATCATCCGATTTGCGATCGACTCGAGCCTGGTTAGAAAAATCTACAGTTGGAGTGGCCTTTTCGAGCTTCCAACGATGATAGCGTCGCGTCATGGTTGTCCCACGTTAACCCCAAGACCGAGAGGTGGCGGGGTCCAAAGAATCCCGAAACGACCCAACCACCAATTTCCACAAGTACCCAAAAGCCGAACCCAACCACGGCTATAACTACGGGCCGCCGGGTACTACCACCCCACGAACAACACGCACGCACACACCGATCACACATATGCACGGATCAAATTTCAGCCAGATCGAACACTATATATGGGAAATAAAGCGCTAAAGGAGGCGAAGAACCGGCAAAAGGCACAGCTCGTGCTGCGCTGCATTGAGCGGATGATCACCAAACAATGAAACTCCGGGAGATGGAAGCTAGAGAGAGTACACTGCAAGGCATGGCATGTCAGGCAGCCTTTTGATGGATTAGAACTAGATTACAAGAACACAAGCACTCTACTGTGTGATAAATACATCAGCTGGGGATCGAAGCACTGATCAGATCTTTTTTCTTTTTTTCGTGGGGAAAGAAAGTTCAAAAGATGGGACATGGCAAGCACAGCAGGCAGGCACCTATCATCAACTCGACGCACGCACTAAAAACCTAGTTACATTTTTTTTTTCTTGGTGACTCCTCATAAAGCTATGATGGGTAGAATGGTGGAGCTGGCCGGCTGCCCGGCCGGCCGGAGCTGGTGCTTTGTTGCTAGTCGTCGGGGACCTTGTAGGCGTCGGCGGTGATCTCGGTCAGCCACAGCCCCGGGAACAGCGACTGCACGAGACAGTTGCTAGTGTTATTATTAGCTGGATTCATTAGTGGTAGTATTATTCTCGCCCGCCTCGCGAACAAGAATTGATTAGAGTATTAAGCGGATGCTAAAAGCATATCGAGGAGAGCAATAAAATAGGGGTTCTTTTGTCTAATGAGAGGGTGGATTAGCAGATTAGGGAAGGGTGAGGGGTAATATGGGGAATTTGGCCTTACATCGAGCTGCCGTTGGACGACGCGAGGCCGTTTCCGAGGCCGCCGCCGCGGCCGGCCGCCGGTCAGGGCGTAGATGTCCTCCTCGATCTCCTCCGACGAGAGGGCCACGGCGAACGGGGCGCGCTCGCCGCCGCCTCGGGCAGCCTCCGCTCGTCTCGCGGCCCACGACGTCGTGGGCGATGCCCCGGTGCTACCGCGGGCGGAGGAACGGCGCTTCCGCTCTCTGAGGTTCCACGGCCTGGCTGCCGCAGCTGGAGAGGCATCCTGCGGCGGAGGCGGAGGCGTTGGAAGCGGCGCTGCCGGAAGCTCGGGCTCCGGTGACCGAGGCTGCGGCTGCGGCTTGGGTTGAGGCAGGTGGAGGCGGTCAGCGACGTCCTTGATGTGGCCCATGAGCTTCGCTCGGAGATCCTCTAGCCCGCCGTCGTAAGCCTCCTTCTCCTCCTCCTCATCTACGGCGCCGGTGTCGGTGGCGGTGCCGCCCCGTCGGTGGGACGACGACGACGACGAGCGGCGCCGATCGCGTGCGGGCCTAGCACCACCGCCTCCTCCGGAGACTGCCGGCAGGGACGGCACGCGATGGGCACGAGGCGTCGGGGTAGGCACCCACGGCTTCAGGTGGTGTGCCGTCGACGGCTTCGCCCTCGGATCCGCGGTCGCCGCCATGGTCCACACAACCCCACGGTCGGCGGCCGCCCAGCGCGGCGCGTCCGCGCCGCAGAGCCGCAGCCTTCGTAACAGCGGTGCTCAGCCGTGTCGCCGGCGATACGACGGCGACGGCAGCGGCGGCGTAGACAAGCAAGGGAGAGCCAGGCGAGGCGTGGGTTGAGACCGTGGTAGACCAACGCACGAGAGAGGGAGAGAGAGAGAACGAGAGACGGGTCGGGTCCGCGTCTCGTCGCGTTTTGTGAAGGAATGCGTCGCGAGGAGGGGGGTGGTGCGAGCGAGAGAGCGCGGGGGCAGTTCGGGTAATCCATTCCTCGCCGGGGGGTACGACACGACACGACACGCGCGTCGGAGTCCTTTGGGTGGAGGCCGGCGAATCGCGCGGGTCCCTCCCTGCAGCGAGAGCGGCGGCGTGGGGGTTGGAGTAGAGCCGCAGTAGCCAAAAAAGCCGGTGGATTTCGTTTTGGAATTTTCCGTGCGGGTCCCGGGTGTCAGCGCACGGAAACACGGGGACCTGGAATTTCCGGCGGTGCGGCGGGTGGTGGATGTGCGCCGTGCGGCACACTGCCCCCGTCTCACGCCCCCCCCCCCCCCAACAGTGGCGCCTCCGTGTGTGGCCCACGGTGAAAAAAGCACCCTTTCCCCCCCCCCCCCCCCCCCCCCCCCCCCCCCCGCCCTGCCCCGTCTGCGTGGTTGGTTGCACGGCAACACGTAACCACCTCGTAAGTCACTGCACCACCCAACTTTGTGCAGTGGCCTAGCACTCCACTCTCCAGCTAGATGGACACTACTACTGCGGCTCCTAGGACACGAGTAGTATGTTTACCCTAGTAGGAGTGGTAGTAGAGTACTACTCCGTTCGAGCATGTGCTAGGTGCTATGTACTGTGTACGTAGATGGGGGGCGAGGCGCTGGCAACGGGTACGGATAGATTTCTGATCTCGCGGATTTTGCCGTGTGCGAGTTACGCCGGCAGGTTAACAACGACACAGAGTACGGAAAAACAGCGCTGTCACGTTGGTGTAAAGCCTCAACTAACCAGGAAAGCACTCTGCAAAAAAGCTTGCTTGTCTGATGACCAACAGTGGATCGAATACGGAGTGTGATGGCGCCCAAGTGTGGTATTTGTTGGGGGCTAAAAGGAAAATTATATATGCGGGTGGTATCGATCTTATCATCTTATTTACTCCCTTCCGTTCCAAAATAAATCAATTTTTCACTTTTTGTCTATAATTTTTGACTATTCGTTTTATTTAAATTTTTTTGCGATTGATATTTTTGTTTTTATTGAATGATAAATCATGAATAATATTTTACGTGTGACTATTTTTTTCTAATTTCCTGAAAATTTTTCAAATAAGACGGATGGTCAAGCGTTGGATACGGAAACCGAATAATTGGTTTTTTTTTTTTGACAGAATGAGTATGTGCTTCTTGGTTATAAAACCATAAAGTTTACAATCCAGTAGCTTGCATGTTTTTTTCGTTCTATACCTACACCGCTAGCAGCGAGTAGGACCAGACATATATGACGATTGCACAAGTTTAAAAACAACGACTTCACTCAAAGATTTTATACCTCTATATTTTTTTATGCGATGTAGTTAATTTTTATATTTATATTTGATCATTTATCTTTTTAAAAAAATGTATAATTATTATTTGTTTTATTATTATAGAACTTTATAATTTTATTTGTTTGAATAATTTTTTAAATAATACAAATAGTTAACGCCACCATGTAAAAGAATATGGAAGTAGTACTATATTTCACTGCATCCTATGAGCATGCCTAATATTTGTTGATTTCGTCGTGCGTCTAATTAAGCCGGGAGCAAGCAAAACCCAGATCTGGACATGTTCTGAATGAACTTGATAAGACAGGAGAGCGATTCCATATGCTTCAATAGTAAAACTATAAAAGGAATCATCAAAGAGTGATATCATAACCATCAACGTCAACAGCATCAACACATCCGCAGCAAGCTAATAGCAACTACTCCATCGGGTTCGGGGGCCATCTCCCTTTCAGTCAGCCTAGCACAACTGGAGGATAATCCTTACTACCTGTGCAGATTATAATCAATAGCCTCCCATCAACGTCGCATTGCCACGAATTAAACGCCAAACAAGACCTAATCCCGGGCCGAGGAATGGTCGCACGTACGTCCTTTCTTAAATTTTTTTTTCCCCGTGTACCTCCTCTCCGGCCGTCAGCGTCAGATTTGCGTACGTGAACGTCGAGACCACCAACATGCCGGCGACAACATGTAGTAGTCTTGGAGGGTTGGACTTGGAGCTGCACGGTGACGGCCACGGTCGACATGCCGGCATGCCGCGACTTTGTGATCGAAAACAGATCGAGTTAACATGCTAATGATTAAACTTGACGCAATTTCAAATTATGTGGCACTTGAATTTCAAATTGTATATGACAAAATGATTTAACATCGGAGCTGGCGACTGTGGAAATGCATGGGGGAGGGGACCTCTGATTGCGAAACGCGAACGAATGCGTTGTTGCCTGTGTGGCTGTGTTGAGGCCGAAGCGTCGTACCCTGACCCAGCAGCTCTTTGGTTCCACTGCTAATTAAATCTCCTCAAATATTGCTTTAATAGTCGCTAGCTCTGGTGGTTTGGTGTCGCGGTCACCACTGATCGCCAGGCAGTTCGTCGCTTCGGCTCCCCTGAATTCCCCAGGATGGCAGAGACGGGCGAGCAGCACGGCCCAGTATTGATCGGCATCGACCTCGGCACGGCGTGCTCGGGCGTGGCCGTGCGGCAGAACGGCCGCGCGGAGGTCGTGACCAACGGACATGGCGGGCGGGCCACGCCGTCGTACGTCGCGTTCACCGACACGGAGGGGCTCGTCGTCGGCGACGCGGCCAAGAGCCAGGCGTCCCGGAACCCCACGAACACCGTGTTTGGTGAGTCCGTCGTGCACTCGTGCCGTCTCTTAAATGTCTTGATCGACCCTGACCTTCGACTGCTGCGTCTATACTCTGATAAGGTACGAAGCGATTGATGGGAAGGAGATTCTGTGACGCGTCCGTGCAGGCCGGCTTGAAGCTGTGGCCGTTCAAGGTCGTGGCGGGCCGTGGCGACAAGCCGATGGTCGCAGCGAACTACAAGGGCAAGCAGAAACTGCTCGCCGCCGAGGAGGTCGCGTCCATGCTGCTCTCGAAGATGAAGGCAGAGGCCGAGGCCTACCTCGGCTGCCCAGTCAAGAACGCCGTGATCACAGTGCCCGCGTCGTTCGACGTCGTCCAGCGCCGGGCCACCAAGGACGCGTGCGCCATCGCGGGGCTCGACGTCCTCGGCGTCATCCACGAGCCTACGGCCGCGGCCGTCGCCTATGGCCTCCACGAAAGCGCTAACGACAAGAATGTGCTCGTCTTCGATCTTGGAGGCAGTCACGCCAGCGTGTCACTCCTCGCTGTTGCGTCCGGCAAGATCGCCGTCATGGCGACCGCCGGCGACCCCTGCCTTGGCGGCGAGGATTTCAACGGCCGCATGGTCGAGCACTTCATCGCAAAGTTCAAGGCTGGGCATAGGAAAGACGTCAGTCGCAACGCGAGGGCTATGGTGAGGCTTAGGGCTGCCTGCGAGCAGGCGAAGAGGACGCTCTCGTCGGCGAGCTGGGCAGCCATTGAGCTCGAATGTTTTCACGAGGGCACAGACTTCTACTCGACCATTACGCGCGACCAGTTCGAAGATCTCAACCTGGACCTGTTCTGCAAGTGCATGGAGCCCATCAAGAAGTGCCTCATGGACGCCAAGATGGACAGACGCAGCGTGGATGACATCGTCCTCGTGGGCGGATCAACCAGAATCCCTCGCGTGCGGCGTCTGATCCAGGACCTGTTCGACGGGAAGGAGCTCCGGAAGGACATCAATCCCGACGAGGCGGCGGCGCGCGGCGCAGCCACCATAGCCAGTCGCGGGGGCGGCGATAGCTTGCTGGACCTGTTCCTGCCCGACGCCACACCGCGCTCGATCGGCGTGGAGGAGGCCGGCGGCGCCATGGCGGTGGTCATACCAGAGAACACCGCCATCCCCGTCAGGGAGACGAAGAGGACTATCTCCGTCCAGCCCCATCACAAGAAAGGTGTCGTCGTCTCTGTTTTCGAAGGAGAGAAGCCACGAGCAAGGGATAACACTCTCTTCTGCGAGCTCGAGCTTCCGGGTGCTCACCGCGGGGCGAAGCCCGGAGCCAAGCTCCCTGTCTCAGTGTGCTTCAGCGTCGATGCCGACGGCGTCCTGACGGTCTCTGCGAGCGACAAGGTGAACGGGCACAAGAAGCAGATGAGGTTCATGGAGCAGAGTCAGCTGAGGAAGAAGGAGATCGAGAGGATGGCTAAGGAGGCAAAGTACATGGCAGAGGATGAGGGCAACAAGGAGAGGATCAAGGCAAAGAATTCGCTAGAGGAATTCTTGTACAAGAAGCGCCGTGCCATCGAGGACGAGAAGAGGAAGGTAGACGACGCACTTTGCGCCGTCGAAGAGATGATTCAGAAGGTGCCCGGCGATCAGGTTTCCAGCGCAGGAGAGCTCAGCGACGCTCTGAAGAAGCTCATGATAGAATGATCTAGCTCCACCATTGCTGGGAAAGCAGGATGATGCCTAACGTTCAATTAACTTTTGGAACCGCCTGTAGGTTAACCGACGGAAACCGGTAATACAAAGGGGGTGGTGTTTAGATGAGACTAAAAAGTTTAGCCCTATGTTATATCGGATGTTTGACAATAATTTGAAGTATTAAATATAGACTAATCAAAAAATTAATTTCATAAATAAGAGCTAATCCGCGAGATGAAATTTTTGAGCCTAATTAATTCATAATTAGCAAATGTTTACTGTAGCATCACATATGCTAATCATGGATTAATTAGGCTCATTAGATTTGTCTCGTAAATTAGTCCAAGATTATGCATAGGTTTTATTTACAACGTTTACTATTTATATTAAATATCCAAACATCCGATGTGTTTAGCCCATAGAAACAAACACCCCAAAAATATGTTTATTATCACTTTTTAACCGTCAGATCAGCAGCTCACAATTAACTTAAAAAACAAGAGGACAGTACCTTGTTAAAATCACGCTAGAATTGCAGATGCAGCTTTAAATCTTCTCCGTGCGTTCCAACGAAAAGAAACAAATCGTCATTAACCCATTTTTACCATGAACTTTTACTTTTCATCTATTAATTTTTTTATATATTTTACACCTGACAGGTGAGCCCCTTTTCCTTATTTTTTCCTTCACAAAAGTATGAAGTTGGTGATGATAGGCGTGTTCGCAACAGGGAATGTTGTTTGATTGTGCAGACAAAACGAGAAAAATTATTAGCACATGATTAATTGAATATTAGTTATTATAAATTTAATAAATTAAGTTAATTTGATTTTTTAAGCAATTTTGATATATATTTTTTAAAGAACACTACGATATAAAAGTTCGACAGGCGTGTGAACATGAAAAAAAACTAAAATCAGCTCGTATTAGAGCTTGGGAGCGCGCCCAGAGTGTGTCGGACTCACTGCTCACCTTTGTTGCTGGTTTCTTTTTGAGTAATATAGGTATGAATACTAAGTATTTGCACTCAAAAATTTAGATGCATGTTCTCTCCACATAAAAGATTGTTCTGAAGACGAATATAAGATATACGCTTTATCCTTTTGCTTCTGCTTGTGTTTATAAACTAAAATTTAAATTTTAAGTTTAAGTAAGGAATTGATTTTTACGGTTTTTTCACTAAATTTTATTTTCCAGCATTGACTTTTTAATCGCTATGAATATATATATAAAAGTCTTATTTATAAATTATTTTTGATTTCCAAATATGTCAGAAAAAGTCAAAACAATCACCCCATAGGCTAAAAGAAAATTCAACTAGTTAACTATGACAAGTAGCAAGTATTTATGTCGTACCTATTATTGTTTATCAGTAAACGATTAAAACAAGACATTTTATTCCCGTGAGATCTCGTAGCGAGTAGTTGAAATTATGTCATCGGCTTTGTTGGGATGAAACGGTAACAACTTTTAATTTCAGAAGTGTCTGAATCTACTTATTACTCCATCCGTTCTAAAATAAACCTATTTTGCCTACCGCTTATCTCAATCACAATTATTTTCCATCCACGTTCTCTTTAACCAATCATATAATTCTTTCAATCATTTCTATATGCTTTCTTATAACTATATCTAGAGATGCTTACATTTTAGAACATATATAATGATTTTTAGTAGGTAGGAGTAAAAGACGATGAAAAGGTCCCCTACCATGTTAATTTTAGTAAAGGTTAATGCCGTTAAAGTAAAACCATATAAATAACAAATATGTGATTTGAAAATTACAAAATTTTGGGTGCTTGATATCTAGCACATCCTGTATACAAAATGCTATTGCATATTGAATTAGAAACAAAGAGTTTTATAAGATGATATCTAGCACATCCTGTATACAAAATACCACTTGTACTTATAGAATCTTTTATACATAAAATATATTTATATTTATTTAAACAAGAGCTTAGAATTGTACTCCCTCCATTTTTATATATAGATGGTGATATTGTCTTAACTTTTTCATGGCATTTGACCAATCATCCTATTATATTTTTTAGTGCAAATATGAAAAAAAAAAGGTTATGCTCTAAACCAAGTCACACCAAATTAAATTATACTTGATTTTTTAATTAAGATGAATGATAAAACATCATGTTAAAAACCAATGATATTATCTATAAAAACAGAGGGATTACTAAATTCAGTTCAACATTTAAATCTAGCCCTGAGAAATAAATTTGTGGATAAATCTACTCGTCCTATTAGTTAACAGCCGAAGGTTTATTCAAGTCTAAATATAAAATCACGGAATCATCCTCACACAAAAGCAAAAATAAGCTAATGTGCACAGATGCAGCAATAAAGATTGTTTATGGGAAGAAAAATGTGATGTATTCTGGCGATACACCGAAAAACAGATAAAAGCTCATAAAACCGATGAGCTACGTCAATTGAAAACAAGTACCCATGGTCAGATCCTAAGTGTCTTAGTGATACACTTTGCGGTTATAAGTTCATTACCAAACATCATGTTTCCTATATTATCGTTTGACAAGTCTCGATAAATCAATTACTAGCGGAAAAAACGAGAAGGTTAGTCGTTAGTATTATTCAACGGTTGAGGTAACCTGTCAAACAGAATTCCTGCCCAAAAAAAACATTGTCAAATAAAATTGACCCAAATAAGGTCACGAAATAAAATATTCAAACACAGTGCAAACTAGCAGATCAACTTACCAGCCTCGAAGCGTTCCAATAGTTCCGTTGGGAAGGCGAGTCTTTTCGCTTGGGCTGTTTATAGGCCTAATTTTAGTTTTTTAATGATTAAAAAAATTAAATTTTTAATCTTAAATTTAAGAGTCGGTTTGTCATCGTATTTTTTTACCTTTATATATATAAATCTTATTCATAAATTTTATATTTATAAATATACTATTCGATTTTATTTTTATAAAAAAATGAGCGAAAAGATTCTGATAACCCGATAGCTACCGCTTCCGCCAGGCTTGAACTGTTGCTATCCACCCAGATGGCCAAAACCCCTCCTCCCACTCCCGCAAAGAAGCCGCACCGAACCGTGGGCGACGCACGTGATGGCGGCGGCTCGACTCAACGACGGCAACTTGCAGGCTGAGCTCGAGCAGATAGCACTCCCGCCGGCGTAGACGCTGCCCGCCGACGTTCGCGTGATCGACCTTTCCGCCACGGGCCCCGCCCGCGCGGCGGCGGTGCGCGAGCTGGTGGAGGCGTGCGAGGAGCAGGTTTCTTCAGGGTGACTAGCCACGGCGTGCCGCCGAAGCTGGCGCGCGCCGCGGAGGCCCGCCGGGATGCCGCTCGGGTACGTCGGCAAGCGGATCGGCAGCGCCGACGACCTCGGCTGGATCGAATACCTGCTTCTCTGCCTCACCCACACCATCGCCGTGACATTGCCGTGCGCGACATTGCCGTGCGGGGGCCGGCCTGCCGGGTGGCCGCACGGGCACGCTGGCTTGTGCGCCGGCTAGCCGCACGCGCGTGTGGGCCCATCGGGTAGCGCACGGGAGGAGGAGGATTCGGGGGAGAGTGCGCTGGGCTGGGCGTGCGGGGTCCGGCGAGGTAGGGGTCCGCTGGATCTGGGCGGTCCGGTGGCGGCGGCGGTTGCTGGGGGAGACGGCGCATGGGAGGAGGATTCGAGAGAGGGAGAGAGGAGTAGCTGGACAGTGTTAGTCATTTTCCTAGGTGGGTCATATGTCAGAGCTCACTTTTTAACAGACGTAGGATGGAATGGTATACAGGTAAAATAAAATTTGTGTCATTGGACGGTGTCTATAATTCTTTTTATAGGATATAGGTAACCATTAACTTTTTTTTAATGACATATGGATAAAGGACTCACGAACCATAGGCGAGGCCAAGAATCCCCGAAACGCCATAATATATGAATCTCCCGGGTGGGCCGATGGAAAAAGAGCCTCACCTTTCCCCGTTTTTATTCAAAACTGACCCCTCTCTCCTCTTCTTCCTCATCCTTCTCTCTTCTCTCTGACTCTCTGTTTCTCGCTTTCGCTTCTGGCCTCCTTCCTCGCGCGGCCGCTCCCTCCCATCCCATGGTCCTCATGGCCGCCGTGGAGGGCCACGACCACCACCGCACCCCCGATTCCTCGTCTCCGTCGGAGGATTCCCCGCCTCCCGCTCCCGCTGCCGCTCCCCCGCCGCCGCCGCCGTCGCGCACGCGGCTCCACAGCTTCTCCTTCCCCACCCTCAGCTGGGGCACCCACCGCCTCCTCCGCTGCTCCAAGAACCCGGCCTCGTCGCCCCCGCCCGCGGCTCCGGACACCCCGTCCCCGGACAAGGAGAAGGCGGGCCACCGTTCGGTGGATGGCGTCGGCGGCGGTTCGCCTCAGCGGACCCCGCAGCGGCCGTGGAACCTCCGCACTCGCCGCTCCGCCACCGCCGCGCCGCGGCCGGAGGGATCGGACGACGCGGCGGATACGGCGCCGGAGCGTGCGCCGCCGCCAGCTGCGGCTGCGAGGAAGCGGGCTTTCTCCATCCTGCTGTCAAAGGAAGAGATCGCCGAAGACTTCAAGGCGATCCGCGGGACTCGCCCCCCTCGCCGGCCCAAGAAGCGCCCCCGTACCGTACAGCGCCAGCTCGACGTAAGGATTGAAACTGGGTTTGTAAAATTGCGAAATTTTTGGTATCCGATTTTGGTGTTTGATTCAAGTTGGCTTTCTTTTTTTGGTTTTGGAATTGCAGTTGCTTTACCCTGGATTCTGCCTAGCAGACGTAACGCCGGAGACATACAAGATTGAAGAGGTAATTGGTCTGTACATTCGGTTCTTTTCTTTGGTTGGCTCTCATTTCTGAATTCTGAATGCGTGTTTTTGTTCTTGCAGAGGTGATTGGTGTTGTGAGTGCTTCAATTGGGAGGGGATTTTGAGATGTTCTGATCGTTTTCCTGTCCTCATGTGATGAGCTAACAAGTTAATAGCCGTAATGTTCTGGATGGGTTAGGGGAAGTTTAGTTGGGAATCTCCTCTAATTATGTATTGGATGTGGTCGTTGAGGAGTTTAGGTTATGAACTTTGATTATTGGGCTTGTAGGTTGTTAATTGTATAAAGTGTAATCACCTGTACATTGTCTTAATCTATGATGAATTTTCGTTATTACGAAACTATGAGAAGGTTATTTAATATTTAACGTTGCATTTTGTTGTAGGCTAGTAGCATGTAACCGTAGGTGTTATAGTGTTTCTGTACATTTTCCTCTCATTCTTGACGGTTGCTTGCTCGATAATTTTTCCTAATAAGCGTGATATTATTGTTTTCATTGTATGCATTAAAAGAAGCTGCTTTAGCTTCAATGAAATAATTTGTGCTTTGTTGTTTTCAGTTAACGGTTATAAGGAGGAAAACTTGGTAACAGGTACCCCCTCCGTCCCTAAATGTTTGACGCCGTTGACTTTTTAACGCACGTTTGACCATTCGTCTTATTCAAAAAAGTTACATAATTACTAACTATTTTTATATCATTTTATTTATTATTAAGTATACTTTTATGCATATATATATATAACTTTACATATTTTTTTAAAAATTGAATAAAACGAATGGTTAGACGTGTATAAAAAAAATCAACAGCGTCGAACGTTTAGGGACGAAGGTTGTAATGGAAGATCATGCATAATTTGGATTTGGTAAGCCAAATTATTTTGGTTAGTTATGAAAGCGGAAAACTCCTTAAGTCTTGCTTTTTAATATCGTTATCACGGAATTTTCCTGGCCACTGTCGATTTCATTTCCTTTTACGTTCTAATATTAAGAGGACATTGTTATCGGTTATCTAAGAAATTGAGAGCATATTGCTATAAATATTTGGTGCTTGTTCGTTTGGAATTATCTTCCGTTGTTTTGAAGCTTGATTCTTATAGGTGTTGTGTATTGTTTCAGTTCAAAAGTTCTAGTGCGTAAGCATATGTATGGGCTTCAATTCTTTATATATAACTACATAAACTCTATGTTGAATCATATTTTATAAAATGCTTGTTATCTTGGCATGTTCTGCCAACCAAGCTCAAAATTGTAAAACAAAAGGTTCCAAAACATTTTATTGGATGATGAATTCATAATCCTAATATCCTTGTTTCTGTAGTTATGTTTTTTAGATAATGAGTTCCTGTAGTTACGTTATGGTTCATGTACAGCAATTTTGTTTACAATATCTTTACTACTTCCTGGAAGGCTGAAATGGTAAGTTGGTAACCATTGCCAGACTTAACTAATAGGAAATAGAGATACATATATTTCCATGGTTTTACATATCTCTGTTGGGTTGACCTGTCGTTTTCTATGTATAATTCTGTTCTTTTAATTTTGGAACCGTTTGTTTCGTATGATGGATTTTGTATTTCCAAGCTTCTAAATGATATGTTTTATGCAAAAATAACTGTATATAAGCTCACCATCTAATCTTGAGCAATTTTTTTAACTTTATAGTAGTTAAATAATTTGTTTATACCCTCAAGTAGCTATAAAAAAATCAGATAATCCATCGATCCTTCAATTATCAGCCGCTAGAGCTATCTGAACTGCTTGAATTTTTATGACTGGCTTTGGAAATTTTGTTGCTGGTGTTGCGTTGTGTTTTCAGGCTGTCCTCTGTTATCCCTGTTATTCAAGTTCCAGTGTCAACTTCCTCGAAAGGAAAAAAATGTTGAGCTAAACCGGCCAGGTCAAGTATCTCTTATATACTGTTGTATGTTATCCTGACTAGTGACCTGTTATGCAGCCTGCTAGGGTCCAGCCTGGTATGTGTGGATTGTCTGCAGTTTTGCAAGCCGTGATTTGTGTTTTTAAGCATGATGTGACGTCAGGATTGTATTGTAATTGATTGGTCCTTCTCTATGTATTATTCTTCGTTTTCTCGCTCAAAACAGACAATCGTGATATTTGTATAAATAAAACCTTTTTCATGTACTATTATTACTAGTACTTTGCACTTTGCAAGGTAGTTGTGGTCTACTGATTTGAGCGCTGGTCATCATGCATTCATGCTTATCTTTGAGAACTGAAGTGTGACTGGTTTAGGAATCATTTTCAGGTAAGAATGACCAGCTCTGCTGAGTCTCTGGACTCTGATATCGCATAGTGCAGAATGAAGCAGACCTCATCAAGACATTTACCCCGTGGTCAAATATACTTTAATTGGTATTCTAGTGGTGTTCCTTTTCGCAATCCATACTCGCCGCAATCCAAACTCATTCGCTTGAAAAAAAAGTTTAATTATATCCATGCCATTATAAATTTGCTACTTTTGAAATATACCATTACAATTCGACTAATTGTAAGGATGCTATTATAATTTCAGAACTATTAGAAATATGCCACTCCATATCCTTTTGGTGTATTTTTAAAAAAAACTTTCAACCATATTACACATCTGTTGTTTGTTATGCCCTTAGCATGTGCAAAGAGCAATTTGATCCAAAAATGATATATTTAAAATAGTTCTAAAATTATAGTGACATCCTTACCATTAGTCGAATTGTAATAGTATATTTTATAACTGACAAATTTATAATGGCATGAATCTAATTTTATAAAAAAAACACCATATGCTTTGGTACGGTAAACGTGATACATCTGCTTTCCCTTAATGTTTGCGTAAAAGCAACGGCTTGAGCTTAGCTGCTTAACTCCGAACAAAGAAGAACTGCCAACAGTCTCATGCAAATAAATCGTTCATCCTTCTCTCCCAGGGTTCAACTGAGCCAGCACATCTCCTCTAAAGTCATGGTTTAAAAAACTATTAAAAACTTATATCTCGTGCAGCATACTCACTTGCTAACTGGCTATTCCTTTACTTTATCCACTATTCCATACAGGCATACATACCTTGCTAATGCTCCATTTGCTGAATACCACCGTATATTGGCCCTATTCCATTAGCACGTAGTCCACGCTAGCGAACCGAGTCATCGGTCATCGATTTGTCACAGAAGTCGGGAAGGACAGAGGAGGGTGGAGGCGAAGAGAAGAGCAAATCAAACTATGCGTCAGCGAGTCAAACAAAACGTAAATATCCACCGGAACTCTACAATACACCGAGACTACGGCCATGTTTAGTTCCAAAAATCTTTAGATAATTAAATAAATATTAAATATACATGAATATTAAAACTAATTATATAGTTTTGCCCATGTTTAGTTCCAAAAACATCATATCGAATCTTTAGACAACTAAATAAATCATTAAATATACCTAAACATTAAAACTAAATACACGGTTTTAGGGAAATCGTGAGATGAGACGAAATTTTTGAGTCTAATTAGGACATAATTTGCCATAGGTGCTAGTACTAATCGTCTTCTAGGCGAAACCTGAAATTTATTTTTTTTATTCATGTTCGAAAATCTGTCCCACGTCCGATTAAATGTTTGATGTGACCTTTTTGTTAAAAAAAAATTTAGGTAACTGAACAAGGCCTAACACAAACGCGTGTGCGGTGACGTGACGAAGTGAGAGAAACCTCGCCGACTTGCCGTTCTCTCGTGAAGAAGAGACACGGTGGCCACCGGCTCCGCAAAACTGGGATTCGCCCTCGGCCCAAGCGGCAAAACCGGCCCGCTCCTCCCCGTCTGGCCGGCTCCCGGGCCCCGGCAGAACCGACGCATGCATCCGCCTGCCACTGTGTCCTCACGGGCCAAGCCCAGAAAGCCATGCCGGAACAGGCGCACAACATACGGGCCAGTGGGTCACGCGTTTCATGGGTGTAGTTCGGCGCGCGCAAGGTAGGAGAGCAGCGCAGCGGTGTTCGGTGGCCTGGCAGCTGGTCGTGCCACCACGAGAATGCAAAAGGAATAAACCGAGGTCTTTAAGTTAAAGTTGTGTTTGTCTAAGATTTTTACTCAAAGCTAAAAACATATATTTCTAAATTCATGTAAACCGATCAAAGGGAGTCCAATGACAGTATCAACTATTTTTATCCAATTTTATTGATATGATTTATGGTGGGCTCCATATGTTAGCAACTTAACACTCTTCTTTGTCTCTTCTCTGCTACTATCTCTCTCCTAGGGGCAGCGGCAGCTGGGCTAGGGTGTAACCGGCAGGTGAGGGTGGCGTGGCAAGGGAGATTGGAGGTGGCGCCGGTGGCTAGTTGTGCCTCCTCCACCGTGCCATCCTCACTCTAAATCTTTCGAGACGGTCGACTCGCTCAACATCTTCAGAGTGAAGGACCCTGGTTACCATGCGATTTTGAATTCAATCTTTTGGTTTTTAAATTCGTTGTGTTTTTGTAGCTTCCACGGTTACCGCACGGTAACCAGGCGTCCACGGTGCCGCGGCATGGGCGGGGCACAGATGGTAAGGTGAACCCTGATCGTGGGCGGGCTAGGTGCCACCTAAGTTCTGATCTGATTTTTTTTCCTACCGCGCTAATTTTTGCCTTCTGTTTAGGCCCATTTGAGCCTACCGGACTACGGCCTGTCAAGGCTGCTCCCATCGTGGTCTTGTGCTTCTCACTTACAGACCTAACATGCTCAAATCACCAATCTCTGTTTGTGCGGTGTCATCAACTGCTACTGCTACTGCCTCCGGCGGTTAACCTCGTGTACTCGTCGTGCAAACAAACGACTACCTCGCGGTGAAAAATAGTACCGCCAAAAAACATTGCTTCACCGCCAGCCATGGTCCCGGTCTTACCGCGTGATTGGACATCAAAGTTACCGAGACCTGTCGTCCACGGAATCACACGCCTCTCGTTCTAGATAATCTCCAACGGATGAACGTCGCAGCACATTCCGTCGAGCTCCGAGGTTGATCCACTGATAATTTAGGCCCGTTTGATTCATTGAAAATTAATAAAAATTTTAGAGGATTTTATTCTTCTAAGAATTTTTCTACAAAACCCTTTGAATCAAAAGGAATAAATCCTATGAAATCCTATAAAATTTCTATGGAACGTCTCTTCCCATATAAGTTTTGGAGGAAATTTAAAAATAGTTACAAGTTTTGGAGAAAATTTAAAAAAGGTAAAACCTCATGGGAAAAATCTTTTGAGTCTTTATCTCTTCTCAAATTCCCGTGTTTTTCATGTGGTCCTACAGTCATTCCTACATTTTTCATGTGTTCTGCAATCATCTGTTTTATTATTATATTCTATCATAATCTTATATTTTTTCTCTTCCTTCATTTTCTCATTCACGTAATTCAAAGGGTCCCTTAGAGTTGAATCTAGTAAAACTTAATCTCAACGTTTTTTACATTGTTGATGTTTGGTTCGTCTTATTAAAATATTATAAATATATAAAATTATTAGTCATACTTAAAAAGTAATATTAATAAATCAAATCATAATTAAATTGTTAATAATTATATAATTTTTTGAAAAAAAGAACCGTTAAACATAGCTTAAGGTACCATACTTTTAGTGTAAAATTTTGTGTTTTCTCATTATCCTTAAAAAAGTATATCAAGATACCATACTTTTTAATGTGATTTTTTTATTATCTTTAAAAAATACCTTAAGGTATTAAGAATTTTAGTACGAATTTTTGTATCTCAAGATACCACACTTTTTACACTAAAAAGTATGAGATTTGTTCCGGTACAACAAAAAACACCTCATGGTACCGAATCTTTTTCCACCATTAGATCTAGCCGAGCAGGATGGACATTGTTAGGTCCAACGATCAGAAACAATTTGATACCGTGAGATATCGATATCTCGAGGTATTTTTTTTACTAAAACAAATCTCAAAAAATGTGATACCTTGAGATACTTTTTCAAAGACGGTAAAAGAACTCTTTTAATGTAAAATGTGTGGTATCTTGAGGTACCAAAAATTTATGTTAAAATTCTTAGTAACTTGAGATACTTTTTAAGGATGATAAAAAAACCTAACTTTTATATCGTAAGGTACTTCTCAAAGATAATAAAAAACCTTTAAAAAAGTCAATGACAACGAATAAATAAAATAGAGGAGCAATTTATTTAGTTCATTGATTTTAAATTACTCGTGAATCCATGCACTGCCATTCTCGGTGGATGCCCGGACAGGGGGTGGGTGGCCGTGGACCGACGGCGTTGGAACGAGCGGGGCCGTATTCCGGTCATGGGTGACCGCTTCGTCTCGCCACACCGTCCGCTTGCCATGTCCAGACAGGCGCAGCTGCGTGCATGCATGCATGCAGCATATCTTTGCCGTACGGCAGGGGCGCCCGGCCAGGCCGGCCGGCCGGCGGCATCGAGAAAGCCAGAGAGGTCGGCACGGCCGCGCAAGTCCGCGCGCGTGCCGCCCGGGGGGGACGGTCGTGACGTTGAGACGGGCGAGACGCGCAGGATGTCATGTCATAGGTGTGGGGGAAGAGACGGCGCGCCTGACTGATCGATCGATCGATCCTCCGCGTTGCCACGTGACGACGAGAGGCTACCGCCGCGGGCCGCTTTTGATACGATCCGCCCACTGTCGGTCAGATGCGTCGCCGGTCGCCTCGGCGTGCTCCGAGCTTTGCCCTCGTGCTGTCCTACTCCCTCGTACTCGATGATGTTTGATTTTTTTTTATAATGTTTAATTATTTATTTTATTTAAAAAATTATTAAAATATTATTTATTTTGCTTGTGACTTACTTTATTATTAAAAAAAACTTTAAACATGACTTGTCATTTTTTATATTTATACTATAAATTTTTGAATAAGACAAACGGTCAAACGTTGCAACCAAAAAGTCAAACATCTTACATTATAAAACAGATGTACTAATTAGCTTAATTAGGAGGTGACTGGATGGCCAAACGATATATTTATAAATTAAAAATAATTTATAAATAAAATTTTTAAATAAGTACTTTTAGCAAACTAAAAGTTAAAGGAAAAATAATTTATGATAAAAAATTCTAAAATCAACTCTAAATTTAAAATCAAAAATTTTAATTCTAATTTATAAACATAAGTAGGAAAGAAAAAAAATGGGTGATTAACCTTCGGGATCACCTACGTCGGCTCGTGGGTTGGTGATGGAGATTAATTGTACTGCTTGCACAAGTACAGATGGGCGAGAGCGAGATACAACGCAAGACGACGCGCATCTCCTGTCTCGACCTCACGAATTCACGATCATTCAAGCCGTGTGTCCTGTCCTAGCTTGAATTTTTTTTGGTCTCTCGCGAAAAACGGAAAACTGTGTCGTCGATCTGCCTGGTTCGTCGATCGCAGGTTTATCGTCAATCTTTTGCTTGCAGGCTAAATAAAGTAGCTTCACCACGCAGAATTTGTGCTCTTAGGCCCTGTTTAATTTCTAAAGTAACCGTTTTGTGCGACCTCAGGGTGAAAAAGGCATAAATACGAATGGGAACGGCTTTACTGTCTTTGTTTTTCGTGTTTGTTCGGATATAGAGACGGTATCGATCGATACCCCCATCACAACAAAAAACAATAGTACTTCCTCGGTTATAAACATTTTATATTTAGTCCTACCTCCGTTTCATATCGTAAGATTTTTTAACATTGTCTAAATTCATCGATTGATGAGTATATGTAATTTACATATATGTCTCGATTCATTAGCATTCATATGAATTTAGGCAAGACTAGAAAGTCTTACATTATGAAACGGAGGTAGTATAAGATAAGATAAACTTGTAAAAAATTAACTATCGATAACTTCTCAAGTGTTGAGCTCTCAAAAATAAGTCTTAATTATCATAAAGTTATATGCAGCTGTACAACTTTAGCTTCTGTTGTTATATGCAGCTGTATTTTATATATGAGAACTTATTCTATGCATAAAGCTTTCATGAGAACATCGTGTCCACCAAGTAACAAATATTGTCAAAAAATTCAGAAAAAAATCTGCATACCTTAAAGTAGTATTATAGTTATGTATAAAGACTTATCTTCAAATTCGTTATACATAGAAAGACAAAAAAAAAGGTAAGATTCTGACGTATTTCTACTCTTAATATTCTTAGTTTTTTATGGCTACAATATAAAGAATTGTACATAATATGTTCCCTTAAAATAAAACTATATCGATTAATCTACAAAGATATATTTTGGACCCATTATGATTTAACTATCCATTTTTTCTCTTTCTATGATTAATATAAGAATGTCTACCCCCTAAAATAAATAAACTAATAAACTAGAGTTGTCAAATCTATCTAATACTTTTATATTTCCAAATATGTCGATTATGTTTAAATATTGACCAATATAACATAGAATGTAAAATATCCTCATATTGAGCGCATAAAATATTCTTTTACTTTTATTGTCATGTACCCTCACCTTTCCAAAATATACACCGTTCCAAAAATATATAGTAATATATTAGTAGGATTAGGGCATGTATAAATACGTTTATTAGCTATCTCTCTCAATCGCCACGTAAACAAATTTGGTGACGTGAAGGAAAGAGATGGATGGAGAGAGAAAAAATTGTTGTCATGTATGACAACGGCGTAGAGTCGACTCTTAGCATTTATTAAAGGAAAATATTTTGCATGAGTGTGGATAAAAAGGAAACTAACATAATAAAAAAATATTCTATTACATTAATGAAAAAATTATATACTTTACTCTGCCTTTATATATATCATTATAAAATAAGTTTTTATAGCTAACGTGGATCAAATAAGAGTCGATAATGAACTCAACCTTTGAGCGTGCCCTTAGACACCAGCTATCTAGATTTGTAGTAAAATGTAGTATCCAATGTACAACGCTATATTTGGAATGGAGCAAGTAGATAAATTAGGAAACTAATAAGTATAATTGGATATTCACTCAAAAAAATAAGTATAGTTGGATAGAGTTCTTGTGGTGAAATAAAGAACGTACAAGATTTGATGTGGGGAGCTTATTACACATGTCACACGTGTGCTAGGATGCACCTGCCGTACGTGTGTCGTCCATCTTTTTACTTTTGTCTATAGTTATAAACTAAAATTTAAATTTTTATCTTAAATATAGAGTTAATTTTAAGGTTTTTTCACTGTACTTTATTCTCGAGCCTTGCCTCGTAGATTTATTAAAAATATGTGTATAAAAGTTTTATTTATAAATTATTTTTCTTTTCAAATATGTCGTTTGTTCTTTTTTGAAAAAAAAGTCAATCAATCATCCCTGCGTGTCCTTAAGTGTGGTGTGCGGCAATGCATCCAGTTGTACGTAAAATAGAATAAACCGATTGTTAGGATAATCTCAATGCATAGTTTCGTAGCATAGTTGTCAAGACGGTAAACTACGTAATCGAGCCAGATGAGTTTCATCTCCCTCCATCGTCTTATCAAACCTCCTTTATTTAATGACCCTATCAAGTCAGCAATTTTTTTGATGTGATATCTTATTTAATGTGTATGAAACCCTCATAAAACATATATTGAGACTGGTCCTAAAAATTGTGAAAGATAATCGGAGAAAGCACGGTATGCGCCACAAAATGGTGTTGGCAAAATCGATACTCTCACATGCTAGAGGGAACAGAAGGAATACACCCTCCAAAACATAAAATTGGCAGATAAATTCTTCTCAAATATAATAGTAACCAGGTGGCCCACATATATTACGTGGCTAGCGTCCTTATAAATTGTATCTATATAGGGTATCTTTTATTCATAATAATTTTAGATACTTTCAAATTGTATTTATATGTTGGCTCTTTCTCTTAATTTTACTTATTTTTAACCGAAGTTTTAGACATTTTCAAATTATATTTATAAATGGACTCTTCCCTCAATATCAATTATTATCAAATTTTTAATCCGAGATTTAGATTTTTCTAAACTTTATTTACACATCACTCTTTTTTTATTTTTTTATTTTTAATTCCAAAATTGTATTTCTATTCGGAGTCATTCTTTTTTGTTTTTTGATTACGTGGGATTTTCTACTCATAAGAATGGAAGTTGTGGCTTCTTTTCCAATTACTTTATGTATATAATAGATATTTAAGACAGATTTGCATATGGCATTTTCATAATTATTTCAAATATAAAGAGCCAACATCGGTTGGCATCTAAATTTTATACCTCCTTCGTTCCAAACGTAAACATTTATAGATTGTTTAACAACGATTAAAGTTTGAAAAAAGAACTATGTTGATAGTGTTTCTTAATGAATGTGGATGAGAATATATGTAAGCATAAAATAGGAAGAAATTTGAATAGAAATTGATTGTCAGACACGTGGTTATGTGAATAGTGACGATAATGCTTATATTATTATCTGAAATTTAAATGCTTGACTGCATATTTTATGGAAGTGTTTCTTTTGGATGAAAAATACCACATAACAATCAAATTCACGTACAAACCTGAAAGCGGGGATAGATATCTCCTTGTTGCCGGCCATTGCTTCGATGACTCCGCACGCCTACTTTTAAGAGGAGATCGATCAACTGCATACTTTTCCCTATTCTTTGTACGCGAATGCCATATCGACTTGCTGCGACAGCATGTAAATTGCACGGAATGCCTACACGAAGGAAGGGTATAAACTGGCTGCTTTCGAATTCAGTTGCTAATGCTTTTATTTAGGGCCAATTTGGTTATAGTCCAAAGTTCATACAGAAATTTAGCCTCCTTTATACTACCTCTATTATAGATTTAACTGTAAGACTTTCTAGTTTTATCTATATTCAACCATTGGTAAATGTATATAATTTATATATATGTCTAAATTTATTAGCATATATATGAATTTAGCAAATATTGGAAAGTTTTACATTGTGAAATGAATTATAGTGTTTTTCATCTGTTTGGTTTGGTGTCAAATTTTAACAATACCTTTGGGCCTTGGCTACCAAATAAGACTATCAAATTTCGGTTTGGCTCATGTTAGTCTCAAACCAAATATTACTTTACATTACCTAATATTGATAATGAAAACTTTTGATATGGATATATTTTTGGTAAGGTTAATTTAAACCTCAATCCAAACAAGCCCAATTATTCCAATTTTCTAGGAATCTGGGTTAGAATTGTTATATTGGAGATGACTCATTTTTACTCTAATATAATGTTATGTGATATTTTTTATATTTGTATCACTTTGAGAAATTTTACTTGTGTATTGGAACTGATGGCATTATGAAATTTTAGACCATGGAGTACCTAACCAAAAAAAAAAAAATCCTGGAGCCACCGCTGGTATGGACTACAAACGAAAGTTTTGAGAACTGTTTTTCTCCTCTACCTGAAAATAATTACCCACATGTTTTTTGCTTAAGCCAAAATTTGTTTTTTTAATCTTAATTTTGGAGTTTTTTATCTTAGTTTATTTTCATCCTTGGTTTTTATATCGTTAAAAACACATATATAAAATTTTTATTCATAAATTATTTTTTGTTTACAAATATATCGTTTGACTTTTTCCGTGGAAAGACCAAACAATCAACCCAATATCATCTTTGAAAAAAAAAACTAGATGCTTCTAGTGTAAAAACTTAATACCTTCTAAAGATACCAAAATTTTACATAAAAAATTATACCTATGGATAATTTCACATGAACATAATTTTTTTCTAAAATAATATATGGAGGGAGCAGAGATGACTCATATCCACCTTAAGTTCCTTTGGTCTTATACCTCAAGACTATGAACATCACAGGAATCACCGATGCACGCACAGCAGGGAGGTCGGCGACGCGCTCCCACATCATCGAGGGGCGAGGGGTCACGGTTCTGTAAAGACCAGGAGCAAGAAAGCGGTTTTTTTCATTAACCCCCATCAAGCGGTTGCCATCGCGCCAGAGAACGCGCGCGAGCCCGGCCTAAGTATTATTTCTTTCGTTTCATAATATATAAGATATTATAAAAAATTCACTTATAATGTTTGACCATTTGTTTTATTCAAAAATTATAAAAATTTCATTTATTTTGCTTATGATTTTCTTTATTATCAAAAAAACTTTAAGCATGACTTGTCATTTTTTATATTTGTATTAAATTTTTTAAATAAAACGAATGGTCAAACGTTACGACTGTACTTCTCTCCTCACCCTCGTCTCACCCCCTCACCCCCGTCGTGCTCGTCATGGCTTCAGCAAGTCCAACGGCCAATTAAGGACCGAGCGATGCTCGGTTGGTTAGCCGCGCGGGCGCGCGAGTTCGATCCCTCGGATCGCAACTCGCGCGTCTTACTTGGGAATTTTTTCCCTCACACGCGTGCACACCCAAAAATTCTAAGTGTGTGATACGGACGCGCACGTGATTTGTGGTGTGTGTTCGTGTGCGTCTCTAGTGGACAGTTGTACTCTTTTAAAAAAATCCAACGGCCAACCACCGATGCCAGTTTGCCACCCACCATGCTTCACCCGCCCCGCGGTCACATCGCTAGGAATTCACCGCGCCGGCTGGCCTGAGCCGGATCATCAGATCCTGGCCGGCCCGCAGTTTTACTGGACTTGCAAGGTAAGAAAAACACTAGCCATGCATGAGCACGGCCTTGGATCCGCACGTTGATGCCGACGTCGTGGTCGGCAGCGCGAGCGAGCGAGCGAGCGAAACCCACACTGCACCAAAAGGAACGACGACGTCGTAGATGCTCGCCTCTGTCGGGCGCGCGTCGTGTCACGCTTTCGCATGCGCGCGGGGCGGGGCGGGGCGGCAGCAACGCAACGCGTGACGGGGATCCGAAAACGCACCGTGACGACGCCCGCGCGCGCGTGCGGACGAGGCTAAAACAGGGGAACGACCTGGGGTGCGTAGTACGTGCGTGCGTGCGTGCGCGCGCGCCAAGGACGGCAAGCGTGCACCGTGCGGCGTGCCGCTTCCCCCCCGCGTGTCGAGCTTCTGCGGGCAATGGCCCGGCCGGCCCCCGTCGCTGTGTCGTGTGGGTGTCTGCCGCGCGCGACTGGCAAACTCAGGGATACCGGTGACTCGACTCGATTGGGCTGCGACCGTCGTGTGGATGGGAGTTGGGAAATGTCCCGGTTTCTCCAACTGTGTAGGTGGTAGCATGCTCTAGGCTGCATCCAATGCATAACCAAAACCCCCTTTTCGTTGAGGGTCCAAACCGTGTTTCGGTTAGCGCCAGAGTCGTCCATGTCTCCCCTGCAGATGTCCTACCGCACGTTTGCTAGCATGTATACGTTGCGGGCTGCTTCTACTTTCTTTGTTGTAGCGTACATAATGCATCAAACAGAAGATCTAAACACTGTTGGTTTTATTATGGGTTCTCTAACTTTTAGCCCATAACAAAAGCATTTTATTAGTCGCGTATGATTGCACATTGCTAAGCCAAAAAATGTAGCGACGCGTACCTAACCATATGTTTGCTCACGTTTATAAGCCAAAATTTGAATTTACAACATTAAATTTAAAGTTGGTTTTGGAGTTTTTTAATCATAGTTTATTTTTCAGTCTTGACTTTAACTCGCTAAGAAACACGTATAAATTGTTTATGAGAGAATTCCATATTGGCCATGTTTTCTAACCATGGTTTCAGATTGGACCACCATTAACCCAATGTTTTCACTTTGGACCAGATTTTGTTAGTAAAATGTTGCACTTTGGACCATTTGTCAGTAATCAGGCTTAAATTCCCGCAGGCCCTAAGATCATAAGATGAGCTCGCCAGAATGGCAGAAGAGAAGGTTGCCCTTTACTCTCAGCCTCCCATCGGCGTGCTTAATTCTTTTATCCCCAGACTAACTGACAGGCGGGCAGTTGGTCCAAAGTGCAAACTTTAAGTAATGAAATATGGTCTAAAGTGAAAACATTGAGTTGAGGATGATCCAATGTGAAACTATGGTAAAAGAACATAGCCCAGTATGCAATTCACTCATTCTTTATTCACAAACTATTTTTAATTTGTAAATATGTATCTTCCTTTTTATAGTTAAATTTTGCAATTCATTGATATTGCAATAATTCATATGGAAAAGACAATAGCCAATTTATTGGTTAATTTGAATTCGTATATACAATCCGTATAATTATAATTGTTGAAGCCCAAAATTCAAGTGTCTTGGCTCTTTCACGCTTTCTTACAAACGGATTAAGAAATATATTGCATTATTTGTTGAAGTTTGGATATCACCCCCACAATATACATTTTTGTTTATGTATATTACTACTTGGGGGGGGGGGTATGTTTGAACTAATTCTACCTTTGTATATAGTGCAGTATTTGTAATGGTTTGACCTTCTGACCAAGGAAACGATGGAACTGTCTAAATAGGAAATAAGAGGAGCGATGAGATCTGTGGTCTGTGGATAGATATTTACTCAAAGGATAAAAACGTGTCTGAATCTGACGAATTGATAGTCAGCTTATGACACGAGGTTGGATGGAATAACTCAGAGAAGCAATAGAGAGAACCGATCGAATGTATCAAAATTAGACGATCTCTTTTAGCGAGGAGTTTTCTGAGGCCGACTATTATCTATGCATACAGTGAAAGACCAGGCTGGATCATTACTTGTTTAGAGAGAAAAGAGTGCACTAAACACATCATTGGGTCTTTTTTGCGAAGAAGCATCCAGGCCACTGACCATGCAAGCAAGTGGGGGCAGCTAACCATCTACCCTGTCGTAATGCGTACACAACACATGGAAGCAAAGCTAAATTCCTGTCCAGCAGAAAATGGATCTGGGGAGGCATTTGGGGGCGCATGGCTGCAGGGGTCTGCCCAGGAGAAGAGGCGCGAGGTTTTTAAATCGTTACGCTGCTTGCTTCGATTCGCTGCGTTCATGCACCTCAGGGAAGCACACGAGCCCAAGTGGAAATAAATCTAGTGCAGCCATGGAGGGAGGGAGGAGAGAAGAATCATCAGTCGATGATCATGTTCTAAGCACACCTTTTTCGTACAGCACAACCGGGCATGTTGAGTAAGGCTTTTGTTTATGGTACATGGAAACAAAAATGGAGGAATGTGTTGGCATGAGCAAGAACATGCCAAATTAAAGATTAGGAGCGACCCAACGCTTTGTGGTTTCTTCCGGTTTGACTCGCGAATAAAACATGATGCTGCGTACGCGAAAGACAGACGACACGAGAAGGGGCCAATTCAGCTCGAATCTAGCCAGAAAGACGTGATCCTAAGAAGGCAACGAGAAGGAGCTGGTTTTTTGGCAAGGAAGCGCTGTACTTAATTAGTACTAGTAAACGGGGTGCTAACACCAAGGGGATTAGCGACAGTTAGACAGTGGCTGGGGGCCATGGTTGAGCTCTGGGAGGACAGGCGAAGCAGAGGCCAGCACTTGTATATTGTTACGATGCTGGCCGTGGCCTAGTACATGCACAGACACGCGCAGCTGGAGAAGCCTCCCCCTCGAGCGCCAAAAACAAGGCAGGGTTCCCCGTCTCAATGATGGCCTTTGCCGTCTCAAGGGCCCTAGAGACCAGCAACCGCAACAACTACCAAGGCAAGGCGAGTGCATTTGCAAGTGCATGCATGCATGCAGGTGCAGCTAGCTCCTCGCCACCGGAAGGGGGCGGGGGCCGGACCGCATGCGTGCAGCTCGCCGCACGCGACGCACGCAGCAGCTGCCGGCGTCCAGCGACGACGAGGACCTCGTCGTCTCTGCTGCTGCTGCTGCGGCAGTACACGCGCGGTGGGGGTGGATCCTTTTGCGTGCCTCATGAGACCCGACTGTTGAGATAGCAGGCTATAAGGCAGCTGTAAGGATATTTTAAAGAGAGAAGAAGGGTGTGCTACTAATTTATAGCCAGCTGCATATGGACTTCAAGACACCGTGTGTATGACACGTGAGACCACGTACTAATGTTTTAAGGTAACTATTGTATGAATTGGCTATTAGATTGGCTATAGATGAATTGAAGTTAGTAGTTGGCTATAGAGAAGAGAAGAGCAGCCAGCTGCAGAACAAACTCTAAGACATAATGTATGTATGACATGTGAACATGTTAGTATATATTTTATAGGCAACTATTATATGAATTAACTATTAGATTGACTATAGATGAATTAGAATCGGTAGTTGGCTATACTATTGAACTTGCATGCACGGTGTAGGCACTCGCCGTAGGAATATTGTAGGAGGGGTAGTACACTCTAGTACATAGTACACTATACACTAGACTAGCTTCTACTGTCATCGGTTCGTCCGAAAGGAGCTTTCCATTCGAGAAGTTTGTTCGGGATGCCAATGGCGTGGCGGCCGGCTTCGCAAGCTTCTGCTGAATTCCTGCTCAGGCAGGGGCATCTGAGATGGCATCATCCAGCAGCCGAAGCAGTAGTATTATATCTGCAGCACGCAGGAGGTTGGTTGTTTGCATTAAGTAAACACATGAGAGAAACAGCTTGGCTACTCGAGGGAATAATACTACTGGGGTGGTGCTACTAGCAGTGTGGTGCCACATCCTAATCGAGCGCAGGCGAGCGACACCATCAGCAAGCCGCACATGACAACGGGAGGAGGAGACGACGAACGGCAGGCAGCAGGCTTAGCTGCAGTCCACACTACACGATCGCAAAGCGCATGCTCGTGTGACAGAGGATTGCCAGTCTCTGCCTTCAACCCAGAGCCAGGTTGTGGGTGCCGAATAGAATAACGAGATCACACGCAGCCACGTCAGCCGTCAGTGTCAGCGACCAGCCACAAGTGATCAGTCGTGTAAAAGGGTTGGTGTCTTGGTGATTGTAAAAAGAGACAAAACAATACTACTCATGCAGGTGCTTGCAGATGTGGAGGAACGGTTGACCGGATTTGATCAGTAGCCAGGATCAGCGAACGAATGACGGAATGAGGCCACGGCAACGCCAAGTGCCGGCAGCCAAAAAGCGGCGATGTCGGTGCGCGCGAATCGAACAGTCACACTGAAGAAATGTGCAAGGGAGAGACAGAGATAGAAGAAAGAAGAAAGAAGAAAACAAGCATGAGAATGCAGCACACGTCTAGGCTCGAACTGTCTTTTGGTAGCTGGCACAACAAAGACACCAACTCACGCGGCCAGCACAAACCCCCTCTCCTTAATCACACACCAAGCATGAGATTACATACACTTAATCAGCCCGTCCACTGCACGCAACCAGCTGGAATGTTTCAGAGAATCAACCAACACATCTCAACAAGGGAAGCAACTAAACCCCAACTAGCTAGACTCTCTGCAGATCGAATTAAAGAATCGAGTTCCAAGCGATGAACATGAGATAACAAATGCAATGGTCAAAAAGGGTGAGGGTTCAGAGATGCAAGGGCATGCCACTGATACACATGGAGACAAATAACCGGCAAGAAGAAAAAAAAAGCCTGAGCAGAAAACCAAGAGCATCCGTGGTCATGAAATCCTGTAATATCCTCCTGAGCCGAAAGGTGAGGTTGAAAATGAAAATCTATTTCAAAATTCGAACAAGGGGGAGCAGTAGATGACACTGTATACAGTTGGCTAGCTAGAAAAGTCAAGGGTAGATGAATCCAAAAGAAGATTAAGCAGCCTCCAGGGAGAAAGAATTCACAGGCGTCTCTGCAAAACCTCACAGCTCTCTGCTTTTCTCTCTTTTTTTTTTTTCTGTTCCTGCTTGCTTTGTATTGCCCTCTGTCTTTCGCTGTAGCACGCCCTGTGGCCCCACCAGCCTGTGTCAGATGAGCCACCGAACCCCTGCAAAATCGGCGGCTTACCGAAAATTTTTGAACCCAAAAGCTCTCTTTTTCTCCTTCTTTCCTCTCGGGCTTAGCCGACCACCATGCCACCGCGATGGCATTGTCTCCGGGCGGCTAGGTGACCCTCCGCTGGGAAGTCGAATTCGGGGCGGCCGAGGAACCGCCGCATCGCGGCGAGGGCTGGACCACGCACGTCGCGCTCCCACGTGGCGGCCTCGGCGGCGCGTCCTGCGCCGGAGAGCCGCGCGCGTATGGTGGCCGTGGCGTCGAGGCGGCGGACGGGCCAGCCCCAAACGTCAGCCATGCGTCGGATCTTGCCGACCTGGACGGCCGCGAGGACACGCGTGTTGGCCTTGATCTCGTCTATCGCCGCGTCGAGGCTCTTGCGCCCGGCGAAGTAGTCGCCGAGCTCCGGCACGCCGATGGCCTTGCCCAGGCCGGCGTGCGACGCCCGCTCCGAGGCCGACGTCGTCGCGAAGTATTCCTGGAGCTCCTCGACCATGCCCTCGCCCACCATGTCGTCCACGCGCCGGTCGAGGTATTCGTCGAGAACCGCGTCGTCGACGTCGACCCAGAGGAGGCAGCACGGGAACCGGAGCGCCGGCCGGTACCCGACATCCAAGTCCGCGAACGGGTCACGCGGCGCGGCGTCGAGGCTGTCAGCGAGGAGGGCGTGGATGAGCGAGTTGGACCCGCCGGCCACGACGGGCACGAGGCCGCGCGACGCGATGCTGGCCGCAGTGGCGGCGGCGAGCGAGCGGAACGACGCCGCCGGCAGCTCCCCTGCGTCGGCGCGGACGGCCCCGAGGAGGTGGTGCGGGACGCCCCGACGGTCGGCCAGCGGCACCTTGTTGGTGGTGACGTCGAGGCCTGCATAGAGCTGGATCTTGTCGGCGTTCACCACCTCGCCGCCGAGCTCCTGCGCCGCGTCGATGGAAAGCTTGGTCTTTCCCGTGCCCGTGGCGCCGACGATCACCACCATCCCCGCGCGCCCCGAGAACGCCGTGGTTGCCACCCCGGTGCGCCCAGAGCAGGAGCAGCAGCAACCGTCCCCGACCCCGGCTCTGCTCCGCTCCATTCTCACACTGACCCGACGTGGCCGCTTCTGGGAGCTAGCTTCCCTCCCGACGCCAGCGACGGCCGTGGCCGCCATAGATGACCGCACGACGGTGCCGATCCTCGCGACGAGACTGCTCATATAGCCGGCCCACCCAATCACTCACCGAGCGAACCCCAGTCGCCTCAGCACACTAGCGCGCAGCAGGAGGCTCGCTTATATAGGCTTGATCGCTCTACTCGTGTACTGGCTTCCGTCCCTAAATATATTTAGACGCTGTTACTTTTTAATACACGTTTAACTATTTATTTTATTTAAAAAATTTACATAATTACTATTTTTTTATATTTTTTTATTTATTGTTAAGTATACTTTTATGTATATATATATAACTTTATATATTTTAAAAAGATTAAATAAGACAAATGATCAAACGTGTATTAAAAAAAAGTTAGCGGCGATAAACATTTAAATATGGAGGAGAGAGGGAGAATGTCTGATATAATAAACATCGGCCGGACGCTGCTTGTTGAGCTGACGCTAACATTTTTATCACTGGGTCCTTATGTCATAGATATATGGAGGCCCATCATAAACAGCAGGTGATAAATATATTATGTGCCATTTCTAAAAGTGGCAAAAGGTTAAATGCCCCGTGGTTGTGGCATGCAGTCAAGAACGCTTGGTTTAGGGTCTATTTAGTTTCTAAAAGTTTTTCTTAAAAATATCAAATCAAATATTTGAATATTTAAATATAGCATTAAATATAGATGGAAATAAAAACTAATTGTATAATCATAGGGGAAATCATGAGACGAATCTTTTAAGTCTTAGCCATAAGTGCTACAGTAACCAAGATGTGCTAATAATGGATTAATTAGGCTCAAAAGATTAGTCTCGCGGTTTCTAATGTGAGTTAAAATTTGTTTTTTCATTCGTATCCGAAAACCCCTTACGATATTCAGTCAAACGTTCGACGTGATCCTTTCACCAAAGTTTTTACCAACTAAACAAGGACTTATATATAACCCAGGGCCTCAGGCAAAGGGACAAGGTACTCGCCATGAGTGCGAAGGCACGCTCCTGCTGCAGTTCCATTCGCTGCTTTGTTTTCATCTCACCGGGAGAAAGAGAAAGAAAGGCTGGCCGATCGCTCAGGGGAATAAGAATAAGAAGCAGCAGCCTTTTGCCCCCCACCCCCTCCTCCTCCCCCTCCGTCGCGAGGAGAGAAAAAAATAACCGGAGCCACATCGCTCGTGGAAGACAAGCCGTCCACGCCACCGTGGGCGCGCGGACCGAGCGGCGTGTCCGTCGTGCGGCCTCCGCGGCGTCGTCGACCGGTCGCTGCCATGCCATGACACGCGCCAACTTGTGCCCGATCGAAGGGAGCACGCAGCGCAGGCGTGTGCGCTGAAAAGAAAGCACGCCCCTGTCACCTGTGAACCGATGAGGCAATGCCGAGCGTTGGGGACTCGACCACGCCAATGTGTGCCTGACCAATATGCATCATGGTTTCTTGGTTCTGGTTGCAAAACGTACGTCGCACAGATGCAAGTGTGGGAGCATTTGCAGAAACTGCTTCCCAAGTTGGTCCCGGCCGTGTTAAGTACTGTTACGTTTCTAGTAATGGAAATGGGGGAGGGCCTTGCTCCTTTCTAGCTTAAAAAAAGAAAAGAATTGTTGGCTCCGGTCGATCGGTCCGTCGCCATCCACTTGCTGCTGACTTGCTGGTCCTTGCCTCCTTCCCCTGCCCGCTTCTTCTCACTGTCACTCCCGGCAGTTAAAACCCACTTGATGGCAGTATACGGCAGCGTCTAGCATCTGGGACATGGTTTACTTAACTTATACCGCGGTAACCAGTCAAACCGCCGTGGCAGTTTGATTCGAACAAAGTTTGATCAAATGCAAAAAAAAAAAGTGAAAAAACACAAAAAATTCTGGTGATACAAATAGACTTGTAGATCAATCTGGTGATAAAATTTTGTGGAAACAACTTTTGTATGATCAAAATTTATGACAAAACAATTTAAATATAATAAAGATGAAAAAAAATAATCCAAGAATGATATTGCTCATTCAAGCTCAAGTTCAGAAAATCATATCGATTATATCGAAACCATTTGGTGTAAAAACACCACATTTATAACCTATAAATGAGACAATACAAAGGTTCTAAATGGTTGACTAAGACATTTTCGACTTGGCTCTTCAACAACTAAGATAATCTATAGCTTTCTATAATGGAAGCTAAACAATTCAGGGCTTTTGGAAAAAAAAAACTGGAAAATTTGATATAACTTCATCGACCTTGATCTGGGCCACTGATGTGTCCGAAACAAGTACGACCAGGTTAATATTCCCTCCATTCTACATTATAAGATTTTCTGAACTTGTCTAGATTTATTTATATGCTAATGAATCTAGGCATATATACAAAACATATACATTAATATATAGATAAATTTAGGTGACCCAAAAAGTCTTATAATATGGAACGGAAGTAGTAGTTTATAGAAGAGGATTAGTCAGGGGTAGGGACAGCAACAAGATTGAGGATGATAGGTTGATCATCACCCATGCAAGACCTTGGCTGTAGCAGGAGAGAAATGGAAGAGGTAGTAACAGTTTCTCCAGTCTCAATGGCCTTTTAAAGATCGAACTCGGATTGAAGCCTTGAGGCAAGAACAGAATAGCACCTGGTGGTTCTGAGTTAGCTAAACTTCACACACGACCTACTGTATTTGGTTCATAGCCACGGTTTACCACGCTAAAGTTAGATGTGTCATAATTTGTTAGATAAGTATTTAGTTAGTTGCTATGATTGTGGTAAGATGAACTTGATTAATTCACTGTTCCATATGTCATAGGCCTATTTTTAGCGAAATGTATCACAACTACAGCCACAATTTACATGTCTGCTTGCTACATCTTGACAAAGGTAGCCTTAAACCAAACCAGCTCTTACTCCTTAGTGTTGTCTAAATTTGAATGGTTGTGAGTGAAGTGTAAGGTCATGTTCTTCTACACAAATTATTCTTAGCATTTTCTTTGACTTTTACGTACTTTCCAAACCGTTAAATGATGTGTTTTTTGAAAAGTTTTTTATACACAAATTCATAATCTCACATATTTTCTAAAATAGATTTTCAACTTTATATTAGTTAATTTCATTCTTTATACCATTAAGGGCCTGTTCGGTAGGAGGCAGGGGTAGATAAGTTATCTGGAGCGAAAAACGTAGTAATAGATTAGTATATAATTAATTAATTATTAAAAAATATAAAATAGATTAATATGATTTTTTAAAACAACTTTCCTATAAAAAAATTTCGTAAAAAATACACCGTTTAGCAGTTTGGGAAGCATGCGCACGGAAAACGAGAGGGGTAAGATAATTTACCGGGGCTCCCGAACACGGCCTAAATAGCTGTCATAAAATTAGATAATATTTTATCTTGTGTACCTGACTTTGGATGTGAGCCTGGATGGAGATATATTTTAAAAAAACAATCCTAGAAAAGTCACCGTTTTCCTATGAAATACTTGTGACTTATATATATATATGTATGTATATATATATATATATATATATATATATGTATGTATATATATATATATATATATATATATATATATATATATATATATATATATATAAGTGAGACTATATATGGCAAGGCATCATGTCAAATGCTAGTAGTATGTCAACTCATGACACAAATAATCAAACTTAATTTGATTTATTGTATACTAACAAATACATATACATAAAATAAAAAAGAAGCAAAGAAATGTATCTTGTGAGTTCATAACTTGTTTCTAATTTTATATAGTTGCCTTTAATTTTGATTCAACATATAAATAGTCTGTAGCCCATAATTGAAAAGACAAATGTTATATGTAAGAAATACTCAATTATATCATTTCAGCTATGGAGGCTTGTATTGATGAAAGAATAATTGTAGGGACGTTGACAACGGTCTGTACTTATTATTGTATGACGAACACCATCAAGTACAATTGAGTGCGTTTCTAGTAGGTATAATAAAAACTCTGTCAAATGTAAAGGCTAAAGGATATTTTTGGTGTAGCAATATATTTTTTTCTAATGAAATGCCCAATAGTTAGCTGTAAGTCTGTGCATTCCATTTTTTTTTCTCATATGTGTAGAAGAGACAAGTGGGAATCTAGAGAATGGTCAGTGTGAAAGAATCAACTCTACGCAATTGGACTGGGCTACCAAAGTATACCTCCTTTTTAAAAAGAATTATGGCAAGAACATTTTACATCCATTAAAGAAGCTAGATATGCATATCTATCGGCCTATATGCGGGGAATACGAGGGGCTTGATGTACATTGGGACCATTTAGGGCATTCTCAACCCATGACACTAGATATGATTTCTATAAACTTCCCATCATCAAGAAACTAGTACTAGACACTACTTTTTCAATACAAACACTACTATTCCACACTTAAATTTAATGCTACTTATATCACATGATATCTTGGATGTTGTGTAAAAATCATGTCTCATGCAAGACATAGTTTCATTCTCTTTCCTCATTTATTCAATTGCCACATCATTTTTTATCCTATGTGGCAACTTATTTAATGCTATGAACACCATCCTAGTCATTGGGTTGGGAATGCCCTAAGTATTAAATATAGATTATTAATAAAACCCACCACATACTTTGGACTATTTTATGAGAGGAATCTATTGAGCCTAACTAGTCCATGATTAGCGAATATCATGCTACAGTAAACATTTGCTAATCGTAGCTTAATTAGGCTTAAAAATTTGTTTAATGAAATAGCCTTTATTTATGTAATTAGTTTTGTTATCAGTTTATATTTAATACTCCTAATTAACGTCTAAACATCCGATGTGATAAGTGACTATAAAAGAATCCCTGAATCTAAACAGCTACTAAGGAGAGAAAGGATACCTCGTCGTGCACACATCTGTAACCCATTATTACTTTTTGTCATCTCACATGCATTTCTTGCAAATTGGGGAATAATAGAATATGTACACTATGCTCACTAGTATAGTTGACTTCAACTAATAGGGTAAAACACAAAAACAAAACAAAATTAGGGAAGTAAAGAAAGAGTGGAGCCTAAAAGGTAGGTCAATCAAATGCAATTATGCAAGTGGAAATGCCTGAAAGCGAAAGGTGAAAAGCTTGGAAGTCACTTTTTCTCTGCAATTTGATCATAAGCCCTAATACTTCCTTCTTATCATAATATTTCTCCATGCCCAACCTATAATACTTCCAAGACAAACTAGCTGCAAAACATGCAAACTGTAAATACATCTTTTGCAACAGAAAAAAAGGGGTGAAATGTGAATAATGTTATGGAAAGTTCTCCCTACTCACTACATGGAAAAATATTATGAAAGTAAAATTATGAGTAAATAGACAAACATTGTGAAACATATGTTTATACCCTCTTAGCGACAGAGTGGACAAATTTGTATTGAAATTGTCATGGAATGCACGGTACGATAATATATATATATATATATATATATATATATATATATATATATATATATATATATATATATATATAGACACACACACACATACATATAGACACACACACACAAAAGAGTCTGCAGTGCTGTTTAAAATAAATTGAAGGAGTATGCAAGTGTATGTCAAAGATTCAAGAGGATAAAACACAATGACATAAAGGGTCTCTCGCCAATGATAAAAATCTCATTTGATGGGGTGGGTAATTAATTAGTGGCAATATGAAAATAGTTGCAAGTATGGAAGTGTAACAAAAGTATTTTCTAGAACCCAGAATTTTTGTGCTCAGTTGAGGAGCACTTTTAACCAACATTAGTTAATTGGTGCATACCTTGAACCATGTTGCTATGTTAATATTTGAGACTTATCCATCAAAATAGATGAGAACATCATGCAATTTTATGGAAAATTTGCATGACGAAATGTAACCCTGTGACTTCGGCTTACCATATTCAAATAACTGAAGTTGATAGCCATGATTTGTCTTCTTGTTCATACATTAATGCTTTATTTGGAGCATGGAATTTTTTTGTCCAACTTTGCCGAAATTACTGAACTATATTGTTTTTAGAGATTTTCACGGGTTTCAACATGATGAGGAGTGCCTTGCTTGTACTTTTCTTATACTTAGCACTTCTGTTAATTCTCACAATTCGGGGAGAAAGTACCAGTCCATTTGCACAAAGAAATAACCCTTTTTTTTTGGCTAATGCCAATTGGTGCCTGGAGTATCTACCCACTTTAAACGAATGTATTATCAGCATGTACTTCTTCTGGTTGTTTCCGCTGGTTTCACATAATGGGGTATCCATCTACTCTATTAGAGGAAGGTGGTTTTCTGAGTGAAAAAACAAAATATATTTATAAATAAAAATTAATTTACGAATATAACTTTTCTATAAATATGTATTCTTATTGATCTAAAAGTAAAGGCTGAAAAATAAACTATGATAAAAAACGTCGAAATTAACTTCAAATTTATGGTTGAAAATTTATTTTTTTTAGCTTATAAGTATGAACATAAGTGAAAATATGAGCCTGAAAAATATTCACCTCGTTGCCTATGCTTAGTAACGGGGATTGCACTAGCAATTTCGCAAACAAGAGTACCGAATATTGTTATCATGGATATTTCGTTAAGAACAATATTTATGAAATTAAATACTATGTTGCATTGTGGTATATATCTCTTCTAGAAACTAACATAATTTGTACCGTATCATCTTTAGAACAAAACCTAAACTCTTTGTTTTATATTATAAGACATTTTAGCCTTAACTAGATTCATGCATTGATGCACATATATAATATGTATATATGTCTAAATTCATTAGCTTTTATATAAATCTAGCTAAAGCTAAAAAATTTTATACCATAGAATAGAAGGAGTAGCTTTTAAAATATAAGTATTTCTAGGTTATTTAGTATAGACTTAAAATATGTCAAAAATATCCTTTTAGTCATTTCAATGGTTAAATTTTGAATTGATTAAATTCCCTTTCTAAGCATTTGATTGGCTCTAGAATCATTGAAATGATTAAAATCATATAAATCAATACATAAAAACTTATATTATGGTAAAAAATAAATTTTAAGAATGTTTATATTTTGGAACAGAGAGTAATAAAACTATACAGTTTGGCCACTCTCTTAATCAACCGCATAGGTGATGTTTATTCCATGTCTATGTCAACTTTCTATCTAAATGGAAGATTCATCTTACAGTGGTGCATCAATGCGCTCCCGTCCCTGCATAAAAGAGAACCCCTAGCTAAACGAATAGTGTATCGAGGCGGATTGTGCCTCTCAGCAGCTGGGACTCGATGTAATCAGTTAATCACGGGGATACCGAATATGACATGCATGTGCGTTTTCATAATGGTTAGTACGTACGTGCGAGTAGACGTTATGAGCACCTACGTTTATCGTGTGTTTTGGTAGAAAACTATTTTGTCAAACGCATGCATGCATTGACACTATAGCTTAGGAGAAATAATGCATTTGCATGGCTTAGGAGAATGCTAGGCGCCGCTGGATCTCGGGCAAAATATGAGGAAATTCATTTGCATGACTTAGGGGAAGCCAAAGAAGAGTGCACAGTAGAGCCTACGACGAAAGTATAAAAATATTATAGCTGCAATATTGGCGTCATTGTTTACAGACTTTTTAACTGTTCCACTCACATAAACAGTGATTCTCTGCTATAGAGGATCTGAACCCACCCACAACACATTATACCTTTCCACCGATTCCCGGCACTGCAAGCGAGTCTCACTCATGGCCGGGTAGCTACCTAGCTAGCTAGATAGCGCGCAGCAGCTGGTATTCCGATCCCTATATATCCCTCTCACGCCGTCCTTCGCCGTGGTGGTGCACAACGAATAATCTGATCGCCGTCTTCTTTTTTTTTCCGATCGATCGATGGATAGATCGATACGATCGACGTACCAACGTAGCCGCCCCCACCACCACGCGCGACGGCGCTTTCTAGTACTCCGGGCGCGCCGGCCGGCCGGCCCCAGCGTTTCCACCCTCAATATCGCTCGCTCCATCGTCCACAGCTGATCGATGCGACGGCGCCGGCCTTTCATGGATCGATGCAGCTGATCTCTGCCTGCTCGCCCAGGAGCTTGATAGCAATGGCCAGTTGATTAAGCGAAAAGCGCACACACATATATAAGATCCGTGCATGCTGATGAATATATGCTAGCGCGTAGCTAGCATTAGTGCCGCCTCCACTGGGTGTTCTCGAGCATTCTCAGCAGCTTATTCAAATTGCATCATCCATATTGTCATTTAGATAACCATCTAAAATAGATTTTCTATTCATACCCGTCATCATTTCTCTTATGTTAGTATTGTTCTACCTCTTGCGATCGGGTGTTGAAATATAAAAGAAAGAGAGAGAATATTTATTTTTTGAGTTTCTCTTTCCAATATGGATGATGCTTTATATTTGGATGATGTGATAAAGTACCTGCTGGAGCAACATTTTTCCTCTCACATACGCTAGCTACTGAAAGCTCTGGTTAGAACTTGGGAAACCAGAAAAGTGGTGGGAAGATTATATATGAGCAAATCTCGAGGAGCCAATTGAACATCAATCCTTAGTAAAAGAACCTTGTCAAAGCATAATAGCGAACCAATTGTACCTCCACTGCATTGGCGCAGGTCACCATTGATGGCCCCCAATTAAAAGTTATTTGTGACGGGTAATGTGTTGGTCAATGATAACTTCATCTCACCTCTAACAGGTGGAGGCTCATCACTTCTAACGATTTCACAAACAGGTTTATACTTTTAGCCTATCACTGCTAGCAATCTCACCATCGGGTTTGTAGTTTTAGTTTGTCAATGTTGCAAATAATCCAGCTAATAAAAATAAAAATAATAGAAAAAAATCTAGAAACCCTAGCTCCCCGGTAAAAGATTCCCACAAAATTCACATCCACAGCAAAATTTTCCCATGTATCGCTGATCACCCTCTTCGCATGGAAAGGGAGGAGTCCCATGCTGTAATCTTTGGTGTCATCAATGAGGTGCTCTGTAAGTCCGTCATCGTCCCGACAGATGTCGGTGTGCTCATCTTCAACTCCAGCCTCCTTAGCCTAATGTTGTCCTTTACCTCGCTCATTGTCAAGCACTATAGGATGAGGCTCAACATCTTTGCCCACAACCTCAGCGGCATGGATAAGGTTACTTGTGACAGGCTTTATTTTAAAGTTGTCGGAGGTATACAACCTGTCAGTGATAAGACTATCTATAACGGAGCACTAGGCCTAGTCATAGATAACCTATCTTGGTTAAGAGGATCTGGCCTAGTGTTCTTTCCTCACTAGTCAATACTAAGAATTTTGGTAAAGTCATGAATGCTGATATTTTTCTAGTTTCTTTTCTTTTTCAAAAACTTAATATGTTGTTAGCATCAGAATGTCTTGAACTCAAGTCCTAAATATCGGTTCAATTTAATACGAGACCTAGTTAAAATAGGAATTTTCCTTATGACCCCTAGTAAATATATTTTTGTAATGGAAATATGTTATATCTCTATCCTCTATTGTTAGGCACACAACCAATTGTCTTAGGACTAGAAAGAGAATTAAGATAATGGGACAAAGCCCCAACTCTCTCTAATAGAAGAAAGATGATATAACAATTCTCAAATCACGTTGAGTTCTAAAGTGGGATAAAAGGTCATTGCTTACCAAATACAAGTCTGTAGCTCCATTTTGCACAGTATCCTATTGTTCTTGTGATAACATCATATATCAAAAGTGGATCTAATTGAAAACAGTGTACAGTAAATATATGTACGTACAACCTCCATTTTATATTGTAAGACTTTCTAGCCTTGTCTAAATTCATCAATTGATGAATGTATATAATTTATATATATATGTCTAGATTCATTATTATCAATATGAATCTAGGCAAGGCTAGAAAATCTTACATTATGAAACGGGGGAGTAGTAGATACCATATAGACATATTGCACATCCTTCCACGTAGCTTCAACAAAAGCTTCAACTTTGTGGGTAAATAGTTAAATACATGCTTCTTAAAAATATGCATAACAAGCCTAGGTGAGATTTTAGAAAGGAAAGCTCCTTTTGGCATTGTCTATTTGTCTATTATCAGCCCAACATTCTATCTAAATTTGTCCGCATGGCTCCTTATCATCCTCTCATAACCACCTCAACCCAAAAACCTTATATCACAGCCCTTGCCAGAGTTCCAAAGTCATTATACCGAGAACTCACCATGGAAGCTAAAGTTAATGTATCCGGTGAGTCCTCCTCTACCGTAGGAGGTGATCGTATGGCTTTTTAGAAAAAAAAGGTAAACGTCATAATTATAAACAAAAAATAACTTAATAAAATATTTATAGATGTGTGTTTTAGTAATCTAAAAGTAACGACTGAAAAATAAAAACAATAAAATACTCTAAAATCAACTCTAAATTTTAGTTTGAAAATTTAAATTTTGGCTTATAAGCATAAATAGAAGGAAAATATGATCCTATATGTGGCTCTCTTTCTCTCTCATTCCTCCCGGTAGAAGATGACTTGATGGCACTTAGATCAACCATGGATGGTTTTTATCAACTGATTAAGATATTTCTATAGCCGACTGATCGGTAGCAAAGCAAATATGTCTTTTTTTTAATCACTACAGAGCTCTAAACTGCTATACAAACCAAGAAGGATAAAAAAATTGATCAACATGTTAACAAGGCCCATATCATTTAACTATGTTAAGAATAATCCATGTATCAATGTTTGATATCAGTAATAATATTTAGGGTAACACATAAGTCAAAAGATAGATGTTACGCAGAAGACAAAAAGATGTATACATGTTCATACCCTCAAATACGAAATAATATTATCCAACCATATGTATTGTGTATGTAATAATCTGGCGTTCTCAATAAATCCTCTGTCTCCCCTTATATATTAGAATGCAACGTTACGAGGGTCAGATATCAAGTCACGTATGACTTTGGTCTCCTTTAAATAATGCATGTTAGCACCCGACTATATTTTGTATAGTTAGCTATGGATACAAGACTTTCCTTTTCTGAATTTTATTACATCTACTATTATCTTATTTGGAATACCTTTACCCATACTCTTCGCACCGCCAAAATAAGGGTCTGTGACTGAGCGTATTCAGCTTCACATAGGAAGTATGCTTCTCATAGAACCTGCAAGGAGCGTTTTTTTTTTTACCCGGGTTCAAGCATCGGTCAGAAACCCCTCAACCGGGTACTTTATCACTGTGTTACAAACGTGTTTGCGATACATGGGATTAGATGCTCAATAGTCAATAGTACTTGGTTTTAAAATGATTGGCAGCGTTTGACAAGATTATATACGGTTTGACCACTATTTTCTCAAGAATATGTCCATAACCCTGTTATGTGTTGGAAAATAAAATAATGATTTAATGTGATTGTTAACCTTAAAACATAATAAATAGATACTATTATTGGTCAAAATTTGAACAGGATAGTACCATGTCAATCATTGGAAAGATCGAAATACAGAAAAATGTGCAAAGAAAAAGGTTTTTTCGGTTCATCATTTAGCACAAGCCCTAAATTAAACAAATGACGCCACTCATTGTCATGGTGAACGGATTGAATACCACCAAGTGTCTATTCTATGGGCATGCATCCATAAAAGGGTTGAGAGAACTATACTGATGAGTTATGACGGCTACAAGCTGCCTAGTTTATTGAATGGACAGGTCTCAATTATGAACTGATAACCATCAAAGAACGGATAGATCAGACATAAGGATTCATGGTGGAGTCAATTGCTAGTTGTAGCTTTCAGCAAGACGGAATGATAGAGCAGTGACAGGTGCAGTAAGTTATTTATCTATACCTACTCTTACTGTATTTTTATAATTTACCCTCTTGCCTTCGTAATATTAAAAAACAATCAAATTTAGATGGATATCCATATAAAATCAAATTGATATGGATATTTTTCTATTTATTCTAAGAATAGCATAATATGTTTTTATCTTTGTAAAGCATATGCATTCAGCTAGTATCCAGATAAAATCAAGATGATGCTACCGCCTGGAATGGGCCTGCAATTATCTCAAATATGCTCTGAAAATCAGGATGCTGAGCAGAGTAAACGTCTCTCGTGCATAGTAAAAAAACCTGATCGGACTAACGTTGAACTGGAACCAACATCCTTGGCGGCTCGGTTCTGCTCAAAGATCACCCCTGCAATTGACCCGGTAAAAAACCGATAAATCGACCGGTTTTTAGAATTAGACCGGGTTTTTAGAATCAAACCGGTTTTTTTAATCGGATCAGTTTTTTTTTAAATTTGTCCTATGACAATATTACATTATAAATTTATTAGGTTACCAAGCTATAATTATTTTTTATGTTGTAGCCATATAATAATAGATATATATTGGTTTATTTATACATATTTTTACTAATTTATGAGGGCAGTATATCAAAAATAATATAAATTAAGTATAGTATTATATTAATAAATAAAAAACAACGGTTCAACCAGTGAACCGATGATTAGAGTCAAAGCGGGTCAACCTCTAGTCCGGTTTTTTTTTACTATGTACTTGTGTGATCTATCAATGGCCATATACTGACATGCATTTGATTGATCCACTTTCAACTGAGTACCCTAGCTTCAATCCTCTCTGATCCAACGTAAGCAAACACAGAACGAGGGTGGAGTGTGTTAAATTTCTAGGATCTCTAGGTGCAAATCTAGGGTTATTGAACACACCGTTAAAAAATATGATTTGGTTCTTTCACGAGTGTACGAGAGACACATACCTGCTTCTTTTGATGATGAACTTGCCATGGGGATGACGGCGGTGGCTGAGACGTATGTCAATGAAGGTGACGAAGTTGTGGACGACAGCGGCGGTGCGGGGTCATTCCCCCTGTTTTAGCGCACGTCCTAATTAATGGTTTTTCTTAGATTTTGGAGAGTGCATGTATGCAGTAAAACTCGTCAGTCATCTCGTGCTGCCACCTCCCCTTCTTTTTATAGCGCTATACAGGAGGGGCCCGCAACCAATAAGGTTGGTTGGCGCCCCTGATCAAGGCACAAATTTGGCGAGGGGATCAGACTCCGATCTCGGAGATCGTTACTAACAGAGTGAAGCACATGGCAGTTCTACATCGCTAGATTCTAGTTCAGAGCTTCAGAATGTCAGATTCAACAAAGGGACAATTGAGCATAAATACGAGAGACTACAAATGTTAGCTTGGTGTGTAGTGCTGTCATCTTGCTATCAGCGTGGTGATTGTTTAGGATGGTATGAGCTCATATAGGCATTGCGTACATAACTAGAAGTCTCAAGGTACTTGAGAGCTGACACAATTTGAGCATGGATGCTGATCTTTATGTTAGTGGACTAACAGTATTAGAAAACTGAAAATAACAGGAGACAACTTGCAAATACCCTACAATATCCAACAAAAACATTTAGCTATAAAAAAGTACACCGTACTCATCCAGTTTTAGACTTCTAGGGCTAACCGGAGTCCCTGGTTTTTCTACCTAGTTCGGGGTTAACTGGATGGTAATTTGGGTGTTGTCCCACCACAATCACGTGATACACAACAATAATCTAACCGAGACTTTCAGAACTAAATCATTACTATCATGCAGAGATTGTCACATCAGAAGTGGAGAAAACTATAAAGAAGAGGAGCAAACTTATCAATGAATATACAAATTAGCAGTCATAATATTGTCATATACACCAAACTACCAAAGGATCGATGCAGACATACAGACTGCTGCTGGGACGACAAGGGTCAGCTATCAGTCTGTCACCCAAACCGAGTCTCCCCGGCTCAGCTACGATAATAGTATATGTATAACGAAACACATATAATACTGCAAGGTTAGTTTGAGGATTGCAACGCTATCGCTAGCTAGGTTGACGATGATGGTGACAAGGACGTACGCTGGAGTTCGCACTGGAGGTGCCTCCATTGTTGCCATTTTCGCCCTTGTCTATATTTCTGCAGAAATTTACGCTTAGGGGCTACTACTATACAGTATCCTATTTTGAAACGGATAATTTCTATGGGGTATCAAACATAATACCTTACCGGTATCAAATCAGATATCGCACCAATAACAACCGGTAGTACGTGGCATCATTTGATACCCTATCGGTAACAAATGATATCAATATGGTACCGAAAATACTTAATTGGTATTAAGACGACACTTTAAAATATAAGTTAATTACTGTGCGTACTACTAATTAACTATGTTTGTGCATGCATATACGAGATGATACCACCCCAATAGTGAGGACGGTACCCTTACATTTATTTACCATTGTAGAGCATGCTGACCGTACATTTTTTACACCGCTATCTTTTCTTGTCCTTTTGTGCTTTCTAAATTAATTGATAAATAAACCAATTAGGCTGGAGTGAGATGGAAGTAGAAAATATAGTCTCTTCTTCTCCCACATCTGACTACTAGTATATATGTACAGTTGGAGCAAGTATGAGTGGCCGTATAAACTAAGCGAGGTTGACATCGCCCATTAATTGATAATTATACACAGATTGGATCTCCTTTACACCTGCTGGCTAGTTAGTTGGCCGCCGGATGCAGTGCCCATTTTGTCGAGTTGGGGAGAAGAACATCATAAACTAACTGACAGCATCGAGCCACAAAAACGTCGGCATCAATCGCTGTCGAGAGCTGCTGATTGTTTAGGCACGGATCGAGCGCTGGCTAAATGAAACGAGCAGATCTGCGAAAGCAGCAGCTGTGAGAGGTGCAGGGCATGTCGAGTTGAGGTAAGCTTAAGCTAGCAGCAGTGCGAGCTGTACAACGAAACGAGCCGCCGGCTCTCGTCAGAAAAACTCATGTCAGGTTGTGGGCATTACGTACGCGCAAATTACTAGTTAAATTCAGGGTCAATGTGTGGCTCCATGTATTTATGCATATATATTATAAGTGTGGTTCTTATTGGCACTAGTTGCTTAGGCGTCAGTAGATCCATGTCATGTATCTATCAGGAATTCAGGATAGTGTTATAGTGCGCTACTCAAAGCTCTGAAAAATAGGAGTCCCATGCAGAATATGACAAGGAGGACCAGCTGGGCTCTAGGTTCAGTCAACTGCTAGGTTCGAGTGATATTTTACAACTCATCCGTTGACTCTTCAACATCAGTTGTTTCGGACCTCTGCTTAGTTTCATCCGAAGTCCATCCAGGTCATGGATAGATCAGGCGAGACATGTTTCGTGGACTTTCTGAAGCCCAATAGCCTACTTAGGCCCATATGGTTGTGGGCCGAAGCCCACGCGTGGCTAGCGACTGGGCCCATCCTGCTCGGGCCCACACCCGCGTGAGACGGCGGAAGCCGTCAATCAAACCAGACACCGAGGAGACAACGCCGACCAAAACCAAAACTCTCAACAGTGTCAACCCACACAAAGGAGGAAAAAGAAGTTTTTTTTTTTTTTCGCTCCAAGTTGGAGAGCGCAGCCGTCCGAATCACATGGCGGCGATCTCGCAGCCGCAGCTCCACGCCGTGGCGGCGCCGAGGCGGGTGGCGGCGAGGCCGGGGAAGGGGAAGGGGAGGGTGGCGGCGGCCGGCGGCGCGGCGAGCAAGCCGCCGAGGCTGGAGGGCGCGAGCGAGGAGCTGAGGGCCGCCGCGGCGCAGTGCCTCGACTGGGCCCCCGCGCGCCGGCGCGTGCGCGGCGCCTTCGCGCCCGTGCTCCCCACCCTCGACCACTGCCTGTTCAAGGTCCGTATTGCTGCTGGCTGCTTTTGCAAGCTGGCTAACGCCTAGGAGTGGCTGGCCTGGAGATGCTCAAAGCATCGAAATGGTCTAGATTAGCAGTAGCGTAAACAGTCAGATGAGCTGAGGTTATTGTTGGATCAGTTATACTATTAGTTCTACTGCCGCGTGTGCTTAGACATGTCCGATTTAGCATAGTATGTTAGTAACGAGCTCATTAGAATGGTTCTAATCATGACAGAGAAACAGCGAACTCTATGCTCGAATGCGGCAGTCTATGCAGTTACTTTGTGTTGCTTGAGCTATTCAGTCAGAATGTCAGACCCATTGATTCTGTAGTTTATGCAATCAGAAATATATTTGGTGGTGTGCAGGGTTCCGATCAATGCTGATAAAACTGAAAGTTCATCGCTTTTGAGAGCAGAGCATAGCACACTATGTCTATAATCTCTCGTTGTTATCCAGTAATGTTGTTGCTTGCGATGTTAGTTGGTCCTACTTTCTAATGATCTATCTTTTAATTCTCATTCTGTAGATGGCTCCCAACGGAATCCAGATGGAAGAGGTAAGATCATGTTGGAGATCTTGAATTGACCTTCCCTTGTATTTGGTTCAAGTAGTTCCCTTGCAGAAATGCAATCTACTTGTGACACAGGCATCTTTCTCTGTTAGAAAAGATGGCATGTCGGCATCTATTAAAGATATAAAAGTGTTGTATTCAGGAAAGTAAGTAAACTTTTTACAGGGAGTGGCATACTAGCATGATGTTTACTTGCAAATTGAATTTGCAGTTGACATCAAAAGACAACTTTAAGTGCAGTAGGCACTTTCGACCTTGAACGAACTGTTTAATCGCACCATTTTCTCTTTTGATAAGTTATATTGCTTTCCATGTAGAATTTTGAAACCAATTCAAAGGGGGTCGAGATTTTCTGGAAGAGTTGGTTGCCTAGGGAGGGCACTGCCACCAAAGCAGCACTTTTCTTCTGCCATGGGTATGGTGATACCTGTACTTTCTTTTTTGAAGGTGATTATTCTGCTACTGCTACTGTTATGTTCTTTTGAGTTCTCTTTTTGTTGCCTACTTATTTATGCATATATTACTATTTTTGAATTATCAGGGATTGCAAAGAGGATTGCAGCAGCTGGATATGCTGTATATGCTATGGATTATCCTTGTTTTGGTTTATCATATGGTCTTCATGGCTACATTGCAAGCTTTGATGGAATGGTGGACCATGTCATTGAACAATACTCACGGATAAAAGGTTTTTGATAGATATCTCTAGTATACAAAAGAATCAATATGCTTCACAATCATTTAGTCTGTACATCATAATACAATGCTTTGTAATGTCTAAGGCAGGAAGGAAGTTCGTGGGCTCCCACACTTTCTCTTGGGGCAATCAATGGGAGGCGCAGTTGCTTTGAAAGTCCACCTGAAGCAACCAAAAGAATGGGATGGGGTGCTTCTTGTTGCCCCTATGTGCAAGGTAAGGCTAGAACTCTAGAATGTAGATGAGATTCACTAAATCTAGTTATCTATAACATTTCAATGTTTTCAAATCATCTAATCAACCCTAATCGCCATGTCATGATCAGACGATTAACTGTCCATCAGACCAATTAATCGACCCTAGTGGGTCCTATGTTTTTGTCATATTGAGTCCTATGTTTCTGTAATATTAAATTAATGAAATAATGATTTATCAATCTTTTAGTGTCATTAGTCTGTTACATATCTGCTCTTTTTTGTATGCTTACCTTGTGCATATAAGACAATCTAGATTACTGTAATGCTTTCATTCAAAACACCTTCTTATAGTATTTAGCGTAAGTGTAAAGCAAAACAAGCATCAATATTAACCCTATCCCCTCTCTAGTCGGAGAATTAATCCTGATTAACTGATGACTAATTGGATGATCAGATTTCTGATCAACTGACTGAGTTGATTTCACCTAATCAGAGTCAAGGGACTGATCAGGACAATTGATCGCGATTAACGAACAATCAGATAACATTGTAACATTTTGCTTATTTAGGGTGTTAGCTGTATATTGTGATTCTCCAATGTTCACTTTCAAGTCAGTGGAAATACAAGGACTGTAAATGATTGCTCATCGATTACTCTATGACCAAATGTTTTATTGAATTGGCAGTAATAACTCAATACCACCATTAAATTTACTAGATATGGATAATATCAACCTCTGCCTGCTAGGTGTCCCATTTTTAATTTTTTTTACTGCAGTGTGCAATAATACTGGCAACTACGCTGCATGCATGAACAAGTTACCAACATCTGATGATCTTATCATAACAACAATCTTGGGTTATGCTGCTATGGCACAAGAATTTAAACCAATTGGTATAGTTGATTTATATTTGGTTGCATTGACAATATCTATATGATTCTGACTTCAATTTGGCAAGATTGCAGAAGATGTTACACCACCAGCGCCAGTGTTGAAGGCATTGAGCATATTGTCATGCCTTCTTCCAGAAGCAAAGTTATTTCCACAAAAAGATATTGGAGATTTGGCATTTAGAGATCCAAGTAAAAGAAAAGTAGTAAGTTTCTTGGACTGATTTCATGTTATTATGTTCTACTTGCTTCGTCTGAATCTAATGTAATAGTAGCACATTATGCAACTAAAATAGTCACCTCTTTTCTTCGTAGTTGATTAAATACTATACACGGCTGAACTTCTTTTTTGACAAAATACTTATTTTTCTGAAGTTAATAGCAAGAATCATAACACCTTTTTTGGGGGAAAAAGCATCCGTACAAAAAAGCTGGTTGAAACATTTAAATGCTATAAATCCTCTCTTTTCACCTTCCAGGCTGAGTACAACGCCATTTCATATACCCAACAAATGAGGTTGAGGACAGCAGTTGAACTTTTGAAGGCTACAAAGGACATAGAATCCCAGTTAGAGAAGGTCAGTGCCGCCTATACCTATCTTTTATGCGTTTGAATTCCCTTTTCTAAATTGTTCAGTGACCCAGAAGCAACCATTGCCACCACTTATTTTGAAAGATAGCTACAAATCCGAAACCCTCTTTACTTGACAGATTTGTTCCCCGTTGCTGATTCTTCACGGAGCATCAGACATGGTTACGGACCCCCATGTTAGCGAATTCCTGTACCAGAAGGCTAGCACAAAAGACAAGACTCTCAAGCTCTACGAAGATGGATATCATTGTATCTTAGAGGGTGAACCTGATGACCGGATTTCAACTGCTATTAACGACATCATTTCATGGCTGGATTCCCACTGTTGAATACCAGAATACATTGTTTTGGTGATTGGCTCTATTGTCTGAACTTAAGTGGGGAATAAATTGCATAATAAATTGGAGTCCTCTCTTCTTTAGGCGAGTAAAATTCCATGCATAAATTTTGGGAACATAGCGTCTTGAGCCATTTTCTCCAGTTGATAGCTGGTATCGAGATGCTGTTAGCAACAGCATGTATTTGGTCCTTGCCAATTGTGAAAATTGTGTCCTGTAACAGTTTAAAAATTGGGATTGAAAACCAAGGACTCAAATGATGTGGTTGAGGTTGTAAAGTAGACCGTCCTTTTAGTATATCTTTTACTACGGTTCATTTTACCAAGTATTACAAGGAACTCACACTATCCCAAAATATGAATTTTTGAATTTTTATGAACCTTTTTGTTTTTCTAATTTCAAAACTAATCTCTCCTAAATTTTATTTTTATATCTGATTTTTTTGGCCATGTCAGGTGACCAAAAACACGTTCATGCATAAGAAGTTGGTGTGACAGTATCTACTCTATAATATTCTAAATGAGGGTAATGCTGGTGCTAGTAAATCTGCCATTCACTAATCACTCCGTTATGTATAAAATACTACAAAATAGTCTTATATTATTTTTTATCTTTGAAGTACGATAGTCTTATATTATTTTTTATCTTTGAAGTACAAATTATTCCAAACAATAGCACATGTATAATTTATATTTCTCCATAGTAAAATATGAGTATTTAGCTGTCATGTCAAATTTAGCTGTCATGTCAATCTCGCTAATGTTGTCAAATAATCATCCTTATCTTTTCGCTTCTACTTTTGCTTATAAGCAAAATTTTGAATTTTTAACTTTAAATTTAAAGTTGATTTTGAGGTTTTTTATTGTAGTTTATTTTTCAGCATTAACATTTATATCACTAAGAACACTTACATAAAAATTTTGTTCTCAAAATACTTTTCATTTGCATCTGTGTTGTTTGGCTTGGCAAAATAACGTTGGCATACCCTCAATGGTGTGACAAAATTATTTTGCCACTACAGGTTATATGGCGTGGCTAAAAGGTTTATATTTTGACATAAGTTTTGGGAAATTTTAATTTTAAAATTTAAAATTAGAAATGTTCAAAAAAATAAAATATTCTCCAAAAACATATAGCAACTTCTCCATTTACTTCTTATCTCATCCATACATAGATATCTTCCCATCTTAATTAATCATAGCATCCGTATTTTATGATCTGTGGGAACATCTAATTAAGCTTTGTTTGGAACGGTGGAACTTTAAAGATTTTCATGAAATTATATTAAGCCGCAACATAGATGGCTAATTAAGCTACTTTAATTTGACGAAGTTGGTTTTCAGGCCGCAAAACACAAATTTAGCTTAAAGGTAAGCATAACTGAAACAACTTATTATCGATTAATAATTAATTTATTGATAAAATTTATATATATATGTTCTTAGTAATATAAAAGCAAAAGCTAAAAATAAACTATGATAAAAACTCTCAAATTTAACTTTTTTTAAATTTAAAGTTTAGCTTATAAACATAAGCACAAATACAGAGACGAGGACAGTGTCGTAGCTCTGTTCGGCACTGCGGTTTGAGCTGAAAACTTCACTCGTTTTCTATTAGTATGTTTGGTTAAACGATGTTTTTTTTACAAAAATATGTATCTAAAAGTTGTTTAGAACATATTAGTCCATTTTAAGTTTATAATTGCTAATAGTTAATGGATCATTCTCTATTAGCCTCCTCCTTTTGATGATAATCCTCATCTTTTTTTGTTCACTCGCCTTCAAACGAATGCTTATACATTCTCTTTAAGTGACTATGTTAAATGGTGAATTTAGTACTATCCCGTCACTAAGTCCCCAAATTTTGACATGTCAGATCACCATCCTCTATTCATATGAGATATGGATGTCTGAATAAGGAAATGAATATTTATACAATAACGACGAGTTAATTTTGTCTGATGGATAAAATGTTTAAACCATCCATTAAAAAATTAATATAGATTTCTTCTTTGCAATACACTAACATGATTATTTAAATATCATAAAAGATACACACATATTTTATCACTAGCTTTAACATAGAATATAAAATATTCTAATATACAATTTTGGTAGTTATATTTTGGGACGAAGAAAACAAAAGTTGCTATTAGAGAAGAAAAGAAGAATAGGGGTATAACTGCAAATAGCCACACAGCAAGCCCTTCTTCCCCTACTGGTGCCTGGTTCCCCCTTGTGCGCTTTGACCTCGCCGGTTGGATCAGCGGCGGAGGCCGGTAGGTAGCGATGTCGTCTCTCAACTCGCTCTTCAACCGCTCCACCTTCGGCACCAAATGGTTCGCCTCCCCACGCCTTCTTCCTCCCGGATCCAATTTCAATCTACTATCCCCTCCCCCCGCTGCAATTTTTTTCTCAAGTTGGGTCGGTGATCGGCGGCGTCTTTCATGCTTGTTCTAGATTTAGGTTCCAAAGTATTGACACATAGTTTTGTAAGGAGGCGGGGGAGAAACATTAGCCTTCCATCTAGATCCGAGAGAGAGAGAGAGAGAGAGAGAGAGAGAGGGAGAGACCCACCCGTCTTCACCTTTTTCCCGTGGTGAACTGCGATTGCTGAATGCCTCGTGCAGTCGTGCTTATTGCTCTTTTTATGGGTGGTGTAAATTCGCGCATCTTAGGTGATCCCAACACAGTCTTGAGTGTTTTGAAGGTTGGATGGCAGCCTAGAATTTTTGGACGAAGGTTACCTAATCCGTTCGAGACATTTGATTGTAAGTTTCACCTTAACTGGATTAAACCAGCAGAGTTCAACTAGTGTAAAACTGTAAAAATGATCGTGCGTTAGCGTAATAGATCAAGGAAGTCGATGGGTTCATTACAGTTACTATATTAGAGTTTGTGAGGAAGTCGTTGCCTATCCAGCTGCTAGTAAATGCCATTACTAGTTTGTGTTTCATGTCGTTCATGCTTCGATCTTTAATTGCATTGCATATGCATATATAGAGAAACCGTGACCTCAATTAACTGTGGTTTCATGCTTTGTTTAGCAAAACATGTTTGAATTTAGTCATTTCGAGGATCAAGCTGCTGCGCAACAGGAGGGAGTTGCAGCTAATAAATATGCGCAAAGAGATGGTTCAATACCTTCAGACAGGCCAGGAATCGATTGCAAGGATTCGGGTAAATTACCCTTGCTGCTATTTAATCCTTGTTTTTCTGTTTCTCATCTTTCTGCATTTGACAAATCTATCATTTTTATTCATAGGTGGAGCACATTATTCGAGAGCAGAATATATTGGCTGCATATGAGATTGTAGAGCTTTTCTGCGAATTTGTTCTGGCACGAGTCCCTATTGTTGAGGTCCAAAAGTATGTCCAGTTTTATCAAGCGTCTTCTCATTAAGTGATTGTTTCTCATTCATGCCTACATCATAATTCTTTGTTTCTCTCACTTGATACAGTCTTATAACTGTTTACTGGCTTTTTCATGGAACAGGGAATGCCCCTTAGAACTACGGGAAGCAATAGCTAGTATAATATTTGCATCAGGGAGATGTTCAGACTTGCCTGAGCTAATGCATCTCCGTACTTTGTTTACCACCAAATATGGCAAGGAATTTGTTGCTGCAGCTATGGAATTGCGCCCTGACAGTGGTGTTAATCGTACAGTAAGAAGAAACAACACCACTTGTTCTTTTCAGATAACCAATTTATGTTGGTGCTTGCAAGTTGAGCTCCTGCGCCTTTTTTTTTTTGAAAAAAAAGGAGGAATAAAAATGACCATATTTTATGCAGATAATTGAGAAGCTCTCAGTAAAGGCTCCATCAGCTGAATCAAAGCTGAAGGTCCTGAAAGCTATTGCTCAAGAGTATGGCCTTGAATGGGATTCATCTAATACTGAAGCAGAGCTCAACAAGAAATATGAAGATCTGCTGGTAACATTTGTTCTATTTTTCCTAATTATTAGTAGATAGTACTCCCTCCGTATTTTAATAGATGACGCCATTGACTTTTTGACATACGCTTAGATCATTCGTCTTATATTTGTGCAAATATATAAAAATGTAAGTTATAATTAAAATATACATAGTAACAAATCCAATCACAACAAAATAATTGATAATTACGTAATTTTTTGAATAAGACGAATGGTCAAACATGTGTCAAAAAGTCAATGGTGACATCTATTAAAATACGGAGGGAGTATTCTATTGTTTGCAAAATGTACTAACACAGTGAAAGTCTGAAAGAGCCCTGCCCATATGCAACTCTGTGGAATCATATGGAAACTCTACGGTTTTAGGGCACCTGGCTCACTTATTTCGTTCAGATTAGTTTGATTGAATCTTAATGTTGGTCTGTTTCTTGGTTTGGTAAATACCGAGAATACATAAATGTGCATTTACATGTTAATCGAATCCACATGAGGCACCCTCTTTTCCATCTAATTTTTGGCTAGTAATCTAGTGCTATCAACTGCACGCTTGATTAGTTTTGTTTGTGATTTCTGTAAATTTTGGGGCGCCATTTCATATGCCTATCTGCATGGTACTGTTTGTAAGATTATTCCCCTCCCACCTCATTCATGGCTTCAGCTTTGACTTCCATCCTTATCTCTTGCTCCCAATCTCCAATGATTATACGAAAGTCTACGGGTTGATACTGAATCTTACATAGTCGGTTATAAACGTGATGTTTTAATGCTAGACTACAAGAACAACCAGGAACACAACTTATTTCAAACCTTCCCGTTAGCTCTGTCGTGCAATAACTAAATGGTTATTTCTGTTTTTTGATTATAAGAACACAGGAAATTCACTTCATTTGTTCTGTACTGGTTTACAGGATGGCTCAGGATCCTCAGTCCATCAGGGCCAGTTACCTATAATTGAGAGCTCTCCAGTTACTTCCATTTCCAGGGATAAGCCATCATTGTCTATTTCACCTGTCGAGGACACTCGAAAATACCAAGCACCCCAGTCCCCAAGCTCACCTGCTGGGCCTGCAGTAACGCATGCCACCACAAGTAATACGGTGAGCCAAGAGCATCATCGCTCCCCTGCTGATGAGATATCCTGCGCAAGCCCAAGACCGTCAGACGTTCTTGACAAGGCCCGAGCTGCCATTGCTGCAGCCAACCGTGCCTCCGCTGCTGCCCGTGCAGCCGTGGATCTTGTGAAGGTCAAAATTACAAGCTAGTGATTCCTTCTGTTGAGGCAAATCAAGGCATGCTGCGTGATTTGACCGTTTGAGAGATTGTGGCGACTAGGGGGTGCTTGGTTACTTCAAACTTTTTTTAAGTTCCTGTCATATCGAATGTTTGGACACTAATTAGAAGTATTAAATATAGACTATTAATAAAACCAACCTTATACTATGGATTATTCCGCGAGACGAATCTATCAAACCTAATTAGTCCATGATTAGCGAATGTGATGCTACAGTAAACGTTTGCTAATCGTGGCTTAATTAGGCTTAAAAAATTTGTCTAATGAAATAGCATTTATTTATGCAATTAGTTTTATTATTAGTTTATATTTAATACTCCTAATTAACGTTCAAACATTCGATGTGACAAGTGATAAAAAAAGTCCCTGAATCCAAACACTTTCTAAGGCTTCATTCAAATGAGTTGTGATTGTTACTCAATGTAACACTTGCTTCATTCAAATGAGTTGTGATTTAAACAAAAGAGAAAGTGTATTACTGTATACCACTCCCTTGCATTTCAACTGAAATGTGGCTTTCTGTTCGCATCATGCATGTACAAAAACACAATGAATGTACCACTGCATGAATTGCCTTGTCAACTGAAAAAAGTGACGATATATGTAATCTACATTTGACATATATCCGAACTCACAATGTCTTGGGTAACTCGGAACCATATTAAATGCTGCAAAAAAAATGAACCTAACAACGGTTCAAAGCTTCATTCTCTTCAGATTTTTTTATCTGTTAAATGACTAAACCAAGTTTAAACAGATTCATTTAAATGAAGTGTTCATATGTGTCCTAGTCGTAGACATTGAAGTGTTTTGTGTGCTGAATCAAGAAGGGTAAAAAAGCTTCATGCAAATGGTAAGATGTTGATCCTCTCTCATGTACTGCACGTTCCTTCAGGCTCTGTGCTTGTGCTACTCGCTGCAAAATATCTTGGGCTGGGCCTTAGCAATCTCGTGCATCGCGTGCTTCCTGACCCAGCCCACAGCCTCCAGACTCGCCGGCGTCGCGCACCGAGCCGGGAAGCCATGGAGGAAGCGAAGGCGGCGGCGTACTACGACGAGCTCAACCGCAAGGGCGAGGGCGCCCGCCGCTTCAAGCAGGGCCTTGGCTTCTCCTCCTCCGACCCCCAAACCGCTTCCTTCCCCTCCAAGCCCACCACCACCACCTCCTCCTTCCTCTCCGGCTTCGTCCGCGCCGGCGCCGCCCCCTCCTCGGCGCAACCCCCCAAACCGCCGCCTCCCGAGCCGCCTCGCACAGGCCGTCACTCTCGCTCCCCGTCCCCGTCGCGGCGGCATCGGACCCGGTCCAGGTCCCCGTCTCGCTCGCGGCGGCACCGGTCTAGGTCGAGGGAGCGGAGGCGCCGGTCCAGGTCCAGGGAGAGGGAGGATCGCAGGGCCTCTCGCCGCCGTTCCCGGTCTCGTTCTCGATCACGGCCGCCTTCTCACCGAACCGGAAGAAGCCCGTACTACGAAGACCGGCGGGACCGGCATGGAGACCGGCGGCGAGACGATGGTGGCGGCCGCCGTGAGAGCTCGAAGGGGCGCGGTGGCGGGCAGGGAGGTAAAGTGGATTACTCACGGCTCATAGAAGGCTATGATAGAATGGTTAGTTGCGCCATACCTTTACTGCTCCAATTATACAATTGTGATGCTAGATTATTGGTTTTCGTAGTGATGGTGTTTCGATTTTCTTGCAGACCCCAGCTGAGAAAGTGAAAGCAAAGATGAAGCTTCAGCTTTCAGAGACAGGTTTGTCCCACTGTTTTCCTTTGTTGTTTTATACCTATTCCATTCCGTTTTGTTAACTGATTGAAGTCAGAGCATCTCCAAGAGATGTCTAAAATTGATCTCTAAAACTAAATTTTGGGAATTGGACTAGAAAATGTATTTGGAACAGGTTACCAAATACATTTCTAATATTTACTCATGCCTAAATTTACCAAAATTGTATCCTAAATTTGGGACAAAAATATGGGTTCCTAATACAAGTTATTTATTTTTAGATTTCTGTTGGAGAAGTGTGTAATTTTTATGCCCAATATTTTTTTAGATGAACCCAATACGAGTTTAGATAACAAAATATTAGCATTCTTTTGGAGATGCTCTGAGTTAAATTTAGTAACGTGGTTTTGCATAATAGACAAGTTTAGTTATTCAACTAGTGTTTTTTTTTCTCCAGGCAGTGATTCAACCAGTTATTTTTATGATTTTATCACTTGGTTACACTGCCTTGATCAATTGATTATACATACCTCTAGGCTGTAGGAAGTGCAATGTATCAGTTTTTTGTATTTCTGTTTATATGTATAATCAATTAACCATGTTGAGCTCTATGCTCAAAACCAACTCTTGAATTCATGGGAAATCTAGTTCTGTCTTGATGACTTCTAGTAAAATGCTCACACATGCCATCTTCATTTCTTTTGTGCCTTTTTCACCATTATGTATTGTGTCCTTTATTATCAATGTTCAACAGCTTCAAAAGATTCCACTCTTGGAAATGCCACTGTGGGGTGGGAAAGGTTTCAATTCAATAAGGATGCTCCACTTGATGAAGATGACAATGGTGTTGAAGGTCAGTCTTGATTATATTTCTCCTTTTGTGCTTTGAATTATAACTCTCAATCTAGTGTTTCCCTCAATTTCCTGCAAGTCCACAACAACTCCACAACAACATACAGGTTCAATCATAGTTCTTTAAGGTGTGTGGAACACTTTAATGAGCTATTCAGGCCAAGAATCGTTTCTGTATCGACTATATTAGAGTTTTCATCATTGATCCTTGTGCAAGTTCCTTTCAAAATACCATTTTTTGTTGAGTTGCAAGATTCACTCTCGGAAGTCAATATGTCTGATGGTTGCAGATTGTAAAAATTACAACCTGATATGTGTTTGTAAGTTTGTTAGCATCTTATACTATCGTTGGAATGTACAATGAACTATATGCTGTATGTTTAGTTGCATTACATCATAGTCTTGTTTGATCATTAGAAAGGATAGTCATGGTTTCGTTAATGTGCATGTAAGAGGATTGTATGAGACAGATTTCGTATGTCCAGTGAACACTTGCTGCACCTGTTTAAGCCATTACTAGAGTGATTGACAGCATAGGCTCTATGCGGGGGGGGGGGGGGGGGGGGGGGGGGGGGGGGGATGCATCTTACATTGTGTAGCAGGGTTACAGCTTTGTATGGAGTACGGACTGTGTAGATAGAATTATAAGCAGCTTGGTGCCTTACGTAACCTTCATGTCACACATATTCTTATTAAAATTTGTTCTCTCTCCCAAGGATGTATCCAGAGATGCATAAATACATTTTTATGTCAATCATTAAGGTTAAGCTTGGCACCTTCTGTCAAACCAGGAATTATCTGATGGCTATATACAAGGAGTGGCAACCTGTATGCTACGCATTCTTTTCAAAATTTGCTGTCTTTCCTTGGTGATGCATCCGGAGATGAATTATGTTTTTATTGTGAATATTAAAGTTTAGTGTCTTAATATTGTTAATGACTGAACACCAGTATGTAGTTCTTGGAAAAGATAAGCGAGTGTCATGTAGATAAGCACAGTCAGAAAAACTTGATGTTCTCGTGAATATCTCCATCCAAGGGCATCTAGTCATAAAATTCATGCCACCACAATTACTGTTCAGTTCTAGGGAGCCAGAAGTATTCTCTTTGTGGTGTCTGTACTATGTGCCAACTTTGAAATAACATTGTTGCACGCACACACTGACACCTACTTGACTGTTTGGCTGATACACTTTGTCAAGCTCTGCAACCATTGAAACTAGGGTGCATTACTGCATTATTTGCAGGATTGCAAGGCCTAAAATCAGCCATTTATCTGTGTTTTCTGTTTGACCACCCAAACTTTGTCTCACCATATTCCTCTGCAGTTGCTAATGATGATGCTTCACTGGTGAAGCACATAGGAAAGAGCTTCCGACTATCTGCCGTAGAGGTATGACATGACTTATGTGAGCTATTGCATTTTGTTGTCATATTCTGTAATTGTCTGTTTTTTTTTCCTGAGCAGTGTTATTTTACCCATGTTGTTATTTACATATTGTAGTCAAAGCATGAAGATATGGTCAGAGATGCACATGACAATGCTATATTTGGAGTGCCTACATATTCAATTGTTGATACTGAAACTACTGGGGTGGAGCTTAAAACCAATGACGAGAGCGAGAAAGCTGAAGATGTTGAAACCGAACCTAGCAGTTCCCTCATTAGTGATAAAGTAAACTAACCTCCTTTTCCTGTATTGCATGTTTATTTCTTGTTCCACATCTACTCATGAAATAATTTCTTAGGTTCTAGCAATGCAAAGAGGGTCATGGAGAGAAAGGGCACAGAAATTACGGCAGCATCCAAATGCGTGAAGTTTTATCTATGTTCCATATATGCTGTTCTCCTGAATTTTGACTTGCGAAGTTGTATAACGATGAGTCCATGATGTGCAGATCGTTAAGAAGGAAGCCTGAAATACTCAGTTGACAATGATACTTCGAAGCTGAACTATTTCTTGTATGTAATATTATCTGTGACATGCCGTCCCTTTGTAGTTCTATGACGCCAATAGCTTAGTTCTGGTGATTGGATAGCACCAGGTGCACTAAACTAATGTAAAATTTGCCTGTGTTTTATTTCTTCAAAGTAATGTATAGATTTGTCAATATGTTTTCCATTTGGCCCCTGTTGGTCATCAGCAATTTTATACTCTCTCCAAGTTTATCCTAAGTCATACATCTTCAAATTTAATTAAATATATATAGAAAACATAGTAGCGTCTAACACCAAATTAATTCATCAAATTCATTTTATATAATGCGTTTCCATATATGTGTGTGTATATATATATTATGTTGAAAATATTTGTATCTTACTATTTTGAGAAAAAAAATACATTTGGTCTCTCAACTATATAAGTTCGGTTTTGATCCCTTTAACTATAAAACCATTTATGTTTGGTTTCTCGACTCTTAAAACCATTCACTTTTTTTTTTATCTCTCTTTCAACTCATGATGTTTTTTTTTCTTTTTTGTTAATGTGACATCATGTAACAGTGTAGTTAGAAATATATAGGGTACAGGAGAGAAGAGGAGACTAGGTTGACTTGGAAGTTACAGTATTTTCTTTGTATTTAATCTATTTATTATTTATTACTATGTTGATGCCATCTCTATTAGCACATGCTATCACTATTTATTACTACGTTGAAATTCTATCCGAGGTGGCCAAAGATTGCGAAATCATCGGACCTCACGTCTTCCTTTAAATATATAGCTTGATAGCCTCCGTTCCTGCGGCAACGCCGTCGGTTGCCTTGCCACAGTCTGTCTGCCTTTGTTTTGCCGGATCTGCCGCCACCACACCACCGCCTTCAACCATCTTAATTTCCTCTTCGGCAAGCGCAGGATATCACACCATATACCACATGAATTTTGCCATGCTTTCCAGGTCATGCATTTCCATGGAATTAACTAGTTAAGGTCTGTATTTGATGCAGCAAACTCAAGTTATAGACCCAATCAACTAGCCCGTAGAAAAATTGCAAGCAGAAAGCTGGCTGTTGGAGAAAAATACAAACGTCTATATAATATATATCTCTTTACAAATGATCAAAACAACAGGACACAAAGAACACATGTACGTACTAAAACTTGCAAGTAGCTGACTGTATATATAGACGCGTGCATGGATGATGGATCAAGGTGGTGGAGTGGCTAAAAAGCGCACACACTTTCGCTGATCGAGACGCTGTGTAGTACGTTACCAAGCAGCTAAAAGCGCAGAAGCGAAAGTGGTTGTTGCATTGGTAAGCTATGTTACATACGATACGACTTACGAGTAGAAAATCTTCCCGCCTAGCTAGAAGAAGCGCGGCTCGGCACTGCGCGCGCGGACGGCGAAGAGGACGAAGAAGAGGAGGAAGAAGCGCCTCATGCTCGCCACGGCGGACAGGACCGCGCCGGCTCTCGGTCGTCCTTCCGGGCGGGGTCGTCGCAGCTGGCGGCGGTGGGAGTGGAGCAGCGCGAGGCCGAGAAGCCAGAGGAGGAAGCCCGCGAGCGCGAGCCGATCGCCGCCGGCGGGAGCGCGCACCACGGCCGACGCGCCGGCCAGCATGAGGAACGCGTCGAGTTCGGCGGCGCGCTCACGGCGGCCGCGGCGCGGGACCATCATCAGCATTAGCCCCGCCCCCGCGGGCGGTGGGGCCACGGGGCGCTGCCCTTCACGTCGGCGAGCCATGTGTAAATTTGGTTGAAAGCTTCGATCGATGATCGATGGAGAGTTCAAGTTCGCAATTCGCAAACCTAACGAATCGATTGGGGTTGGAGCGCGCGTATGGCGTGTGCTTCCCACTGCGTCGCTGTGCTAACCTGAGAACTGGGAAATTAACCTGCTTGCCTGTTTATAAGAGCATGGTACATTGGGAGAATTTAACTTTTTGCCACCTTTAGGTTTGGCAATTAGCCAAATACCCTTGTTAGAATTGCACTTATTATTTTGTCACTTTTCTATTTTTTTTGCCACTTTGTGCACTATAGGCTATCACATGTGCATGTCAACATGGAATGAACGTGCAAAATTACCAATCTACCCCTGATTGAAATACTATATAAGCTTGGTTTAGTGGAGATAAAATTAAAAAATAAATTAAAATATAGAAAGTAATTGGTAAGATAAATAATAATATGATAGTGTTAAAATTAAATAATTAGATGATAATATGATAGTGTTAAAATTAAATAATATTAAATAAAAATATGATAGTGTCAAAATTAAATAATAATATGATAGTGTTAAAATTAAATAATTAGATGATATTATTAGTTGTCTTACCAATTACTTTCTATATTTCAATTTATTTTCTATTTTATCTCCACTAAACCGAGCTTACATAGTATTTCAATCAGAGATAGATTGGTAATTTTACACGTCCATTTCATGTTGGCATGCACATGTGGCAGCCTATAGTGCATAAAGTGGCAAAAAGTTAAATTCCCCGTACATAAGAGAGAAAGTGGGTTCTAATCCCCCGAGAAACTGAGAATTAGGATATCCTCTCGTTTTTGCATGTCAGATAAATAGTTACAAAATAATTTAGAAAATTATTATCATCCTTGAGAAGCACCTTGTGATAAAAAAATTTTGTATAAAATTTTGATATCTTAAGTACTCCGTTTTTTTTCGTTTGACGCCGTTGACTTTTCGATCTACGTTTGACTCTTCGTCTTATTCAAAAGAGTTATATAATTATTGACTATTTTATTATGATTTGGTTTATTACTGAAGTAACTTTAAGTATGATTTATAATTATGTATATTTGGACAAAAAAAAATTAATAAGACGAATGATCAAACGTAAATAAAAAAGTCAACAGCATCAAACAAAAAAACGGAGGAAGTATATTGTATCTCGAGATGCTAAATTTTTACTGGTATTTTAAGAATTTTTTTAATAATGATAAAAAAGCTCTAGAAAAAATGACGATATATTAACACTGATGTGCCACTCCACAAAACCGCATGGGTAAGTTCAGTCTATATAAGTTTTATATATACACTCATATTAAGTTAGATGAACTTTATACTAGAATTGTAGAGTATGATGATATCTAAACATTTCTATTTGAGATTGTCAACCTCATCTTTTCATTTCTGCTTATGTTTATAAGTCAAAATTTAAATTTTGAACCTTAAATTTAAAGTTAATTAGGGGTTTTAATTTCATCGTAGTTTATTTTTCAACATTTACATTGAAATCGCTAAGAACATGTATATAAAAAATTTATTCATAGTATATTTTTCGTGTTTCACTTTCTTCCTCGAAAATCCAAAACGACCATCTATATTTGTATGCTTGAATATCTGTTATTCTCGCTTTGTTTCATATTATAATATAAGATATTTTAACATATCTAGATTTATCCATAGATCAATGTATATGTTTCATATATGTGTTTAGATTTATTAGCATCGATATTAATCTATGAAAGATCAAAACATCTTGAAATGTAGGTAATATGAACCAAGATAACTTGTATTTGGAAAAAATATTAAAAAATCAAATGACTTTAGATATAGTCACATAGACAATCCCTATGTTAAAATTCCATATTACGATGAGATACATAATTTTAGGGCATGTTTGGGTAATGTGTTATGAATGATGAGGTTGGGAAATGGAAATAATGGAGGGTTATGATGAAATGAGGTGTAAAGATATTCTTTGGTAGGTGGAAAACAATTTCCGTAACCCATTAGCCGCTAACGGATCGTTACAGTTGTTGACTTCATTATTTAAAGTCATCTATAGCATCAAATACAAACTATAACTTTTGGGCATCTTTTTTAAGGATATACATGCGATCGAGGCCGTACAGTAAGGTTTGCATCTAGAAGACCAAGCAGTGGCCAACAAAGTTGGTATTGATGAAAGGTAATCAAAATTAGCCAAGATCTACCCGCAATTTTCGTCAGTGAGCCAAGCAAATACGATGAAATTTATGCCGTGGCGGCGACAGCAACACAACAGCGACCTTGGTATCAGATCAAGCAGACAACCAACCGTAACTATCATGTTACAAAATCACACAAATAACACAGTCCATGGACTCACGACTCTGTATGATTTGGAGATTACAATATACGAAGGGTTACCACACAATGCCATTTGGAGCCACGAACGGATCGAGCGGGTGTGTTCCTGACTGAACCTTGTTGTATGTTCTCTTCCGTTTGTTTGTGTCGAATCTGCTTACCCCGTAGCTTATCGAACTGCATGGATATGATTAATTATGCGTCATCTCGAGCCTAGGACTCCTCTGTTCTACTAGGTCATCACCAGCCTGAGAAAAAGAGTTACGTTCGCAGTGCATTTCCTCGCCGATCCGATCACTTTCATTCATTTATAATTTAGTGTACCTCTAACCGAAAGTCGTGGATGGATCATTTGATTCATTTCGTCTCTGTCTGCTATTGCCAAGCAAGATCTTTTCTTGCATTAATCAATTAACACCGGAAGGCAAACAAGAAACTTCGTGTCACATACAGACGTGACAAGAGCAATTATATGATGTCCTCAAGACGGGAGCAATAAAGGATATGATTTGATTTAGTATTGCGCTTCCGAACTAACACGAGGTAGTCGATTCTCAAGTAAAGAAGTGATCACAAACAGTTTAGTGCCACTACATCCAATAAAAATGTTCAGATGGAAAGTTACCACACAGGCACAGGCAGCCAATAGAGTGATTGCTCCGACTGAAGTTTACAGACTGAATACTGAACTGAAATAGCGAGCACTGCATGTCAATTACTCATATTTCACAAATGGTGAAGTGGTCACAAGCAGTCTAGTGCAGCCATCATTCGGTAAAAATATTTCAAACAAAATGGGACTAACAACTCTGGGTAGCTAACAACTGTGTTTTCCAGAATTTTTGTAGACAGCTAACTGTGTGCTCTGGGAGGTACCGAAATGTATGGTGTAGCAAAGAAATCATATCTTCACAATCTGGCTGTGATAGCATTCTCCTGAAAATTCGTGCATGATCCATAACACCATTGCCTAGAAAAACTTGTAGCATCCGAGCATGACATACGATCATCTTGTGCATGCAGTGGTACACGCTGTGATGAGATTATGGTGACTCATTTATGGTGATTTCAACAGCTTTTGACCACGCAAACCATTCCAGAAGTCCCTTGCTGTCGTTACTTTCTTTCCAGGGAGTTGAAGCTCCATGACCTAGCCATACAACATCAGAAAAATTCGAGTAGGCCACAAGGAAAGAAAAATCATGTTCGTAGCCTGTAAGCTAGAATACGAACCTCGAGACAAGATGAACCACTGCAAGGAATCAGCAATGAGCTACCTGAGAAGAGTACCTCATTTCCATCTCCAGTTTTGTCACAGGATGCGCAAACCTTCGTGCTGATAACCTTAATCTCAAGCACATCAGGTTCCCCATTTTGGTTCATGAGCTGCAATTTTGCACGAGTTCCTGGCCAGCCTGCAAAGGCTCGTACCTACCAGAGTTGGTTGGCAATAGCATGAATGTGTATGCTAAAAATAAGAAACTCACCTTGTTATGGAGCACTTTAGCTTCTTGGTCGAATGACAACCATGACTCGTCAGAATTTAGCTGGAAAGCAGAACTGAAATGATAAATACATTGGAACATCTAAACTGTACAGCATCACAAATATGCAAGATTCCTAAAATTCAGAAGGAAAACAGAGGCCACAGCTGGGCTATAAACTATCTGTCTAGCTGCAGAGTACTTGTACATTCCGAATTCAGGACAAGTCTGAGTAGATGGTTCAATAAAATGATTTAGATTTCCTAAACATATAAATCCAAACATACAAGGAAATATAAACTGCAGTACTGTACTACAGTATAGTTCTACAACGTGTATCACTGTATATCAACATTAGAAACACATGATATTGTTCAAAAAATGATGGTATACAAACTATAAGAGAAGAGGGAAAACAAATAAATGTAACAAAAAAATAGTCTTCAAAACCCACTGTTATCTCTTTATACAAATATTTGAAAATAAAATTATTTTTATTGTAAACTAAAGCAATTTGAAATTGAGCATCAAATATAAAATAAAAGCTAAACAAAAGATCATGTAGCTATGCCCAAGATTTTTTTTTTTTATTTTTGGTGCATGTTCACTTGACTGAGCACTATATCAGTGATCTTTTTTCTTCCCCAGAAAATGCTAGGAGGGACTAGTGCAAATGAATTCTGCATGTGAATAAAGTTGTACCAAATGAATAAGACAGCATTATTTGAGCTGTTCCATCCCATGTGTACCTTCGGTGCATGAGTTGCTTTGGAATCATCCTGTGGTTTTGCCTTTTCTTTAGCCGATCCATCAAGAATAGATGGTAGTTCACGAAGCAACAACTTGGATCCTATTTAATGCAAGAATCCCAATTACCAAGTCTGCCATTACATACTCAAAATAATCCTTAGAAAAAGACATTTAAAAATTTAAATAACGTCTGTTCCTTGTTAAGTATAATCAACTAACAATACCAGATAATAGTTAAGGATAAGGAGTGTTGCCACTAGGACAAGTAAACTAGATCTACACAAGGACAAACTCCACTCCATGAAAAATACACATGATTAGTCTGTAGTCTTTACCTATGTTGAACAATATAGCAAGCAACTCTGGTGCCTGCAAACAAAGAAAGTTACTGAGAATGATCAGTACAATTTATGAAACTTTAATTATCTTCAGTTTGTAATTTGAAGTAAACTAGTTTTTTTAGTAATATTGTGTTGAAATTGTCAATCTATCAGTGTAGTCTGAGTGAAAATTTGTTCATATTCATTATTACTGAACACTTTTACACCCACTCCGGATGTATGAATGCAAAGTGATAGTCTATAATGGACTAAAATTATCAACATTATCATGCATCTTCATTAACTGGAAATTTAAAATTCAAGTGCAACCATATGCAATCATGGTTATGTCATGTGATTGAATAGGAAAACATTTGAGGCCCAAAATTGCCTTGTATATATTTTTTCAAGAAATGTCTGTCGTCTGTTCTATAACTTTTAACTTTCAGGATGATAATAAAACCAGCAATACAGCTAGACGATAAAAACCACCTACCTTAATACATTCATCAACAGAAAATTTTTCACAAGAAATCACTGGACCTGCATCCAATGCACGGACAGTATATGCAAGGGAAACACCTGTTTCTTCAACACCGTCCTGCAGTTAAATTGATAAATAGAGCATAAAACCTGTTCCATAGCCTCACTGGCTCAGAGTTGTAACAGCGAACACATAGAGCATAAAACCTGCAATGCCCTCTGCACAGGTGCTGCACCACGATATAGAGGCAGCAAACTCGGGTGTATGTTAACAGTTCCTGGTATTTAAGTAGAAATAACAAATAATCAAGGTTCAGGACCCAATATACGAAATTCAACATGTCCCAGATTGGTTTGAGGCAAAATAGGGGCTTTAAATACAGATTGTGGTAAGGCTGCTTATGAACTGACTTGAAGCTATCAAATTTGGGGTTTCGCAATTTAGAATAAAAAGATAAGACTATCCAGTTCTTATACCATTGGTTTTCCTAGAAGCTATCAAGTTTTGGCTTCTGCAATTTTTACTTTTCTATCAAGAATGGGGCTGTAAGGCTGTCCAGTTACCATTGGTTCTCCTAGAAGTTATCAAGTTTTACTTTTTACAATTTATACTGGAAACATAAGACTATCCGGTTAACATTGGTCCTACTAGATGTTATCCTACAGAGTTATTTCTGCTTGAGCATGAGCCAGAACAAGCTGAAATTGGCTAAGCTGAAGTTTAGCTACGAGACGTACCATATGGCGGAATATCAAGAAACCTCTGAGGCAGAATGTTTCCATAGGCAGCAGTGATGCAGAGCTCTGGTCTCAATTCCTTCAGGCCTGACAGAAACGCCTCCTGCATGAATCCTAGTGTAACTCAACACTATTGTAGCCTCAGTGTGAAGGGTTACTGAGAGAAAGACTCAGAAGAGAGACTACCTCCCCAGCGCGCTCCGGCGTGAAGATGAGGTCGCCGGGGAACCCGCGGTCGAGCGCAAGCTGCGCGACGGCCGACGGCATCAGCTTCCTCCCCCGGTTCTTGGCGGCCGGCGGCTGCGTCACGACGGCGGCAACCTGGAATGCGGAGTCCGGGGAGTCCGACGCCACGAGCAACGTTTCCAGGACCGACGCGGCCACCTGGGGCTCGACCCGCCGAGCTCTTGTGGATCAGACACCAGACCGGAGGGAGCACGGGAGTTCGCGAACCGAGAAGTGAAGAGCTTGTGGGTGGTGGTGGTCGTACCTGGGGGGATCCCAAGAAGACGATATTCCTCTTATTGGTGCCTCCGGCGGCGGAGGCGGATTTGGCGGCGGAGCAGAGGCACCGGCGCAGCAGCGGCGGGGAGAAGCGCGCCATCTCTCCTCTTGGTTGGGTTGGGATTGGGGAGGACGACGCCTTACTATTCATTCATGGTACCATCGGACGGCCGGGATTACTTTCAGAAACCAAACGGCGGCCTAGATTTCGCGTTTTCTCTTTTCCTTTTATCGAGGAGGTGTTTTCTTTTTCTTAGAAAAATATACGTAGGTTGTGTTAACGAGACCAAAGTGATCAGCAATGTAACGTGCATCCAAGTATCCAACAACATTAGCTTTTTGAGGTTTAGAAATTATCATGTTTTTTTTCCAATTACATGGTAGATGCACGAGTAATAGTGCACATATGCACCTATGAAAACACGACTAAAACATTTAAATAGGAAAACAAACAACACAGATTAGTGATCTCACGGTATGTGCATAATATTCATGGATACAAGGATTTAAAACCCTTAGTGGGTTATAATCGTATACCCACGACTCCACCGTTACATTATTGTTGCTTTCCTCATCCACGAAGTTATGTACGATCTAGATTCTTTTTATGGCCTTAATAGACTTTTGGGGTGTGGGTCTAGTGGTGGATCCTATGAATGTAATGTAGAAGTTATTTGGTTATACAGTTTTGATTTGAGAAATTCTTTGTTTTATCATTGATAAGTATTGGTTCTATAAATTATCATAAGTGAAAGTAAGTTATGTGAAATGTTGTCCCATAAGCCTCCGCTCCCTTTTTTTTGTCATCATCGCTTAACCATTAGTTAGCTCTCGACAACCCCATACAAAATGGTGAACTTTAGTCCAATATAACGAAATTTGGTATATAAAAAATATAGAATTTTTTAGGGAGTTCAACTAATGGGGTTAGCATGTCTTGTTTAGAACGAAGTATCGGGTTATAGGGATTTGGGGGTGTGTAGAGAGTTGTTAGGCAATGTCATCATGTCCCAAGGCAAAGGATGTGATGCGTCTAACTCCTACCCTGCGAGGCATACGACGTACCACCACTTGGCCCGATCAATGAGCACCTGCTGTTGGCGCCTCCTCTCATCTGCTCCACGACACACTCTAAGAAAAGTTAGCATAGCAAACCATGATAAGGTGGAGTGACGAGGCAAGGTCGACATACTCCAATAGGGGGCACCAAGGGAGAAGGAGTGATTGTGTACACAACAATAAGGGACGTGAAGGCGAGGGGTGTTGCAGGAGCTTGGTCGGCACTTACTTTTCTTGGCCAACTGTGGTTGAGGCACCAACACAAGAGGAGATATGTATGCCAAGACTCTTATGTCCAGAGAAACCCAGGCTCTACTCAAAGGTTGTGGCGTGTATTGTGGTGAGACTATAATGGCCGAAAAGATATCATAAGTTACAAAGCTGTTGTGTGGCAGGGACAGGGGAGTGACCATATTTAGTCTGCCGCATTGTTCTCGCCCTCGGCCAATGCAAATCTCCTAAAGATGAGGAACTCAAACACTTCTAACCATAGCAACATTTATCTAGATCCCTCCTCCATATGCATAGCCACAACACCCCACAGGATGCCTTCGTGTTGAGCATCGACGACTCATGACTCCAACGTGCTGAAAATCTCTTTGCACCACAGTCTACTACTTCTCCTTTAGCACCCCTATCCATCATGATTAGATCCTGCTTAACCACAAAAGCAGGCTTGATATCCTATAGGTATCTGATTAGCGCTTAGGTATCATAGATGGTACAAATGGATATCGATCTAGTACCAATGGTTATTGATCTAATACAGGTAAAATATCGACGGATACTAGACATGGTGCTAGTTCATTCATCCCTCAAGCATGACCCGAGATTCGTCCCTATTATTTTTTAGAGTAAAATAAGCGGGTGGTTCTTAAGCTTGTATCGAGGTGTCGTTTAGGTACATTCAAATCCTCATATTGGTATAATGTATCACCCGAGATCCCAAATACAAATGATCTAGCTCCAATATTGATGTTTCCCTCCATGTGACAAGAAATCTTGCATTTATGTCATCTTTTATATTACTCCCCAAATCAACTTCCAATGTTCCCACGGAGTGAGATCCATTGCATGTCTTCACCATGATAATCAAACCGCATTGGACTAATGTGATCAATCACTTCATATCGCACTGTATATCTTGGTTGCACTCTTACCACTTATGATTGTTGTCACCCTAATCACTATCAACCTCATATTTTTGTTTTTCTTGTGCTTATAAGATAAATTTTTAATTTTAAATTTAGAGTAGATTTTATGTTTTTTATCGTAGTTTATTTTTTAGGCCCGACTTTTAGATTGATAAAATTTAAAGGCCATGCTACTGTACGGTATGTCGTTCGGAACGGTATAGCGTTACTTTATGTAGGTAACATGGTACTTTTTAGATAACATGATACCTCAAATATATCAGTCATGGTATCATATCCAGGTAATATGGCACCTCACATGTGTCATGTATGATACTTCAATGTAACATGCTCAAGTAACATGATACCTTTCAAGTAACATGATACCTAACATGTATCATATATAATACCTAAAAAATAACATATCTGGTACTAGTGGTATCATGAACAGTATCATATCATCAGTAACGAATCCTCGTCGTCGTCACCACCATCGTCATCGTGGCCGTCGCCGCCGCTGCCGCCGCTGTCGTTGACAGCCGCTAGCCGCTCCTGACCGCCGTCGCCGAGCGGACGTCATCGGGGTTGGCCGCGCCAGCGAGGTCGACGGCGGAGATGTGGTGCCGAAGTTCTGGAGCTGGCAGAGGAGCTTGAACCAGCACCGTGGACGGCGCCTTGCACAAGCACAAAGTGCTCCGTGTTCCTCTCAGAAAAACCGTCGCCCGAGACCGCGTCCATTCAACGAGTCAGAATTCAGCTGCAGTGGATCCTGTTGAAGCAAGACCCCGTCCTATAGTATTTCTCTTTAAATATATATATAACTCATAAATTATTTTTTATTTATAAATATATTATTTCTTTTCTCTAGAAAATCCAAACAATCGCCTCCATTTCTTATCCCTCCTCTCTGGGAATGATGGGAGTTAAATACAAAATTCTTGCCCCCATAGATAGTCGGGGTCATTTGAAACTCGTTTTCTTTATACCCTTTATAATTGGTTAAACAAAAAGTAACAGAAAGTGTGAACCAGATTTGTATTTTATAAGTTTATATACCAGTCATTTATTTTACTTTTTTTACATGTCAGATACACGTGTATACCCTTATGCACGCACATCACTCACGTCAATTTAGAGACTTTTTTATGATCATAATTAAGAAGGACAGTAACGTGCAACCGCGAGTCACTCTTGCAAGTCTCCTAATACGTCAGATCGACGACTCTTGACTTGGTTTCCCAACTTCCAAGTGTAGTCAAGTCTTCGTCACAGATTTCCTTAGCCGCGTCCAGAAACATTTTCCATGTGTTTAGTTTGTAAATTTTTTTGTTAAAACATCACATCAAGTTTTCGGATATATTAAACATAGTCTAATAACAAAACAAATTTTAGATTCCGGTTGAAAATTGCGAGACGAATTTTTTGAGCCTAATTAATCTGTCATTAGCACATGTTGGTTACTGTAGCACTTATGGCTAATCATTTTCTAATTAGACTCAAAAGATTCGTCTTAAGATTTCTTCCGTAACTATGTAATTAGTTTTTTTATTTATCTATGTTTAATGCTTCATTTAGATATTTAAAGATTTGATGTGATGTTTTTTAAAAAAAATTAGAAACTACACAAGGCCTTAATTTCACTGGTTCACACCCTACCCTACGCTCTCTTGCTGCCTTTATGAAACGCCACACGGCCCGGCCACACCCACACTCCACACACGGCATCGATCGCAAATCAACACACAAACGTAACGTACGTGCAAGGACATAGCTAGGAATGGCTCCAAGGCTCTGCTCCACTTCTCCGTTCTTGTTCGCCGTGCTCCACTTGGCCGCCTTCGCCGCCGTCTCCAACGCCGGCCAGGTGGCCGTCTACTGGGGCCAAAACAACGGGGATGGCACCCTCACCGAGACGTGCGCCTCCGGCTGGTACGGGTTCGTCAACATCGCCTTCCTCAACGTCTTCGGGGAGAACCGCGCCCCGGGCCTCAACCTCGCCGGCCACTGCGAGCAGGCTACGGGGACTTGCACGTCGCTCAGCTCCGAGATCAGCTCCTGCCAGCAGAGCGGCGTGAAGGTGCTCCTCTCCCTCGGCGGCGCCGCCGGCCAGTACTCCCTCTCCTCGGCCGACGACGCGCGTGGCGTCGCTGGCTACCTGTGGGACAACTTCCTCGGCGGCAGCTCGACGTCCCGCCCCTTCGGCGACGCGCTGCTCGACGGCATCGACTTCGACATAGAGACGGGCGGCGGCGACCACTACGACGAGCTGGCGATGGCCCTCGCGTCGAGATGCAACGGCGCGTGCCTGCTCACCGCGGCGCCGCAGTGCCCGTACCCGGACGCGCGCCTCGGCGCGGCGATCAGGACCGGGGTGTTCAACCACGTGTGGGTGCAGTTCTACAACAACAAGGAGGCGCAGTGCCAGTACGTCGACGGCGACACGAGCAAGCTGCTGGACGCGTGGGCGCGGTGGACGAGCGCCGTGCCGGCGCCCGCGGACGTCTTCATGGGGCTGCCGGCGGAGCGTACCGCTGCGACGAACGGCGGCTACATCGACGCGGACACGCTGCTGTCGCAGGTGCTGCCGACGGTGAAGGGCGCGGCCAACTACGGCGGCGTCATGCTGTGGGATCGCTGGAGAGACACGACCGCTCGTTATGGCGAGAAGTTGCAGGGGAACGTCTGAACCGAAGCTACGCGCGCGCGAACCATATTCGCAGGCGTTTGAACTGAGCTCTCAACCTATGAACCATACTCCTTTACGAATTGTGAAATAAGCCATGTGGTACATTTTCAGCAAACAGATGAGCAATAATATTTTGAAGACTTCAATGATCGGACTCACCGTGTAGTACTATTTTTCTTACACTTTTGCTATTGATTTTTTTTTCTATTAAACACGTGCGCAATGTATAGGGAAATGGGACATTTTTGACTTGAGTGCACGCCTTCAAATTATCACCCAACAGTAGTAACCAGAGTTGATCGGTGAAATTAAAATTTTCAAACATTTGATCACTAGGTGGACCATTTTTCTTGTTGAGCAATAATTGGAATCTAAACGCATCTTTTCAACATCTGGTCAAACGTCTGACGTGAGATTTGTTTCAAAAAAAATTTAGAATCTAAACGCACCCTTAACCACTAGTCCACCACCACAAAGTTAAAACTTTTTTCGCTTATGTTTATATTTATAAGTTCAAATTTAAATTTTAAAACTTAAATTTGAAGTTCATTTTGCTGTTTTTCACCGTAAATTTTTAATAAATGTTTTTAGATCAATAAGAATATATACAGAAAATTTTATCCATAAATAATTTTTTAATCATCTTTCGCTTATGTTTAATATAAGCTAAAAGATGAGTATATATGGCCTTATAATGAGCTAGTCATTTATTCCTAGTTTCATGTAAGCACTAACATGGTAAGATTAACACATCAGAGCCCTTGTGCGATGGTGCTCGTCGTCGTCGACGGAGCAAATAACAATGGAAGCCTGCACCTCCTCCCCTCTTCCAGTTCCAACCAGACCATGAACTCTGCGAAGTACATGCATGGGCGGTGCCACCCCCCCCCCCCCCCCCCCCCAGCTAGCTAAAACCCTGCTCCAGACGCAGTTCGCGAGCTAGCGACGGCGACCTGCCACCTCCGTCGTTAGCCTGGCGCAGGGCGGTCCTGAGATTTTGGTGGCCCAGGACGAAACCAAAAACGGGCTCTAAATATAACATATAAGTAATAATCTTTTTATATATCTAGTATTACCGATGAATATTTAAAGTATATCAAAAATCAATATTTATATAAGAAAACTGACAATATCAATCTAATTGTGGCAGAGCCTTTGAATTTTTTTTCTAATATTTCTACATGTAAAGACATTGACGACAAGCAATACCAATTGTATCTGAATTTCTGTTCCAATCATAAAGAACAAGCATGGTGGCCCGCACATATTACGTGGCTAGTTTTGTATATGTTCTTTTATCTTGATAATAATTAATTGTTATTGGTAATTCGAAATTATTTTTTTCTAAATTTATTTTTACATGGAACCTTATTTACCTATATTCTAGATTGTACTGGTACATAAAATCTTTTATGCATAATACTAAATTTGTAATTTAATTTTAGATACTTCTAAATTCTATTTATATGTTGATCCTTTCTCTTAAATTTACTTATTTTTAACCGGAATTTAGATGTTTCCAAATCGTATTTATAGATAGACTTCTGGGGGGGGGGGTTGCCAAAAAAAATAATTTAGACATGTTTCCCCAGGAGTTGAACCCCCAACACAAGCTTCCGAAGGATTGATCTTTCTTTTTTTTTTCCTCTTATTTGTCCTTGATTACTCTTAAAAGACTCCTTTTCCTATTACTAAAATAATTTAGACATATTCCCCCAGAAGTCGAACCCACAACCGTAAGCTTCCGAACGAGCACTTTATCCAACAGGCTCTGTTCCGATTGATCTTTTCTTTATTCCAAAAGACCTGCTCTTTGACGTGTATTTTCCTTTTCCGATTGATTTTTTTTCTCTTGCTTCCCTTCGATTAATCTTAAAATGTCTGGCCATGAGAGATAACATGATGTCTCCTTTTTCTATTACTTTATATATATAATAGATTGCAAAAATCAACAAAAGCAAGGTCGCATCTCATGTGCGATGCCAGTTCATCGAATTCTCGGATACAAAAATATGGTGCTCCTTAGGAGTCAGGACAGGGCAAAGGAGAATCACTGAACAAGTAATCTACAATCCTATAAAAAAAAGATAAAAATCACACATATTTTCCTTTCGAAAAACGATAATCACACAATGCGTTTACTTAATTATCTCCTACCTGCAGAATTTGAAGTTTTCAGCTGATAGCTGATGGCCACTAAAACAGGCACTATGCAGAGTTCACAGCCCCTCTGTTCTCCAGACTACAGAGGGACCCCTCTTCTGAAGTTCACATGGCCGGAGCTTGTTCATTACACGCCCCATCATTGCCATTGCTGCGATACTTGGGAACTGACCTTCAAGATCATTAGGTGGCATGTCAGACTTCGCTTCTTGTCTTTCCAGATCTGAAGTTCCATGAAAAACAGGAGTACCTCCTCGGCACCATCTTCCTATCCAATGATTGAAACTCTTTGCTGACATGGGAGAACCTTCTTGGCTTTGTTGATCAATAAATCCTTTACACATTAGTTTGTTTTTCACATGACTGATCATGGTAGTACTGTCGCTATCACAGTCAAACACTTGACTAAACAAGGTAGCTGTTCCTCCCTCCAATGGACCATCTCCAACCTTTGGTTTCTTAGAACGAGGAGCATGAGAGTCTGAGGTATCATGTTGCAGGCGTTTGAGCCACTTTTCACTTGGATCTGGACATACTGGTGACTCATTCAAAGCATTGGGAATTGGATTTCTCAGTCTGCTTATTTGAAAAAGAACTAAATCTAAGTTCATGCTTGATGTTTTTGACATGCTACATTCTTGATTATTGGCACAAGTTTCTTTTGGATAGGAGTCGTGGTATTCTGCACTCGCATTGGCTGCTTTATTTCTTTTACTACAGCTTGATACTCCTTTAATTGATGAAGTCACCAACTGTTCATTCTTTGCAGAGGATGGGTAACAAGGGTCCTGCGAATAAAATAGTTAGCTGTTGATGACATATGAAAAATAGATTCGGAAATCAACATGCTCAGATTTCTGATAAAACTGCAGAATGCATAAAGACAACACCCTTATGAATCCGTGATGTTTTAAACTTCGCAACAGAATAAGTGAAGCAACTCGTGATTAAGCAGATTGAGTTGTATTCTTGAAGGTAGACATTGAATGTTGATTTATGTTGCAGGCAGATGCAAAGTACAACAAATTTTCTCAATGGATGTTAAAAATATTCCATGCTTCCCCATGGCATGATGTTTTTCACTGCAAATAGATAGAAGAACAAAATGGGAAAAGGATCTGTCTGTTATCCCGCATGTCATTGCATGTTTCCATGTTAGAAACTTAAATAGTGTTGATGATTCCGGGAGCATGGAAATGCCTCGCGTGTTATTTTATCAGCTGAATTTGATTTTATTTGCATAGAATAATCTGATATGAAATGTAATGTGGAGTGCTAATACCTTTTGCATTGATGATGAAGCAAATCCTACAAAGAAACCAGAAAAAAACACATCACTTAATATTTAATTAAAGCATCGTAATATATTTGTCATTTGAATCAGACTGCATCTTGACATTAACAAGTAGCACTTTCTGACACGAATAACCTGGAGAAAATAAGGCAAGTTTTTGGCCTTTTGCTATCCAGGTGTGCCAGCAGCGCAAGCTCAAAAAATCTTAACCAAGACTAGATTGTATAATAGTAGGTCTCACCTGCTGTAGATTTTGATGCATGGTGAGCTTCACTGTACAAAGAACCGGTTTTAGCTGAAAATTGCTTCTGTGCTCCCAGTAAACAACTGGGCATGCTACCACAAGATTTCCATGAAGATGTTGGATCTTTTGAACATTTGGCATTTGATTTAGTAGTTTGTGTAAACATTTCAAATAAGCAGGGACCCTTTCTTTTGTTATCGATCAATCTGTTCTCTGCTTGCTTTCCTTGAGCTAGTGATTCATCCTTGCTCTTACTTATCATTCCACTATCAATTATATCAGGTATCTTACAGGATTCTGTCAAATTCACTGCAGAATCTAGTGTGTGTTCTTTCATATAGTGTTGATCACCTTGTGACATATTAGCAAAGACAACATGATGGCCATTCGTGTCCACATCATCCTCGTTGGTAATGGCAGTAGTTTTAACTGGTTTGATATCATGCTCTCTATGCAGTGAAGGCTCGCGGAATGAAACTCCCTCTAATTGCTGATGTTTTTTGTATGCTCCATAACCTCCTAATTTATGTTCTAATGAAGAACCTTCAACAGTTTGATTTTCAATTTTGCTTGCTGAAATCTTGCAAGACCAATGAGGTGACTTATTTGAATTTGGGATATAACGGCTTGCATGATGCTCGTCTGCTAACGAACATGATGAGTCAGTTCCATCCTTGCTACAAGAGCATGATTCTTCAGTCGATAAATGGCCTTTCAGCTTTTCCCTTGCACGGTCAGAATTGAGACTGGTATAATCATTAAGACGAGATAGCATGCCTCTTGCAGATTTGCATTGCCCATTCTCATCAGTTACCTGACGTGTGTGAAACTGATATTTCTTTGATGAAAATGCCATCACATTAGAGGTAGACAAATTTATCTTCACAGATTTTTGTGGTACAAAAATCTTTTCAGATGATGTGACGAACGCGGACCGCCTTGGGTTAAGAATGCTATCAATTTTCTTGTTGATCTCAAACATAGGAAAATGACTCCACTCAGAACTCAGATTTTCAGTGCCACAAAATTTATAAGAGTCCGCCGATATATCTGAAATCTTATGAAGAGAATATCTTTCTGATACCACTGTCTTAGCAGCATATAAGTTCACATTTTTCTGCATCACAGAACTTTCAATGGAGCTACCCATCTGATCAACATTCTTGCATTGAACTTCTTGGCAAACATCATGTTGTACGCCCCACATATTAGAGCTGAATTCCCGAGTATTTCCTGCAGAGGCACCTCCATGGCTCACTCCCACCATCAACCTTTCAGCTACTCTAGCTTTCAACAGCTCAAAAGGTAAAGCCCCACAGTCCTTTGAATAGCCAACATCATCAATTTCCTTGAGTTGAGTACAGCTCTGGTCATTCTGAGGTTCTGCACTGATGCTTGATCTGGCCCAGTGTGCCATCCATAGGGAATGCTTGTGGTAAGATGATTCTCCAATGTCGCCTTTGCTCGAAAGAACTTCTAACTCTACTTTCTTGCCAAATCTGTTGGCAGAAGAGTCTGGCATGATCAGCTTCAAAGATTTACCTTAAGATTCTGCAAAAGGAAAAGAATAGTTAGATATAAATGGAATTTAATTTATGGAGTGCAATGAAAATCAATATTTATTCGCCAGGAAATCAGTAAATCGGAAGTGGAGGAGTATTCCAACAGTACATACTGTGAAGATATAGATATAAGCTCGTGAAAGGTTGGGGGGAATTGTTAAAAGGGAATGGGAGTTTCAGGAGTAGGGGTTGTTAATTCTGCTGTTTGGGATGATGGATGTGAAAGTTTTGGGAGGGATTGGGAGGGGAGTTCATGGGCAAATTCCCACCATTACCATACTTGGGGAGGGGTGCTAATTGGGAAGGAATTACTCCTTTAACTATGATAGAGTAAATCTGAGCCAGAGATCATCACTTAAAATCCAATTCCCACTAGAACTCCACATTATTCTCATCTTAGTTCCAAACAAAGGATTGGGGGCACAAATGAAACATTGAAACTCCCATAAGTCCATAACCAATCTCTCCATCAACTCCCTCCTCTAAACTCCAATCCCCCTCCAAAAAGATGACAAACAACACTATGTTCTAAACAAATGGTTGATAGAAGTTAACACTAACTAAAACAGAAAATGCAAGGTCAAAGATTTTATTACCAAAATATGAGAAAAAATAACGTACTCTCAAAATATATAAACTGCTGAAAGGTTTGTTACCAGCTTAAGTAAAAAAAAATCATAACCAAAATAACTACGTATAGTAGCTAAATCATGCATAGTACAATCAACTATTCCTACTTGCCTACTTCCACCAAAGACTTGTGTGACCAGCAAGATGATAGAACTTTTCCCCATGCTTCAAAAGAATATAGATGAGATCCGATAAAGAGGCGCTTGCTATTACTTGTGAGGCAGCATGCAGCGATGACCAACTTATTGCCTAACTTTTGTTATGCCACCAGCCCGCCACACAGTCAACAGTAAACTGTACAACTAGCTACAGATTTTATCTTTAGGGTATCTAATCTTCACCTTGATACTTCCTTCTGACGTGATATGTCCATAATTGCTCCATGAACAAACCGACAGAAATGTTTTTTTTTTTCGCGGGGCCAAAATGGCAGAAATGGTTAACACTTTCTTCACGCTCAACCAGAAATCTTCAACAGGAGAAACCGAAATCTTTCCTTGCTCCGTAAAGCATGGAGGTCACAACAAAAAGAAGATATTTTCCGTGCCATCTTAAGAGGATCCGTCAAGCTTATGGATAACCCACACACACCCCAAGCAGGCGACTTCACCAGTTTATCACAAAGTAGGATAACCTAATCAGCACATGAGCACACGACCAACAACAAAGGACATTTCAATTACCTGAGAAATCTCTCCCCTTCTTCCTCCGCCAAAATTCAGATCCGATCGTCTCCACCGCGAGCTATGCAACCACCAACCACGAAAAGAGGCACGCTCCTCCGGCAAAAAAAAAAAAAAAAAACAAGCAAGGCCTTTCGCTCGCCGCTAGCACCTCCTCCTGGTCCCAGAACGAGAAACGCACAGCAGCAGAGGAAAAATAAAAGGAAGCTCCCCCGAAGCAAGTAACCGGCGGCCGCGGCACCTGCCCTGTCCGCCCAGCGCAGCTGCTCGCTCCACAGCCAAGAGCGGATCGGAGCGCTCAGTCCCCACTCCTTTTTTCGCGCCGCGAGACCACACCGGCGCCGTCCCAATCACCAACCAGCGGCTGAATCTATCCCCTATTCCCCCCCTCTCCCCCGCGCGGAATAAAAAGGAGGAGCGGAGAAGACAAGAGAAACGTGTGGGCGCAAGCGCAAGCTGCCGCGGGAGCGGAATTGAGCAACGCTAGGTCGGGGGAGGGGGAGCGATTCCGATTCCTCGGCTCGTCGCTACCCAGCCATTCGCTCGCTCGCTCCGTCCGCATGCAGGTGGAGGAACGCTACGCTTGGCGCGCTGGCGCAAACACGGCCGCGTCCGTCGTCGCGGTCGCGGTCGCGGGGGGATAAAAGCCGCCATTAAAGGGTGGATGAGACCGGAGGAGGAGGACGACGAGGGGTGACGTCGCGGGCGTCCCAGCCATGTAATTAGCGCGCGTTACTCGGCTTTTTTTTAATATTTTATTTCGCGGGTTGACATGTCAATGAAAATATCTCGGGGAACTTTTGCGCTTTTCGGTGGCCTCCGCCCCCGCTGGGCTTGATATTTAAGGATCCCCACGTTGGAGGCTCAATCTACTCAGCTACCCGCCAAATTGCGTGTTGTTGCGGAGGTTTTAAAATCGTGCGAGTTGCGTTGGGGCGCAACAGCTAAACACGACTAGGATAATGTGGATAAGGTTCGCTGTTCTCAGCAACGCTGTTCAAGGTTCCGTATTGGTACCTCGCCGCCTTCGCTCCCAGCGAAGACCGTAAGACAAGTAACGGTTATTATCTATTTAATATAAATAGACAACTTGTATAATGACTTATTTATTTATTTATCTTATTTATTTATTTGTCTGTAAACATTTAACATAAATCACGATAATTAATGGTGCTAGCGAAGAGACGAGACGCAGCGTACAACAGTGCTAGCGGTGTCAGTTTGACATTGGTGCATATACCCATGTCGTCTCTTCACGAAGAGACGCGGTGGTTGTCTCTTAGATGAGGCGGGATTTTTTTTTAAATTTCGTAACATACAGACAACTTAAAGACAGTAGTTGTACATGCCCTTTATAATCGTGATTATTAGATCATTCATGACCTAAGGAAAATAGTATTCTCTATTTCATATTATAAGATTTTCTAGTTTTGTTTAGATTCATTTATGTGCTAATAAATCTAGACATATATATAGAAAACATATACATTATAATATGTAACGGTATGAGTATTAAATACGACTCTTTTAAAAATAAATGCTACTTATTTATATTTAAATTTAGAGTTTTACTCACATCATTCCTTTTATATCGCGAGGTACTAGTACCGTGTGGTACTAATATCCTCACTCGTGCTATCCACCCCACGATTAAGCCGGTACCTTGAATCGTGAACGTTCGATCTATCATCACCAATAATCGGGATTTTAGTACCAACTTGATCGTGGAGTGGATAGCACGAGTGACAATTTTAGTACCTCACGGTACTAGTACCTCGCGGTATAAAAGAAAGGTTGGGAGTAAAGCTCTTAAAGTTAATGATACTCATATCTCATTGTGTCTTGGGTATTGTATAAAAACTATATATTTTTATTTCTTTATTTACTCACGTGTCGCATCACCTTCTATCCTACGTGACAATTTATTTGATTTTATGAATAATATTCTAGTCAATGCATTGTGAATACCCTTATTGTCCTGGCTGATATGTCTAAGAAAAAACTGAGGGATAAAAACACAAGAACCAAGCCTACTAGATGAAGTTGAATGATAGGAAAAACCAATCAACTAAATTTTTTTAGCGGAAATAAAAATATACTCTGACCTGATGAAGTCGCGTCGCCACCAAAGACACAATTCAAAGATGCGCTAGATATAGATCAACTTTATTGCATCAAGTTGTATTTATAGAGTGCATATAAAGCACTCCTCTAAAACTCTAATTTTCTTTTTTACAAAAGTTACACACAAGTTATGCATCTAGGGACACAACTCCTATCTATTTATACCACAAATTCCATCACCAACTAAGAGTAGTACTCTTTCCTCTAGTAGGAGTAGGACTTCTTGTCCAGAACCGTATTTACTTTACCAAATTAAATTATGTCTTTTCAAATTTCTCAACTTTTCATATTTTTCTTTCTCGGCCTTCCATCCATATTTATTCGCAATTTCTCTGATGCTTACATACACAACTTGTGAAGCACGTTATAAATATATTTCCACACGGTGTTTCTCCACCACGTGCCAACTCATATTCAACATCATCACCGTCATCCTCAGCTGTCTGGACCTCAACTTCTCTCTGAGACTAATCCCGGTCTCACCGTTGATCGATGTTGACCTTCAAGAATCTTGGCTCTAGCCCAACCATGCCACATGGTATCTCAACCGTCCAGATCTCGGTTCCTCCCTGAAACTAGTTCTGGTCCTTGTCATTGATCAACGTTGACCTCAAGTCACTTGCACACATCGAGATAAACACACCGTTTCATGGTATGTATATCACAACCTGACTCATATTAATCACACACACTCATACGAATATCATAAATATTTCTAAACTAATTTATATTAATAAATCAATTTACAACTCAATATTCATTATAAAATATTAATCATGAATATGATCTTACATAAAACATGCCTATGAGGTAAGAAATTATGGAATGGTCTTACCCGACCAGGCATGCATGTGCTTTTCTTGTTTGGTTGTAGTTCTGCGCCTAGGAAAAACAGACCGAACAAAGGTGTGATTAATAGCTATTTAACACTTTACTAATTATTATATTATAGTTAATCCACTTATATTAACTCCATCATATGCAGTTATGTGTGTATTTATATATGAGCATGTACAATAGCAGACTATAAGTTAACTATAAGCTTACGTAGAGGAGAGAATAAAAAAAAGAAAAGGTATTGGCTCTCATGCAAAAACTAAGATCTACATGTGCTCTAAGATAAATACATTAAATATATATTGGAGAAAACATTGGAGAGAAATATTTGAGTCAACCTCGTAGCTACTATAGCATACATGTTAGCTCTAATATAAACTTATAGCTAGTAATCGATTCTACTATTAAACTTGCTCAAACTATATCACTTGTCGACGCTAGCATGACTTTCTTTTCCACGTGTCATTCAAAGCTACGTGCTAAATATGTTCCCTAAGGTCATTACCCTTTCATTTGATATTAATTATGTGTCATATCAATTTTTTTTGACATGACAAAAATTTAATCAAGAAAAAGAAGAGAACCTTTTCATCCCAGTGAAAAGCTCATGGCGTTGTTTCCAAACAAACAAAAACCAAATAAAAGTACATTGAGATCAAACATTTCTTTCATCCAGATCCCGTGCAGGGTCCACCTCCTATTTTACTCTCATATAGCAATTTGTATAGCACATTTGATCATACTCTCGTGCATGAATTTAACGGTTACAAATGGCTCAGATCAGACAACTAAAAATATTCCAGGGTACCAAACTACCAATCAAACAATCCACAATTCTTCTCCAGCATGTGTCAGGCCAGGCAAATCCTCCTTAGGACAGCAAGCAAACATACTATTCCTCCTTGATGATTTAGCCTCTGAGGGTTTCTTCGGATCACAGGAATTTTATAGGAATTTCAGAGGAAACAATTCAATTCTCACAAAATTTTCGCCAAATTCCTCCGAATCGAAGAGGCCCTGAACCTTTTTTAAGCCACAACTTTCTTTGCGATTAATCGACGTATCGACTACTCTAGGATGGAATCAACCACATGGTACGGAGCATTTCATCAATCCAATTATGAGGAAAAAAATAAAAAAAAACATTGGAATGATGACAATTAGCATATGCGTACTCCTCTAATTGAGTCAACATCTATTGACGCTAAAACTAAATTTTGACGTGTCACATACGAAGGTCTGAAAGTCTTTGTGCTGTTTCAGTACAAGACCTAAATTATTAGTCTTGACTGAAAATAGATGTGCCAGTTAGTTTGATCATACGACTGACAAGATATCAGACAAAGGAAACGAAGTTAAGCCTAAAACATCATATCGGCTTATTGACCGATAGTATTTTAGGACCTTAACCGATAATAGATCAACATTTTAGGAATTTATGAATAATGAATGTAAACATAACTTATCTTGATATATATCTTACTATTTAGAATATTATTATGAGAAATAATAGAAAATAAATTCTTTAACCGTTTTAGAAGTGTACCCGCAATATTCGAGTACAAGCCACCCATGTTGTGGTTGAGATAGACATATAGTCACACAAGGAGCCAATGGCATGAAGGTGCACTAGATTGCAATTGGGATCAGGTGCAATTGTATAAACAACTGCAACAATAATATTACCATTGTTCTATCAAAATGCAAAGGCAGAATGTCGCAGAGACGTAGTGCAATAGTGCTAGGGAGTAGATCTTAGCAATTACCCCCTCCCATATTTTAATAGATAATGCCACTTACTTTTCAACACATGTTTGACTATTATTTTATTTAAAAAAAACATACACAATTTCCATTTATTTGTTGTGATTGAATTTATTACTACTAATAATATACTCGTACATTACAATTGGTACGATAATAGACTGCACAGTCATATAGAGAAAATAAATGGTCCATATAACCAATAATAGATTGCATGTGCCCACGAAGGAAAGAACGACTTTCTTAAAGAACCCACTTGATTTTTTAGGTTTTTTGAAGCGACGATTTTTGCATAACGTGAGATGGGGAGAGAGATGGACGGTTCCGCTTTAAGTAGTAAGAGAAATATATTTTCATTATAACTTACATTTCATATATTTACACAAAATATTTGAATAAGATGAATGATTAAAAATATGTCAAAAAGTCAAAGACATTGTTCATTAAAGTATGAAGGGAGTAGTTACTTTAATCCAACGATGATAACAACATGCTATTGGTAAAATTGCAGTGACTATATTGATAGCACATGATACTCATGCATTAAGTTAGCCCAACAATGAGTTGATGGCATGAAAGAAGTGGCAAATTCCATTTGACAGGACAATGCAATCCGAGTTATACTAGCAGTCAAGGATGGCATAATTTTTTACATTTTATCACTTTCTGATATCTTATTCTAGAAATAGAGATTTTTTTTATCAGCGTCAGGATTACTGGCATAATGGGTCTATTTGTAAATAACTTACAATACAAATAGGCTCTTAGCACCAAAGATACTGTTACAGAGGACCTATCTGTAAGATAATTTATTACTTTTTTATTTTCTTTTTGATTTTCTTTTTGATTTTCTTTTTGAGGGTTTATTTATAAAATAATTTATTTGGCACTGATCCTCCTCCACATCAATACCGGTTGGGGTTGACACCAGACGCAGATTTAGTGATATTGTCCATCAATACCGGTTGGGGTTGACACCAGACACAGATTTGGTGATATTCGTGACATTCTCGATGACATTAAGTCACTAACGGGTTGGATCCACATGTGACTAGACTCATGTGGATCCCACACATCAATAACTCAATGTCACCGAATCAGGATCCGTTGACACCCAAAAGTTGGAACTCAACACAATTACCCTAGCAACAAGTTCAAAGTTCATGGAAATTTAGTCGATTTCATTTTTTTAAAATTTGTACTTAAGGAATAAGGATTGATCTACAGTTCGCCTCTCGGTCTCATTGCAACGAGACCAACGAAGCTGCCGGGCAAGAGACGAGTATGAACTATGAAGGAATGGTTTACTGGTGAACTACGTAGATGCTGTGAACATCACAACTGCCAATCATGAAGTATGTTCCAGTGACGAGCATATGTCTGAATGAAGGGCGGCTGCTCCTCAATTGATTAGCCTGCGAAGGGCGCCACTGCCCACAGCATGTGAGCGCCAGGGCATCACCTATTGAGGTCCGTTTAGTTCCAAAAACTTTTTCTAAAAACGATCCCATCAAATCTTTAAACATTTAAATAAAGCATTAAATATACATGAACATTAAAACTAATTACATAGTTATAGAAAAAATCATGAGACAAATTTTTTAAGCCTAATCATAACATGATTTAGTCATAAGTACTACAGTAACCATCATATACTAATAACATAATTAATTAGACTAAAAAAATCATCTCGCGGTTTCCAGCTGAAATATTTCTCAGCTGAAATCTGAAATATCTGAAATTTATTTTTTCATTCGTATTCAAAAACCTCTTCTAACATTTTTACCAAAAGTTTTTGGCATCTAAACACCACCTCACCTCGCCGAGATTAGACGAGAACAGCTGCCAATCAACCGACGTGTCCACTCTACAGTAAAGCAGATTGAAAAAGATAAAGTAAAGTGTAGCTGCAACTAAAGAAAAATGTGAAGCAGCAATGCACCAGCACCATGGATTCATCAGACAATATATTGAAAAGGCAGTCAAAACAAAACATGGTGCAAAACAGATCCCTATTCCACAGTATCCATGAGCTCATACTGGAGCTACTACATAGATGGGTAAATCAAGCAGAAGTACTCAGGCAGATATTATGCCTTCAAACAGCCAAAAAGAACGCTACGGTGATACCACAAGTCGTTTACCAGAACATGACAACTAATACAAGACTCGCCATCTCTAGCCGGCGTAGCTGAACCCTGAGATCTTGTAGATCCGGATGGTTCCATCTGTATAACCAGCGTAAAGGGTGCTTCCATCTGCGCTCCAGTTCAAGCTTGTGCAGTACAGCATCTGCATGAGAGCAACAAATATGTCAACAAAACGTACAGCATTTTCTAGCAAATATGAATGTAGCTCCACATGTATATGATTACAAACAGAAGAACACATACAAGAAAGTTACACTAACCAGTTCTAAAATGAAATTCAGTTCAATGTCTCAAATAACTACAAATATAGACATTCCACTACAAGCACAGAGAGGAGGTAAAAAGAAACGGTGAAAGATCCAAGAAAAAATAAATAAAATATAACCACTTAAACTAAACATAATTCTTCCATAAACAAAGTGAAATGCCCCAAAAGTGCATAGATAATTAAGGCCATGTTTGTTTCAGCTTAGGATTATTGTAATCTAGATTATAGAAAATAATCTGAAACAAACAATTAGATTATTCTGTTAGCTTATTATAATCTAGAGCATTACCATAATCTGATAAGCTCCTCCAAGGATGCTTTTCCAGATTATTGATTGGCAAAAGACCCACTACCCTTAGGTACTTTAAATTAATTATTATCCATATTACCATGCATTATCTACTTCAGCTCATAATAATCCAACTTATAGTAATATGCCTCAACAATCTAGATTACAATAATCCTAAGTGGAAACAAACTGGGCCTAAAAATCATATGCAAATGACAGTTAGTTAAACATAAACATCTAAAGTGGTACTCGTATCAACTTACTAACAATGACTTTAATAATTGAACAGTGCTCAATGACCACAGATAGAACTTTGTACTTGTTTTTGAAACTGGCCAGCAAGCTATGTAAAAATTAGGCCTAAACTAAAGAAAATGAAAATATAGAGCAAAGAGTAAAGCCACACTAAATACAAACTTCAAAGTACACGCATGCAAGTATGAATTCTAATAATGCTCAGCTAGAAACAAGTGCTCACTATTGAGTTCACATCCATAGTTTATAGGGTTTATCTACCTTGCAAGGAAATAAAATATCTCTGATCACCTTATAGCACAAGTAAATGAGTAATCATATGAATAAGTGACAGTAATGTATAAATACATCAAACTAAATTATACCACATCTAGAACCGATATCACAATAGCTACCGCAAATAAAATCAAAGGCTGAAGACTGAAAGTAACAATAGCTACTTCTATATCTTTATAAATAAAAAGATGACCAATAAGAAGTATACGGTGGGGGTAACAAACCTGGTTCTTGGAGACGGGGATCTCGGGCTTAAGGTCCTGCACAATGTGCTTTGATTCAAGATCCCAGATCTTGATAGAGTCCTGGGTCGCAGCGCAGAGCCAGTAGCGGTTGGGCGAGAAGCAGAGCGAATGAATGATGGAACCCGCGTCAAGCGAGTACAGCCTCTTGCCCTCGGCCAAGTCCCAGAGCAGGGTAACGCCGTCCTTGCCACCGGATGCGCACAGGGAGCCGTCGGGGCTCACCGCAACGGCGTTGACGTAGCCGCCGTGGCCCTCGAGGTTGCAGCGGAGCTTGCAGTTCGTGAGGTTCCACACCTTGACGGTGCGGTCCCATGAACCAGAGACGATGGTTGGCTGGAAGGTGTTGGGGGAGAAGCGGACGCATGACACCCAGCCGTTGTGGCCTTCCCCGCCGCCGAGGTCGCCGCCGATAGTGTACTTGCACTCGCCGAGGGTGTTCCACAGCTTAATGGTGCGGTCGCGGGAGGCGGACACGATCTGGCGGTTGTCGACGGAGAACGCCACGGAGAGGACGTCCTTGTCGTGGCCGACGAAGCGGCGGGTGGTGGCCCCGGTGGAGAGGTCCCAGAGGCGGAGCTCGCCGTCCCAGGACCCGGAGAGCGCGAACTGGCCGTCGGAGCTGAGGACGACGTCCTGGACGAAGTGGGAGTGGCCGGTGAGGCGGCGGAAGGGCACGCCATACTCGGTGGCGCTGGCGGTCTCGCCGACGACCGGGACGGGGTTGGTGAGGTCCCACACCAGCAGCGACTTGTCGCGGGAGGACGACACGATGAACGGCGAGTTGTCGATGGGCGTCGCGATGGCCGTCACTACGTCGTTGTGGCCGTGCATCACGCCGGCCAACACCAGAGACTCCTGCGCGCCGGCCATGGTGGTGAGGCGGTGGTAGGGGAGGGCTTAGGGCTCGGGTGGACGCGGCGGCGGCGCTGGGGAGAGATGCGAAGCGAACCGGGTGAGTAGAGAGGCGTGCCCTTTTATACCGCGGCGGCGCGGGCGCTAGGGTTTTGGTTGGGCTAGAAGGACTTTGGAGTGTGGTGGTGGAAAGATCCTAGCCGTTAGATTCCAGGGATCAGGCTATTTTTGGGCCGTCCAGTCCAATGGGCTGAATTACCAAGCCCATCCTAGAGACCAAGATGTATCAGAATGACAATGTGCAGAGCAAGCCAGTCAAATTATTCAGGTCCATGAGCCATGGGCCTACCTACTGTAGGTTAGAAACAATTGCAACATTGCAAGAAATTCTTTGCTTTGCTTAATTCAGAATGCAGAGAATCTTCTGCTTTTGAAGATAGTACTGTTATTAAGAACTTCAACCGTACCATGGGCGAGGAAAAATGGTTTAGTTTATGTACACTCCCTCGGGTTAATTTTATATGTCGCTTTTGACAGCTAAAACATACTCATCTCATCAAAATAATAATAATTTATAGGGACGAATCCCGACATAGTCTTGGAATTTGACTCTTTTCTCCGGAATGGAGAGCATAGCCTCAAGCCATTTCGTTGATTGGGGACGTCAAATATTTCCGTTCGGATATATCATGATTTTTTTTTCTGGAATGACCGAAGACTGTCATTCAGTAATTAAGATATGAAGAAAAAGTTATAAAAAAGTTTACATCGACAGCTAGTTATCAAAAAAGGATGTGTACCAAAGCATACGCCCTGAACCATGTGTCAACTGTCCAAACACACACCGTAGAGATGACAGCTAACGACACCACTACGACACGAAGGCTTTAAAACGACGCCATCAAGAGGGTTGCAATGCCAAAAGACGTCATCGCTATCCATCTAAAGATTAGACAAGATTTTCATCCAGAGCTCCTTACCGAGGGAGGAGAAATACCTCAACAGTGCCCTCATGAGGATTACTACGTCCGAAGGCGAAGTCACTATTGGCTCAAACAATTGGGCTAAGCTTTCGCCTGAAATCCCCTACCACCGTGGTATGTTCCCAATCCGAAACCATCATCTGAACATTGACGGCACATGGTTTCCACCACACCCGACTGACGTTGGGACGTCGGTTGGCTTCATCAAACTACCATCCCTGAGAGGTAGCCCATGACCTCTCCATTCCACCACCCGTTAACCTCCTCACCAGATCTGACCAAAGGAGAATCCGTGATTGGATTGCATTGTTTCAGCAGCATGAGCTTACACCGCTAACAAGTTGTCGCCTTAATGCAGCCTAAAAACTTTCCATAGAGAAAGGGAGGAGCTCCAGAAAAGGTGAGGGTGCTGACCGGTAACAAGAAAGACGATCCACCGCCGCTGACTCCCTTAGCACAACCAGACCTGCACCGACACCAGGCACGTTGCTACTCTGGCTCCGACGCCACCCGCTGCCGCTCCCTACTTGGCCACCACGGCGGCACCCCGGTTGCCCAGCTGTTGAGGCCTGGTCACTCTCGCCCGCCGCACCGGCTAGCCACGGCCGCGCGCCCGGAACGCCGCCGCCGTGCCACTTGGCTACACACACCGCCGCCACGACAGCCGCACATCGCCTAGCAGCCTCCACGCCTAGGACGGCGCCGCTCGGCAGAACGCCAGCCGTCGACGCCTCTGACGCGGAGAAGCAGAACGTCCGTCGTCGCCACCTCTGACGCGGAGCAGAACGGCACCACGGTTGGGACGCCGCCACCACGGTCGCACGCCGCCAGCCACCGCTGCGGCGGCTCGAGGCGATGGATGGTCGGATCCGGTATTGGGGGATTCTGGCTAGTGATAACTGAAAGGCACAGGTTTTTTTTATATAACCCAAAGAATTTCATTATTGCTAACCGCACCATGCTATCGATACTTTGGCACTATGCCTCGGGATCAATATTCCAAAAGGCTCAATGATAAAGGAGAGAAAGTGATAAACCAAATCCATTTGCCCCAAAACCTTAAGAAAATGTTACTAACTTACGAGGACCATTACTGGCAATCAGTCAACAAACACCAGATCGATCAAACGGTGCCAAGAAATGGGAAATACGTTCTCTCTGAACTGGCTCCATCACCGCTGGCTCCTAAAAATTTTCTCCCAAAAATATCACATCGAATCTTTGCACATCTAAATAGAGCATTAAAATTAGATGAAACGAAAAACTAATTGTACAGTTATGTGAGAAATCGTGAGACGAATCTTTTGACCCTAATTAGTCCATAATTACTCATAAGTGCTATAGTAACCCACATGCGCTAATAGTAGATTAATTAGGCTCAAAAGATTCATCTCGCGGTTTCTATGTGAGCCGTGTTTTCATTCGTTCCTAGAAACCACTTCTGAAATCGGGTCAGGTCAAACGTTCGATGTGATTAGAAAAAATTTTGTTTTGCCATCTAAATGCAGCCTAAATACCGGAAGGTAAAGCCTGAAAAATGCGAAGAAACGGAAAGCAATCTATAGGTAGCCAAGTTTAGCCGAGCCATCGAGGAGCTCCATGAATTTAGGAATCATTTCACCGGACGCGAGATTACAAGAGTGGCCACGTGTGCTGATCAAGGCTACGAGGGGAAGGTTTTCATCGTGTGATTATTGGCTTACAGGCTAACAGCCACAACCAAAATTTCAGGACTTCGAAGCTAAGAATCTCTTTGTTTGTTTATCAGTTTATGGCTCTGTTCTTTTCAGCTTCTTCACAAAGCTATTGTTGTACACGCTGAAAAATGCGTTTTCCCATAGATCTTCCATTTCATTGTTTAGACCATATTTTTTATTTTAGTTTTTAGAAAGATGTAATTTATGTCCTAATCAAATTGATGATCCACAGCAATAATCCACGCCTCCGTGACAATAGTCGGCCTAATAATCGCAGCCAAAATTTAAATTTTGAAACATAAAATTGATTTAGGATCTATTTCTCAGTTGTCTTCTACGCTGATAAGCGTGAGCAGTGAAGATATATATTAAAGTTTTATCAATGAATTAATAGGATTGGATTCGACCACACGGCATCAGCAGATTCAGCGCAGGCGCCGCGAGAGAGACCACAGCCACCAGGTGTTCCTCCCGTCCAAGCTTCCAGCATCAGGGTGTGCAGGGATGAGAGGTCAGGGGCTCGAGATGATACGTGTGATTAGTACAGCGACGGAGCCCTAAATCCACCACCCTAACCGCTCCAATTGTCACCTTCCCCGCTCGAATCATGCCACGGGGTGAAGCCAAGGACAGTGACTGGAGCAATGGCCGGTCATTCCATGAATCATTGCACCAGGTAACCAGATAAGTTTATACAGTTAAAAATCATTCAGAAAAAAAATGTATACTACTACAACTTTTGATCTAGTGTACAAGAAGGTAGCTAGCTAGCTCCAGGCCAATGAGAAAGGAGAGGCTTGGCAGCAAAACCAGAATCAGTTTCCAACAATCAATACCAACAGCCAATCATTCGCCCAGGTTTCTTCTGGTCCTCTGGGTAGCAGTAGCCCAATCAAAATTCCATTTTGACCACATTAATCAGTTACTGTCAGTTATCAGCTTATCGCTGGGACACGGTGTAACGATCACGCAGCACGAATCACGAGGCACACGCCAGACCAATCAGGCGTTTGAGAAGCCAAGAAAAATGGGCAAGGAGACGAGGAGGACCAGTAGCAGATCGCCACCTAACCCACTGTCTCTCTCTCTATCTCTCTTGATTAGTTGCTTCTCTCTCTATATCACCCTGGATGTTTCGGATATCCTAGTCCCGCCTTGCAAGCCTCCTTGCCTTGTTGCCGCTGCTGCTGCTGCTTCTTCTCCTGCTCCCTTTCTTTCCCCTGCTCCCTTGCCCGCGCCGTCGCCTTTGCATCGTATCCTTGCTTCTTCTTCCTTCGTCCGTGGAGAAAGCCTGGATCTTTTTTCAGTATAGGCGTGCTATATCTCAATCGCAACCTCATGTCGTGAAAAAAAGCTCGCGCCTTTTTATCTTGCCGACCTAGGCTGGCTCTGCAGGCAGCACGGCGTTATCCTCCTCCTCCCTCCCTCCTTCGTCCAGGTGCGTAACTAGCTTAGCCTTTTTCACCGGCTCCTCTTTTGGTTCTCTTTTGATGATGAGAGGGATTTTTTTGGTACAAAGATGGTTGGAAAAGGAGAAACTTTCTGCCGTTCCTCGTGTGATGTTCGTGTTGCGCTAAATGTTTTGTCCTGAATCTTGTCAGAGATTGTAAACTCATTGTTCGATCGAGGCTAGCTGCATGTTGCACGAAGCATTGTTTTGATCCGCGTTCGAGGGGATGGCGGATCACTTCGCGCTGATGGCTGGTCGGTTGCTTACGGAGTCGACGCTGCAGTCAGCCGTGGACGAGGCTCTTGCTGTTGCTGTCGCTTCCGTGAAGATAGTTCATGATCAGCCTGACGTTTCTGTTGATCATGAAGATGCTCAAGATGGAAGACCAAAGAGTGGTGTCATGGTTGAATGCAGGATCTGCCAGGAAGAAGGTGACGAGTCGTACATGGAGACCCCTTGCTCCTGCAAGGGCAGCCTGAAGGCAAGGTTTTTCTGTTCGTCCCATGCTAAATGATACTTGGTTTAATTATCCTATGAAATATGCCGGAGTTTTATTCACATCCTTCCTTTTGTACCTCGAGGTACCGGTAGCTTGCGGTACCAAATCGCTTAGATGTAAACGGTGAGAAACGATTTTAGTATCTCGAGGTACCGGTACCTCGAGGTATAAAAGAAAAGATGGGAGTAAAACTCAATATGCCTCGTTACATGATTATGATTCATAAGGTCTTGTCATTTTAATAAGTATTGTCTATAGAAGAGCTTGTAGGATTGATAGGATTGATCAGTAAACGGGAACCACAAGTTCAGAAGTTTTTTCCATTTTTATCCTTTTGGTATGAGTTCAGAGTCCATCTATGATTTATCCATTGCCAAATTTTCAAATTTCAATCACACGACACTGTTTAATTTCATACAAGTTTTCTTTTGTTTTATCAAACTTTCAGTTTCCAAAATTGCGTTTTATCCCTCATGATGATAGCTCCAGTCTCCCAATTAATGATACTTAAAGATAACATGTAGTACATCAAATTCACTCTAATTCAGGCTTTTTTGAAACATAAAACACCCGGTTTCCATTACATAAATTACTACCATTCAAAATCTATTTATTCCTTTCTTGTCCAACAGATTTCCCTGTTTTCCACCAAGGCAAGATTTGTGAATTATTTTTTTTTTTGCTGGCTGCAGTACGCTCACCGTGCATGCATCCAGAGGTGGTGCAATGAGAAGGGAGACACGATATGCGAGATATGCTTACAGGTGAACCTTTCTGAAACTGTCCACCAATTCATCATCCATTCCCAATAAAATTTGTAAATAAGCAGATGCATCATGCATAAGAGCAATTTTATCATCCTTAAGGAGGTACCAAGAGATATCACTATTTTCTATGTAAAATTTGGTACCTCTTGGTATCCTCAAGGATGGAAAAAAAAGCTTCATGCATGAAGTAGACATTCGGTTCTTATACTAAACAGATTTCTCTAAGAATTTTGAGTCCAGTTTTAGTATTCAATAGAAGAAGACAAAACATTGCATGCTGTTCACTCAAATGACGTTTCTGCTCTTGATACCACAGCAATTTACACCAAACTACACTACCCCCTTAAAGCTATTTCGGTACGGAAGGAACCCAATTAGCTTCAGGTACCAGTTGATGCTCTGCACATATATGATCAGAAAAAGGGCCACTTAACACATATAATCACTCTCTCGCTGTAGGAGAGCTGGAGAAAGATCAGACAATATCAGTGCTGATCATAGTGAAGAACATGTTGTACAAACCTCAGATCAAGCTTCCGGTGCATCAAGTTTTGACTCACAGAATTCCAGCCGAAAAGGCGTTTTCTATTGCCGTGCAGTTGCCATATCTGTAAGTGTTGCAGAGCAGAACCCTCCATTTCAACATTAGTACTCTCAGCTGTGCCATTTAAGGTTTCTGGAAATTAAAACTGCACCTTCAGCTGATGGTCTTGTTGGTGCTCCGTGATGCGATCTCACTTGTACTCGGCGATCCTGAGGTCTACTCGATGGCACTGTTCACTGTAAGGCACTGATTTTCTGACAACCTGATTAGCATCTTTCTAAGTCCTGATATGACGATGCATGGGCGACCTGATTACCTGGCTGACACAAATCACCTGGCTAGCTTTTGATGATTAGAACAGCTGGGATCGTCATTCCAATCTACATCATCTTGGTATCAGTTACCACATTGCTCCATCGGTACAGGCAACACCAGGTTGATTTGTCAGTCCCTCGCTCACATACCGTAAAAACCTCAAATAATTCAGTTTTATTCATTCATAATTTGGGTTTGTGTGAGAATGCAGGCTGTGCATGAGGCCCCGGTTTCAGAACCTGGAGGTGGAGAGGGCGTGCAGCCGATGCCACCTCCACAGCATGTCATCAGCATCCAGTAGCGATCTGCTCGAGGAGAGTAGTAGTCAGGCTCGCTCTGTAAATATCTGAGGTAGCAGCCATCATTTAGAGTCGTTGAATGAAGCTTGAGATTGAGGATGGATGTGATACGAGAAAAAAAACTACAAAATTTATTGGTTGTACGGCGATTTGATAGTATCTTGTACATATGAATTTAGATAGACACTCAACTTCACCGACCATGAAGATGCGAAGTGAAGATTAAGTGGGCTTGGTGTGTGTATTACAAGACAAGATGGAAATTGGAGTGAAATGCACAGGTTTACATTAATGTCAAAGATCAAGCATTTTTCTTTCAGTTGAAGCACAGAAAAAGCAAAGTAACACGATACAATTAGAAGAGAGTTGATTTACCTTACCTCTGGCAGTGGCATTCTTTTCGGAAACGGAAATCGTCGGTCGGAATATTTTGATAAATTATCAGAAATGGAAATAGATTTAGAATTTTTTTCTCGTAAACCGAAACAGGTACATTAAACACTATCCATTGAAAATCGGAATAAGTTAAAAACTTTCTATAAATTTTCTCGGAATGTCTACATACCCATATGTCATAAATCCACAATAATAACCCAAATAGCCCAGCCCACTTCACCAGGTTAACCTTAAATCCTTGACTAATCAAGACATACATAAATATTTTGAGATTTGTTGCGGTCCAACAAAAAGTATCTCGAGGTACCGATACTTTTCTCACCATTGGATTTAGTTGAGTAGGATGTGCGCTGTTAGATCCAACGATCAAAAACGATTTGGTACCGTGAGGTACTTTTTGTTGGACCGTAAAATTGCTCAAATATTTTACTTTGTAATGACTTATAAGATATGCACTTTACTTTGTAATGTGAAATGTGAACTTTATAATAATCTATTATATGCACACTTTAATTTATAATAATCTATTAACTGTGATATTACTTCAGACGAAGACAATCATTGACAAAGTAATTTATGAAGTTGGTTGTAACCCTTATGATATAAAGTGATATTGCTAGTTGCTAAAATTTAAAATTTTTGATATATTGTTTTAGAAAAAATGAAAGATCAGTTTGAGGGTTTTTATAATGTGATAAATTTTTGTTATCGCATTTGTCTCGATTCATATTCGATCATCTCATGTTTGTATTCGATAATATTACGTTCCATTTTCATATCTGAGGCTCCCGATTCTGAAAAAAGATATGAAAATAGAAACAATAGAGATGATTTTTGTCTATTTCAAATCCATTTTCATCCCTAAGACCAAAACCAAATACGAAGTAGTTCTCAACCTTCTGAAAATGCTCCCTCCATCCTAAAATATAAAAGATTGTGACGATGAATTTGAATAAACACTTGTTTAGATTCATCTTTAAAATCTCTTACATTTAAGAACAAACATAATAGTTAACAAGGACAGGTTTAGTCAAAGTCACTATCTCCCTGTATCATTTTTTTCCCATAATCACAATAGAAAATTGCAGTAGCAGGGCAACGCTATAGCCGGAATGCGGCGGAGCAGCTCTGGAAGTGTTTTACTCCACTCCACAGCATTTATACAATTATACTCCATGTCACAGCATTCTATTTGAAGAGGAAACAAAGAAAAATGTTCTCCAGTCTCCACAGCATTTTATTTGAAGAGGAAGCACAAAAGTTTTTCCTCAAAAGACAAGAGGAAATAAAAATTTGCCAAATCACACTCGCTGCCTCTTGCTGTATGGTGCGTCAAGCCGATCAGTACGACGACGAGCCTTCTCATCTTTCTGTTCACCACGCGCCCGAATTCCTGGTGGACCAGCGAGCTTCTGCGTGCGCTTTGTCCGGAGCATGTCCATGAAGGTGTGCTCGTCGCCGTGCCAGACTTCGAAGCCGCTCCACTTGGTCCAGAACTCCTCGTCGCCGTCGGGATCGGCGTAGCCCGACGCGTGCACGAACACGGCGCGAGCGCGGCCGACCTCACCCAGGCCTTCCTCGAGCACGGCGAGCCTGAGGCACAGCGCCAGAGCGTCGCGGCGCTGGAGGCCGCCGGACTCGATCGCCTGCTCGTAGACCTGCCTCACCTTCGGCACGCCGCAGAGCTCGACCGCGCTCGCCGCGTAGGCCTCGTGGACGCTCATCCTGTCGCCCGCCGGCACGGACCGCGCCGCCTCGTCGTAGACGGCCATGACGCGCGCGGCGGAGCCGAACTCCTCCTCGTACCTGGCGTGCCGCAGGAAGAGGCGCGCCCACTCGTGGGGCGGGGCCTGGCGGATGGCCTCGGCGAAGAGCTCCCGCGCGCGCTCCGGCTTGCTCCCTCCGTACCTCGCCACGAACCTCTCGAGGTAGGCTTCCCAGATTGGCTTGCTGTGCGGGTAGGCGAACAGCTTGGCGCCCATCTCGTACGCCGCGAACGCGTCCTCGAAGTAACTGTGCTCCTCGAGGAGCGAGGCGTAGTTGATCACCATCTGCGGCGTCGCGGCGCGCGCCGCCATGGCGCCCTCGTAGGCGGCGCGCGTCGACGCCAGCGTGCCGAGGCTCTCCTCCAGGTCGACGTAGAAGCTCCACAGCTTCGCGGACTTGTGAAGCTTCAGCTGGGAAGGCTCGTCGGCGGCGGTTCGCCTCTTCACCTCGGCCGAGGGTTCCGCGGTGGCTTGTCGCATCAGAGCTACGGCCTTGTCGAAGCGCCTGTGCTGTAGCTGCATCTCCGCCCACTCGCACCACACGGCGGCCAGGTCGTCGGCTGACTTGTGGCTCGCCTGCGTGGCCTTCGAGAACACCTCGTCGGCGCTGTCCAGGCGGCCGTGCGCCTCGTACATCTTCGCGAACGCCACCCACAGCGTGTGTGGCTTGCCCGTCGCCGTCGCGGGGTCGACGGTCCTGACGGCCTCGACGTAGGTCGCCGCCTGCCGAGCGGGGTCCTTGTCGAAGAGCTTCACCCTCCTGTGCCACTGCCCGACATCGTGCGGATTCTGCCGTAGGAGGACGCCGTTGAGAAGCTCCGGACGGCGGTCGAGCAGCCGCTCCAGTCTCGCAAGGCACATGTCGCCGTCGTCGCTGTCGGCCAACCAGCAACCAGCCACAAGCCTGTCGCCTTCCTCTTCCGCCGCCTTCTCCATCTTTGCCGCGACCAAGCTCTGCTCGAGTTGCGCGTACGCCTCGAACACCAGCCCGAACTCGGCTACGGTGGCCGCCGTGGTCACGCCTTCCTCGAGGACGTCTCTGGCTTTGTCGTAAAGCCCTATACGTGCGTAGCACTCGGCGAGCAGCGCCCGCAGCCTGCCGGCCTCGTCGGGAAACTTGCGCATGGCGCCGCGGAGCACGGCCTCCACCTTGAGCCCGGCAACCTCGTCGGCGTGCTTGGCGAGAAGGTCACATAGCTTGAGCAGGAGAGAACGGTCGTTGTCACCCACCTCGCCTCCGCCGTTGAGAACCGAGACGATGTGGTCGGCGGCCTCCTGCCACCGCCCCGCGGAGACGAGGAGCTCGACGAGCTCGCCGGCGCGGGAGGGGTCGAACTGGAGGAACCGGCGGTAGATGCGGATGGCGGTGTCGGCGGGGCAGGACGGGAGCGCGGCGAGGCGGAGGTAGAGCGGCCATACGCGGTGGTGCTGCGTGACGGGCAGCGCGCGCAGCGCGCGGTCGAAGGCGCGGCGGGCGCGCGTGACGAGGCGCTGGTCGAGGAGCACGGCGAGGTACATCTCCCCATATCCGCGGCATGCGGTGCAGCGTGGCGAGCGCGCGCTCGAAGGCGCGGTTGAGGGCCTCGTGCGCCGGGTGGCCGCCGCACGGCGGGTGCGCGCGCGCCGCCGCGGCGGCGGCGCGCTCGACGAGGTAGGCGTGCCAGAGCTTGTAGCTGCCCGGGAGGGCGCGCACCGCGCGCTCGTAGATGACGGCGCGCACCTGGAGGGGCGCCGCGGCGCGGGCCGCGAGGTAGCTCCGCCACGGGCGGAGGCTGAGCGGGTCGCGCAGGACGGCCTCCTCGTACGGCAGGTCGGCCTCCGAAGGCAGGGCCAGCGCCGCCGGCATCGCGACGGCGGCGGCCATGAATAACGACCCGCACCGCCCGAGTGTTGCGCGTTTCCCGCTCACTCTCTGCAGGGTCGCGAATTCGGAGGCTCGTGGAGTCGTGGTGGTGAACATTTCGACTGCCCATGCTTTTATAGTGGCAGGAAACGGCAGTACGCAAACCGATTCGGTACCGTCATCATGCGTCGGCGAGACCTGCGATCCAGATCGCGAATGGGATTCCGACTCGGAATTGCATGAAACCCTCCTCTCGTGCGAGCACCCCTGTTCCTTGTTACCCTGGAAAGGTATAATGTCCAAACGAAAAATACGGTGAAAAGGCCCATGTCGAATTAATAGCGCAGGTATGCAGCACGTCTGATTCGTTTGCACTTGCAGTACACAAAATTTGTTTAGGAGTCCTAGTACTCTATCCTGGCAACTGAAAAGGAACTGTCCGTGCTCCAATCTAGTATATATAAGTTATATAGCCGAGGATACATTGAGCTACACCGTAGAAAAGGGGCTTAACTAGGAAGTAGAGTGATGATAATCTCAGAGATGATGTTCTTCGGGTGACAACATAATTGCCAGGCCAAGAATGAGTGGTTCTTAGTTCTCACAACCGTTGGAAGGCTACGGTGCACACTTGGGAGCCCTCAACCCCTCCAAACATAATAGTAGGATATGTCCGGACATGATCGATGTACCGGAAGATCTGGGGAACATTGCCTGCACCTTCATCCAAATGCTCCTTTCCAGATTTTCTTTTACTGAAATCCTCTACTTCTTGCACAAGCTCATCCTTTGTGTGATTGCATGATGTTATAACCTGAGGAGATATCCAACAGAATGTTACACACGCACACACCAAAAAAAAGTTCTGTGAAATTTACTCTAGATAGAAACGTCAATCGTAGGTAAGTACAAGTAATGTGATAGTTAAAAACATGAGATACCAAATGGAATAGATAATAGAGTAAATTTCACTAAACCACATGTATTATGGATCAAGTTTCACAAAACCACAGGTTTTTTGGTACGTGGCATGTACCGCAGGCATTATAGTCCTAAAGTTATATAAAACCACACTATTAATCAATTATTTACATTTATATTAGATTTATAAACTCTCACACATCACATACAAATTATAGCTATATTGGGTTATGTGACGTGGTTTTGTGCAACTTACTATAATCAGTGTGGTTTGTGAAATTTACGCTAGATATTAGCAGCAGGTTAACAAAAGGAGTATTGGTATCTCTTAGTCCCTCCTAGGACTGCAAAATAGCTAACGCTGCAAGTAGGGAGAACAGGGGTATAAGCTAGAATTTCATAGAGTATGCAGGATAAACCGATAAAGTACTCACCACGATGCCACCAGGTTCAACCAAGTTTGACACAGATTCCCAATACATTACTCTGGAAAATTGATAATGAGAAAGAGGTCAAACACAAAGTGGATACTGACTATTGAACTTTGTAATTTTACGATAAAACTAATCTCAAATCATGTCTCCACAATGTGCATGGAAGCATTCATCTATCTACTGTTAGTCTGTACAATCAAGTGTTTGTAGACCCGAACCTACAAATCTTGTTGATAATCAGATTGATACAACCTAGATGCTGAAGCTGTTCAAATGTTGCAGGATGACAAGACAAGCTACCAGTGAGTCAGGACAACTGATGCTCCAAATTATTCCAATGCTAGCATGCTATGCTTGGATAGTATATCTTGATGGTCATATCTTCACCATAGTTATCAAAACCTACTCAGCTACATGCACCATCAATTCTGTCTTCGAAACTTGAAATAATTTGGGAATGCAAAAGAAATCAAATAAGCAAACATTGACCAAGAAGGTCATGTCGCTGTACCTCTTTACACGGCCATCAGGGTGCAATCCAATGGCATCCAGTGTCCCTTTGTCTGTAACGATTTTGAATTTTCTATCTAACTTTGTCTCAATAATGTCATCAACCTATTACAGACGTGAATATAAGTGATCACAGTCATGAAAGCACCACAGATGTAAATACTCAAAGCAGAAGGCATCGGTAAGTTTCCCATATATGCTGCGATGGTTAGAAACCATCAAACCCAATATGTGAGGTATAATAAAACAATATCAAAGATAAACAAAAAATAATGGGATATTGTAGCCATCCTGAAGAATTAGTATTCATTTGTACTTGGTTAGTTGGGGAAATATGATGAACACTTCTAAATTAATCAAAACAAGAAAATTCATAACAAGGTAAAGTTTTGACGCACATGCCAATTGTCACTATGCAATGGTACTTTTGGGTTGAACATGGTTTCTTAGTTCATACTGAGGAACCAAACTTTTGGTTGATATTTCCTGTTACCATTCAAAGGAGTCACGTAATTTGTTGTTTTAACAATCATCACAACCGCTAGGTTTCATACATGTTCTGATTATGTATATATATAGTATGTAGTTAATGTAAAGATATTCCCTACTTTTACTTAAAGAGACATGAAAAAAAAGGGAAAACTGCTTTGGACAAACAAATAAAGTGTTTATCATCAACCTTTAGTTATTTTTTTACAGTGATCCAAAAATATGTTTTAAAGTTAAAACTAGTAAAGAGTAGCTATTGTGGGCATAGACCATCGCTCACTGAGCTGCAGTGCATCTGACAATAGTAAGTCAACACTGTTCAGAACTTTGCATAAAATTCGTAGCAAAATGTACATGGACACGTTCTATTCACATATAAAGCATTTGTACCACTTAAGGAAGAAGGAACTTCAATTTGAATATAGTACACTAACCAAAAAATTTATAGAAGTAAATCCATCACGTGAAGCAAGGTGTTTTGCAAGTTCAATGGCTCCTTCACTGTAATCAGTCCCTGTTAAATTTGAAAACCTGAAAAACAAGAAATTCAATTTACTCTACTTGGAATTAATAATGCAGTCAAGAACTGTCATTTTATCATTTTGGATATACTAACTAATCAAACATATAGTTTAAAGTCTGTCAGAAAATTTTAGCTAGGATAAAATATGATAACATAAGCAGTAAGCACATGCCTAACAAGATTTTACAGGATAGCACAAAGACAAAGGTTTGAAAAGAGTCTGGTTGGTTCTAAGAAAGTCAGAAAGAAAACTTATGTGTTATTATCTGATATATTATATTATCCTCCAAAAGAGCATATGTTATTTTTTTGCGATAATTAATAAGGCATGACCTCACTGTTAAACCTTGAACTGTGTAAAAACATCCCAGCTCACAAACAAAACAAAACACAGGGGGAGTTAACATTCAAAAGACAAGTCCAAAAAAATGTGTGCAATGTACAGAACATTATGTTATTGCAGGGGAGGGTAATTAAATATCTTTAAGAAGACCAATTAGTTCATACCCCTGCTTGGCAAGAGCTTGCAAAAGAAGGCCATTCCCAGTTCCAACATCCAGCACAGGGTAGTTGGAGAATTGCTTCTCATCGACTTCACAATTGATGGTGTCATTACCAGGTGGAGTCCCACCTTGAATAATGTCTGCACAGAGTTTTTTTGTCCAAACAGCTACAGTATCCATTACATCTGCACCAAACCTGGAAACAGAGAAGTTTTTGCTTACAATCCCACAGGGAAATTTCTTGAAACATTCAAAAAAAATTAAAGAAATACCAATGAGTCATAGTAATTCCCTATAAATAAAAACTGCCACTTGAGAGTTAAATTAAGTAAATAACAAGCTAATGTGATCTTCTGATATCCACATTCTGAGTTTGAAGCATTAAAGCTCTGACAACAAGTTATGAACAGCTTATGATTAATATGTCCTTTCCTAATGCATATACCTGTCCATATGTACTATTGAGAAAAAAAATCAAAAGACC